>NC_090437.1:128871365-130132198 GCF_031143425.1 Pleurodeles waltl | reverse complement strand
TGTGCAGATAGTGTGCTTGACGGACCAGTATATCTCCCACGTCAATGCTAAGTATCCTGGGTTGGTGCATGATACCTTTGTCCGGAGGAATAGCAGCATCCCAAATGTGATAGCCCAACTACAGAGGCACAGTGTGTGGCTAATAGGTGAGCCCTGGGTCCCACCCAGTATATGTTGGTGTATGGCTATGGTGTTGGCCATACAGGATAGTGTGTGGCTAAATGTTGTCCCCCAATATTTGCAGGTGACTCTGGTTACCCAAACCTATCATGGCTGCTGACCCCTGTGAGGAATGCCAGGGCAAGGGCAGAAGAACGTTATAATGAGGCACATGGACAAACCAGAAGGATAATTGAGAGAACCTTTGGCCTCCTGAAGGCCAGGTTCCGGTGCCTCCATCTAACAGGTGGATCCCTGTGCTACTCAACCGAGAAGGTCTGCCAGATAGTAGTGGCATGCTGCATGTTGCACAACCTGGCCCTCAGATGCCATGTCCCTTTTCTGCAGAAGGAGGAGACTGGAGATGCCCCTGTGGCAGCAGTGAACCTTGTGGACAGTGAGGATGAGGAGGCATAGGATAAAAATGAGGACAACAGAACATCTGTAATTCGTCAGTACTTCAAATGACACACAGGTGAGACAGTGTAACTTTACATTTCAATGACTGGTTGTATTCTGTGTAGCATTGGCATGCTGGTATTTCCCACTTCTATGCCCACTTACTGTTCCCTCTGCCTATTCATTTTGCAAATGTTGGTGATTTGACAAATACTCCTGGTGTGATCACAACAGCCAGCTACAGGTCATTAATTCTATGCTCATTTTATGTACAGTTCATTTGTAATGGTTGTACCTGTTTCACTCATTACAAATTTGAAATACAAGACATACTCAAAAATCGATTTTTATCAAAGGGTGTTTATTGAAGTGCTAATATATGGAGGGGAAAGTGCAATGGGATAGGGTGATGATGGAGGAAAGTCCAGGGTATTGTTCCAGTCTGTGTGTAGCACAGGTGCATTGTCCAAGGGGACATAGGAAGGGGAGCAATGGCAGTCCAGGGTGGACAGGGTGATTGAGTGGGAGACAAGGGGACAATCAGGAGAGTCTCATTTCCTTGTGGAGGTCTTGGCAAGTGTCTCTGTCTTCTGTCTGGATTGAAGGGAACCTTTGCGGGGTGGTTCACTTTCTGCAGGGGGAGGAGTGGTGGTGGCCTGTGAGTTCTGTGACGGGGCCTCCTGGCCACTAGTGGCAGCAGAAGTGAAAGTCTGTTCAGATGACTGACTAGTGGCAGAGGCCCGCTGCTGTGAGACTGCCCCCCTCATTATGTCGGTCTTGTCTGCCAGCACCCCTGCTATGGAGATCAAGGTGTTGTTGATGGTCTGCAAGTCCTCCCTGATCCCCTGGTACTGTCCCTCCTGCAGCCGCCTGTTCTCCTGCACGTTGTCTAGGATCTGGCCCATCGTGTCCTGGGAATGTTGATAGGCTCCCAGGATCTCCTGGAGAGTCGGTTCCCTGGTCCTGTCCTCCCCCGGCGCACAGCAGTCCTCCCAATGTCCTTGGTGGTCTGTGCCTCTGTACCCTGAATGGTTTGCCCACTGCCACTGACCCCAGATCCCTTATTGTCTTGGGTGCAAGGTGTGTTCTGGGGTCCCTGTACAGGTGGGCACACTGCTGATTGACGTGTCCTGGGGAAAGAGGTTTGGGTATGCTGGGTGGATGCTTTGGTGTTGTTTCCTGATGGGGGAGGCTCTGTGGTGGTCTGTGACTGGGCTTGGTTTAGCGGCTGTCCAGTGGTCCCTGATGGGCCAGGTAGAACGTCCAGAGCCTGAAGTCCAGAGTTACTGTCATCACTGTGGGCTACTTCTGTTGAGAAACTGGCTAGTGCTGGCACCTCCTCTCCGGTGAGATTGGCTGGGGTACCTGTGGGGATGTAAATGATGTGTTATGGTTAATGTGTATGACATATTGTACACCCCTGGCTTCCCCTCTATGGTTGTTGTTGCCCTGCCAGCTTTAATTGTGTATGTTGGTGTATGGTGGGATTTTTAGTTCTCTATGCTGTGCATGCTTTATTGATGAGTGTCTATGCAGAGCTGTGAGGGGTGTCCATGCATTGGTATGGCATGCAGGGCTTGGCATTGGGATTAGTGAGAGGTGATGGTGGGGTGTGTGGGATGGAGTGGAGTGGAGTGATGGGAGTGTAGGTATGTGATGGCAAGCAGGTATGGGTGTAACAATTGTTGAAAGTTGACTTACCAGTGTCCAGTCCTCTTCTGACTCCGGCCAGGCCGTCATGATGCAGTATTGCCAAGACTTGCTCCTCCCATGCTGTGAGTTGTGGGGGAGGATGTGGAGGTCCACCGCCAGTCATCTGGATAGCGAGCTGGTGTCTTGCTGCTACGGAACGTACCTTCCCCAATAGGTAATTTTACCTCTTCCTGATGTCGTCCCTTCTTCTGGGGTGCTGTCCACGGTGTTGACCCTGTCCACGATTCTCCGCCATAGCTCCATCTTCCTGGCTATTGATATATGCTGCACCTGTGCTCCAAATAGCTGTGGCTCTACCCTGACGATTTACTCCACCATGACCCTTAACTCTTTCTCAGTGAAACAGGGGTGCCTTTGTGGTGCCAAGGTTGTTATGTGATGTGTGTTGGTGAGAGTGTGTTGGGTAATGTGTTGGGGTATATGAAGTGGGGTGCATGGGTGTATGTGGTGTGTGTAGGTAGTTGTGTCAGTGGGCTTGGTTTCATACTCATGGCAATGAATTGTATTTGTAAAGGGTTGTGGGTAATGTGGATGTGTGTTTTATAGTGGTGTGGGTGTGTTGGTGTGGTGTGTGTATGGCTGTCAGGTGTGCATTGTTTGAATTGTCCGATGTGGTGGTGTTTTGTTTGTGGGTGTCCATTCTGAGCGAGGCAGTATGTACCGCCAATGGTTTACCGCCGTTGAATGTCCGCCGTGGTGATTCGTGGGTCATAATGTGGTGGGCGTTGTTCTATTGGTGTAACGGTGTGGGTTTTGATACTGCCACTTTATCACTGGCCGTTGGTCTGGCGGATTTGTGTCTGTGACTGAATTCTGTCGGATTGGTGTGTGTGTGTCATAATATGGTGAACGGATATCCGCCGCAGTAAGTTGGTGGCCGTCAGCGTGGCGGTAAGGGGGATCTACCGCCAGGGTCATAATGAGGGCGTATATGTGCTCCCACCATGGTTACCTATAAATAGATGTCAGTGTGATATGATCACGCACAGATGTACTTCTTTTTAGACACAAGAGTTTTATATATATATATCTGTGTATTCTGTCTCCCGTTGCTCATGTTATTAGGAAAGATGCATTTCTGAGTAAATAAGATTTTTAAAGGGAAGAAAATACATTTAAAATGAGTCACAGAAGCCTCTACAAGTCAGTAAAATGTGTACTGTCGCCCAGAAATAATTTGTGATCCGTGGTGTTTGTATGTACAGATTCAAATCAACCTTCAATTTGACGACCTTAAGTTAGGAGTTTGATAGTCTGTATGCTTTCAAATATCACTGAATAGCCATTAAAGAAAATACACACACACAAGTTCCCAATACATTAAAATCAATTCTGAAAATTGTATCCTTGGCCATTAATAATAATAAATATATATTATACCTACTTGCAGGGTCATTCAATCAGCCCTCTTCATCCATTAATCTGCTACTTTGTTATTCACATTTTGATTCTGCCCACTAGAGCATACAGTATGGGGCAGTGAGTCAGCGCAATTCGGCCACTCTCTAACTTAATTGTGAGTGACAACATTCTGCCCTTTCACAAGATGCACATCCACACGCAAAGCAGTTCCACCAGCTACTATAGCGATGTGTGCTTTCAGAGAACCACAAAAATATGTTTGTACTTTTAGCTGACCAGTAAAGTTTTGCAGAAAGAAGTTTTTAAAAAACAGGACAAGCCCTCACAAAGTCAAAAGGTTGCCATTGCTTGTTTGCATCAAAGGGGGACTCTAACCTACTTCTCCTAGAAGCATGCTGAGAAGCCAAGAATAAATAATATATGATTGTAGCTTTTTTTAAAACACGCAGACATATTTTTTAGGAGTCCAAGAGTGCTTCGGCCCAATATCCTTTCGCTTTAGACTATGAAGAGTTTCTTTAGGTTGACAACATTTGCACCCTGAAAAGGACCAGTATTCTTGGTCCTTCCAGATCGAATCTCTTTTGGCTTTTCACCTCGTTTGAAAACATGCATGAATGAATTAATAAATAAGACTATGGTTTAGCGCACATCACATTCTGATTATCCCTAGGCCTGTTCAGCCACAAGTAATTTCACGATTTAACAAAGCTTCAAAATTGTGCAGACTGAAACATTATTTCTTTACTTCTTGCTTTCAGGTGACTTTAAGTTGAGGATTTTTTTCTGGCTTCCGCCTTTTATGCATTTGCTATTCCTTTCCAAGTCGAGACCAACATGGAGAGAAAAACAAAACGCTTTTTTGTTCCCCCATAATGCCAAACTCAGAGTTAATATTTCGTCGCAGGATCCCAGAAGTCATTACCACAGATTGGCTTACAGTGCGACAGAACAAAATGCTGGAATGCTTGTATTGATCCTGGCCATTGGTTATTATTCTGTACTGCGTTCCTTTCCATTGTTTTTATCTCATCTTTGCCTTAGCATAATACAACCAACGGAGCTGAAACAGCTTATGTCATCTCTGCAAGGGGTATTGTTTATTATAAGGGGCTTGGAGCCTGCCAATTACTTTGTATTTGTTTGCATCATTGTCACTCTTCTTTGTTGTTTCCTTATTGGTCGGCGCATATCAAACGTCACTTTTTTTCTGTCTGTGGATTGTGGAGCAAACACAGATTAATTCACCTTAATTAGTGTCTGTCCGCTAGTTGTGCTGTGATTGAAGTACTACTTCTTGACCCACCCACCCGCCCGCCCCTTCTCTGTGTTTCTTCGGCTATAACACCCACCTGCCCCTTCTCTGTGTTTCTTCGGCTCCCCCACCCACCCGCCCCTTCTCTGTATTTGTTCGGCTACCCCACCCACCCATCCCTTCTCTGCGTGTCTTCGACTCCCCCATCCACCAACCCATTTCTCTGCATTTCTTTGGCTCCTCCACCCACCCTTTCTCTGCATTTCTTCGGCTCCCCAATCCACACCTTCTCTGGGTTCCTTTGGCTCCCGACACACCAATTTCCCCCACCCACCCACCCCTTCTCTGCATTCCTTCAACTCCCCCACCCACCTCTTTTCTGCATTTTTTCGGCTTCCTCACCAACAAACTCCTTCTCTGCATTTCTTTGGCTCCCACCCCAACTCCGTCTCTGCGTATCTTATGCTACCCCCACCCACCCCTTCACTGCTTTTTTTCAGATACCCCACCCACCCATTCTCTGGGTTCCTTCGGCTCCCGACACCCCACTTTCGCCCACCCACCCACCACTACTCAGCATTTTTTCAGCTCTCCCACCCACCCTTTTTCTGCATTTGTTTTTACTCCCTCACCAACCTAATCCTTCTCTGCATTTCTTTGGCTCCCACCCCCCCTTCATCTCTGCGTATCTTCCGGTTCACCCCACCCACCCCTTCACTACGTTTCTTCGGCTACCCCCCAACCACCTCTTCGCTTTGAATCTTTGGCTGCCCCACCCCCACCCTTTCTCTGCGTTTCTTCAGCTCCTCCACACTCCCACCCCTTCTCTGCGAATCTTCGGCTCCCCTAGCCTCCCACCTCTTATCTGCATTTCTTCAGCTCTGCCACCCACTTACCCCTTCCCCACACTTCTTCGGCTCCCCTACTCACCCATCCGTTCCCTGTGTTTCTGTGGCTCCCACAACCACCCACCGCTTCCCCACACTTCTTCGGCTCCTCCTACGCATCCACACCTTCCCCATGTTTCTTCAACTGCCCCCACCCACCTTACCTCTTCCCCGTGTTTCTTCTGATCCTACTTCCCTGCATATCTTCAGTTCCCAACACCCACCCATCCCTTCCCTGTGTTTCTTCTGCTCCCAACTGTACTCACTCACCCCTTCCAAGCGTTTCTTTGGCTCTCAACCCCACCCACCAACCCCTTCCTTGCGTTTCTTCGGCTCCTAATGCCCACCCATCCACCTCTTCCCTATGTTCTTGGGCTCCCCCCACCCACCACCTGCATTTCTTCATCTCCAATACCAACCCACCCATTGTCTGCTTTTCTTTGGCTCCCCCATCCACCCAGCCATTGTCTGCGTTTTTTCAGCTCAAACCCCCTTGTCTGCATTTATTTGGCTCATGTGCCCACCCACCACCCACTTGTCTGAGTTTCTTTACCTGTCCCCACCCATCCCTTGTCTTTGTTTCTTCAGCTCCACCAAAATGCACCGACCCACCACTTGTCTGTTGCTCTCTTTGGTTATCCCCGCCCACCCACCCCCCTTTTGTGTGCATTTCTTCAGCTCCCCCACCAATCTACCCCTTGCCTGCATTTCTTCGGCTCCCCCAACCTACCGACCCCTTTTCAGTGTTTCTTTGGCTCCCTTTATAGCCCCCCCTTGTCTGCGTTTCTTCGGCTCCCCTGCTCACCCAGCTACCCCTTGTCTGCATTTCTTCAATTCCCATGTCCCACCCACCAACCCCGTGTCTGCATTTTTTTGGCTCTCCCACCCACCCAACCCTTGTCTGCATTTCTTCGGTTCCCCCACCCACCAACGCTATGTCTGTGTTTCTTTGGCTCCCCCAACCACCAACCACTTCTCTGAGTTTCTACGCCCCTCCCAACCACCCCTTTCTTCGCCCACCCACCCGTTCTCTGCTTTTCCTCACCCTCCCCACTGACCCCTTCTCCACGTTTTTTCACCCCCAACTCCTTCTCCTCATTATATTTATTGCCAAGAAGAAATGCACCTTTTACCTCACATTTCCACAAGGAAAAACATGGTTTTGTTTAACTCTGCGAAGCCTAGCCGAAAGAGGATGGCCCTGTGTACCCAAAGCTTCAGATGTGCTCATGGACAAGCTGACTTCGGGCATGTGATTCAAAATGGTCTTGTTGTGGTTCAGTTCTGGGGGTAGGGGTGAGCAGTAGCGAGGGGGCTGCAGGGAGTTGAGGGGGAGGTCTGCCAGAACATTCATTACAATACTGTATCTTGAGGTTGCCTCCTGGGGGAGGGTGCAAAAAAGATAAAAAGGAAAAATTGGTTTGTGGCTAGTTATGCTCACTAGACCTAGAACGATACACATTTTGTGATGCACATTTTGTATCCCATTAGCCCAAATTTTGTGAAATGGTGGACAAAACATATGTGAATGAGGTGTAAATCGAGGAAGGAAGAGTAGCCTCGGATCTTACAGACTGGAGCCACGTCCTGCAGGAGTTTTAGAAGACTAAAGTCTCTCCGGGACTGTTCCACTAGAATAATAGTTTGGAAATCTGATCTGCTTACTAGCTAACTGTGGAGATTTGTATTGCAGTACTGTGTGATTTTAAGCAGATTATGTTGTTAGGACCTTGCAGCTGAGCATGATTGAGTCTTTTGAATGTCTCATTGAAGAAAAACTAGTGCATGTATTTTCATAAATGTGTCAGGGGAATACATTTCCTTTTAACAACCTACTGGAGTTGTAGTCCTGGTTCATTTTCACTCACTCATTTGGAATTTTACAGCCCACAAAAAGCGCAGGACAGGAATGTTGAGCTTTTGATGACATGGAGCCCTCTGTATGGGAACGTAGAAGTTTGTTTGAAGGCCAAGGTGTGCTGCGCCTTTCGCCCTAGAGGAAGAGGTGCAAGACGTGTTAGAATTAACAATAGTAGCTAGTACTCGTGTCTTGCCACATTCTAAATCTGTACCAAAAGTAAATAGCTGAAAAGCTGGTGCAACTACTTGCTTAAAAAACCAGGATGTAAAACTTATTTGGTTTAAACTTCCCTCCTGCCATTCAGTACTAGACTCAAAAGTAGTGTGCTTTATTAATATGCATTACATCATGGGTACTATACCAGTTTAAAAACGTCTTGCACATACCTCCAGCGAAATGCGTTCCACAATGTCAATACTTTACCTTTGGATATACATTCATCTATTGACTGATGAAAGCTAAAATCATGTGAAACTGTTAACACATTTGCGGTGAACAAGCTTTGTGACTATTAGAGCCATGAGAAAGTCTCCTCGGGGACGAAGCGTGTCACCTAGCACAGTTTGCATAATAATGTTTTTAATCCATTTTCTTCGGATGAAAAGGAACTATAACGACTTTTAGATGGAAATGACTGCAAGACTTTGTCAGAATATCTGTGTGAAGGACTGATGATGGCCTGAAGAATGGATTGTCGTCTTAAAAGTTGCTGAGTGCACACTACATTAAAAGTAAATGGCATGCTGTGTTCCCTAAACTGGCATCTGCCTCTGCTCTCTTCATGCTGTTTTTCTTCGAGTAACCGCAGTTTAACCTTGAAGTAAGACTGATTTGTGCATCTCTGGGCCTGCCTTCCTGTTGCCACAGATTCACATTCTTTCAGCTTTTTTGTACTCGCTCCCAGTACAGCAAGAGCATTTAGTCGTAGCAGTCAGTTGCTGCGACTATTAGCAGGAACTGACGGAGGATGGTGTTCATCACCATTATCAGTTTAACAAAGAAATTGTGATTCATGCGTCGTGTGGCTCCATTCCACGTCAAACCGTTGCCAGAATTTGGCCTTGTACTTTTAACTAGAGCAGAGCTGAAGGCCTGACTTCATAGCTCGTGGCGTGTTTCGGGGCGAAGGCCCCGCGACCAGCAGGAGCTCAAAGTGGCCGGAGCAGAAACCACAGCGCGGCCCGAGCAGTAAACTGCACCAAGTTGGGCGCGCAAAAAACAAAGGGTCTAGGGGGCGGAAGTGCCCCCAGACAACAAATGCACCCCCCCCCTCCTTCCGGCCGAATCGTTGGTGCAACGTTAGGCGGAAACAGAAGGTAGAGGGGGTGACTTCAAGGCAAGGGGCCAATGGGGGGGACCGCATTTTTCAAAAAACAGACAAGGGGGGGGGCCCCCGAGGGCAGCACCGGGTTGCTTAAAAGGGGGCTGCCCGGCACAAAGGCTAGCACAGGTGACCGGGCAGCCAAGGAGAAGAAGACATCAAGAGGACCGACAACACCCTCCACGCCGGAAGACCACCGAGAGGGGACCGCTCACCAGAGCGACGCGACCCTCCAACCTTGGCGCCTTCCTCGACCGAAGACTCGCCACGTGGGGACCGCTCACCGGAGCGACGCGACCCTCCGGCCTCAGCCTCCAGGTCAGAAGCGGAGATCTCACCACTGGCCATCCGACCAACGAAAGGGCTCACCTGTTAACGGGCCGCGTCTGTTTCGCCTCACGGCAGGCTTCAACTCAGCAGGCTCTGAACGCATCGGACGCTCCTGGAGCCGGGCGCGATTTGCCGCAAGAGACCGCGGCGCAACGCCCCCCCCGCATCGGCTCTCTTTCCCTCCCTTTGCCGCAGGACACGCTAAGGGCTCACCTGTTCTGGGCCACGTCTGTTTTTTTCTTGCGGCAGGCTTTAGCACGGCAGGCCCCGAGCACATGCATTGGACGCTCCTGTCCCCCGGGAGATGGGCGAGAGCTGCCGCACGAACAGCAACAGACGGCACCGCCCAAGAAAGGAAACTCCCGCTACGGGACCCACACGCCCGTGCACCCGGGGGGGGGCAAGGAACAAAAAGACTCACCTGACCCGGGCCGCGAGGAGAAGCAGACGCGGCCCGGTTTTCAAACAGGCAGATGGCGAACGCCTACATTGGTTTTCCCTCACGCATCTCCACTGGAGCCACGCACGCGCTTTCTCGCATGAGAAAGCACACTGCGTTCTCCAGGGACCTGAGAGCAACGCAGGCAATCACAGCTGAAAACCCCAGACAGCGCTGTTTTCCTAAAAAAAAAACTTTAAAAAAACGGTTGTTGAACTAGTGCAGCAAGACGTGGGACCAACAAAAGACCCCAACCACAAGAGCTTGAAAAAAAAAAAAGAGAGATAAAAACTTCTGTTTGATCAAACCCAGCACAGCCTACAAAACAAAGCAGCCAGGCCAAACCGAAGGAAGAACAGTCAGGGGCAGCCTGCAAGGCGACGCAACCTGTCTGCAAAGCACACTCACGGTCCTAACCGGGGACAGCCCTCTGGGCGACGCGACCCGAGTGAAGACCAGTTGACACCAGGGGACAGCCCAGGCGGGGCAACGCGACCCTGAGCACTGGCCTTGGGACAAGGCAACATGGAGATCGCAGAAGCCAACGGGGAGCTCGACATAGAAGAGATCATCAAAGCAGCGAGAAAGGTGGCTACAACGCGCAGTAAAGACTGGATCCTGAAACAAATAAAAGGGGCAGGATCGGACAAAAAGAAAACAAGTGACGAGCGCGACGACAGCAGAACAACCGACACAACACAAGGAAGCGAAGAACCACCTCCCGAAGCAAAAAAGCAACAGAGAAATACAAGCAGAGGTGCGAAAAAAGGGGACAAGAGAGAAGCAGGCGAGCCAACAGAAGCTGCAACCCCGGGGCCAAGCAAGAAAGCGAAGACATCAAATGGTGAGCAAATCAGCATAATTGTCCAAGAATGTCTGAAATCTATGACACCGCTATGGTTTGTAAAACCGGGGGGGGGGGGGGGGCAGGAGGCAAAAGGGCCTGGGGACCCAGAAAGCAGGGAAGGCCCACCCCCCAGAAGGTCAAAAGGGAAAAGTTCACTGACAACTAGAGCAGAGGCAACACCCGAGCGAAGCCTATCACCGGACAGTGGGGGGGAGGAAACGGCCCCATAGGACCCGCAGCCCGGCCTACCCAGGCGTGGGACATGGGGCCAAGCAAAACGGCACACAGGCGGCGCGCCACCCATCAGCAGACGGGCAGGCGCCAGTGTCTTACAAAAGAGGGACCCTGGGGAGACCTTACATGGTGGCAAGGGCACCAGGGCTAGCAAGTCTTATCCCACTAGCAGTAAAAGAGATGATATGGCGCAGAGAATTCATAGATATTTTCACGCTGCTAGAGATCCAAGTAGAAGGTCTAGACTTAACCACAGTAGACAAGAAGGAGGAGGAGAGGAGAAAACCAACAGAGTTAGGAAGGAAAGGAATTTTGACAACTGGCTCGATGCCTTCAGAATCATGGCCTGTATAATAGTTGAGAAATTCCCACATTGCGCAAAGGACAATTCTCCGGGGAAGGCTGGCTAGATTATGACAAAGGCTAAAAATGCAAGCACACCCGGATATGGAATGGGACGAAGAAGATGTAGCAGGGTACATGCATAAAATGATGGTAGCTAGGGAAGCCAGGAACTGGGCCCATAAAAGTGAGCAGCCCTTTTGCGGGAGCTTCCAAAAAAGCAGGCATGGAAAGGGAAAGCCCTACCAAAAGAGACAGCCATACACACAGTGGAAGGGGCCCCAGACAGGGAAGACTGCGTCCGCAATATGCTACAAATTCGAAAAAGATGAGTGCACGTGGGGCGCAGCATGCACATTCAGACACGTATGCTCGGAATGCGGGGGGGGGCACCCCGCATCAGAGTGCAAAAGAGGGGGAGGGGGCAGCCTCAAGCGGGAAAAAGATAAAAAGAAATAAACACACCAGCTGCATAGCGTGGCTAGGGGAGGAGGTGGAATTGGCAGCATCCCCCATTAACACTGTCAGGTTAAGAAAACTAGCAAACGAGTACAATAACCAAAAAGACGCAAAATTAATATGTGAGGGGTTTGAGCAAGGCTTTAAAATACCATCCATCATAAAATCACACAACAAGAGACCAAAGAACCTACGCTCAGCAAGCGAATACCCAGAAGTTATAAAATAAAAAAATTAAAAAAAGAGATAGAGATAGGGAGAGTAGAAGGCCCGCTCTCCACCCCCATCCCACACAAACTGGTAATATCTCCACTTGGAGTGGTCCCCAAAAAAAGAGGCCAGCAAATTCAGACTCATTCACCACCTGTCCTACCCAGAAGGCGAGTCAGTGAATGATGGCATAGACCCGATACACTGCGCGGTAGGCTACGCATCAGTAGACAATGGCGTGGATTTATTGTGCATTAAAGGGCAGGGCGCGCTAATGGCGAAAGCAGACATCGAAGCAGCCTTTAGGCTGCTTCCAGTACACCCGAAGAGTTACCACCAACTAGGTTTCAATTTTGAGAGCAAAACTAACTTTGACAAAGCACTGCCAATGGGTTGCTCTATTTCTTGTGCGTACTTTGAGAAATTCAGCACCTTCCTGGAATGGGCACTACACAAACAACACCCAAGGGGCGGCAAGCTGCACTACCTGGACGATTTCCTATTCATAGGCCAGCCTAGTGGGCCGGAATGTCAGGAGCTACTAGATGCATTTCAATCCCTAGCCACCTCACTTGGCGTGCCACTGGCAGAAGACAAAACCACAGGCCCAACGACAAAACTCGTATTCCTGGGAATAGAACTAGATTCCAAGGCAGGCACATCCAGCATGCCGCTAGAAAAAGTCAAAGATTTACAAACCACCATCAAAGGGCTGCTGGGGAAACAGAAGGCCACACTTGGGGAACTACAAGAGCTTATAGGCAAGCTAAATTTCGCTGCAAGAGTGATCCCCGCGGGCAGAGTATTTTCCAGGCGGCTCTCCCAGCTGACCAAGGGGCTGGAGAAAAAAAAACACCACGTAAGGCTGACCTCAGGGGCGAAACGGGACCTGCACACATGGCAGATATTCTTAGCAGACTTCAACGAGACACTGATCTGGAGAGAAGGCTGGGTGTCTGCCAGGCAAATCGAGCTGTACACAGATGCGGCGGGCAGCATAGGTTTCGGGGCAATACTAAAAGTCAAGTGGTACCCCATGAAGTGGCCAGAGTCATGGATAACACAGGGCCTAACCAAGAACATCACACTACTAGAATTATTCCCCATCGCAGTATCCCTAGCAATCTGGAAAGAACAGCTGAGAAACATGAAGCTCACACTATGGTCCGACAACCAGGCGGTGGTGCATGCTATTAACAGGGGGACATCTCAGTGCGCAGCCATTTTAAAACTATTGAGATACATGGTGTTTAGGCAACTGGAGGGCAACTTAGAATTAAGAGCTAGACACGTGTAGGGTACAGTAAACTCTAAAGCAGATGCCCTCTCTTGTTTCCAGATGGGGAAATTCAGGAGCTTGGCCCCGGAAGCAGAGGAGATGACACCTTTTCCCCCACAGCCTGGGGGGTCTGGTAGAGGGGACCTAACAGCCCTAGTAGCACACGCCCTGGCGCCCAAAACAGCTAGGCGCTACGCGCCATACGCAAACAATGTGCTAACAGTGACAGGGTTACAGTCCTGGCAAGACCATGAGGAATCCCAAAAAGCAGTACAGCGTTTCATTCAATGGGCATTTTTGCAAAAGAAAAACAAATCATGGGCCCAAGCTCACCTGACAGCGATAGCACATTTCAGCAAACTGGCAGCCGGCAGGGATCCCACGAACTCCCACTACATAAAAGCAGCAATGAAAGGGTGGAGCAGGTTGGAGGGCCCAGCAGTAGACCAAAGGCACCCGATAGAATTCAGCACACTGAAGCTGCTGGTGGGAGCACTAGGGGCCATATGTGGCAACAAGTTCGAACACACCCTCTTCAAGACAGCTTTCACGCTGGCGTTCTTCGGGGCCTTCAGGATAAGCGAGCTAGTGGCCCCGGCAAAAACAGGTCACACAAACGCAGGAATTCAGAGAAACAACGCACATATAGGCCAAGGACACATGCTAATTATACTAAGAAAGTTCAAGACGGACCAACTGGGAAAAGGGGCAAAAATAGAGCTGAAGTGCCTGGACGACCGCGAGGTATGTCCAGTCTGCAGCACACAGGAGCTCCTACAGCTCAGTCCTAAAACACAGGGAGCGCTCCTAAAACACGAGAATGGGGAGTGCCTGAGTTTATTTCAATTCAAAGCAATACTCAGGAGGGCACTGGCCAGGGTGGGGCTCCACGCCAGTAACTTTGGTACCCACTCCTTCTGGATAGGGGCTGCAACTACAGCAGCTCGCCACGGCATGTCAGAACCAGGCATTAAGGCAATTGGGAGATGGAGCTCCAATGCCTACAACAGCTACATTAGGGAGCAACATAGAGGAGACGTCCCTAAAACCCCAACAGTCACCCCCCAATGTCCTCTTCCACCCACAGGTAAACATAGAACGGCGTGGGTGGTCGGACATTCCTTCATCCACAGAACACAGGCTTGGTGGGAATCGTCAGCCCCCACAAGCAAGCAATGCCCCAGTTGGACAAACATAAAATGGTTCGGTTTCCCAGGCATGAGATGGGAGCATTTCATGGACAGACTCGCCGAACTTCTGGCCTCTAAGCACCCTGCCCCTGACGTCCTAGGAACCCACCTGGGGGGAATGAGCTGGCACAAATGGGCAGGAAAGTTCTGATGGAAATCATGAGGGTAAATCTCACAGCAGCAGCTAGACGGATGGGCAGGGCTACATTGATCTGGTCAGAAATCATTCCCAGGCAGAAGTGGAGGGGGGCCATATCGAAAGGGGCGCTGGACAGATGACGGAAGAAAATAAACGTCGCAGCCAAAAAATTCGGCATCCAAAACGGCTGGGAGAGTGTCTGACATGGGCTAATCAACCTGCAGAGGCCGGAATACTTCGCATCAGACGGGGTACACCTATCCAGACAGGGGACAGAGGTTTTTTGGAATAATCTGTAGGCCGCATTATGGCTCACAGGTTGCATATAACTCAGACAAGTAGGGGAGCCGCCCTTGAGCGGTAACCCAAAGTGCGGCGTGGCGGAAAGAAAGGATAAAAGAACTACAAAGGCCACACCCAGCGCAGCAGGGTGGCCAGGCTTCTTACCTTGGGATGCCTCACGGCAGGGTAAGGCAGTCAGGGGAGGTACTCGGAAACACGGCACTTGCAGCCCGGGTCCACTGGAGAGTGGGACACAAGGACTAAAACAAGGTAGCGAGCTAAGCCTAAAGAGAAAACGAGTACCCTCCCATATTAAAAAAGGAATAACGGCAGAAGAACAACACAGGAGATTGATTGAAAGCAAAGAGCAAGCGGCATGTAACAAAATAATTATCGTCAATGAGAAAATTGTTAAAGGCAAAGCAATTATGACACAAATGTATCAAAGCTAAACAATTTTATTGCCCGTAACAACAACACGTATGAATGATTTATGGCCCTCATAAAAGAAGGGCGGCCATGCTGTATACGATCCTTCAATAAACTGCGGCCAAACTTTTTCCAATGAATTACTGACTGTTGTCTATCATTGCGGTAATGGGCCGTCTGGAGGGGTTTCTGTGCTTTCTGTTGAGCAGCTGGCAGCAGTGAACAGGCCCTTCTGGAGGCCATAGTGCACAGGACTCCTCATCCAGCGAGGCACTTGTGTTAGATGTTCTAGAGTTAAGTGTCAAAATGGTCACTTCTGAACCGACCATGCCCTTCCAGTCACAGTCCCTGGTCACTTAGAGCCCTGGCCACAGCGTGCTTCGTACATGCAGTGTTTTCAGGGTCAAAGCAACAAATATGCAGCCTAGACAATATATGAATTGATACCGAAGCGCTCAGGACTTAATAATCTTTAATAGGAGAGTCCACAGTGCAGGAAAAGTAACAAACAAAATGTCGTGATTTATTCCTTTCGCAGTTTCCAACTGGTCCAATATTCTTCTTTCTTTTAACCTGTCTTTATTGCGTGATCTTAAGCATAGCACACATACACTGGCGTACTGCGGACGTATTACAAATATATGGTGTTACATCTAATGGTGACCAACTGGCCAAGGCAAGTGCGTAACCTGATGGTCCGTTAAGCTAAGTGTATGGAGCCTTGTAGGACCACCCAGGATAGTCTCCACCGCTCGAGCTTTTCTCAATTTTGTCCTACCAGCAGACAGGGTGCAATCCAGTGCTGCATACAAATGTAGGTCCAGCAGTGCTTTCTTGAAGTATTACACCTTTTCAGGCTTTTCCTTAAACATGTAAATATTAACCAATAAACGTGGCAGCGGCTAGTCAGCGAGTGTTTATCGATCGTCGGCTCCTGTATGATGGGGAGGAGTGTTTAGGGTCAGGTCAGAGAGCATCTGCTAGTAGCTTCAGCTGTAAAGGCTTAATGGTGAGCAGCATGCGCAACTGGTCCAATATTCATTTGACATTGACCTCAACAAGCAGCCGACACGTGTTTCATCTTATGGTGACTTTTTCAAGGCTGAAATGTAAAAGGAGTAGGCATAATAGTTCTTTTCACAGTTATGGGTGATAGCCTGTAAGGCAGCGGTATCTTGAGTGTACGATGATGTCATTTTCTCAGGTGGAGTCCATAGTAAGCTCCACACCTGTGCGGCTGTAGGCAAAATTTCAGCTTGTCAGGGCAACCATGCATTCCCTTAGAGCAGCACCATTTAGAGGGTACTGCCTCTGCCAGGGAGACTTCCGCCTGTTAGCCCTAGCCTCCGTTTTCAAGACTGCAGTTTCTGGGTAATGAGTGCTCATCGCCGAATCCGCTTTTCAGCTCCTGCAAGTCAACTAGCTGACTGCACAAGTTAAGAGCTGGGTACTTAATTTGTGTTGGTGGTTGAAGGTGGTGGCAGCAGACCTCATCCTTGAAAACTAGGCCTTATTTCCCAGGTTCTGATTTAGACTAGAACAAAAGAAAGCAAAACACTGTAAAGAGAGAAGAAAATAGGAAAGCAGTGACAAAGGTAGGAAGGAGGGGTAAAAAGAACCTTCAAGAGTGACACAAAAACTGGAAGTGCATGGTGGTGGAAGAAAGGGCTGTGAGGTGGAATAAAGACTTGGCCTCCACCCGACGCGACAACCCAAGCACTTAGCAATGCCTATGGTGAGCTCCTAAGAAAAACATTGGTGCACTTTCTTTTTTAGGTCGAAGCCTACCAGACAGCTCAGCTGTCTGGTCTGCTTATGACTTCTTGTGGGCATTCTGAAAGCTTCCCTAGGAATGCATTCTGCCCATTGATGCCCATTGGCTTTACTCACATTTTCTGCATTTCTGTTTTCTGGCTTTGTTTTAGGCTGTCCAGCTTGGGTTCATCCCTCCGGGGTGCCCAAACTTTGTTTACTGTATTCTTCCAGGAACTCGCTTTTGTAACAGGCCTTTAAATCTTGTTCTTATAATGTCACATTTCCCGGGCTTTGAAAGGCAAAGGTCAAATGTTACCCTCTGTTTTCTGAGGGAGCTTGGTGTTTACTTTTCTTTCTCTTACTTCAAAGTGAGAGAATTTATGTGACAATCCTTCTGAGTGGGAGAGGGTGCAGGGTGTCTTCCTTCTTAGCACACAGCAAAAAAATTAACTGCTGGTATTTCAGAATATATCCGAATTAGTACAAGTGAAGCACATTTTTTGTAATTTTGAAGTGTGGTGCAAACAAATATTTGAATAGATCACAACACATCAATACACTAGGTGATGACATTTGCACATATTATCGTTTATGCACAGTAAAACCGTGAGAAGAAAACCACGGCACATCTCAAGTTCATGATGATAGTCCTTTATTCCTTAGTTCTGTGTCAGGAACGTGGGTGCCCTGATCCAATCGAATACACTCGGCAAATAGTTTGAAAGCAAATACAATTTTCATAGTTGGGAGAAAACAGGAATATATGAAGGGCTCTCTTTATACAATGTGGCTTTTATTCATCATTCTTTCAACACTAACACAATATAAACTCTTTATGTTGGTTGTCTGGTTTTCACATGGTTGTTTCTCTTGGATCTCCTTGGTGGCACATTACATGGATATTCGTTGTTCCTTTTGGTGACACTCAATATTTGTTGTGTAGTTGTCTTTTCTACACACACAGGTTATGGAAGGAGGTTTTCTCCTTTTATGACAGTTTTTTTATTCTATCACTCATTTATGGTACACGGCCTCTCTTCTGAATCTCACTAAATATGGTTCGGTATGATTCACGGTATACACTATAATCCAATTTGCTAGTTATCTATTAATAATTTTTCTTTTGCGATTTACACATTCCGTTTATATATGTTTACAGCCTTGAAAAAGTCAAGGGTGACGAAACACGTGTCGGCTGTTTTCTCCCAACTATGAAAATTGTATTCGCTTTCAAACTATTTGCAGAGTGTATTCGATTGGATCAGGGCACCAACTTTCCTGACACAGAACTAAGGAATAAAGGACTATCATCATGAACTTGAGATGTGGCGTGGTTTTCTTCTCTCTGTACATGGATTGTGACCTTTCGTAGGAACGATCCTTACACCCTGTGGCTGGGTGTTTTACCACTGGAACACTCTTCTTTTCAACAAGACTTTTTGCGTCATGAACTTTGATTATTGATGGTAGCTTATATTTGGAAGTGCGCACCACTTATACACAGCCACAATTGTTGATGCACAGTAAAACCGTGTTGCTGTGCAAATGTAAGGGTCATTTCAATTGAAAATGTGTTGCCTGTAACATCATTGCACTAACACACAATGCATACTCCACATTACACCACTCTACTCTATGCCCTTCCACTCTATGCCACGCCACTCCACGCCTCTCCATGCCACTCGACACCCCTCCATGCCACTCCACTCCCCTCCCCTCCCTGTCACTCCATTCGGTGCCCCCACTCCACTCCAGTCCATCCCACCCCACTCTATCCAACTCCACTCCAATCTATTCCAATCCACTCCATTCTATCCCACTCCAATCTACCCCATGCCACTTCGCTACAATCTACTCAACCCCAGTCTTCCCCACTCCAATCTAATCCACCCCAATCCACTCCACTGCATCAAAATACAATGAACCCCACTCCAACCTACCCTACTTCAACCTACCCTAGTCCACTCCACTACAATCCAATCTAACCACTCCACTACCACCTACCACACTCCCATCCACCCACTCCACTTCAAATCTACCCCAGTTTATCTTACTCCACCCCAGTGTAGCCCACTCCACTCTAGTCTATCCCACTCCCTGCAATCTAACCCAGCCAACCTCACTCCAGTCTACCCCACTCCATTACAGTCTACCACACTCCAACCAAATCTACCCTACTCTGCTCCAGTCCACCCCACTCCACTCCTGTACACCCCAATGTACCCCAATCCACCCTCCCAATTTAGCCCAAACCAACCCACTACACTCCAGTCTGCCAGACCCGACTCCAGTCTCCCCCACTCTATCCTACTCCATTCTACTCTACTCTACTCCATCACAATCTGTCCCACTCCATTCAAATCTAACCCACTGCACCCCAATCCAATCTATCCCACCCAATCTACCTTACTCCAATCTACCCCTCCCCACTTTACCCAATCCACCCTACCCCAGTCTTCCCCTATCTACTCCACTCCAATCTACTGCACCCCACTCCAACCTACCCCACCCCACCCCACTCTACCCCTTTCCACCCTGGTCTACCCCATTCCACCCAGGTCTAACCCATTCCACTCCAGTCTCTACCTCATTTTATTCCACTCCAAACTACCCCACTCCAATCTTACCTACTCTATTCCAATCTACCCTACTCTAATCCACCCAATCTATCCCACTCCAATCTATTCTACCCCACTTCACTCCAATCTATCCCACTCCACTTTTCTGCAATCAAGCTCACTCCACTCTAGTCTCTACTCCCCTCCAATCTATCCAGCTCCACTTCAATCCATCTAGATCCAGATCAGTCCATTTCACTCCAATCCACCCAGTCTAACTTACTCCACTCTAACACAATTTACCACACTCCATTCCACTCTAACACAATCTACTCCACTCCGCTTCACTACAATATGCCACCGACCACTCAAACCTACCCATCTCTTGTCTAGTCTACCCCACTGCACCACAGTCCACCCCACTCCAGTATATCCCACCCCGAACTACCCCATCCCAACATATCCCACTCCAATCACACTCCATTCCAGACTACCTCACTCGAAACTACTCCACTCCCATCTATCCCCCTCCAATCTACATTTCACTCCAATCTACCCACTTCACTTCCATCTACTCTACTATAATCCACCCAGTCTTCCTCACTCCACCCACTCCAACCTACCCCACTTCAGCCTTTCCCAATATATCCCACTCCACCCTACCCACACCCACCGATCCTACTCCACTCCAATCCAATGTACCCCACCCACTCCAATCTACCCCACTATTCCCCAGTCTATCCTACTCTATCCCACTCCAATCTACTCCACCCATCCCAATCTACCCTACACCAGTCCAGTCTACTCCCCAATCTACCTACTCAAATCTATCCCCACTCCATTCCAATCTACCATATTATATTCCACACATCACTTCACCCTAATTTCCCCCACTCCACTCCACTCCAGTCTACCTCACTCACCTGCAATCTACCCCAGTTGTAGCCACCCCACCTCACTCCAATCAACCAAGCTAATCTACCCAACTCCCCCACTCCTGTCTACCCCACTCCAATCTATCCCTGTTCCATTCTACCCCACTTCACTCCAAGCTAACCCAATCCAATCTACCACACCCCAATTGACTTCACTACTACCACTCCTGTCTACCACACTCCACTCCAGTCTAACCCACTCCACCTCACACCACTCCACACAAATCTAAAGGGCATAGGGTATGCTTTTACATTAGGACAGCCTCCATTTACCCTCTGAAATAATTCACACAATAAAAGGAGGCCATGTTTTCAGTTCATAAAGAGATCTGCCAACATCACTATGACTGTCCCATAATAAATTCCTTATATTGCAACTGACTGCTATCTTGGGTGGCTTTCAAATACTCCATCCCCACAGGTCCTAGTCCTCCCTCAACCAGTTTCAAATTTGAACAGTCTAAAGAAATGTCAGTTCTAGTAATGCAGGCACAGCTGACATCGTTCATCCCAGCACATAACTCAGCTGTATCTGTCTAGTCTGTGCTTGGTTCATACAGATATCTATCCTCTAAACAGGTGAAGCAAGCACAGTAAATTTGTTGGTAGTTCAGGAATCTCGTACACACACACACACATATATACAGACACAGACACACATACACACAATAGTGGACCTGCAAAATAACTCCTGGCGGCCTTGTAAGGTTAACTGCCCAAGCTTGATTTCTCACTTTTTATGAGTACCCCACTTTTAAGTGCCCCTCTCTGCTTACTCACACTCAACACCAAAATGCTTCCTACATATACCTTACTGCAGATTCATCCTTCCCAGCATGCACTTTCACAGTATAGGACTGTATCCAACAATGCACTTTGGCACCTCCAAAAAGCTATGAAGTGCTATACAATTCCAATTACAATAGTGTTGACGCAAGACCGCAGAGGTCACTGGCCATCATCTGATGCATGCACAAAGCTACCTGCCTGACAAAGGCCTATAGGCAAAGATATCTGACAGCTCCAAGGCTTGGTTGAGAAAGCAGATGGGGTGGCACCGTCTGAGGGGAGTGAACGCAGTGTAATGTGAGTGAGTAAGGGCTACAGGAAAGAAGAAGATGTCTGTGGTAGAGGATTGGGAATATGGCTTGGAGCAGGGTAGAGAGGGCTGGCGAAGTTGAGGACCAAGAATATGAACACTGATTATGTAAAACCTGTGGAACTTGAGTGACGCCCTTGTTTTTATCTTAATGTGAAATATATCTCGACCTAAGTCTATAATCTGTCAAATGTGTGACCTCTTAGAGATGGCCTTTCTGTCTCAGACCTAAATTTGTAAACCATGTCTAACCTGGAAGACCTGTCTGCTTTCTGGTACCTTAACTTATATAGATCTCTAATGGGTAGGCGACAGCTCTGCTGTCTGAGGCCTGGATCCTAAATGAATAGCTGTGCTGTCAGAGATGTGAACCCTGTTGGACTGCATGTTATAGGGATCGCCATACAGTTCCGTGCCTGAGCAGCAGGTCTGTGTAATATGGGAGCATGGCTCGTTTTGCACTTATATCTCAGTCCCCCCATTTTCATCACTTGCTGGTACTTTGATTCCTTGTGCCAAGGCACTGTGGCTGCTTTTATAAGGGAATGGAGTTGGTAGCATTAGTTAGTTGGTACTTAGATGTTAATAGTTCTAGTCATTGTTATTTTTGGACTGGTAGTAGTGCTTATTAGGTATATAGGAAGTGGGGGGTTCTGGGTATAGAAGGGCTGGTAGTATTGCTTACCAGGCATGTAGGAGCCAGTAATATTGCTTGCTGTGTATATAGGAGCTGATTCTACTGATTATGTATGGGGCCGGTGTGGTCCACTACGAGGCAATGTGGATGCTGGAAGGAGAAAGTGACCCCAAACACACCAGGAATGCCAGCAGCAGGGACAGCAACTCCCAGAAACCTCATATGGCTCCAGGGGGCGGGCCACTCTTTACTGTGCTTGTAAGCGCACTGGAACCTCACGTTGTGGGACACCAGGAACGCCGGCAGCAGGGACAGCAAATCCCAGAAACTTCGTGAGGCTCCAGGGGGCGGGATCACTCTTCACCGCGCTTGTAAGCGCACTGGAACCCCGCATCGCGTCCTGCGCCCGTCATCAGCCGGAAGAGGCTGAGCTGGGCCACCCCCTTGACAACTGTATTTTGGGGAGCAACAAGGTAAGCAGCTTTTGAGCAGAATTTAGCCACATGCTTACGTTTAGATTAGCCTCATTTTTAAGGCTGTGTAGTGTAGGATTAGCATCGAGACTGGTATCTGGGCAGTCCCCTGCTTTACATATATTTCCTAGGGTTTGGTTCTTCGGATTAGTTATATAGGTCCCCTAGCCCCTTTATGCAATGGGCAAAAGGAAAAACACCACTCAATGGGGAGATGGTACCCAGGGTCCACATTCCCAACCGACTATTACTAGCTATTTATCTTCTGTGATTGGGGCCATTGAAACTGAAATGTTGCAGGTCGAAGAAAAGATCGGGGCTACTCATAAACTTACCCAGAAAATTCCTTTTGAGTCCTCGGTCCACATATTGCCTAGCAAAGGGTCTCCGGGCTCTTTTAGGAGTACTTTCAATCACGACTTACTCCAGCCTGAACCTGGCGCTCCCTATCCGCAATTGCCCATCGTGTGTGATGAAGATACTGTGGACCGTTTTGTCATGGTCTCCCCACCGCCTAAAAAAAAAAAAAAAAAGCGGGAGCCCGCCCTAAACATCTCAAATCGTCAAAGCGGATCCCAAGGCAAAAGGGAAATATTTGTTTATTTTCGGACTCCCCAGCCGATTCATTATTAGCTTCAGGCTTACAAACTAAGGATTTAGATTCTGACACAAAGGAGAAGAGAGCTACCTGGGATGATTATACATATAAAATAGGCTTTAACCTCTGTTTGCAGCTCTGGAGGAGAAGCTAGTAACTTTAATAACTACAAAATTTGAACATTTGCAAAAAAAACATGATTGATCTGATCACTCAAACACTCCCTGCAAAACTGGCTAATCCCCATATGCAGGAGGTTTTGCCTGAACATCAAGAAGTATTACATATTGATCGACTAATTACCTATGACCCACCCATGGCTCACCCTACAGTTGGCCATGGAAGTTTATCTACAGAGACTGCTTCCACTTTGGTAGGCAGATTGGGAACCCCTTCAGACTGTATAATGGTTCCTCGGTCTAACCTTATTACTGCCCATAATGAAATTTTGCAACTTCCACCAGATTGCATGCCATATGTTTTGGTCTTAGCTAATGTCCCTCCCCTTGAACCCTCATGTAGGGAAAATACCATGGTGTTAATGAGGAAATGTGCTCATTAGCTGAGGCAAAAGCTCAGTTATCAAGATGACTTAAATAATAAGATTCTTATGGCACGCAGAGTGAAGTGGGTGGGTCTTTCAAAGAAGGTATATGATGGTGATTGTATTGTGATTAATTTTGCTAATCCTTGCTTGGTTAACCGTTTATTGATGGATTCATTACGCTATGCTAAGAGGAAAGAAGGGATTCAAAAATACCCTTTGAGCTTCTTTTATGATTCAATGGCTTTATCTATCCACTCTGTTGTAGCTTATTGTGATTCTAATGTGGGGCTGCCTATGACACTTTTACAGGAAAATACCCTTAGATGTAGCCAGGCGCTGACTTTTCTAAATGTGAACGATTGACAGATGGTAAAGAACAGCCCCATAATAGGCGCTCCAGATGGAGTAGTAGTGGGTGATGGGTATGTAACCCTGATATTACTGAAAGGGCCTGATGAGTTAGATACTTCCTCTCAAGATGTAGTAGATGTTTCTATAAATAAGGAGCCAGCGCCTCCCTCCAATTGGGACCTTTAATAAGAATAAACCTCTAACATTGATTAGCTGGAATATTGCGGGGCTTCAGTCAAAGGCTAAAAACACAGAATGGCTGGAATTGATATCTACTTATAATGTCATCTGTTTTTAGGAAACCTGGTCTATGGACCCTTTTTATTTGGATGGGTATTTCTCTGCATTCCGACCAGTAACCTCTTCCTTTGTGGGCAGGGCAAGTGGGGGGCTTTCGGTTCTTGTTCCCTTGCAGCTTCCCAAAATGGAGGCGTCCTTGGTTTGGTCTTCTGCATTTTCTATGGTGGTCCAATTATAGATGGAGGAGAACAAGGGTATTTTGCTTATCAATTTTTATAATAATATTCCGCTTGATTCCTTGAATGTAAGCCTTGTGGAGTTAATGGACTTCCTTGATTCCTTTGGGAAGTTTCAGGACAGTGACCTAGTTATGATTTGGGTTGGAGATTTTAATGTGCTGCTATGTAATCAAGAATTCTCACATGTCTGTGGCACCTTCATAGAGGGGAGAGAGACGTCCACACATTTCACCCACTCCAATCAAGGTGAAGCCCTAAATATTCTTATTTATAAATTTGATCTTGTTTACACTAGGGAGAAGGCTGCTACATATATTCAAAAGATACCCACTTATACGGGGAACTCTAAAGGCAGTATTATCAATTTTGTTTTAATTAGTTCCCCAGACTTCCAATTAATTTTGGATTTTAAGATAATACCACATTGCGCTAGCGATCACAATCCCCTGTGTACTAACTTAGCTTTTTATAATAGTTTGGCTTCATCGAGTGCAAGATGCAGGGGTAATCCAGTTTTTAATAAAAATTCTGGTCTTCGCATGAAATGGAAAAGAATAGATACAAAAACCTTTCATAAGAAAATTATTGCTCAAAACCTTGGCTCTATTAATAAATGTCTGTTGTTACAGCCATCTTATGCCCGTCTTGTATCAGAATTTGAAGTTTTAAGTAATGCCATCTCTGAGGCTTTAGTGAGTAATAGGCCCCCTCAGGGTTCTAAGCCCCGGCAATGGTTTAATTCTACCTGTACAGCCGCCCATAAAGATTTAAAAGAAGCTTTGAAATCAGTCCTGTTTAGTCGGGAATTAGTCAGACGGGCAAGGGGTCGATATAAGACAGCCCTGGAGGAAAGGAGAAATGAAATCAGAATTAGAGCATGGGAAGAAGTCTTGATGGCTACGGATCTGAAGGACTCTGCACAATTCTGGAAAGTAGTTAACCATCCCTACTTTCTGGAACATGACAACAAAGAGGACGAATGTCTGATACCTGAAGGGGTCTGAGTGAAACACTTTACAAAAGGTATTCCAGCCCGCAAACGACCTCCATTATGAACAAGGGGACTGTAGTAATTTGAATATGGTGGCAGCAAACTTGAATACGAATGATTTAGCCTTTGAGCTACATGAGGTAATTGCAGCTATTAAACAATCGAAATCAGGGAAAGCCCCTGGCCTGGATGGCGTCCCGGTTGATCTTTTTAAATCTATTCCGGACCTCTGGGGACCATTAATCACAAATGTATTGATTAGTGTAGCTAAAAGTAACATTCCTTCCTCGTGGAAATTGGCAATACTTGTTCCTATTTTTAAAAAGGGAAACAGACAAGATCCAACTTGTTACAGACCAATTTCCCTTATAGATTCTACTGCTAAGATTTTGGGAAGTGTTATCTTGTCCCGGCTTGAGGATTGGGTAGGAAAGACTAAAATCCTCTCCCCAATCCAATATGGTTTTAGGCCTGGCTTAGGTACAGTATAGCAGGCTTTAAATTTATATCTTATTCTTAGCAAATATGTCACTACCAGGAGAGGATCTATCCACTTAGTTTTTATTGATTTATCTAGTGTGTTTGACTTGGTGAATAGAGAGAGATTGTGGCAACTTATGGACATAATGGGGGTTGACCAGGATGTGCTTGATTTAATTAAACGTTTATACACTGACCTTACGATTTGAGTCCAATATGGCCAGCATGGAGAGAGGTTTCTTCCCCTTTCCATCCTTATGAGGAGTTAAGCAGGGTTGTATTTTAGCACCGTTTGTTTTTTTATTATATATTAATGGCCTTTATAGTTTTTTAGTAAAAAATGGTAAGGATTTCCCTAGGATGGGATCTAGACAACTCCCGGTCTTACTGTATGCTGATGATGCTGTTTTAATTGCCTGCACAGCAAATGGCCTTCAGAATTTATTGGATCTCTTTTTTACCTTTATGCAGGACCTTGACTTGAAAGTAAATTTTGCGAAGTCACACATTATGACACGTGGCCCCCAAAACACACGCACTAAATGTTTTACTATGGATGGAAATATTTTAACTGACGTGAAAGATTTTTGTTATTTAGGACTATATTTAAGCTCTTCCCTGTCATAGAATCCTCATCTCAAATTTAAGATCCAACAAATGGAGAGAAATATAGAGGTGATTTTTCGCTTCGTCCGTTAACTGGGCCATAGGCCATTTCACCAGATTATTACGCTCTATAAATCTAAATGTATTACTGCAGCTGTCTATGGGGTGGGTCTCTGGGGTTACATCAAACCAGCCCATTTACAATGCATTGAGAATACATTTTTGCATAGGCTGCTCTTTGTACCTAAGAATGTAGCAAATATTATTTGCCATGAGGAGCTGGGAGCACGGTACATTGAGGATTCGGTCGGTTTTGCCCCACTCTTTTTATGGCTAAAATTTTGGTTAAATCCTGCGGCTAGCTTGGTACAAGACTGTATCACAAACTGTATTCAATCAGCTAATGTAGGAGGCTGGCCTGGCTTGTAGTGGGTACCAGAGGTACTTACACCTTGTGCCAGGTCCAGTTATCCCTTATTAGTGTAGAAGAGGTGTTTCTAGCAGCTTAGGCTGATAGAAGGTAGCTATGGCAAAGCAGCTTAGGCTGAACTAGGAGGAATGTAAAGCTCCTACTATTCCACTGGTGTCATATGCACAATATCATAAGAAAACACAATACACAGATATACTAAAAATAAAGGTACTTTATTTTTATGACAATATGTCAAAAGTATCTCAGTGAGTACCCTCAGTATGAGGATAAGATATATACACAAGATATATGTACACAAACCAAAATTATGCAGGTAATAGCAAAAGGAAGTAATGCAAGCAATCTAAAGTTACAGTAGCTTGCAATAGGAGCACATAGGTATAGGGGCAACACAAACCATATACTCCAAAACGTGGAATGAGAACCACAAATGGACCCCAACACTATGTGGGCTTGTAGAGGGTCGCTGGGATTGTAAGAAAACAGTGAGGGTTAGAAAAATAGCCCAACCCAAGACCTTGAAAGGTAGGTGTAGAGTGCACCTACTACCCCCAGAGAGCACAGAAGTCGTGATAGGGGGATTCTGCAGGAAGAACAAACACCAGCAATGCAACAACAGTGGATTTCCGGACCTGAGTACCTGTAAGACAAGGGGACCAAGTCCAAGAGTCGCGACAGTGTCGAGAGTGGGCAGGAGCCCAAGAAATGCCAGCTGAGGGTGCAAGGAAGCTACCACCTGTTGGAAGAAGCTTGGTGTTCTGCAAGAACGAAGAGGACTAGGAACTTCCCCTTTGGAGGATGGATGTCCCACATCGTGAAGAAGCTTGCAGAGGTGTTCCCACGCAGAAAGACCGCAAACAAGCCTTGCTAGCTGCAAGGGTCATGGTTAGGGTTTTTGGATGCTGCTGTGGCCTCGGAGGGACCAGGATATCGCCACTTGGATGAGGAGACAGAGGGGGCGCCCAGCAAGTCAGGGAGCCCTCACAGAAGCAGTCAGCACCCGCAGAAGTAACTGAACAGGCACTTAGAAGAAGAGTGAACCGGAGTCCACCCGAAGTCACAAAAGGGAGTCCCACGATGCCGGAGGACAACTCAGAAGGTTGTGCACTGCAGGTTAGAGTGTCGGGACCTAGGCTTGGCTGTGCACAAAGGAAATCCTGGAAGAGTGCACAGGAGCCGGAGCAGGTGCAAATCATGCGGTGCCCAGCAATGCAGTCTAGCGTGGGGAAGGCAAGGACTTACCTCCACCAAACTTGGACTGAAGAGTCACTGGACTGTGGGAGTCACTTGGACAGAGTTGCTGAGTTCCAGGGACCACGCTCGTCGTAATGAGAGGGGACCCAGAGGGCCAGTGATGCAGTCTTTTGTTGCCTGCGGTTGCAGGGGGAAGATTCCGTCGACCCACAGGAGATTTCTTCTGAGCTTCTAGTGCAGAGAGGAGGCAAACTACCCCCAGCGCATGCACCACCTGGAAACAGTCGAGAAAGCCGGCAGGATGAAGCGATACAAGGATGCTAGCAGTCGTCTTGCTACTTTGTTGCGGTTTTGCAGGCGTCCTGAGCAGTCAGCGGTCGATCCTTTGGCAGAAGGTGAAGAGGGAGATGCAGAGGAACTCTGGTGAGCTCTTGCATTCGTTATCTGGTGAGATCCCCACAGCAGAGGCGCTAAATAGCCAGAAAAGGAGGTTTGGCTACCTAGGAAGGAGGATTGGCTACCAAGAGAGGTAAGAGCCTATCAGAAGGAGCCTTTGACGTCACCTGCTGGGACTGGCCCCTCAGAGCGGTCCAGTGTGCCACAAACATCTCTGTTTCCAAGATGGCAGAGGTCTGGGACACACTGGAGGAGCTCTGGGCTCCTCCCCTGGGAGGTGCAGGTCAGGGGAGTGGTCACTCCCCTTTCCTTTGTCCAGTTTCGTGCCAGAGCAGGTCTGGGGGATCCCTGAACTGGTGTAGACTTGCTTATGCAGAGATGGGCACCATCTGTGCCCATCAAAGCATTTCCATAGGCTGGGGGAGGCTACTCCTCCCCAGCCTTCACTCCTATTTCCAAAGGGAGAGGGTGTTACATACAGAGGAAATACTTTATTCTGCCTTCCTGGGCCAGGGCTGCCTGGACCCCAGGAGGGCAGAAACCTGTCTGAGGGGTTGGCAGCAGCAGCAGCTGCAGTGGAGACCCCGGAAAGGCAGTTTGGCAGTACCCGGGTTCTGTGCTAGAGACCCGGGGGATCATGGAATTGTCCCCCCAATGCCAGAATGGCATTGGAGTGACAATTCCGTGATCTTAGACAGGTTACATGGCCATTTTCGGAGTTACCATTGTGACGCTGTACATAGGTAGTGACCTATGTACAGTGCACGGGTGTAATGGTGTCCCCGCACTCACAAAGTCTGGGGAATTTGCCCTGAACAATGTGGGGGCACCTTGGCTAGTGCCAGGGTGCCCACACACTAAGTAACTTAGCACCCAACCTTCACTAGGTGAAGGTTAGACATATAGGTGACTTATAAGTTACTTAAGTGCAGTGGTAAATGTCTGTGAAATAACGTGGACGTTACTTCACTCAGGCTGCTCTGGCAGGCCTGTGTAAGAATTGTCAGAGCTCCCTATGGGTGGCAAAAGAAATGCTGCAGCCCATAGGGATCTCCTGGAACCCCATTACCCTGGGTACCTCAGTACCATATACTAGGGAATTATATGGGTGTACCAGTATGCCAATGTGAATTGGTAAATTTAGTCACTAGCCTGTTAGTGACAAATTTGGAAAGCAGAGAGAGCATAACCACTGAGGTTCTGGTTAGGCATCACACAGGGAACACATACAGGGCACATACTTATGAGCACTGGGGCCCTGCCTGGCAGGGTCCCAGTGACACAGACTAAAACAACATATCTACAGTGAAATATGGGGGTAAGGCAAGATGGTACTTTCCTACAGCTAACCATTAAATTCCTGGCTTAATTATGTTCAAAATTCCTTTCGGAACCTAGGGTTGGAGAACATGTTTACTAACCTAGGGTCTCTACCTATCAATGCTAAGGAACTGCTTAAAACACAATATATAGAGTATGCTGCGAATCTCAGATACCAAGGGGCAGTAAAATTGAAAATATTTGAATCTTATGTTCAGATTTCTACCTCTACAGTGTTAGAACCATATTTAACTTGGTTTTTGAGTTCTTCATCATATTCTCTTCGTTTTATTTAGATTAAGTTTGATACATTTTAGAATGGCTTTTCTTAAGAAATGTATATGGCATAAAATGCTCCCAAATTGTCCCTGTGATAACTCCTCCAAGCAAAGCACGTGTCACTTTTTCCTATTCTGTACGCTTTGTTCTGCTCCTAGACAAACCTTTATGTTGCCAATTTTGAATAAATTACAAACTACATCTCATTAGAAAGCGTTGATTAACATCCAAAGACTCTCTTCAGTACAATTGTGTCATTCTGTTTTAAGCTTTATTAAATCGGCTATGGCCATTAGGAAGCGATATGAACTGATTGAAGCAGTTACACACTAACATAAACTGCCAATATATGATTTTATCATGATGTTGGGCTTTTTTACTTCTTTACTGTATATGATTACATTTTATATGGGTCGTCGGATAGACTGATAAAGTCAATGTATATATTTTTGTAATATTGCTGATTGAAGATGCTTTGTTATCACTGTTTTCTTTTAATTAATTTGTACTGTATTTTAATTATTTTAATTTTTTTAGCTTGAAATGTATTGTGCTTTTGTGGCATATTGCCGAATAAAGATTCTTTGACTGACTGACTGACTGACCCCAAACACATCCATTATACTGGACATGGTGTGGTGTCTGTACTGTGGGGGTGCTCTTGAGGCAGATGAAGGGTACAGCACCTTCCACACCATACATTAAATGGGTGACAAACATGGCACTGAATATACTAATGGTTACTGCAATGTGTCTATATTAATTGCCTTGTTATATTTTTATGTTGGTGGGGTGTTTACATAAGATTTTTACAATATATATTGTTAATGGTGCATATAATGTGATTAAAATCTAACAATAAATATTCTGTAGTGGGTATATAAAAAGAGGCTCTTATTTCTCACATTTTTTCCTTTCTGACTGCTAGAAGTATCTTTGAAACTGTTTCTTTCAACAGGTTTACATCCCCAATTTACATGCAAAAATTCTTAACCTGTTATAACCCTTAAACTCCTTAATGAAAAATTGACATTCCATCACTTATGTTTTTAAAATAGCCCTCTGCTTCTTTCTACCTTCTGTCTCCCTCTTCTGTATAGAAGGTACTCTAAAAATCTCATGCCTATCTGCCTTAAGCCTCTTTGGAAACCATAACAATACCTATTAATTCCAGCTAGGATCACATCTATGCCGACAATTACCACAAAAAACTGTCATGAATGCATTGAATAAGCATGCAAAACTAACCCCAATACTAAGTTGACTGACCACTAATTTGGCTCCCAAGTAGTGTGCTACTCGCCGCAAAGCGCTTTGATGCCTTGTGAGGAGGTGCTTAGATCAGATATTGAAAAAATACTGTTTGTTACCTTAATTAGTTATGAATACCAAATGATACATGCTACAATTGTGTTTGGAAAACAGGTTTATAAACCTTTATTAGAATTGCATGCTATGTCATGATGATTAATGTATTACACTGGGTATCCAATTCTGCACAATGTGATTGAAGTGTATAAACTGCCACTTAAAGCGTTGCCTTGGATTGAAAAAATTAAAATGAAAGCATGCAACCTGTTGTAATCTGTTACTGCCCCTTTAACTCGTATGTTCCATATAGGGTCTTAGGGGCATCACACAGAAATTTGGCATGTCCTGGGCAACCAGTGATCAGCTGGTTGGTGGCTTGTCCAGTAGTGGCTGTTCTATGTATTGGTGAATGTAATAAAGAGAGCAGAAACTACTTTTCTCGCTTGGAGTCTCTTAAAATTAGTGACGAGTGGGTGCATCCATCAAAGAAACCAGCAATCAAGCTCAACAGTATTCTGATTTTTTGCTGGGAACGGAGAGCTTGTTTGGACTTTGGCCTTCATTCAAGACTTTGAAAAAAATGTAAAGTAGTGGTGAGTGAATTTTACAACTACTCGATGGGACTAGGATCGAGTGTATTTTTGTTCTTTTTAATTGGTTTCGTCTGTCAATTTTTATTGCCCTTGCCCAGTTTGAAGATCATTATGGAGTGCGAGAGCTCGGAGTGAGCATCCCATTCCATCAGATCCTGGCCACGTGAATCAGGAATGCTCAGCCATTGTGGGGCTCAAGGCGCAATGGAAAATTCTTTCTGTCAGTGCAAACATCAGGCCCCTCACATGTCCAGCGGCTTTACATCGTCAGCATTTGTGAAATGTAACCAGTGCTAGCACGCCTGGTCCTTAGTAAGTAAACTTACAAGGGGACGCGTATAGGTCGATTAACATTTCTATTCGCAAGGAGTATCCTAGCTATGTACTATCCAATGTTCATCAATAATCAATACACAAATCTATAACCACCAAGGAAAACATCAATCATCAGTCAATAGCATCAACGATTCATCAATAACCACAACTCAAGATACGTTTTAACAATTTTATTTCCCTATTTGTTGCAATACTAAGTCATGAGGTAAAATCAAACTTTATTCAAATCAACTCAAAATTAATTAAATCGTGTCCACCAATAACATAATCTAATCAGAAGTTGAGAAAACATATGCCCTTATGCTTCAGCATAAGCCAACAAGGATTAATAAGACAACATCAGTAGCAGAGTTCAGCAAAAAAGTCTGTCAATAATTTGTCTCTGCATATATCAACATCTTAGCACAGGACTCTCACCTAACCCAGATTAGCATTAGCAAGTAGGACTTCATGCGAAAACAGTTTAGGACATGAATTTGGAAAACATCTAGCTAAAAGAATAACTATTTAGTTATTCAGTCACATTGTCATAGCTACCTATCCACAAAATGGATCAGCAACAAATTCAGTCTTCGTCTTCAGGTCATAAATCGATCAGCAACGCATCAGGCTTTCAGAAGCATGAGCCCAATTACAGAATCTCAAATCTCTTCGAACATCCACGCCTCGCCTCTAACATTTCTCCATAAATTCTGAAATTTTCCCCCTCTATCATGACATTATATCAAAGTCACCCAGACCATCCAGCTATTCCTAATTGGTCAGTTAATCACTAGTTATTTCCCTACCCAATAACTTTAATTTATTTTACAAATCTATGAATTCTAATATTACGCCGTTCTCAGGGTGTTGATTGGTTCACATGTCCTCATCATCTGGCTCATCAGGTATCGAAAATGTTCTTCTTCTCCAGTCAGCGTCTCTATTGTTCAAGTCCTAGGAAAGTACATTTGGTCTGCTTTACACCAATTTGATACATACTCTAGTTCCCTCATCTCCTGTCTGTCGGTTCATTGCAGAAAATTCTAGCTAAGCAGATTTTGTTAACAACCAGTAGTTCAGGGTCAGTTCAGCACATTAGCTTCTCTACATTGCATGATTATTCAGCTTCCGCATGAGGCTTGGCAAAACTAGGCCACAACTTCGGCTAAGTTAGCTCTACAATATAATGTAAATTACACATTATATCTCAATATGACATATTACTATGTTATTTTAATAAATTTTCTATATTTCATACATGTTATTCATTTTATTAGTACATTCGTGAATCTTGATAGCCACTCTCCGTGGGCACATTTTCAAACGTGCACATTAATTTTCTCTGTTATGTATTTCTACCATTTTTTGTTAATCAAAATGCAATAACACTTCATTAATATTTCTAATTAACATATCTGCTTCAGCACCAGCATTGTTGTACATCACAGCCGGGTATGTAGCTTTACACATACGGAGCATCAGAAACAGGAAATAACTTTCATTACAAGCATTCTTCATGTACGGAGTGTCAGAAAGAGGAAATAATTTCTTCTAGGGGCAATCCTCCTCAATAACGCAACCGTGCACTAACAACCACAAACAGAGGTGCGGTGAAGAAGAGAAATCACACACTCATACAGCAATGCGAAGTAAACACATTGCAGGACATTTTGGGTAATGTGTGGGCTTTGTTTGCCTATTGGCAATAAATCATTTTTAGAGCAATTTTACAGCATAGCATATCCATCTACCATTTCCTCTTACAAAGAGGATCAGAAAATGAAGATTCTTAAACAAGGAAACAATTATTATTTTAAACTTTTTATGTTGACTTGTGTTGATTTTTTATTTGAAATTGTTGTATTAGTTTATTACGTTAATTTGAGTTTCAGGTATGATAGCAAGCATGTTTCATCCTCAACATTTCTTGTCAAACCGTTATTGCCATGGAAAGAAAATGGAAAAGTTAATTTGACTCTTATTTGATAGCAAGAGGCAGGGCGAAATTTTCTTAAGCCGAAAAACAAGGAGAACTTCTTCATAAATTGGGCATTGAGGGGCGCAATATCTAGGAAAGCCTTGATCCTTTCATGGTTGGTAATGAGGAAGGAGAACCTAGAAACCTATACAAGATGTCAGTACTCATGCTACAGACAAACTTTGGACCATGCATCAGCTTAGTTATAGAGAGACATACATTTTTTTATGAAAATACAAGCTGAGGGAGAAGGAGTAAGAAATGATGTAGTATTGTTAAAGTCCCTTGCTAAAACGTGTGATTTCATCTCTCCGAGACCAACTGGTACGATGATACAAGAAAAGTTACCGGCTATAAAAACTTTCTTTGAGGGAGCTATCAACATTGTAGGGAGCATGGAGCACACATCGAGCTGGGTCAAGCAAATGTGTGATACCTCCATTATTGTTTCCATGCCTATTGTTTCAAAAGTAACTGAAGTAGACAATGAATGTAAAGAGTTTGATACGTATCCAAGGGCAATACAAGGAATGACAGGAAAATTCAATTTGAATTCAGGGGTGACAAAGAAGGCAAAATTTAAATGTTAAAACTGTGGTAGTCCTAGCCACATGTCAAACTACCCACATTGTTATGCCTGAAATGCTAACTGAAGAAACTATAGAAAAAGAGGACATTTAGCCTTTGTTTGTGAGAATGCAAAGTGAACTGTGTTATTAGAGGCCCTGATTTAAACCATCCTGCAATTTTACAAGTGAGAACTCCAGATTGTGAAGTTAAACAATTAGGGGATATTGTAGATGGTGCTAGCATAGTTATGCCCAAATGCCATGTTGTAATAGAAGGTAATATTGTGCCTGTTTTAGATGATTTGAGGGTCACCATTCATCTTGATAGGTGACAAAAAGTGGGACCAAATCTTCGGTAAAGTAACAATTTCCTTCCTTCCACCTGACAGTAATCCAATAGGCTAAGGGGGCATACAAAATGACATGTTTGGATATACAGCTATGACCATAAATGTCAAGGGTAGAGAAACCATTGGGAAGCTGTGCGGGGCCAAATGAGGGGACAACATAGGGTGGCGCAGCCAGAGAGACCTTGGAATCAAGCTAAATCCTAGTTCACCAAATCAAGTTCTTTTTAGTTTCACACGTCAGTGACAATGCAGACATAGTGGAAGAATTTCAAGACAATTTTAAGGAAGACTAAGGTTTGTTGAAGGCATTCAAACATAAAACTATCCTAACAACAAATACCAAGCCAGTGGTGCATAAGGCGAGGAGTGCCTAATTTCATGCTAAAACCGCAGCAAGAAGAGGTAAATCGATTGCTATACATAGGAGTAATTGAAGAAATGCAGTCCTCTGAGAAGCCACCCCCATAGTTTTACCACAAAGGATAATGGGAACAAAATAAGGATGTGTGTGATCTCAGAGACCTCAACCAATGTATTTGGGTCACCTGCCGACCCTTACCAAACATAAATAAAGCATTAGCAATGCAAGGAGGGGCAAACAGGTTTATTGCAATGGCCCCTTTCAGCCACCTACCATCAGGTGTTACTGTATGAGGATTCCAGGACATTCACTTCCTTTGTTATGACTCTGGGAGCATTTCAATGTATGAGAATGCCATTTGGGTTGGCCTACGCTGCAGTCTGTTTCCAGAGGTTGATGAAGAAAGTTTTGCTGGAAATCAACTCAGTCATGTATTTTCAGTACAATATCTTGGTTTATGGTATAGATAGACCAAGTCATGATAGCATACCGAAGAAGGTACTGTCTAAATAAAAGAGCGGGGTTCACCTTCAAGAGAGATAAATGTAGGTTTAGGGTGGGAACATAGCATTTCAGGGGATGCTATTAGCCCCAAGTTTGAGTTGGCAATTGCTATATCACTAACTCCTACACCAAGTGACAAATACGAGGTCAGATCGTTTTTGGGGCTATCAGAATATTATTCAAAGTTCATTTTCAACTGTGCGAGTCTGGTACAACCCATGAGGGCCTTGGTCAAGAAAGGGATGGAGCTTGTGGGATCCCTCGAGTACGAGGAGGCTGTTGCTAAAGTGAAGGATGAAATAACTTGGATGTATTTCGGTGTGATTAGAAAAAGGGGGCTTACTACCGGCGCCAGCTTGGAGGGACTGGGTGCGGTCCTTTCCTTTCCTAAATGGTTGAAAGAGAGGAGAAGGTTGTGGCTTTTGCTTCATGTTCACTGAAGGGGGCCGAAGATTGCTACTCAGTGACTGAGCACGAGGCATTAGCCTGCAAGCGGGCCATAAACCACTTCACATTCTTTGGATGGGGTTTACCATTTACTGTAAACACAGATCATAGGTCCTTAGTTCAGGTATTTGCATACATACATGTAGAAAACAACACTCTAAGGATTAAAATGTGTCTAGAAGGAATGGAGTTCAATTTCAGGGTTGAGTACTTATGGGATGCAAGGAACATATCTGTAGATGACTTGTCTAGGATGCTTTTGGATAAAGGGGAGGTTACTTCCACCACTGAGCCTTCGGTAATGTGGATTAAGGAGCCAACCTTAAACAAACTGGAGTGGGAAACTGAGGTCTCTAACAATGGTTCATGCAAGCAGGCACTGGAGTATGTAATAGGAGGATGGCCTTATATCAGTAGAGTACCTGAGGGGGCAAGGATATTTTGGAATGTAAGAGATGAACTCAGTATTATCAGTAATGAATTTTAGGCTACAAATTGAATTTCCAAAAAAAACTAAAATAGGCTTCCTTAATGTCCTATTTTTGGGATACAAATTAGCTGATGAAGGCAAGAGTGTAGCACCCCAATTTCTAGAAAAATGCGCACAATTGCAACCACTGAACACCATTAAAAAGCTCCAATCATTCTTGGGCTTTTTAAACTTTGGCAGCACTTACATTCCAGATGATGCACAATGCATTAAACCATTATATGATCTAATACGTCTAGATTTTTCAAATAAATATTGGGCAGTCAAACACACACACATTCTTAGAGCATTGCAACAAGACATGCTTGCAGTTAACCATTTACACACAGGGGACAACAAAACACATTTGTTCATCAGAGTAATTGCTGGTGCCATTGGTTTCTCCTGTGGATGATACCATCCCCATAGCATACAAATCACATCTGTATTCCACAACTGAACAACGCTTTACTCCCACAGATATAATTTCGACTGATGTTCAGATGGCTGTCATTAAAGAGAGACATCTGACCCAGTGGAAGCACATTATTGTTGGATCTCCGATCCCAGCTCTTGAGGCTGTCACACAAGCCAGTGTTCCTAATGCCAAGGCACTACATCCACGTTGGATTCAATGGGCAATGTCTCTGACAGCCACTGATGTGGATTATGTATTTGACCTTAAATTATAAACTCAAGAATTTCTCCAGTATGAACTAGAATACCCAGTTCCTCCAAACATTATGCCTATTGAACCATATCATACAACACTTCACGCTGATGGTTCAGCCCAACCAGCAATAGGCACTAAACATCAATACTCCACCGCCTGTGCTGTTGTGAGTGGCTACATGAAGAATGGTGATTTACATCCACAACATACCTACACGCAGACCTTAGGGGACTGCACTGCACAGTTAGCAGGGCTCAAGGCTCTGTTGATGGCACTGGAACACATAGATCCAGGACAGTTAACAGTAATCGCCTGTGATACGTATTACTATGTCCAGTCCTTCAATGAATACCTGCATTACTCGTGCCAGAATGGGTTCAGAGATTCAAAAGGCAACACCATCAAACACAGACTACTATGAGGTAAAGTAGCAGATTTGAAAGAAATGCAATCCAATGTCCTTTTAGTTCATACATTGGGACGTCAACATGTTGGAATACATGATACAGGCAATACCTTGGCTGATGAAGCAGACAAATCAGCAGTAGCTACAGCTTCTTTTGCCGCAATAACTCATTCTCGGACAAGGTTGGATGATGAAACATTAGCTGCTGTGAAAAGCTTTGGCTAAAAGCAAGCCCATGCCAAAGACCTAATCTGCCAAATATTCCTACAGCATATCTAACCTAAATACTGCCCTAGTAACGATACCATGGGTGGGTAATCTTGTGATCCCCAACCAAGACCAAAGACCTGAGTTGAATAAAACCGTGCACAAGGGAGTTGCTTCTGCCCATTTTAGTGTGGCAGCCACTACTTCACTATTACAAAAACGTTACTGGTGGCCAGGTCCATACAAACAGACCAAATTGTATGTCCTTTGGTGTCACATCTGTCAGCAAATAAAAGGATCCACTGTCAAACATCCACGACAGACACCCCTCTTAGTTTCCAACAAACCTCTACAATGTATGTACCTGGACAATTGTGGTCCCTTGACACCAGATGGTGCATACAAATACATCTTAGTCACTGTCGGCTCATGCTCCAGATTTCTATTGGTAAGACCACCACGCTCAGTTGACACTCAAACGGTTATTAAAGATTTGCAAGTTTTTATCAGCCCATAACCTGATGCGTCTTTCCACTTGGACCAGGGCCCTGCTTTCACCTCAAGGGCATTCAAGGACACCAAGACTTCATTAGGGGCCAACTGCACTATCCGCCTCCATATCATCGTGAGGGAAATAATGTTGTGGAGCAGAGAAACCAGGACTTAAAGCAATCCTTAACAGAAAGAGTATTAGGCATGGGTCATAGTTGGCTTAATCACCTGTATGGAGTCCAGAGAGCACTTAATAATCTACCCACAGGGTCCTAGGGAGGCCATACCCCATATGAAGTGTTGTTTGGGACACAAATGTGTGTTCCAGATCTTGATGGTCCTGGCACGGAGGTGTTACATACACTTTTTGACATAAATGAACATGCCACTGTCTTGCAGGACTTACAATTGAGTGCCGACAACGCATATGCCAGTGCTGCTTCCTTGGGAATAAGGGATACACCAATAACACCTACCAACTGGATTCCAAAAGTTGGGGATCTAGTGCGTGAAAAGATTGCTGTGAAAAAGGAGTTTGGTCCTTCCTATTGTGCACTGGTTCCAGTTCTGAGAATACACTGTACCAGAACTGTTATTCTACAACCACTGCCTGGTTCTAAAACAAAAACCCTTTGTCTCCATCAACAATGTCAAGTTACACCATATGGCCGATCCTGCACAGCAAACCTAGAGGACTCCTGTGTAGTACCAGACTCCCTCTCACTACAAACCAGGATGTTCCTCTGCAGGTTTGAGCAGCTACACTGACACTCCCCGAGCTTAGGGAGGGTGGAAGATGATCTTTCATTACTACGACTAACTTCTTCTGCAACAAGAAATGTCCACTACAATGAACAATTTTTCTCATATTCAACTCAAACGGATGGAATCATTTACTATGAACCACCAAGGGAGATTTCTGCCAGTTCTCCTTAACCAAACACAGCTCCAGTTTTTGCACAAACTGCTTCTGGATATTTTGCCAATGTCAATGATTCACCAAATCATCTGCCTCTTCTGCAACAAGACTGTCAAGAGCGCATAAGCTTATAAATTGGTTCAAAATTAACTATTATGTTCATCCATGGAACTATCTGTGGATCTTATTAACTGTATTTGTCTTCCTTCTTTGGATTGGGTTTGTCGACATCATCTTTTTCTTATTAATACATTGTCATTACCTTCCTAACGCTCTACAGATGAACTTGAGGATGAGGTCGTAAAACCACATTTTTCCTCCCATTAGCTCCTTCATGATTTGTCCCTGGTGAAAATATCAGCTATACCAATTCCTGATGGGATTGTTTGGGATAAAGTATCTTTTGATACATGTGGCCCCACGGAGGTTATTCAAATTCCATATGTAGTTAAACTTTCAATGAATGATGTAATAACACCTGGAGTTAAAGAAGTTTAACACCTTCTGCTAAATTTTACAAATGGCAAAAATACATCAATGCAACTGAAGAACAAATTGACGGGTGGGTCCAAATTGGAACATTTAACACATCACTTTCATGTCCTGGTGGGTGGTTATTGTGTCCAGTGGACACAAATAGTTGTCATGCGCGGTGAGAGGTAGAAAGCATGTGTAGGAGGCTGGACTGGCTTGTAGTGACTACCAAGGGGTACTTACACCTTGCACCAGGCCCAGGTATCCCTTATTAGTGTAGAGGGGTGTCTAGCAGCTTAGGCTGATAGAAAAGGTAGCTTAGTAGAGCAGCTTAGGCTGAACTAGGAGACGAGTGAAGCTCCTACAGTACCACTAGTGTCATATGCACAATATCATAAGAAAACACAATACACAGATATACTAAAAATAAAGGTACTTTATTTTTATGACAATATGCCAAAGTATCTCAGTGAGTACCCTCAGTATGAGGATAGCAAATATACACAAGATATATGTACACAATACCAAAATATGCAGTAATAGCAATAGAAAACAGTGCAAACAATGTATAGTCGCAATAGAATGCAATGGGGGCATATAGGGATAGGGGCAACACAAACCATATACTCTGGAAGTGGAATGCGAACCACGAATGGACCCCAAACCTATGTGACTTTGTAGAGGGTCGCTGGGACTGTAAGAAAACAGTGAGGGTTAGAAAAATAGCCCACCCCAAGACCCTGAAAAGTGGGTGCAAAGTGCACCTAAGTTCCCCAAAGAGCACAGAAGTCGTGATAGGGGAATTCTTCAGGAAAGACCAACACCAGCAATGCAACAATGATGGATTTCCAGACGAGAGTACCTGTGGAACAAGGGGACCAAGTCCAAAAGTCACGATCAAGTCGGGAGTGGGCAGATGCCCAGGAAATGCCAGCTGTGGGTGCAAAGAAGCTGCCACCGGATGGTAGAAGCTGAGGATTCTGCAAGAACGACAAGGGCTAGAAACTTCCCCTTTGGAGGATGGTTGTCCTACGTCGTGAAGAGTCGTGCAGAAGTGTTTTCCCGCAGAAAGACCGCAAACAAGCCTTGCTAGCTGCAAAGCTCGCGGTTAGGGTTTTTTGATGCTGCTGTGGCCCAGGAGGGACCAGGATGTCACCAATTGCGTGAGGGGACAGAGGGGGCGTCCAGCAAGACAAGGAGCCCTCTCAGAAGCAAGCAGCACCCGCAGAAGTGCCGGAACAGGCACTACGAAGTGGAGTGAAACGGTGCTCACCTGAAGTTGCACAAGAGAGTCCCACGCCGCCAGAGGACAACTCAGGAAGTCGTGCAATGCAGGTTAGAGTGCCGTGGACCCAGGCTTGGCTGTGCACGAAGGAAATCCTCGGTGAGTGCACAGGAGCCGGAGTAGCTGCAAAACACGCGGTTCCCAGCAATGCAGTCTAGCGTGGGGAGGCAAGGACTTACCTCCACCAAACTTGGACTGAAGAGTCACTGGACTGTGGGAGTCACTTGGACAGAGTTGCTGAGTTCAAGGGACCTCGCTCGTCGTGCTTAGAGGAGACCCAGAGGACCGGTGATGCAGTTCTTTGGTGCCTGCGGTTGCAGGGGGAAGATTCCGTCGACCCACGGGAGATTTCTTCGGAGCTTCTAGTGCAGAGAGGAGGCAGACTACCCCCACAGCATGCACCACCAGGAAAACAGTTGAGAAGGCGGCAGGATCAGCGTTACAATGTCGCAGTAGTCGTCTTTGCTACTTTGTTGCAGTTTTGCAGGCTTCCAGCACGGTCAGCAGTCAATTCCTTGGCAGAAGGTGAAGAGAGATGCAGAGGAACTCTGATGAGCTCTTGCATTCGTTATCTAAGGAATTCCCCAAAGCAGAGACCCTAAATAGCCAGAAAAGGAGGTTTGGCTACCTAGGAAGGAGGATAGGCTAGCAACACAGGTAAGAGCCTATCAGAAGGAGTCTCTGACGTCACCTGCTGGCCCTGGCCACTCAGAGCAGTCCAGTGTACCAGCAGCACCTCTGTTTCCAAGATGGCAGCGGTCTGGAGCACACTGGAGGAGCTCTGGGCACCTCCCAGGGGAGGTGCAGGTCAGGGGAGTGGTCACTCCCCTTTCCTTTGTCCAGTTTCGCGCCAGACCGGTGTAGACTGGCTTATGCAGAAATGGGCACCATCTGTGCCCATGAAAGCATTTCCAGAGGCTGGGGGAGGCTACTCCTCCCCTGCCTTAACATCTTTTTCCAAAGGGAGGGGGTGTAACACCCTCTCTCTGAGGAAGTCCTTTGTTCTGCCTTCCTGGGCCAAGCCTGTCTGGACCCCAGGAGGGCAGAAACCTGTCTGAGGGGTTGGCAGCAGCAGCAGCTGCAGTGAAACCCCTGAAAAGGCAGTTTGGCAGTACCCGGGTCTGTGCTAGAGACCCGGGGAATCATGGGATTGTCTCCCCAATACCAGGATGGCATTGGTGGGGAATTCCATGATCTTAGACATGTTACATGGCCATATTCGGAGTTACCATTGTGAAGCTACACATAGGTAGTGACCTATGTGTAGAGCACGCGTGTAATGGTGTCCCCGCACTCACAAAGTCCGGGGAATTGGCCCTGAACAATGTGGGGGTATTTGGCTAGTGCCAGGGTGCCCACACACTAAGTAACTTAGCACCCAACCTTTACCAGGTAAAGGTTAGACATATAGGTGACTTATAAGTTACTTACGTGCAGTGTAAAGTGGCTGTGAAATAACGTGGATGTTATTTCACTCAGGCTGCAGTGGCAGGCCTGTGTAAGAATTGTCAGAGCTCCCTATGGGTGGCAAAAGAAATGCTGCAGCCCATAGGGATCACCTGGAACCCCAATACCCTGGGTACCTCAGTACCATATACTAGGGAATTATAAGGGTGTTCCAGTATGTAGGAGGCTGGACTGGCTTGTAGTGAGTACCAAGGGGTACTTGCACCTTGCACCAGGCCCAGTTATCCCTTATTAGTGTATAGGGTGTCTAGCAGCTTAGGCTGATAGATAATGGTAGCTTAGCAAAGCAGCTCAGGCTGAACTAGGAGACGTGTGAAGCTACTACAGTACCACTTAGTGTCATATGCACAATATCATAAGAAAACACAATACACAGTTATACTAAAAATAAAGGTACTTTATTTTTATGACAATATGCCAAAGTATCTTAGAGTGTACCCTCAGTGAGAGGATAGGAAATATACACAAGATATATATACACAATAGCAAAAATATGCAGTATAGTCTTAGAAAACAGTGCAAACAATGTATAGTTACAATAGGATGCAATGGGGAAACATAGGGATAGGGGCAACACAAACCATATACTCCAGAAGTGGAATGCGAACCACGAATGGACCCCAAACCTATGTGACCTTGTAGAGGGTCGCTGGGACTATTAGAAAATAGTGAGAGTTAGCAAAATAACCCTCCCCAAGACCCTGAAAAGTGAGTGCAAAGTGCACCAAAGTTCCCCTAAGGACAAAATAGTCGTGTTAGAGGGAAAATGCAAGGAAAACACAAATCAGCAATGCAACAACGATGGATTCCTGACTGAGGGTACCTGTGGAACAAGGGGACCAAGTCCAAAAGTCACAAGCAGCTCGGAGATGGGCAGATGCCCAAGAAATGCCAGCGGTTGGTGCAAAGAAGCTCTTACTAGGCTGAAGAACTGTGAATACTGCAGGAACGACAAGGGCTAGAGACTTCCCCTTTGGAGGATGGATCCCCCACGCCTTGGAGAGTCGTGCAGAAGTGTTTTCCCGCCGGATGGACGCCAACAAGCCTTGCTACACGCAAATCGTGCGTTTGGCGTTTTTGGACGCTGCTGGGGCCAGGAGGGACCAGGAGGTCGCAAATTGGACCTGTAGAGAGAGGGGACGTCGAGCAAGACAAAGAGCCCTCACTGAAGCAGGTAGCACCCGGAGAAGTGCCAAAAACAGGCACTACGAGGATGCGTGAAACGGTGCTCGCCGAAGTTGCACAAAGGAGTCCCACGTTGCCGGAGACCAACTTAGAAAGTCGTGCAATGCAGGTTAGAGTGCCGTGGACCCAGGCTTGGCTGTGCACGAAGGATTTCCGCCGGAAGTGCACAGGGGCCGGAGAAGCTTGCAAAGTCGCGGTTCCCAGCAATGCAGCCCAGCGAGGTGAGGCAAGGACTTACCTCCACCAAACTTGGGCTGAAGAGTCACTGGACTGTGGGGGTCACTTGGACGGTGTCGCTGGATTCGTGGGACCTCGCTCGTCGTGCTGAGAGGAGACCCAAGGGACCGGTAATGCAGCTTTTTGGTGCCTGCGGTTGCAGGGGGAAGATTCCGTCGACCCACGGGAGATTTCATCGGAGCTTCTGGTGCAGAGAGGAGGCAGACTACCCCCACAGCATGCACAAGCAGGAAAACAGTCGAGAAGGCGGCAGGATCAGCGTTACAGAGTTGCAGTAGTCGTCTTTGCTACTATGTTGCAGGTTTGCAGGCTTCCAGCGCAGTCAGCGGTCGATTCCTTATCAGAAGGTGAAGAGGGAGATGCAGAGGAACTCGGCTGAGCTCATGCATTCGTTATCTGAAGTTTCCCCAGAGACAGAGACCCTAAATAGCCAGAAAAGAGGGTTTGGCTACCTAGGAGAGAGGAAAGGCTACTAACACCTGAAGGAGCCTATCACAAGGAGTCTCTGACGTCACCTGGTGGCACTGGCCACTCAGAGCAGTCCAGTGTGCCGGCAGCACCTCTGTTTCCAAGATGGCAGAGGTCTGGAGCACACTGGAGGAGCTCTGGACACCTCCCAGGGGAGGTGCAGGTCAGGGGAGTGGTCACTCCCCTTTCCTTTGTCCAGTTTCGCGCCAGAGCAGGGGCTAAGGGGTCCCTAAACCGGTGTAGACTGGCTTATGCAGAATTGGGCACATCTGTGCCCAACAAAGCATTTCCAGAGGCTGGGGGAGGCTACTCCTCCCCTGCCTTCACACCATTTTCCAAAGGGAGAGGGTGTCACACCCTCTCTCAGAGGAAGTTCTTTGTTCTGCCATCCTGGGCCAGGCCTGGCTGGACCCCAGGAGGGCAGCTGCCTGTCTGAGGGGTTGGCAGCAGCAGCAGCTGCAGAGAAACCCCAGGAAGGGCAGTCTGGCAGTACCAGGGTCTGTGCTACAGACCACTGGGATCATGGAATTGTACCAACAATGCCAGGATGGCATAGAGGGGGCAATTCCATGATCATAGACATGTTACATGGCCATATTCGGAGTTACCATGGTGAAGCTACATATAGGTAGTGACCTATATGTAGTGCACGCGTGTAATGGTGTCCCCGCACTCACAAAGTTCAGTGAATTGGCTCTGAACAATGTGGGGGCACCTTGGCTAGTGCCAGGGTGCCCTCACACTAAGTAACTTTGCACCTAACCTTTACCAGGTAAAGGTTAGACATATAGGTGACTTATAAGTTACTTAAGTGCAGTGTAAAATGGCTGTGAAATAACGTGGACGTTATTTCACTCAGGCTGCAGTGGCAGGCCTGTGTAAGAATTGTCAGAGCTCCCTATGGGTGGCAAAAGACATGCTGCAGCCCATAGGGATCTCCTGGAACCCCAATACCCTGGGTACCTCAGTACCATATACTAGGGAATTATAAGGGTGTTCCAGTAAGCCAATGTAAATTGGTAAAAATGGTCACTAGCCTGTCAGTGACAATTTGGAAAGAAATGAGAGAGCATAACCACTGAGGTTCTGGTTAGCAGAGCCTCAGTGAGACAGTTAGTCACTACACAGGTAACACATTCAGGCACACTTATGAGCACTGGGGCCCTGGGTTACCAGGGTCCCAGTGACACATACAACTAAAACAACATATATACAGTGAAAAATGGGGGTAACATGCCAGGCAAGATGGTACTTTCCTACACAACCCCCCCCCAAACGAAGGACAATAAGACTAGCCATTACCTGATGAGTCTTCATTGTCTAAGTGGAAATATCTGGAGAGTCCATCTGCATTGGAGTGGCTACTCCCAGGTCTATGTTCCACTGTATAGTCCATTCCCTGTAGGGATATGGACCACCTCAACAATTTAGGATTTTCACCTTTCATTTGTTTTAGCCAAAGTAGAGGTTTGTGGTCTGTCTGAACAATGAAGTGAGTGCCAAACAGGTATGGCCTCAACTTCTTCAGAGCCCAGACCACAGCAAAGGCCTCCCTCTCAATGGCAGACCAACGCTTTTCTCTAGGGGTCAACCTTCTACTAATAAAAGCAACAGGTTGATCCTGGCCCTCAGAATTAAGTTGTGATAGGACTGCCCCTACTCCTAATTCAGATGCATCAGTTTGGACATATAATTTTTTAGAGTAACAAGGGCTTTTCAGGACAGGTGCAGAGCACATGGCCTGCTTCAGCTCCTCAAAAGCTTTCTGACAGTTTGCTGTCCATAATACCTTTTTAGGCATTTTCTTGGATGTGAGGTCATTAAGAGGGGCTGCAATGGAGCCATAGTTCTTAATGAACCTCCTGTAATACCCAGTGAGGCCTAGGAAGGCTCTCACCTGAGTCTGAGTGGTAGGGGGAACCCAATCAATAATAGTTTGGATTTTCCCCTGAAGTGGTGCAATCTGTTCCCCACCAACAAGGTGTCCCAGATAAACCACCTTACCCTGCCCTATCTGGCACTTTGAAGCCTTGATAGTGAGGCCTGCCTTTTGCAGGGCCTCCAAAACTTTCCAAAGGTGGACCAGGTGATCATCCCAGCTGGAGCTAAAGACAGCTATATCATCCAAATATGCTGCACTGAAAGCTTGCAGGACTGTGTTCACCAACCTCTGAAAAGTGGCAGGTGCATTTTTCAGACCAAAAGGCATTACAGTAAACTGGTAATGTCCTCCAATGGTAGAAAATGCAGTCTTAGATTTAGCATCTTCTGACAATTTGATCTGCCAATACCCTGCAGTCAAATCAAAAGTGCTTAGATACTTGGCAGATGCCAGTGTATCTATTAGCTCATCTGCCTTGGGTATAGGGTGAGCATCAGTTTTGGTTACCAAGTTGAGACCTCTATAGTCTACACAAAACCTCATTTCCTTCTTTCCATCTTTAGAATTGGGTTTTGGTACCAGTACCACAGGAGAAGCCCATGGACTGTCAGAGTGCTCAACCACTCCTAGTTCCAACATCTTCTGAACTTCTTGCTTTATGCAGTCCCTGACATGGTCAGGCTGCCTATAGATCTTACTTTTGACAGGTAAACTGTCTCCAGTATCTATAGTGTGCTCACACCAAGAAGTGGTGCCTGGCACAATGGAGAAGAGTTCTGAAAATTGTCCTAGGAGATTTATGCAATTATCTTTCTGCTCAGCAGTAAGACAATCAGCCAAAACTACACCTTCCACAAGAGCATCTTGTTCTGTGGAAGAGAAGAGATCAGGTAGAGGATCACTGTCTTCTTCCTGTCCCTCATCTGTTGCCATGAGCAGGGTGAGATCAGCCCTGTCATAGTAGGGTTTCAGGCGGTTGACATGGAGCACCCTAAGGGGACTCCTGGCAGTGCCTAAGTCTACCAAGTAGGTGACTTCACCCTTCTTTTCAACAATTGTGTGGGGTCCACTCCATTTATCTTGGAGTGCTCTTGGGGCCACAGGCTCCAAGACCCACACTTTCTGCCCTGGTTGGTACTGAACCAAAACAGCCTTCTGATCATGCCATTGCTTCTGGAGCTCTTGGCTGGCCTGAAGGTTTTTACTGGCCTTTTTCATGTACTCAGCCATCCTTGATCTGAGGCCAAGTACATAATCCACAATATCCTGCTTAGGAGCTTTTAAAGGTTGTTCCCAACCCTCCTTTACAAGTGTGAGTGGACCCCTAACAGGGTGTCCAAAAAGAAGTTCAAAGGGGCTGAAGCCCACTCCTTTCTGGGGTACCTCCCTGTAGGCAAAAAGGAGGCATGGTAGAAGGATATCCCATCTCCTGCGGAGTTTTTCAGGGAGTCCCATAATCATGCCTTTGAGAGTTTTATTAAATCTCTCCACCAGTCCATTTGTTTGTGGATGATAGGGTGTTGTGAACTTGTAAGTTACACCACACTCCTTCCACATGGCCTTTAAGTATGCAGACATGAAATTGCTTCCTCTGTCTGATACTACTTCCTTTGGGAAGCCCACCCTGGAAAATATTCCCAGGAGGGCCTTTGCCACTGCAGGAGCTGTAGTGGTCCTTAAAGGAATAGCTTCAGGATATCTTGTGGCATGGTCCACTACCACCAAGATAAACCTATTGCCTGAAGCAGTAGGAGGGTCAAGGGGGCCAACTATGTCAACCCCTACCCTTTCAAAGGGAACCCCAACCACAGGCAGTGGGATAAGGGGTGCCTTTGGAGTGCCACCTGTCTTGCCACTGGCTTGACAGGTTTCACAGGACTTGCAAAATTCTTTTGTGTCCTCAGACATCCTAGGCCAATGAAACAGTGGTACCAATCTGTCCCAAGTTTTCATTTGACCCAGGTGCCCAGCTAAGGGAATGTCATGTGCCAGTGTTAGGAGGAACTTTCTGTACTCCTGAGGAATCACTAATCTCCTGGCAGCTCCAGGTTTAGGATCCCTATGCTCAGTGTACAAGAGGTTGTCCTCCCAGTAAACTCTGTGTGAGTCACTGACATCCCCATTAGCCTGTTTGACAGCTTGCTGTCTGAGACCCTCTAATGTGGGACAGGTTTGCTGTGCCACACTCAGCTCCTCTCTGGCAGGCCCCCCTTCACCCAAAAGCTCAGCAGTGTCTGCTTCCAGCTCCTCTGGTGTAGGTTCTGCACAGGGAGGGAATTCTTCTTCCTCAGAAGTAGAATCCACTGTAGAGGGAGGGATAGTAGGAAGTGGTTTGCTTCTACTAGCCCTAGCTTTAGGGAGCACTTGGTCCATTGTTCCAGGATCCAAGCTTCCCTGTCCTTTTTGCTTTTTGGCCTGAGCCCTTGTCAAAGCAAAAATATGCCCTGGGATGCCCAGCATTGCTGCATGGGCCTCCAACTCCACATCTGACCAAGCTGATGTCTCCAAATCATTCCCTAATAGACAGTCTACAGGTAAATCTGAAGCTACCACAACTTTCTTTGGACCAGATACCCCCCCCCAGTTGAGATTTACAACAGCCATGGGGTGGCTTTGTGTTATGTTGTGAGCATCGGTTACTTGGTACTGGTGTCCAAGTATGTGTTGTTCAGGGTGCACCAGTTTCTCAATCACCATTGTGACACTGGCACCTGTGTCCCTGTAGGCCTGGACCTCAACACCATTTATTAGGGTTAGTTGCTTGTACTTCTCCAAGTTATGGGGGCAAGCAACCAAAGTGGCTAAGTCAATACCCACTTCAGAGACTAAAGTAGCCTCTGTGGTCTCCCTAATCAGACCAACCCCAACTAAATTACCAAAAGTGAGCCCAGCTACTCCCTTAGATTGGCTATTAGTAGGTTTGCTCCCACCACCACTGCTATTAGTAGGGACACTAGGTGTAGCAGTAGGGGTTGTAGTGGTAGGAGCTGTGGTGCCTTTCTTTGGACAACTGGGATCTGTTGTCCAATGGCCTTTTATTTTACATAAATAGCACCATGGTTTCTTTTCCTTGTTCTGATTAAAGGAGGATTTGGACCCACCACCCCCACCAGAGTGTTTTTGTGGGCCTGATGAAGACTCATTTTTAGATTTGTCCCCACCCTTGTCAGAAGACTTACCATCCTTCTTTTTGTTGCCATCTTTGTCACCCCCTGTATGAACTTTTCTGTTCACTCTTGTTCTGACCCATTTGTCTGCCTTCTTTCCCAATTCTTGGGGAGAGGTCAGATCAGAGTCCACCAAGTACTGGTGCAACAAATCAGACACACAATTATTAAGAATATGCTCTCTCAGGATCAAGTTATACAGGCTGTCATAATCAGTAACTTTACTGCCATGTAACCACCCCTCCAAGGCCTTCACTGCCTGGTCAATGAAATCAACTCAGTCTTGTGAAGACTCCTTTTTGGTATCTCTGAACTTTATCCTGTACTGTTCAGTGGTTAAGCCATAACCATCCAGGAGTGCATTCTTAAGAACTTGGAAATTGTTAGCCTCATTTTCTTTTACAGTAAGGAGCCTATCCCTACCTTTTCCAGTAAATGATAGCCATAGGATAGCAGCCCACTGCTTTTGAGGGACATCCTGTACAGCACAGGCCCTCTCAAGTGCAGCAAACCACTTGTTAATGTCATCCCCCTCCTTGTAAGGGGGAACTATCTTATGCAGATTCCTGGAATCATGCTCTTTTGCAGGATGACTATGGGGAATACTGCTGCTGCCACCATGGGTATCTAAACCCATCTTCTGTCTTTCCCTCTCTATTTCTAAAGACTGTCTATCCAAATCCAGCTGTTGCTTCTTGAGCTTCAGTCTGGTTTGCTCCACTCTCAATCTATTGAGCTCCCTTTCTAACAATCTGTCATCAGGGTGGGTGGGAGGGACATTTCTAGATACAGAGGTATGATGGGAATGAACAGAAGGAGACCTGTCCCTTACAGAGGGCACCCTAACAGCTTGGCTACCAGCATAATGAGAGCACATCATCAGTATGATGTGATTCAACCTCTGTACCAACTATGCTAGACTGTCTAGTAATGGGCAGGCTGAGAAGTTTCTTTCCTGAACCTTTTCCTGGGGGAGTCCCTGGATCAGATTGAGAACCATTAGCTACTTTTTCTACAGATTGGGCACTTATGGCCTTATCCTGTACTCTAAGCATATTAATTAACAGTTCTAAGGAAGGATTCTTCCCTACACTCAAACCTCTCTCTATGCAGAGACTCCTTGCTCCTTTCCAGCTAAGGTGATCATATGCAAGTTTGGACAGTTCAACTTTTTGGCCTGTGCCAGACATTTTTTAGAGAGAGTTAAAGTGATAGACAAAGAGAAAAAAAAGTTTTCAGAACTTTTTGGAAAGACAGAAAAACTTTTTAAACTTTTAAGAACTTTTTGAAAGTTTAGAAGTACTTTTCAGCACTTAGAAAAGAGTGAAAAGAGGAAATGCAAAACTTTTTGGCTATGTGTATATACACTGACCTTGTTTTGTATATTTTTCTCTTATGAAAAGTACAATGACAAGAGTGGTAAGTAGTCTCAAAGCACTTATCCCACCGCTGCACAACCAATGTAAGGAGGCTGGACTGGCTTGTAGTGAGTACCAAGGGGTACTTGCACCTTGCACCAGGCCCAGTTATCCCTTATTAGTGTATAGGGTGTCTAGCAGCTTAGGCTGATAGATAATGGTAGCTTAGCAAAGCAGCTCAGGCTGAACTAGGAGACGTGTGAAGCTACTACAGTACCACTTAGTGTCATATGCACAATATCATAAGAAAACACAATACACAGTTATACTAAAAATAAAGGTACTTTATTTTTATGACAATATGCCAAAGTATCTTAGAGTGTACCCTCAGTGAGAGGATAGGAAATATACACAAGATATATATACACAATAGCAAAAATATGCAGTATAGTCTTAGAAAACAGTGCAAACAATGTATAGTTACAATAGGATGCAATGGGGAAACATAGGGATAGGGGCAACACAAACCATATACTCCAGAAGTGGAATGCGAACCACGAATGGACCCCAAACCTATGTGACCTTGTAGAGGGTCGCTGGGACTATTAGAAAATAGTGAGAGTTAGCAAAATAACCCTCCCCAAGACCCTGAAAAGTGAGTGCAAAGTGCACCAAAGTTCCCCTAAGGACAAAATAGTCGTGTTAGAGGGAAAATGCAAGGAAAACACAAATCAGCAATGCAACAACGATGGATTCCTGACTGAGGGTACCTGTGGAACAAGGGGACCAAGTCCAAAAGTCACAAGCAGCTCGGAGATGGGCAGATGCCCAAGAAATGCCAGCGGTTGGTGCAAAGAAGCTCTTACTAGGCTGAAGAACTGTGAATACTGCAGGAACGACAAGGGCTAGAGACTTCCCCTTTGGAGGATGGATCCCCCACGCCTTGGAGAGTCGTGCAGAAGTGTTTTCCCGCCGGATGGACGCCAACAAGCCTTGCTACACGCAAATCGTGCGTTTGGCGTTTTTGGACGCTACTGGGGCCCAGGAGGGACCAGGAGGTCGCAAATTGGACCTGTAGAGAGAGGGGACGTCGAGCAAGACAAAGAGCCCTCACTGAAGCAGGTAGCACCCGGAGAAGTGCCAAAAACAGGCACTACGAGGATGCGTGAAACGGTGCTCGCCGAAGTTGCACAAAGGAGTCCCACGTCGCCGGAGACCAACTTAGAAAGTCGTGCAATGCAGGTTAGAGTGCCGTGGACCCAGGCTTGGCTGTGCACGAAGGATTTCCGCCGGAAGTGCACAGGGGCCGGAGAAGCTTGCAAAGTCGCGGTTCCCAGCAATGCAGCCCAGCGAGGTGAGGCAAGGACTTACCTCCACCAAACTTGGGCTGAAGAGTCACTGGACTGTGGGGGTCACTTGGACGGTGTCGCTGGATTCGAGGGACCTCGCTCGTCGTGCTGAGAGGAGACCCAAGGGACCGGTAATGCAGCTTTTTGGTGCCTGCGGTTGCAGGGGGAAGATTCCGTCGACCCACGGGAGATTTCTTCGGAGCTTCTGGTGCAGAGAGGAGGCAGACTACTCCCACAGCATGCACAAGCAGGAAAACAGTCGAGAAGGCGGCAGGATCAGCGTTACAGAGTTGCAGTAGTCGTCTTTGCTACTATGTTGCAGGTTTGCAGGCTTCCAGCGCGGTCAGCGGTCGATTCCTTATCAGAAGGTGAAGAGGGAGATGCAGAGGAACTCGGCTGAGCTCATGCATTCGTTATCTGAAGTTTCCCCAGAGACAGAGACCCTAAATAGCCAGAAAAGAGGGTTTGGCTACCTAGGAGAGAGGAAAGGCTACTAACACCTGAAGGAGCCTATCACAAGGAGTCTCTGACGTCACCTGGTGGCACTGGCCACTCAGAGCAGTCCAGTGTGCCGGCAGGACCTCTGTTTCCAAGATGGCAGAGGTCTGGAGCACACTGGAGGAGCTCTGGACACCTCCCAGGGGAGGTGCAGGTCAGGGGAGTGGTCACTCCCCTTTCCTTTGTCCAGTTTCGCGCCAGAGCAGGGGCTAAGGGGTCCCTGAACCGGTGTAGACTGGCTTATGCATAATTGGGCACATCTGTGCCTAACAAAGCATTTCCAGAGGCTGGGGGAGGCTACTCCTCCCCTGCCTTCACACCATTTTCCAAAGGGAGAGGGTGTCACACCCTCTCTCAGAGGAAGTTCTTTGTTCTGCCATCCTGGGCCAGGCCTGGCTGGACCCCAGGAGGGCAGCTGCCTGTCTGAGGGGTTGGCAGCAGCAGCAGCTGCAGAGAAACCCCAGGAAGGGCAGTCTGGCAGTACCAGGGTCTGTGCTACAGACCACTGGGATCATGGAATTGTACCAACAATGCCAGGATGGCATAGAGGGGGCAATTCCATGATCATAGACATGTTACATGGCTATATTCGGAGTTACCATGGTGAAGCTATATATAGGTAGTGACCTATATGTAGTGCACGCGTGTAATGGTGTCCCCGCACTCACAAAGTTCAGTGAATTGGCTCTGAACAATGTGGGGGCACCTTGGCTAGTGCCAGGGTGCCCTCACACTAAGTAACTTTGCACCTAACCTTTACCAGGTAAAGGTTAGACATATAAGTGACTTATAAGTTACTTAAGTGCAGTGTAAAATGGCTGTGAAATGACGTGGACGTTATTTCACTCAGGCTGCAGTGGCAGGCCTGTGTAAGAATTGTCAGAGCTCCCTATGGGTGGCAAAAGACATGCTGCAGCCCATAGGGATCTCCTGGAACCCCAATACCCTGGGTACCTCAGTACCATATACTAGGGAATTATAAGGGTGTTCCAGTAAGCCAATGTAAATTGGTAAAAATGGTCACTAGCCTGTCAGTGACAATTTGGAAAGAAATGAGAGAGCATAACCACTGAGGTTCTGATTAGCAGAGCCTCAGTGAGACAGTTAGTCACTACACAGGTAACACATTCAGGCACACTTATGAGCACTGGGGCCCTGGGTTACCAGGGTCCCAGTGACACATACAACTAAAACAACATATATACAGTGAAAAATGGGGGTAACATGCCAGGCAAGATGGTACTTTCCTACACAGTATGCCAATGTAAATTGGTGAAATTGGTCACTAGCCTGTTAGTGACAATTTGTACAGAGAGAGCATAACCACTGAGGTTCTGGTTAGCAGAGCCTCAGTGAGACAGTTAGGTATCACACAGGGAACACATACATATAGGTCACAAACTTATGAGCACTGGGGTCCTGGCTAGCAGGGTCCCAGTGACACATAACAAACATACTGAAAACATAGGGTTTTCACTATGAGCACTGGGCCCTGGCTAGCAGGATCCCAGTGAGACAGTGAAAACACCCTGACATACACTCACAAACAGGCCAAAAGTGGGGGTAACAAGGCTAGAAAGAGGCTACTTTCTCACAGCATGCCATTGTGTAATATCAAGAAATACCAGGAGACATATAAGAGGCGGTTTCATGAAAAACATGGTGTGAGACAAAACAAATGAGAGGTGGGTGAAATGGTTTATGTGAAAAGATCAGTTTGGACGCCACAGGGAGAGACAAAATTCATGGGATCCAAGCAAATAATTGAGAGTAAGAAAAATGTTGTTGTTCTGAGCAGGGGAGAAATATGGAGTATGTTAAGGTTGTCACAATACAATCACCACACTGACAAGATGAATAAAGAAGAGGGACAAGAGTTGAGGGACCATAAGGGAAAGGGTGCGGGCAGCTCGTGAGAACCCTCACAACTCAGGAAAGTACCCTTTTACTCCAAGGATTATGCATTAAAGTTTTAAAACCATTTGCTCATGTGGTTTTCGAAGGTCATTTACAGTTAACCAACATATAATTATGGGGTTGATTACGACTTCGGTGTATGGAAAAGGCCGTCCGCCAAAGTCCAGACAGTGTTGTTGCCAGTCCAGCAGCCTTCCCACGGGCCCCATTAGGAGTTTCCCACTGGGTCAGCGGGTGAAAACAGTGTTTCCGCCCACTCAGCGTGAAACGCCTACAACATTGACGCCGGCTCATAATAGAGCCAGTGGCAATGCTATACTGCATAGGGTGCCCCAGCACCTGTCGCGATGTTCACTGTCTGTAAAGTAGACAGTAAACATTGCGATGGGGATGGCCAGGAGGGCCCCTGCACTGCCCATGCCAAGAGCATGGACATTGAAGGGGCCCCCCCTTTGCCTCATGCACCCAGTCTCTGGCAACAGTTAAATGGCGGTGCTACCGCCATGTAACCACCAGCGGAGAAGGGACTCGTAATCTTCAGGGCAGCACTGCGTGCAGCACTGCCCTGGCACATTAGGACCACAAGCACCGCCAGTCCCTCCTGTTGAGGAAAACTGGCAGTGCTGGCGGTCAGACTGTGGCGCTACCACCGTGGTCGTAACACGGCTGTTGGATCGCCACATTGGAGGCAGTCCGACCACCATCGTGACCCTGGCGGTCTCAAGACTGCCAGTCGTACTGACCCCCTATATGTTGACATTGTGTCAATCATCTCAACATTGTACATTTGTAAGTTCCATACTTTCTGGGGTATAGTTGTAAAGTTTCTAGAGTGTATTTTACATAGGTATTGTTTTGTCTTCTTTAGGCAGTTAGGGCCTGATTACAACTTTGGTGTAGGGGGTTAATCTGTCCCAATTGTGAAGGATATCCTGCCTGCCATATTACAAGTCCATTATATCCTATGGAACTCATAATATGGTGGACGGGATATCCGTCACATTTGGGACGGATTAACCCCCTCCGCCAAAGTTGTAATCAGGCCCTTAGCATTTTTGTGTTTTATTTTTCTGTTATATTCTTTTCTTGTTGGTTGCTTAAACATTTTCATTTGTTATTGCAGCTCACTAGTTATTTAATGGTTGAGGAGGCGATGTGTCTCTGGCCCTTTAACTCCTACGTACTATATAGAGTCTTGGGAGCATCAAATGAAACTTTAGGGTATCTGGGATAACCAGTGGTCAGTTGGTTGGTGATTTGTTCAATAGTGGCTGTGCTATGTATTGGTGGATGTCGTTAAGAGAATACCTACTCTTCTTGCATAGTCTCTTAACAAGCAAAACATCAAAATCTGTCTTTCTCCTTCTGCTGACTTCAGGATGTTTGACAAACTCTGTATTAACTTTGGTCCTTTCAAGGTGGGTTATGAACCATTTACTTCCAAGCAAAGATAATGCATTAACCCAGTTATCTATCAGGCTTGCCAACCTCAGGGAGCTTTTTTAATAGAAAAAGTTCAGGGAAAATCGATTTGTGGATTTCTAGCTTCACGAACAAAAGTAGGAGGCACTTCTATTCATGATATTTGTCATGCAGCAACTTGGGTGGTCCCTTTAACTTTTATTAAACACTATTGTTTAAATTTAGTGGTTCAAAGAGGTATGCCTTTCGGACTAGAGTTGTAAATGCATTTTTTGTCTTGAAATACTGAATTTCTTACTGAATTAATCCAGTATGTTAGCATCATTTTGGAGGTCATTTTTTCATGTTGGGATCAATTCAACTTTTTTATATTCACATTTCAGTAAGGATTGGGGTAAGGTAGGAGTACGGAGGAAATGTGACCATCACTTACTGATAATCTTCATTATCATTGAATATCCTTTCTTGTCCAACACATAAATTTTATTGTCCTTCCCTTGAACATGACCATAATTCCTTTAGACTTTAGGATGACAGGACACAATACTGTCTCTCTCCCCTTTTTACCCCAGATGAGTAGGTGATGTCTGGGGTAGGAGGGAATGGAGCAGGAAGGTATTGATTGGTTTTAGATTTCTTAATCTACATAATGTGGTGCATGGAAAGAGATGTGACTCACCCTATTTTGATAATGACTGGGACAAGGAAGGTCAACTAGAATAATGAAGATTACCAGTGAGTAACTGGCACATATCTGTTCAGCTGTTCACTAGAGTAGGAGCAATTCAGAGACAAACATTTAATGAATCATTTAGATCAAGGTGAACAGCTCACTCGGCCATCAGTCAGGCCAACATATCGAGAGATTACCTCTGACCAGGTGTACGGCAGCCACCTATGTCTTGGTCTTCCTCATAGCAGTGTATGTTTGCAGTGCAGGCACCTGTTTTGATCAATGTATATGTCTAATTCGCAAGAAACATACCAGTGTACCCATCTTGTTAAGCAATACTAATTGGGAAGGTGACTATTAACCTGTCAAAAATGCTCCTAATTTCTTAATGTGGTCTGCTGATATTTCCTCCAGAAAATCTTTAGGAAATCAGGTTTTGGTTAAAATTAAGTGTTCGGGTTTAATTACTGTATCTACACACCTGGGCAAAAGTTAAATTTGTTTGTTTTAGAATCCTTTGAAATCATTAGAGTGACTTGTCACATCTATCCTTTAAGAAATTGGGTTATTAGATGAGAGGGGTAAAAGCCCCCTCAGGTAACAATCACAATCCATGTCAGGGTTAACCACAAAGTCACTAAATTAATCTGTATGCAATGTTCGTAGCTTGGCACAAAAGCAGTTAGACTTTACTTAGAGGAAATGTGTAAAGTATTATGTAGTACACAAACTGTAATAAATTAAAACACAACATAAGAAAAATCCCAAAACAATGTAGCATAATCTAGAACAGATTAATTAATAACATGACACCAAAACAAATTAAATCCAATCAGTAGAACTTGAGTTATGATTTTTTAATGTATTTAGTGCAAAACTGCACTTACAAAATCAAAGACCCAACCACGGGTATCTTTTCAGGCGAAACCGGGCAAAGTCAAAAGCTAAGACCGACTGCAATGGAGCACAGGTAGGATACATAAGGTGGATCAGGTCTGGTCTTGGCTTAGCTTTGGACTTTGAAGAAATGTTCCTGAGAAGGTAAAAGTTCAGCAGGGCGAGGCAGCCAGTGGTGTCTGACGGGGAGTGGTTGCCATCAGAGGGCCGCTGGCCGAAGGTGCTGTGAAGATTTTTACCATAGGGCTTAGTCACTTTTTCGGAAGTTGAAAATCTCCAGCATGATGAGGCTCCAGGGTGTAGCCAATGAGGGCTCCACAAGGCCAGGTACCTTCTCCTAGAGGCCCTGAACAGGATGTGCTGCTGCAGAGAAGAACTTAGTGGGAGCCACCGCAAAGTCGGACCAACCCGTGATGAACCTTGGAGCGAGTGGCAGGTAGTTCTTGGTCTTTTGTAAGTTCTGAGGCAACTTTTAGGTCAAAACATTTCTAAGTCCTAAGGTTTTTCAAGGTGTTCCACCAATACCACTTTCAAAGGCCCAGGACCTCGGCGTGCACCATTTGGGAGAAAGCCAACCAGCCCTTGGAGTCACTGCTGGTGGTCCTGGGTTGAAGGAGATGGCCCAGTTCTCCTTCAAGCAGCAAGACAGGCCTTCAAGCAGCAGGGCAGATCTCTGGGGGTCCAAGAGGATCTTTACAAATCTTCCACAGGTCCATGAGTGTGTTAAAGAGGTCTGAGGACCTAATATTTATTCCTGTCCCAATTTTGAACTGGAGGGACATCCAGGGCTACCCCCACATCTGGTTCTAGAATGTTCTCACTTTCCCCTTTCAATGACCCAAGAATTCTGGGGTGACAAAAGGCTGGTTTCAGGTTCCTTTGTGTCTGCTGGAGGCAAGCCCTTTGAAGTGTAAGTGGGGCAGTGACCTGCTTTGCCCTTAGTCATCCTGGCAGGATGGGTCATCCTAACTAAACTCAGTCCCCTTTGTCTCACTGTCTAGCAGGAATACCCAAACCCCAATAGCAGAGCTATTCACAATCATGTAACCCAGAAAACTGGTAGCAGGTGCCAAATGGTTAGGGCAAGAAAAGGAGGTGTAGACCAAGTTTACCTTGTTTAATAGAGTGAGCACCATCACTTTAATACTAGTTAGCATTGGCTAAGTGCACAGAGTACTAATCCCAACAGGCCTGGCTGAAGGACAGTGCAAGCGGTGCAGCCGCACCGGGTGCTGACCTAGATTGGGATTCGGTGACCTCGGGGGGGGGGTGTATAGCAATAATTTTAAAACTTGCAATTTGAAAGCACCTCCTGAAAAGTTTCTTGTGCACCCAGACATCAGAAAGCAATTAAAATGTGAAGATGTCTCTTGTGATTAATGTTCCTGCTAGGGAGTAAGATGAGAATTGTGTCTAGTGTCAGTTTTGACTCACCATAAAGTAGCATAGAGGGTTAGAGCATAGAGGATTAATATGCCTGCTGCAAAGAACAGAACTATATTTTAAATGGATAGCTGGGTGAATTAGTAAAGTCAGTCTTTACAAGCGCTTTAAAAAAAATGAATGTATCTGAAAGGCACGCAATGGAGAGATGAGAGGCAAATTTGCCGGTTGGAATCTCGAGGAGGAGGAGGTCATGGGGGGGTGCAAAACAATACTGTCGCACATGGCACCACCAGCTCTAAAGCCGGCCCTGAATGCCAACACATTTGAATTCATAAAACAGGAAGGGTGAGGGTAAAGGCAAAATGTTTGGGGGAAGGCCACCCCAAGGATGTCAGATCTAATAAATACCATGTCAACATGCCTACTTGTCAGGCCTGTAAGCAGAAACATGTATGCAAGTGTGGCCGGGTGACGCAATGAGGGCACGAAGTCAACATATTACTAGTTCAGGTGAGGTTTATTTTTGTTGTGAAAGATAAGTATTCATTATGATTCTGTGTCCTATTCTTGTGACTGCTACGGTTCAGGTTCTCCTTTTCTTGTCTCTCTTCTTCCAGAGCTCGCGGGAGGCACATGTGAGGAAAAACAAGATAAAGCACCGGTAAGTAGGATCTTCTAAATACAGGTTTTATCTTTCCCTGTTGTCCTGTATTTCTTTTCTTTGTCCTTTTCTATCCTTCGGTTTATATTAGGTGGTGGGATGTTTTCTTTTTCTCTCCCTTTCTTGTTCCCTTTTCCCTGTCGCCTGTTTCAAGTTTGCTCCTTTGAGACCTCTCTATCTTCTCTGTTTTCCTGTTGGTGCTAGGGATTCCTCCCTTCGCTTCTCTTACACTTTCTGGCTGCCTTTGGTAGATCTCTCCCTATCTGTCTCCGTTTCTGTGTGCTTTTCAGCCCAACTTCCTCCTCGCTGTCTTCTTTGTGTAGCTCGCTACTCTTTACTACTCCTACTTCCTCCCCCTTGTTGCATTGTCCCCACCACCACACCCCTTCTTTTATGTTGTGCAAACGAAGTTTTCACCCCTCCCCAAAATGCAATTTCCGCTATGGTTTAAGGCGGGATAATCCCTCCCAACCACCCCTGTTTTTACCCTCCCTAAGAGTGGCACGCACCTGGAGATGCCACGCTTCTCCTGGAGCATGGCTGGAACTCGCGCTGGGCGCCTCCCACGCCGCTGGTGTCGACCTGGATCTCTCCTGGACGTTTTCCGGCTCTCTTCTCTGTATCAAGGGCTCCTCGGTTTCATTTGGGCTACTGGTCGTTCTCGCAGAGGTCCACGGCTCCTCCGGCTGCTCAACGACCTCTTTTTCCTGGGCTGTCCCTCTTTGAATTCTTGAAAGGGCACAAAGCTGCTGCCTCTGCCCTTCGGATCCCGGAAGTCGTAGGGGATGGGTCAACGGACCTTCCCTTTCCGGGTTGAGAGCGGCAGAGTCAGTCCGCGCCGCATTCTTAAGCGGGTCTGTTGCTTGCAACAGCCTGTCACAGCAAGTGTTGAATTAATGGCAATTCAGCTCAGGGAGCTGACATGCATGTGGATGAAGTATTGCTTTTTATCCAAGATTTGAACAGAATTTGATGGTAAAACACTCAGCTGTTCAACAAGATTGGAGACATAAATTAGGTTATGGGACAACACATGCCATGGCCAGAAATTCTCACAAAGAAAAAAGCTTCAAATCATGTAAGTATCCAATGATACAAATTACTTGCTGGTTTAAGGATTTTATCCTTAAGTTTTGCTAAATGAATATTCTTATATTACACATTTAGTACAAGCAGTTCCATTTGCTGACTATATCCCCTTGATACTTTTGTGTTCAACAGAGTTTAGAAAATATCAAATGAAGATGATTAAAAATAATTAAAACAAAAATTGAACATTGTTAGAAAGATTCCTAAGTCTGGATCTTGTAGTACACTCAACGGAAATAAGGAGGAACAAGAAAGACAGTGCAAGCACACAAAAAAGGAGGAATGGATGTACCACCTTAAGTAAAGTACAAAAAGCAAATATGATCAGTAAAACTATGTTGAGATGATTATAACGCACTACGTAAAAATAAGATCTTCGCTCATGGGGATTTTGCATCTCATTGTTACTAGTGGTTTCAGATAGTAACTAACAAAGTGGGTTCAAGCAAATCTCATATCATTGAAATCTATTTGAGAAGCTAAAGAGTGAATATTGAATATTAAATAAACTACTTCAAACTTTCACTGAAAGTACAATTCCTATGATCTTTCTAGTGGGGCAATATGTTAATAATACCCATTGGAACTGGCATTTAAAAAATCGTCTAGTTTCCTTAAGAAACATTGTATTTCTGTATCATAGACTCAAAACAATCGTAGGCCAACTAAAAGGAATACATATTTTTGTGATACTCTTAGTATACCACCAGATATATTTCCAGAAGGAAATTAGCCCAAAACAATTAAAATCCACAAGATTACATGAACTGAATCTATTTTGACAGTGGCATTAATATTGTGTTATACACAGATTAGCAGGATACAAATTACCTGCTGTCCATAATGCTCTGTGTAGGAAGAAATATAATGATTTTTGTCTGTTGCTCTCCACACACAAAGAACGTCCCAAAGTCGTAGGCTTCATATGCAAGTTCAAATACCTGGGCAAAATTGTAATTTCTTTCTTTGCAAATTTAGCTCTGTCAGATTGGAGTACGAGGCTGCTACACTGGCTAACTGAGGATTTCTAAATGGCAAGGTTCCTCAATTTGTGTACACAAAAAGGACAGTGTTGACTTGGTGGGATAGTAACTATTTTTTTATACTAGGCTGAGTTAATTCTGGCACAATAGTTATCCGTGATTTTTTTCTATTTTTTTGTGTTACACCCTGCTAGGTTTTGCTGGAAATATTTTTAAGAAATTGCAATCAACGATGAACAAATTTATTTTTGGAAATCAAAGTCCATTCCCCATGTGAAGTATCAATAATGTTTGGGCCAAACCTATAAGTCTGTATTAGTTCACTGTGCCCAAGTCTGGGAATGTGTTAGATTCCTACACCACCTCAGGGGCTGCGTGAGAATGACGCAAAGGGGAGAACTATTTTTATTTCTCCCCATCTTTTCATTTTTCTATGTGTGCTGCATTCTGCAGCACACATAGAAGGAGGAAAACACCTCTTCTGAACGTTTTTGTGCTGGAAGGTGTCCCTTCCTGCACAAAAACAAATCATCCCTACAACGCAGGCACCCTTGCACCTTGGGGCAAGGGTGCCTGCATTGGCGCATGGCAGAAAATTTGCACGGGGAGAGGGCAGAAATGCTCCATATCTTGTAGATATAGCACATTTCTGCCCTTTCCCAGTGGCGAAGGGAGGCGCAACAAGGCACTTGCTGTTCTGCCCTCTGTTACAGGCCTTGTAAATGAGGCCCCCAGTTTTTAAGGTGACAAATCTGGTAATCAAGCATATATGTGTTAGCATTACCATGCAAGCACCCTGTTTTTCGAGGCCTTATGACTATACAAACATTCTTTAATTTTATACGCATTCATGTTTTCATGCAATTGGACCTGTTTTGCCTGCAACATGCATTACTCTGTCACAAATCTTATACATATACCATCAGCCTTAGTACATGTGAATTATATCCTGACACTTTTATTTAGGCGGCCGGGATATCCTTCACTTTTGGTGACGGAGTACACGTCACTAAACTTTAAGTCAGCCCTAAATCTTAATTCATGATTTATTTTTCTGGACGTCCCTTTATCTGTTTCCCTAATAGCATTTGATTCTTTGTTACTTAAGGTTGGTTTACAGTTATGAGTCACTGATCTATTAATTACGTCCACAGAGCAGGCTTCACTTCTGATAAATTAATGAAAATGACTAGATTGAGGAACATTTTGATTTCACTCTGGACAGTTTAACATTTCTGCCATTTTTTGAAGCAGTACGGATTTCATCTTTAAATTGATTTGTACTTACTAAAGCATATTCTTTTCTTCTACTTCTGACGTCAGTGTATGTTCAAAACTACACTTTTCTCAAACTTATTTCAATACCCAATTAGGAGACTCTATAGTTCTATGATGCAACATTCGACTTCCCTGACAATTGGCAAAACTAGAAACTATATAAACAAAAAAATGCTTTTTAGATCCTGTTTCATATAGCTTATCTTTCATATATAAGCAATGTAAACAGCACAAGTTACATTTCCCCTATTTGCAGTACTCAATTTACCAAACATTGAAAGGTCAGAAGGCTTAGTTGACCTTGACAGGATTATGCCTTGTTACATACAGACCATAGCAGTGATTGCTTAATGTGCAGAGCTGTCTATCCGACATTTTACTGGTCAAGTACGAGGCTTAAATTGAGCTGGTGGTTTCCGGTCCTTCACATCGGCACTTCACTGTCAAGACTGGTAAGTATGACAGTCTGCCACATGGGAGCACTGTTTGTCTAAATTAGAGATGAACATAACATTTGTTTATGAGTTCAATATGCATTAAAAATGTATAATACCTGCAGCTCAAGCCATTCTTATGGCTTTACGGTCTGGTAGATCTGAACTATCAAACTTGTAGGGTGTATTGGTTAGCAGTTGTACTGGTACTGTCATTGGCGGCGCTGGCAGGGACAATGGGTGGGGCAAGATGCAGTGGCCTCCTGATGAGTGCCCTGGAACTTCTAATTTTCACATATTAAACACCTGTCAAGTAGTTCTTTATATTCACCAATCGATATGCCCCCTTGTGAATAATGAATGCTAATTCTGCATGCACTACTAGTTCATTGCTTACGTTTTAATATCCTGCACTCATTGACGAAAACATGTCTGAATGTAGCAAGTCTATTATTTTAGGATATCGATATGCTTTTCGATGTGCCACCTTTTGATTTTTGAACTGTTTTGTGGGGGAGAGATCGATACCTGACAGATAATAATTTCAAAACCACACCGGTAGTAGGAGTCATGGATGAAGCAAAGATTGTAGGTGTTATCTGGTGAAGAGGCAAATTAATTGAACTATGTATTTATCTACAAAAAGTCACCGCTGAAATGAGATGTATAGGTTAGCACGGACTAGACGGCAGTCTTGCTCTACAAAGGAGAAAGCTTAGAAATTTGCTCAATAAACGTTCTTCTCATTCGAAAGATTTTTTGCACAGGTCAGTGAGACCAGTTTGAGACAAAAAGCATAATTCATAATCCACCAAACTGCGTTCATTCGACTTTGATCAGTTTAATAACTTCAGGCAATTCATTTACAGACCCTTTTTCACAAGACGTTTTCCTAATATCGCGCAGATGCTCTACAGAAAAAGCAGGTTAAATGAATGACAAAACTCAATGAGCGATGCATTTCAAATTATACGCTGACAATCTCGAAAATGCTCTTGTTCGCTGATACAAATATACTATAACAAAAATACATAGAGCCAGCAGTGACTTTGCTGCACAGCCTGTTAGCATCAACACTTTAAAATCTGAATTTACATTTATGATCAGCTGCCTTTAGAGAGAAAGTGATACTACAATTACAAAGGCAAAACATTTTTGTTAGAAATGGGGTTTCTGGTTGGCTAGGGTATGCACCTGAGCCAGGCAGAACCTACCCACTCTAGTCAGGGCAAGGGAGTTACACGTCCAAGATAACCCCTGCTCACACCCTTAGAAGCTTGGCACCAGCAGTCAGGCCTAACCTGGAGGCAATGTGTAAAGCGCTTGCACAACACACATGATGCAAAATGTACACCACAAAGTAAACACAACACTGAGCTATCTAAAAATAAACTGTATTGCACAAAACATAATTAGTCCAACATTACACGTAATGCCCTGCTACCTTAGCAGTTGTCAGAACGTTACACAAGTTACTAATACTCTGCAGGAGTAAGCAGTTGTCACATTAGAAAACGTAAGTACTCAGGATTCTGCAAAATAAGCAGTAGTCCGGGATTATAGTATAGAAATCTATCTACTTGTCATGAATACCTCGTAAATACCCCTAAAAGGAACATCAGAGAACATATCTCAAGTAAAAAAACAAACATATCAGCATATCATGCCCACAAAAGGAACATTAGTACACATATGTTGTGGCATAAAAGCAGGTAGGAAACATATAAAAAAAAACAAGGTCCATAATAAGCTTGCAGAGCCAATATATTCCTAAAAGTACCTGGTTTTACGGAGAAAATGCACTCCTAGTGCCTGGAAGATGAGTAGGGGGCCCCTGGCGCTCCTATGTGCGAAACAGGGGCCATGTGGTGCTCCTGGGGGAGAGGGGCAGTCTGCACTCTCTCTACTGTGGAAAACGGGTCCCTCCTGGGGCCCGTGATCTCTGTGGGGACCAGGCAAGCCCAAACAACAGCAAGGGCCCTAAAGACAACCACATAGGGCCCCTGGAGAGGCTCCTGCCCCACCTGCAAGCATCAGGGAGAATGGGGGAAGAAGTTGCAGCCCGCTCTCCTCTCGGGGGCTGTAGTAATCCTGTGGGGCTCCCAAAGGGCGCCCTTCTCCCCTTCCTTAACGGGGACCAGCAGGCTGCGACTGTGTCCTCAAGGTCGGGCTGCCTATCTGGAGGCACGGCTCTTTCCTTCTTGGTCTGGCCGGGTCGCGGCGGTGATGCACCAGAAACAGGTGCCGATGTGTGCCCCGGGGGTGCTCCTGAGAGTGTGTTTCGCCCCAGGGGCACAAAAGGAGCGCGCTTGCTCCTGTTTACAAATCCAGGGTGCCCTGGGGGTCCGAGGGGTAGCGCGTCACTCGCGATTAAAGAAATGTAACCTCCCGGGCTGCGGCGGTGATTCGTAGCAGCAGGGGAGCACTTGTCGAAGCACAAGGATCTTTCTATCAGCCCGGGCTGCGGCGATGGTGATTTTGGCCGGAAAAAGCACTTTTAAAAACGTGCAGGACACTCAGGAGCGCTCTCCCAGAGCTTTGTCATCAAAACAGCCCTCCATGTGCAGAAATAAGTTTACAGAGGTCAGGGGCCACAGCACCCTGTCTCTGGAGACGAAAAAAAACAAGGAAGAAGCGGTGCAGGGCTGACGAACCCAGCTACAGGCCAGTACACAAGGGGATGCCAGCAGTCGAAGTTTCTCCTAGTGACCAAGCAGGTCACAGGTCAGCACAGCAGCAGTCCAAGGTGGTCCTGGTGAGTCTTCTCAGCAGCGTCCTGTCCAGCTCCAGGTAAGGTTCCTGGAGTTCCCAATGTCCAAAATGATCTCTAAATTGTGGGGACAATTCCCCTGTACTTATACTAGGTTTACAGTGTGTTTTACAATGGCCAGGAAAGGGGGTTCCAACCAGTTACAACTGGTTCTGGGAGTGCTCTTTCTCTCCTCCAGCACAGGCTGCAAACATCAGTGGGGGGGGTAAATGACCCTATTGTGTGAGGCCAGCGCACAGCCTTTACAAATGCAAGTGTGCCCCGCCTCTCCCTTCTCTCAGCCCAGGAAGGCTTTACAATATGTAGATGCCTCTCTGAGACACCTCCACCCTCCCTGTGTTAAGGCTGTCTGAAAAGTATGCACAAAGCCACAACTGTCAGTCTGCCCAGAGGTGGATTGGAGGCAAGCTGCAAAACACCAAAGTCACAAGCACAGATAAATGCGTACTTTCTAGAAGTGGCATTTCTGTGATAGTAATAAAAAAATACACCCACACCAGTAAGCAGTATTTCTCACCACTATCACAACAATACCAAACATACCTACGCTACCCCTCATAAATCAGACAATACCGCTTACATATAAGGCAGGGAATTTCCAATGCAATCCTATGAGAAGGCAGCACTCACAGCAGTGAGACACCAAGTTAGGCTGTTTGTCACTACCAGGACAGCCCACGCAACATGGCACATGTCCTGCCTTCCACATACATGGCACCCTGACCAAAGGGCTAGCTAGGGCGTACCTTAGGGGTGACTGCAGGCCCACTAGTAGCATTTAATTTACAGGCCCTGGGTATAGGGATACCACTTTACAAGGGACTTATAGATGAATTAAATATGCCAATTAGGTAAAAGCCAATCATACCAATTTTGTAAGGGAGAGCACATGCACTTTAGCACTGGTTAGCAGTGAAAAAGTGATAAGAGTCAAAACGTCAGCCAACAAAGGTCAGAAAAATAAAGAGGCAAAAAGCTAAATGTCTGGGAATGACCATGTAAAAGGGCCAGGTCCAACATGACCCCCTACCAGCCTAAAGCCATGGGAGAACAATGAATACCTTGATGGACTTCCTTGCTTAGGGCGATAGAAACAGGGCCCTGGCCCGCAACTGCAGGGGCATGATCCCGTTCTATGCCAATCTGAACCCAGTTGAACTCCTCTGTCTAGGCTCCCAAGAAAATCTTAGCTAACCCATGGAGGCATACTAGTTGTCTGTGGCCAGAGCCAGGTCCCAGGCCAGCCCGGGGCCTCTGGTCTCTGAAACCTCTCAGAGTGGGGGGGCTGGAGCCCCAGGTGCATAGCATCCTGTCTCCCCTCTCCTTCCCACCAGTTCAGGAGTTACCCCCTTCCACTGGTCTTCTAGCCTAGAGACTGGTCCCATAGCCTGAATAGGGTCCAGGGGATATTCTCTCCTCCTATTACTCCTTCTAGGGTTCCACCTCCGCTGAAGAGGAGTTGTTCACCCAGAATCCAGAACTGCCAGGGCGCTGGCTACAGTCGTCCTGGTCAGCTCACCCACCAGTTCAGAGGAGCCCCCCTGTAACTGGTCTCCCAACCCAGGGTCCTTCCCCTCTGGCTGAGCCGGGGTCAGGAAAGAGCTGTTCCTCCTCCTGCCCCTCCTTCTGGAGTTCCACACCCTCCCATCAGGAGTGATACCCCCAGAAGTAATGGTAGAGAGACTGGGGACAGCCTTCTCCACCTCCAGGTCAAGGGAGCTACCCTGAACCTGGTTCTCCAAACTAGGGACGGTACCCTTGGGCTGGTCACGAGTTAGGGGAGCGTCCTCCCTCAAACTCTCCCTTACAGGAACTGAATTCCTGGGGACTGCATCAGTAGGGATGCTGGTTACAGCAGTCTCTACTCCCAGATCTAGGGGGTTGCCTATGATCGATCTGGTCTTCCAGCCTAGGGACGGTACCCTTGGGCTGGGCAGGAGTTAGGGGAGTGTCCTCCCACAAACCCTTAAAAGGAAGCATCTGCAACCCCCTTTGCGGAGTGGTGTTGCTGATCTCCAGAGTTGGAGCAACCCTGTTTTCAGGTGTCCCCTATTTTCCTTCAGACTCTAGGGGATCCCTTTTAGAGGATCGGCCCTTGGTAAAAACTACCCTCCCGCCTTGGGGCCCCTCCCGGGTGCCTTCCTTAGACCTGCAGAGGAGGACAGGCCCCTGTGGATCCTGCACTCTCCCCGCTCTGAATATTGTCGGGGTCGGTTAAATTCTCATCTTGGTGCACCAAAAAGGAGCCCTCTAAGACATACGTAAGAGGATAGGTCCTTTGCGATCCTACTGCCTCCCCACTGAGAATTTGGCCTGGCTACCCAGAACCTCCCTCACTCCTTCCAGGGGTGAACCTAAGACGGCCCTTGATGTCTGACCAGTTCCTCTGGCACTAAGCCAGAGGTCAGCCTCCTTTGCAAGCTTCCTGGGGTCAGAGAACTCACAGTGTGACAGATGTTGGCGTAGCTCTGAAAAATAGCAACAGAACATGTGTTCTCTTAGAATGAGACTAGACCGCTTCTTGAGGCCCCGGAACCTCAACCTATAGTCTTCAGGGGTGAGACCATACTTCTCCATCAGGGCCTTTCAATGTGGGGATACCCCTGCCTGTCACTCCCTTCTGGGGCCAGTAGGGCATCCCTTTCCACCTTAGGAATATAGCTCTCTAGGACAGTTCCCTAATCTTTCTCAGGAATCCTGCTCACAACTAGAGCTTCCTCATACTCCCTCAGTCACCTCAGTCACTGATGTATGTCGTCCCTCTTCTTGAACCCAGGTACCAAGTCTGTGGGTAGGTAAGGATTGTGCCCAACACTACAATTTATGCTGCCACCACTGGACTCCACCTGCAGTACTGGTGAGTCCAGATTTGTCAGACTGCGCTCTAGAGCGAGTCTTTCCCTGGCAAAGACCCTTTCAGTCTCTGCCATCCTCTCCTGAACTAAGGCTTTTCCCACCTCAGCCTGTCTCTCTTCTACAGCCAGCCTGGCTAGCTGTAGCCTCAGGTCCCTCTCTTCCTGCCTATCTCTGAGCTCCTCAGGTGACATTGAATGGGAGGTGGCGCTGCTGCTAGGCAAGGGACTCCCTATCTATGGGGTCCTCTCTCTCTAATGGCATCCCTGGCCAGTAATCTTCTCCCTCAGTGTCTAACTCTTCGGGGTCACTATCTCCCTGGGATGTGGACTGGAGACCCTCATCCTCAGAGTCCTCACTACTCTCATGGGTCTCTCTAGGGTCTCCCTCAGAACCCCCCCCCGGCCTCTTTTTATGCTATAAAGTCTGCCTCTTCAAAATTGGACTGGGCTCTCCTGAGGACCGCTATATTGGATTCACCCTCTATAACAGGTATACCTCTCTCCCTGCAGAATCCCTTTAACTCTTCTAGAGTGTAACACAACAACTCATCCATGTCAAAGGTAGACTCCATTTTGTAAAGAGCACAACACTAGCGTAAAAAAAAGAGTCCAAAGTGTGAGTATACAATACAAGAGTAAAAATAAAAATGACTAGCTTGAGAGAACAGGAGAATAATAAAAAAAAAGAGAATTAAAACATGTAAAGGTCTTAGTGCAATTTGCGGTGCAAAAATGAGTCTCAAAGGTACTCTGCAAGCGCAAGTCCTATCCTCACCACTGACAACCAATGTTAGAAATGGGCATTCTGGTTGGCTAGGGTATACACCTAAGCCAGGCAGAACCTACCCACTCTAGTCAGGGCAAGGGAATTACACATCCAAGATAACCCCTGCTCACCCCCTTGGTAGCTTGGCACGAGCAGTCAGGCCTAACCCGGAGGCAATGTGTAAAGCGTTTGCACAACACACACAAGACACATGACGCAAAATGTATACCACAAAGTAAACACAACACTGAGCTATGTAAAAATAAACTGTATTGCACAAAATAAATTAGACCAACATTGCACGTAAGTAACACCCTGCTACCTTAGCAGTTGTCAGAACGTTACACAAGTTACTAATACTCTGCAGGAATAAGCAGTTGTCACATTAGAACACGTAAGTACTCAGGATTCTGCAACATAAGCAGTAGTCAGGGATTATAGTAAAGAAATCTATGTACTTGTCATGAATACCTCGTAAATACCCCTAAAAGGAGCATTAGAGAACATATCACAAGTCATAAAAATACATATCAGCATATCATGCCCATAAAAGGAACATTAGTACACATATGTTGCATCATAAAAGCAGGTAGGAAACATATAAAACTGAGAAAAGGCACTCCTAGTGCCTGGAAGATGAGTAGGGGGGCCCCCAACGCTCCTATGCGCAAAACGGTGGCCATGCGGTGCTCCTGGGGGAGAAGGGCGGTCTGCACCCTCTCTACTGTGGAAAACAGGCCCCTCCTGAGGCCCGCGATCTCTATGGGGACCAGGCAAGCCCAAACAACAACAAGGGCCCCAAAGAGGACCACTTAGGGCTCCCGGCGAGGCTCCTGACCCACCCGCGAGCGTTCAGGGAGAATGGGGGAAGAAGTTGCAGCCCGCTATCCTCTCGGGGGCTGCAATATTCCTGTGGGGCTCCCAAAGGGTGCCCTTCTCCCCTTCCTTAGCGGGTACTAGCAGCCTGTGATTGTGTCCTCGGGTCGGGCTGCCTATCTGGAGGCACGGCTCCTTCCTTCTTGGTCCGGCCGGGTTGCGGCAGTCATGCACTAGAAACAGGTGCCGGTGTGTGCCCCGGGGGCACTCCTGAGAGCGTGTTTCGCCCCGGGAGCACAGAAGGAGCGCACCTGCTCCTGTTTACAAATCCAGGGTGCCCCGGGGGTCCCAGAGGCAGTGCGTCACTCGCGCTTCAAGGAATGTAACCTCCAGGGCTGCGGCAGTGATTCGTAGCAGCAGGGGAGCGCTTGTCGAAGTGCGAGGATATTCTTATCAGCCCGGGCTGAGGCGGTGGGGATTTTGGGCCAGAAAAAGTACTTTTGAAAGCGTGCAGGGTACTAAGGGGCACCTGAGGTACTGGGTTTTTCAGAACCGGTACTGATCCGGTAACCCAGCGGTGCCAGGGTACACCCAAAGACCTCGGGTACTTTCCTGATTCCGACCACAGAAACTCAGAGTCTTCTAGGTGAAGTCAAAGATCGAATTTATTGGCTGCAACCAAGTAACAAGCGTCCTAGAAGTACAACAGAACGGTTTGTATGTTCTCAGGAGACTGTGTTTCAATGCAAAGTCAGGTTTCCTTATATACAGTTTTTTAAGCTTCAGGCAAACATTCTTGACATTTTGGTTGGTCATTCACATGTTTTCACTACAAAGGAAAAAACAGTGTCATGATGAAACCTCATATTTCATGTCATCCAACCCATAATAAATTACCCGGCAAGGCCTAGTATTTTACATCAGGTAAGTGTGGACCCCCAATAAAAACGGGCACCTCCCCCTCGTAAAGTAAGAAGAAGAAAAGAGCAGGTGCAGGTGTGAGCAAGATTAGGCAGGGTGTGTGAGCGATAATAAGGGTTTTATGGCATGGTGTGCCTTGATGCTATCTGATTCGGCCACTGGGAGAGGGACTGACCAAACAGGTTTGGCCTGAGGCAATGGTTCCAGCTTGCCCAGGTCAGAGAAAAGTCAATCAAGGTGTACGTGTCCTTGGAATCAAATCTGACTGTATTATAAGCCTATGTGAGGGCAACTTTTAAAAATGGGAGCCACGAGTGCAGGACGAAAATGGCGATTTCGAGGTGAAAACGCTGCTGGAATTGAGCGAAAATGCTCATGCTTAGTGTACTAGTCATTATCGGTCTTTTGATACTAAAATCGTACTGCTGTGGCAAAGTAAATTACATGGGTCTAGAATTTTTAGAACCACAAACCCTCCTTTTGCCCTTACATAGGCAATAAACCTATTCTCATGCTAATCTGAGTCCAGGTCTATGTTTCTAAAGTCGTTGAGATGTTGCTGTAACATCATCCTAGTATTTAGCTCGTCTCTTGGTGCAGGTTTCCTTATGCATGATGTAACACAGAAACCACATATCGCAGGAGCACACTGCACGCATAGACAGAACAGGAAAAGAATGGCCAAGATCATCCCAATGACCATCAGAATCTTCCATCCCCATGCTGATATCAGTTCCCAGAACCATCCCATTAATGACCAATCTCCTTTATCTAAATGAATAGATTCGGAAATTCTATGCAGTTTGGAGATGGCCTGGTATACTGTTGGAGCGTTATCTGGGACAAAAACACAGCAACTCGATTGGATCAATGTACATACTCCACCCCGGTCTGCAAGTATGACATCTAATGCGACCCTGTTCTGAAGGGTCATAAGACGATCCGACTGGAGCTCAGCAGTCAAGTTACCAAGGGCACCAGCGGTTTCAGCCACGGTGGATTCAACCACTCTTATCAATTGCCTTATGCTCCTGCTGTTACTTATTTGTCCTCAGAACGGCAGAAAACCCTTTACGAAGTCCCCAAATTCTTGTCCTGCAGTGTCTTCTTCACTGAAGACGCCTCTAACTATCCTTGTCTTGTGGTAATCTGCCACTGCTGTGTAGGTAGGGGGCAACAGGAACGAAACGAAGCATGTGCCCGAAAAGTCAGGGGGCAACCATGTAAAGGCTCTATCATGGCAGATGAAATAGGTACCCTTAGCTGCCAAGAGCGGAGGGGAGGTCTGAGATGCGAAGACATATGTCTCAGTGCAGATGCTTTCCCCTAGCTGAGCTCTGGGATTCTTGCCAGTACCTTGCAGACACAGGTGACCCTGATGGGGTACAACCCAAATCAGGGAAGATATCTTAGCTTGCTGTTTCTCACTCATTGTGGCTTCATATCCGGTCATGTTCCATCCTATATATGCCATTGTCTCATCTCTGGGGATAGTCTCGTAGAAGATATTGTCCTTCATCATGTCTATGATACCTTTAACTAAAGCATCTTTCTTAGAGTTGTCTTCCGCAAAACCTAGGGGGTAGTGTGCATAGATGAATATCGTTCTGAATGCCCACACGGAACCATTGTGGCTGAAAGGCAGGATCAGATAAGGGATACCTTTATCTGCTGTGTGAGGCATAAGGCCACACACCCAACAGTTAGTTGTATTTATCACTAGTTGGTGTTGGTGCAAAAGCTGGATGAAGGAGTTATTAATGAACTCTAGTCTCCTAGCAGATTCATGTTTAGGGAGGAGTTGAAAAGAATGTGGGGAAACAGTGGAAGGAGGAGGTGTAGACGAGGTAGTGGGTGCCAATATCACGTTAAAACAGAATAAAATATATCCTATAAAAAACATAAGTATACTAAATAACATAAAAATGCACAGCAGCAAAAAACGTTTCCTGGTTATCGTTTCACATATTCTCTTCTTGAAACTCAGTCTTTCAACATGTTCTCCATTTTGGAAAGATTCCATCCTCTAACCGTTGCCGTTCGTGGCGGTTGGTTTACTTCACTTAGGAGTGTTCTGAATGTTCCAGGCCGCCCTAGAACAAACCAGACCTGTAGACCTTGTGTCCATAGGCTACCCCCCTAAGTCTTTTCAGCCACGATCCTACAGCTGAACCCGGATGGAGGTTCAAAAACACAAAAAAAAAGCAAAAAGTCATTCAAAAATAATTTTCCATATTGGAGAACTTTGCTAAAGGGAAGAAAAGTAAACTGTTTTTTTTGTCCTTTATTCTTGGTCGTAGATTATAACGGTTAGTCCCAGGTATCGTGTGGTCCTGAAAAAGGAGTTCAGGTTCTGTAGTGTCCAATCGAACTGACGGTGATACTGCTGATTGTAAAATGTCATCACTTTCTTTCTCAGTGAGTGTTCCTTTTATTCGTGCATCGCTGAAAGGCAGAAAACGTGGCACGGTTTCAGTCTCTGAGTCGGCGACACCTTCCTGGACCCACCGGTCATATGGCAGAGGTAGGGGTACCCTTTTGCAATGGGTCCCATGGATCCAGTGTTTCTTCCCTTCTACTTGAACAGCTGATCTTGTGGAGAGAAGAACGAGGTGCGGTCCGGTCCACCTGGGCTGCTCGTTTTTGGTTCGCTGAAAGTTCTTTATTAAAACCCAGGATCCAGGCTCAATGGGATGACCTGGAGATTCAGAGACCGGAGGCAGGGTGTCGTGGACCTGTTGATGTAAGACACGCAATTTAGCCGTCAATTCATACAGATAGTCAAGCAAAACAGGATGCTCTATCTCGCTAAACTTCTTGGGCCTAGGCACTCCCCATATATTGGCCGGGCGGCCGAAGACTATTTCATAAGGACTAAGTTTCACTCGTGAATGCACAGTCATTCTGGTTGATAGGAGTGCTAAGGGTAGAGCGTCAGGCCATTTGAGACCAGAGCTCGCTTGTATCTTGGCCAATTTTAGCTTTAGAGTGCCATTATAGCACTCCACTAATCCAGCTGATTGGGGGTGATTTGCAGCGTGAAACTTTTGGTTTATGCCTAGCCCTTCGCATACTTTCTTCATCACTTGACCCACAAATTCACTTCCATTGTCACTCCAGATCATTCTCGGCATTCCGAATCTAGGGAAGAACTCTTTCACAAGGGCTTTGGCTGTGGATAGCGCAGTATTGTCTTTTAGGGGATAGGCTTCCACCCATCTTGAAAAGGCACAAACAACAACGAGTACGTATTTTAAGTTGTTGCACCTCTCCATGTGGATGAAATCTAGCTGCAAAACCTCAAACGGATACGTAGGAGGTGCAAAATGACCAGCTGGAGTTGGGGTTCCTCTACCAGGGTTGTGTTTCAGGCATACCATGCAATTTTTAACCACATTTTCTGCGCACTTGGGAATTCCTGCATTTTGCCATACTGGGGCCAACAACTTACAAATCCCTTTCACACTGATGTGAGCCATTCCATGAGCCATTGTAACTACTGCAAGCACATACGCATCGGGTAGCAACCATCTTTGATGTTCTGACAACTCGACCCAACAACCATTCGCATCCAATTTACCCGTACTTTCTCTCCACGCACTCAATTCTCTCTCTGTGGCTTCAGCTTGAATCGATTTCACGCTTTCTATCGTGTCTTCACACATTCCAACATCACCAATCCATCTTGCAGGGCCCGCGACATACATTCGGCTCATCACATTCCTTGCCGTTTCTTTTGCGACCTCGTCAGCAAATGCATTCCCACGACCAACATCATCAGTCACCTTTTTATGTGCGCTACACTTCACAATCGCAACTTGCAACGGTAAAGTAAGTGAATCAAGGAGCTCATTTACCAACTGACCATGCTGTATTTTAGTTCCATGTGAGGTCAGGAACCCACGTTCCTTCCACAAACGCCCAAAACTATGGGCCACACCAAACGCATATTGGCTATCGGTATAGATAGTCACTTTCATTCCTTTTGATACAGTACATGCTCTTGTTAGGGTTATTAACTCAGCTGCTTGGGCTGAATTATGTGGGATACGTGCAGCTTCAACAATCGTACACAAAGTTGTCACAGCATACGCCGCAGTCGTGTCACCATTCGGGAGCTTAAAGCATGAACCATCCACCCACAAAGTACCATCACTCTTTGCAATGGGAGTGTCCAGAAGGTCTATTCTCCCTTTCGTTTCTTCTTCTGTTCTATGGAGACAATCATGTTGTTCAGAAGTATCTAACTCCGTCACAATTGGCAATAACGTAGCTGGGTTAAGTGTAGTGCATCTTTTTATATGTACATGGCTTGCTAACAATGTCAACTCGTAACCTGACAATCGAGCACTAGTTAAATGCTGTGTCTTGGTTCTGTTTAACAACGTGTCCACTGCATGTGGAACCATTACGATTAATGTGTTATTCATCACTAAACCAGCAGACTGTCGGATAGAAACAGCAGCTGCCGCTGCCGCTCTTAAGCAGCTCGGTAGTGCCTTAGCTACTGGGTCTAAGGTTAAAGAGAAATAGGCGCATGGACGCTCCCTGTCTCCAAACTGTTGTGTCAAAACTGCTAACGCACAACCTTCTTTCTCATGGACATACAATGTAAAAGGCTTGCTGTAGTTGGGGGTACCCAACACAGGAGCTGAACATAATGCATCACGTAATTTGACAAAACTTTTCTGACAATCTTCAGACCATGGGACGGGATTTGGTGTATCTTTACAAGTTAATGCCACCAAGGGTTTGGCTATTAACGAAAAATTAGGTATCCATTGTCTGCAATATGATGTAATACCCAAGAAAGCACGCACTTCTCTTTGTGTTCTTGGAACACTCATTGCTGCAACAGCCCTGATTCTCTCTGGGGTCAGTTGCCTTCCCTCCTTCGAAAAGAGATGACCTAAATAGGTCACTTCTTTTTGACAATACTGTAACTTTGAAAGGGACACTTTGTGGTGTAAATCAGACAAATGACGCAATAATGACAATGTTGCTTCTTTGCAGATCTCCTTAGTATCTGCGGCAACTAGCAAATCATCGACATATTGAATGAGAGTGGCGCCATCAGGTAACATAAGAGTGTCAAGTTGTGCTTTCAAAGCCTGACCATAGATAGATGGACTTTCACAATAGCCTTGAGGAGCTCTCTTAAATCTGAAGCTTCGTCCTCCCAAATTGAAGCCAAAAATGTCCCTGCTCTCTTCTGCAATAGGGATGCTGAAGAAAGCATTTTTCAGGTCTATTACTGAAAACCAAGTGGCTGAAGCTGGAATCATTGTCAACAATGCAGTGATATCGGGGACGACTGGAAACTGTGGCACAACTATTTTGTTCACCTCTCTAAGGTCAATTACAAACCTATAAACAGGTGGCTGAGTAGGGTCAGTATGCTTCAAGACAGGCAAAACAGGACTATTGCAAACGTTGCCTCTTGTCTCTTCAATTACATCCTTCTCAATCAGATCACGAATAATTGCCAACAACGCTTTTTCCCCTTCACTAGAGATCTTGTATTGGGGAATACGTGGCATTTTAACATTGGCTTTTAATGTTATCACATATGGCTGAATTTCCAAAAGACCTACATCATTAGGTCCAGTAGCCCAAAGAGTATTAGGAAGAGACGAAAATTCTGGTGGAAATCTGTCCTTTGACAAATACATTGGTGAAACCACTTTCTTACCCAATGTGAGTTGCACTCCAGAAGGAGAGCAATACAATGTCGCATACAATCTCTTTAACAGATCTAATCCTAACAAGTTCTCGCCACAACCTGTCGTCAAAATAAGGGGTGTTTCAAATTTACAAGGTCCAACAGAAAGAGATATAGGGTTAGAAATCGGATTTCTAACTGGGGCGCCGGAAAACCCTACTGATACATTTGTTTCGCCAGACAAAGGTGCGCCAGGGAGTTTTGAGTGCATAATAGAACTCTTGGTAGCACCAGTACCCAACAGAAAAGGTTCTGACACACCTGATGCAATCACCTTAACATAAGGCCCACTCTGATCTACTGGAACTGAAACAACTCCCTCTCTTTGTCTATGGCTGTCCTAGCAATCATTACTGTCCAAATGCTCATCCTCTGTATAGTAATCATCAGTATAGTACTGAGCCGTCCAACCAGATGCATTAACCTGTTGATCAAATCTGTTCATTGAGTTTTGAGGGAGGAATGGGCGCGCGCTCTGGGGAACGTATCCACGTCCTCTTCCTCTAGGTGCTTGTGGAACACCTCGACCTCTTAAACCGGAAGTACCATTTGCGCGCTGTAGCAAAGCAGGGCAACTATACTTGAAATGACCCTCTTCCTTGCAATATGAACACTGATTGGGACCTACTGGGATACGTGGTTGAGCATACTCGGCTCTTTGCGAGTTTCTCTGAAACGGTTGGGGCTGATAGTTATTCTGATAGTTGTTCTGTGCACCACTATTCTGACCACCACGTGGCGGGTACGCTTGTTGTAACAGAACCTTCGTTTTCAATTCTTTTGTTTTCTTTTCTACTCTATCTCTCTCATCTTTATCTCTATTTTCATAGTACTGAGCAGTAGCCAATATCTGTGCTGAAGAGGAAACTGCCCAAGAACTTTCTGAGTCTTTTAACTTTTTACACAACTCAGGAAGCAGATTATGCACAAATTTATCGACGAACAAACGTTGACCACCTTCCGTGCTCATATCTTGACCACTGTGGTCCACAAACGTTTCTTCAAACCTGGTGAAGAAATCTGATACCGTTTCTTCTTTCTTTTGCTTACATGCAGACAATTTATCCCAGTTTACACGCATCGCAGGCATTATAGTTTTCATGTAATCAATAATCCTACCAGGAAGCTCTGTCACTAAAGGCTCAGGTTTAGCACCACCAATTTGTCGGGCATCTGCAGCAGCAATATTAGCCCATGTGTCACCTAACTCTTGAGCATGGTCTGTATGGCGAATCTTTCCCCATAAAGGCTGTGGAACAACATTCCCAAACAACATGTCTATGTCAGCTAAATTCATAATGCAAGACCCCGCAGTCTGTGACAATTCCTTGTAATACCCTGTAGGATTCTTACGGGGATCAGGCAATGTCTGCTTAAGGGCTAAAACTTCAGCTCGCTTCCATGGAACGTGTACCCATACACGCTGGAAATGAGGCAGGACAGGTGGATTAGCATTTGGGTCCCCTTCCCTCCACTGTGGGGGAACTTCTCTCATGGGGTACTGTTTCCCTTTCTTTTTAGCAGAAGAATCATATTTAAACAATAACCTGGAAACACCTTCAGTCCTAAACGACAATAACATCGCAACTGCTTTCTCGACATCTGAACCCACAATCAAACCTGTCGCAAAATCGAACCGTACACGACACAACTTAGGCGGATTGGGCTCCAAACCATTTTCCTCTAAATCCTCAGAAAGAAAAGTACACATTTTTTCAAAAACGTCTCTCTGTTTCGGTTCTTCCCACTGATGGAAGACATCCATAACAGACTCTAGTTCATATCTCGCTGGTTCAGTAACCCATTTATGCGCCAAATAATTCAGTGTCTCTTTCTCCATACCATAAGGCAATTGGCTACGCAATTGTTTACGCTCTGAAACTGGGGTCGTAGCTAATGACCCAAAGAGAGGGGGTAAAAGACTAGTCACAGTGTTTGTCATTCTCTGACGGATAGAGGGAGAGGTTGACAAATGAACAGGAGGAAAAACAGAATGAGACAAGGCAGAGACAGAAGCAGTGTCAGAAACAATACCAGGAGTGGTAGTCGCCATAGTAGTCAAAGTTGTAGGAAGTAAAGGCAGAGCAGATGTCAAAGCCGGTGGCCCTTGAGGAGGCTGCACCGGAGGAATGGGAACCAACTGAAGAATAGCTGGTGGGTGCTGGGGAGGAGCAGGAGGCAATGCAACCACTGGTTGTGCAACTAGAGGTTGCGGAGGTGCCGTTGCATTCTGCGCATAGGGTGGTGGCGAACTTAGCAAATGCGACATTAGGGGATCTTTTTCAGAGTCTTTTGCTGCATCTTGCTGAAGAGGCAGCAAAACTGGATAGCATTTATCTACTGTCATTTTATGTTGCCTATGCAACTGCTCATTCAACTGTTCTACTTCGTTATCTTTAAACTGTATAGCAGCTTGCATAATCGAAATACCTTTTTCTCTCTTATTTTTCTTAGCTAATTTAATTTCCTTTTGCTTGGCTTCCTTACGCCATAAGCGGAAAGAATCAAACATTGCCGGCCGGGCTTTCTTCTTAAAAAGTCTAACTTCGAGGTTATCTAAGATTTCTGTGTCAAAGCTACCATTTTGGGGCCATTTTAAAACACCATCTTTTCTGGTGTAACGGATCCATATTTCATTATATGTGATGGGGCCTACTCCGTGCTTCACATATAATTCATAGGTTGGAGTTCCAATCGGAGGAACCGGACATGAGTCCTCCAACCGGGAGTCCCTTTTACAACCAAGACAAAACAAATTTCCAAGTCTGCTAAGACCAGGCATCTTCGCTCACTAGTCTAGCTTCAAACTTCAAAGGATTATCGTTTACGATAGTCTCGTGAATACACGAGTCCTTCGGCTTTGGTACTTGCAAGTTCCAAATCAAAGTGATCCCGAAGGGATACCAAACCAAATGTCCAACTAAGGACCAAACCAAGTGTCCAACTAAGGACTGGGAGACGCTCCACTGATACTTAACGGAAAATATCGATGACGTCACCAGAAGACTCGTCTTATCGTTTCGCTCTACCAAACATCAAGGGTCCAAATCAGGGCGACAGCCAGGGCAGCAGTCCTTCGTAGCCGCCGGGAAGCGGGGAACCTCGCAGCAAAGACTTTCGGACCACGTCGACATGCAGGGGTCGATGAAGTGGCGGCCTTCCTCCAGAATTTTCACACGAAGCTCCTCACGGACCTCAGGCTTGGACCGGTACCGCTGGTATCGCCACATGTTGGGCGCCAACTGAGGTACTGGGTTTTTCAGAACCGGTACTGATCCGGTAACCCAGCGGTGCCAGGGTACACCCAAAGACCTCGGGTACTTTCCTGATTCAGACCACAGAAACTCAGAGTCTTCTAGGTGAAGTCAAAGATCGAATTTATTGGCTGCAACCAAGTAACAAGCGTCCTAGAAGTACAACAGCACGGTTTGTATGTTCTCAGGAGACTGTGTTTCAATGCAAAGTTAGGTTTCCTTATATACAGTTTTTTTGGCTTCAGGCAAACATTCTTGACATTTTGGTTGGTCATTCACATGTTTTCACTACAAAGGAAAAAACAGTGTCATGATGAAACCTCATATTTCATGTCATCCAACCCATAATAAATTACCCGGCAAGGCCTAGTATTTTACATCAGGTAAGTGTGGACCCCCAATAAAAACGGGCACCTCCCCCTCGTAAAGTAAGAAGAAGAAAAGAGCAGGTGCAGGTGTGAGCAAGATTAGGCAGGGTGTGTGAGCGATAATAAGGGTTTTATGGCATGGTGTGCCTTGATGCTATCTGATTCGGCCACTGGGAGAGGGACTGACCAAACAGGTTTGGCCTGAGGCAATGGTTCCAGCTTGCCCAGGTCAGAGAAAAGTCAATCAAGGTGTACGTGTCCTTGGAATCAAATCTGACTGTATTATAAGCCTATGTGAGGGCAACTTTTAAAAATGGGAGCCACGAGTGCAGGACGAAAATGGCGATTTCGAGGTGAAAACGCTGCTGGAATTGAGCGAAAATGCTCATGCTTAGTGTACTAGTCATTATCGGTCTTTTGATACTAAAATCGTACTGCTGTGGCAAAGTAAATTACATGGGTCCAGAATTTTTAGAACCACACACCCCCTAGCACTTCCTCATCAAATCAGCCCTCTGTATGCAGAAATAAGTTTACAGAGGTCAGGAGCCACAGCACCCTGCCTCTGAAGACAAAAAAAAAACAAGGAAAAAGGGGTGCATGGCTGGCGAACCCAGCTACAGGCCAGCACACAAGGGGATGCCAGCAGTGGCAGTTTCTCCTAGTGACCAAGCAGGTCACAGGTCAGCACAGCAGCAGCAGTCCAAGGTGGTCCTGGTGAGTCTTCTCAGCAGCGTCCTGTCCAGCTCCAGGTGAGGTTCCTGGAGTTCCTAGTGTCCAAAATGATGTCTAAATTGTGGGGAAAATTCCCCTGCACTTATACTAGGTTTACAGTGTGTTTTACAATGGGCAGGAGAGGGGGTTCCAACCAGTTATAACTGGTTCTGGGAGTGCTCTTTCACTCTTCCAGCACAGGCTGCAAACATCAGTGGGGGGTCAATGACCCTATTGTGTGAGGCCAGCGCACAACCTTTACAAATGCAAGTGTGCCCCGCCTCTCCCTTCTCTCAGCCCAGGAAGGCTTTACAATATGTAGATGCCTCTCTGAGACACCTCCACCCTCCCACAGGGAGGCTGTCTGAAAAGTATGCACAAAGCCATCACTGTCAGTCTGCCCAGTCGTGAATTGGAGGCAAGGTGCAAAACACCAAAGTCACAAGCACAGATAAATGTGCACTTTCTAGAAGTGGCATTTCTGTGATAGTAATAAAAAATACACCCACACCAGTAAGCAGTATTTCTTACCACTATCACAACCATACCAAACATGCCTACACTATCCCTCATAAATCAGACAATACCCCTTACATATAAGGCAGAACATTTCCAATGCAATCCTATAAGAAGGCAGCACTCACAGCAGTGAGACATCAAGTTAGGCTGTTTGTCACTACCAGGACGGGCCACGCAACATGGCACATGTCCTGCCTTCTACATGCATGGCACCCTGCTCAATGGGCTAGCTAGGGCATACCTTAGGGGTGATTTGCATGTAGTAAAAGTGGAGTTCTGGGCCTGGCAAGTAAATTTAGATGCCAGGTCCCTGTGGCAGAAAACTGTGCACACAGGCTCTGCGCTAGCAGGCCTTAGATAGGTTTGACAGGCTACTTCAGTGTGTGGCGCAAGCAGCGCTGCAGGCCCACTAGTAGCATTTAATTTACAGGTCCTGGGTATAGGGATACCACTTTACAAGGGATTTATAGGTAAATTAACTATGCCAATTAGGTATAAGCCAATCATACCAATTTTGTAAGGGAGAGCATATGCACTTTAGCACTGGTTAGCAGTGAAAAAGTGCTCAGAGTCAAAACGTCAGCCAACAAAGGTCAGAAAAATAAGGAGGCAAAAAGCAAAAAGTCTGGGGAATTACTCTGTAAAAGGGCCAGGTCCAACAATTTTCAAAAGCAAGAACCTTTTCTGAGCAAGTGTGGAAAAACGACATTTTACAGGTTGACTGATTCCCTTTTAGTATAGGGAAGAGGTGTGTTTCAACACAATCAGAATTGATATATAGGGTTGCTCAAATCGTGCATGTCTAATTCTAAAAGCAAACTCTTCAGCCAGGGCCTGTTAAACTCACTAAAGAGTCTTGCTTTTTGAAATATGCAATAAGTATTGTATTTTATGACGATTCATATGTATCCATGTGTACTTTTATGGCAATATGCCGAATAAAGTTATTTGACTGTCTGACTGACTGACACTAAAGAGTGCAGAGAAATCTCAGAAACGGGTTGATAAGATTGCATCAGGAAAAGCTCTGTTAAGGAAATGAAAACTCTGACTCAATTATGTGAAATGCTACTTTCTATCAGACGTTTGACACTTTCGTGAACATATTGATTGAGGTAAAATATATCTCTTTAAAGAAGTCGTAGGGCTTATATTTACAAGCCCCTTGTTCCTCCTTGCACCACATTAGTGTCCTTTTTTTTGCCCTGTGACGTTAAGTGGGCATTTCCGACACGCCATATTTACAAAATGGTGCAATGCTTGCATTGCGCCACTTTGTAATCCCTTGTGCCACATTATGACTGCTCCAGGCATAAAGTATGCAAGGGGGCTTTCCAGCACTGTGAGGCCTGAAAAAATGGTGCAGTAAAATTTACAAGATTTCACTGTGGCATTTTTTGCTGCATTTTTAATGCCTGCTCAGAGCAGGTGTTAAAATGATGCACCCTTTATGTTCAATGAGCCTCCCTGTGGTTTGCTGTGCAAGCGTCAAAATGTTTGAGCTAGTGTATCAAAGCTCTACAATGGCATCAAAAATGTTGATGCTATTGTGCTAACGACTGCCATAGTGCGCCGTATTGTAAATAAAGCGCAACCATGGTGTCTTTAGGTGTTGATAGGGCAGGTGCAAGAAAAGTGGTGCATCATCAATGATGCCCCACTTTCTTGTAAATATGTCCCATAGTGTCACAAAATTACATTTGTTTTGAATCTTATTACTTTATTTTATCATGCGTTTTTGTGAAGGCTCTTTCAACCTTGATGCTAGCTACAAAGTTGAGGAAAACGGGAGTCCTTCAGATGATGATGATGGGGATTGTAAGGAAATTACTCCTTTGGCATGTCCACCCCCACATTTTTGGACTGACTGTCTGTTGGTTATTCACTTCTGAGACTGCAGAGAGACCTGCTAACCAGACCTTAGTGCAGTACATCCAATTGGCAAGGCCTGCCTTACTTGTAAGTCCCTAGTACATGGTGCCTACGGTACTCAGGGCATTTAAGACAGAGGGGCTTATTATGACTTCAGTGGACGGAAAAGCCCATCTGCCGTAGTCCCGATGGGTCAGCTGCCGCCAGTGTGGCAGCCTCCTCGCCGGGCCCATTACGAGTTGCCTGCTGGGTCAGTAGGAGGAAACACAGTTTTCACCCACTGGCCAAGCAGGAAGTGGCGTACAGCATTGTCTCCGGATCATAATAGAGCCGGCGGCAATGCTGTAGTGCATAGTGTGCACCAGCACCTGTCACAGTGTTCACTGTCTGCAAAGCAGACAGTTAAAATTACAACATTGCTGGCCAGGGAGCCCCATTGCACTGCCCATGCCAAGTGTATGAGCAGTGAGGGGGTTCCCTGGGTCACCCTGTGCCCTGTCTCTCCCAGTTTTTTCATGGCAGGGTTATGGCCATGAAATCGCTGGCGAAGCAAGAGGTCCTAATCCCCAGGGCATCGCTGCTCTGGCGGATTAGGACCCCCAGCACCACCAGACCATTGTGTAAATGAAATCTGGTGGTGCTGGTGGTCCGGCCGCAGCGCTTCTGCTGCGGTCGTAATATGCTGCTCGGACCCTGCCACCGCGACTCTGGTGGTCATCAGACGGCCTGGGTCGAAATGAGGCCCAGAGTGTCCACTTGGGGCTGCAGCATTGATTGTACTACCCTTCATGTGACAAAGTACAAAATGGCTCCCAGCCTGCCACTGCAGACTGGAAGGATAGTGTTTACACTGCCAATTTGACTTTGTATTTAAACCAATGGCAAAGCCACCCTATCTCTAAACATAATAAATAAGTCTCCTCTAAGGAAGGTCTATGGAATCCTATGGCAGGGAGATGTATTTTTTTCAAGTAAGACATATATTGTTTGATACGTCTTAACAGCAACACTTCCAAATTGTCATTTTGCTGTGGGTAACAGTAGTAGCCCTACTAGATAACACAGATTTATCGGGTGGCATCCCAGCCTGACTAACTTCTGAATGGAACAACCTAACTAGGTCATATAAGGGATCAAATTAATTGTGGCATTAAATATGCCCTGATGGCCATTTCCAAATTATTGTCACTATTAAAGGTAGGCGACTTTCAGAAAGTTGCCACTCGGTGCTCTGCTTGTCAAGTAGCCTCACAAAAGCACACACACAGACAGCTTTCTGACCACCTATGAAGATGTGTGAATGACTCCCAGGCTCAGGAACAAAGGCAGTACTACAGCAGCAAGGTGTCACCTCCTTTGCCAAGATGGCCACTCAGCAGGTTAGTCCAGAGGTGCGTCAGAGGGGAAGCATCCTTTGATGGGACACTTGGTACAACACCTCTGAGCAGGATGCCTTTTGCTTCTGTAGACAGCATTGAGACAGAGCCAAGAAAGGAAACGTACCCCCAAACTGCTTTTACAGTGAACATGTAGCCCAGAGGTAGCCACACCTTTAGGGTGGGCTTAAAAGCTCATGATGGTCGAGGGTCATGCTATCTTGAAAGGGGCAATAATGTGGAATTCCGGGATAGCCAGATGCCACTCGGCAGGTTTGTCCAGAGGCGCTTCAGTGGGGAAGCAGCCTTTGATGGGATGCCTGGTCTAACACCTCTGAACAGGATGCCTTTTGCTTCTGTAGACAGCATTGAGACAGAGACAAGAAAGGAAACTCACCCCCAAACTGCTGTTACAGTGAACATGTAGCCCAGAGGTAGCCACACCTTTAGGGTGGGCTTAAACGCTCATGATGGTAAAGGAAGGGTCATGCCATCCTAAAAGGGGCAATAAAGTGGAATTCCGGGATAGCCAGATGCCACACATCACAGGAACTTCATCACTAGGTAGGAGGGAACCAGTAAGTCCATTGGCTAGTGATCACATGGTCCGCTTAGGGCACGTTCCTTCAATAAATATGGCACCCCAGGCACCCTGACCCTCTTATCACGCTGGAATCAGAGAGAAGACAGAAGAAGGACTGCCTGGCTGCCCTTGGATGTGCACAAAGAGAGGCACCATGCTTGGAAGGACTGCACCTGCGGTACTTCAATCTGGCAAAGTTTGGACTGTGTCTGGTGACAAGGTAACTGTTCAAAGTATACTTTCCGGCACCATAGACCTCTATCCTGCCAGCCTTAGTCACCTAGTTCAGGTCGGAGTTGCCAAACTATTTCAAACTTTTCAAAAGTTACCAAGCTTTTTGTTGTCTAATGCTTGTTTACAGTTGACATAAAAGTTATTTATTGGTTATAAAATAGGTTTCTCCAGAACCCTCCAATGGATTTTAGTCTCCTAAAAAACATAAAAACATAGGCCCTCATTACAACCCTGGTGGTTGGTGTTAAAGCGGCAGTAATACCGAAACAGGCCGGCGGAAAAAAAAATGGAATCATGACCATGGTGGAAACCGCCAACATAGACAGCCACTTTAACACTCTGACCGCCACGGCAGTAGAAACAAACACCGCGGCGGTAACCGCCAACAGACAGGCGGAAGACAATGTCCCGCCCACCCTATCACAAGATGCCTATCTGCCACCTTTTCTGGGGCGGAACAAACATGAACAAAAACACAGCAGAAACAGTACACAGAAGGGAAACACTCACCTCTCCACACCCCACAAGGAACCAGGACGCCATGGAGCCCGAATTACAGATACTGCCGATGCTGGTCTTCCTTCTCTTCTATCAGGAGCACCAAAGATGGCGGCGACGACCGCGGTGAGTACTGCACCTACAACACAGGGGAGGGGAGGGAAAAGAGAGTGACACACACACGCAACACCCCCACCCCCACCCACAACACCATACACACAAATACATGCAGCAACAGTACACATACACCCCCCCTCCCCCTGGAAGAACACAAGGACAAAAGGAAATGATTTGAACGAATGTAATCATGTGAAATCTCATTATCAAAGTTCAAAATCCAGTAAATACAATTATGTACACCAACTACACAAGTCCGGATAGTGCACCAATCATTGTCCATGGACCACTGGACCCCAAATGCATGGGCGAAGCCCACACTAGATACCTGACTGGAAACGGAGAGAACACTGGAGGGGCACCCGATCGAAATGAAACAGCCACTTCAGGGGGAGGGGGGGCACCTCAGCCAGATGAACGCACAACGCCACTGCTGCACAAGGGGGCTCCATGCCCATTGCTGTATCCTGGGGAGTGCAAAGCCACAGTCTCTCAAGTCTCTCCAGTGGGTGGTTTGCCCACTGCTTTATCCTGGGGAGTGCAAAGCCACAGTCTCTCAAGTCTCTCCAGTGGGTGGTTTGCCCACTGCTGTATCCTTAGGAGTGCAAAGCCACAGTCTCTCAAGTGGATGTGATTCTCCACTGGTTCTGGAGGGGGCCTGGTGCTCAGAGTGCTTCATCCTGCCAAGGACTGAGGTAGTGGGTGTGATTCTCTACTGGTTCTGGAGGGGGCCTGGTGCCCAGAGTGCTTCATCCTGCCAAGGGCTGAGGTAGTGGATGTGATTCTCCACTGGTTCTGGAAGGGGCCTGGTGCCCAGAGTGCTTCATCCTGCCAAGGACTGAGGTAGTGGATGTCTCTCTCCACTGGTTCTGGAGGGGGCCTGGTGCCCAGAGTGCTTTATCCTGCCAAGGACTGAGGTAGTGGATGTATCCTTCCATTGGTTCTGGAGGGGGCCTGGTTCCCAGAGTGCTCCACGTGCAGTGTGGCCGGTACAATACACTCACCTGGGTGTGAGTGGCACAACATTGGCAAGGTACAGGTAGAATGATACGCCATGGAGGCAGCGACATACCCCACACTGCTGCGGCTTCACATTCCACCTGCAGGTGCCAATAGTGATGACAGTAATGCTTCATGGAAGCTGCCCGGGTCCTGGAACTCACCACCAGCCTCGGACGACTGACCACTGGGGATGGTAGGCATGTCAACGGTGGTGCCACTGTCCGAGGACGTCACGGGGCCGCTGGCGGTGCTTGCGGCGGTGTCTGTCGTGGGGGTGCTGGCGGCGGTGTCTGTGGTGGCGGTGCTGGCGGCGGGGTCTGTCGTGGTGGTGCTGGCGGCGGGGTCTGTCGTGGCGGTGCTGGTGGCAGGGTCTGTGGCGGCGTGGCTGGTGGCAGGGCATGTGTCATCACCTGCTGAGGGAGAAAGCAGGATGTCTCCTGCAGCCTCAGACGGCTGCCCACCGGGGAAGAGGCTGGGGACTGTCGCAGTGGCTGTTGACGTGCCGGAGGCGGTGCAGGTGGTGGTGTTCGTCCCCGTACAGGTTGGTGTGGACGTGGACAGAAGGTGTGACACTAGTTCCTCAGTCTGTGCCACCATGCCCTCTCCTGACCTGCCCTTCTGGTTTTGGCCCTTCCCCACCTTTGATGGTGGCGCAGTTGTCTTGCCACTATCCCCTTTTGTTTTCGCTGACCCCTTGGTGGCTGGTGGTTTCGGCTTCTCCCTCTCAGATGTAGGCACCTTTTTTACCTTGGCAGGTGGCAGAATGTCCTTGCCCTCGCTACTTGGCACACTGGCAGCCCTGATGGTTGGCGCACTCCATGACTCCACAGTTGCTGGCATCACTGTGCCTGGGGATGTGTTGGCTGAGGTGCTGGGCTGGGACCAGGAAAGCCTGGCCCAGGGGAAGGACGGGGGGTGTAGGTGTAGGTAAGAGGTCAATGTTAGCCAGGAAAAGTTTTTTAGACACACTGGGACAGGTAGATGGAGGGGGTTTGGGAGTGGAGGAAGAGGTAGTGGTTGTAAGAGGTGTACATCTACTGAATTTGGGTGAAGGTGCATGGGCTGGAGGCTGTTGTGAGGTGGATGGCTGTTGGGTGGATGTGTGCCTGCGTTTGTGTACTTTGGGAGGAGGGCTCACACACACACTGGGAGAGGACACTGGGGGTGTGTGAATGGTAGTGGGGGTGGTGATTGCACGTGAGCGGTGTGTGGTGATGGTGTGCTGGTGATGGAGGTAGTGGCTGAGGATGTAGTGCATGCAGGTGTGAGTGGAGACAAGACTGGGAGGGAGGAGGGAGACGTGGAGGAGGGGGACACAGTGGAGGAAGTGGATGTTGGTATGTGTGCATGGGTATGTTGCTTGTGTGAGTGCCTGTGGGATGTGTGGTGCTTATGTTTGCCTGAGCCACTCTTGTGTGGTGGTGTGTGTGCATATTGGTCTGATGGTGTGCTTGGGATAGGCAGAGGTACAGGGGATTGTGTCTGGTGGAGGAGGTTGGAGGGGGGAGGCTGGACACAGGGATAATGTCTGCCATCAGTGCTGAGGCCAGAGCCTGAAATGCTCTCTGTTGGGCTGCCTGGCCAGAATGAATGCCCTCTAGATATGCATTGCATTTGTTTGCCCTGGATGGCATTCAGAATGGTAGACTGCCCAACAGTGAGGGATCTCAGGAGGTCAATAGCCTCCTCACTGAGGGCAGCAGGGCTGACTGGGGCAGGGCCTGAGGTGCCTGGGGTGAAGGAGATGCCCACCCTCCTGGGTGAGCGGGCACGGGACAGACGCTGAGGGGCTGCTGGGAGGGCGGTGCTGGTAGGGGGGGGCTGTACCTGTTGATGCAGTGGGCACAGAGGGGCCCGCCACCGCAAGGGAGCTCACATCAGAGGAGGAGTCGCTGGTCTCTGCTCCTCTCCCCGCCGTGGAGCTCCCCTCGCCCTCCGTCCCACTGGTGACTTCAGACTACGTAGATTTACCCTCCAGGGCCAAGTGAGATGCAGCTCCCTCCTGCTCCGGTGCCAATGCTCCTCCGCCTGATGATGCTATTGCACACAAGGACAGGGAGACCACAAAAAGGGGGGGATAAGACAGAAGAAAGACATGTTCAGTGCATGCAACACCACTACCGTTGGTGGACACAACAGACAGTGAGCAGCCCTCTGCACTATGCCATGCACTTATAGTTCCTTGATTTTTCACATGCCCATGGGGTACGAGGCCTAAGCCCAATTGCTGCACACCTGGAAGTCACAGGAGCTTGACTAGGTGTAGATGGCTCTTACCACTAGTGGGGTTGGGGTGCCACATAGCCTGCCTCACAAGGGACCTTGCCTACCAAGATCCCCCTGGCCTAGGGGAACCCACTGCCCACCTCCCCCACCCAGACACCTTGCAATGTGCGCAGAGTCAGCTGAATGAGAGTGTACTCAACCCCTTGTGGCTGCTGTGATGCCCTCAAGCGCCCATCCAACTCCAGATAGGCCACAGCCAGGATCTGGAACATCAGGGGGGTCATGGTGCGACGGGCACCCCTCCCACGTTGGGAGGCCATCCCCAGCTGGGTCTCCACCGTCTTCTTGCTCCAGCGGCGCAGGTCCTCCCATCTATTATGGCAGTAGGTGCTCCGTCTGTGGTAGACCCCCAGGGTCCAGACGTCCTTGGCGATGGCACGCCAAATAGCCTTCTTCTGGTGGGTGCTGACCTAGAGGAATGGTACAGGGGGAAAGGACATTACTCACCCGGCCGGACCGTCATACTCATTGCCCACCAGTTCCCACCCATGCCATGAAGCACATACACTCACCATCCACACATGTAGGCCTCAGCCCACCCCCATGTATCTTCCAGCCACACTGCTCAAAGCAGGCATTGCCCATTCAGCATACTTACAGTGTACTCACCTGTTTGTCTGGAGGACCGTACAGTTGCGTGTACTGGGGGAGGACCCCATCCACTAGTTTCTCCAACTCCTCTGAAGTGAAGGCAGGGGCCCTTTCCCCAGACACTGAAGCCATCGTCGCTTCCAGACACAGGTCACAGCAGCACTTGCAGTGTAGGTCCTCTCCTATTGAAGGTCAGGTATCAAGTGAGTGAACAGACAAAAAATGGTGGTCAAGTCCGCGGCGGTGCGTACCGTCACCGCTGGCATACATCGTCATTGGCTCCTCGGACCCATAGGGCCCAATGTTAACCAATGCTGAATTGCGTGGCGGTCTTCGACCGCCCACCGCGACGGTGTACAAAGCCACCGCAGTTACCTCATATCCCCCTTACAGGTCAGGCAGCCGCCATTTCAGGGGGCCACATGGCATTAATGATAACTGCGTCACACCTATCTAGGCCTGGAATACACACAGTTACAGGCACATACATTTCTGGAAATGACATTTTGTGATACCTCAGTGTTGGCTGACTCTCTGCTCGCTATTCTCCTTCATAGAGCACGTCTGCTGCGGCAGGTGATGAGATGGCGGCATCCTCCGGTGTACAGACCCCTGGTGGACCTGTCGATAATGGAAGAGAGACACCATAGTCACATACAGACTTGATCATGAAACAATCCAGGAACTATGTGCCCAGTTGGAGCCAGACCTGATGTCAGCTATCCGCCATCCCACAGGGATACCCCTCTATTGAAGGTCCTGTCAGTACTCCATTTCCTGGCAAGTGGTTCCTTTCAAACACAGTGGATATTGTATCAGGGATGTCCCAGCCAATGTTCTCTAACGTGTTGTCCAGAGTGTTATCTGCCCTGCTGAAACACATGCGCAGCTACATCGTGTTCCCTCGGGTGGAGGATTTGTCCACAGTCAAAGGTGACTTCTATGCCCTTGGACATATCCCCAACATCATTGGTGCCATTGATGGGACACGTGGCATTAGTACCCCCACTCAGAAGTGAACAGGTGTACAGAAACCGGAAGAGCTACCATTCGATGAATGTGCAGATGGTGTGTTTGGCAGACCAGTATATCTCCCATTTGAATGCCAAGTTTCCTGGCTCAGTGCATGACGCTTACATTTTGAGGAATAGCAGCATCCCTTATGTGATGGGGCAACTCCAGAGGCACCGTGTGCGGCTAATAGGTGAGGCCAAGGACCCAATACAGTGTGAATAGGTGTCTGGGTATGGGGTTGTCCCTAAGGGTTAGTGTGTGTCTAACAGTTGTCCCTCGATATTTGCAGGTGACTCTGGTTACCCCAACCTGTCATGGCTACTGACCCCAGTGAGGAATCCCAGGACAAGGGCAGAGGAACGCTACAATGAGGCACATGGGTGAACTAGGAGGGTGATTGAACCCACCTTCGGCCTCCTGAAGGCCAGATTCCGGTGCCTCCATATGACAGGTGGTTCCCTCTACTACTCACCAAAGAATGTGTGCCAGATCATCGTGGCCTGCTGGATGCTGCACAACCTGGCTTTGCGACGCCAGGTGCCTTTTCTGCAGGAGGATGGGCCTGCTAGTGGTCTTGTGGCAGCTGTGGAGCCTGTGGACAGTGAAGAAGAGGAGGCAGAAGAAGAGGATATTGACAACCGAAACAACATAATCATGCAATACATCAAGTGAGACACAGGTAAGAAGATGTCACTGCCTCCCACATCTCATACAATTGTTGGAGCTAGCATAAGTCTGTCATTTTCACTCAGTGTATGGACCCTGACTTGTCACTTTGCCTTTCCATTTCACAGAGGTGGGTCCCACTTTGTGCCCTCTGCTATATTTCCTCCTGGCCTACAGCTGTGTTACATCGGTATGTGCACAAGTAAATTGACATTGCTATATTCCATGGTTATTCCAATTACACATTTGTGAAAGCACAGACTGACTCCAGATTGTTTTGTGATTGAAGTGTGTTTATTTCTGTGCTAATAAGTGGAGGGGTTGTAAAATGGGCTGGAGGGATGGTGGAGGAATGTCCATGGCAGAGTCCAGTCTATTTGTTTCACAGGTGGATTGTCCAAAGGGGCATATGAAGTGGAGCAATGGCAGTTGAAGGATGGACAGGGTGACAAAGTGGGACAGAAGGGTGACATTCAGGGGGGGTCTCATTTCCTGGTGGAGGTCTTGGCAATGTTCTCTGTCTTGTTCCTGGATCTCAGGGACCGTTTGCAGGGTGATTCTCCATCTGAAGGGGGTGGGGTGCTGGTGTCGTGTTCCTGTGGTGGTGCCTCCTGTCCACTAGCGCCGGCAGAGGTGGAGGGCTGTTCATCATCCAGGCTAGTGTCAGGGGCCCCTTGTTGTGCCACTGTGTCCCTCCTGGTGTTGACAAGGTCTTGCAGCACCCCTGCAATGGTGACCAGAGTGTTGTTAATGGACTTCAAGTCCTCCCTGATCCCAAGGTAGTGTTCCTCCTGCAGCCGCTGGGTCTCCTGAAACTTGGCCAGTACCATTGCCATCGTCTCCTGGGAATGATGGTAAGTTCCCATGATGTTGGAGAGGACCTCGTGGAGAGTGGGTTCCCTGGGCCTGTCTTCCCCCTGTCGCACAGCAGACCTCCCAGCTTCCCTGTTGTCCTGTGCATCTGTCCCCTGAACCGTGTGCCCACTGCCACTGCCCCCAGGTCCCTGATCGTCCTGCGTTAGTGGGGTTGCCTGGGTTCCCTGTAGTGGTGGACACACTGCTGATTGACGTGTCCTGGGGACAGAGGGATGGGCCTTATGGGTGGGTGCTGTGCTGGTGTTTCCTGAGGGGGAGGCTCTGTGGTGGCTTGTGACTGTGTCAGGGGAACCGACTGTCCTGAGGTCCCTGATGGGCCGGGCTGGTCATCTTGATCCAGTTGTGCAGATCTGCTGTCATCACTGTGGGTCTCTTCTGTGGGGGGACTGGATATGTCTGGCATCTCCTGTCCGGTGACGTTGGGTAGGGGTCCTGTAGGGGTGTAAAAGCATGATTATTGCGTCTGTGTGTGCCATCGTGTGCAATTGGTGAGTGACCCTCTACTCCAGTGCTTGCATTCTTGGCTTGGTCCTTGTGTGATAGTTGGTTTGGGGTCTGTGTGGGTATCTGTACTGGACATGCTTTGGTGATGGGTGTCCATGCATTGGTGTTACATGCAGGGCTTGTTTTTGGGATGTGTGGGTTGTGTTGGTGGGGTATCTGGGGGTTGTTGGGGTGATGGGTGTGAGGGTAAGGGTGGGGTATGTGATGGCATGCAGTTAGGGTGGGGGATAAAGTAGTAAAGATTTGCCTTACCAGAGTCCAGTCCTCCTGCTACTCCTGTGAGGCCCTCAGGATGCAGTATTGCCAAGACTTGCTCCTCCCATGTTGTTAGTTGTGGGGGAGGAGGTGGGGGTCCACCGCCAGTCCTCTGTACTGCAATCTGGTGTCTGGAGACCACAGAACACACCTTCCCTCGTAGGTCGTTCCACCTCTTCCTGATGTAATCCCTAGTTCTTGGATGCTGTCCCACTGCGTTGACCCTGACGACAATTCTGCGCCATAGCTCCATCTTCCTTGCAATGGAAGTCGGCTGCACCTGTGATCCGAATAGCTGTGGCTGTACCCGGACGATTTCCTCCACCATGACCCTGAGCTCCTCCTCAGAGAACCTGGGGTGTTGTTGAGGTGCAATTATGTGGTGTGGGTGATGTGTGAGATGGTGTGTGTTGTGATGTGTGAGGGGATGTGTTGTGTGTTGTTTGAGGTGCGTGGATGTTGTGTAAGTGATGGTGTGGTGTGTCTGTGGATGCTGGTGTTGTTTAAGTCAGTGTCTCTCTCTGGCCTGCTTTCAAATTTCTGGTAGTAAGGGTTTGTGGGTAATGTGGGTGTGTTTTATATTGGATTGGGTGTGTGGGTGTGGTGTGTTTGTGTATCAGGTGTGTGTATTTCGAATTCTCCAATGTGGTTGTGTTTTGTATATGTGTGTGTATTTTGAGCGCAGCGGTGTGTACCGCCAATGGTTTACCGCTGTTGAAAGTCCACTGCGTTGATTCGTGGGTCGTGATAGTGTGGGTGTATACTTGTTGGCGTGACGGTGTCGGTTTTGGTATTGCCAGTTTATCATTGACCTTTGGTGTGGCGGACTTGTGTGGGTGTCTGTATTGTGGCGGATTCCGAGCTGTGGGTCGTAATACCTGTAGCGGAATTCCGTGGCCGCAGCGGTATGTTGGCGGTCTTCTGCATGGCGGTAAGCGGGATTTACCGCCAGGGTTGTAATGAGGGCCATAGACTACTTTTATTAATTGAGGTCTTCTTTCGTGTCATGTAACTTTATTATTTCGCTGTTTGGTGATTTAAATGCTTTACAATTGTTCCTTTACTAAGCCTTACTGCACGCAGCCACAGATACCCTTGGTTGAGCTTAAAGTACCTGTTTTGTGTCAAAAATAAAGTTGCACTGGCGAGCGTGCATCAGAAAAGTCAGAGATGCTTTGATTCCTTACTCGCAAGTGAGGCCGTGCATAATTTCTTCTCCGGTTGAGTTGACGTTGCATTGTTTTTCTCCCTCTCAAGAGAGCGATGCGTCGATTTCCGGACAGGGCACCTCGGGCCCGTGCTGATTCACGATGACTTTGACACCCAGGGATGATGGATGAGAAATCCAGTTGCACAGTGTTAGGAAACCGCGCTGCATGGGGTTTGCTTCGTTTCTCCCGCCGCGATGCATCGATCTCCCTGCCGCGATGCTGGTGGAGCATTGATTTTAGCCGCGAAGTGGGTGGCGCATTGTTTATGAGCCGCGTTGCAGATGGTGCATCGTAAATTTCCCCACACGGCAGTCTATGCTTGGATTTCAACTCTTGTTCTGCCAACATCACCTTTCAAGGGCCCAGGGACTGGATAGGGCACCACTTGGCAGGGCATGAAGCTCAGCAGACAGTCCAGGTGCTGGCAGATGAAGTTTTTGATGGCCTTGAGACTTTAAAACAGGAGACAAGCTCAGTTCAAGCCCTTGGGGATTCTTCTCAAGCAGGAATGCACAACAAAGTCCAGTCTTTGTCCACTTTCACAGGCAGAAGCAGCAACTGCATGATAGCCCAACAAAGCACAGTCATAGGCAGGGGCAGCACTTCTCCCCAGCTTTTCTCCTTGGCAGAGGTTCCTCTTCTTTCCAGAAGTAATCTAAAGTCTGGGGTTTGGGGTCCAATACTTATACCCCTTTCTGCCCTTCAAATAGACAAACTTCAAAGGGAAGACTCTGTTGTTCACAAGATCCTGCCTTGCCCAGGCCCGCCCCAGACATACACCGGGGGGTTGGAAACTGCATTGTGTGAGGGCAGGCACAGCCCATTCAGGTGTAAGTGACCACTCCTCCACTCCAGCTCAGATGGCTCATCAGGAAATACAGTCTACACCCCAGCTCCCTTTGTGTCGCTGTCTAGAGGAGATTCACAAAGACCCGAACTGTCAACCTGACCCACACAGGAAATCCACAAACAGGCAGAGCCACAGAATGTTAAAGCAAGAAAATGCCCACTTTCTAAAAGTGGCATTTTCAAACTAACAATCTAAAAACCAACTTCACTAATACATGTATTTTTAAATTGTGATTTCAGAGACCCCAAACTCCAAATTTCTATCTGCTCTCAAACAGAAACTACACTTTAAGGATATTCAAAGGCTGCCCCCATGTTAACCTATGAGGTTAACCTATGAGACAGATAGGCCTTGCAACAATGAACACTGAATTTATCAGTATTTCACCGTTAGGACATGTAAAACACATCAGTACATGTCCCACCTTTAACATACACTGCACATGTCTGCTGGATTTGGGTGCAGGTGCATGGGCTGTATGCCGATGTGAGGTGGATGGCTGGTGGGTGTGTGCATTTGTGTCCCTTCAGAGAGGGGGACAGACACGGTGGGAGAGGACACAGGGGATGCGTGCATGGTTATTGTGGAGTTGTCTGCCAGTGAGGTGTGTTCTGCTTGGTGTGGTGATGGTGATAGTGGATGTAGATGTAGTGCATGCAGGTGTGATTGTGGACGTGACTAGGAGGGAAGTAGAGGAGGAGGAGGAGGAGACAGTGGAGGCAGTGGATGTTGTTGTGTCTGTAACTGTATGGTGTTTGTGTGAGTGCCTGTGGGACAAAGTGTGGTGCTTGTGTTTGCCTGTGCCACTCTTGTGTGTTGCCTTGTGTGCATGCTGATCTGTATGTGTGCCTAGCATGGGTTGGGGTTGAGGGAGTGGGACTGGGAAGTGGTAGTTGGAGAGGGGACGGTATAAACAGGGACAATGGCCACTATGAGAGAGGAGGCCAGAGCCTGAATCTATCTCTGTAGGGCCACCAATCCACTGTGAATGCCCTCCAGGAATTCATTGCATTGCTGCATCTGTGATGCCAGCCCCTAGATGGCATTCATAATGGTTGACTGCCCTACAGAGATGGATCTCAGGAGGTCAATAGCCTCCTCACTCAGGGCAGCAGGGTTCACTGGGGCAGGGCCTGGGGTGTCTGGGGTACAAGAGATGCCCACTGTCCTGGGTGAGCGGGCAAGGGTAACTTGCTGAGGGGCTACTGGGAGTGTGGTGCTGGTACAGGGGGATGGCAGTTGTACGTGCAGCTGGGGTGGTCACAGAGGTGTCCGCCACCACCAGGGAGCTCCCATCGGAGGAGGTATCAGAGTCTCTATTGTCCCCTCCTGTCTCCGCCGTGGTGCTCCTCTCGCCCTCCATCCCACTGGTTCCCTCGGCATCGGTGGACTCCCTCTGTCACCGGTGTTCCTGCTCCTCCACCAGATGATGCTAATATACACAAGGACAGGATGACAAAACAAGAAAGGGGGACAGAGACAAATGATACACTGGGTCAATGACTGCACCAAAACCACCGTTGACGTACACAGCACCCTCACACACAGGAAACAGGCCTACGCAATATGCATTGCACTACCATTCCTATGGCTAGTCACCAGGGCATGATGAGGAGCACACACCGCCAACTGCAGCACACCTGGGACCCATGATGCCCTGCCTGGAAGTGATCACTAACAAGGTAGGTTACCTGTATTTGCCATGCAATCATTACCCTTCAGAGGACGCACGCTGCAATGTCTGGCCTGGGGCACCCACTAACACACAACCACCACCCGGATACCACCCCACCAGCCAAAATTTGTAATGATACCCACTGTACTCACCCCTTGTGGCTGCTGTGATTCCCTCAAGCGCCCATCCAGCTCAGGGTACGCCACCCCCAGTATGGGGGCCACCAGGGGGGTCAGGGTCTGACGAGCACCCCTTCCTTGTTGGGAGGCTATCCCCAATGAGGTCTTCCGTACCCAGCATCTCAGGTCCTCCCACCGTTTCTGACAGTGGGTGCTCTGTCTGCCCTAGACCCCCAGTATGTGCTCCTCCTTGGCGATGGCACGCCATATTCTCTTCTTTTGATGGGTGCTGACCTGCAGAGGCAATAAAGACAGGAGAACATCATTAAACGAACAGTCCAGGCTGTCACACACATGGCCCACCATACCTGTTTCCATCACCATTGGCACACACGTTGCACAGCTCACGACATGTACACCACTAACAGATAATCCCCCCCTTACACAATGCCTTCACACACATCTCCATGCATCCATGCCACATGCATTGTGTCCACAGTGTACTCACCTGTTGGTCTGGAGGCCCATACAGCAGTCCGTACTTAGGTGGGATCCCATCCACCAGTCGCTCCAACTCCTCCGATGTGAGGGCTGGGGCCCTTCCCCCGGTCACACAGGCCATGGTAGTTTCCAGATACAGGTCACAACAGCACATGCAGTGCAGGTCTTCTCCTGTTGAAGGTCAGGAAAACAGTGAGGAATGATTTAGAAAATGGCGGTCACATACGCGGTGGTGTACACCATCACCGCTGGCGTACATCCCCACTAGCCACTGTACTCCATAGGGCCCATTATTATCCAATGAGGAATTGCATGGCGGTTCACGACCACCTACCGCCATGACGCCCAACGTCGGCGGACTTACCTCTCTTCCACCTGTCCATCCACACAGGACAGGAAGTCGTCATTTCAGTGGGGGTGAACTGGCCTATCGTTAATTGCTGCGTCACAGGATAAATATGTACATACTTTGAAATTTACACTGTTTCAGTACCAAATTGCACAATGTGGACTGCTGTTGTGGTTTAGTTGTTCAAATTGTGACAGCCTACTCACTCTTGTGTCCCTTAGATACCTACCGTTGCGGATGAATAGGAGATGAAGACATACCCCTGTGTACAGACCCCTGGTGGACTTAGCTACACTATAGGACAGGCACATTATCCTCACCTGTAGGCTAGACAGGGCCAGAATCACAGAGCTGTGTGCCCAAATGGAGCCTGACCTGATATCAGTTATCCGCCATCCCACTGGAATTCCCCTTCTTGTGCAGGTTCTATCAGTGCTCCATATTCTGCCAACTGGTTCTTTCCAAGTGACAGTGGGCTTGGCAGCAGGAATTTCACAGCCAATGTTCTCCATAGTGCTGGCAAGAATCTTGTCTGCCCTGGTAAAACACATGTGCAGCTACATTGCTTTACCCAGGGTGAAGATTTGGCCACAGTGAAGGCCGGAATCTATGCAATGAGATATATTCCTAATATTATTGGTGCGTTTGACGTGACACATATTGCGTTTGTCACCCCACTCCCCTCCCCCACCAGAATGAATAGGTGTGCCGTAATCGTAAAAGTTTCCACTCCATTAATGTGCAGATGGGGTGCCTGGCGGACCAGTACATCTCTCACGTCAATGCTAAATATCCTGGGTCAGTGCATGATGCCTTTGTCCTGAGGATGGGCCAACTACAGCGGCACAGGGTGTGGCTTATAGGTGAGCCTTGGTCCCCACCCATTGTATGTTAGTGTATGCCTCTGATGTTAACCTAATAGGATAGTGTGTGGCTAAATGTTATCCCTCAAGACCTGCAGGTGACTCTGGCTACCCAAACTTATTGTAGCTGCTGACTCCTGTGAGGAATGCCAGGACAAGGGCTGAAGAACATTATAATGAGGCACACGGGTTCCTCCATCTGACAGGTGGATCCCTGTGCTACTCACCCGAGAAGGTCTGCCAGATAGTAGTGGCATGCTGCATGTTGCACAACCTGGCCCTCAGTCGCCATGTACCCTTTCTGCAGGAGGAGGAGACTGGAGATGCTCCTGCGGCAGCAGTGGGCCCTGAGGACAGTGAGGATGAAGAGGCTGAAGATGAGGATGAGGATAACAGAACATCAGTTATCCGTCAGTACTTCCAATGACACACAGGTGAGACAGTGCAACTTCACATTTCTATGACTATTGGTGTATTCTGTGTGGCAGTGGCATGCTGGCATTACCCACTTGTTACCTCTACTTACTGTCACCTATGGATTATCATTTTACAGATTTTGGTGATATCACAACAGTCTCCCGATGTGATCACTACAGGTCAATATTTCTGTGCTCTCACAATGTACAGTTCATTTGCAATAGATGTAGCTGTTTACATCAGTAGAAATTGTCAATACATGAAAGACTAGTAGTCAAATTCTTTTCAAGGGTGTTTATTGTAGTGCTAAGAAATAGAGGGGAAAGTGCAATGGAATGGGGTGATGATGGAGGAAAGTCCAGGATATTGTTCCAGTCTGTTTGTAGCACAGGTGCAGTGTCATAGGGCCATTGGAAGGGGAGCAATGGCAGTTCAAGGTGGACAAGGTGACTGAGTGGGGCACAAGGGGGACAATCAGGAGAGTCTAATTGGCAAGAGTCTCTGGCTTGTCTGGGTCGCAGGGAACATTTGCAGGGTGGTTCACCTTCTGCAGGGGGAGGGGTGCTGGTGGCCTGTGGATCCTGTGGCGGGGCCTCCTGCCCACTAGCGGCAGCAGAAGTGGAAGGCTGGTCGATGGACTAGCTAGTGGTAGGGCGCTCTGGTGTGCTGTTGCCTCCCTCATGATGTTGGCCATGTCTGCCAGCACCCCTGCTATGGAGATCAGGGTAGTGTTAATGGCCTGCAAGTCCTCCCTGATGCCCTGATACTGTCCCTCCTGCAGTCTCCTGTTCTCCTGCACGTTGTCTAGGATCTGGCCCATCGTTTCCTGGGAATGTTGGTTGGCTCCCAGGATCTCGGAGAGGGCCTCCTGGAGAGTTCAATCAATCAATCAATAAATAACTTTATTTCGGCTAAAAGCCATAAAAGTATCCAATAAACAGCAAACCATGGCCATACAGTAAAGTTATAAATAAATAAAAAAGAGTTCCACATAATACATTAAAAAACGCTAACATTTCTTCTAGGTTAAATTGTGAAAAAACTCAATTATAAAAACAATGCAGGACGGATATCAAGTTTTGAAATCCTGTGAACCTATCTTATCTTAGTTCCACATAGTGGTCTGTTCTGCCTAAAATAACTTGATCTAAAATGAATGTTTGATACACAGGATTGTAACAACAATACAAGACTAACATCAGACTTTCTTATTTATTTTTGTTTTAAAAGCTAAGCCTTCCTGGCTTGATTGCACATAGTAGTCTTCTTTTGCCTAAAGTGGTTATGGCTATACCAATGAATCAGCAGCATTTTCTCTGGTTCTTATGGCCCAAGCGCTTTGTAGATACCTTGCGAATGCAAAACCTACCTTATCACTAGTGTCACTTGCAAGAATTCTCAAGGATATGTTATGTTTCCTTATCCCCATTAGTCTACATAGAGGGACAATCCACTTCTTCCTGGACGCCGAATATCTAAGACAAAAAAACATAAAGTGTGCGAGTGACTCTGGTTGCTCAGGACAGAAATGATAAAAGCTCGGTTTGTGATTCTCCTTGCTCCATCTTACAGTGAATGTATTAAGTGGCAATATCCCTAGCCTAAATTTAATAAAAAGGGTTTTGACATAGGGGGTATTGATGTTATCCATATAGGCCTCAAACTTGGGGCTACATTTGTGGCCTCCTGGAGAGTTGATTCCCTGGTCCTGTCCTCCCCCTGGCACACAGCAGTCCTCCCAGTTTCCCTGTTGGCCTGGGCCCCTGTCCCCTGAACGGTGTGCCCACTGCCACTGACACCTGGTCCCTGATTGTCTTGGGGGTGAGGTGTGGGCTGGGGTCCCTGTACAGGTGGGCACACTGCTGATTGATGTGTTCTGGGGACAGAGGTTTGGGTACGCTGGGTGCGTGCTGTGGTGTTGGATCCTGATGGGGAAGGCTCTATGGTGGTGTGTGAGTGGGCTTGGGTGACCGGCTGTCCAGTGGTCCCTGATGGGCCAGGTAGGACCTCTAGATCTAGAAGTCCAGAGTTACTGTCATCACTGGAGGCCTCTTCTGTTGTGGGACTGGATAGTGGTGGCATCTCCTCTCTACTGACATTGGCTGGGGTACCTGTAGGGAGGTAAGTGATGTATTATGCTTCAAGTGTGTGACATTTGTACTACCCTAGCTTCCCCTCTATGGTTGGTGTTGCCCTGCCAGCGTTTGCTTGTGTATGGTGATGTATTGTGGAATTGTTAGTTTCCGTGTGCTGTGCATGCTTCAGTGATGGGTGTCCATGCAGGTCTGGGAGGGGTGTCCATGCATTGGTATGGCATGCAGGGCTTAGCATTGGGGTTAGTGAGATGTGTAGGTGCACTGTGTGGGATGGAGTGGAGTGATGGGTGTGAGATGGCATGCAGGTTTTGTAGGTATGATATGTAGTAAATGGGTAGTAAATTGTAGTTGATGGGTAGTAAATGTTAACTTACCAGTGCCGAGTCCTCCGGCAATCCAGCAAGTCCCTCAGGATGCAGTATTTCCAGTACTTACTCCTCCCATGCTGTGAGCTGTGGGAGAGGAGGTGGGGGTTCACTGCCAGTCCTGTGTATGGCGAGCTGGTGTGTTACTGCTATGGAACGTACCTTCTCCCGTAGGTCGTTCCACCTCTTCCTGATGTTGTCCCTTGTTCTTGGGTGCTGTCCCATAGCGTTGACCCTGTCCACAATTGTCTGCCATAGCTCCATCTTCCTTGCAATGGATGTCTGCTGTACCTGTGCTCCAAAGAGCTGTGGCTCTACCCTGATGATTTCCTCCACCATGACCCTTAACTCCTCCTTAGTGAAACGGGGGTGCCTTTGTGGTGCCATGGGTGTTGTGTGATGTGTATTGGTGAGGGTGTGTTGGCTGATGTGGTGGGGTGTGTGATATGGAGTGCCTGAGGGGTGTATGGGTGTAAGTGGTGTGAGAGTTGTCTCTGTGCTCTTCTTCTCAATCTCCTCGTGGCAACTGGTGTTCGTAAGGGGTTGTGGGTAATGTGGGTGTGTGTTTTATAATGGTGTGGGTGTGTGAGTGTGGTGTGTGTATCAGTTTCAGGTGTGTGTATTTGGTATTGGCCAATGTGTTGTTTTGTATGTGGGTGTCCATTCTGTACGCAGGGTATTTACCGCCAATGGTTTACCGCCATTGAATGTCCGCGTGGTGATTTGTGGGACATAATGTGATGGGCGCTGTTTTGTTTGCGTAAAGGTATGGGTTTTGGGACCGCCACTTTATCACTGACCTTTGGTCTGGTGGATTTGTGTATGTGACTGTATTCTGTCGGATTGGTGTGTGTGTGTCATAATATGGTGAACGGATATCTGCCACAGTGGTAGAATGTTGGCGGCTGTCAGCGTGGCGGTTAGCGGCATTTACCGCCAATGTCATTATGAGGGCCATAGTCATAAAAGGGCAAGCATAAAAAGAAAACACTTTTAAAATACAATATGTGATTACATTGGTGCATTAAAAACATTAAAGATAAGAAACTAAAAAATAATGTTAAAAACATAGCCATTCCACATTACAATGCTCATTTTAAACAGTCCCACTTCCATGCAGGTGACACAACACTAAAGCATAGCCAATAGCAAATAAGGAGTTTCCATACAATGTATATGCCCAATACAAAAGTAGGCAGTCAGTCTTCAAAAGACTCTAAAAAACAATGGACTTTTGCCAGCGATGAGTGCTTTTTAAGAAGGCTTTCACCAAGCAGCAAACATCATAATCTGGAAGCAATCAGAGATCAAGTACAGGCTTCTACTGATAAAACCCAAGATTTTTGAGAATTATAACTAAAGATTTACACCTAAAGGTTTGATAGAATTTACAAAAGAGTAAGAAATGGTCCAAAGTTTGAGGAGAAGATTCATTGCAAGGACAAAGTAGGATAGAGTTAGAGTCAAATTGACCAATAGGGAAGCAAAGATAACATCTTATAGTCCCCAAAGGGAATTTCATCAAGAGTGCCATTTCCCATACAGTATTTTCATATGAGAGCTATGGCTCAACACCTTAGACATTTTGGATGCAAACCAGCTTTCCCACATTGGGCTTCATAATCTCTCTACCCTCTCTATTAATCGCTACCTTCCTCTGATAAAGTTCTTTAATCTTCCTTAGCTTCCTTTTTGCGATATCACAGGCATGTTAACAGCTCTGACATGGCTAGGACTTCTGCAGTTTTCTGTATGTAATTAAGCCATGGGATCCTCAGCCCATACTTGCATGCGAGACAATCATCATTAACATATTGGTTAATGGTTACTTCCTGGTTACTCCAAATAGAGACCCAAAGAATAAGGGAGCAAGCCGCACCAAGTCAGTCACATAGTTCACGCCCAGTTCTTCTTTTAGAAAATGCCAGGAGCTGCCTGGGCCTAAGCATAACAAACATCTGCAAAAATGGTTCTCTTCTCTCTGAAGGCAGGTACAATCTGGAAATCCTCATATTCCAGCCACGTATATAAGCACTGGTAGGCACTTTATTGTGTATATTGCAGCAAGGGTGTAGCAAGGTGGCAGTATTCTGTGGTATGGCTGGGGGTCTTACCATGTGATACTAACACATTACCCAGAAGTGGACCTCAGGTTCACACCAGTAAATCTTAGCTCAGTTCTGGTAGAGTGGCAAAGAGCAGTCAGACTCTTTAGAGGAACATGTATAAAGCATTTCACAACCCCAACATAGATGATAAGTAAGTGACACAACTCAAAATAATTCCAATACCAATTTAGAAAAATAAAGCAGATTTGTATCTTAATTTAGACACCAAAACGAATTGTGTATCTTACATACAACCAGAGTTGTGGATTTTTAAAGCGTTTAAAAATAGATCCACTTTTAGTTGTCAAACGCATACCATTGAAGTCACTGCAGGAAAGCACAGTGTGCAATCGGTCACTTGTTGGGGGAGTTCCGTGGAACCCACCTGGAGTTAAGGTCTGAGGGGTCCGTAGACAATGTTTCTGTAGACAGTATCTTTTTACCTTGCCCAGGGAGTCTGGGTGCAGAGGTAGTCTTGCTGTCCATAGGAAAGACCAGGAACCGCTAGTGCCATCAATCAAAGATGCAGCACTCTGCAACACCACACTTGGAGATGGCGTTGCACTCTATCCTCAGAGACTAGAGGCATTGGGGGTTCCAAGACCTGCATTCCACAGCTGGCACTCTGCCACCATGTCCAGCAGCTCCGGGTACAGAGGTGACAATGCAGCTGTCAATCACAGGAGGGTTGCAGCAAAGATGCTTTGCCACTTAGTCAAAGTCACCTTCTTCAGGGTGTAAGACCTCAGCAGTGGAGTTGTTGCTGAGGTCAGTCACTTTTGGTGCGAGTTGCTCTGGAGTTGGTGACATCCGGGGATGGGTTGATTACTGGGCTGGTGACCAACAAGCCTTGGCAGCGGCAAAAGAAATCCACAGGTACTTTGTTGGTTTGAAGTTGACAGGAGTGATGTAGCAGTTCAAAGCTTGGTGTGAGCCTCACTGCAACTCCTGGAGTGCAGGTCACCAATTTTCTTTAGGCTCACTCAAGCAGGGCCTGATGGGTTGCACTTCTTGTGGCATGGCATGACGATTCTTCTGCAGGTGACTGTTTCCACCAGTCAGGGAGTCTGCTTCAGTTTCTGGCATCTACTGGACTCCCTCCTGCTGGGGGCCACGAGTTTTTGCCACAGGCACACATCAAACACACAATTCTAACATATGGTCTCCTCAGGGCCCTCAAGTGTCTGCAGTAGACTCCAAAGTCCTGTTGTTGGTAACAGCATCTACTTTGTGCCTCTTCTCAGATTTAAAGTCAGACCTGAGGTTCTGGTGCCAGGGGAGCCCCTTAAATCCTAGTTTAGGGTTGGTAAGGGTGTGAGGGGCAGTGGCCAATGGACTATTGGTTCATGCGGATAGTCCGCCCCTGAGGTGACAACTTCCTGTGGGAATTTTAATTTTTTTACCCAGAGCCCTCTAATTTTAAGGTTTGCCAACATGGCAAAACCTTTCCATGGCTGTTCAGACCTCTTACCGCACACTAAAGGTGTGGCTAGCCTCTTGGAGGTGTACACCTGCTGAATAACTAATTTTCCCACCTGTCAGCCTGGACAGTGCAGAAAGGACTTTGTCCTCGAGTGGGGGACAAGAGATTACATATCAAGGTCAGTGAAAGACTTTGAGGCTCACCGCCTTGATCACTGTAAACGCTAGTCATCCTGGGAGGGTGGAGGTGTGACCTCCTCCCTGCCCTGGTCCTTTGTCTCCATCCTGGGAGAAGTGCTAGCATGACCAACAGAAGGGCAGATGCTTGTTTTGGCAGCAAACAGCTCAGGAGAGCCCGTCAAGGCAAGAGAAAGCTGACAACTTGGTGGGCATCCTCTAAGGACGTCACAAGGGTACATGGAAGGTAATCCTGGGCATGAGGATTGTGCTTAGGGTTAAAAAGCATAGCATTTGACACTAAACAGGTGGGAAATCAGTTCAGCCATCATGGAGCTGAACATCTGGGATTTGCATGGGTGCCAGCCCATGTTATCCTATGGACCGCCGGTCACTTGTGGTAGCATTAAGTTTTAAATGCTATCACAGGGTCATATATGCTCGTGCATATTTGTTCACACTCGCAATACAGTGCACTCTGCCTCCTGGGTTATAGGACGCCTGCTTTAGAGGTGACTGATCTATGCTAAGGGCAGTGAATGGACTCTGCCTGCACCTGGTGGGGGCAGAGTCGAACTCGGGCAGACAAACTGCTCATGCAGGCTGACATGGCAGCGTTTGCAGGTTTTGCTTTTACTTGGGTCAGCAGAGTGGCACAATCGGTGCTGCAGCCTTGCTGATCCCTTTACCATCCCAGCCCTGGGTACCACTGGTACCATTTTCTAGGGCCTTACTGGGATTGTAAAGTCCTTGCCAATTGGGGTTACCATTCACAGTACAATTTAAGGGAAAGAGCATTGGCACTGGGGTCTGATTAGCAGGCCTCAGTGCACCTTCAGATCAAAAACGACAGCATTAAGTAGTTTAAGTGGGGTCAAAAAGTAGGGGGCACCTGCAAGAACCCACTTTCTTACAAAGTGCAATATTGATTTGCTGTCAACTTTTGTGGATACATCAAACAGGGCCCCAGTGGAATGGTTAAAGTGGAGACAGCGATTGGAGAGACATGGCACAAAACTATTTTGGGCATCAAATATTACCCCTAAATATAAAACTTCTTTAACTCGGGTAATGCTGCTTTCCTTAATCGATATAGGCCTAACTTTACTGCAATGTGACCAGCACACCATTTAATGTGTCTTGGTGATATTGGTGTTTAGGTCCACATTTTCCACCGACAATACAAAATTCTCAACTAATGCTCATAAGTCATTGGGAGAGCAGAAGAGCATTATCGACATTCAGTAGTGCTGGCATAAGGTTAGAGTTTACCATAGGGATAGCTCTGCATTTAGTGGTAAGAAATTCATTTAAGTCATTTATGTACAAGAGAAATACGATCGGGCCAGGACACACCCTTGGCAAATGCCTCCGGACCGGTGAAAAGAAGATATTATGTTGGATTATGTTATGTTAGGTTATGTTATATGTTGTGTTATGCTATGCTATTCTATGCTATGTTATGTTATGCCATGCTATGCTTTGTTATGGTATGCTATGGTAAGTTATGTTATGTTATATTGAAATGCTTGCAAAGCGTGTAGCTGCCCCAACAATGGGCTTGCCAGCAGTAGGCCCAGAGGAAAAAACCTGCAGCTGCAAACAATCTATAAAAAGGGGAGAGGGGCTAGATGGGAAAAAAAACATGTCTTACGTGATTTCCTAAAAAGTAGGCGGTTTTTGATGTTCTTAATGGGAAGGAGAAGCGAATTCCAGAGATACGGCACCAGGGCCCAGAAAGACCACCCCGACTCTCCTGACTATGGGGACAATGGGCAAGTTAAGGTTGCCAGAGCACAGAGAGCGAATGGGCCGGTAGGATGAAATAAGTTGCTTAGGATCGGAACCCCTTGGAGTGACGAATCTTGTGAGCGGTACAGAGTCTTAAAGTGAATGTGCTTATCCACAGGGACTCAGTGCAATCTACAAAGAAGATCAGGGCAGAACAGAACTTCGGGAGAGAAAATAGCAACCTGGCTGCTGCATTTCAAGCTAGCTGGAGTCTACTAATAACCAATTTGCTGGCTACTGGGTACAGGATGTTACAATAGTCCAGCCTGGACAGGATTGCTGCCTGAATAATGATTTGACAGGTGTGAGGATCGAACAAGCCCAGAATAGGTATAAGGCTTCTCGGAAGAACAGAACAAGTGCTGACAACCAACCTTTTTACCCCATTCAGGAGACAACATACGTCTCGGGTGGGTAATAACTTTGGTCCCACTGTAAATCCTCCACAATTTTCCACCGGTGCAACACAAGGCAATACCAGTCCCTTGGAAAGTGAATCAATTTTAAATAGGAGATTCAGGCATTTAGGTATTTCTTGCCCCTCTTGCCACAATAAATGGTCACCGTACAAGTAACATTGTATTGTCTCCTGCTGATTATTTTGACCTTCTGCCGGAGGCAACTCCTTATGTAGTATTTTTAGCTAATTTTACCCACCCTGCAATCAAGTGCTCAAGAGTCCTGGGTCTCATTGAGAAATAAAGTCTTTGTATTGGGTAGCGAAACATACAGGTTTAACTGAAGCGCTGTTTTCAGATTTTAAGATGGCTCGAAGAGTTAAATGAGTGGGATGGGGGAGAAAAAGTATGGCGAGGGACTGCGTTATTTTGTTTTTTAAATCCCCATGCTTGGTTGAAACTATTTTATCTCTATTTAATGTCCCTAGCTTACTGAATAATTACATTATGGCACTTCCTCTAGGTTTCTTTTACCAACTGTTTATGCTGCAGGGCTCTTCAAGGGTAAAAATTGTTCTGATTTTTAGGTCTCTACAGGGCTCCATGTTTATAGTCCCCACAATGAATCTATTCAGCTGTTTGGCTCCCACTGATGGTGTTGACTGACTGTATTGTATCTCAATCCCAGGTTCCTTGGAGTCTGTGAGAACCGTCTAAATTCCCTCTACGGAGGCTGCATGTAATTTGCACAGACGTCATCAATTATGTAGTCCAGAACTGGCCCCCTTACCTAATATTGGAACTTCTAATTTTCCAGTTAGTTGGATGCCCTCAATGTCTGTAAGGGTTCTGGTAGGTTTAATATTGTTTTTCTGGACATATCTGCTTTAAAAGGTAAACTACAGATTACTGAATGGTTTGAGTTTATTGCAGGATTCCAATTGTTGTTCTTCCAAGAGACTTGGCAAGTTGACCCTCTACACTTAAATGGTTATAAAACATTTCATACCCCGGCCACCGCATCTACTTTTGGAAGAGCAAAAAGTGGACTTTGTACCTACGTGACTATTAGTAACCCACTTCCTGAGCTCTGCTTGGCAGTATCTAATGTGTGCTTTCAGATTACCACTGCCAAGTTGTCAGCTGGGCTTCTTTTAGCTGTGGTAAACTATTATAATAATTTCAGTACAATGGACATATATAGTACCTTAAAACAACTAGACCATGAACTTATGACTTTTCTCAAAAGACCTAATGTGGACTTGATAATTTTGAGGGGTGGTGTTTTCAGTATTAATTCGGCTAAAACCTGCTGGCTTTCTGAACTTGATGATGGGGCACTATTACATTTTATACACACTGGATCTGGTGACCTCCTTATTGACTTTTTATCACAGTATGATTTGGGTTTCTGTAACTAATTCTGTTTTCCATCTGTCCCCTTTTCTAGCACCTTTGACCACTTCGCTGCCAGGCCTTTTCCCCCTCCTGTGCCAGGCCTTTTTTTGCCTATTTGGGGCAGTTCGCGCTTAGGCCCACATAACTTTTTGTCCACATAAGCTAACCAAGCCAAATTTGCGTCCTTTTTTTCCAACATCCTAGGGATTCTGGAGGTACCCAGACTTTGTGGGTTCCCCTGAAAGAGGCCAAGAAATTGGCCAAAATACAGGGAAAATTTTGTTTTTTTCAAAAAAATTGGAAAAAGTGGCTGCAGAAGAAGGCTTGTGGGTTTTCCCCTGAAAATGGCATCAACAAAGGGTTTGCAGTGCTAAACTCAGCAGCTTCCCAGCTTTCAGGAACAGGCAGACTTGAATCCGAAAACCCAATTTTTCAACACAATTTTGGCATTTTACTGGGGCATACCCCATTTGTGCAATTTTTTGTGCTTTCAGCCTCCTTCCAGTCAGTGACAGGAATGGTCATGAAACCAATGCTGGATCCCAGAAACCTAAACATTTCTGAAAAGTAGACAAAATTCTGAATTCAGCAAGGGGTCATTTGTGTAGATCCTACAAGGGTTTCCTACAGAAAATAACAGCTGAAAAAGAAAAATATTGAAATTGAGGTGAAAAAAACATCAATTTTTCTCTACTTTTTACTCTGTAACTTTTCCCTGCAATGTCAGATTATCAAAAGCAATATACCGTTACGTCTGCTGGACTCCTCTGGTTGCGGGGATATATAGGGTTTGTAGGTTCATCAAGAACCCGAGGAACCCAGAGCCAATAAATGAGCTGCACCCTGCAGTGCGTTTTCATTCTATACCGGGTATACAGTAATTCATTTGCTGAAATATAAGGAGTAAAAAATAGCTATCAAGAAAACCTTTGCATTTCCAAAAAGGGCACAAGATAAGGTGTTGAGGAGCAGTGGTTATTTGCACATCTCTGAATTCCGGGGTGACCATAGTAGCACGTGAATTACATGGAATTTCTCAAATAGATGTCTTTTTTACACACACCCCTATATTTGGAAGGAATAAATGTAGAGAAAGACAAGGGGCAATAACACTTGTTTTGCTATTCTATGTTCCCCCAAGTCTCCCGATAAAAATGATACCTCACTTGTTTGGGTAGGCCTAGCGCCCGCGACAGGATATGCCCCAAAACACAACGTGGACACATCACAGAAAACAGAGCTGTTTTTAGCAAAGTGACTACCTGTAGATTTTGGCCTCTAGCTCAGCCGCTACCTAGGGAAACCTACCAAACCTGTGCATTTCTGAAAACTAGAGACCTAGGGGAATCCAAGGAGGGGTGACTTGTGTGGCTCGGACCAGGTTCTGTTACCCAGAATCCTTTGCAAACCTCAAAATTTGGCTAAAAAAACACATGTTCCTCACATTTCTGTGGCAGAAAGTTCTGGAATCTGAGAGGAGCGACAAATTTCCTTCCACCCAGCATTCCCCCACGTCTCCCGATAAAAATGATACCTCACTTGTGTGGGTAGGCCTAGCGCCCGCGACAGGATATGCCCCAAAACACAACCTGGACACATCACAGAAAACAGAGCTGTTTTTAGCAAAGTGACTACCTGTAGATTTTGGCCTCTAGCTCAGCCGCCACCTAGGGAAACCTACCAAACCTGTGCATTTCTGAAAACTAGAGACCTAGCGGAATCCAAGGAGGGGTGACTTGTGTGGCTCGGACCAGGTTCGGTTACCCAGAATCCTTTGCAAACCTCAAAATTTGGCTAAAAAAACACATGTTCCTCACATTTCTGTGGCAGAAAGTTCTGGAATCTGAGAGGAGCCACAAATTTCCTTCCACCTAGCGTTCCCCCACGTCTCCCGATAAAAATGATACCTCACTTGTGTGGGTAGGCCTAGCGCCCGCGACAGGATATGCCCCAAAACACAACGTGGACATATCACAGAAAACAGAGCTGTTTTTAACAAAGTGACTACCTGTAGATTTTGGCCTCTAGCTCAGCCGCCACCTAGGGAAACCTACCAAACCTGTGCATTTCTGAAAACTAGAGACCTAGGGGAATCCAAGGAGGGGTGACTTGCGGGGCTCGGACCAGGTTCTGTTACCCAGAATCCTTTGCAAACCTCAAAATTTGGCTAAAAAAACACATGTTCCTCACATTTCTGTGGCAGAAAGTTCTGGAATCTGAGAGGAGCCACAAATTTCCTTCCACCCAGCGTACCCCCACGTCTCCCGATAAAAATGATACCTCACTTGTGTGGGTAGGCCTAGCGCCCGCGACAGGATATGCCCCAAAACACAACGTGGACATATCACAGAAAACAGAGCTGTTTTTAGCAAAGTGACTACCTGTAGATTTTGGCCTCTAGCTCAGCCGCCACCTAGGGAAACCTACCAAACCTGTGCATTTCTGAAAGCTAGAGACCTAGGGGAATCCAAGGAGGGGTGACTTGCGGGGCTCGGACCAGGTTCTGTTACCCAGAATCCTTTGCAAACCTCAAAATTTGGCTAAAAAAACACATGTCCCTCACATTTCTGTGGCAGAAAGTTCTGGAATCTGAGAGGAGCTACAAATTTCCTTCCACCCAGCGTTCCCCCAAGTCTCCCGATAAAAATGATACGTCACTTGCGTGGGTAGGCCTAGCGCCGGCGACAGGAAACACCCCAAAGCGCAACGTGGACACATCCTAAATTTTGGAAAAAAACAGAGGTGTTTTTTGCGAAGTGCCTACCTGTAGATTTTGGCCTCTAGCTCAGCCGGCACCTAGGGAAATCTACCAAACCTGTGCATTTCTGAAAACTAGAGACCTAGGGGAATCCAAGGAGGGGTGACTTGCGGGGCTCGGACCAGGTTCTGTTACCCAGAATCCTTTGCAAACCTCAAAATGTGGCTAAAAATACACATGTTACTCACATTTCTGTGGCAGAAAGTTCTGGAATCTGAGAGGAGCCACAAATTTCCTTCTACCCAGCGTTCCCCCAAGTCTCCCGATAAAAATTATACATCACTTGTGTGGGTAGGACTAGCGCCCACGAAAGGAAAGGGCCCAAAACACAACGTGGACACATCACATTTTTTTATAAAAAGCAGTGCCTACCTGTGGATTTTGGCCTGTAGCTCAGCCGACACCTGAGGAAACCTAGCAAACCAGTGCATTTTTGAAAACTAGAAACCCAGGGGAATCCAAGATGGGGTGACTTGCGGGGCTCTGACCAGGTTATGTTACCCAGAATCCTTTGCAAACATCAAAATTTGGCCCAAAAAACACTTTTTCCTCTCATTTCGGTGACAGAAAGTTCTGGAATCTGAGAGGAGCCACAAATTTCCTTCCACCCAGCGTTTCCCTAAGTCTCTCGATAAAAATGGTACATCACTTCTGTGGGTAGGTCTAGCGCCCACAAAAGGAAATGGCCCAAAACACAACGTGGACACAACATATTTTTTCACAGAAAACAGAGGTGTTTTTTGCAAGTGTGGTGTTTGGCCTGTAGCTCAGCCGGCCCCAGGGGGGGGGGGGCAGAAATGCCCTAAAATAAATTTGCCCCCCCCAACCCCCACCCTCCCCCGCCGGGAGCGACCCTTGCCTACGGGGTCGCTCCCCCTGCGTGACATTGGCACCAAAAAACAAATCCCCGGTGCCTAGTGGTTTCTGCCCCCTTGGGGGCAGGTTGACCTAAACTCAGCCAATCTGCCCCCAGGGGGGCAGAAATGGTCTAAATACAATTTGCCCCCCCAGGGGAGCGACCCTTGCCTGATGGGTCGCTCCCCATCTCTAAAAAAAGAAACAACAAAGAAAAAAAAACACAAAAAAAAAATTGCCCTGGTGCCTAGAGTGTTCTGCCCCCCCCCCCCCCCCCGGGGGCAGTTCGGCCTAATAATAGGCCAATCTGCCCCCAAGGGAGGCAGAAATGGGCAAAATATAATTTTCCCCCAAGGGGAGCGACCCTTGCCTAAGGGGTCGCTCCCCACCAAAAAAAAAAAATGAAAAAAAAAAAAAAAAATGGTCCCTGGTGCCTAGAGGTTTCTGCCCCCCCTGGGGGCAGATCGGCCTAATAGTAGGCCGATCTGCCCCCAGGGGGGGCAGAAAAGGCCTTCCCGAAAATATGCCCCCCCTGGGAGCGACCCTTGCCCAAGGGGTCGCTCCCTTTTGTCAATAACAATAAAAAAAAAAAAAAATCCCTGGTGTCTAGTGGTTTCTACCGCCCTTGGGGGCAGATTGGCCTCATCAAAATAGGCCAATCTGCCCCCAAGGGGGGCAGAAATGGCCAAAATATAATTTTCCCCCAAGGGTAGCGACCCTTGCCTAATGGGTCGCTCCCCACCTCAGTAAAAAAAAATGAAACAAAAACAAAAAAAAAAATGGTCCCTGGTGCCTAGAGGTTTCTGCCCCCAGGGGGGGCAGAAAAGGCCTTTTCAAAAAAATGCCCCCCCTGGGAGCGACCCTTGCCCAAGGGGTCGCTCCCTTTTGTCAATTTCAAAGAAAAAAAAAAAATCCCTGGTGTCTAGTGGGGTTTCAAAAGCCGGATTGCAAGCAATCCGGCTTTTGAAACCCTCGGAGGGACTTCAAAGGGAAGGAAATACTTTTCCTTCCCTTTGAAGCCCCTCCGGGCCTCCCAAGTGATTGAAAAAGAAATGCTCTTTTTCCAGCGCGACGAGGGAGGCCCCTGTGACACATCAGCGCGCGCGTGCGTGCTGACGTCACAGGGGGAGGTGGGGGGGGGTCGGGGGTGGAAGGGGAAGGGATTCCCCGGTCAGCCCTGTCCTAGGGGGGTGGGGGGGCGGCCCTCGGGAGGAGCGCTAGCGCTTCTCCCGAGGGAAGCATAAAGGACGTAATGGTTACGTCCATGGCGCCACACGGGCGCTGCCATGGACGTAACCATTACGTCCGTGGCGGGGAAGGGGTTAATGGTAGGGGGACCAATACCGTTATGCACTTTTTTCCGGTGCGTTATTCCGAGATGATTCAAGAGTTTGTCATCCATGGGCTTGCCACAAGTGACCATTAGCCCCAGAGCATCCCAGTAGTGTGGGGTGATGGTGATATTTTGCCACGTAACTGTAAATTGCATATTGTGGATAATATTGAAACCACCTGTACTAAGAGGTGTAATCTGAGGTGGTCCAGATTGATTCTGCTAGATTCATAAAACACCTGGTGGATTTACACAGATTTGCATTTACTACCTGCTTAGATAAGACAGCTGCCCAGGAGGACATTTTTTTTTCTTGAAATCACGGAGGGAGTAAAAAGAGGCTTATCTGGTCATATTAAAAATTGCCCCCCGAAAAGAGAAGAGGCTGGTTTGATTCATTGTGCTCACGGGCCCCAAAGAGTTTAAAATTAGCCTTGCAAAAGGTACCCAGGTGTAGAACCGAGGTGCAGATCCTCAGAAGAGACTATAAGAAAGCTTTGGCCCAGAGAAACAGAATCCTGCAAGATGAGGCCTGGGAGTCACTGTATGAAGCTAGCCAGTCAGGAGACAATAGGGTGTTCTGGCGAGCAGTAAATACTTCTTTTTTTAAGGCTGACGATTCCTCCAGGTTGGAGATTGAGATTAAGGAATCTGAATGGTTTGACTTTTTTTCAGATATCTATAAACTCCTGTGGGGGGATCACAACATTTGAATGGGTATACGTCTGTCTCTGGTAAATCACCCCTGAGTTTAAGTGAAATGTAATCACAGTGGAGAAGATTACTTTAGCCCTAGAATATAGTTAAAGCAGAAAGGCCCCTGGTCCTGACTCCATTCCAGTAGGCCTCTACAAGGCTAATATCCCCCTGTAGGCTCCCCTATTAATCCTAGTGTTGTGAGCATGTGGCAATTCTGGGTTCTAAACTACTGGGTCCGAATCCCTCATAGTTCCAGTCTACAAGAAGGGGGACCATCTTAATCCTGCTTGTAACCGCCCAATATCCTTATTGGATTCTTTGGTGAAGGTTGTCGGATGGGTGCTTTTGAATAGATTAGAGGATTGGGCAGAGTCACAGGAGATTTTATCTGAGCTTCAGTATGGGTTTCGACCTAGCATCGGCATGGTTGAACAGTATTTAAACCTGATCCTCATTGTAGCGAAGTATACGCAGATTAAAAACTCCAAACTTTTTTGGGCCTTTCGATCTATCATCTGCTTTTGATTTGTTGGTTCATAGCGAATTATGGTGTATACTGGTGGAAGTTGGAGTGGACCCCCCCTTGATTGATTTCTTGAGGCATCTGTATTCGGATAATACATCCATGGTAAATTATGGGATTAAGGTAGAGTGTTCATGTAAGTTCCGTATAGAGAAGGACATCAAGCAAGTTTGCGTCTTAGCACCTTTTCTATTTACTCTATATATTAATAACTGAAGACAAGCTCTGACAAAGCAATATATTGGTATCCCTTTTGGGGGGTGTCACCCTATTCCATCCCTTCTCCATGTGGATGACGCTGCGCTAATGGCACGCATCCCTATTGGCCTTCCGCGTTTGTTGTATGCGTTTGCGATGTTTATGTGTAACTTGGGGCTTTCTATCAACAAGGGGAAAACCTTTGTTATGAAGTGTGTCAAAAGACCCGTAAAATGTAGCAATCCATCTATTGAAGACACCCGTATTGAGTTTATCAATACCTTTGCTTACCTAGGCATAGTGATTGATCAGAGCGTTAGATGGAAGTCGGCTGTACATAACACGAAGTTCAACGATAGTGAATCGACCATGGCACTTTATAACCTGTGAAGGAGCTACTGCCTTTTATAAATGTGTGTCCACAGCCACCTCCAGTGCAGGTGTATGGGGTCATTCTGATTGCTAACAGCTGCAAGTGGTAGAAAATGTAATCTTACAGTTTGCCCTTGCAGTCCCAGACAGTTGTTCCTCCTATGTGTATTATGCTGCGTTGGGGCATCCGTTTCTTACTGATGTGTTGCAAATTCAACCTATCTTACTATGGCATAAGATCAGGTCTACTGAGCAAGCTGCTTTAAACAGGGATATTGTAAAGGACTGCTTAAAGCTAGAAGCCACCTCCCAGTTTCCCTGGCTAAGATATGTTAAAAACTTTATGACCGATTTGGGACATGCAGAATATTTTGACCGGCCAGAACTCATAAGGTCTGTAAATAGAAAGCAACTCAGAGAAGACTGTTTGGCTTTATGTGATGATCAAAGGCTAACTTGTGAACTGATGAAGCCCACTGTTCGTAGGCAAGTAACAATCCTGATTACACCTGGTTTGCAACCCTACCTATTATTTGTACCCAACAATCAGCAGACAGAACTGCACTTAAAGGGGAACTTGTGCACTTCAAAACCACTCTTTGAAGTCTACCCCACTTCAAAGGCATTATTGGGTATATAAACTGGGTCTCTGACCCTACCAACTCAGACACTTCGGGACCTACAACTGAACTCTTTCAGAAGACCTGCCTGGCTCTCCAAAGGACTCTCTGTATTGCTTTGCTGCAAAGGACTGCTGCCCTGTTGTTGCCCTGCAGCCCTGCTGGCCTCTGACTGTGCTGGAAGGACTCTGCCTTCCCCACAAAGTGCTCTCCAAGGGCTTGGATTGAGTTTGCCTCCTGTTCTGGGGTCTCAGGAAGTACAAAGACCTCCACTGCTAGCTTTTTCCTAGTACACTGACTTCAGTGACTTCGGAACGACTTCAGCGACGCCAGCGATGCCGCAGCCTGCTCCCGCTGCATGCAACGCAAGTCCTACATTGTGGCTACTTTGCTGACGTCACTCAGGATCATCGCGACACTGCGAAGTCGACACATCATGTCCTGATGGACCGGAACCAGCAACACGGCCGGGTCACCAGGAATCAATGCATCACGGAAGACGCTGCATCAACTCCCCCTGCCTCGAAGCGCGGAACTGATGCCTCTCTCCTCGGACGCTGGAAAGGACTGGCGCCGCACCAATCCCACTGACGACCTCTTTCCGACTCCGTGCGACATCCTTGTCCTTTGTTCTCAAAAGATACTGTACCTGGGGGTCCATGTGACTGCATGACCGGCACTGGTGGTGTTAGATTGTTGGGAAAGACTCTGTCAACAACACCGTGATAGCCCAGTTGGAGCTATTGGGTTTTCTAGGCGCTTTCATTAGATTTAATTTTTTAAAATTCAGAACTTTGCTTGCGTACATTGGATTTTCATTGTTTTAACAGTATTTTATTCAGATAAACATTCACTATTTTTCTGAACCTATGTGATGTCTTTTTGTGGTGTTTTCACTGTGTTACTTTATCATTTTTTGCACAAATACCTTCCAATTGCCTTCTAAGTTAAGCCTCTCTGCTCAGTGCCAAGCTACCAGTGGGTGGGCACAAGATAATTTGGATCGTGTGTGACTTCCTCTGACTAGGATTGTGGTCCCTACTCGGACAAAGATGTATACCTCCCCCAACTAGAATCCCCATTTCTAACATTTGCCTAATAGAAGTAGTTCAGTTTTGTTCATGTTGAGGTGTACACAATTGTTGACTAGATCTACATTCTCTATCCGAGCCGTACCTAACCATTGCTGAGACCCCATGATGCAGTACTCGTAAAATGTCCACCAGATCATGAGGCATGTCCATCCGCTGTAGGATGATCCATAATTTGGATCGGTTCATACAATCAAATGCACTGCTCAGGTCCATAAAGGAGAGATAAAGGGAGCCTTTCTTAGCAATGGAATAGTTCCCCACCTATAGGCTGAGATTAAGGCACTGTTCCTGGGTTCCCAAGTCCTATCTGACCCCATATATTACCTTGCTTAGGGTCCCAATCAGTTTGACCCAAGCCTCCATCCTATGCAAGATGACCAGGCCCACAACTTTTACCACAGAGTCCAAAAGTGAGATTGGCCTATAGAAGCAGGGATCCTGCCCATTGCCCTTTTTAAAAATTAGAACAATAATAGACTGCTGCCAGGAGGCAGAAATCTTACAGGCTACTGCAGCGTTCAATATGATGGTGGTTACTGGGGCTGACAAAGCAGAGTTCTCTTTATAGAGGTCAATGGGCTGGCCTGTTTTTTTAGAGGAGCTGGAAGAGATAGCCTTAATTACCTCACCTAAGTCGAACCTAGTAGCTAAGGGGAAAAGAGGCGGAGCCTCATCCTAGTATGAAGCCAGGTGATTGACAAATGAATAAATGCATTTAAAGTGGCTAACCCAGTTATGAGCACTGATGTTAGTGCCCAGACCAGTCTGCCTTTTGCTATTTACTATAGCCAAAAAGCTTCTGGAATCCTTTTCCTTGTATGAGCTGGTAAGGCAGATCTTATGCTTTTTAAGGGTCGACTTATAAAGTTGTCTTGCTTTGGCTATCTGGTTCCCATCTCTGGGGAAAGTATCTAAAGCAACTCGTAGTATTTGATTGGTAGCTCTTCAGTCTTTGTCAAACCAACCCTGATGGGTGGTGTCAAAAAGTTTAGTAGGACGTGTGAGAAGGGACTAAATAAAGTCATTTAGATTTTCAAAGGACGTGATTACCACCAGTCTTTTGTTTGCAGTGGAAGAGGTTTCTCCAGTTGGCACCGGGGCAAAGGAGTGGATGGCACCATTACCAGCTGGTCTGTCGGACTCAGTGAAGCAGATCTAGCACTACGCATGGACAGGGCGCTGGCACCAAAAACGCTGCCACCTAGTGTAAGCGTTAGGAGTGTTTGACGAAGATAGCAGGGGGTAAAGCTCAGTGCTGCACCAGTTATTAGGTGGTGAAATTTATACACTGGGCTTTCATACAGGGTAAGTCCAAAGTATAGACACAATCTCATCTAAGTGCAGTAGCCTACTACTCAAAACTTTTCAGGAGGTTGACCCAACGAGCACCTTATACTGCTGCACAGCAATGTGGGGATGCGGCCACATGCAGCTAAAGTACAAGGAAAGCAGGCTAACTATTGATTTCTCTAGATTAAAAGCCATTTTACACGTGCTGCCCACCATATGCAGGTCTAAACAACTGTTCGGGGTGTCTTTGTGCCTTACAGGATAAGCGAGCTGGTGGTGCCATACAGAACTAAAGCAGGGAACACTTATCTACAATATCTACAGGGACCTGTGTGTATGGGACACCTATCTGCTGCAGCACCTGAGAAGGTCCAAAGCTGACCAGGAGGGTAAGGGCAATCACAAGCGGCTAGATTGGCTCACATCATGGAAGCAATGCCACGTATGCCTAACTTCAATTTACTTGCGGGTAAGGCTACAAGGCGGCCACCCTCCTTCATGCACGAGGATGGAAGCTACCTCAGCAGATTCCAATTCAATGCCATACTACACTGGCACTAGCAGAGGCATTGGTAAGGCAAACTCTCTTTGGGTCTCATTCCTTCTGCATCAAGGCAGCGACAACCGCTGCTGCATATGGCCTAGGAGAGGAAGGGATCACGTGTGTTATGAGATGGAGATCCAAGGCATTTAGATTGGGCCAGTAGGCATACATCAGACCTGTAGCAAACTAACAAGCGGCTATATTTTGCTGCAGGGGGTGGAGCTAGCAAGCTGACAGTCTGGATACCGGGCCACTCATACTTCAGAAGGGCAAGGCAGTGGGCTAGCGCAAGGAAGCAAAAAAGAGGAATCTGAGTACGCAACACCAAAGTAGTGTGGCTAGACAAGCCAGGTATGAAGTGGAGCCAGGTCCTCTGGAGGATGTGGCACATGCAGCAGGCACACAGAAACCCCAACGCCATAGTAGTGCATCCAGGCGGCAATGACCACCGTCAGAATCCATGAAGTCAGACTTGACAACCATATCTCGACTAATGATGCTCTGCCGGCATACTATGGTCAGAGGTGATAACTAGGTTTAAGGGGCTGCTCCTGAATGTTGCAGGCCATTGTTAAATGATGGAAGGATGTTAGCATCAGGTGTGGCTAATTCTGCGAGGTGGGGTTTTCCCTAATGATTGTGGGTGCTTGGATTACCTTGGGTGCACTGATGTCCTGACTGTTTGTATTTTCTCCGTGAAGACCATAGCTAGGGTGTTGCATAGTTCTATGTTTGGAGTATGTTAGTGATCTTGCACTGTGAGGAGATACACTTTAGCACAATTTGCATTGCTGTTAATTCCCTCTCTTATACTGCCTTAGATGTATTGCTGCTTAGCTGCAGATATTATTGTGTGGTGAGAGTATATTTTAAATTAAGGCCCAGAAGTGGTCCTCGTTTGCCATTGTTAATCTCTTTCAACAGATTTAGCAATCCTAGACGGTTTTAGGGGAGGTGTAGAAATTGAAATGTCTGAGGTTGCATTTAGCATGGACTTGAAGCTGTTACTAAATATTTTTGTGTGAGGGGGCTGGATTTGGATTTATGATTTTTGCTGGGTAGAGCACGAATTAGAAAAGAAGTTAAGTGTAGTATGATCAAATGTCTGGAATTAAAGGGAAATCATGTTGCATCTGATGTGAGAGGAGCTTTTTGAAAGAACCACCCGGTTAAAGGCTTCCTAGATGTTCATCTCTGCATGTGAGGATATAGTTGAACTCTTAGCAGAAGTTGAAATGGACAAAATTAGGTGAGTGGGTTTGAGAAAGATCACTTGAGAGGTGCACTAAGATAGCTTTGACTGGGATAAGCAGAAGGCAGCAAGGTCATCACATGGTGGGCATGGATGTTTGCCCCAAGCCCCACACTTTTCAGTCGCTCAACCCCGCCCTATGCAAAACATACTGATACTTCATAAAAGCAGGTCTTGTTAGCGTTTCTGGTATAATACATTAATTATGTGGACGGAGTGGGGTGCGGGGGCTCAAAATTGAGGCCTGCTACATGTAGTTGCTACTGCGGGAAGTTCTAAGCAGACAAAGGGAGTTTTGCAAATAGTGATCACCACTCCCCTGAGTTCAACACAGCCTGTTGCCAGATGCCAGTCATTGGGTGCTATGTGCTTGAAACTAGGGACAGAAGTCAGGAAGATCTATAAATCACATTTAAAACCGAAGGGAGAAGAAAATAGTACTTAGGACAGGGGTTTTACAATACCGCAGCTGATCAATGCAAATTGAAAAGTGCTGCCACAGACAGTTCATGGGTCGGTGCTTTCTTGTGCATGTACATTTGTAGTATGAAGTCATTTCTCATATTCAGCTTCTAAAAATAGGTCTAGTTCTCTGTTTTGAAAAGATTAAAAGGAAACTTCCCTTCCAGTTTAAGCCTGGCAGAAGGTGACCCCGCAGCAAATCCTCAGAGCAGAAATGGACAGGACGAGAGGAGTGACCTCTGCCGTGCTGATGTTGGCTCTGCTGTTCCTCAGCCAGGCAAGGCTTGGTGAGTACCACTGTTTCACACCGTCCACCCAGCGCTCCCGCCAGCAGCGCCCCTGGGACTTCCATCCGCAGTCTCGGTGGACAATAAGCTGCTGGAATGGCTGTATAGCGTGGCTTTGCAGCAAACTATACATCGTTTGAGAACGTCATCTTATTTTGTCTTTAAAATGTTCATTGATAATATCCCCATTCTCTTAAAATTGTCAGTCTTCAAACTTAAATTGTTAGGAAGGTTCTAACTGAAAGATGTTCGGGAAATGTATTCGCGCTGGTATTTTAGTATGTCTTTGCTTACGATCCCAAAATATAAACTGTGATTTTAATTGAAACGGAAGGATTGATAGATGATTAAAAATAATTGTTGTCATTTGGGTTTTTGTATTAGAAGCAATTATTCATAGTACCCCCGTCAATTCCAACTGTATTCATATTAGCAAACAGACGGTGTGGAATGTAACAGGGATTTAAGCCACTACCAATGAATGAGCATTAACCCAATTTATGATACTTTTATTCTTATTTGACATAGAACTCTACATAATCCTTTACCACTGTTGCCTCACTGACACAATTTAATCGCACCCTTGACAAATGCCTTTTTTCTAGTAGCTCGTGTTCTCCTCCATTCTTTGAATATTTTTTAGGGGATGGGCAGATGGTAATTACAGTATTTTTTAATTAGTTGGCGACCTTACAGTGACAATAATTATCTACTAGAAACTATCAAGTTTTTCCCTCAGCCCCGCTTAAGAAGTTTTTTTGTCTAAAACTAAAGGTATGGAATGATGGCCACGATCTACATAGTTTAGCAGAAATGTAGTTGATTCGAAAAGGACAGTCGGCAGAAAAATGCGACATGACATAATAAGAAAGGGAAAAGTCGCCATTAGCCTCCTTTCTGTCTCCGTTGGTGGAACAAGGACACTGGGTCCACAAAGCTTGTAGCCCCTACGACGGATAGGGGATGGTGCAACATGAAGGGTGAAATTGGAGTCGACTGATGGGGCACCAGTTTGACTCAATTCAGTACAGGACACCCCATGTGCAATGCACTTTAAAAAAAGCACGAAGAACATAAGGACTGCATTTTGTGCTCAGCATTTTAGCTAACTTCGCTCTCACTAATGAGCACATACATAGGAACTCTAGGAGTCAAATTTGCTTTTTTTACATGTACACAAGTGGGTGTGAACTCCACTCCACTCATCCTGGCGATGCATTATTATGGACACCCTTGGGGAGATAAGGACAATCCAGACCCTCTGTTCCCAAACTGGAGTCAAGTATCATGTGTATCTGGAGGGGGAAAAGATTAGTTCCTTGGCAACCTATAGCAGATTAGGCTGTAAAGACTCCTAAGTCAATCTCCTACCACAAATCAGTTGGCAAATTGTGAGGAAAGCGGCCAGCACCATCTTAGACTTAGGGCCTGATTTAGAATTTGGAGGATGGGTTAGCAGACAGGACATCCGTCACCTTTGTGACGGAGTAACCCATCTGAGAATTGATTTTGGCAGCAGGGAATACTCTGTCACGAATGTGACAGATATCCCATCTGCGTTATTACGATCCCATAATATCTTATGGGGATCGTAAGAAGGTAGACTGGATATCTGTCACATTTGTGACAAAATATTCCATCTGCAAAGATATAAATCAGGCCCTTAATAGTGAATTACTGAAGTCTTGTGCTGCCCCTGTGGTCTGACCTTCCGAGCAGCATTTATTTCCAATAAGGGATTGCCCCAGAGTAGACACCAGCAGGAGTCCCCAGCAGGAGCATAGGTACCAATGGTGCAGTGACACCTTGGCCCAGGAATCAGTGGGGTCTACTTCTCCCCAGTTATAGTTTTTTAAAAATATCGATCACGGTAATGGGAGCCCTTTTCTCTACTTGCCTATTAACCATAGCACTCTTGCTGCGCCACTGCTCCTACCTAGATCGACTCTCCCTCACTCTTTGAGAATATTCTGGCTCAGATATACTTAAGTGCACACATCCATTCACTGGCTAACAATGCAGTCTGCACACGGGCAGACAGTCCCTTCCTACACAGTCCATCATTTGCCCCTCTCATATTCATGGAATCAGGGAACAAGGAAATAAATCGACAGACAGACCAGTCATCTTCCTAAAGGTGCCATTAAGGGCCTGATTTATGAAAAGTTAGTGCCGCGGCGCACACTTACAAAATATAGGGCCTGATTTATACTTTTTTAGGCCGCATTTGCATCATTTTTTGACGCAAAAGCGATGCAAACTTACAAAATTCAATTACGTTTTGTACGTTTGCCCCGCTTTTGTGTCACAGGCCTCACATGCCTGTTTATTCTATAAGGTGGGGCCTTCCGGAAAGAAATGCATCCTGCGCTTCAAAAAGAGGGATATATATACACTGATACAATGGAGGACATGATGCAAATGAAGTGGTTACCCCCTTTCAGTCGCAACCTAATTTTAAAAAATGAGAATACACACTTTGTAATGCTGAAAACTTATAATTAATTTATCAGAAGTTTGAACAGAAGATACTACACTCGTTCTCAAGTTTGTTTTAAACATGATGTTAGCCAGTGCACTTTCAGAGTAATCCTGATGACTTCCATATTTTGTGAAATTGATCAATCTTCGTCATCTCAGTTGATAACGGAGGAATCAGTTATAGGGTGACTTCAGCCAGCCAAAGATGGAGTTACATGGTGCATCATAGAGCATCGGACAAGGATAAATAGCACTTCTTTCCAGACAGAGATTAGTAATATTGTTGGAAGCTACCGGAGTTACTGAGACAAAGAAAAAAACAGTGTTTATTTTACTTGTATGGTTATGCCTCTTAGTTGAATTCGTGTGCAACCTATCTGAAGCTGACATTACAATTATTTGATAACAGCGAAGGGTCATTTTTCACTGTCCCACAGATTAGCGGAACACTTAAGGATAACGCAAATGGGAATACAACTACAAAATAATATTATATACATTCTCTAAACTAGGTTTATGGACAGGAGCAACAGACATGCAACCTCACCTTTCTCCTTTGCATATGTGCTTTTCCGTGGACTGTGTAAAATCCTTCTTCCTGGGCGAATAAAATAATTTTCCTGCTTGATCAACCATTACTACTTCTCTTTTTTATCTGTTTTATTTTTTTATTTTACGACAAGTATATGTAGAATATACTTTTTTATAGGGGCTTTCCAACAGCCCTCTTTATCATCCATTGGCCTATTGATGAGTCATTCACATTTTCTTCCGCCCACTGCAGTATTAAGCAAGGGGTAGTGTTCGCTTACCTCAGCCAATCACTAACTTTACTGTGAGTGACTTCATTCTGCCCTCTCACAAAGCGCACGCCCATATATAAAGTATATTGTTTAAGTGCCGGAGACAACTATGGCAATTTGTTTTTTTTTAGATGAAAACATTATTTTTGCTTTTAGCCAATGTGATGTTTTTTATTGATGTGGGCCTGACAGCTTATCCAGCAATACGCTTTTGCAAAAACCATTCCTAAAAACCAAATTAAGCAAAATGGCTGATCGCCTATGTCAGACCAATTGACTTTCCCAATCCTTGTTTGGTCCCACGTGAATATGGTGCACCCCAACGTATCTTTAGCTCAGTATGTTGGTAGAAAATCGCATGTTTCAGATACGTAGTCGTAAATAAAGACTTTAGGCTGTGAAATATCTTTCCCATGGGATATTTGAAACGAAGAGAACATAATGCATTATAGAATACTTCTGATACCATTTGAAAAAGGACAGATTTCCTAGAGACATTTTTAATGGGATGGGGTGTTGTGAAATTCCATTAAAACGCTCTGGTGGTGCGCCCGCTGTGAGCAGGCTGCTCTCATGGTCGGACTGGACTATAAGGCAATCAGACAGTGCCTGGTGGGATGGACTGACAGGTATGTTTGTGTGATTTTGTGGGCAGTTTGGGTGCCGTTTTATGGTCTGCTGGGCCGTTTTTTACTGTTGATGGCCTTGATATTAAAACACACATTGCCTGCAGTAAGCTCAAATCCATAGTCTTCCATACTTTACAAAACACTTACATAGTGTGTCTTTAAAAAGTCAAAACTGCCCAAATTGCTAATATGGGCCACTTCTTATCTTTCTCATTCATTTAGGGGGTTCCTTTTATTCTGGTGTCGAGTCCTATTTTCTGCCCTAGTTCAACCGTGACTGCTCCTGATGTTTCAGTGACAAAAAACAAGAGCAGTAGAAACTGGGGACTCTTTTGCAGAACCTTGCTTCTCTTTTTGAATGGGGGTGGTGGGGAGATGATTGGCTAGTGCCATGCGATAATGCTATTCCCCCCTTTACGGGTCCACTGGCATTTCAGGGCCTCAAGTGAGAGGAGGTCAATAGGCAGGCTTGCGGAGCTAACAACTGGTGTCCTGCAGAAAATGGTCATAGTAGTTAGAGGCAGGTGTCTGAGCCTCAAGCATGGAAAGAGGAAGGGCTTTAGACCTAGAAGTAATACCAGCAAACCAGGTTTGAAACCGGTGCCCTTGGGTATCTATAGTCATGTCCTTAACTTTACTGGCAAAAACACTGATCGATATTGCAACAATGACTGTAGAAACTCTTAAGTTACTCCATGGCAGTAATTAAATCCATGTTTATATTTTACATGTTTTACTTCATCTTACATTCCTGAAAAATATTTGCTTTTTCAAGATATTGCGTTTCTAGTTTTATTTGACGTAAAATATGGCTCTCTATATTTAACTGCATCACCTCTAAGGGGCATATTTACAAGTTTTTGTCATAGGGTAGCCCCGCAAAAACTTCTAGCAGCGCTGCCCTACATCAACAGATAATTGTAGGAATGCATTGTGACTATAAGATATGATGCATTCCTGTCCTTTTCCTCTGCGCTGGGGCACAACGGGCTGCCGTGCACCAATGCAGACACCCTTGCATTATGGTGCAAGCATGTCTGCTTTGCAGGGATGATTGTTTTTGTGCAGGAAGATACTGCACAAAAAACAATCACAAGAGGTGTTTTCCTCTCTCTATGTGTGTTATAGAATGCAGCACACATAGAAAAAAGGAGAAACTAGGAGAAATAAAAAGTTATTTCTCCTCATTGCACCTCCCTTATGACTCCCCTGGGAAGGTGTAGGCTTTTGACATGTTCCCAGCTTTACGAAATCTCAAAAATCTGGGAGTGTGTCAAATTCCATGGGTGTTACATGGGAACACCCATTGTAACACCCATGACACGCCTCCCTATTGCAGTGTGAGGCAAAGCTGTGACTTCCGCTGCATTACCTTAGTCCATATTTACAAAGCCATGAAAAGCCACACAGGGTGACTTTACATGCCCTTGTAAATATGGCCCTTTAGTGTGTGCTTCTGGACCGTCCCTAAAGGTGATGTTTGTGTGGCGCAGATGGTCTTCTAAATAAGCCCCTAAAGGCCTGATATAAGAAAAGTGGCGCTGCACTCAGTGCAGCGCCACTTTTCTTGTGCCCCTTAGCGGCCCCCTAACGCAACCATGTGAGCGCTGTATCTAAGATACAGTGCTCCATGGTGGTAGTTAGGGAAACTAGCATCAAGATTTTTGCTGCTGGTTCGGAGCTTTGCAGCATTAGCGTCCACATTTTTAACACTAATTCTGCAAAGCCCATTGAGACCCGTTGTAAACAATGTTATGCCTCCTTTTAATTCCTGCTCTGAGCAGGAGTTAAAAGTGCTGAAAAAAATGACACAAAGAAATCTCTTACATTTATTTGTGCCATTTTTCAGCCCCCCTAATGGGGGAATGTCCCCTTTGCATACATCATGTCGTGCACACGCATAATGTAGTGCAAAGGGTTACAAAGTGGGGCAATGCATGCATAGCACCATGTAAATTTGGCACAGCGATTTTGGCCTTGTTGGGCCACATTAGCGTAAAAAAATGAAACTAATGTGGCGCAAGGAGGCGCTAAGGGCTCTTAAATCTGCCCCTAAGTGCCTAAGTGAACTGCAGTTGTGGTGAGTGTGTATGACAATGAACAGTTGAGAGCTCTGAAGTTGAGGCAGAAGGCAGTGCAGTTTTCTCAGTGTGCCTGTCAGTGGGCCATAGAGATGTGTAGACTACATGCACATCCAATCTATGTTTTCTGCAGCGTAAACAAAGTGAGGATCACATATGTGCCAATTGTAATTGTGAGAAGGTTTGTTCTATTTGGATAGAGGTCTTCAAAAAGATATGAACAGAAACATAGTGTAAATGTCTAACAGAGTGACAGACTGCAGAAGGAATTGGTGTGAAGGGTAGAAGAGGAGTATCTGAGACACTCTGAAAGCCACTACTGCTTACACAGACTTTAGTCATGTCTATTTGACAGGCTCAGATTTTCACAATTGAACATTTTCAAATCTATTTATTGACAACAAAATATTTGTTACTTATTTATCTGGTACACTTAACAAACATTGGCAAAGCCAATAGGTCTGTCTTATAATTAGGTATATTTTAGGTTGCTGTATGACAGGTCTGCATTCAATTACAGAAAACGAACAGACATCTGAATACTGGACACGTGGCACACTATGTAAAACACTGGATTTTAGTTTACATGTTTTAAGTCACAGGCTTAATTATATTGGCCATGCCTCTTGGCAAGGACTCCTAGTTACGCTTCCTTGACCACACACCTTGTAGGGATCCACAACATTTTTCATTCCACTCAAAGAATGAAGAGATTCATTCTTGGATATAGTTAGGCTTTACAGAAAAACAATGCTTTCAATTATTCAAGGCCAATATTATGACACTGTTAGTTTAAGTATATGCAGAGTATATTATTGTGCTTTTGCAGAGATTAATTTTTGCATCAAGAAGGGGGCATTAAAGCAGCTAAAGAGTGAAGAAACAGAGTTTGGCAAGGTAAACGCTCTGATGTCAAGAGCTACAAACATTGGTTTTAGTTTCCAGAACCTCATTAGAACAGACAAGTCTTTCACTGCCTTGCAGCTCATGCTGAGTCCGAAACACTAGTCTCCACATTTTAATGTTCTGAAAATGCATTTCATTCACCTCTAATAAATACAAAAGCCACCAGCGGCCCTACCGAAAGTAATGGATCCTTAATTTTTTGTGCTTTCCTTCTTTTTGTCTTTCTTCTCTTGTTTCTTCTTTCTTTTTTGCCTTCATCTTCTTTCGTTTCCTCGTTTCTTATTCATTTGTTTTTGCTTTACCTTTTCGTTTTTCTTCTTTCTTTCTTTCCTTCATTTTTCTTTCTTTCTTTATTTTCTTTCCTTTCTTTCTTCTTTCTTTCCTTTCATTTTACCATCTTTCATTCTTTCCTTTCTTATTTTGCCTTCTTTGCCCTTTCTTTCTTTCCTTTTTTCTTTCATTCCTTTTTTCCTTCCTATTGGCACTCTTTCTTTCATTTTCCTTCTTTTTCTCTTTTGTCTTCTTTCATTTTTTAATTTTTCCTTCTTTTTTCTTGTTTTCCTACTTCTCTTTTTTCTTTTTTTCTTTCTTCCTTTTCTTCTTCCAATTTGCTCTATTTCTTTCCTTCTATCCTTTCTTTCTTATTGTCTTTCTTTCTTTTTTCTTTCTTTCTTTCTTTCTTTCTTTCTTTCTTTCTTTCTTTCTTTCTTTCTTTCTTTCTTTCTTCCCATCTTTTTTCTTTTTGCCTTCTTTCCTTTTTCTTTTGTTCTTTCTTTTGCACTCTTTCCTTATGTTTTCTTCATTCTTTTTTGCCTTCTTCATTTCTTTACTTCTTTCTTTCTTGTCTTTCTTTTTTGTTCTTCTTTTTCTTTGCCTACTTTTCTTCTTCCCTCCTTTATTCCTTTTTGTCTTCCTCTCTTTATTCTTTTTTCTATCCTTCTTCCTTCTTTTTTCGGCCTTCCTTCCTTTTTTTCTTTCTTTTTTGCCTTCTTTCTCAAAGGCACGGCTAGCAGCCAATGCCAGACCAATGTTTCTTTAATTAATTCTGTGTTAGTCAAGACCTTTTGATTTTCCTTAAAGTATGTATAACATAGTTACTTTTAGAGATTTTCAGTCAGTCAGTCATCATCCATTAGTCTGTTTTGTGTCATTCACATTTGCGTTTAACCTACTCCAACATGCATCAAGAGACAACATTAGCCCCCTTCAGCCGTTGACTGACTTAACTATGAGTTATGGCGTGCTATCTTTTCAAAAAGAGCACATCCATCCTCATGTAAGGTAGTTCCCTTCAGTGCCAGGTGTACCATGGTAATGTGAACGTTTTTGAGACCAGAAAAACACTTTTGCCTTTTGCCATTTTTTTTTAGATTTAATGAGGACATGGTAGCTTCCTGAACAATAAAGTTTTGCAAAACCCATGACAAAATAAAAGAAAACAAGAATTGCCAAACAACTGGTGGCCGACACCAGACATATTGTCTTTGGCAGTGCTTGATATTTATTGAGGTTTTATTTAAACAGATAACACAAAACCAACAGTACATCACACCAAACAGAGCAACATCACTGTATTGCAGAATTTGTATTTATATGCATTTGTGTCGATTTTCAAAGGACCATCATGTTTAGTATTATAAAGATAATTTGGTTTATCTGCAAGTGCTGCACCACAGCCCCTCTGCATCAATCTATAAGCAGCCTGCATTAGGAACAAAAAGACTGAGCTCACAGAGCTGCAGTGTTATCACTATTTCTGGAATTTTCTAATCAATTCCTTCATATTCATGCATATATTGCAACCCATATTATTATCAGTCCAAGATCAGACCTCCATGTCATTGTATATGTCTTCAGTTTGCAAAGCCAATTATGTGTAGAGGGGACTCCAAATGCCTTTTGGTCGTGATATGACTGCATCAAAACTAGTACTCCCCCAGTTGCTCTTGACAATACAATATGTGTATCAGCCAGCACTTCACCCTAGAGTAATCCCTCCGCACCTGGTGCATTGCCACATATCTTTTGGTCAAGAGAAGCATCATGGTAGTAAGCTTGCACACATTGGCTGGAATCCCCCTAACCCAGCTCAGGGGGGCAACCAACAGGTACCCTAGACCCATCACCTCCTTCACACACTCAAAAACTCCATCCAAGAACCACACCTGGAGTCGTTCTGTTACCCCATCCTAAACAGTTGAATAGGCGTGCGGTCCAATTTATGCAGTAACTTAAGGTGAATCACTGGCACTCCTAGGTTCCTGTAGGAATGTGCTATGTATTTTCTTACAGATAATGTGAAGCCCAAAATAAATGAGCATGTCTATGGGTGTGTACCCCGTGGAAGCCTGAAGATCATGCAAAGTAATGAAGCCATTTGCAAGTGATAGATCTCTAATCTCTACCAGATTCATATGTTTCAGCTACCACTGGACCATCTCCTCCATTGTGAAAAGCAATACATGATTCAGTGCAAGCCTCAACCCAGGGGAAGAGAGGTACTCCCGCAGAGCTACATGATGCATACAGATCCACGCCCACACTGAGCATTCCAGGGTGGCAACTTCACTCCCAGAGCACAATGACTTAGCGCAGATCATCACGGCCAACAGAATTGGTGCAGCATTGTCAGCCTGTATTGCAATATGTGGCTGATGTGGTGCCAGATAGAATTATTGGTGCGCATAGTGTGCCTGTGCACAATTTTAATAGAGCTACAAGTCAGACACACAGATGCTGCCTCGTACAAAGGGGAAGGTCAGCACCCCCCACGCCAGTCTCAGCTGTCTACTAGCCCATGGCAGCCTAACCAAAAGTGATTGAACAAGACCAAATAATGTTTTCATCAGGGAGATGTTCACAGAAAGAAAGAGGAACTTAGGCAAGACCATCATTTTGGTGACTGCAATTCTTCCTGCCATAGACAGGGTCAAGCTGATCCACATCAGGGCTCTCTCCTCGAGCCATCCAAATCACGTCCATGTCTTTGCAGACCCAAATTCCTAAGTATTTAATCTAAACTCCCATCCATTTCAAGGGAAACTTTGTATCAAAGTGAGGTATAGCAGAAGTGAGCGAGAAAATCACCAGTTTTGACTGGTTTACAGTAATGTCAGTGATTCTACCAAATCTGAGAAATTCTAGCAGAATAGGCGCAAGGGTAACCTCAGGTTTTTTCATAAAAACAATCATATCATCTGCATACATCATCCTTACCATTTGATGTGACATGTAATTGAGGCCATATTCAGCATGGTGTTTTTATAGTTGGCTGAGAGTCGTTGCTACAGCAAATAGGATCAGGAACAATAGGCAACCCTACCTGGTGCCTCTGCTCATCAAGAAAGAGGATGAGACTCTGCCATTTAAGCATGGACATAGATTGTGCATAAAGCGAACTGGCCCATTGAATAAAGGCAGGGATAAAGTGTGAGAAGGTAGCCTCTTTCTAGCCTTGTTACCCCCACTTTTGGCCTGTTTGTGAGTGTATGTCAGGGTGTTTGTCACTGTTTTCACTGTCTCACTGGGATCCTGATAGCCAGGCCTCAGTGCTCATAGTGAAAACACTATGTTTTCAGTATGTTTGTTATGTGTCACTGGGATCCTGCTTGTCAGGACCCCAGTGCTCATAGGTTTGTGGCCTATATGTATGTGTCACTGGGACCCTGTCACACAGGGCCCCAGTGCTCATAGGCGTGCATGTATATGTTCCCTGTGTGGTGCCTAACTGTCTCACTGAGGCTCTGCTAACCAGAACCTCAGTGGTTATGCTCTCTCATTACTTTCAAATTGTCACTAACAGGCTAGTGACCAATTTTACCAATTTACATTGGCTTACTGGAACACCCTTATAATTCCTTAGTATATGGTACTGAAGTACCCAGGGTATTGGGGTTCCAGGAGATCCCTATGGGCTGCAGCATTTCTTTTGCCACCCATAGGGAGCTCTGACAATTCTTACACAGGCCTGCCACTGCAGCCTGAGTGAAATAACGTCCACGTTATTTCACAGCCATTTTACACTGCACTTAAGTAACTTATAAGTCACCTATATGTCTAACCTTTACCTGGTAAAGGTTAGGTGCAAAGTTACTTAGTGTGAGGGCACCCTGGCACTAGCCAAGGTGCCCCCACATGGTTCAGAGCCAATTCACTGAACTTTGTGAGTGCGGGGAAACCATTACACGCGTGCACTACATATAGGTCACTACCTATATGTAGCTTCACCATGGTAACTCCGAATATGGCCATGTAACATGTCTATGATCATGGAATTGCCCCCTCTATGCCATCCTGGCATTGTTGGTACAATTCCATGATCCCAGTGGTCTGTAGCACAGACCCTGGTACTGCCAGACTGCCCTTCCTGGGGTTTCTCTGCAGCTGCTGCTGCTGCCAACCCCTCAGACAGGCAGCTGCCCTCCTGGGGTCCAGCCAGGCCTGGCCCAGGATGGCAGAACAAAGAACTTCCTCTGAGAGAGGGTGTGACACCCTCTCCCTTTGGAAAATGGTGTGAAGGCAGGGGAGGAGTAGCCTCCCCCAGCCTCTGGAAATGCTTTGTTGGGCACAGATGTGCCCAATTCTGCATAAGCCAGTCTACACCGGTTCAGGGACCCCTTAGCCCCTGCTCTGGCGCGAAACTGGACAAAGGAAAGGGGAGTGACCACTCCCCTGACCTGCACCTCCCCTGGGAGGTGTCCAGAGCTCCTCCAGTGTGCTCCAGACCTCTGCCATCTTGGAAACAGAGGTGCTGCTGGCACACTGGACTGCTCTGAGTGGCCAGTGCCACCAGGTGACGTCAGAGACTCCTTGTGATAGGCTCCTTCAGGTGTTAGTAGCCTTTCCTCTCTCCTAGGTAGCCAAACCCTCTTTTCTGGCTATTTAGGGTCTCTGTCTCTGGGGAAACTTTAGATAACGAATGCATGAGCTCAGCCGAGTTCCTCTGCATCTCCCTCTTCACCTTCTGATAAGGAATCGACCGCTGACCGCGCTGGAAGCCTGCAAACCTGCAACATAGTAGCGAAGACGACTACTGCAACTCTGTAACGCTGATCCTGCCGCCTTCTCGACTGTTTTCCTGCTTGTGCATGCTGTGGGGGTAGTCTGCCTCCTCTCTGTACCAGAAGCTCCGAAGAAATCTCCCGTGGGTCGACGGAATCTTCCCCCTGCAACCGCAGGCACCAAAAAGCTGCATCTCCGGTCCCTTGGGTCTCCTCTCAGCACGACGAGCGAGGTCCCTCGAATCCAGCGACACCGTCCAAGTGACCCCCACAGTCCAGTGACTCTTCAGCCCAAGTTTGGTGGAGGTAAGTCCTTGCCTCACCTCGCTGGGCTGCATTGCTGGGAACCGCGACTTTGCAAGCTTCTCCGGCCCCTGTGCACTTCCGGCGGAAATCCTGTGTGCACAGCCAAGCCTGGGTCCACGGCACTCTAACCTGCATTGCACGACTTTCTAAGTTGGTCTCCGGCGACGTGGGACTCCTTTGTGCAACTTCGGCGAGCACCGTTTCACGCATCCTCGTAGTGCCTGTTTCTGGCACTTCTCCGGGTGCCACCTGCTTCAGTGAGGGCTCTTTGTCTTGCTCGACGTCCCCTCTCTCTGCAGGTCCAATTTGCGACCTCCTGGTCCCTCCTGGGCCCCAGCAGCGTCCAAAAACGCCAAACGCACGATTTGCGTGTAGCAAGGCTTGTTGGCGTCCATCCGGCAGGAAAACACTTCTGCACGACTCTCCAAGGCGTGGGGGATCCATCCTCCAAAGGGGAAGTCTCTAGCCCTTGTCGTTCCTGCAGTATTCACAGTTCTTCAGCCTAGTAAGAGCTTCTTTGCACCAACCGCTGGCATTTCTTGGGCATCTGCCCATCTCCGAGCTGCTTGTGACTTTTGGACTTGGTCCCCTTGTTCCACAGGTACCCTCAGTCAGGAATCCATGGTTGTTGCATTGCTGATTTGTGTTTTCCTTGCATTCTCCCTCTAACACGACTATTTTGTCCTTAGGGGAACTTTGGTGCACTTTGCACTCACTTTTCAGGGTCTTGGGGTGGGTTATTTTGCTAACTCTCACTATTTTCTAATAGTCCCAGCGACCCTCTACAAGGTCACATAGGTTTGGGGTCCATTCGTGGTTCGCATTCCACTTCTGGAGTATATGGTTTGTGTTGCCCCTATCCCTATGTTTCCCCATTGCATCCTATTGTAACTATACATTGTTTGCACTGTTTTCTAAGACTATACTGCATATTTTTGCTATTGTGTATATATATCTTGTGTATATTTCCTATCCTCTCACTGAGGGTACACTCTAAGATACTTTGGCATATTGTCATAAAAATAAAGTACCTTTATTTTTAGTATAACTGTGTATTGTGTTTTCTTATGATATTGTGCATATGACACTAAGTGGTACTGTAGTAGCTTCACACGTCTCCTAGTTCAGCCTAAGCTGCTCTGCTAAGCTACCATTATCTATCAGCCTAAGCTGCTAGACACCCTATACACTAATAAGGGATAACTGGGCCTGGTGCAAGGTGCAAGTACCCCTTGGTACTCACTACAAGCCAGTCCAGCCTCCTACATTGGTTGTGCAGTGGTGGGATAAGTGCTTTGAGACTACTTACCACTCTTGTCATTGTACTTTTCATAAGAGAAAAATATACAAAACAAGGTCAGTGTATATACACATAGACAAAAAGTTTTGCATTTCCTCTTTTCACTCTTTTCTAAGTGCTGAAAAGTACTTCTAAAACTTTCAAAAAGTTCTTAAAAGTTTAAAAAGTTTTTTCTGTCTTTCCAAAAAGTTCTGAAAACTTTTTTTCTCTTTTGTCTATCACTTTAACTCTCTCTAAAAATGTCTGGCACAGGCCAAAAAGTTGAACTGTCCAAACTTGCATATGATCACCTTAGCTGGAAAGGAGCAAGGAGTCTCTGCATAGAGAGAGGTTTGAGTGTAGGGAAGAATCCTTCCTTAGAACTGTTAATTAATATGCTTAGAGTACAGGATAAGGCCATAAGTGCCCAATCTGTAGAAAAAGTAGCTAATGGTTCTCAATCTGATCCAGGGACTCCCCCAGGAAAAGGTTCAGGAAAGAAACTTCTCAGCCTGCCCATTACTAGACAGTCTAGCATAGTTGGTACAGAGGTTGAATCACATCATACTGAGGATGTGCTCTCACATTATACTGGTAGCCAAGCTGTTAGGGTGCCCTCTGTAAGGGACAGGTCTCCTTCTGTTCATTCCCATCATACCTCTGTATCTAGAAATGTCCCTCCCACCCACCCTGATGACAGATTGTTGGAAAGGGAGCTCAATAGATTGAGAGTGGAGCAAACCAGACTGAAGCTCAAGAAGCAACAGCTGGATTTGGATAGACAGTCTTTAGAAATAGAGAGGGAAAGACAGAAAATGGGTTTAGATACCCATGGTGGCAGCAGCAGTATTCCCCATAGTCATCCTGCAAAAGAGCATGATTCCAGGAATCTGCATAAGATAGTTCCCCCTTACAAGGAGGGGGATGACATTAACAAGTGGTTTGCTGCACTTGAGAGGGCCTGTGCTGTACAGGATGTCCCTCAAAAGCAGTGGGATGCTATCCTATGGCTATCATTTACTGGAAAAGGTAGGGATAGGCTCCTTACTGTAAAAGAAAATGATGCTAACAATTTCCAAGTTCTTAAGAATGCACTCCTGGATGGTTATGGCTTAACCACTGAACAGTACAGGATAAAGTTCAGAGAGACCAAAAAGGAGTCTTCACAAGACTGGGTTGATTTCATTGACCATTCAGTGAAGGCCTTGGAGGGGTGGTTACATGGCAGTAAAGTTACTGATTATGAAAGCCTGTATAACACAATCCTGAGAGAGCATATACTTAATAATTGTGTGTCTGATTTGTTGCACCAGTACCTGGTAGACTCTGATCTGACCTCTCCCCAAGAATTGGGAAAGAAGGCAGACAAATGGGTCAGAACAAGGGTGAACAGAAAAGTTCATACAGGGGGTGACAAAGATGGCAATAAGAAGAAAGATGGTGAAAAATCTCAAGATAAGCATGGGGATAAGGGTAAAACCAAAGATCCCACTTCAAATCTTAAACACTCTTCAGAGGGTGGGGATAAAACAAATTCTTCCTCTTCTTCCCAACCTGCACACATTAAAAAGCCTTGGTGCTTTGTGTGTAAAAATAGAGGCCATAGGCCAGGGGATAAGTCCTGTCCAGGTAAACCCCCTGAGCCTACCACCACTAATACATCAAGCTCTAGTGCCCCTAGCAGTAGTGGTACTAGTGGTGGGACTGCTGGCAACAGTCAAGCAAAGGGTGTAGTTGGGTTCACTTATGGGTCCATAGTGGAAACTGATGTAATCAGTCCCAAGACAGTTTCTGTCACACCTAGTGGCACTGGCCTTGCCACACTGGCTGCTTGTCCCCTTACAATGGATAAGTACAGGCAGACAGTTGCAATAAATGGTGTTGAGGCCTTGGCCTACAGGGACACAGGTGCCAGTTTCACTTTGGTGACTGAAAACCTAGTGCCTCCTGAACAACACATCATTGGACAACAGTATAAGATTATTGATGTCCATAACTCCACTAAGTTTCTTCCCTTAGCTATAATTCAGTTTAGTTGGGGTGGAGTTACTGGCCCTAAGCAGGTGGTGGTATCACCTAGCTTACCTGTAGACTGTCTCTTAGGTAATGACCTAGAGGCCTCAGGTTGGGCTGATGTAGAGTTTTATGCCCATGCAGCCATGCTGGGCATCCCTGAGGAATTGTTCCCTCTCATTTCTACTGAAATGAAAAAGCAAAGGAGAGAAGGCCTGAAAACTCAGGATCCCTCTCCATCAACAGGTAAAAAGGGTATCACAGTATCCCCTAACCACCCTACCATTCAGGATACCATTCCTGTGGTGGGAGAAACCTCTCCTGGGGTGGCACCTGTTCCAAGGGAATCATCAGCTGGCATAGCTGGACTCCCTGAGGTAGAAGTACCTCTCTGTGGGATAACTAACATTGGTGACAAAAAGAGCACCATTTTAGTTAACATGGAGCATCCCTCCAACCCTCCCAGAGAAACTTTAGTGCAGAAACCCTGTACTGCCTCACAACACTTAGGACAGCATCCCTGCCCTAGTGTGGAGCTCATAGGACAGCATCCCTGCCCTGCTCCAACTCAAGAGAAACAGCATCCCTGTTCCCTCTTCCAGCCAAATGGACAAAGTTTTTGCCCAGCTATGGCTTTACTGAGACAGCATCCCTGTCTGGCATTTCCATCATTACAAATAGGTTCAGTGGATAATTCCCACTGCTCTAAACTAAAACTTACTGATAGAAACTCTGAAAATACATCTTCACATTGTTGGTTAGCTAAAAAACTTCAAACAGGGTGGTTTACATCCCCACAGGGAAGTAACCATATAGTGGATGATAAAGGGAGTAACCAGTCTATTGCAGAGCTACTCTCTACTTATCACCACTTAGACAATAAAGTCTCAACTGGCCAAGGTTAGCCTTATTGTCCTTCGTTTGGGGGGGGGTTGTGTGAGAAGGTAGCCTCTTTCTAGCCTTGTTACCCCCACTTTTGGCCTGTTTGTGAGTGTATGTCAGGGTGTTTGTCACTGTTTTCACTGTCTCACTGGGATCCTGATAGCCAGGCCTCAGTGCTCATAGTGAAAACACTATGTTTTCAGTATGTTTGTTATGTGTCACTGGGATCCTGCTTGTCAGGACCCCAGTGCTCATAGGTTTGTGGCCTATATGTATGTGTCACTGGGACCCTGTCACACAGGGCCCCAGTGCTCATAGGCGTGCATGTATATGTTCCCTGTGTGGTGCCTAACTGTCTCACTGAGGCTCTGCTAACCAGAACCTCAGTGGTTATGCTCTCTCATTACTTTCAAATTGTCACTAACAGGCTAGTGACCAATTTTACCAATTTACATTGGCTTACTGGAACACCCTTATAATTCCTTAGTATATGGTACTGAGGTACCCAGGGTATTGGGGTTCCAGGAGATCCCTATGGGCTGCAGCATTTCTTTTGCCACCCATAGGGAGCTCTGACAATTCTTACACAGGCCTGCCACTGCAGCCTGAGTGAAATAACGTCCACGTTATTTCACAGCCATTTTACACTGCACTTAAGTAACTTATAAGTCACCTATATGTCTAACCTTTACCTGGTAAAGGTTAGGTGCAAAGTTACTTAGTGTGAGGGCACCCTGGCACTAGCCAAGGTGCCCCCACATGGTTCAGAGCCAATTCACTGAACTTTGTGAGTGCGGGGAAACCATTACACGCGTGCACTACATATAGGTCACTACCTATATGTAGCTTCACCATGGTAACTCCGAATATGGCCATGTAACATGTCTATGATCATGGAATTGCCCCCTCTATGCCATCCTGGCATTGTTGGTACAATTCCATGATCCCAGTGGTCTGTAGCACAGACCCTGGTACTGCCAGACTGCCCTTCCTGGGGTTTCTCTGCAGCTGCTGCTGCTGCCAACCCCTCAGACAGGCAGCTGCCCTCCTGGGGTCCAGCCAGGCCTGGCCCAGGATGGCAGAACAAAGAACTTCCTCTGAGAGAGGGTGTGACACCCTCTCCCTTTGGAAAATGGTGTGAAGGCAGGGGAGGAGTAGCCTCCCCCAGCCTCTGGAAATGCTTTGTTGGGCACAGATGTGCCCAATTCTGCATAAGCCAGTCTACACCGGTTCAGGGACCCCTTAGCCCCTGCTCTGGCGCGAAACTGGACAAAGGAAAGGGGAGTGACCACTCCCCTGACCTGCACCTCCCCTGGGAGGTGTCCAGAGCTCCTCCAGTGTGCTCCAGACCTCTGCCATCTTGGAAACAGAGGTGCTGCTGGCACACTGGACTGCTCTGAGTGGCCAGTGCCACCAGGTGACGTCAGAGACTCCTTGTGATAGGCTCCTTCAGGTGTTAGTAGCCTTTCCTCTCTCCTAGGTAGCCAAACCCTCTTTTCTGGCTATTTAGGGTCTCTGTCTCTGGGGAAACTTTAGATAACGAATGCATGAGCTCAGCCGAGTTCCTCTGCATCTCCCTCTTCACCTTCTGATAAGGAATCGACCGCTGACCGCGCTGGAAGCCTGCAAACCTGCAACATAGTAGCGAAGACGACTACTGCAACTCTGTAACGCTGATCCTGCCGCCTTCTCGACTGTTTTCCTGCTTGTGCATGCTGTGGGGGTAGTCTGCCTCCTCTCTGTACCAGAAGCTCCGAAGAAATCTCCCGTGGGTCGACGGAATCTTCCCCCTGCAACCGCAGGCACCAAAAAGCTGCATCTCCGGTCCCTTGGGTCTCCTCTCAGCACGACGAGCGAGGTCCCTCGAATCCAGCGACACCGTCCAAGTGACCCCCACAGTCCAGTGACTCTTCAGCCCAAGTTTGGTGGAGGTAAGTCCTTGCCTCACCTCGCTGGGCTGCATTGCTGGGAACCGCGACTTTGCAAGCTTCTCCGGCCCCTGTGCACTTCCGGCGGAAATCCTGTGTGCACAGCCAAGCCTGGGTCCACGGCACTCTAACCTGCATTGCACGACTTTCTAAGTTGGTCTCCGGCGACGTGGGACTCCTTTGTGCAACTTCGGCGAGCACCGTTTCACGCATCCTCGTAGTGCCTGTTTCTGGCACTTCTCCGGGTGCCACCTGCTTCAGTGAGGGCTCTTTGTCTTGCTCGACGTCCCCTCTCTCTGCAGGTCCAATTTGCGACCTCCTGGTCCCTCCTGGGCCCCAGCAGCGTCCAAAAACGCCAAACGCACGATTTGCGTGTAGCAAGGCTTGTTGGCGTCCATCCGGCAGGAAAACACTTCTGCACGACTCTCCAAGGCGTGGGGGATCCATCCTCCAAAGGGGAAGTCTCTAGCCCTTGTCGTTCCTGCAGTATTCACAGTTCTTCAGCCTAGTAAGAGCTTCTTTGCACCAACCGCTGGCATTTCTTGGGCATCTGCCCATCTCCGAGCTGCTTGTGACTTTTGGACTTGGTCCCCTTGTTCCACAGGTACCCTCAGTCAGGAATCCATGGTTGTTGCATTGCTGATTTGTGTTTTCCTTGCATTCTCCCTCTAACACGACTATTTTGTCCTTAGGGGAACTTTGGTGCACTTTGCACTCACTTTTCAGGGTCTTGGGGTGGGTTATTTTGCTAACTCTCACTATTTTCTAATAGTCCCAGCGACCCTCTACAAGGTCACATAGGTTTGGGGTCCATTCGTGGTTCGCATTCCACTTCTGGAGTATATGGTTTGTGTTGCCCCTATCCCTATGTTTCCCCATTGCATCCTATTGTAACTATACATTGTTTGCACTGTTTTCTAAGACTATACTGCATATTTTTGCTATTGTGTATATATATCTTGTGTATATTTCCTATCCTCTCACTGAGGGTACACTCTAAGATACTTTGGCATATTGTCATAAAAATAAAGTACCTTTATTTTTAGTATAACTGTGTATTGTGTTTTCTTATGATATTGTGCATATGACACTAAGTGGTACTGTAGTAGCTTCACACGTCTCCTAGTTCAGCCTAAGCTGCTCTGCTAAGCTACCATTATCTATCAGCCTAAGCTGCTAGACACCCTATACACTAATAAGGGATAACTGGGCCTGGTGCAAGGTGCAAGTACCCCTTGGTACTCACTACAAGCCAGTCCAGCCTCCTACATAAAGCAATCCTATCAAGCAATGCAAACAAATATGGCCATTCCAGCTAATCAAATGCCTTGGTGGGTTCACGAATACCACTCCCTCCTGAATTGCCTGATCAACTGAGTGGATCAGGGCAAATAGAGGGACATATTTATGAGCCCCTTGCACTGCGGTTGCGTCACTTTTTGTGATGCAACAGCAGCGCAAACCTTGGTACTATATCTATGAGGCCATGCAAAGTCACTTTGCCTGGCTTTGAATGACCTCATAGGGAGTATGGCAAGACAGTTCAAAGCGCATTCATTAGCACACATAGAAAGGCAACAAACATCTTAGGATTGTTTTTGTACAGGAAGGTGTTCCTTCCTGCACAAAAACAATCCTGCATGCAACGCAGACACCCTTGCACCATGGTGCAAGGGTGCCTGCGTTATCACTAGGCAGGCAAAACACCATCAGTGCAGTGGGAAAGGACAGGAATGTGCTTTATTGCTTAAATACGTCACATTCCTGTCCTTTCCCTTTGATACAGGGCAGTGCAGCAAGGTGACTTGCTGCACTGCCATCTGCCTAAAAATTCGTAAATGTGACCCAGAGTGCATGAAGTATGAGAAGTGGCTCGACCTGGACTGGTAATGTTGCACGATACTAAGAAGAAGAGGGGAATTCTGTCCACCAGTTAAACATAGAGTGTGTACTGTAGGAGTCATACATGTTAGCTAATTTTTCAGATTACAGTATTGTCACAATCAGTGTCTCTATAACAGATGGAGATAGACAGACAGTCCTTCTAGCCTCCGGGTACATAGCTGGTAAGTGAGGTGTAAGCTCCTCCTCATATTCCTTGTAGATCTGGGCTGTCACCCTGTTAAAGCTGGGAGCCTTATCTCCAGGAAAGCTAAAGATTAAGCAAATTACATCCTCCTTGTCAAAGAGAATATCCAAATACAGCCTATGGACATCATCCAGCCACAGCAGCTGAACTGAGTCAAATTATTTCCTAATCTCCTCTGGATCCCCACAGGAGGAGGATTGATATAGATCAGATCAGTAGTGAAGCAGCACCTGCATCCTCCGTAGCGTGCCATGCCCCTCCCTCTCTGTCCAGCAGCTCAATAATATAGGTTCCGCTCCAGTTTTTTTTAAGCATCAATGCCAGAGTTTGGCCAGCTCTGTCACCCTCCTTGTACCACCTAGCTGTGGCGTCCTTGTGCAAATAATACATTTCCTGCATCGTATCCTCTTCTTACTCTTACATTTTGAAACAGAGCTGAGCCAAACACTGCATATTCCAGAGGTGAAGTACTTGGTTTCAAGTTCATGGAGCTCACATTCCAGCTTAGCAAGGCTTGCACGCAGAGCTCGGAGTACTCCAAGTTACTTAAACATGCAAACATCCCACATGTAAGTCTTGAAGGCCTTCCAGAGTGTGCTGGGGCTCCACTGAATGCTCATTAATTGCAAAAAAATCTACAATGTCTGATTTTATTTTGGCCCTAAAGAGGGTGTCCCTAAGGGCATTAGTCAGGGGTCTCCAAGTAAACGCCTTATCTTCCACTGGTCTGAAAGCATCTGAGGCAGATTCACCATGCGTCGAGTCCTAGCACCAATGTTTCTGGTGACTTGAATCCATGACCATGCATTACACAAGGTGCTGATACATGTACCCTCCCCAATCAGGGGGTGCCTATCATCTGTTGTGGTGTACGGCAGGGAGCCAGTTGCAAAGTGAAGCATTTCTACATCTGAGTGCCACACAACATAAAAATATCCTCCCCAAATAACTGTTGTGTGCCCCAAGCTAAGTACCTTGTGTCAGATAGTCACAAACAGTGGAATCAGTGTTTAGTCCATAATCACATGCTGTGGTTATTTTCTTATCCAAGAGAATTACATGCAGAATGATAAATCTCCCACCCTTGCAATGTATGGATTTGAGCTTGCAACACTACATCCCTTTTCTAATAAAAATAGCAGCCCCTCTCGCATGGGTGGAGTACCGAGAACATTGTGCCTCCCCAGTCCATCTGATGCACAGCATCTTGCTAGCTTGCTCTGTAAGATGCAATTCCTGTAGCAGGACAATATCAACTTTGTGTCTCCGAAAGTATGGAAAAAGTTGTTGTCCTTTGTGCGGATTGTGCAAATCACTAATATTCCATGTCATTAAGGTGACTTCTGCCATTCCTCGTCACCTCTCAGTGGACCATTGTCACTTTCCCCCAGTGTTAGATCAGAAATATGCAGCTTTAGTGGCCAAGCAGTACAGGTAGGATAACAAATGTAGACAGCATAGATTCAACAGCTTTCTTGAGCTTGAATGCATTAAAAAACCCTCTGCCCACTTAAACACCCCCAATCCATTGAAGGAATCATCCTTTCCCCTCATAATCTCAACACTCAGACTGAGATCCAATGGGAGCTTGGGCCATTAAAAAACCCAATAGGAACAAATCTGTGGCCAGGAGTCACCCCATCCATCTACATTGGTGGGTGGTCAGGGATCTAACATCTGCCGACTGTACCTCTACTTATAGATGATCAAAGATCATCTCTGAGGAGAGACTTAAGGTAAAGCATTATGCATATCTTGAAATGCTGTCACACATAACCATTGTAACATAACTTTCAGTAAGTTATTTGAATTGAGGGCTATTGATTCTGTCCTAGTCATTGTCTTTTCATGGACTGCCAGGGCCATCAGCAGCCGCAGCCCCATCTTCAGAGTTCTTAAGCGCATGTTTGTGGCAGAACCTGACAGCTAGTTTGGAAACAGTGAAAAAAAGCTCCTTGCCCTTAACAGCTTTTATCAATAATCATTTAGCTGAGAGAAATTCCGTGCAAGCATCTTGAATTGCCATGGTGAAATCCAGGAAGATGGAAAGTTTATTCGCTTGATGATGTAGTTCACCTCTCTGTCTCGCAAGTTTAAATAAGGAGTCACAATACCAAAAAGTGGAGCAGCTGAGCTATAATTGGGTGCGGTGGCACAACAGACGGTGGTCTCAGACTCAGGCGTCGATGTGCAAGTTCAACAGAAAACATGCTTATCAAGTGGTTGCAAAGAGGGACTTAATGAAGATTTCCACATAGATTTCGATCTTATCCATTGTGGTACACTCCAGCTACCCCTTTATTCTGATATTATTTCTCCTTGACCAGGCCTCCGGGTTCTCGTTCTTGGCCTTGATTACTTTGAGAACCTTCTCCATTCTTAAGAGTTGCTCATTCTGTGCCATGGCACCATCCTTAGAACCATCCTTAGAACCCAATACTCTGCCCTCATGCTGATCCAGTTGTTCATCATATTTATCAAGTTTATCACCCCTCCAACCCAGTTGTGTAGTTAAAGTATCAATCTTTGAATCAATGGTATGCAGGCTTTGATGCAATTCTGTGAGGAGGTTATTTACATCAAGCCAGCAATATGGTCATCCATTACTCTATCAAGGAAGTGTTTTTGGCTAGCATGCAGATTTCTTTTTCTCAAAGTTCAGCTTATCCTGTCCGTGCTCGTGCTTCCCCATCCCAGGAGAGGGTTCTGGGTTTCACAGAATTTTGTGTCTCAGCTTTTCGGCCAATAGCTATGTCACCACTGTCTGTAACTCTTATCTTGCTGGTCAGAAGCGTTGTTGCTGTGATGTTGTAGGACCTATATCACCCCAGAACTACTGGGGGGCACAAGTAGACCCACATCTGCTCCCAGGTCCATGCGCTCCCAGGTTTCTTCAAGCCCTCCCCATCTCGAACGAGAAAGCACCAACAGTTAGCACCTAAGCTCCTCAAATAAGCAGTGTTTTACAGCATTAGTGGGGCAGTCCCCCAGTAACATAATTATGTGGAGGAGAGTAGTCACAAGGTCACAAATGATAGCTGCCACTCCCCATGCCCCCCACATCTTACTGCAAACTGACCATTCAGTGTTGAATCCCAAGGAGGCCACAGAAGGGCAACAGCTGTCAAAATCCCCTCTGAATTGGAGGCACCCCGCAGATCTCCCGAGTCATGACTGCCACCATCTTAAGTCCCCATCCATTCTCCATCATGACAGACAGGCCCCAGCGTTGTCTGTCAACATGACCAAATCCTGATTCTCCGCTCCTCATCACTGGGCAAAGGCCCAGCAGGCATATAGATCTCAATTGTGCTGTCCTCTCTCCTCAGGCCTCATCTGCATTAAGGAGTATCGGGCCACAGACTCCGAGCTGTTGTGTTCATGCAGGCAACCCTGCTCACTCTTGATGGCCTTGGAGTAAAGCTGCATCTCCTAAATCAAGCCACACAGGCTTGCATCAAACACACCCTCTTCCACGGGGCCAGAGTCTGCCAGAGCACTATCTCTCCTCTTGGTGGTGGCCTCTATCAACAGGGAAAGTTCAGAAGATTCACCACGACTCAGGGAGAAAACTCCAGGCACAAAAGCCAACTGAGCATCCAGTATTCTATTCGGATTAGGTCTGACTTTTTACCTGACCAGCAGAACCTCAGACAACTTCAGCCATCTTGAAGCTCAACTCTCTGGAGCCCCTGGTGAACCTCTTTTGTGACCTGTTAATGGGTTTATGGGCACCTCACCATTCCCTTCAGCATACAAACTGTATCCTTAATCACCCCAAGGCTTTTTTAATCATTTTAAGTAACTCAGGGCCCAACAACTGCATTGTCATAGTCAGTAAACTCAGCCCCACACCATCTGGCAGCTGGCAGCCAGACTTTGTCAGCTAGCTTGCAGCACCTCACCCAAAACTGGAAAGTAAAGGTGATTTGTGGCAGCCTAAGAACATGACACTCTGACTCCTCAAGGAAATTGTGGTGAACAGATCATACCCATTCCCTCAGTTACACAAAGTCTCACACATGCCAGGGCAAATGAAGAAATGCAAGATAGGTTTCAATATATTTATTGAAATAATTGCATTTGATTATAAAAAAGTGTGTTCTGTGAAGATTAGGCAGATGGAACATGATACAGTGATAATGGTTAGCAGTAAAGTAAAGTAGATAAACAATCCCACCATTTTGGTATGATTACAAACCCTAATGATTCCTACACACTCCCTAATGTCTAAACCCTGAGACCATAGTGATGTTAGCCCTCTGCTTGTCCCGGTCTACGGAAGGAGCCCAGACCTCACACCTGGAAGGTAGGCAAGGGTCTGCCTGTTGTCAGCTTGCAGCCCGCCCAGTTGGTTGAGAAGTCAGGATCAAAATCAGCAAAGCTGTCAATGGAATGGTATAAATTCCCAGACGGCCATGGCTGGAATGTTCTCTGCCCTCCTTAGGCCTGCATGGTGTTCATATAATAAAATAGAACAGTGTTCTAGGAACCGGCCTGATGTTCTAAGAGTGGTGATCAGTGTTAGACTATCATGTACAGAACATGAAGTTCATGAACAGGGCACAGGGTGGAATGAGAGAAGAGGTGCTGATAAAATGTACAACATGAGGAACTATGTCCTCTCAGAAAAGACAACTGATTAAAATATAAACACAATGAGCTGAAAAGCTGGCTGTGCTAAAAAATATTTAAAGGATTAAAATGAATAAAATGTGTATATGACTTTAAAGACACAGGCTCTGAGCCTCAAGCTAAAATAAGGATACCAAGCCTATGTAGTAAGGGGAACCCACAAGACCCTCCTCATTGTTGGTACAGGAATACAGGGTCCACAATCTAAAGCAAGGAAAGGGCTGACTAATCTAAAAGCAATCTAAAATATACATAAAAGAAATAAAACACTGATGTCGACAAACAATCCATGTCTAAGCACCAAGAGCTGAATTAAAAACAAGTCAATTTAAAAGTATGCCAATTTTAGAAGTCATCAGGATCCCACAGGAGGTCACCAAGCACATAATTGGAGAAGGAATCCAGGAAAACCCCACTTCAGCAAGTGATAGAACCACCAGCTTGTCAGTTAAAGGGGGAGGGAACATGCTCCATTGCCTCAGCCATAGTCCCAGCCAAGCAGGCAGCATTCCATGCAATGCAAGTGCCATATGTTGAAGCAGATGTTGAGGCACCAGGAGCCACTAGGTCCACAAAGGGCAGCTCCTAGAAGGTGTTGCGTAACAACTGCCGTCTCATGGGACACCTCTGGCAAATGAATCCTCATTGAGAACATCATCAGATTTACGTTCGCAGAAAGTACATGTTTCAAAGCAAGACACACTTCAAGTGCACATTTGAAACAGCACCATAAACAGAAGAAGACAGCTGCACACAGTTGAGAACTGGTCTGAATGACAGTGACCAATTCTTGTTGAGTTCCTCCAATAACGATACTCCAAAGTACTGCATCATGTGTTCACAACACAGTTAGGCTGGTGGGAGCCCCATCAGTTCTTTTTGTTGAGGTGAGGCAGCCCTTTACGAATCAGAAATAGCATCAGCAAGATACTGCCAATTATTGCCAGAACTATCAGGAATACCCCCAAAACACTCAAGAAAATTAAGTGTATGACTGGAGGTATAGCTCTAAATACAGTCTGGAAGGTGGTAAGAAATCCAGAAACTACAGCCTTAAAAATGTGTACATCCCCAGTGGTGTTGGATGCATTGAAATGCAACTGACCAATTCACCAAAATGTTTTGGAAATGTATTTAAAGGGACTGTATCTCCGCAGGCGACCTTGCCACTTGCAGGTCATAGGTTTCAGGGGTTGATGTGAGCACCATGTATATTTGAAACAATAGCGCTTTAAGTCTGCTCAACTTGTTGAAATTGACATTATAAATAGCAATTTGTGGCCTCAAATTTGCTACTTTTATCTCATGCGAAGAGGGAAAGAGAGCGTTCCCACTGCAAGTCACAATTTGAGAAACAGAATTTACGTAAGTGACACCTAGTCTCATTCCACAGCAACCTTGATCACTCAGCACCAAGTAGCTCCCATTGGAAAGCAACTGAAACACTGGGGATGGAAATACCCTTCAAATAGCAAACTAAATTCACAACAGTTCTGTAACATGTGCCATGCAAGGTCATCTGTTTACAAATCATAAAATAGCTTACAGAAGTTTAACATTTGCTTCTGCTAAGAAAAACATCTTTGTCGCTATTCAGGGATTTTTAATCAGACAGCAGTTCCCACACACATGGATGTAACTGTCTCCTAACTGCTCAAACCTGCCAACAGGAAAATGTTTTAAGCACAAAGTGAATTGTAATGTTGGTATTGGCAAATTAATCACTCCATGTATTAACCATACTGACAATGTTATTTTGGCCATGGTGAAAGGCAACTTTTCTAATTTCTTAATATTAAGCATGATGTACCTAGCTTCTTCCTTAGCCATTATCTGTTCTCTTCATGTAAGATTGAATGCAGCAAAATCCTTAGAATTGATGTGCTTCCAAGGCACATGGCCATTTTTTAGAACTTGTAAAGACCAACCCTACTTCATGATGGACCTAAGTTGACTCTGTCCATGGTGTAATAGTGACATATTCATTTTGAATGATGTCAATAGCAAAAGACATAATGGACCTCAGTAGAACATTGGAGGTAAAAACTGCCTACAGCTGCGGTGACGGCCACCAAAAGACGGTCGCTGCGGCTCCCAGCCACCCGCCATATTATGACCACAGCCTGATTTCTGCCACAAGAATGGCAGAAATCCAGCTGTGGCCATACTGGCAGTTGGCGGTATGGTTGCGCTGCTACAATCATCAGTGCCACGCCAATAGACCACAGCCAGCCGTATTATGAGAAATAATGTATGTGTGTGCATGAATGCGGGTGTGTTTTGAGTGTTGAATGCATGTGTGCATGTACGGACGTGTGAGTGTATGTATGTTGTGAAATGTGAATGCGTGTCAGCATGTATGTTTGGAAGTGTGTGCGGATGTGTGTGTGATTGGATGTATGCATGCGTATAAGTATGTGAGAATGGGTGTGTGTATGTGTGTGTGTGTGTGTGTGTTTGCAGGGGCGTGAATGTAAGGGGTGTGGGGGAGGGTTTGACGAGGTAGGGGGATGGGGGGATCTGGAGAGGTAGGGTGGAGACCCCTATCAGTGACAAGGAAGGAATTTCCTGTCACTAATATGGCCTACCGCCATGGTGGCACAAAAACCATGGTGGTAGGTGGGGTCATAATCCCACAGGTGGCACATTGACGACCGCTGGGCTGAAGATGGATATCTCCAGCCCGGCAGCTGTTATCGCCGTTGCAGTCGGAGTGCTACATTGGCGGGTTGGCTTCTGCCAACCCGCCGATGAAATAATGTGGCGCTAAGTAACGCCAGCCTGTTGGTGGTACTTATTGCTACATTATCGCCGACCTCTCGAGTCGTAATGACCCCCAATGTTGTTTAATGTGTAAATGCGGTTGGACAATGTGTTCATGCCATTATCGACAATAGCAAAAGCTTTCTCTAAGCTCTCTTTTTCTATTTGCCTCCAACACGCAGCTGCTTCCATATTTCATTTTATATTGCATATTAGAAATGTGTTAAGCATGTTTTTCTGGGACCTAACTAGAAGTCTTACAAGTCAACATCTTCAGAAAGTAGAGAAAGGTGTTCTTTTTCAGCTGTTTTATAAGGATGTTTGTAACCATTGCTGACAAAGTTTACCTACGCCATATATGTTAACAAATACCTGAGTGTTGTGTGATGGCATAACAAGGGTTTGGTCTGATCGCTCTAAAGCCCAATGTAGAGTTAATAAAACGTACATGACAACCTTTTGTGTCTACGGGCCACAATAATCACCCATTGGGACCTAAAAGAGATGAATTAAAGGTACCATTCTTCACCCAACCATTGAGCTGTTCTTCTGTAACATTTAGAATATCCTGTTAATTATCAGATTTAGCTGGTGAGGGAACACTAGGCACATTCATTTCCTTTATTTTTGCTAACACTGGGCAAGTTGTTTGCTGTACAGTCTCATTTAAAATATATAATTTGAAACCGAATTAAACAAGCTCTAAATAAAGCCCTTGTGCCTTGTAGTTGCCAGTCTTTCTTTCCCCCAACACTTTTTAAAGCTATTGATTTTTTGCAGTTCTATGGCCAACTGGGGAACAAAGGAATCAGAATAAATTAATTTGGTGTCAATTAGCAATATTTTCCTTGCTCTTGAATATGGTCATTTGAAATATTAGGACTCAGCATTTTTAACATCATGCCCAGTAAAATAAATAAACTTTTCTACGTATGTTTTAGAACTCTCCACTGGTGGAGTTGAACAATGCTCTTATCGTGAGATCGTGAGAGTTCACTCTGTGAGACCACTCCTGCTTCTGCTATGACCTCTTGATAGCTCCCTGAGGCAAATAGGTGCAGGGAGCATAATACCTGCACATGCGTGGGTATGCTATTGCTCCTGTGTGTGTTGCGCTGCAGTAGGGGTTGTAGATCTGCTATCAGGTCAAGTATCATGGCTGAGCTTAACCTCATGGATTTCCGCTTCTGTCTGGTCAAAAAGGGATATGCGCACTCTGAAAATGCGCTCCTGTCTCCTCCTCCTTCTTCTAAAACCTGCCAAGATCCTCATTCTCCTCGCCATCACGTAGAGTGCAACCATTGTGGAAGAGCGGATGAGTCATTCTGGACTTCTTTATATAGGTTGCACCTGGTTACCACCTGATTTCAATTTGTGGTAAATTGCACGTGCAAAAGGCCATTCTGCGAAGTTTTGCAAATTGCGAATTTTTGATGCATCCCATTGCAACATGGTTTTACGTGTTGCAATCAGCGTATCGCAAATTAGGCCAGGATTTTGCAAATCGCTATCCGCAATTTGCTAAACTGTGTTGCAGTTTGCATCTCGCAAATGCGATTCGGTATTATATGTCGCTATTTGTGATACGCTGATTGCGACACACAAAACCATGTCATATTTGCTAAAAATCGACATTTTTGCGATTCTATATTTTCACACTGCAAATGCCTTTCATAGATCGCAGGGACCGTTTTTGCATTAGCAAACTGACGATTTTTGCAATTCGCACCGTTTGCTAATGCAAAAAAGTTTGATACATCTGGCCCTGACAGCTGAACACTTTTTCACCTGAGTGTAAGTTTACCTTTACATATTGTAACATCCAATGTCAGAACAGTTTGGGACATAGGGAACATAGTGTGCAATGGTATTTTGGTAGGAATGTCAGTTTAGGAAAGTCCAAGGTAAAGATGTTAGTGGATCCAAGTTTCCCTACATTGACTACTGTTGTTATTGACATAGTTTAACTTTGCCTTTGCTGAGTATATGTGTCCTCCTAACTTGTCATTTGGGTCAAATTCAATATATGAAATCATCCCTTACTCTTTTTCAGGGTTCTTCACCATGTCATCGTCATTTGGACATTTCAAAGTTGTGATATGTTGCATTTGGAAAGTACAAAGTGACCATGCGTTGATCCTTGGACAGACACCCACTTGGGATGAATAGATCTTGTACAAGACAACTGGCACTGTGATAGAATGGAAGTTCAGGAGATTGTATCAGGCCTGTTTTCTGTATGATGGTTTCATCAAGGCAATATGTGCCACTTAACTTGCTGAAACTACATGTGCATTTCAAGCCATAGCATGCTGTTCTTCTATCATGCTGGCTAAATCTTCAATTTGTGTTCAGTGAAGGTAGCTGTTGATGTGTCTCCCATAGTTGATAGAACGTTTTTTAGAACACCACTGAATGATGGTTATGCCATTGCACCAGATACTCCCACAGTGTCCTGTAATGGTCATGTGGCTTCAAATGTTGTTACTGCCATGATGTAGACTATTGGTGTTATTGATGTAGGATTGCTATTGTCAGGGCAGGATGTATAGCTCTAACAGAGGTCATGCATCAATTATAGTTTGCCTACTTCATTTGATCCAATATAATATTCCCTTTCTTCCATGATGTCAAGGTCCATCCCTGAATGGTACAGACTATTGGGGTTGATGACGCAGAAATGAAGGTTTTACATTTATTAGCGCATAAACGTAGTGCTGCAATAATCAAGTGTGACTTTAACCGAACTAATAAAGATTGTACGGGGACAAATGTGCCCTCAGAGTAGTTCGCCAACATTTAGAAGCGTGCTTTATATAACGTGATGTATTAGAATTGTACTAATCTGACATAACCGTAAACGTGTGCCATGATTTGCTTGTTTGAAATGTTTTAACTTAGCATAACTTTAGTGGAGACTTCGGCCTAGTTGCCTTGTCTCACGGTTTAGATGCTCGTGTTTTTCTAATGTGCTAATAAACGTGTATTCTTGCTTGAAGCTGTACTTTTCCAGTGAGATCGGTTCACATGCTTATCTTTAAGGTTTCGTGCCAGCCTGGCATCTTCTTCTTTGCTCCAAGGTCAATCTGCAGGTGCGGACAATGGAAGCTCTGAAAGTGAGTTAATTGGTAAAATATGTTGCAACTTACGTTCCCGACTCCAAGGATAATGTATGCCTAGGTAGAAGCTTGTGAATTGTTGTTTTTGATTGGACAATTTGAAGCCAACCTATGAACCCTCCAATGGAAGACCCTACTGGATTTGAACTGTTGTTTATTTAAACCTGGTGCACAAGGAGAAAGCGTCCATTACCCATTGCACCCATTGAGGACATTAGACATTGCAGCCATTATGGCCCATCTTGCTGACTTCGTCATTTTGCCATCTTCTACGATGCCAATTGATGTTCGACGCCATTTTGAATGAGACTTTGATGCTTTCTCTAATCGAGAGAAAGAGACTTTAAGTAAATCTCGCCCTAGAGACTTTAATTTTGATCTGCCCCTTTGCATGAAGTAGTAGTTTTGTCCTTTTATCTTGCCGCTGTGAGGCAATTGCCCCGTCCACCCTACCCCTTTGCCCCGTCCCATGCTGATCGAAATCGGTACCTGTGAGACGAAGACTTCCTTGAATGCTGATTGAATTTGGTAAATATGAAAGGAAAAATGGTCAATTGCATTGTGTTTCTTTTTAGGTAACCAACTGCTGATTTTTGATAAGAGCCCTAGTTAGGAGTTTTCCAAATCAATGTTGCTAAATTGTTTTTGCATGAAGTCCCACATGCAGATGCTAATTTGAGGCTAGATGAGGATTCATTTGATGCACGATGCAATTTGAGACCTTGTTATGCTGACTAATGTATGCAATTAGCTCATTACAGATTATAGTTTTAGTGGTTTGTGTTGCTATTATCGAATGCATTGTTATTCAAATGCTGCATAGATTGCATCTTTTTCGCCGTTATGGACAGCTATTAATGTTCATTTACATATATCATTTGGTGTTGAGACACATTTATATTGTGCTAGCTTTGTTAATATAGGGAAATAAATTCATTAACTTTGAATGAACTGGTGTGGTTATTCATGGCCGAAAGGTCATGGTTCGCCGAGATGTTTTCTGGATTAATTGTGAAGTGTTATGTTGATCAGGGCATTGCTTATGTTCGTTATTGATTATTGATTTAATTAAATTGACTAATCTCGGGTGAAGAGAGCCCCACTTGGTCAAAAGATTCATCGACCCAAGAGCGTCCAAATACAGGTAATTTATTAGTACGGAACGCTCTATCAGTAGATGGTAGCAGAGGACGGTTAGGCACTTTGGGACCCCACTCGAAAGGTATATGGTGTTGAATTAGATTTTTCTTGGGTAAAACAGATTGAGAGAATGATGATGCACTAAGTCCCCCGCGACTTTCCCGGGATCTCGGAGCTTGCGAATGGAGAGAATGGAGGTGTGAAATCGGCGTTGGCGGTACTAGTGACGGTATGAGTGAAGTCAGGGTTTTGCGCTTGCACAGCTTATTGCCGCAGATTGTTTGAAAAGGTTGCGAGGATTTTAGAGAATAGCGGAGGTGCGACTCCGAGTGTGAGAGTAGGGAAGTCGTCGAACTTCATGTGCATGTGGCGCTTTGTGCAGAAAAAGGTCCACGTGGTTGTTGTTGTTGAGACGGGCCCTGCGAGGTCAAGAGACTCCGGAGTATGTTGAAAAGTGTATGAGACACTTGTTTTATGTTGTGGTCTGGTCGGTTTAATAGGTTGACCGGGCGTGGTCAACGAGTCGGCACGTGTGTTAAGGGAGTGAAAGAAAACTTCGACTTCGGGCTTTGACAAATTCTAAGTGCACTAGAATAGATCATTGACAAGTTGAGAGCAGAGTCTGCAGGTCAGATTTGCTTGCGAAAGTGGGGACCGAGAAAGATGGAATAACTGCCGAGGCTAGCGAAAAATCCCTAAGGTCCTGAAGCGATTGTGTTACCCTTCCTGTAGTAAACCGACAGATCTGTTTTATTATTATTTGGTTGCTCACGATACATGCCAGAAGTTGTTACGAGAGGAGCGGAGTGAAGGAGGACAAGCCGCAAGGCTTTGTCAGCCGCAGTGTGTGTGAGTGTGACGTCACTAGGAGCCGCGCTGGGATAGGTTGGTTGCAGAGAAGGGTCGCGCACGGATTGGACGCAGTCCGTGGGGCTCGATTGGAAGGGGAAAGGCAAGCAAAGAGTATTCCGGGAATTAAAGTCACTTATTGATTACAAACTTTGTGAAATAAAAGACGAGAAAATTAAATTTTTTAAAGCATTAAAGAGTGCGATGAAGGGGGAGTCTTACATTAAAGCGAGCGTAGGAGAGGAGACGCCACCCGAAGGTACACCAGCTTACATTGTAATGGAGGAAAAGGGGGTAGCTCCGTGCCTTTGGCTAAAGCAATGGCACAAGCTGACAGAGAAACATGGGAGCGTAGCGTTCCCAATCCATGGGACATTCAATATAAGGATCCTAGAGAATTTGAGATTCACAATGTACGACATGAAGGTACTTCCAAGGCCAGCACAGTTTGAGGCTCTAGCGATTTGGGAACTAATGGCTAGACAGCAACAGCAAAAGAAGTTCGAGACCAGGATAAGAAAAGTAGAAAAGACACTAGCGGACACTAGGTGGGATAATGCACAGAAAGTGTGGAGGACAGATATATTGCAGGGGATAAAATTGTTTCCCGCAATTGCTAAGGAAGAAGAGGCGACAGGCAAGAAAGCTACCTGTAAGACAAACAGGAGGTGTTCCAAAGATAGAGAAGACGAGTCAGAGGATGAGGAATTCATCATGCAATTGCTGAACGACCGTCCACCACCTTATGCAGAGAGTGAACAAGGTCCAAGTACCAGTTCTGCCCCTCCGGCACCGGTACAGAATAATGAAACTCTGAATTCAGAAGCGCCATCGGGATCTAAGGACCCGAGTTTACTGTTCACCCCGCAGATACCGCAGGTTAGGAGAATATATCCAGATGTGCGTATATTGAAAACAGCAGAAAATTATCAGCCGCAGGTTCCAAGGTACTACAGCAGTGACAACAGTACGGGAATGATTCTAGATCCAACCGTAATGGGAGTACAGAATGGTCGCAACCCAACATTGGCACAAGCTGAATCAACCCAGTTTTTGATGCCTCAAAAGCAGATGCAGGGGGGAACCGCACATGCTCAGATGACGGGAAGTCAGACGGGCATGCCGGCAATGATGACCCATAGTGTGGGAATGAACATGTCTCAGAACATGGGGAATGGACAGAACCCAGATGCGATATCCCTACCCATTACTGTAGGTCCACCGGTACCTTTGTATATTCAGCCTAACTCAGGTATGAGCGGTCAAGGATCAATGGTGCAGAGTGGGACGGAAAGGAGGTGCATAGAAAACACTCCAGAGACAACTCCGATAGCGGCTCTGCCAACTGGATCTGGGTCCTTGATGGAGTTTAGTCCCATATGTGCTCAGTCAACAGTGGTGAGGTCGAGTCCCCCACTGATGATACCGCTATCATCGAACACTGAAAAGTTGCCGCAACCATCAATGGCAGTCGATGTGAATGCTACACTGATGGGGTTGAATGCGCAACAGCTGACACAGTGGTTCAACAGTCTGAATTCCACACAAAGCTCAGCCAGTGGGAAGGGAGAAGACTATCTGAATAGGGTCAGGTTGAACAAGGAAGCAGACGAATTGGTGGAAGGGACTATGGGGGTGAATAGGTTAGAGTCCTACTCGGAAGAAGAGCTGAGGTATCTATGTCCCAGGATTACGAGAGAAGTGAACAAGGTACATAGAAGGTTGCAAGAAATAGCAGACAAAAATGGGGTTGAGATAGACCAGACAAAACACTTGAGCAGGAGCTATAGATTGGATTTCGGGACCACAGACTTTGAACACATGAGGTCAGCAGGCATGAAAACGCACCTTAGAGAATTGCTGCAGAGTGCACAAGTGTGGAGGTGCTTAGACAAATGGGAAAGCAGATGGGCAAAGAAAAAGGAAAAGAAGAAGGACAGTGTCCCAGAGCACAATGAGAAAAGACCGCAGAGTAGTGATGCAATAACCATGTTACCAATGAGGGAGACAGCAGGGGGAAAATTAATACATGTACCGTGGCACAGAAGCGACATTCAGTCTTTTACGGATGATTTTCCCAAACTGAGAGAGAAACCGATTGAATGGTATCAACAGACTGATAGGTTTGTGAAGCTTGCAAAATGTTTTTGGGAAGACCTGAACACCCTCTTTGAGATTGTGGTTCCGGCAGATTTGTGGGAAGACTGCAAAAGGGCTGTAGGTTGGCCGACAAGTGAACCAGAGAGAGACAGGGATACGGGTGCACCATCACCTATGGTGATGAGCTTGTACTATAAGGTGATTGAGCATTTGAAGACGAAGGTTGCCGCGAAAAATGTGGATTGGCAGAAGATTGATCGAACTGCCCAAGAGGCTAAAGAGTCGATTCATGGTTACTATGAGAGGTTGTTGAAGGCATTCAAGAACTACAGTGGCACGGAAAATATAGAGGCGAAGGACATGCTTCATTTTGTGTTCAGATTTGTGGAAGGACTGAGACCAGAGATAAGTCAGATGATAAAACGCATTTGATTTGTTGGCAGTCGAAACCTATTGATGAGGTGTTGAATTATGCGAAATACTATAGCGACGAAATTGAAGTGAAACAGAAAAGGTTGAAAGAGACAGTGATGGTGATGCAACTTAAAGCAGCTCAGACAGGTCTGCAAGGGTTGCAAGGGTTCCAACAGCAGATACCACAACCGCAGCCGCAGCCGCAGGGAAATATGGTGTTTCAGCCACAGGCGAGAGGCAGAGGAGGTTTTGGGAGTAATGGTCCGGATTTGAACACTGTTGTGATTCCAAATGGTGTGCAGGCAATGAAAAGGGTGATGCCGTGTCACGTGTGCGGAATCGTCGGGCATTGGAAACGCGAGTGTCCGATGGTGGTGCAGGAAGGTGCAGGTGTTGGTCAGTAAAACAATGATGTCAATGCATTCCAGACAATGAGGGGACCGAAAATTAGAGGTCCAAACCCAAATTTTCAGACCATAAATAAGCTGCAGGGATTACAGCCCATGCAGCCGCAGCAGATGCAGATGCCCCGTATGCAGATGACGCAAATGCAGCCAATGCAACAGCAGTTTCCCATGGTACCTAATCAGCAAATGCAAATACCTTTGGCACCAGTGAGTCAGCAGCAAGTGATGGTTCCTCCACAGGTCTCGGGTCAGGTGATGAATACAAATGGCACCGTACAACAGTTCCCATTACACAGTGAGAATGGAATAAACAATGTATGGGAGAGTGAAAGTTCAGATGAGGAGGGAAATTGTGTGCTTGCAGCATCCTTGGAAGTTGATCAAAAGGGTTCATATGTGGAGGGAAGAGTTATGGGTCATCCTGTTTCATTCTTGGTCGACACAGGAGCCACACGTTCAACTGTTAGGAGCATTGAAGTACCAGATTTGCCACTCTCAGGGAGAACAGTTCAAGTAGTGGGAGTAGCAAACAGGCACCTGACGAACCCAATCACAGATCCAGTACAAGTCAGAATTGGTAACTATCAAGGGTCACATAGTTTTGTGGTATGTGACTCAAGCCCGATAGCACTGTTAGGGAGAGACCTATTGTGCAAATTGGGATGTTCGATTATGTGTTCGAACGATGGAATTAGAATTCAGACGAGCAGTGATGGGGAAGAAGAGGACAGTGTAGAAGGGGATGAGATGGAAACAGTCGATGAAGAATATCCTCTGATTAACCTTTTCCCGATGATAACTGAAGAAGATATTCCAGCTGAATTACGGGAAACAGTTGGAAAGGAAGTGTGGGATATGACAGGAAAAGAGGTGGGATTGATGAAAGGAGTGGAACCAGTGAAAGTGACCGTAAAACCCAATGTAACCTTTCCCCAGACCCCACAATACCACATGGCACAAGACACCCTCATGAAAGTCGCCCAACTCATTGACGAGTTTGTAAAACAGGGAGTACTGAAAGAAGTGTTAAGCAGTCCATGTAATTCACCAATCATGGGACTAATAAAGCCGAGTGGAAAGGTCCGAATAGTGCAGGACTTGAGGAAAATAAATGACATCATAATTAAATGCTGCCCTGTAGTACCGAATCCAGCTGTGATAATGTTTCAAGTCCCTTGCGATGCCGAGTGGTTCTCAGTCATTGACTTGTCACAAGCATTCTTTTCGGTGCCTCTTCATGAGGACAGCCAATTTCTCTTTTGTTTCAAATTCTTAGACAGAGTTTACAGTTGGTGTCGAATTCCTCAAGGGTTTTCAGAGTCACCGTCAATTTTCAATCAGATTCTAAAGAAAGACTTGGAAGCGTTAGAATTGCCATTCGAGTCAACCCTAGTACAGTACATCGATGACTTACTGATTGCATCTAAGACAGAAAGTGGCTGCACAGCCGACACCATTGCTCTACTGAACCATTTGGGAAGGAATGGACACAAGGTGTCTCCTTCAAAGTTGCAGTTCTGTCAGAAGAAAGTAAAATATTTGGGTCATCAAATAGAGAAAGGGTCACGGAGAATAATGAAGGAAAGAATAACAAGTGTACTTCAAATGAGTCCACCAAAGACGAGGAGGGAGGTGAGGAAGTTTTTGGGGATGGTGAGCTACTGTCGCCAGTGGATTCCCAACTTCTCAACTCTAGCAAAGCCTTTACTGAAACTGACCCAGAAGGATGCCTTGGATGAAATTGAGCTGAAAGGAGATGAGATGGATGCTTTTATTGAATTGAAAGAATGCATGTGCAGGGCTCCAGCTTTAGGTATGCCTGATTACACAAAGCCTTTCACATTGTTTTGTCATGAACGTGATGCATGTTCTTTGTCTGTCTTGACCCAAGCCCATGGCGGCATAAACAGACCAGTAGCGTATTTTTCAGCTACTTTGGATCCGGTCGCAGCAGCACTTCCAGGGTGTTTGCGTGCCATAGCAGCAGTTGGTATCAGCCTCACTCAGAGTGAAGGAATAGTGATGGGACACCCATTAACAGTCATGGTCCCTCACTCAGTTGAGATACTTTTGACCCGCTCCCGAACGCAACACATGACTGGAGCAAGACTCACAAGGTATGAGACAATAATTCTGGGCTCACCGAATGTGCAGCTGAAAAGGTGCACTACGTTGAATCCAGCAACCTTGCTTCCCGGTGAAAATGCTGAAATTGAGAACGCTGAAGACGTCGAGCATGACTGCCTTCAGGTGACTGAATTTTGCACAAAACCCGGACCTGATATTAGGGATACTAAGCTTGATGAAAATGACCATATTATTTTTGTTGATGGTTCATGTCTAAGAGATGGGATGGGAATTTTGAAAGCAGGATATGCTGTATGTACTGTAACAGGTGTCTTGGAAGCATCCTGGCTTCAAGGAGTCTATTCCGCACAAGTAGCAGAGCTTGTAGCCCTTACAAGAGCATGCCAACTGTCTACATTGATGAAGGTTACCATTTACACTGACAGTCAGTACGGGTTTGGAATTGTGCACGACTTTGGGCAACTATGGTCACAGAGAGGTTTCCTGACCTCTTCAGGGTCCCCAGTGAAAAACGGGGAGAGAATAAGGGAATTGTTACACGCCATTCAGATGCCAGCCGAAATTGCAGTGGTAAAGTGTAGTGCTCATACGAAAGGACAGGACTATGTTTCTCTGGGAAATGCATATGCGGATCAAGTCGCAAGATTTTGTGCCTTGAACTGTATATTGCTCAGGGATGAATGGAATTTGATAAGTGAACCAGAACTCGAACCAGCTGAAGCATTTACCTTGAAGGTCGTGGATACAATGGATGAACTAAAAGCATTACAGAATAGCGTCAGGGAGGATGAAAGAGATTCCTGGATTAAGTCACAATGTACAAGGAGACCAGATGAGTTATGGGTTTCAAATGAAGGGAAATTCGTTTTACCAAATAGTCTCTTATCGCAGCTAGCGCGGTTCTATCATGGGCAAGCTCACCTAGGGAGAGATGCCATGATAAGATTGTTCAAAACTGATTGGTTTAACCCCAGATTCCGTCAAGTTGCAGAAGCAGTTTGCCATCGATGTGTCATTTGTCAGCAGATGAACCCAGGGAAGGGAACGGTTGTGAACGTGAGCCACATTGGTAGGGCAGGTGGCCCGTTCAGCAGAATGCAGATGGACTTTATTGAGATGCCTGTGCATGGAGGTCTGAAGTATGTGTTGGTGATTGTGTGCATTTTTAGTCACTGGATTGAAGCATACCCCACACGTAGAAATGACAGCCTTACAGTTGCAAAACTATTGTTGAGGGAGTTGATACCACGTTTCGGATTCCCGATCTCTTTAGAATCAGATAGAGGAAGTCACTTCAATAACGAGGTGATAAAGTTACTTTGCGCAGCGCTGAACATTGAGCAAAAACTGCATTGTAGCTATCGCCCTGAAGCCTCAGGACTGGTGGAACAAATGAATGGTACACTGAAATCAAGAATGGCGAAAATATGTGCATCGACAAATTTGAAATGGCCTGACGCATTGCCTTTGGTGTTAATGTCAATGAGAAACACCCCTGACAGAAAGACTGGATTGTCCCCGCACGAAATTCTCATGGGCAGGGCTATGAGACTTCCTGCAGTTCCCGCAAACGCGCTTTTGAATATTACAGATGATATGGTGTTAGACTACTGCAAAGGTCTGGCTGACGTGGTTCGCTCTTTCTCTCACCAGGTGGAAGCAACCACCTTGCCACCGATCCAAGGTCCAGGACACACACTGAAAGCAGGTGACTGGGTCGTGATAAAGAAGCACGTGAGGAAGTCGTGTCTGGAACTCCGTTGGAAAGGCCCTTTCCAAGTGATCCTGACGACCACTACCGCTGTGAAGTGTGCGGGAGTTCCCAACTGGATTCTCGCCAGTCATACAAAGAAAGTGTTGTGTCCCACAGATGAGGAAGTTGAAGCGCTGAAACTGCCAGTACCTGATAACAAAGTGCCGAGCGCTGAGACAGAGCAAAACAGAACTAGAAGCGAACAGGCAGGAACAGGAGAGAGAGAAATATTCTCTGAGGACGAAACAACCGATTCACTTGGGGAAGACCAAGGAGAAACCTCAGACAGCGACGAAGCAGCTGAAGGTGACAAAGAGCCTGAAGCAGCTGAGGGTAACAAAGAGCCTGAAGCAGCTGAAGGTGACAAAGAGCCTGAAGCAGCTGAAAGTGACGAAGAGCCTGAAGAAAGTAACGGTGACAAAGGGCTCGAAAGAGGTGAAGAAGCAGGAGAGCCTGATCAGAGGAGGGCTTTCCCAGAAGCAGACGGTACAGAAAAAGAAAAGGAAAACCTGATTGACTCCCCAGAAGGAGGGGACAAGGCAGAACAGAACGAAAATGTTCAAACTTCCTCAGAAGAGATCGCAGGTCCATCAAGTGGACACAGTGCAAAGAGAAGACCAAGTATACCACCAGTAAAACTAAGAACTAGAGAAAAGTTGAACGACAGTGAAGGGCCGAGAGTGAAAGAGAAAAGAAAGGAAGTGTCTGTTGTGGTACCAACATCAAGTGAAGAAAAAGACTTGGCCAAAGAGGAAAGTACCAGTGAGGCAGAATCGAAGAGAGATGCAAAATTGAAAAGGAAAAGGATACCAAACAGGAGATATTCCGGTCCAGAATGGGCATATGTAGTCAATGACGATTGGACCGACGAATTTGTATCTCTTAGCCTCGAGAACGAAGAAGAAGAGATACCAATAGAAAAGAAAAGTTTTATGGACACTATTGATTGAGAAAAAAACTGATAAATGACATTGCTTGCTATAAATCTAACGTGATACAACCAGCTGAGACATTGCTAAACCGGATGAGACATTTGCTAACTTGATAAGACTTTGATAACCTGATTGACTTTTAAACCCGATTTGAGACAACGTTGCTAACTGAAGAAAAAAAAAAAAAAAAAAAAAAAGACTGAGTTATTGCCGAATTGAGACAAATGCTGCTAACCGATAAGTGACTGGGCTCCTGAAGAAAACTGTGTCAACATTGCGCTTGTTCAGCTTTGTAACTAATTGCTAAATCGTTTCTTTATAGGTGCTTCTAGCTCTCTGATTCTATACGGATCATGACTACACAAAACAGTAGAGTGAAATATTGTAAATATGCGTGTATAGGCTTGATAACTGCATGTGTACTAATAATAATGGCAATAGTGCTTGCAACGCGTGGTAAGGGTGAGAGTGAGAAAATTGATGCTTCTACTTCTGCTCCTGATACTGTCACTGAACTAACCGCATTGAAAAGACTAGAATTAGATGAGAGACACTTGCATGATAAGAAGGAACTTTCGTATAATGTTTTCTATCGCCTACTAACAGAATATGTTGAGACTATGGATGCGAAAGATTGTTATGTGTGTACACAGATACCGACATCGGTAACGGAAGGGGTGACTTATCACCACATGCCTCTTACATATGGGATTACATGTAGTTTAGTAACTTCTAGATTTTATGGTCAAACTAACATACAGTATTTTTATTCAAATTATGATGTTACCTTTGCATATGTTCCTATAATAACGCAACTAAGCCAGATTGCTAAAGATTGGGATGCTAAAATAATGAGGGAATTTTTCGAGCCAATGCAACCTTTTGAAACAGCTCATGCTCATAGGGAAAACCTTACATGCTCACTCACTGCAGTAGAAATAAGCTTTTTAGATCGCACAGATGATAGAAGGGCACAAATGAATGCGAAATTAGAAAAAGAGCTAAGTAAGAGGACTTCAGTAGATAATTATGCTTTTGCCGCAATAAAAACACAAGGGAGAATAGCTTTAGATGCTTGGCATGTAGGGAAATTTTGTATATATCGTGGTGAATCTTATTATGATAAAATTTTCGTGGGAGCGAGTGAATGTAAACATACGTTTATCTTTAAGGCCAAATGGACATTCATGCTGAACGGACTTGACCCTGTCATACCTGGTGTATATTACATTTGTGGGCATAATGCCTATTATCGTCTTCCAAAGGGATGGTGGGGGAGATGTTATTTGGGTATAGTGTTCCCAAAGGTTTATCAACTGGATGACCTATCGGTGATTCCAAAGACGTCTGGATCTCATCGTATCCAGAAAAGAGAGACCGCAGCTGCTGTGGTAGGAGATATATTTGGAGCCATGATTCCTTCATTGGGAGTTGTGTTGAATTCCATCAAAATAAGAAAGTTGTCTACTATAGTGGATAACATGTTGACAAAGTTTTCAGGTGCTATAATCCTGATGGATGCTGAACTTGCAGCAGAAAGAGCTATGACTCTTCAAAACAGGCTTGCCCTAGACATTCTTTTAGCAAAGGATGGCGGCGTTTGCAAAATGTTTGGTGCGCGTCACTGTTGCACGTATATACCAGACAACAGTGTGAAGATTAAAACAATGCTTGCTAATCTAACAAAAGAGAGTGCAGACTTGAAGGAATTGAAAGAACCAGGAGTTTGGGAGAAGGTTGGAAAGGGAGTTGCTTCAGTGGGAAATTGGCTTGGTAGCATTTGGAATGGAATATTACTAAAAATAATACAGGGAATACTAATAGTACTAATTTGCATCTTTGGGATTTGGGGAATAAAGAGGGGAATACTAATGATCATGGCAAGAATTAAGAGAAGGAAGGAAGAGAAAATGATGAAAAGAATGGCAGAAGAATACAAGGCAAGAACAAGGGGAACTAAAAGGCAAAGAGAACTGACAGAATTTTAATGGAATAAAATTTGTGGGAATAGTTTTGTGTGATGACAAGTAGTCATCAGAGGAGGGATTGATGACGCAGAAATGAAGGTTTTACATTTATTAGCGCATAAACGTAGTGCTGCAATAATCAAGTGTGACTTTAACCGAACTAATAAAGATTGTACAGGGGACAAATGTGCCCTCAGAGTAGTTCGCCAACATTTAGAAGCGTGCTTTATATAACGTGATGTATTAGAATTGTACTAATCTGACATAACCGTAAACGTGTGCCATGATTTGCTTGTTTGAAATGTTTTAACTTAGCATAACTTTAGTGGAGGCTTCGGCCTAGTTGCCTTGTCTCACGGTTTAGATGCTCGTGTTTTTCTAATGTGCTAATAAACGTGTATTCTTGCTTGAAGCTGTACTTTTCCAGTGAGATCGGTTCACATGCTTATCTTTAAGGTTTCGTGCCAGCCTGGCATCTTCTTCTTTGCTCCAAGGTCAATCTGCAGGTGCGGACAATGGAAGCTCTGAAAGTGAGTTAATTGGTAAAATATGTTGCAACTTACGTTCCCGACTCCAAGGATAATGTATGCCTAGGTAGAAGCTTGTGAATTGTTGTTTTTGATTGGACAATTTGAAGCCAACCTATGAACCCTCCAATGGAAGACCCTACTGGATTTGAACTGTTGTTTATTTAAACCTGGTGCACAAGGAGAAAGCGTCCATTACCCATTGCACCCATTGAGGACATTAGACATTGCAGCCATTATGGCCCATCTTGCTGACTTCGTCATTTTGCCATTTTCTACGATGCCAATTGATGTTCGACGCCATTTTGAATGAGACTTTGATGCTTTCTCTAATCGAGAGAAAGAGACTTTAAGTAAATCTCGCCCTAGAGACTTTAATTTTGATCTGCCCCTTTGCATGAAGTAGTAGTTTTGTCCTTTTATCTTGCCGCTGTGAGGCAATTGCCCCGTCCACCCTACCCCTTTGCCCCGTCCCATGCTGATCGAAATCGGTACCTGTGAGACGAAGACTTCCTTGAATGCTGATTGAATTTGGTAAATATGAAAGGAAAAATGGTCAATTGCATTGTGTTTCTTTTTAGGTAACCAACTGCTGATTTTTGATAAGAGCCCTAGTTAGGAGTTTTCCAAATCAATGTTGCTAAATTGTTTTTGCATGAAGTCCCACATGCAGATGCTAATTTGAGGCTAGATGAGGATTCATTTGATGCACGATGCAATTTGAGACCTTGTTATGCTGACTAATGTATGCAATTAGCTCATTACAGATTATAGTTTTAGTGGTTTGTGTTGCTATTATCGAATGCATTGTTATTCAAATGCTGCATAGATTGCATCTTTTTCGCCGTTATGGACAGCTATTAATGTTCATTTACATATATCATTTGGTGTTGAGACACATTTATATTGTGCTAGCTTTGTTAATATAGGGAAATAAATTCATTAACTTTGAATTAACTGGTGTGGTTATTCATGGCCGAAAGGTCATGGTTCGCCGAGATGTTTTCTGGATTAATTGTGAAGTGTTATGTTGATCAGGGCATTGCTTATGTTCGTTATTGATTATTGATTTAATTAAATTGACTAATCTCGGGTGAAGAGAGCCCCACTTGGTCAAAAGATTCATCGACCCAAGAGCGTCCAAATACAGGTAATTTATTAGTACGGAACGCTCTATCAGGGTCACACATGGCTTGTGAAACTCAGCTCTGATTTTGTCTAAGATGTTACCAATACATTTGGATTTTGCTTTGTTTTGTTTGAATAAAATGTGTAACACATTACCTCATTTCTAATTTTCCTTTGCAAATAATTGTTCAAATTATTTGACACAGTGATGGTGGAAGAGAGACATGAAAAATGAAATGGCACAATAAATGAAAAAACAATCTTGTAATTTGTGTCCAAATCCTTTATATGCATGCCACAAAGAAACAGAAAGGTGTATCAGATAATGAGAACAATGAACTGATAAATAAGTCCATCATGGTGAATGAAAGTGTAGTAATAGAGTCAAAACTGTTTGGAGTCCAATGTACAAAATATAGATGTCCTCAAAAAAGGTAAAGGTACCCCTGAAATAGTCCACAGAGTGAATGGTAGACACACAGTGGAAGAATTTAAGATCTGCGTGTCTTGGAGGTAGTGGTAAGGGGTTTTGTCATCCTCTCCTGGTGGTCTGGATAACTGGCCCCTCCCAGGAGGAGGAGGGGCACAGGTGCAGGGATTGGGGTGACAGGAGCAGGCTTCTCCCATGGCAGGACCTCCCTGTCTGTGGCTGGCAGTGGTGTTTTTTGTCCAGATGTAGAAGTATCACAGACAGGGGCAGATCATGTGGGAAGTGCCCTGCACATATGATGGTAGATGTCAAAAAGCACCCCAGTCAGGGAACTAATTTTGTCTCTGTAATGACGTAGTTCCAACATGAGCGCCCTCTGCACCTCCTTGATCTCCTAAAGCTCAGTAACAAACCAGCCCATCAGGTCTTGGGACTGCTGTACTGCTCTCAAGACTCTGTCTATGGTGGTTTGGCTGATAAAGTCACTAGTGGCCCCACTTTCCTGGCCCACTGATTCTCTCCCAAAATGCCTACCTCCTCTACCCTGTTCCCTGGAGGCACTGTGCCCTATTCCAATGCATCCTAGCGGAACTGAAGGCGGTGTTGGTGTTGTCTCAACAGCACCCAGGACTGGGGGGGTACACAATTAGTGTGATTTTCCTTTGGATATAGGAAGTGGAGGTATCCATTGGCTGAGGTGTTGTTACAGCTGGGGTGTGAGTTGTAGGTATTGGCCAAATGTGACTCACTGGAGCTGTTTGGCCAGACAGACCAAATGGAACAGCTAGCTCCCAATCGCCCAGACTTGCAGGAGTGGAGTCCGCACTGAAGGCTTGCACTGATCTGAAGTGGAGGGGTCTTGGGTGGCAGACAGTGGTCCACTGGCCCAGAGGGATGGACCTGGGAAGGATGTGTTTTACACATGCAGGCTTAGTTACACTGATGCCAACTCCAGCACACATTCGGTCTAAGCATTGCACATTGTTAAAAAGAGAGATACAACCAGGATACTAGTAACTGATATGAAACAATATATTTTGTGGAGTCATGTTTAGCTATATCTTTTTGCTAAGGATGTTGAACCATTCTAAATGTCTAATTTAAGAGGGGAACACCATTTGTGATTTGTGACACATTGCAAAGTTCAACTTACTAGACTCCACTCCATCAGGGATTCCAGTCAAGCCTTCAGGATGTAAGATCTGCAAGACCTTCTCCTCCCAAGGAAAGAGTTGTAATGGGGGCTGTAAGAACCACCACCAGTCCTCTGGGACTCCAGGTGATGCATGGAGGCCAGGGAATGGACTCTCCTGCAGGTTTTTGCAACTTTTCCTAATCTCCTCCAGTGTGCATAGATTGTTAGTTACAGCATTCACTCTGTCAAGCATTCTGTCAACTATTCTGGCGCACATTTGCCTTTACTGAGATATGGTTGTATTTTGTACTTGTGCTCCAAAGAATTATGATTCTACTCTAATGATTTAATCCACCATGACAGACAGCTCGTCCTCTGTGAAACTGTGAAATGAGGATTTCTCCTCCCTGCCACTGTAATTTTTTTCAAAACAAATGTAGTGCCCCAAATTCAGGGCTACTGTGAGAAAGTAAAATTAACAAAAAATACAGGAGAGGAACACAGACAAAAACCTGTCTCCTATGTTGTGTCCGGTTGCTCTGTAGTGAAATGGCAAATGATTATGGTCTGAAATGGAGTGTGTTTTATAGTGTGTTTTGCAGTTGTTCACAAATGTTCAATAAAGAACAGGTGTGGGCTACTAGCATCCAATCAATGGCCACAGCTATAGTACTATACTGAACGGGTCCAGTGATGGACTCCCGCTGGCATGGGCCTGCCGCTGAAACACCTCCAGCATGACTGTGTGATCTAAATAGGCTCTGCAGGATCCCCCTGTCAAGACGGCGATGGAGGACCTACTTATCAGCATTGGAGTCAGTCACGTCGGCTGTGAGATGCAGCTTGTGCGACAGAGTGAACTCTGTTGTGGTGGTCTTCAGCTCAGCGGCAATACATCTAAATACAGCAGGAGGAACACGAATTGACTTGACAGTCTTTTCGGGACCCGCCAACAACGTGGATTGGCAATAGCACTGTTAAGATCTAAATCAGGCCCTCAATCTCTTCTTCAGGGTTGTTTAAACATAAAATGAAATAATGTATGCATGCTAATAGTTAAATGTCATCATAAATCATTTATATAATACATTCTAAAAGAGTAATCATTCATGATCCAAAAGTGGAGATCAAGAGGAGTAGTATATTTTTTTTTCTAAAGTAATAATCAGTAAACTTCCGTTACATAGTATTTGCATAGTTATTAAAATACATGCCAAAGAAAAAACTTTTATTTTAGACTTCTAATACTAAGGGATAACTAACATATAAAGAGTATCTTAATAAACTGAAATACTTATTAGGTCATCAAGCAAATTGAAATTTCCATATTTAGCAGATATGTATGTGACAACAATAACCCTAGGGCAACATCTCAGGCAGTGAACTGCTAATGATTATATTTTTTACGATAATGAAATCTTATGATATAAACTCATTAAGCGTATTGACTATCAGCCGAAAATAATACCCATAGTTCGATTGTCACAGTTAGCAATTGATATAGGAAAAATAGAGGAAACAAAGAACGCTCATAGCCACGGGCCTGGATCGAGCCCCTGCTTCACAGGTCAAGAAACCAATAGCAAATGCTTTGTGCTATCCAAAACGTAGCTCAACATACCAAAACACACATTTATAACGAATTTCATTCTCCTACCTGAAATCTTTATAGATCCCGTACTGAGCATTCATTGATACAATGGATTAGTAGTCATGAATCATCTTGTAACACATTGTTTTGTCCACATTTATCATGAAAATACAAAAAAAATGACAGTAAAATGTGTTCCATTGTACTTAATGAACAAGAGTCTGCACTTCAAAGTCTTTAATTCTAATGACCTTTAACTCTTAAGTTGAAGCAATCTCTTCCCTCTTACCCGAATATATTTTAAATAATGTTCCAAAAAACAAAATTATATGAAGATGGCTGTTTCTTAAATCAGAACCTTGGTCTTTGTAAAGTTTAAGCAAAACTACAGTCTCTGTGGGTACTCTATACTAAATATGCTCTCTGTCTAAAGTTGAGAACTACCTAGAGTTCTCTCTTCTTTTTGGTATAAATATATATATATATATATTTTTTTTTGGGTGGGGGGGAATGGCCCTTTCTACAGGGTCACACCAAACGTTTTGCCTTTTGCCTTCCTCCTCCTACTTTTTGCTGTATTTTTGCTCTTGCCTTAGGACTCTGTGCACTTTACCACTGCCAACCAGCGATATAGTGCATGTGCTCACTCCCCTAAACATGGTTTGATTGGCATATACTTGACTGCCAATTTAATTTACATGTCAGTCCCGGCCTGTAAATTAAATACTACCAGTGGGCCTGCAGCACTTATTGTACCACCCACTTAAGTAGCACTTAAAAACTTGTCCCAGGCCTCCCATTGCAGCCTGATGTCAGTGCCCCACTGCCATGTCAACTTGCCATTTAAAACCCCTTGCCAAGCCTTAAACTCCCCTTTTATTACATATAAGCCACCCCTAAGGTAGGCCCTAGGTAGCCCATAGGTTAAGGTGCTGTGTAATTACAGGGTAGGATATGTACTTTTTAGTTTTACATGTCCTAGTGGGGAAAAATTCCAATATTTGTTTTCTCACTACTGAGAGTCCTACCCTTCCCATATGGTAACATTGGGGATTCCTTAGTAAAATTAATAAGTTGTAACTCCTAAACAAGAGGCAGTAGAGACATGTTTTATATCTATGAACTTGTAATAATAAACCTCTTTTACGGTAAGGTCAGATTTATTATTACAACTTTAAAAATTCCACTTTTAGGAAGTTGGCATTTTCCCACCTTTCGCCATCTGTGCCTGTAACCTGCCTTAGGTCAGATGACTGGATGTAACTGACAGTTGGGATTTTGTGAATTCACCAGAGACAGTCACAACAGTAGGGGGATTAGCGGAGCCTGAATAGGCCATTAACTGACTTGATGGGGGGGGCCAGAACTAAGCACATCCCCACTTGCAACTGAATAGGCTGGGCTCTGCCACCACACAATAGGTTTAACAACCCTGTATTGTCAGTGCAGCCAGCTAGGACCCAGGGCAGGGGAGGCAGGAAAATCCTAGAACTTCAGAGAACCTTTCTGGAAACATCTAGGAGCAGGGAACCTACGTATAAAACATAGGGCTCTCGGACCTGCTCCTCAGTTCACTACTGGTCCTGCAGAAGGACTCTCAGAGGCTGGCTGCTGCTGTGACCTGCTATGCACTCTGCCAGATTACTTCTGTAGCTGGAATGACTGATTTCCTCCCCTGCCTGGACCCTGCATGGAACTTTCAGAGGCCAGCCATGCTATAGAGCCTTGCATCACCATCTGCACCCAGGACTTCAGAAGTGACTCCAAGGGCTGCACCTGACCCAGTTTGAGTGAGTCCTGCACCACAAGAGGTCTCCCCGCACTCCTGGACCCTTGTTTGTGGTTCTAAAGGTGCCCTGGTAACCATTTTCCAAAACTGAAGATTTGCTATTTTGAACCTTAAACTTTAAAAATTCAGAACTCTGGTTCTGCTATTTGGATTGTCATGTTTTGGTGTCAAATCATTTATTAAAATTGTCTCTGTTTTTCTAATTGGTTTGGGATTTTTATTGAGTTGTATTGCTGTTTGTGTACTGCATAAATACTTAAGACATTGCCTCTAAGTTTAGCCTGACTGCTTTTTGTGCCAACCTACCCAGGGTTAAGCACAGGTTGAATTTGTGACTTTTTGTGCTTCACCCTGCAACGGGTTGTGGCTGTTGCTTGACAAGGGCTCAGCACCAGTCAACCAACAGCCCAATTTTCTATATATATATATATGTCTCTATATATATATAGTTTGTTTTTTCAGTGAAAAAAAAACAAAGGTTACAGGGACATTATAGATAGGAATTAGCATTTATAAAAATTCAGAAATTTACTGAGAAAAATAAAGGTTACAGGGACATTATAGTTAGCTTCTGAATTTACATGCACAAACGCACAAGCTATAATTACCTTAGGGCATGAGAAAAAGAAGTGTGGGAAAAGCATTTTTTTGAAACAAAATAAAAAACGTTTTCCGGGCCTGCTGGGGTCCCTAGGGGACCCAAGCACCAGGCCTGGGGGTCAGAGTATTCTTTCATTGCCACCTTCTATTTTTAAGTTCATTTTTGGGACTCGGCTTAGTCTATGTCCCAAAATGGCTGCCAACACTTCCTAGTTGAAGTGTTGGCAGTCAATCAGACATCAGCACAGGGACTGGTGGATCTGCGGAGGATCCACCTCCCTAAATATCTATAATTCTTTTTCCCTTAATATCTCAGAAACTACTGAACGGATTTAGCAAAAGACAGATTCAGAGGTAGGCGTAAGCAGAAAAGAGGGAAAGAAGCTAAGATAAGGAAAGAACGTGAGATCTAGGTATGGACATGTGAAAAGCAAATTCATATATATTGTGCCCAGTAGAAGGTGTTTGCTGAAACACGTAAACACTCAGTTTTGTTCGGAGGTAGCACATCGTATGTTAATAATAAAAATAGATTAATAGAAGAAATGTTTTGTCAGCTGCTGTTTTCACGTTACACAATGGAAGCTGTGGACTTGAGCTGGGGGTGCAGCTGAGCGATGAGTGAAATCTCATCAACTTGAAGAGTGTATATATATATATATATATATGTATATATGTATATATATTAATAGTTTCAAGGAACGCAGATGTAGAGTTAAGAACAGTATATCCTCCTTCTGCAAACTTATCTATTCAATTTTTTGTCTCTTGATACTATGGTTACAATATTGTGAACCCTTTATATTTTGGGCTTTAGATTTGCTACTACAACCTCTCAAACTGTGTCCCCAACAGTTTAAAATCTGCTAGGTGAACAGGCAGCAGCAGACAAATCAACATAATATAGGCTTTTCACATTTCCATACCCATACCTCACATTCTGATCACCTCAATTCCATTATGAATGCTAAAATAAGCTACTGAGCTTTCACTCTGATCAGAGACACTTTGAGGAATAGGCTAAGTGGGTAACTCCCCAGGGACTCCACCTTCCAAAGCCCTCCTGCTGAAGTGAACTTTCTCTCTTTAGCACCTTTCTCCTTATCTTAGCTTATTTCCCTCGTCTCTGCTCGAGCCTACCTCTGAATTGGTCTTTTGTAACCGTGTCATCTTAAGTAGTTTTGTGGCATGGGCAAAGCATATTTTAACTGTTTTTGAGTTACACTTGTACTGACCATTTAGCTTATGACTAAGCATTGTTTGGTATGATTTAGTAGACCACAGGTAATAAAAGTCAAACTTGTTGTGGACAGGGACCCCCAGTGTGCCTTGCACAGGGTTCCCAAATCAGGAAGGTATAACTAACTCTGATCAATATAGTCATTCACTAATTCAGCCTTTATTCAGAGCAGACAATGAATAAGTCAAAAGTTCCTGTGTGCCTTCTTTGATGTTAATTCCAGTCGGAATATTATAATGTCTATCAGTAAAATTTCCAAAAGGCCTGGCACTTTTCCGTCCTGCATTTCTCTCATTGATTTAGCCAGAAGAATACCTGCTATGCTTTTCATTGACTGTAGATTTCTAAGCCTGCAACCTTGTCCTGGCCCTGTATATGGTGTTCTAAATTCCTCAGCAGCTTGCAACAATGGTCCACCTAATTTGAGAAGCAAAAGCTAAACCAACCCAGATCAAGAGCTTTACAGGACCTCAGATCTGTGATATTGGCCTAAGACCATCATGTCTAGAACCAATTTGGTGTCCACTGTAAGAGCTGGTCAGGCCAACAAAAATAGCATGAAGCCCAACGGGTGCACATTATTATTACTCTCCAGTGTATTCAGAGAAAAGTAGAAGCCCTTGTAGCTTACCCGGCCTAGTAGCACAATAAGACCATGGCCCAAAAAAGCCTTAACTGTCCAAAGGGTATTTGGAGAAAGTATTGAGCTTTAACTATCAAGTTACAGAAATATTAGGAAAAATATTGTAATACAGAAATATTGTTTTCAAGAATATCATTTTTTTATACTAAGTTATATCGTTTGCAAGAATATTGTTTTTGTTAATACCATTTTCAATCATACAGTAGTAAAACATATAATTTTAAAATTATCTTTATGTATTTTACTTCATATGTTAATTGTATGTGTTATTATTGTTTGTATAATAGTTAATAGTATTTTTAATATAGTTTGTAATTTTAAGTGATTTATAATTTTTAATTTAATTGCTAATAGTAATTTAAAATGCCATAGTGGGTTGTTAGGTTTATAGGGGTATAGAATGGGAAGTTATTAGGTATAATTATTTAATAATCAATTATTGATTTATCATTATTTAATTCATTAATAACTAGGTAACTTGTAGAATACTCATATTTTTGAAAGGTATATATTAGGTGTGGACTGCTAAGTTTGTAGGGGTCTAGGGTGGAAAGTTAAGTAATAATTAACAATTAATTCTTAATTTGTCCATTATTTAATTGATTATTAATTGTGTAAATAGTGTAATAATTATAGTTTTTAGGTTGTGAATTATATGCAGACTGCTAGGTTTCTAGGGGTAATAGGTGGGAAGTTAATTAAGTAATAATTAACAACTTATTATTATTTTATTATTAATTATGTCATTGATTATTACTTATCTAAATTGTGCAGTAATTATATGTTTAAGTTATATATTCGGTGCAGGCTTCTGGGTTTGTAGAAATATGGGGATGGAAGTAATAATAAACAATTAACACTAATTTATTAATACTTATTTAATTGACTATTAATTATGTTAATTGTGGTAGACTCATGTTTTGTAGTTATATTTTAAGTGTGGGCTGCTAGGTTTGTGGGGGTATGGTGTGGGAATTTTAATAATCATGTAAATTGCTTAATTGTTTTTTTTAATACAAAAACTATACATATTAATATAGACTTTCTTGATGGTCTAATATGTATTTATGTTTATTTCTTGAGATGCTCTGTATATGTTATTTATCCCTTGGTATATGAAGTATAAAACAAAGATTTTTTTCTTTGGTATGTTTTTAATAACTATGCTAAGACTATGGAATCAAAGTTCACTGTATGTAACTTTAAAAAAATAATATACTACTCATGTTTAACTCCACTTTTGGATCATGAATGATTATTGTTTTAGAAAGTATTATATAAATGATTTCTGTTAAAATGTAACTTCGTATTGCTGTGTGTACATTATTTCATTTTATGTTTACACAGCCCTGAAGAAGCGACTGGAGGTCTGATTTAGATATTGGCGGATGAGTTACTCCGTCACAACAGTTACGAATATGTCATCTGCCAAAATGCAAATCCCATGGGATATAATGGGATTTAGATTTCAGAGGATGGGATATCTGTCGATGTTGTGACAGAGAGACTCGCCAATATCAAAATCAGGCCCTGAGTCTCAAAACACCTGTGAGATGTTTGGCTGTGATATCTTACTTTGAAGAATAAAGAAGCACATGAAACAAGCTACTGTGAAAAAATTTATTCTCAGACCCTTCTAAGTTTTCATATACAGATTTTACTTATACTGGTTGGGTACCTGTTCTCTGAGAATAGCGCCAGGCAGATTCCTGATACCCTCACTTTGTTTTTAGACAATAGTTTTGCATGTTTTTAATGATATTAGTGTAAAACAATATTTTTTTCTTATATTGTTGTACTTACCATTATAAGAATAGAAAACCATATTTTTGTAATCAGTATTTTTGATGCAATATTTCTGATCTGTGATATTGTTGGTTCCGATATTATGTCAGCGATCCCTCCACAGTTAATGGGCAGGATGAGAAGCTGTAGCAGTGTGGGATAGTAGGAACAGCCTTAAACTTGGAGGGTGAAAGAGATATCATCTCCAATGCCATCTCAGTGCTACTGGACTTCAGTAGAGTGAGCTTCCGGTACCATTAGGCCATTAGCAGCATGAACTTCATCCAACATTCCCTTGTGTGTGCTAAAAGAGCTATCATACAATAATTGCTCCTCAGAGTTTTATCATGTCAGAGAGCTTTCTCTAGCTGTTTATATCTGTGTAAATATCAGAGAGCGCCAATAGGGCCTTCTAATTACGAAATAACTATATGAAAGTGGCTGTCCTCCAGCAGCCTCTTCTGACTAGTACAGGACAGTAGCAGGATGAGCTATGGCCAGCAATGCTTTATCAGTGTTTGTAAACCTAACAAAGGTCAGTTTTGCTCAGCAAAGTTTTCTCAATGCCAGTGAACTCTAATAGTTTGGGATGTTCCACCAATAATGTCTCAGTGCCAAAGGATAACAGTTGTGATCTTTTTTCAACAATGCCGACATATGCCTATAGGGCTCCAAATATGTCATCTTTGTTGAGCAGTGCCTACTCTCTCCTAGGAGACTCCATAAGTGAGAGCTTCTGCAACTAATTATTTGTTACTGCTATAGTGTGTATGTAGTATTCATTTCCCTCAACAGTACAGAACACGTTTACATTATCACACCAATTATATATTGTCTACAATGGAACCAGTAACTACTTGGTATGTCTGTTTTGTGTCTCTACAGGTTTCCCGCAGTTTTTTCTAGTAGACATAAAACTGTTGTGAGTACGCTTTTACTCCCCTTTTTTTGTATATGTTCAATATTGAATGAACATAGTGTACGCTCACACTATAAGCTTTGGAGAAGATAGGCCCGTATTTATACTTTTTTAGCGCTGCATTTGCGCCACTTTTTGACCCAAAAACGGCACAAACTTACAAAATACTATTGTATAAACATGTTGACTCTCTATAGTGGTTAAAGTCATTATGCTTTTTCCCTTCATTGTGTGTGGGACCATTATTTCCCTCCCACTCTGCATGTGTTTTTAATCTTGACCGGCTCCTCGCTCGCCTAATAAAATTATGTTCCTCGAGGAGGTGTCCGAGCCAATTTTAGTATTTTTCTCTCCAGCTGTCTTTCCTTTTTTCTTTAACCTACGGTTTTTGCCCTTTGGTACTGCTATCTATATAAGTTCTTCAGCAAAGAGGCCCCTTGAAGGGCCCCGTCAGACATTGCAGTGCCGGTTTAACGTGGAGCAAGCCCAATAATGAAACATGAGGGCCCTTGCTTCTAAACTTACATGTACCTGTGAGACCTGACGACTCGTGTTTTTCTGTGTTTATTGTTGCTTTGTTTGGAACAGTGTACCTTTTTGCCATATTATGAGTGGGATTCTGTGTCATGGAGTGTAATTATGTGGCATGGTATTGCATGTTGTGGAGTGGCATGTAGTGGACTCGAATAATGTGGTGTGCTGTTGAGTTTTGTGACATGAAGTGGAATTCTTTGGTGCGGGTTGGGTGTATGTGGTGTGCTGTGGAATTGTGCTGTGGAATTGAATTATGTGGTTTTGTGTGGAATTATGGGATGTGGAAATGCAATGCATGGAGTTGAATGTGTCACATGGAACCGTGTGATAAGTGAAATTATGATGATTGAAATTATATGTCATGGTGTGGAGTGTATTTATGTGGATTGCTATTATAAGGCATAGAGTGGAATTATATGGGATGCATTTATTTGGTATTGAGCACAGTGTAATTATGTGGAGTTGAATTATGTGGATTTGAGTTGTATTATATGGAGTGTATTATGTTGTGTGGCGTAGAATTGTGTGGCATTGATTTGTATGATGTGATATTGTGTGGTGTTGTGTGGAATTATGTGACATGGCTTAAAATGCTATTATGTGGCATGGTGTGGAGTTGAATTTATTTTCTGTAGTGTAATTACATGTTTTAGAATTTAGTGGATACATGTGGAGTGTAAATTTGTGGCGTGAAGTGTAATTATGTAGGTGGGAATACAATTATGTATAGAGGAATTATCTGGAGATGAATTGCATTATGTGGAGTGTAGTCATATGGTTTGGAGTGAAGTGGAATTATATAGCGGAGTGGTATTATGTGAGGTGGAATTTTGTGGAATGGAGTGGAATGGAATTATGTGGAGTTTATCTTATTGGTTTGTAATTATGTGGAATGATGTGGAGTGGAAGTGTGTGCAGTTGAATTCTGTGGTATGTTATAATGAGATGTTTAAATGTATTGTGTGTAGCAGACATCTGCATCTGTGCTTTAGCTACTGCCAAAGGGCTTTAAATAGCAACCCCGACAAAAAAATGCAGAGTAATGCTTCAATAAAGTAAACAAACCACCACCCAAAAAAATGACATCTTGGTACTGTCCACAGAGCACATTTGCCAGGAGAAAACAACTTGGATGCGAAAGCGGCTTGTTGACTGTAACTCTGAGTGCAGTGAGCTGACTGCGTCATTGTAAGCAGAAACATAAAAAGTGTATTTGCATTGGATACTTTTGAGAGATATCTCTTCCTGCAAAAACAGAAACCCAAGCCTTACCACTGATGGCCCTAAGGTTCAATGAAAGCCTCTGTTGCAACATTACTGCAACCGAGACAAGCAGCCACATTTATAGTAACTCATTACTTGCCATTTATACAACACCCCACAGGCCACTGGTGTGGTATCACAGCGCTTTATGTACCTCTAAAGGGAAAAGTAGGCACCAATATACAGGGGATTCTAAGAAAACGTTGAACCCCATGTTATGAAAACCCAGCCATTTACTGCCACATTCCAGTACATGATGTAAGACTGCTCCACCAACCCACTGTCTAATAGAATAATGGAAAACTGAGTTTGAAGCTCTTATCTAAGTATACAGATACACTGAGCCAGGGGCTATGTAATTTATGGTTCTTGCTGTTAAAGCAGACGGAGGAGATACATTTGATATGTGATAACTTTATAAAATAATCTGTCTACACCAAAGGCCCTTTACATTTTAAAGGCGTAAAGGAATGTACAACAGACAAAGTAAATGAAAAGGCCAGGACCCAGTACTGGGGTGCACTGGAAATGATCCTGCCACCACAAACTGACAGGTGAACAGAACTAATAATCCCACTAGCAGCCCCTATGTATTATATCCAGCCAAGAATCACTTCAAAAGATCTGCAACTGGCTACAAAGGACAGTAAGACAGCAGCCTCGGGCAGGCTCAGCAGAGCACACTAGACTGATAAGTTCTCCATAAGGAACAATAATCTCTATTTAGTTGTTTGCACAGGGGGCCCTGGACGTCTGTGTCGGAGACAGGACAGCTGCACACTGGCAGGGCTGACAGGTCTCCAGCTGGGCCACACTCATGGGAGACATTGGCCTGATCGCTTCATCGAGATAACACGCCTGGTGAGGGGAAGGGTTCCAGCCTTAGGCATTCAAAAGCAACAACATGCATTCTAGGTGCTGTAGAGCGTAGCCACTTCAACTGAACAGAGTACTGCGTTACAGTGGTGGGTAAAAGGTAACCCCATGACACAAAAACGGTGCCCAATCTGGCATCACTACATAATGTCATACATTAAATGCAAAATCAGACAATGAACAGTGTGCATTTTAGGATCATTTCACCAAGTCTAAGAAAGTAATCTTCACATGCACAAACACGAATTGTCACTCTGGTTCCAGCAAAAGACAGACCCTGCCAAGAAAAGAAAAGGCCTGAGGCGCTAGCATGAGTAGTGCGCACTACAGGCAGAATAGCACCGCACACAGGCTTGCAACATTACATGAAACGGAGTCTCACCAGTGCTCCTTCATGGGTTCAAAACAGATCTGAAACTTGTAAAATGTGTGTTCTGGTCGATACTGTAGGTGGCATGCCCGGGAGGAGGGGGTTTCTTTTTATGAGAAACACAAACAGTGAGGTAAACTACAAGAGTTTGATTATAGCAAGAGAAACAGTAAGACAGCCAACGGTGGACAGAGTCCTCCAGAGAGATGTGTGTGTTCACAAAACCAGTTCCAGTAGTGTGGGAGGGCGGGAATGCTCAGCAAATGTGATGAGATATAACCATGATTTACAGTTGAGGACAAGATTTACAGGCATGTTTTTAATAATTTGCACCTCAAAATTGAAAGACAGAGGGAGCAGCTGTGCGGAGAAAACTGTACCTTCCTGAAACACATGCAGAAATAAAAGAAAAAATAGTGTGCAGAACCAAACCTAAACGCACACAAGTGAAAAGTTACAAGTAATAGGTCCATGATCTGTGGGAGGGAGCAACCCACGAGAAGGAGGGAAATGAAGGGAAGATTAACCACTTGCAAGCAGGGATTTTTAAGGACACTGAAATAGACAAATTAAAAGCAATGGGCAGATACAAAGCTCACCAAGTATATACAATAGGTCTCAACGCTCAACATAAAAAAGGCACAAATGTGGGACAACAGTGATTTCAGATCTGCTGCATTAGAAGTGAATGTGCCTGTCTTCAAATCGAACCTTGGTACCTACTTTAATCTGAACAATTGCACATTACCTCCAGCCTCTAACAGCTTGATGCTAATCTGCACACATATTTGTGCCCATTTGTTCATGTACCACTGCACTGTACTTTACTGCATTGTATTAAGACAGTACTGATGAGCTCGGATAATTAAGACATCTTTGAGGAAAGCATTTTTGGATCTGGCTAGATACAGATCGAGTTGTGTCACTCAAGAAACACAACAAATCAGCAAAAAGTCACAAACATTGACAAAGCCAAAGTATGGCTTTAATTTCATAGGATGTGTAAAGGGAGGCATACACAAAACCTGTTGGCTTGCGTTCCCGCATTGAAGACACACTTTTTGTTTTGGAAATGTTTTGTTTTGCTTAGGTATCAATATGGAACAATGACACTCCCGATTTCCATACAGTTTGGCATAAGTATAACAATTGGGTCTGACTTTGTGTTAACATGGTTGTTGCAGGATCCCACTCAAAATAAGCGTTCAAGGTTTTTCACTTCATTGAGTTCTTTAACATGAAGTGGCAGGCTGCATACTTTCTGAATGTGTCAAGATATATTTCCTAATCAGTGTATATAAGGAAATTGTTTTTGCAGGTTCACCCCCACCCTTTGTACCTCTTTTAGGCTATTATGTACCGGTGTAAAGACTCTGTTATGCACTGGACCTTGCTGACTAGGCCTCAGTACATGTACTCTGATCCTTAAAAATGTATGTTTAATTGCCTTATACTCAATGGGCATAGGCTACCTTTTTAAGTCCCTAATATATGGTACCAGGGGTGCCCAGGGCCTGTACGTTAAAGTGTTTCTCATGTATTGCAGCATGTACTGTGCTGCCACAAATGTGGCAAAGTAAAACATTTCTTGCAGTCCACCACTGCACACTCATAGAGCAGTTTTAAACTGCTAACTTGGCTCTGCTATTTTAAATAAAGGCAAAGGTCAAACCTTCTTCTTTAATATATACATCACCCCGAAGTCAGGCATAATGGGCCCTAAGGCAGGGTGTCTTATATTAAAAAGTGTTATATGTTTTTCATTTCCTGACTGTAAAAAAAACACATTGTTATTTTTACTTTGGAAAAGGTTATTAGCCCCATTGGTGACAGGGGGTACAGGGTTATTTTCTGACAACTCGGCAGTCCTAACTTTTGAATAGGACTACAAAATGTGATACTTCAAGGAAACAAGATAATCGTTACATAAAACCCGACTTGGTGAGCAAGTTGAATTTAATGTAACCTTTGCACAAATAGCAACATTAGTAAGTTGCCACATTGTTGTCCATGTTTTCCAGTGTCTGTTTATGGTTGCACCATGGCTGGTGTCCTTGAGACATACTTCTGACGTCCTGAGAAGAGGTGTGAACCGCAGGATGGAACACAAAGGATCTGCCAAGGCAGGAGGTGTGAATCCCCTTGGTAGGAAGGCCAAACAGGGTGAGAACCCAAAAGCAAGCTTCAAAGGGGAAGCCACTGTTGAAGGGCAAATGGTGAACATACATGAGCGAGGCTGCTGTTTTATTTTTTGCTGACAGGTTGGCTTCAGGGACAGATAGGAAAAAGCCATATCCAAGTGTTATTTTCAATGCATGCATATCCACAAGATAGCCCAGTCTCTGGGATGTTCCACACAACAAAAGAAGGGTTCTGCCAGTTGGAAGTGGGCAGAATAGTGCATTCTGGGATAGTTAGATACCACACTTAACAGTAGGTCATCACTTGGCAGGAAGGGACCTAGTAGCCTTTTGACTAGTAGCCACCACATCCAACGAGGGCACAAACTGGGCATAACAGTGGCACCCCTGACACCCTGAACTGAGATCACATCTGCACTGAAGAGCTGACCAAAGAAGGACTGCCTTGCTGTAGGCTGGACCCAGCAAAGAGAAGCTATTACAAGACGGGACTACACCTGCTGCTTCTTGAGCTAGCAAAGAGAGGACTGTGCCAGTGGTGACCTGCTCAAAGAAAAGTAATCCTCAAACCTCAAACCAAATAAGTGACTCCAAAGTCAGTTGGCTAACTTCCTGTTACAGCCAGCTTCAGGGCCACAAAGCTAAATAAGCCTGTCTTGGTGAGTTGGTAGCTAAAAATACCGGCCCACCGCTGACCACCAAAGTGCAGCATGGGAGACCAAGTTCCAACCCTCAAAAGTTGCACTCAACCCTGCCGAACCCGGGAGAGTCATTTGAGTACAATTTGGCCACCGGCAAGGAAGTTATTGCCAGTTAAAGGGAACTGCTGGTTTTGTTGCAACTGGTGAACAATAGACCTGCAGTAACTATTTTTTGGCTGGACTTAACCAGACCCCTGTTGCCAAAGTCACCCCACCACATTGATGAATCAAGGAGTAACTTTAGGAAGACCCCCATCAGAGGAGCAGCATCCTTTGCATCTTCAGCATCCTGTACTCCTTGCATTGGGACCATTCCAACAAAGGCTATGGCGGTTCGCCCATAGAGTCTTGGACTGGAAATGAGACTGCTTTGACTGCGAGTTAGCTGTTCATCTGAGCCTCTTTGACTCCTGTGACTCACTCTCTGCTGTAGTTGGTTGCCCAAAGTGGGCCAGAGCAGTAGTTCACAACTTTATAAAACTTTTTCAAAGTTTGCAAAGTTGACTGTGAATGTGGTGCTTTACAATGATTTATTGCTCTGAGTGAAAAAGCAGTGATTTATTGTTCCTTAAACAATTCATATCTCTAAAACCCTCAGGTGGATTTTTGTCATTGAGGTGTCTCTATAAAAACAAAAATACAACCTATTTCCATAAATTGTTATCTGATTTGTATTGAGTCTTGTTTTCTTCTTATACAACTGTTTTGGTACTTCTTTTTGCTCCGTTGATTAAGTCTGACAACTCAGGGCCATGGCTACCCAAGGCTGAGCTAAGGTTTTTCTAACAAATCGGACTTGACCCAGTGCATAAAGTGTGTTTATTACATGGTGAGACATCACAACCATGCCATATAATAAACTTCTTTCCAAACAGTGTAAGATAGGTGAGGCAGGGAGTCGACCACTACCCGATGGGCGTTTGGCCAAGGGCATCTGTTTGGCTTCTCTTTTTGTATGGACTATGCAGCTCCTTCCCTTGGCTGGCTCACATGCAGAGTCACCACTGGAAAAATGCCTGCAGCCATATTGTGCATTTGCCATCTGCTAGATCAAATAACCACAAACGAGACAGGTTCAATGTCAAAGCATAATGAAAATGGGCTGTCCTGAGTGGGCACTATATGATGGTGTTCCTACCTCACGGCTTCCTGTTGCCCTGATAGGGAAACCTCAGGGAGTTGTTGCTTTGGAGCAGCACAACAGGTCAGCCAGTACTATTTGCCTTATGGAGCGTGGAAATGTGTTGGTGATGGCTGGCTAAGGAGAAGTTGGGGCTGGTGAGAGATTTCTTTTTTTGTCCTCTGCTTTTTAACCCACCAAGAGACAAAGGCCATTCCTTTGTGTAGATGAACAAATCTTGCAGTCAGATCCCAGTGCACAAACCATGCCAGTATAGCTGAGCCTTGACCTACATATATAATGTGCACACACAGCCATAACAGTGGCATTTTAACCGTGGCCAGCATGTACCCTGTGTAAAAATAGCTCTGTGGTGCCTCCACCTCATTTACATATATCCAAAGCATACACGCACAGCTGTGCCAGTGTATTTCAGTCAAGATCTCCGCTTGCCAGTGGTCACACAGTTCTGACATTCTACCTTTATAGACACAGAGCTGGCAGTACACATCAATCAAAATTAACTGGTAAAATCTGCATACACAGCTTAATCCTGATCAGCAGCTCTACTGGTGTCTCTCAAAAATTATATGCACATACCACAGCACAGCAGTGCACCCCAATTGATGTCTAGCCATATACTGTGCACACAACTGTGCCAGTGCACTTAACCTGTAGAATACCACAAGCAATAATAACACAAAGTAATGCACTTTAGCCTTAGCCTCCATGTTATCTATACGAACAGGCCTCTAGGTGCACTTCCCTTCTTAATGGAGGTTAATATGTGTGCAGAAAGTTCAGTGCACCTGATTCCTGCAACGCACAAGCACAGCTCTCCCATGGATAATGTTACAAATCATGCCTTTATCATTTTATCATGCATCTAATCCCACAACTATGTATTGACCATCACAACCAGTAGATAGTTATAGTTAGGACATAGTTTTCATTGGAAAAGCATTTTTTGTTTTGCCAATAACTTTGGCGCTCTTTGATGAATCTTCGCAAAATTTGCAAAACTAATATGACAGTTCAGATGTTGTCTTGAGCATTTTGGGGTGATCTGTCAAGAGGCCCAGCGGGGATGTCGGCAGTAACATTGCAGCCAGCTCCTAATGAAGCCGGCGGCAATGTGGCAGTGCGGCGGGTGCAGCAGCACCCGTTGCGCTTTTCACTGTCTGCCAGGCAGACAGTGACAATTGCGACAGGGCTGTGCCTGGGGGCCCCTGCACTGCCCATGCTAAGTGCATGGGCAGTGCAGAGGCCCCCAGGGGCCCCGCGACTCCCCTTACCGCCAGCCTTCCATGGCGGTGTCTATCGCCATGGACAGGCTGGCGGGAAGGGGAGTCAAAATCCCGAGGGCATATCCGCTCGGACGGATTCTGAACGCCGGGACAACCGTGGCAGAAAACCGCTGGTCCCTGTGGTGTGACCGCGGCGCTACCGCCGCCGTCAAAATATGGTGATTTGTACCGCCAGCCTGTTGGCGGTATGATTACCACTTCAAAATGAGGCCCTTAGTGTATCAGTGGTATATGTGTAAGTAGTTGTAGCCCTAACGCATGGATGACCTAATAACTATATGAGCGGTCTATGCATTAGTGAGTGTAGTGTATCTGCATGTTAAAGTGATTAATATACATCTACATGAGTACTTAGAAGACATATGAACTGTGTATATCATATATTTTATTGCTCAATTTGCAGAAAACACAACTGAAGGCAGTTCTTAAACAATACTGTGTAAGGATAAACAATATTTCATATGTGTCTGAAACAACTATTATTCTTTTGTACAGACCCTTGTATTTCTACAAGACTGCTGTATTAGGTACGACAGCACATCTGATTGTAGGCGACTGGCAGCTGTCAGCCCTACCCTTCTGGCTTTCTAGAAGCACCTCACCAAAACATAAACAGTAAGGATAATTTCTGACAGCCTAGGGCACAGACTCTGAAATCCTCTCAGGGAATTGCAGAGCAACAAGTCTTACCTTTTTTCTCGTTAGAAATGAGTCTCTTACATACACTCATGCAAGGAAGAATATGCAGGACAGTTTTCAATACATTTATTGAAATGACTGTAATCTACAATAAAATGCGTGAGCTACAATGATTAGGATAATGACAAGAGACAAGGTCAGGATTGTGCAAATAAATGATGTGAATATGAACATTCCGAACATGTGGCAATAAACATGAATACACAAATTCCTCCCTGAAGTGTTTTGCCTACCCTAAAGACAGCAATGTGTAATAAACCTAATTTGCCCAAGCCATGTCTATAAGAAGTGCTGCAACCCCCATTACCTTAGAAGAAGGTTGGCCTCCAGGCCCTAAATCAGGAGGTGTAGAGACAAAGGCTGAGGTCTGCTGCAAAGTGACGTGCAGTATGGATGGAATATCCTGGGTGGAACCCCCTGTAATGACCTTAGTCTCACAGGTTGTTTATAAAAGGCCCATGTTATTGTTTGTGTAGAACATCCTGGTGTGGGTATGTACCTAAGTGATAGATTGGGTGCACAAACTTGGATCATCACTACCATAACAAGAGTGCCTGACATGATCATATTATGTGAAGCAAAAGGACATGATGACAATCTAATACATACATTACTGATAATGACACTGTCACAGAATGGCAACTGATTATAACATAAATAATAAAAAACATAACATGAAAAACATTTCTTATAACATGCAACAGCAAGTACTGCTAAAATGAATACAAAATTAATAAAACACCAAGCATGTTATCTAGGTAAAAGGGCACAGGCCTGCAAGCCGAGATTAAGCTAAACTCCTGTACACAAGCAAACTACAACAGATCCACAACACTACTGTCTTCAAATGACATATGTCTCCAAATACTGTTAACAAAAGAAGGAAATTATGTTAGTACCATGGTTATAAAACAAGTAAAACAAATAAGTACACAATAATTATTCAACATCAGTATATGACAATTAAGTAAAACATTGTATTTTCCCTCTTTCCTGTTCTCAGTTTTTTTATAAAAGTACCTATGAGGACAGTACTGTATAATCATCATTGAACAGTGGGGAAAAAACAGTCATTTAGATTGTAAAGAAAACATATTTACACAGTATTTCACTACAAATAAGTGATTCTGCAAATGGCACTCACTAACTTTTTTTACATTATTTGATAAAGCCACAGTTAGCACATTATTGAAAACATTGCATGCTAAAACAATTTGGTTAATGTAATAGCTGGCACAAATCTACTAATGAATATAATCCAGTGTTAAATTTTCCACTTCCTTTTGTAGTCATTACCCTTGATAGGCCGAATGATGTGTTAAATAATGATAATGCGCACAGTGAGAAAACGTATATTCATTTCCTTCCTGTAATCATTTTAAAATATTTTGGCCACAGCTTATTTTTGCATATCCCTTTGTTGACCTTACCCCCAATAGGATGAATGGTGTCTTAAAGAAAACGGATCCACATAAACAGAAATCCATACAGTTATTTTATTCCGTAAATCCTATGAAGGTGTTTCTACCACACTTAATTTTTGGATATACTTTTTTTTATGTTACTCTTCAAAGGCCAAATGATGTCTTAAACAGTAATGATCCAGATAAAAAGAAGCATATATAGTAATTTCCTTTTGTACATGACATGAAAATAAATCATCCACACTTTACTTTTGGATATTCTTTTGTTGACATCACCCCTTGTAGCCCAAACGATGCCTTAACCAGTGAAAATCCATGTAGAGAAAAAAACTGCACATTTGTTTTATAGCAGAAATCCTTTTGCCGCATTTATCCACACTTAATTATTTTGATAACGTTTTGAAGACATGATCCCCGATAGGCTGTCTGATACATTAACCAGTCTATATCAACACATAAGAATGTATGTGATATTTTTTCCAGAAATGTTGCTTAGAATTTTGGCTGGAAAAATAGTAGATAAGAAGTAGTTTGAAAGGTAGTTTTTGTTTAAGTTGAAGACTGCTGTCATTGCACTCCGTCCATCCAGTTTGAGTCTTTAAATGTCCAGATGTAATATTAAGACCTTTATGGAAGATGATGGCCAAAGTACAGTATGTTCTCCCAGAAACTGATATCTGTCCAGCTTTAAAGTTTGTAATCTCAGCTTCTAATTTTTTTCCATCTGCTCTGCATCATTGAAACATTGCTATAATGTATTACCGCTCTTCTGTATAACCAATGTAGAGAATACATTTTATTTACAGCTTAGACAAGTCATATTGTGATCACTGTTTTTTATTAACTTAACAAAAGACACACATTTAGAATCAGGCAGATTTAAGACCAGAAATCGCTGAGATTGGATTTGAGTGGTAGATGAGAAGGAGCAATCTTAACACTCATGGTTCCATGTATAACTTAGTCCAAATATGTCATCAATAATTACATCTTCTTCTTCTAAAACTCCAAGGATCACCATAATAAATTCCTGTGCATCTTGTTGAGCATTTAGATTAAATACTACAGATTCACTATATTTGTCTACTTTTTCTCAAATGCCTGAAGCAGAATGTATTACATTTTTGTCACAAGATAAGCGTTGAAAGTAATGCAATAGTGTTGTGCACAATGTGCTCCATGTTTTTTTTAATTGCATTTACAACATGTGGTAGATGGAAGAGAACACTGAGCAGTTAACACCACTAGTATTATCCAACTGGTAACCTACAATATCTCCTACCTTTTCTAATTTTATTTTCTTCACACCTTCTTTTTTAGCTTTGCTTTCTGTCTTTTCCCTAATCATTTTAGATTGTTTGGTCAGTTTCCAGTTAGGACATAATACCTGTTTTTTATAAACGGGATACTGTCCTAATTGAGAAGCACATTTACTTATTAATCTGTTGTACTCTCTCACACAATTTGCATCTGCACTATGTTTCTTCTCATCAAAATCAACCAGAAACAAACAAGATAATGTTCCAACTCATGACAAAGCTACATATGGCATTCCTTCTTTCATTCAGGAGGAGGATTGGTTTTGTTGCAAACAGCTTGGAACCTGTGGTTGAAATATCTGCAAACATTTGCAGGATCTAATGAACAAGTTCTCCAACTGTCTTTAAATTGATATCTTGTAGGTTAGAGTTTACTTCTCTTAAGAATTGAATCAAGTCATCCCATGCCTACTCTGCCCAACTCAATGCTAAAAACCACATTGGTGGTCCCAGGTTTCTCAGCATACACTTCAGTGCTCCATGATGACAGCACGAATATTTGCAGGTGCCACGTTGGCACAACATTAAATTAATTGAGTTGTATTCTCAGTTGTCATCTTTTTCTTGAAGTTTGTTAACAAAATCTCTGGCAGACATATTTTGAAGATTAACTCCTGTTTTTAGAATGTGATTACTGCATACAAAACTCTAGAAAAGTCACTCTCAAACAGAAGGTGAAATATGTATGGGATATACTGCCTGAATCTTGGATTCTCTGAATATAATTTTGTTGCTCGGTCATCATACTGACCTCCTACTTCAGTGGGAAACAATTGGCAAAAACAGGGAGCCTCTAAACTTTTTTCCCCACACACTCATGGGAGCTCCTTTAGCCTGTTTCATTTGGAAAAGGCCAAAAGTATCACCAATGACTTCTTTGGAATGTAATAGATGTATGCTGTGCTCATACATTTGCTGTTATTGGGATGGATCAACATTTTCTATTTGTCCACTTCCTGGAAAACTGTCATCATCAACATTTTCATTATAAATATTATTTTGTACCAGGTATAATGTTGTTTGCTTAACTTTATAAACATCTACAAACTCTTGCCAAATTGTTTTATTCTTAGTCGGTACACCATTTACCAGGATAATAAGTGGCTCTTCTTTGACTTTGCCTATTTCTACAGTTTCAACATTTTTTTAAAGTCCAATGGCAAATGCACTACTCTTCCTTGGAGGCCATCAATAAATCTATTGGATGCATTTTAACTGTTTTTGGTTCCAATCAGACAATCACTTGAAATGGATGTGTAGATAGTATAAGGATAAATAATATACATTTAAGCCTTGTAGTTGTTCTAACCTGTTATACACTGTTCTAGCTAGTGTTTTTTGATCCTCAGCAAATGCTTGCCACTTTTCTCTGCTTCCCCTTCAGTTTTGGAAAATATATCTACATTCCGTGTTTGACTTTTATAGTGAGTGCATCTCCAGCAAATGGAAATAAAGTTTGTTTTTTCAGAACAAGTAGTTGTAAGCTTTATAATCTCTTGTTCAAAATTCTCAGTAGAAATATCTGTGCTCTGTTCCTCAGTACCTGTACCTACAAATTCCTCATTCTCTCTAGAATCCTCTTTAGGACCGAAAAAATGAAACTGAACATCCTCACAAACTTTTTATACATCTTGTACGGTACCTTGCAAATGTACTCTGTCCATGTCCCCAAACATAATGCTGGAGTCTTCACATAGTGAAGTCTCCTAACTAAACTTTGTATTTTTGAATGGTGAACTGTCAACATTCTAAAGTAATGAAATGTACTTTGACACTTATTTTGTGATTAACATGCTAATGAATGTCCCTGTAAATTACTATACTTTCTTTCTTTGCATGGATCTAATCCTTGCTGACATTTTTCTCTTCAGACTTCTTCATGGAAAGTCACTTAGAAAAATTCATAATAAATCAATAGAATGCTGCTGAATACTGCTACAGTTCCATTTGTAAACAGGGCCCTGTCTAGGCCTTCCCTGAACCTCTTCAGCTATCACCACTTCCACATTTCTAGGAACAATCTCCTCTTTGTCAATGTGACTGCCACCCTCCATCTCATAACATCGACCAGTTGAATCAACTGCATGTACTAATGTGCTCTCTTGGAAATAACCTTCTTCATCAAAGAAAGGTTCTGTACTGGAGGTATGTTTCCATTCACCACTAAATATTTTACAGAATTACTTTTATTGACAAGCTTTTTCCTTTGGCAGCATTTCTTCATAGCCAGGACAGTTTCGTCCAATGTTCTCACTCTACTGATAATCAAAATAAAAAGCTTGCTCTTCAAGGCAAATGCCTTATCAACCACAGCCTCAACACATTCTTTTTATTTCAATTCTTTTCTTTTCCTTTTGTATTGCTTCAAAGTTTTAATAAGATTCTGATCTACCCTGGCACGAAACATTCTAACTCTAAATTCTTTGAGCTGTTGCTCTCTTCTTGTTAAGCTATCTACTTTCCTTATTGTTTTTTTGCTTGTACTATGACATGTTGTTTCCTTTTTTGGCTGATTTAAAAGAGTCCTTTATAAGTTCTTAATTTTGCAAACATTTCAGTTTCCCACATATTTTTATTTTTTGGGGGGTTGTCTTCCCAGCAGCTCCTTTCTCTATAGTAACATTTTCCACTTGTTGTTGTTTTTGTTTCTATGTTGCAAGTACATAGGATATTTTCCTAAATTTTATTTTTGCTTGTATTTTTGTGGCATTTTAAGTATCACTTTAATGCAGGAATAGATCTCTTAAATTAAAAAAAATAGCGTAATGTAAAATAATTTTTTTATCACATACTATTCAATGATCTAACACAAGCATTTAATTGATTAAATACAAACAAAGGCATTAGTATGATATCAGACTCTATATGTCTTTGTTTCAATGTAACAGCTTTTTCTATTATCATAGGCACAACTGTCTGACTTCACATTATTATAAATAAATGTGTGCTTGGCTGCATTATGGTATTTCTCAGTGTATACCTGAATATATAAGTACATTAGTCTATACATAATTGTGACTCTGGTTGTAGCAGAATAAATGTACATGTACACCTAGGTGTGTAATTGTATACATAAGTGTACACCTCCCTCTCTTACTGTATGGATTACCATATGACTCAATACACCAGTGTACACATCAGTGACCTTCTCGCTGAGTCACAGTAAGCATCAGTGTGTTGATGGGTGTCTCAGTGTACCCAATAGTGTATTGATGGATATGTCAGGATATCTATCTGCATGTGCTTGGGTATGACAGTGTATGTCTCTGTGTCTGCTAGTGTGTGTCACAATATTTATGATGGTTTCCCTGGGGGTGTAAGTGTATGTGTCAATGTTTTTGTAGGTTTCTCCGTCTATGCATGAGTCTATGTCTAGGTGTCACAGTGTATTTACCAGTGTGTGCCTGGGTTTGTCAACATACATTAATATTTCCCTGTGTGTTCCAGTGTATGTATTACTCTTTACTTCACTATACAAATGTATGTTTGAGTATGTACCTAACTGTCCCAGTATATTCATGACTGTCTGCTTTGATTCTGATACAGTATGCATTATTGTATGCCTGGATGTGTCAGTATATGCATCAGATCATTTATGGTTGTATTACTATATACATATATGTTTTCCTTGCTGTCTCAGTGTATACATCAGTGTGTGCCTGGGTCTGTCACTTTATACGTTAGTGTGTGCCTTCTTCTGTCACTATATGCAAAACTGTGTTTCCAGGCTCTCTATAACCTACATATAGAGTACTGTATATATAACTTCTATGTAGGAAAAAGAACCTCAAACTCATACAAAGTAGGTAAAAACCTAAACTGTACTTGCAATTTACATTCTTCTGTAGCATAAAGATTGCATGGTTTTAAAACGACTAGTGTAATTCATTTCATAAAAAGATAAACCCCTTACTACACATCTCCACTCTTTGTAAGTCAATATGTTGTTTTAATGTCATATACAGTTTTATCCCGCACACATAATAATACACATTTATTGTAAATATAGAATATAATATCCCTACCTGTTAAAGGTCTTTCATTGATAGGTAATTAGTCACAATATCACTTTCAATTCTTTTATTTGTATAAGCATGAAATCTCAGAATAAGAATGGTACCCCACTCTCACACCAAGGAACCAGTAATGGCAACCTATCCACCCTTGCTCTTAGTGATAATGTCCTACTTAGCAAATCGCAAACAACGTTTCATGTTTTCTTTATCTTATTGCACATCTGAATGGTTACTATCTGTTAACCGTTTCTTGTATTTTGAATGAAAAGCCCAATTTGCTTCTGTGTGCTGGTTGAGTCGTGACTCTTGCGGCCCACAGCGGTTCACCCCGTGTAAGGTTGTGACGGCAGTCACAACTCCAGTCGGGGTTTGAAAACATATTTCCCATTATGTTTTGGTACAGTTTCTGCTACATTTTAAGTTCAGTCTTACTTTAAAATTGTATGTGTGCTGTAAAAGTTCCACTGTACTAATCATATACACACAACAAACACAAAGGCTCTTTTTTAGAGCCAACCTACATCACAAACATTATTTCAATATAAAAGAAAAGCTGATTTTGATTTAAGAAAAGGGAGTTGTGACTGTGCCGCAGATCCGCAAAGCAAAAGCACAAATTAAATGCACAACAACCAATATATTTTTCATATATCCTTGTTTTTATTTTCCATGTAGCAGTACATTTCTGAACACCTCTTTAGAACTATAATTTGGGATGTTAAAAGATGCACAAGTAGGAAAGTGGATCTTTTAGTGGGTGTATGAGAGTGTGACTGGCTGTGTAAATAGTTGCATGAGTGTGAGTGACTGTGAGTGCATCTTTGACTGTCTGAATAAGTCTGTTAGTGCGTGCATCAGTATGTCACTGAGTTTTTGAGTGGGTGCATGAATGACTGTGTAGGTCTCTCAGTGGGTGTACACATGTATGTCTGGATCTGTGGGTTTTATGAGCAGGTCTGTCATTGTGTGTGAGAGCGTGTGAGTGGGTCTGTGAGTGGGTGTCTGAATGGGTGTGTGAATTGGAGTAGGAGTGTCTTAGAGGGTCTCTGAGTGAGTGCACAAGTGTCTGGGCCTGCAAGTGGCTGTGTGAGTGGGTATGTGAGTGGGTACATGAGAGTGTGAGTGGGTCTGTGATTGCATGTATGAGTGTCTGAATGGGTCTGTGAGTGGGAGCTTGAGGGTCTGACTGGGTCTGTGAGTGGGTGCATGAGGGTCTGAGTGGGTCTGTGAGTGGGCACTTGAGGGTCTCAGTGGGTCTGTGAGTTGGTGTATAAGTGTCGGTGAGTCTGTGAGTGGATACATGAGTATGTGACTGGGTTTCTGAATGGATGTGTGTAAGTGTCAGAGTGGGTCTGTGAGTAGGTGTGTGAGTGTCTGATTGGGTGTGTGAGTGGGTGTAAGACTGCCACTAGGTGTGTGAGTGGGTGCTGGAGGGTTGGAGTGGGTCTGTGAGTGGGTGCGTAAGGGTCTGAGTGGGTCTCTGAGTGGGTGCATGAGGGTCTGAGTGTGTCTGCGAGTGGGTGTATAAGTGTCAGTGAATTTGTGAGTGGGTGCATGAGTGAGTGACTGGGTCTGTGAGTGGGTATATGAGTGCTGAGTGGGTCTGTAAGTGGGTGTGTTAGTGTCTGAGTGGGTCTGTGAGTTGGTATTTGAGTGTTACTGGGTCTGTGAGAGTGCTTGAGTGTCTGAGTGGGTCTGTGAGTGGGTGCAACGGGGGTCTCAGTGGGTCTGTGAGTGGGTGTAAAGTGTCAGTGGGTCTCTGAGTAGGTATATGAGTGTGTGACTAGGTCTGTGAGTGGGTTTGTGAGTGTCTGAGTGAGACAGTGAGTGGGTCTGTGAGTGTCAGAGTGGGTATGTGAGTGGGTGTATGAATGTCACTAGGTCTGTGAGTGGGTGCTTGGGGGTCTGAGTGGGTCTGTGTCTCTATGAATGGGTGCATAAGGGTCTGAGTGGGCCTGTGAGTGGGTACATGAGGGTCTCCGTGGATTTGTGAGTGGGTGTGTGAGTGACTCGGTCTATGAGTGGGTATCTGAGTGTCTAGGTGTGTGTCTGTAAGAGTGGGTCTGTCAGTGGGTGTGTGAGTGTCTGAGTTTGTCTGTGATTGATTCTAGGAGTGTCACTGGGTCTGTGAGTGGGTGCTTGAGGGTCGGAGTGGGTGTATGAGTGAGTGCATATGGGTCTGAGTGGATCTGTGAGTGGGTGCATGAGGGTCTGAGTGGGTCAGTGAGTGGGTGTGTGAGTATCTCAGTGGGTCTGTGAGTGGGTATATGAGTGTCACTGCGTCTGTGAGTGGGTGCTTGAGGGTCCAAGTGGTACGGTGAGTGGGTGCACATCGGTCTGAGTGGGTGCATGAGGGTCTGAGTGTGTCTGTGAGTGGGTGTATAAGTGTCAGTGTGTCTGTGAGTGGGTGCCTGAGTGTGTGACTGGGTCTGTGAGTGGGTGCTTGAGGGTCTGAGTGGGTCTGTGAGTGGGTATAAAAGTGTCAGTGGGCCTGTGAGTGGGTGCATGTGTGTGGCTGGGTCTGTGAGTAGGTATCTGAGTGGGTCTGTGAGTGGGTGTGTGTCTGTTTGAGTGGGTGTTTGAGTGGATGTGTGAGTGAGAGTGGGTCTGTGAGTGGGTATATATGTGTCACTGGGACTGTGTGGGGGTGCTTGAGGGTCTGAGTGGGTCTGTCAGAGGGGGCATAAGGGTCTGAGTGGGTCTGTGTAGGAGACTGGCCTGGCTTACCTTGTGGTACTTACACCTTGTGCCAGGTCCAGTTATCCCTTATTAGTAGATCAGAAGTGTTCTAGCAGCTTAGGCTGATAGAGGTAGCTATAGCAGAGCAGTTTAGGCTGAACTAGGAGACATGCAAAGCTCCTACTTTACCACGTATATCATATAGCACTATGGGCCATATGTATGAAAACTGGAGCCTGCGAATCGCAAATAGCGATTTTTAATAAATCGCTATTTCCGAGTCGCAATTGGCCATGTAACAATATTGCGATTCGGAAATAGCGATTTCTTAAAAATCGGTATTTGTGATTTGCAAGGCCCATTTACTGAATCGCAATTTGCATTATCGCAAATTGTGATTTTTTTGCGATTCGGTAAAAAATCGCAAATTGCGAGAAAGTTCGAGAATGCACACCTGGAGGAGCCTGATGACATCACCAGCAGGAAATGAGTCATCCCAGACAGTTTCAGGTGCCACATCCAAACCAGCATCCTGAGAGAGAGCAGCCCAGCCACACAGAGCAGCCCTCAGAAGGAGCAAGAACACTTGAGCCAGGATGGATACCCCAGGCCAAGCACAGAAGAAGGGTGAAAGGAAGCACAAGCTGAAATTCAGCAAGCAGGAGCTTGAGGTACTAACTGAGGAGGTGGTGAGGAGCCATGACCGCCTGTTTGGAAAAAGCTCACTCCAGGTGCCTGAGAGTGAAAAAAGGAGACTATGGCTGGACATACAGTCCAAAATCTGCGCTATTGAAGAGATAAAAAAAAAGGTGGCATGACCTGTGGGCCCATGCAAAGGAGAGGGTGGCAAGGAGACTTGCAGAGGCCAGGGGTACAGGAGGCGGTCCACCCACAGAGGCACCATCAACACCATTGGAGGACCTAGTGGAGTCCACACTCCTCCCTGAAGCTGTGACTGAGGTCACAGAGATCGACACCTTCGGCACACCGAGTACCAGCCAAGGTAAGTGCAATATTGTTTTGTAACCCTATATGTGTATGCACAAAAGCCCCTTAGGAATTAGCAAGTAATGTGAAACAGGGTGAGAAGTGGTCCTGTCCACATCTTAGAAGCAGCACTACAATGCATTATGGGAGTGGCAGTCCACAACCTAGAACTGAAAGTAGCACAACAATGTATTTAAGTATAGTGACACCCAGAGTAACACAACACAGCGGTAGAGCAGTACCTGTACCTTTATTGCCATAGTCTGACCGAAAATGTTACATACAGAACTGACATACTGCATATTGTTATTGCAGGTGGACACCCATCTGCCCTCAGATTCGAACACCAGTGGGCCCCTCCACATAGCGAATGGACGACGCAGGCCCAGGGCACTGTCACTGCCAGAGCTCAGCAGCAACTCTGATCAGCAGCAGGAAGGGCCAAGTACCCCATCAGCACCAGACAGGCGCAGCCAGATTCAGGAGGGCAGGTGTCATCCAACCACTGCACCACGCAGGATTGCGACAGAGTCCTGGGCACAGCAGCATGAGTCAGGTGAGGGTCCCTCCTTATTCGGTGGCCTGGAAGCTGCTATGTTGCAGCAGCATCGTCTGCAAAATAAGCGGATCCTTGCTTTAGACAGAAACCTGCGCAAACATAACCACAACATGATGGGCCTGCATCGCCAACTTGACTCACTCCATAGTAACATTGTAAAACTGCGTGAGGGACAGGTGCAGGCATCACAGGACACCAGGGACCTTACAAGTGCTGTCCGTGAACTCTGCCAGGAGCTGCGCCATGAGAGGGTGAGCCAGCGCAGACAGGAGCGCAGATTCCGTACCATGTTTGGCAGCTTCTGCCGTTCCTCTAACAGGATGGCAAATTCGACAGCACTGATTGCCCGTCGTGCAGTGGCTGCGCAAGTGGAGGCAGCAGCAGGGACGTTGTCAATGGACTTGTGCAGATCAAAAATGTGATCGAACACATAATGGGACCAAGATCAGCCACTCCGAGTGAGCTAGCACTGGGGGACACTGAGGACAGTTCCAGCCTCAGCAGTGCTGCCGTACCAGCAGCGGACACCAGACGGCGCAGTGCCAGGCACAGCACTACCGCTGAGGGTGACAATAGAGGTGCCAGTGACGTAACTGGGCACCCGAGTAGTGTGCGTGGTCGAAAAAAATGACTCTTGCTACCATTGGACTGCTGTTGACACTATGAAGAAATAGTGCATAACTCTGGTTCTTCGTTGGTTTGCGTTTGTCACATCACCTGTTTTTTTTCTTATTCACACGTACATTACCTAACTTAAGGTAATAAATATATTTCACTACAGGTACAGTTGTCAGAGGATTTATGTCATTAATACTCACGTCTGAAATGGTTGTGTGTGATGTTGGCACGCCTTTGCCTTCCCTCTGCTGCACTGGTCCTGTCTGCTGGCTGTAGAGGTGGTATGGGATCGTCATCCTCATATGATTCAGTATCACTGATTTCTACAGGTATACCCCTGGTTGTAGCTATATTGTGCAGGATTGCACAAGTAGCCACTATTCTACATGTTGTCTCTGGACTGTACTGTAGTGCCCCTCCACTTTTGTGGAGGCACCGGAAGCGACTCTTCAGCAGTCCAAATGTGCGCTCCACCACGTTGCAGGTTGCCCTGTGTGCTGCATTGTATCTCCGTTCAGCTGGTGTTGTAGGATTGAGGTAGGGCTTCATCATGTAGGTGCGCACTGCGTAAGCACTGTCTCCTGGAAGGGACAGAGGGTGTGATGAGTAACTGAGCCATCTGACATGGGTACGCCATCAATGCACCAGTGTACAGAGGGACATTACCTAGTAGATATCCTTCACCAAACTCCCCAACTAGCAGTCTTGTGTGAATCCCGCTGTGGCGAAAGATGTAAGAATCATGTGTGTTCCCTGGGTTCCTGGCCACGAGATCAGTAATGATGTAGGAGGCATTGCATATCACCGTATGTTCATGGAATGTTGGTATTTCCTGTTGCGGTACACATACTCTGTGGCTGATGGTGGACAGATTGCCACATGTATGCCATCTATGGCACCTAGGACGTGGGGGAACTGTGCTATCTGGTAAAACTCTATTTTTGTCTGCTGTAATTCCTGTGGGATGTGAGGGAATCTGATGTACTGTTGTAGTTTGCTCAGCATGGCGTTGATGAATGCATTGAAAAATCTGGAGAGGGTACTCTGTGTGACCCCTCCAGCTGCTGCTATGACCCCTTGATAGCTCCCTGAGGCGAGTAGGTGGAGGGAGCATAATACCTGCACATGGGTGGGTATGCTGTGACTCCTTAGTGTTCTGCGCTGCAGTATGGGTTGTAGCTCAGCTATCACATCAAGTATCATGGCTGAGTTCAACCTATACTTCTCATATATTTCCTCCTCTGTCAGGTCAAAAAGTGTAATGCACACTCTGAAAATGTGCTCCTGTCTCCTCCTCCCTCTCCTCAAACCTGCCAAGATCCTCATCCTCCTTGCCATGACATAGAGTGCAGCCATTGTTGAAAAGAGTTTGAGGCATTCTGGGCCTCTTTATATAGGTTGCACCTGGTTTCAGTTCATGGTATTTTGCATGTGCAAAATGCCATTCTGCAAAAAATCGCAATTTGTGATTTTTGGATGCATCTCTTTGCGACTTGGATTTTGCGAATCGCAATTTGCGCCTCGCAATTTCCTACTGGAAATACCGAATCGCAAAGTGCGACTCGCAAAACCAGGTTGCAACGCAAAAATCGCAGTTTTTGCGATTTCTTCTTTTTGGTCTGCGAATGCCTTTCATGCATCGTAGACCAAGTTTTTGCACTAGCAAACTGCCGATTTTTGCGATTTGCACCGTTTGCAAGTGCAAAAAAGTTTCATACATCTGGCCCTATATCACAAGAAAACACAATACTCAGAGTTACTAAAAATAAAGGTACTTTATTTTAGTGACAATATGACAAAAGTATCTCAGAGGATATACTCCCTTAGGAGGTAAGTAAAATACACAAAATATACACACAAACCAAAATCAGGTAAGTAAACAGTTAGAAAAGTAGTGCAAACACTGTAGAACACAAAAGAATGCAATAGGAGACAATAGGCCTAGGGGCAACACAAACCATATACTCCAAAAGTGGAATGCGAACCACAAATGGACCCCGGGCCTAGTGTAGTGTGTAGAGGGTCGCTGGGAGTGTAAGAAAACACTAAGGGTGTCCAAGATACCCCACCCCAAGACCCTGAACAGTAGGAGTAAAGTTACACTACTACCCCAGAAAGATAGTAAAGTCGAGATAGGGGATTCTGCAAAGACAACAACTGACTGCAAAGCATTGAAGACGGATTCCTGGACCTGAGGACCTGTAAAGGAAGGGGACCAAGTCCAAGAGTCACGCAAGTGTCCGGAGGGCCAGAGCCCACTAAACCCCGGATGAAGGTGCAAAAGGGCTGCCTCCGGGTCGAAGAAGCTGAAGATTCTGCAACAACGGAAGGTCCCAGCAACTTCCCCTTTGGTCAGAAGATGTCCCACGGTGTGCTGGAGGATGCAGAGTTGCTTCCACGCAGAAAGACCACAAACAAGCTTTGCTACCTGCAAGAGTCGCGGTTGAGGATTTTGGATGCTCCCAGGGCCCAGGAAGGACTTGGAGGTCGCCCCTTGGAGGAGGAGACAAAGGGGGCACTCAGCAATACAGAGAGCCCATGCAGAAGTAGTCAGCACCCGCAGAAGCACTTGAACAGGCATTCTGAATATCTTAGCATGGCGCTCGTCTCAGCACAACAAAAGGGAGTCCCACATAGTCGGAGTCCAACTCAGCAAGTTGGGCAATGCAGGACGGAGTGCTGGGAACCTGGGCTAGGCTGTGCACAAAGGAAGTCTTTCAAAAGTGCACAAAAGCCCTAGCAGCTGCAGTTCACGCAGTACACAGGATTATTGTCTGGCGTGAGGAGGCAAGAACTTACCTCCACCAAATTTGGACAGAAGGGCCACTGGACTGTCGGGGACACTTGGATCCAGCTCCTGTGTTCCAGGGACCACGCTCGTCAAAATGAGAGGGGACCCAGAGGACTGGTGATGCAGAAGTTTGGTGCCTGCGTTGGCAGGGGAAGATTCAGTCGACCCACGGAGATTTCTTCTTGGCTTCCAGTGCAGGGTGAAGGCAGACAGCCCTCAGAGCATGCACCACCAGGAAACAGTCGAGAAAGCCTGCAGCAAGAGGCACTACAATGTTGCTGGTAGCCTTCATGCTACTTTGTTGCAGTTTTGTAGGCGTCCTGGAGCAGTCAGCGGTCGATCCTTGGCAGAAGTCAAAGAGAGAAGTGCAGAGGAACCTGGTGAGCTCTTGCATTCGTTATCCGACGAGAAACCCACAGGAGAGACCCTAAATAGCCCTCAGAGGAGGATTGGCTACAGAGAAAGGTAAGCACCTATCAGGAGCAGTCTCTGATGTCACCTGCTGGCACTGGCCACTCAGCGGTGTCCATTGTGCCCCCACACCTCTGCATCCAAGATGGTAGAGGTCTGGGACACACTGGAGGAGCTCTGGGCAACTCCTCTTGGGAGGTGCTGGTCAGGGGAGTAGTCACTCCCCTTTCCTTTGTCCAGTTTCGTGCCAGAGCAGGGCTGGGGGGATCCCTGAACCAGTGTAGACTGGCTTATGCAAGGAGGGCACTATCTGTGCCCTTCAAAGCATTTCCAGAGGCCAGGAGAGGCTACTCCTCTTAGGCCCTTAACACCTATTTCCAAATGGAGAAGGTGTAACACCCCCTCTCAGATGAAATCCTTTGTTCTGCCTTCCTGGGACTAGGCTGCCCAGGCCCCAGGGGGGCAGAAAACTGTCTGAGGTTGGCAGCAGCGGTAGCTGCAGAGAAAACCCCAGAGAGCTAGTTTGGCAGTACCTGGGCTATATGCTGGAGCCCCGGGGATGCATGGAATTGTCCCCCAATACCAGAATGGTATTGGGGTGACAATTCCATGATCCTACACATGTTACATGGCCATGTTCGGAGTTACCATTGTGAAGCTACATATAGGTACTGACCTATATGTAGTGCACGCGTGTAATGGTGTCCCCGCACTCACAAAGTCCGGGGAAATATCCCTGAACAATGTGGGGGCACCTTGGCTAGTGCCAGAGTGCCCTTACACTAAGGGCCATATTTATACTTTTTGACGCAAAACTGCGCTAACGCAGTTTTGCGTCAAAAAAATTAGCGCCGGCTAACGCCATTCTGAAGCGCATGCGGGCGCCGTATTTATTGAATGACGTTAGCCGGCGTTAGCCGCCGGCGCTGTCTGGTGTGCGTTAAAAAAAATGACGTACACCAGGCAGCGCCGGCGTAGGGGAAAATGGAGCTTGGGCGCCAAAAAATGGGGCAAGTCAGGCTGAGGCAAAATTTGCGCCGCAACCCGATTTGCGCCATTTTTTTTTCACTCCCAACCACCATTGACATGACTCCTGTCTTAGCAAAGACAGGAGTCATGCCCCCTTGCCCAATGGCCATGCCCAGGGGACTTCTGTCCCCTGGGCATGGTCATTGGGCATAGTGGCATGTAGGGGGGCACAAACCAGGCCCCCCTATGCCACAAAAAAAAATAATAATAATACTTACCTGCACTTACCTTAATGTCCCTGGGATGGGTCCCTCCAGCCTTGGGTGTCCTCCTGGGGTGGGCAAGGGTGACATGGGGTGTCCCTGGGGGCATGGGAGGGCACCTCTGGGCTCCTTCCGAGCCCACAGGTCCCTTAACGCCTGCCTTTTCCAGGCGCTAAAAAACGGCGCAAAAGCGGCCGTACGTCATTTTTTTTGACCCGCCCACTCCCGGGCGTGAATTTTGCCCGGGAGTGTAAATACGGCGCACATGCCTCGGAGTCAATTTTTTAGACGGGAACGCCTACCTTGCATATAATTAACGCAAAGTAGGTGTCCACGCTAAAAAATGACGCAAACTCCATGGACTTTGGCGCTAGACGCGTCTAACGCCAAAGTATAAATATGGAGTTAGTTTTACGTCGGAATTGCGTAAAAAAAACGACGCAATTCCGGCGCAAACAGAGTATAAATATGCCCCTAAGTAACTTTCCACCTAACCTTCACTAAGTGAAAGTTAGACATATAGGTGACTTATAAGTTACTTAAGTGCAGTGTAAAATGGCTGTGAAATAACATGGACGTTATTTCACTCAGGCTGCAGTGGCAGTCCTGTGTAAGAATTGTCTGAGCTCCCTATGGGTGGCAAAAGAAATGCTGCAGCCCATAGGGATCTACTTGAACCCCAATACCCTGGGTACCTAGGTACCATATACTAGGGAATTATAAGGGTGTTCCAGTGTGCCAATCAGAATTGGTAAAATTAGTCACGAGACTGCAGTGACAATTTCAAAAGCAGAGAGAGCATAAACACTGAGGTTCTGGTTAGCAGAGCCTCAGTGATCCAGTTAGGCACCACACAGGGAACACATATAGGCCACAAATATATAAGCCCTGGGGTCCTGGCTAGCAGGATCCGAGTGACACATATCAAACACACTGACAACAGAGGGTTTCCACTATGAGCACTGGACCCTGGCTAGCAGGATCCCAGTGAGACAGTAAAAACACCCTGACATATAATCACTAACAGGCCAAAAGTGGGAGTAACAAGGCTAGAAAGAGGCTACCTTCCTACAGTCTGTGAATGGATGCATGAGGGTCTGAGTCGGTCTGTGAGTGGGTGTATGAGTGTCAGTGTGTCTGTGAGTGGGTGCATGAGTGTGTAACTGGGTCTGTGAGTGGGTATCTGAGTGTCTCGGTAGGTCTGTGAGGGAGTGTGTGAGTAGGTCTGTGAGTGGGTGTATGAGTAATACTGGGAATGTGATCTGGTGTGTGAGTGTCTGAGTGGGTGTGTGAATGGGTGCGTGATGGTCAGAGTGATTCTGTGATTCTGTGAGTGGGTTAGTGAGTGTCTGAGTGGATCTGACAGTATGTGTAACAGTAAGTATGTGAATATATATCATTCTGTTCTTTATCTACAGGGTTTGTGACTTCATCCTGATGTTTGTTACACGGAACTGAGTGCTGGAACAGAGTTGTGACTACACAATCACCAAAAAGATGGGTGTTTTAACCTTTTTAAACTCTTAATGGGTCCCTCACAAACCCATTCGCGTTATCAGACACCCTTTTTTCTAGGCCCCCACTAGACGGATCCCCTGGAAACTTTTCAGACAGCAGCTCACGTGAGCAGCACATTTTTGTTTTAGGAAATTTCATGAAGATTCGTCAACTGGCACCAAAGATATAGGCAAGTAAACAAACATGTTTTTCTATACATATATATAGTCCTCAAAGCAAATAAAAACCTTTTCTCACCTAACTAGTATTGCTGTGTCGCCTACTTCTGCTCCTTGTTATTGGATTCCTGATTTTGGAGAGGAGATCCCATATATATACATTTAAAGTGGTGGTTGCCAATTGTATGGTAATAGTTAGGTCAGAGTTTTCATGGGAAGAATGTATTTTGTTTTGCTAATAACTGTGGCACAATTTGATGAATTTTCCCGAAGCTTTCCAACAATAAGTATTTCTGTTATGATCCATCCGGGAAAATTTCAGGATGATCGTCAATAGGCGGCCAAAAAAAAGGGGCGGTCCCAAATCACAATTTCCCTTGCAATTTACTTAGGTAACTCTAGACAGTGCTACAACCAAAACGGGCAAAGATAATTACATCAAATTGACAGAAAGCTAGCTCTTTCCCCATAAAGCCATAAAACTGTGTAAAAATGTGTTTTGGTTTTGCTGTCCTCAACAGTACAATTGGACCACCCAAAAAAAATTCAAAAGGATATTCAGGCCCCGTATTTCATTGAATTACCCCTGGCCAGGGGTCGGCCCAGGGGTCAGTGCATATTTAAATAATGTTTGGGAAAAGGGGTGTGAGGACCACTCCCTATGCAAGCTATGGTCCGGGTATCCCATTCCACAGGGCTGATGAAACACTGTTCCGGGGACCCCATCCCCAGGACAGAATGTAGTGTGGAGTGGTAAAAACAGTGTTTTGTTCCCACCAGTGGGAGTTGATAGTAAAGGCTGCTTCCACCTGGCAGGAGCCCTAAGGGAATATTGCTTGCTACTGCACAGCTGCAGAGGACAGAAGCTGCATGCATGGATCCAGCAGGCTCTCAGGGTTTTTGGGGCTTCCTTAACAGACCTCCAACAACAATTAAGGCTGTGGGTATCATGGGTGAGTCCCAGGCATCCAAAGACTATATAAATAATGTGGTGCAAGGCCACAAAGGTTTATAATTAATGAGCAGTCAGAGTCACTCATTTAAAATCAAAAGCTCCCAGCAAAGACCGTCCCATAATGCCCTTTGTGGGCAAATTTACATAATTTGTCCAGAGAAGTGGTGTCCCAGTCCTTGCAGGGGATTCACCACCATGTTAAAAAAAGTGTTGTAAGGGGCTGTAGGGAGCGCAGCAGCCTCCCAGAAATCTTTTTCTTTTTTTTAATGTAACCTTATGTTTCCTGGGCCATACACATTGTGGCCTAGGAAAATGTTTATGGTGTTTCTAAGTAATTCCAGATCTGAAGCTTTTGCTTTTCATCTAAGGGGTGTAGTAATCCTTTTTTGTTTGTATTATGAATACACTATGTGGCTTAAGGAGTGTAAAAGAAAGATTCAGACGTTGTTTATCATTGTTAACAAAGCTAACAGGCCTGTCTTCATATATTGATGTATGTGGAAACTCCTTGACAAAGCCATTAGTTTTCCCATGTATATTGATGGGTGACTCATTGACAAAACCAATAGGTCTGTTATTTATATACTGACATGGGGCCCCCTTGACAAAGCCAGTAGACCTGCCTTATTGAAAATGACACCTGTTTATATTGTGATGTGGGCTCTCATTGGTTAGTTGTTCATTGGAGGGGGAGGTGGTGCTGCTCCTGCTGGGGTTTGTGCAGGGTCTGTCGAACATAGGCCAGTGAAGACATAGTTAGGTATGATGAAAAGATCATACTTTCCATCAGTGCTTTAAAAGAAAATATAGAAGTGCAGGTACTCACTATTTAGACTACCTATTTGCTCTTGAGAAGAGCTAGTATTCTCCCATTAAATGTATTACAGCTGTGCTGAGACATGCTGGTGTACTCCCTTTCAAGATAAAGAAGTGCAGATACTTAATACAGGACAGTATCTGCCCATTAAAATAACTGATCTGCATTAAATAATTCCAGGAAGTCATTGAAAAAATTCAAAGATTAAAGTGACATTATAGATAGTTAGGGTAACAAGATCTTACTTTGCTTTAAAAAAAGCTCAGGAATTCATTAAAAAAACAACGGTTAAAGCGATGTTAATGTTAAGTCTGGTAATAATTTCTTACTTTACGTTAAAAAAAAGTATAAATTCACTTAAAAAACAAAGGCTAAAGTGAGGTTATAGTTAGGTTAAAATGTCAGTTAAAATACCTTCTTAAAGTTACAAACACACCAGTTAAAATGTACTGAGATAACTATCTTGGGTCCCTGCCATGCACTGCTTATGACTCCACATATTTAATCACTAAGGACATCTAAGATGACATAACTGATAACATCACTGATGATATATGTGTGTATATATATATATATATATATATTCATATACCCTAAAATTAGCCTACCTCCCTGTATCTCTATCTATCCTTAAACCTCAAAATTATCCTTATCTCCCTTTATGTCTTACTGTCCCAACCCCTAAATTTACCCTTACCACACTTTACCTCTACCTAAGCCTAAGTCCTAAAATTACCTCTACCTCCCTTAAACTCTACCCCACTGTATAATCACCCTTAACTCCCTTTATGTCGATCAGCATCTTTACCCCTCTTTTAAATAACATTAAAAAAAATATTTACCTTCATAGCAAAGTATTGTATGGTAAAGAGTGTGTGGCTAAGGTTAGATTCTATAAGTGCTTTCCTGTGTGGTACTTATCTGCTTGCAAGGTCTGCATGGTAAAGGTCTTGTGTGATAAAGCTGTTTCCCCATTCCCAGACCTGACTTGAAAGTGCATTCAAGCCTATCCACCTTATCCACCATCTATGAGTATCAGTCTCCGAGGACCTTAAAGTTTGCAGAGGTCTCATTGATCTGCAGGTGAGCAGGAACCTCAACAATGTGAGGCTTTACAAGTGCCTCAGGGAACTAAATGTGAGCAGGAGCCTTGGGGACTTGAGCATGAGCTAGAACTAGCGCTTTAGGGACCAAAACTGAGCAAGGCACAACAATTAAGTTGGGGGCTTGAAACTGAGAATGTTAATTAACACTTTTAGAACTTAGTTGTAACCAAGAGATTTGAAGATCTGGGGTTGAATGAAAGACTCAGGGAATCTGGTAGCAAACATGAACCACACTGAACTGAGAGCAGCTTGGAGTTTCCAGGTGAGAGTGTCCGAGTTCAAGGCATAAAGGTGAATATGGATATGATGGAACATGAGGATGAGCATGATCTAAAAACTTCCTGGGAATGAGCAGAGATCTTTATGGACATCAGTGAGAGCAGGAGCATCAATGGTTCAGTCTGGGCAGGAACCTCAGGGGACAAAAGAGTTGAAATGAGCTGAAAGTTCTGGAGGGTGAACGGACACTTTGAGGATTACCTGATCATGGACATGAAAGTAACGTGAGCAGAATGCAGCACATGTAGAAAGAGGAAAAAATATAAGAAATGAAGACATTTCTCCATGTTATATCTCTGTTAAGAAGGCGTACCATTTTGGCTCAATTCCAGGTTTACTACTCTTAGTAAGTCTGGGACAGCGTCAAAATGCAAGAGTGGATGAATGGGAATGCACATGCTCCACCCATGGAACGCCTTCTCAATGTAGAGTCATGCAAGGCAGCGATTTGCACTACCATGCATTACTCCGGATTTACTAAGCCACATAGAGCCACTCAAGGTAGCTTTGCCTGGCTTAGTAAATTTCACTTAAGCCTTTGCATTGCCTTGCCGGGACTTTCATGATGCAAGTGCAGTGCAACGGCTTAGGTGGTCATTATGAACACGGCAGAAACAACCGCCGTGTTCATGCTGGCGGTTAAAACACTGACCGCCAGCGACCCCGGAACCCTGCCGGCCAGATAATGAACTTTTCTGAGAGCCGGCGGGCGGAAACATTGTTTCCGCTCACCGGCCCACTGAAAGGCTCAGCCGGGACATTGACGGCGGCTCCACATGTACATAACAAAACAAAATACATAAGCCCAGGCCCTAAGGTGCATAGTGCATCAATAATGGCTACAATAAATACAAGCATATGCCATTAAAATCAACAACTTACCCAACAGCGAACAGCGTGGCAAGAGCAGGGACAGAAAAAAAAAGTTCCAATCCTGACTATCCTTTGCTCGCAGTGTCTCTAAATAGAGATTGAGCAATTTTAATAAATGTAATCAATAACACATTTAGCATTGAGTTAGCAGGGTCCAGAGACTGAATAATAGCCTGTTGACAGGAGCGAATTCCCAGTTTATTCCAATTGCGTCAAAGCAAAAGTCTACTCCTTAAGTAAAGCTGGGCACAGACAGACCACATGATCAAGGGTTTCGTCCGCATTATTACAGCCTCTGCATGTCACCCCTTCCCCAGAGGATAGCCGCCATTGAGGTAGATGTTTCAAGAAACCCCAATCGCCCATCCTTAAGGCCATAAAGGCCCTTTTCAACCGAGACCCAAATAAACAGGAGAAAAAAAAGCTAGAAGGTGTGCCTGGCTTGAAAGATTTAATTACTGACCAGGCATGCTTCAGTTGAACAAGGAGGGAGCGATCTGAGTGATACAAATACAGCTGAATAAGCCTTTTTACACCTAATTTGAACAGAGAATGGAGGGATTACTTTCCCAAAGATCATCAACGCCCAGTCGCCATTTGCATTGGCCAAAAAATGGAAGAATGATCCCTTCAATTTAGACTCACTGATTTCTTGCCACAGAACTGCCTCTAAACGGCCATCTGTGGCACGACGCAGCTTTTGACAGTGCTTCAAAAAAGCACCGGCACCAACTGCCACCAAATCCGGAAGCCCAAATTCCAACCGTACCTGCGCAGGTGAGGCAAGGCATGGAACATGAAAGACACTCTTATAGATTTTATTAACCAGCCTATTTAATAGGCAGGAACCTTTGCCCAATAGAATGTCTTGACCATAGGCCAATGAAGGGATAATCTGTACTCTCATAACTTCCATTAGGAAAGGAAGGTCGGCCCCTTTAAAACTTTGGATGATTGGGAGAAGGCCACCTGCAATGCCACAGCTTCGAGCTCGATCTCCTTCTTGTGTTTAACAAAGCTGCCCCTGGAATCGAAATGCACCCCTAAATATTTGTAAGACAGTTCAGAAACAGGTTTACAGCTTTTATAATACCAACTGAAACCCAAATGTATTTTCCTTTCAAAGGAAACCACTTTGGTTTTAAGCAGATTAACTTCCAGTTGATTCTCAGAAGTATAAGATGCAAGTTGATTAAGCAAGTTGATTAAGGCCGATCTTAGTGTAACTAAATTGTACAAGGTCATCGTCGTAAAGCAGATGACTGAGCCTAAGGCCACAAATCTTAAGGGGATGAGAATTAACAACATCAAGAGATGTTAATAAATCTGCAATAAACAAATTAAAAAGAAGAGGAGCAAGCACACAGCCCTGTTTCACACCTCAGGGGGTGGGGATTTTTCTAGAAAGAGAACACCCATCCCAGATCTTAATACAAACCCAGGTATTTGTATGGATTTCTATGTTGGCACCCAGGAGCACTGAGGGGATACCCAATTCTGTAGTTTAGCCCACAAAGTGCTCCGGGGGACCTGGTCAAAAGCCACCTTAAAATCAACAAAACAACAATTCAGCATTAAGCCTGATAGAATCGTCCTGTTGTTCAAAATAGAGAGTACTAGCAGATTTGTCGAAGAGCCTGAGCCAGCAGAAAACCCTGTTTGGACAGTGGGAATTAGGGCCTTTGAGTCAGCCCAGGCACAAAGATCTTGCAACAAAAGACTGGCATACAACTTGGCCTCATTATCCAGCAGGGCTATCATCCTAAAATTAGTGGGGTCTGACCTTGAACCACTTTTATATAAGGGATGAAGAAGGGCACCCCGCCAAGACTCAGGAATTGTTGAAGTCAGGAGGCAGTGCTCAAACAGATGGGCAAGATGATTAGCCCAAAAGCGGGGATCCTGTTTGAACAGTGTCTGCGGAAGACCGTTGGGGCCAGGAGCTCCAAATTGTTTAGCCTTTGAGATGATATGAGGAAGACGTAATTGAAAGGACTTCTTCACTCCCTGTATGGTAGTTGAAGACCCAATAAACATGGGACGCGACTTAGGCAGAGCAGAAATAGGGCTATAAGCTCCCACTTTCAACAATTTCCCATCCGACTTACTTGCAGAAAAGTGGATAGTCAGGTAAGACATCCAGGCTCCTTCAGAAATATTGGCAACGCCAATGCCCCTTTGATTGCTATTTAGATTATTAATAAGGGACCAAAATGTCATAGAATTTGAATCTTTGCTTGCACTTAAAAGTTTAGCCCAAAACTGATTAAGGTAGGACTGGTGGTCATCATAAACAGCCTTCCTGTAGTCTTTCCTCAATTGTTTGTATTTAATGAGTAAACACTTCTAGACAGGACTTTTCCTAAATGCCCTTGCTAGTCTGTTGCACGCTTTCTTTAGGTTCCTGCATTCCCTAGAAATGACAAAGGACCGGGGTGGAGCGCCATTACACAAAGGTTGGTGAAACTTTGACAATAAAGGGCAGGAAAGTTTAGCCCATGACATAATTGGGGACTCAGAACCCAATCCTTCAGAGTCAAAAAAATTAATACATTCAGACAATACTATGCCGCCAATAAAGGAATTCCATTTTATGTGCTTTAAAACTCAGAGCAGACGCCACCGCCTGCATAACATCATGCAAAGGAAATTTAGATTTGATGGATACAATTTGTGGACGATGGTCTTTCTCACTTTGAAGCAAAATTGAAAACTTTTCAATAAAGGGAAACAATTCACTATTGCAAATGGTGTAATCTAAATAGGAGTAGGATCTACCATCGGATCTTGTCCACCGGGAGGGGGACATCGTCACATAAGCGCCCATTCAGGATTTTAAAGCCCATACTATTAAGGTACATTACTGTGTACTCTCCCAACGGGCAATGCAAACTGCCCTAAGGCCTCAGTTGTTTGGGAATTAACTGGCGGTTAGAGAGATCAGGGGCGTCAAGAGCCTCCATTGTGTCTTGAAACAAGTTTGTATTAAAATCACCTGTTATAAGATAGTTAGCACAAGGGTACTTCCCAACTAAATCGCCCACAATCTGCATAATTCGAGACAACCTGCCCCTTTTGTCTTTTGTTCCAGGCACAATGTAAACATTAATTACTATAAGGGTTTGCTGTGCAGTCCCATTCCTGACGACTGTTCCCTGAATCCAATTATCATCCAAGACCAGTGGCAGAATACTCCCATTTATTTTAACAGTTACATAGGTGGCCAATCCAACCCTTGGCACTGCCATTCTTACTCGTTCTAAGAGCAGGTTTCCACATTTCTAAATACCCAGTTAGCGGACAGCTGTTCCCAGCCCAGGTTTCCTGAAGGGCGATTACATCATAGCTCTTCAAGAATGCTAAGAGAGCGGCCGAAGCAAACTTGTGCACAATCCTGTTGATGTTCCAAGAGCACAGGGACAGACATCCAGATGTTGAGCCAAGACCACCCACCCATGATGGTCAATGAGGACACCCGTGCAAGAGAGTAGAGGGCAGCCAGTCCCAGTTGGATGCCCCCTGGGAACCAGAACCAGTGTGAGGGGTGCCACTGAACGTAGAGGTTCCACCTAGAGCACCTTTCAAAATTGAAAAAGGCTTCAATACTATAGGTGCCATTGGACATTGAAGTTCTGATAGTGGCGCAGGATAACCAGACTCCTTATAAGGAATAATTGTAATACCCCATGGGTGAAATAGGTCTCTCTTGGAAAAAATAGACTGAGCTTTTGAGGCAGAGATTAAAGAAACCAGGGTGGACTCACTTGAACTAGACCCACTTGAGTCCAGAAATTCAATAGACACTATGGGGGTCATTCTAACCCTGGCGGTCGACGACCGCCAGGGCTAAAATGACGGGAGCACCGCCAACAGGCTGGCGGTGCTCCAATGGGCATTCTGACCGCGGCGGTACAGCCGCGGTCAGAAACGGGAAACCGGCGGTGTCCCGCCGGTTTCCCGCTGCCCTGGGGAATCCTCCATGGCGGCGCTGCAGGCAGCGCCGCCATTAGGATTCCGACCCCCTTACTGCCAGCCTGGTTCTGGCGGTTTTGACCGCCAGAACCTGGCTGCCGGTAACGGGTGTTGTGGGGCCCCTGGGGGCCCCTGCAGTGCCCATGCCAATGGCATGGGCACTGCAGGGGCCCCCTAACAGGGCCCCACTAAGATTTTCAGTGTCTGCATAGCAGACACTGAAAATCGCGATGGGTGCAACTGCACCCGTCGCACCCTTCCCTCTCCGCCGGCTCCATTCGGAGCCGGCATCCTCGTGGGAAGGGGTTTCCCGCTGGGCGGGCGGCCTTCTGGCGGTCGCCCGCCCGCCCAGCGGGAAACTCAGAATAACCGCGGCGGTCTTTTGACCGCGCAGCGGTATTCTGCCGGTTCCCGTTTGGCTGGCGGCGCCCGCCGCCAGCCAAACTTGGAATCACCCCCTATGTCCTTAGAGCCGATGTTATTAAGATCCGAGATAGCATTGAAGAGCCTTAAAATGTTCCCCCTATTCAAAATGTCATGTGGCCCCCTGGAGCGATATTCAGGAATAAACACAAGTTTAGAAGTTATACCCTCCAGTAAGGCCGTTGGGGGACACGGGGGTATAAAAGCTGTAACTGATCTGTTACATTATGTGAGCCTACAGGACCCACCAGGGCCGGAATATCAGCAGGAACGGACATAAGGCTTGATGGCAAAATTGCAGGAAGGCATCTTATGTTATCAGAAGGCAGCTTAAAGGAATTAGGGGAACCAGGAACCAAAACCTCACCACCGGTATTTCCGTAGACAGTTTTAGGTTCAAACAATGTAACCATGGAGCAGGCAGGCACACCACCTCCCTGGTGTGAGGCTACTGTATCCAATGCACTGCCTAAGTTACCTTCCTCAACCAAAGTCAAAGGGTTCTTGAAGGGGAGATCAGTTCCCAGCACAGTAATACCAGCTGAAGGGTCCTTGACAAGCTCAATCGGGGGAGGAAGACCAACCAGTGGGGTACAATGATATGGCAAAAGAGGTCGGCCTCCCAATGCACACCATCCTAAAGATTTCCTATAACCCTACTCCTATCACTTACTGACACATCCCCTGCCTTAGTGTCAGGTTGATGAGCACGATCTGCCTGAAAAACAATAGGGGGAACCTATGTCACCTCTCTTCATAAACCCACCAGCAGGATGGTAGCAAAAAGATAGCCATTGTGAATCTAGCAGTATAGCACCAAACAGGATAGACACTTCTATGCTCAGAAGGTCACTTTATTAAGACAGGTCTGAAATTCTTAGACCCAAAAATGACCCACGTCACTAGTATAATGAATTTGTTAACCTTCTGCCTCTCTTAATCTCCCCCAAATATCCATCAGTTTAAGTCTGTCTATTTCAGTCCACAGTCCATCTACTTCTCCTTTATAACAGTGATGGCTGGCGAAGTTTGAAAGTGTTAGGGCATAGGAACAAATCGTGAATTCCCCCGCATGAGCGCAACAACTGAGCAGGACGGTAGAGTTTGGTGGGTTATCCCCCTCAAAAATGTTTTTAGAACATGGGGTACTATGGTTCAATTTCCAGAATAAATGCTATTATAAATGGACAGAGCGCCACTAGCTTTTACATGCATTTCTATAGCAACACTCAAAATATTTCAGAGAGAACTCCTGATTTTCTGAGAGAGCCATGAGCTGGCCAGTAAGGCGCAGGGTTAAGATCTCCCTTGTGAAATGTTTATAAAATGATTGTGTGCGCTACAGAAACAAATGATTCTACTGAATATGCTAGAGTTCTCATAGCTCAATGGGCATGTATGTCAAGATGAATAGCTAGGAATACTGAGGATAATGGGCACATATTAATTCAGGTCCAGGAGTTGTGCAGATGCTCTGGATTCGGAGCTAGGCTTCACTTCTTCTCTCTTGCAGAATGAGCAACAGCCAAGAAGTGACTGCGACCTATGAGTCTTATTGGGCGGGCTCTCCCTTTTTTTCTTAAATGTGTTACATTATGGTTGCTGTTTGCTGAAACCCTCAGGACCGTTTGCAGGATTAAGCCTTGTTTTTGTCTAAACTATCCAAGGGGAGGAGAAAAGCAAGCGTAACTTTGTGAGCCTTTTCTCTCCTCGTGATACCTCCGTCTAGGTGTTATTGACTTTTAGGTCTAATCAGGGCCAGTGCTGCGCTAAGTCAAACTGCAACAAATTGGCACAAAAAGTTATTTGTTGCTATGTAAAGTATAGCACCAGAGCAGCATCATACTATTTTTCTCTGTTTTTTTTCATTACAGAAATGATTTAAGGTTGCTTTACATATTGGAGCATTTTAGAGCCAAAGAGCCTTCTTTCCTATCAGACAAAGCTAATTTGCCTTTTATTTTATATATAAGAGAATGTCATTTTATGCAAATGAATTGCACTTGAAAGTTCTCCCTTAACTAAAAACATTGGGCCAGATGTATGAAAAAGGCCTTTTGCGATTCAGAAATATCGATTTTTAAGAAATCGCTATTTCTGATTCGCAAAATGCAATGTATCATATTTGCGATTCGGTAATAGCGATTTCTTAAAAATCGCAAATGCTATTACCGAATCGCAAACTGCGATACAGCCCCCATTTGCATCTATGGGCCTATCTGCCCATATTTGCAAATATTTTACATGTCCCAATTTGCGAATTCCTAGCTGGAATTCGCAATTTGGGGAAATGCAATGTCCAGGGTGCTGGGGGCAAAAGGCCCCCTCTGCTGCACCCCAAAAAAAAATTGATTCACATGTAAGGTGCACACATGCCAAAAGGGCATGTGTGCTTTACATGTAAATTTTAAAAATGCATTTTAAATGCATTTTTAAAATTTGCACATGGTTACCACCAAGATCAACTTGGTGGTAATAGCGATTCCTTAATGCCCAATTCACATTAAGGAATTGCTTCATACATTTGCTTTAGAAATCGCAAATAAGGATTCCTTATTTGCGATTTCTTATTTAGAAACCTGTGTGTGAGGGCACCCCTGCACTAACAGAGGTGCCCCCACATCATCCAGGCCCATTTCCCCAGACTTCGTGAGTGCGGGGAAGCCATCATAAGTGTGCACTACATATAGGTCAATACATATATGTAGCTTCACAATGGTAACCCCGAATATGGCCATGTGAGGTGTCTAGGAACTGGATATTGTACCCCCAATCTGATTCTGGTATTGGGGGGCCTGTTCCATGCACTCTGGGGGCTCAACCATGGACCCCCTGTACTGCCATACCAGTTTTCTGAGGTTTTCACTGCAGCCCCAGCTGCTGCCACCTCACAGACAGGCTTCTGCCCTCCTGGGGTCTCTCCTGTAGGTGATTCCTCAGATCCGGATTGCAAGACTCCAGCAGGGCTCCTCTGCAACCTTTACTTCAGCTTTTACCATCGGATCAACAGCAGAACTGCTCCAGGAACTCTACAACTGCAACAAAGTATCCAAGAAGGCTACTGCAACTCTGTAACTTCAGCTCCTGCCAGCAACTGCAACAGTTTCCAGGTTGTGCTCGCTCCGAGGATTGCCTGTCTTCATCCTGCACCAGAAGAACTGAAGGAATCTCCTGTGGAATGATGGAGTCACTTCCCTGCTTCAGAAGGCACCTCTCTGCAGCGATGACCAGTACCCTGGGTCCCCTCTCCCGAGGACAAGCATGGATCCTGGAACACAGGTGGTAGACTAAAGTGACCCTGACTCTCCAAAGGTCCAGCTGTCCAAATTTAATGGAGGTAAGAGCTTGCCTCCTGTGCCAGGCAGTACCCCTGCGCGCCAAGTCTTTTGTAGCTCATAGGTCTTCTGTGCACTTTTCTGAGAATTCCTTTGTGCACAGCCTAGGCCAGGTCCCTAGCACTCTATCTTGCGATGCTCAGCTCCCTGAGTTGTTCTCCGACAGCGTGGAATCCCTTTGTGTAATGCTGCAATGACCACCATTTGCAACTCCTTTGTCCCCGTGCTGTGGAACTCCTGTGCATGCAGCCTGGTCTTCTGAGGGCTCTCTGAGTTGCTGAGAGCCCCCTCTGTCTACCCCTCCTGGGTAGAGTCGACCTGGTCCTTCCTGGGCTCGGGAAACGCAATTTCTTTGTGAAATGCAAGTTTTGCGTTTACCAAGGCTTGCTAGCAGAATCCTGTGACGCAAACCAGACTGCATTCATCCATCCAGCTTGGGACATCTTCTGCACCAACCAGGAACCCGCATCTATCTTCTTTGGTGCAATACTGAACTGTGTCTTCCCACTGGTGGTTCTCCTTTTGCAACTTCATCCAGGTTAGCAGGGACTCCGGTTCTCCCTGGACACTTCAGTGCTTCTTGGACTTAATACCTTTCTTCCTCAGGTCTTCAGGTCCAGGGATCCATCATTGGTGTCTTGCAGTCTCTTCTGGTTCTTTGACTGTCTTCTACCATGACTTCTAGTGTGTTTTAGGAAACGTGCTGTGTTTGACTCCTGATTTCCTAGGCTCTGGGGTGGGGTATTTTACTTACCTTTGGTGTTTTCTCATACTCCCAGTGCCCATCTACACACTACACTTGCCTAGGTGGGAAACTGACTTTCACATTCCTCTATTTTAGTATATGGTTTGTGTTCACCCTAGGCCCATTGCAACCTATTGTGATTTTCACTATTTGCACTATTTTCTGACTGTTTACTTACCTGTTCTTGGTTAGTAGTGTATATATTGTGTGATGTACCTACCTCATAAGGCAGTATAGTCTCCAAAGTATTTTTGGCCTTGTGTGACTAAAATAAAGTACCTTTATTTTTGGTAACACTGAGTATTGTATTTCTCATATGTAAGGACTGTGTGACTACAATGGTACTGCAAGGACTTTGCATGTCTCCTAGTTTAGCCTTGGCTGCTCTGCCTACAGCTACCTCTAGACAGCCTGGCTTCTAGACACTGCCTACAGTTCACTAATAAAGGATAACTGGACCTGGTATAAGGTTTAAGTACCAAAGGTACCCACTACAAACCAGGCCAGCCTCCTACAAAATCATACTATATCCTTTAATCTCTGTCCCTCCTCACCCTCAATACTGCCCCATCTCCTTGCCCCTCTCAGAAGAACCTCCCTCAAAACTCACTTGTAATTAACTATAGTGCATGTAGCTAATTATGCCTTCACCAAATGAAGCCTTTTAAACCACCTACCTTCCACAGTTCCTTCAGCATTCGTGCCTTAACTTTGTAAGCTCCGGGCTCCAGCTCAAGGAATCTCTGCTACTGCAAATGAGACAAAACATGTAATGTTTTTATCAACTCCTAGGACATAACACTCTACACAAAAAGTTATAACAACCAAGTGAAAAAGCCACAATAAGGCTTGCACAAGATGGCAGCACTAGTAAACACAGCAGCAAGGGTCTCCATGCTCGCTGGGGTTAATTGCCTCACACCTGGCCCACCTCAGGAACCAAAGGGGATGGATTTGTCCTTAGATTAGCTTGAAACACCAAAGGACTATGCCAGTAGGCCAAAAGCCTGGAATAGTAGTGATCCACATGGGATGTTAGCAGCAGCAAGTCCAAGCTACAAAACCAAATGGCTATGGCCTACTAGACACAGGTGGGGAGCAGATATGTGGCAGATATGGAGATAAAGGTGAGGAACAGCAGCGAGTGAGCCCAGCAGGTCCATGGGGCTGCTTATGTGCAGCCATGAAATGAGGGGAGATGTGGGCAGGCACCAGCGAGTTCGAAGAGGGCTGTAGGGCAAGACGGGACAAGCTCATCTTGGCTTGTTGGCTTGGAGGTAGTGAAACATGAAACCCACCTGACAAGAGATGTTGTGGGGCTGCCAAGGCAGAAAATAAATCATCCCCCCCTCCATTATACATAAGTTGACACCCTTAATCTAGCACAATCCTTCTGGGATACAATAATGACAGCTCAATAAGAATAAAAAGTCTGGAACAGACAAAGCAGAGTTGTTCACCTTACCACCATAACACAGCAATGGAAAGAGAGGACAATAGTGGGGTGTACAGAGTTGATGAGTACAAAAAGAAGCCCCTGAAAGTGTGCCTGGGGTTGTGTTTTCTCAGTGATGAGGATCAACCACGTGACTAAAGCCCTCAGTATTCTGCGTGCGACAGAGTCCTATAAGGAAACCTAACAAGAGATAGGACCATTAAGAAATCCTACTCACCCGAAATTAATAGCAATCACAAACTCATTGTGACATAAGAAAGCACCCAGAAAGTGGGCCTTGTGGAAACACTACATAACTGGAAAGCAAATTTGAGGAACTAGAGAAGTACAGGATCTTGTTGCAAGTCTACATTTGAAATTGATATTACTACGTGATGTTTAAGACAAGAGAATGGTTATTGTGGTAAAGGCTAGAGCCAAACAAGCACCCAACTTAAGGCAGATGCTATGGGAGCTAAAAGGAAAGAAGGAACCTTCAAACAAAACAAGCAGACAGAAGACATGAAGGAAATGACACTGAGGTGCTCATGAAAAACTTTCCAACTGGAAGTGGGTATTGTGCTCCTGCCAGCAACTCAGATTTAGACTTATGCAAACTCGAATCCATTACAAATTCAATCTTCACAGTACATCACACAATCAAACATATTAGAACCACAGCACAATACCTCTTCAAACACAATAATCCATAAAATAAGACAACAAAACGTATGCCTGTGTGCAGGGAAACGGGATGGAAATTAGACTCACCATAAGAGCAGAAGATCTTCACAGCACTATACGATCACACATGGAGAGAGCCTTTGACTAACAATGACCTACCTTTGGGCCCTGAATATTTGCATTAAACATGTGGACAGAATAAGCTGCCCCATTCCACTCTAAATAAGTACATTTACAACTAAACCATTAAAGGAACCATAAACTCAAAACCTTGGCTTTGTGTCTTAACTGCCACAGCTAATTTGTGAGTTCTCTAAGAGCTACCATCTTCCCATAAACTACATAGTGCAAGACAAATGAATCACAATAGTAATTCAATATTGTTATACCTGTCAGCCTTAGTGTGGTCTTCCCCCAAACGTTTTGCCTGCTTGCCTCCATCTTGTCTGGATTTTTTTGCTCTGTTGGCCTTAGGACTCTGTGCGGTTTATCACTGCTAACCAGTGCTCAAATGCATCTGCTCACACCCCTAAACATGGGTTGATTGGTATACACCTGATTGGCATATTTAATTTGCATGTAAGTCCCTGGTACAGGGGTATACCATATGCCCAGGACCTGCAAATGAAATGCTTCCAGTGGGCCTACAGCACATATTATGATACCCACTTACGTAGCACCATAAAACATGTGCAAGGCCTGACACTGCTGCCTGCAGGTAGTGGCCCACTTCCATGTCGGCTTGGCATTCAAACCCCATGCCAAGCCTTAAACTCCCATTTTATTACACCTAAGTCACCCCTACGGTAGGCCCTAGGTAGCCCATAGGGCATGATTCTGTGTAAGTAAAAGGTTGGACATGTACTTTTTAGTTCTATACGTCCTAATTTTGAAAAAACTTCCAAATTCGTTTTTGAACTACTAAGAGGCCTACCACCTCCCATAGGGTAACATTGGGGATTCCTTATTAAAATTTATAAGTTGTAATTCCTAAAACAGGGGTGGAAGTTATATCATGTTTAATATCTATGAACGTGTAATGATAAACCCTCTTTAATGTAATGTTGGATTTATCATTACAAGTTTGAAAGTGACACTTTTAGAAAGTCTGTATTTTCCTGCCCTTAGCCTTCTGTGCCTGCGTCTGGCTAGGTCACATGTCTGGGTGTAACTGACAATTGGGACTTTCACCCCAGACAGTCACACAATAGTGGGATTAGCAAGGCCTGAAAGTCCTTTCCACTGGCAGGATGGGGAGTTTGGAACTGTGCACAGCCCCACTCACAGCTGAATGGGCTGAGCTCTACTGACACATAATAGGCTTAACAACCCTGTATTGTCAGTACAGTCAGCTAGGAGCAAGGGTCGGGGTGGCAGGAAATTACTGGAACTTCAGAGAACCCTTCTGGAAACTTCACCCAACTTCTAGGAGCAGGTCACCAGGGTATAAAAATAGGTCTCTCAGACCTGCTCCTCAGTTCACTACTGGACCTGCAGAAGGACACGCTTAGGACTGCCTTCTGCTTTGACCTGCTGTGCACTCTACCAGATTGCTGCTGTACCTGGAAGGACTGCTTTACTGCCTAGACCCTGCGAGAATCTTCAGAGGCCAGCCTTTCTGTAGAGCCCTGCATCACCAACTGCACCCAGGACTTCAGAAGTGACTCCAAGTGCTAGTGTAGCTGGTCTCCTGTTCTGAGCCACAGGAACAAAACAGTCTGCCTCCATCTTGCACCCACACCTGGATCCAGCTTGTGTGAGTCCTGGACCCCAAAGAGGTCTCCACCTACTCCTGGACCCTTGGTTGTGGTGAAAATGTGCGCAGAGGACCAATTTCCAAAAATTGGCCTAAAATTACTCTGAGAACCAGGAGGAGACTGTGACCAACCTGCTCGCCTATCTGCCCGAGATGCATCGCCAGTTGGATTGACTTCGCAACTTCTCCTGCTACATTCTTCTCTGCAGCAGCAACTCCTTTTCAGCTGCTCCTAGCAAAAGGGGTATCCAATCCGGTGGAATTGCCTTTGGCTTCAGCCTTCTGCCTCATCCCGCTGGAGATTTTCATCTTCCATCTCAACCGCTAAGTCCGAAGGTAAAAATCTTCACCGCTGATTAACTTCACGGCTACCCAACGACATTGCTCCCTTTTTGGACACTCCTGCAGCCTTGCCCCGCTGAACTTCTACCTTCTCAGAGACTTTTTCTTCAAACATTTTCTAAATCTGAAGACAAGCACCAGCCAGGGCCAATTCACTGTAAATATCCAAACCGCACTCCATCATGGTCAGCCTTAACTTTTGACTTTGCCCCAGTCTAGAGCAAACAGGTGTCCGTGGTTAGCGCTTTTCATTTTTAGGCGCTATTTCACACTTAAATCCTGAAAACTTCATAACTCTTGGATCTTGAAGGTTGTGATGTCAAATAATATATTAACATTTTCTCTATTCTTCTAAATTGATTTAGGCTTTTTATTGTGTTATGTTTTCACTGTGTTGCTGTTTATGCACTGCATAAGTGCTTAACACATTGCCTCTAAATTTAGCCTGACTGCCTTTTGTGCAAAGCTACCCAGCATTAAGCATAGGTTAAATTAGTGACCTTTTGTGGTTCACCCTGCAAGGGAATTATGGCTGTTACTTGAGCAAGGCTCACACCCCAGTCAACCAACAACCCAATTTCTCACAAATATGCACCATTATCAATGGTGTATAAAACTCCACATGCAAAACAATGTCCAAAACACAATACCATAAAACAACACAGACACAATCATCAACAATAAATCCTGTTCCAAAACACACTGTGCTAGACACACCACATCAGCATGCAGCCATACTCATCAATCCTCCAAAAGGTTAGATTGAACAATCAGCCCTCTGCCAGACTCCAGGACAGCACAGCTTTACCAAGGGACAGTCCACCTGTCCACAGATCACTGATCACAGGATTCCCCACAAGGATCTTAATATCAACGAATAAGCCTCTAATTAATGTTAATTGATGTCATAAGTGCATTAACACCTCACAGGTGTCTGGGCACTATATGGGACAAGAACCAAGAGGAATAGTTATTGGCAATAAAGCTATGTTTGTAAGGCTTTGTGAAAATCTACATGTCCAGATATTTTCCACATGGTTGAGGGAATTGCATTGCACAACTTCTTTGCAGTCAGAGCTAAGGAACTGCCACCCATACACATTTGTTTGAATTCTGAAACAGCACCAGGGTGGCACCTGAAGATCTCAGCTTGCGACTTGAAGCATAATAAGAAATGTTATTTTTGAGATAGCCAGTACCAAGCCTGTTCAGTGCTTTATAAACCATGCTCATGGATTTAAAATTGGTTCACTTTGTCACAGCAAGACAATGCAAACTGTTAAAAGCCCTTGAGGGAGAAGAATATTTGGGCAATCCCAGGGCCAGACTTGCTGCAGCATACTGAATCCTCTGAAGCCTTGTAAGTGATCTGATAGGAGGACCCAAATAAAGGGAATTGCATTAGTCAAGACAGCTAAGAATAATCACCTGAACCCTTACCTGGAGCATTGCTCATGGGAGTAAGGGAACATTTTTCACAACACCCAAAGCTGGAAAAAGCAGATAAAAGAGAGATGATTAATATACTTTTACTTGATCAGCGTGTCATTTAGGTAAAAGCAGCATCATTGTCTGACTCAGCCAGATAGCGATCATTAATCCAGGAGGAGGGTCAGGCTTCTGAAGGAACAAGATTGATGAAATCCTTCTCTTTTATCCAGAGCACCTCAGTTTTCACATGTTAAACTTCAGGGTGTTCTCCCTCAGCCAGGTGGTCACTGCCGTCACACAGTGATGACATGTCTCAAATGGGCCATTCAACTTTGGTGTCATCATCTGTCTGCATGTTTCATACAATTGACCCTAAAAGGTTTAATAAGCTTCATCAAGGTTGGATGTCATGCATGTGGCTCAGTGATGACCTCTGAGGGACCCTTGGATTTTTGCCTTCAATGCTGGCTGGGCAGGGCCTAGGTAGACTCCCTGGCATCTACCCTACAGGTAGAACTTGCACCATTCTAATGCCAGACCACTAATACCAACATCCATTTGTCTGGACAGCCAAATGGGGTGAGAAACCATATCAAATGAGACAGACAGCTTCAATAGCCCCAGGGCCACCATATGCCCTTTGCCTTCTGACATTCGCAGGTCATCTAAAACCAATCTCAAAAATGGGTCAGTGCTGTATCCTAACAGAAAGCCGAACTAGACGGTTTCAAGGATCAAATGTACCTCCAGAAATCCTGTGGGAAAGGCTGGTAACATGCTTTTCTGGAATTTCTATAGGAAAAGGGAGTAGTGAAATAGGCCTAAAGTTTGAAAAGACAGATGAATTTTATTTTATTTTTAACAAAGGGGTAACCAAGGTTTTTCTAACTCATCGGGAGCATTTGAGTTCATCAGGGAGCTGATACACACTGCCAACAGTGGCTATGCTACCTCTGAGAAAACCACTCTCCAGACTTTAGGCAGGAGAGGGTCAAGAGGCGAACCAGACCTAATGGTAATAATGATTTGTTGAAACTGTTATAGCATAAGCTGATCCAACACTCTCAGACTGAGAGATCCTCCTTTGGGCTGTTGGGCTACCTAAGGCAACCGGACCTCCATCCACAGTCTTGACTTGGATGAACTTTGGGTCTGATGAGAGAACTGAGGCCCTGCCCACCCCTCAGGTGTCATGTCACGTGCAGTATGAGCCAAAGTGTCACAGATGGCCTTAATCTTATCTTTAAAAATTTAATAGCTCATCTGCCAACTTTTAAAACATTTCAAATGATTGTACAGTATAACTGATATTGAGCAGATCATATTAAAAGATTTCCTTAGAAGGGTTGTGAGCAGTTATGATCTTTTGCAGAACAATTCTTATTTGGCGACTATAACCAGTTGTCTAGATACTCTAAGAGTGGCCTTCAGGTCTGCACTAGCTTCTAAGTAGTAGTCCAGCTGCCACACCTTTTTTAGCATCTTGGAGTCAGTAATGATCACAATATACCATAGGGCAGACGGTGTGTTACACCTGCATGTGACATTATTCAAAGGCAATACCACTTCTTGGGTAGAATTAACCCAATGTATCTTACCGTAATATACATGGGCTGTAGTGGTTTTGTCAAAGTCATGCTGTCCTGTTCTGAGGACCTCTGAAAGATTCTGGATAGATAGGTTGGTACAGGGCCTCTTCAGTTGTGGTGAGGCAGCCCCAGACCTACCCAACACAACATTCTTGCCATAACAAATAGTAAATTGCTTCAAGATGTTATCAGACCAGATGTGTGGTGAGATACTCTGATGGTTTGTTCCAGCCCTAAGGCAAACATAGAATAAAGGAAGATGAAGATCCTGTGGGTTTGATGTAGATTATGACCAGAAATTGTATTCACCCAGCAAAAATTAAATTAGTCTGTGAGTGAATCAGTGGTGATAGGAGGTTGGCTAGAGCACCTGCAAAGTTGCCCTGAGGAGTGGCGCATAGCAGAGAATCCTACTCCACAAGACCAGTACTGAAGAAGAGATGGAAATACTAGTATCTCCACCTTGGGAAGCTCCTATGTTGCCACCTTTTTCAACATAAGTACGAATTTGAAAATGACCGCTACCCTTGCCCCCGGCTTATTAAGGCATGGGTGATGTATAATGTTGTTTCATCAGTGAACCAAGTTTCAGATATAAACAACCTTCTGCCTGGTAGTGGCCTTTCTGTAGTCACAAAAGATGAAATACAGATGAGGCACCAGCTCAGAATCCATTTCACTTGGAAGGATCAGCAATGGTCCACAAAATCTTTAACTGAGTCTCAAGAAATTGTATTACCACACAATTGATAAGAGCCATTCTCAGAAGCAAGAGTAAGCCACTGCCTCATAGAGACTCTATAAGGCAGAAAGTGAGAAGAAAGCAACATAACAAAATGGCAAAGGAAAAATCCTGGAAGGACAAAGTGAGGTAGTAAAACAAATATGTACGGTCAGTGCCATAAAGTAAGATAGCATATTGGACTCTGGTGGCAAATAATACCTAAGCAATGAAAGTCGGGTCAGAGTTCCAAAAGAGCAATGCTATTGCTGCAAAAAATGAATCAGGGAGTGGAGATTGGTTAGAAGGCCTTGGAGTTGGAAGGCCTTCTCAGCACTTGCAGGAGAACGCACTGTTCTCCCAACTACATGACGGTGGTCAGAGTTGTACTTAGCCAGGGTGGCCCTGAACTCAGTGCCGCCTGGCTGATTACAACTGTCCTTACTGCCAGCCTTTCCATGGCAGTCTGACCGGAATGGAAAGGCGGGTGGTAAGGGTGTGCTGCTCCCCTACCCTGCCTAGCACCATCGGAATGTGCAGACAGTGTACATTCTGAGGGTGCTGGTCAGCCCCGTCTGTGCTACGGTATAGGACTCAGCTTCCTTATGGAGCACTGCTCCCACCGGACTGGCCAGCGGGAATGCTCTATTACAATGTTCCCGCCGGGCTGTAATAGGGTGGGGGGTCCACACAGCATGGCAGTGGAGTTCTTCCTGCGGCATTGGCGGTCCCAACCCGTGACCTATACTTGTTTTGCACACTTCTACCTGCCATCCTGAAGGCTGATATTCAAAATATACAGAATATTTACCTGAATTATATATATGACAAGGGATGAAGGCAATAATAGGATGGCAACAAGAAATGTGCAAACTAGGGAGAGGAGACTGGTTATTCCATTATTGCTTACTGTAGGAAATTTGATTATTGGTTGAGAGGGGTAGAAGCTCCACTCAGGTAACAACCACAATCTGTATCAGGGTGAACCACAAGAGTCACTAAATTAACTTGTTTTACCTCTGGTAGATTGGCACAGAAGCATTCAGGCTTAACTTAGAGTCATTGGGTCAGGTATTTATGAAGCACACAAACAGCAATTTCATTAAAACACAACATAAGAAAAATCCCACTGTAATAAATAAAATGATACCGGAATGACAAAAATCTAATCAGTAGAAGTGGAGGTATTGGCTTTGAATATTTTTTGTAAATGATAGCACCAAAAGCACAAAATGCCAACTGTGGTTATTTGGTGGTTTCAGACCAGTACAAAGTCACAATATCAGGATGACCGTGATGGAGCATGGGCTGGATACAGGGACCAGGTTAGTCTCAATGAGAATTATACCTTATGTCTATATCTTTGATGCAAGGCTTCACATAGCTTGGCATAGGTTCTGATCAGGAGCTGCGCTGTTTTGCAATATGAAGTCCTGCATCAAGTTACATGTTGCTACATCAGTTGTGATCAGGAGCTGCAAGAGCTGCGATGAGGTGTCCTGCTTTGAGTTGTGTTATGCTGTTTTCGATCTTAATGAGACCACCAATCAGGAACTGCGATGTGAGGTCCCGCATTGAGTTGTGTCACACTACATCGGTTTCCATCAGGAGCTGCAATGAGTGAGATAAGAAGTTCTGTGGTAAATTGCATTGAGCTTTGCCGGTTACAATGAGGTTGCCAATCAGAAGCTGCAATGCCTGCAATGCAAGGTCCAGCATCATGTTGCATTGAGCTGCTTTGTTTCTGATGAAACCCACAGACAGCCAGTGAGAAGTATACTCTGATGCCAGCAAAGGCTTCAGGACCTGGTGAGAAACCACTTGGAGACCAGATACACAGTCCAGCAGAATCCTGCAGGGCTCAGGCAGTTCAAGTGACAGGGCCAGGAAGGCCCAGTTGCAACAAGTCAGCTGGGCAGTAGCCTGGAGGCCTCTGGAGCTTGTTGTGTCCCTGTAGTTCACACAGGAAGTCAGCCAAGTGTCCCCTGGAGTCATTTTTATTTGGCCTGGGATGAAGGTGAGCAGGTGCAGTATTCCGCCTCAGAAGCAAGACAGTCCTCAAGTATAGGGGAAGTCCTTCTTCTGTACTGTCCAATGTGTATACCTTGTGCCAACCTTTATGTGGACAGCTCCCAGTCCAAACTCCACATCTGGTTCTAAAAAGTTCTTCTCCTTCCTCTGCTAAGGCTCCCAACTGTCTAGGGGTGACAAAAGGCAGGCCAGCTGTCAGATTCATGTGTGTGTTTGTGTGTGTGTGTGTGTGTGTGTGTGTGTGTGTGTGAGAGAGGCTTAAAGTGCAGGGGACACTTGGTACTGCTCCTCCCTAGTCATCTTGCCAGGGTGGCTCTTCCTGTCCACACCTAAGCCCTTTTGTATCACTGTCTGTAAGGAATACACTAACCCCCATCGGCAGAGTCATTCGCTGTCATATGAGCCAGGACACTAACAGAAGTCACAAATGGTTGGGACAAGAAATACCAATGTTCTAAAAGTGGCATTTTTGGGATTGTGACTTAAAATCAGACATTACCATTGAATAAGATTTTATATTACAGTTCATTTGAGTGTTAGCACCATACCTCTATCTGCTCCCAATCTAAAGTTATCAGTTATTAAATGCAATAAAATAACCCAGTGTTAGCCGGTGGTAGAGATAGATCTTGCAACAGTGAAAACGTCTTTAGCCATTTTTTACTGCCAGGACATATAAAACTTAATAACATACATCCTGCATTTTAGACACAATGCACCCTGCCCTATGAACCTTTAGAGTCTACCTTAGGAGTGACTTAGGTCTGGTGAAGAGTTTTTCTTAACTTAACAGGTCGAAATGTTAGTTTAAAACTGTGCTACGGGCTACAGTGTGAGACTGACACATCTTGTAGAAGGCTACTTCAGCAAGTGATATAATGAGTGCTGCAGGTCCAAATATAACATTTAATTTAGAGGTCCACAGTACATGTACCACCATTTACTAGGGCTTACAAATACATTAAATGTGCCAATCAGGTGTAGGTAATTTTGACCATGTTTGAAGGAGACAGCACAAGCACTTTAGCCCTGGTTCGCAGTGGTAAGGTGCACAGAGTCCTAAAGCCAACAAAAACAAATTCAGCAACCCAGAAGGAGTAAAGAGAAAACATTTTGGGGAAACCCCATGCCAAGGATGACAGGTCTAACACCTAGATACTACCAAACATCTTATCTATGCTACCTGCTAGAGTGGTTGCATGTGGGAACACAAAAGTAATAGCGCTATATAGATCATACGCTCTCGGATAGAGCATAATGACAAGTGATGTGGTTGACAAAGACCCACAGGGGTCCTCATCTTTATACCTCTCCAATAGTTGGGGTCACTGAAGATTTAGGACAAAAGTGGCACTAAAAACAGCTTGACTTCTTATCCATCGCACTTCACCCTGCGATGGAGTATAAAACATTCCAGGGATGGAGGATGTTTGGCTGCATCATGGTGGATGGTTGGTTGCATCATGGTGGGTAGCCTTTTCCATAAGGGCCTCCTCAAAACATTTCATCCAATCAAGAATATTATGTCCTTCGGGGATGGAGATGTTCTGGCTTTAGGTTATGTACTAACAAATTACTAAAGGGTGAATAAGACACCATTTGAAAAACTAGTGAAAGTGCATATCATATAGGTCTGTGCAGTTGCACAAGACACTAACCCAATCAATGGCCCCAGGAATACACTAATTTCGGAGACAGCGCAAACTAGGATTAGCAATTAATTTGGAAGATCAATGGGAACAAATCTATAATAAAACTAATTTTGTCTAAACACACAGGGGAAGGGAATGCTATACGACATTCTTTACAGAGAGCATTTACACGCCAGTCCGGCTGCATAAAATGAACATTGGGCAATAAAAGACCCACTGGAGAGTGCAGGTTGCAAGGTACACTCACACATATCTTGTGGGCACGTGAAAAAGTAAAAGCATACTGGATTGAAGTACTGAAGGGCAGATATTACAGTGTCCGAATTAGAGGGATGCTCTTTCAGAAACTATCTGTCCATTGCATGCAAATAAAGGAAAGATAATCTCATATATGCTACTAGCTGTACATAATGCTGTCTTCGTGCTATCGGGAAAATGGATGCTTTGATATACAGCAAGTGGCTATAAATGGTATAGACGTTACAGTGGATGAAGAAACTGGCTTGTGAGCTGGCTGACAGAGAAAGAAGAAACTGTCTTATGAGTTAGCTGACAGAGAAAGACAAATCCAGAACTCTGAAAGTTGCTACTGCGCTATTTCCAAAAAAACAGCAATAGTATACAATGTTCAAGGAGACTCAAAGCCTTTCGATTGATAGAAACAGGTAATCAAGAGCGGTGGTCACACTGGACTGGAAGGATTATATGAGACTAGGGTACATAGGATGTAGAGCTATTGTGTTAAAAGGGGGAAGAATTGCTGGATACATCAGAGGTATACACACAATTGGGGAAAGGAAGGAAGACTTTTACATAAGTAATTCAATAGTAAACTTGTTCTTACTACTTTTCCGTTTCATATTCTGTTATAAAAATGTCAGTAAAAAATGTTAAAACTAAAAGTCTGCCATAACCTCTGAACATTTTCATCTTTTGCTTGTTGTTTATTCTCAGGTTCCACCACTTATTGGTTGTCCACATAGAATCCCAACTTTTTGTTCACAGGCTCACCTTCTCACAACACCATTGCCACCACTAACAGGAAAATCTCCAAAAAGGCAATGCTCCTCCCTTCCTCTCTTCCTCAATATCTAAGGTGCATGTTGTCAATCCATTTCTCAAAAAGGATGCCTGCACCCACAATCTGACTTCCCCCTTCTTCAACTAGACTATGGGGGTTATTCTAACTTTGGAGGAGTGTTAATCCGTCCCAAAAGTGACGGTAAAGTGACGGATATACCACCAGCCGTATTACGAGTTCCATAGGATATAATGGAGTCGTAATACGGCTGGTGGTAAATCCGTCACTTTTCCGTCACTTTTGGGACGGATTAACACCTCCTCCAAAGTTAGAATAACCCCCTATATGATGTGGTAAACTGCCCCTGCGATTGAAAAATCTAGCTTACTACAAAAAGTACAGCAAACTCTTGCTTTGCTGCATAAACCATTTCAATGACTCAGGAATACCCAAAATGTCCTCAGCTCCAATCTCTTTTCAGCAAATCCCTGTCTGTTAAAAGCAATCATTATCTTCAGTTTGTCTACTGGCAACAAAGGTGGCCTCATCAATGCCCAAATATGTCCACTGGCAGCTTGGTTCATTATTTTTTTCTGGTGCAAGAGGCGCCCTAAAATGTACCATTAAACTCTGTTAATATTCTGAATGCCTCTGCACTTGCACCTATGCCCCCAATACAGTTCATAGGATATCATCCAAATAATGTGTAACGGACTCGTGGTATATCGTGAAAGTCCATTATATCAAAATAGTTGAATGTCTAAAATACAGTACAAGATGTAAAACAGCCTAAGAGGAACGCCTTATTAATACAGAAAGCATCAAATGGCATGGCTAACATTGAAAAATCTCTGGGATGCATCATCAATTAGCAAGAAGCTGATATCATACTACACCAGCGTAGGTAAGTGTGCGCAGTTCCCAAACTATTTGACGTGTAAGGAACAGATCTTCCTCAGAAGTTAAATCATTTACCAAATTGTCTTCCGGTGAGGACACGATAAATCTGCGGAAATTCGCTAATTCTTGTTTGGCAACTAAACTAAATGGGGAAATAATAAACTCCTACATTACTTGATGTCTTTGCTGAGCTTGCCCCTCATTATTTGAAACATTTCTTTTGTGCATTTTAAAATTTACTTCCCTCCGCCTCTCCTGAAGTAACTCAATTTCGATCTGTCCCTTAAATCTGTCCCCAGTAAAACAACCACCTACCTCTCAGCATGTGTCACCAACCAAAAACCCGAATTCTCCATGTTAACCAGAGTAAAAGCTTTTCTGCACATTTCCTTGTAGTACTCTGCGCTCTTACTTGGCCTCTGGTCACCACTTAACTCTCCGAAACATTTGATAACTAAGGGCTTATTTACAAGCCCCTTGCGCCACCGGTGCGTCACTTCTTCCCATATAAAAAATGACGCATCAGAGGCAGAAGGGGCTTGTAACTAAGCCCCTAAGTCTTTGGCCCCACACTTAGAGACCTTGTGCCTAAAAAATCTGACGACAGGGAACATTATTAAATGCTATGCACGTGGACTTTAGTCTCTGCCATATGCACTCATCCTTGGAGAATGCAATGGCTCAAAAAAAGGGGCAATACTGAGCAATACTGTGCCCGCAACCGTCCTGCAGTATGCAGCCTTGGTTCCGGTCTGCACAGTGCCATTCACTCCCTTCTCAGTCTACTGTCTAGTTCACCCCACTGCAAAAACATATCCTCTGCTAATCTCGCCCTAGACCCACGTCACTCCTTAAAACTATTCTGGGCTTTTCGTCTTGTGTCCATGTAGATCAAAGTTTCCACACACCTCTCAAGATGGCAGGCATTTGCAGTAGGTGGTGATGCATATCAATAAGGCCTACATTCAATTTTGTAACGCTCAGCAGACACCCTTGGCCTCTTTGCCAATTTCACCTTTTCTTCCTTTAATCTTCCTCCACCTCCTTCTGCATCAATTTAAATATATAAACAAATACCCATTCCAAATATTTTCCTTCATGAATAACAGCATCCAGATGCTTAGTTGTGCTAATTTGTGGCACTTGCTTTTTTCCTTCTTTAATTAATTCCTCAACTTCCTACTTGTTATCATCTGTTATATTCTACTATTCTCAGTGCTCGGACTCTCTTTCTCCTTTTCCACTGTATCCTTCTCTTACACACTTTTAATCATCACCCGCCTAGCTCTCGGTGCTCTCAGCCAGCTCTCCCTCCATGTCTGTATCTTTATATTTATCCTTTCTTTTTGTTCCCTCAGGCCCCAACTCAACGTTCCCAGCCCCAAATCACCTCACGCCCCCCTCTGCTCTCTTTGTCCTCACATTATACACTTTCCATATTACCTACCAATCTGTTTTACCTCGATGCAACTCTGACACCGACGTCTCTGCACGAGCTAACATCTGCCTCTGTGCTCCTTGTTTGTCCATGGCTGCTCTGCACACATATTCTGGCACTCCACCATTACTTCCACTCTTACTCCCGGAGACGTCTCACAGTAGTGTTGGCCCATCGCTCAGTAGATGCGCCCCCGACCCATACTTCCGCCGTCATCCAGTATTTCACTATCCTCTAACTTCTCTACAGACTGTCTTAATAAGCCAGTTCCTCCAAACCCTGTCCATCGCTTACTATTTTGCTTGCTCGTTGTACAACGCTACCTCCCAGAACCTCCCCATCATCAACAAATCTGCCCAAATCATTAGACTCTTCGGGGCATATTTATACTCTGTTTGCGCCGGATTTGCGTCGTTTTTTTTACGCAAATCCGACGCAAAACTAACTCCATATTTATACTTTGGCGTTAGACCCGTCTAGCGCCAAAGATCTTGGAGTTTGCGTCATTTTTTAGCGTGGACACCTACCTTGCGTTAATAATATGCAAGGTAGGCGTTCCCGTCTAAAAAATGACTCTGAGGCATGTGCGCCGTATTTAAACTCCCGGGCAAAAATGACGCCCGGGAGTAGGCGGGTCAAAAAAAATTACGTCCAGCCGCTTTTGCGTCATTTCTTAACGCCTGGTCAGGGCAGGCGTTAAGGGACCTGTGGGCTCGGAAGGAGCCCAGAGGTGCCCTCCCATGCCCCCAGGGACACCCCCTGCCACCCTTGCCCACCCCAGGAGGACGCCCAAGGATGGAGGGACCCATCCCAGGGAACTTAAGGTAAGTTCAGGTAAGTATTTTTTTTTTTTTTTTTGTGGCATAGGGGGGCCTGATTTGTGCCCCCCTACATGCCACTATGCCCAATGACCATGCCCAGGGGACAGAAGTCCCCTGGGCATGGCCATTGGGCAAGGGGGCATGACTCCTGTCTTTGCTAAGACAGGAGTCATGTCAATGGAGGGTGGGAGTCAAATAAAATGGCGCTAATCGGGTTGAGGCAGATTTTTTGCCTCAGACCGACTTGCCCCATTCTTTGACGCCCAAGCTCCATTTTCCGCTACGCCGGCGCTGGCTGGTGTGGGTCATTTTTTTTTACGCACACCAGTCAGCTCCGCCGGCTAACGTCATTCCATAAATAAGGCGCCCGCATGGTGCTTTGGAATGGCGTTAGCCGGCGTTAAATTTTTTGACGCACAACTGCGTTGGCGCAGTTGTGCGCCAAAAAGTATAAATACGGCCCTTCGTCTTTATGGCGGTGTCAGGACAGGCTGCTCTGCGCCTATCCCTGTCTCTGTGCTAGCGTCCCAGAGACACACCGGATTCCACCAGCAACTGGCCTAACCTGCCAGGTTTGTTTGTCCTCTTACGCAATGGCTAGGGTGCCCCCATGGGACAAAGTAAACCCATTCCATGATCTCTGTCCCCATCCATGCCCTTGCTTCACCCAGCACCACCTACCTACCCTTGTTCAAACCTTTATGTTCCTTGCTACCTGCTAAAACCTGCTGCATTTCTTTTCGTCAAATCACAAATCATTCTCCACGTCTTGGCATCAAACTCTTAATACCTCCTACAGCTTCCTCTTCCCTCCTGCCCCATCTCACGAGAACTGCCTCACCCCGGAAACCTCCCCTAACTGCCCCTCCTTAGCTCGTCCTTTACTCTCAATGTGTCCTCGAATATTTCCCCTCCCCATCCACTCACTCCTTTTTGGGCTACTGCTTTCTTTCAGGGCAAACCTCAGTACTGTTCAAGCCACTGCTCGTCCCTTTCGGTGGTGTCCTCTGCCCCCCTCTCTACTAGGAGCAGAGCATTGGCTCGGGTGTTCCAGCGCCCCCTACTTCTGTTTGATAGCACTGCACTTCGCCGTTGCACCAACTGCTCTCACACCTTCCTTGTTGACCCGCCTGACGAAGTCCGCCGGCAACTGTCGTGCCTCTTGCCCTTCCATGGCCTCCTTAAGACCGCAAGACCTCCTCCTTCAGCTGCAACGCTGGCCCAATGCACCCCAGGCCCGTACTTTCCTTCTGTCTAAAATGATGCCGTGTCCTTCTCTGCACAGCCGGCAGCAGCTGTGCTCTTAGCGCGCCACGTTCTCTCCCTTGCCACCGTGTAAAGCTGCTTCGAAACTCCACGCTTATTACCCCATCTTGGCCTAGCACCCGACACACTCCCCACCATGCTACCTACACCTCACGTCTGACGTGCTGCAGGCTAGAGTCAGATCTGACTCTACTCCAGTACCTCGAGGGAACGCACAATTATCGACATTCCCACCCGTGCCTTAACTCTCACCTTCCAGGTCTAATGTGTACTGAACCCAGGCCTGTTCCATTAACCAAGTTGTTAACAAATCCTCCTTTTAATGACCAACCTGCTTTAACCCCCAACCTGTTCTTCTCGACTTGCTCCTCAATAACCTTGCAAATTTCCTCTCTCCACTTAGACCCAGTGCTTAATTTTAGCCAGTGGTTGCTGCTGGGGGCCCCCAGCATTTATTTTTGGGGACTGGCACTTATTTATCATCATAGGATATTTCTTGAGAGGAAGAAAGGGAAAACCACAGAAACCGGAAAGAGAAGAAGGCAAAGACAGTAAAAACGTCACAAAGCCAGAAAGCATGGATCTGCAAGAGTGGAATAAAGGTGCAAGGCCTGTCTGGCAGTGATCTAAAGAGCCCTGAGATGATTCTTGACTATGCAGTGCAATAACATTTAACTGTACCAGCAGCGGGCTTCTGAGCAGCTGCTTCGGGCACCTGCACTCTTTCTTTTACAAATTAAGCACTTCTTAAATCCTTACCTCACCAGTGACTTGGGCTCCTAAATGCTAGACCCCAAAAAACTACAGGCACCCAGCCTGAGTTAGAAGAAGGTATAAGAGGCCAGTCTATTGCTGCACACCATTCTAAACCCCACACGACACCATCCCAGGCACCAACTGACCTAGACTCACCCTCTGTGTTGTCCTGAATGCTCCATTCACTCGCAGATCGCCGGAGCACCTCGATCTCACTTTCCCCCAGGCAACCCTTGTCCAAAGCAGTAGAGGAATGAAAAGGACGAATAATGCCTAACTAATATGGTACCTGATGTCCATGGGAGATAGTGTTCCTGTATGTAATGGATTCGTGGGTCAAATAAATTATTACAATATTCTTTCTAGGGAAAGTAGACCCTCCAGCTTTCATCAAACTTATTACCATTTGATCCTCACTAATAATAACAGAGGTATACACAAGCACTGGGATTCCATCTGACTTTCTATGTAAGTGCCTTGCAAAGACCACTACTAAAAAAAGCACATCATCTCATGTGTCATGACAGTGATCCTTAGGTCAAGCCTACTAGACACTACCTGTGCTATCTGTTGTGTGGCATATTGAGGCTTACCAAGTACACAGAGGGACTTGGAGTCCGCCCATTGCTAACTATTGGTTCGCTTTCCTTGTCACTCTTATTTAATTGCTTTTTATTTGTGCCTCAGCTTGTCAATCTTATGTTTGTCCCTTCCATAGAGCATTGCCTCTTTACATTCTCGTTGAATGACTAGCATGACTGCTTTCGCTACCTGCTTTTCAAGCACCTTTTTTTTCCTTTGTGTGAAACACTCCAGTAGAGGACATGAGTTTTTGAATTGTCTGCCTCATGTACGTCTCTCCTCCTGAACTCTGTGTTGCTCTCTGCTGCACAACATCTTCTACCACCCCCTCTCTTATGCTTGCCCATGAGCTTCTCCATACTGCTTCCTCCCACATGTGGTCTCTGGGTTTCTTCACCATTATCCCACCCTCCCATGTGCAGTTTTCTCTTCCAACACCTGCCCACATAAACAAATATGATTTTGTACATTTTCTTTTCTTTTTAGTTACCGATCCAACTCGGATTGGTAACTAAAAAGAAATAAAAAACACTTGCATCATTTTGTAGGCATACACATATGTGGAGCATGCACCTACAAAAATGATTCAGGCAGTTGCGCCAAAGTCCTTTTTTAACTTTAGCTATGCTGGATAGCATCACAGATGCTGTGCAGCGTGGCTGAAAACCATTGGCAAAGACAATAAATCACAAAAGGAGAGACCTATTGGCTTTCCCAATACTTTCATACACAGTAACTGCTTTGCTTAGTAGTATGGTATTTGTCTTATATTTGTGCAATAAATGATTAGGTGTCTTTCAGCCATTAAGGAATTGCTAGGTTCAATTCAATAAGTTTGTGCAGGTTTTGCAAGAGACAACTGAAATCTGGGTACCTGATCTATGATCTATTCACAATACACATGTGTCTGGTTTCTGTGTACGACTGTCATTTTCTAGGGTTGTCTCTGCTCTGTCACAATGAAAGAATCAATATCCAAAGGTTGATTCTGTTGTCTGACAATGAGACAATCCTCGCGCCGTAGAAATCGCTGCTGCCTGAGAATGTGATGGTCATTATCTCAAGGGTGTTTTCCTTGGTATGAATGTGTCACTCAGTGTATTAACGGTGCCTCTTTCTTGGCTAAAATGTAGCACTCAGTCTGTTGTAGGTGCCTTATTGTGCAAGAATGAGACACTCACGGTTTTATTGCTGTTGCTGCACTATGAAAATGAGATGTTCAACATCTTATTGGTGTCTCCACTCTGTGAGAGCGAGACATGCAGGGTATTGTGGGGTCTCTGCTCTATGAGAAGAAGGCACTCAGGGTCTTACGGCTGTCTCAGCTCTGTGTTATGAGACATCTGTGGAATTTATGATGTCTCTGTTCTAAGAGAATGAGACTCATAGCTCCAAGGGTGTCTCTACTGTTTATATGTCGGAACCACGGGTGCCTAAACCACCTGTGGCTCAACAACGAGGTCGGAACAACGACCTCGTTCTAAACACTAATGTCTTTACCACAAATGCGTTTACAACAATTTTACCGTTGTAAACGCATTCATGGTAAAGGCATTACCAATCAGCATGCACGACCCAGTATGCTTCCAACCCAGCCCCCCCAACCCCACCCCTTAAACCCTGATACCCCTAAACTCTAATCACCCCCAGCCCCAATCCCACCCCAAAAACTAAAAATACCCCGAGTCCCCACCCCGCCCCTAAAACCTAAACCCTGCCCCCCCAAACCTAATCACCCCTGAGACCCTCCACCCCCCCACTCCCCAAAACAGCCCCAGTCCCAGCCCAACTTACCTCCTCCTTCACCGCGTCCACTCCAGCTCCCTTCTGTACCTTAGCCACGCATGTACGTTGTTCAGACATGCATGGTTAAAGTACCGAAACCAGGGAGTCGTGGAAAACGAAAGCGATGTTTTGCCTTTGTTTTTCACAACCTCATGGTTCTCGTGGACTCGTTCTTCCGGGTGTTTCCCGTCTCTACTACATGAGATTAAGACACTTTGGCCCTCATTATGAGTCTAGCGATCTTGAGACCACCAGACTCACGTTGGCAGTTGGACCGTGGTCATGACGGTCTGACCGCCACATTACGATCATGGCGGAGCTGCCACTGTTGGACCGCCGACACCACCAGGTTGCCACCAGCAGTTGTAATCTGCCAGGGCAACACTGTAAGCAGTGCTCCCTCCGGATTACGAATCCCCATACCGCCAGCCTTTTCATGGCAGTTCCACCGCCATGGAAAGGCTGACGGAATAGGGGCATTCGGGGGCCCCTGGGGGCCCCTACACAGTGCAGAGGCCCCATGCACAGCCCCATTGCCAATCTACTGCCCGAATTACTGGCAGTGGAATGCAGGATGGGTGCTGCTGCACCTGCCGCACGGGCACAATGCCGACAGCTCAATTACAAGCCGGCTGCATGGTAAGGCTCTGGTCACCGCCGGCCCTGCGGTGAACTCCAAACAGGGCCGGTGGTGTTTGAACCACACAAGCGGTGTCTAAGTGGTTTGAGTTTGGCGGGCAGTCTCCGCCGCCCACCAAACTCGTAATGAGGGCCATCATATATTTAAGGCACAATGGAAATTGAGACACCCAAAGGCTGACAGCTGCCCCTGACTTGTGATATTTGATCCTCAGATGTTTATAAGTGTCTCTGCTCTGTGAGAAAGAGACCCTCAGTGTCTCTGCTCTGTGAAGTGTGATCTCTGAGTCTTATGGTTGTCTGTGCTCTTTTTTAAATACACTCAGAATCGTATTGGCGTCTCTGCTCAGAGAGTTTGAGATGTTTGAGAGTATTTTGGGTGTTTCTGTTCTAAAATAATTAGACGATGAAGGCCTGATTCTCAAGTAAATAAGACATCTTCACTCACAGGTTTACGCTCTTGCAAAGGTGCAGAGTAACAACTTTCAAGAAATCAAAAAATGCTTGCTATATTGCACGTGGAAACATTAAACTGTTCCAGGTTTTCATGCATATTTATGTAAAATGTTCTGGAATTCCATGTACATCATACAGGCGAAAAACATCACAGCAAGTACAGATACTAACTTGCTTATTTCCTTCTCACTGGGGTTGGGGATGTTTTTACTCGTTGTATAGCTGTTTCCACCGCACCCCCACCAATTTTAGGAGTGTTCCTTTGCACTTCCAACCTTGGCAGGAAATATATTCTCAGCTAAAGCATTACACCTCCAACCTTTTCCAGCACAGTAATGGATCTGATGGGTGTTCAAGTTTGTGGGTGTTCAGAAATTCACAGGTCATCACAGCCCTGTAATGTTCAGTCCCCTTCCCTGTTCAATGATTAACTCACATACAAGTCTTCATGTGAGTAAATCTATATGTGAGTGTGAAACTGATTTTCCTGAATTAAAAAGCTGTTAATAGTTAAGACTTTGTTTGTATGCAAGTCAGAAAGACACACAAAATTAGCTCTGGGGATTGGGTCCTGGGAGTCTTTGGAGGGCCTCCACTCTCAAATAATAAGGCCCAATTGTAAACAAGCATTTGCAATACAATGGGTCTCCCGTTTGCGAGAGTTAGAGCTATTAATGGTGTAAATTCCTAACTGGGCTTTTCTTGCCACATAAATTGAAAATGAAAAGTAAAACAGTTGACATAAGCAAGCCAATTCAAAGAGCCACTGCAGCCACGAGCATGAGCGCGAAGGAGAGACACAAAAGGAAAAATAAGTTTGCTTGCAATCAAACAAATCGGTAAACATGCAATTATCCATGTAACAGGCTCAATGGCCAAGGCGGTAACAAAACTGCCCCAAGTAGGAACAAACATAAAGTATTTACCAATGATAATAAAGGATTTTTGAAATGTAAGCTCATGAGCGAGTGATAGTGATGGGCATGCGTGGTTAAAAGCCCACAGATAGATTACAACACGTCAGAGCGCTTGCGTGCTCGAGCTAACAGAAAGACGTTTTACATTTGTGTTCACAGGTCTATGACCTTGGTTATGTGCTGACTTAAAACTGGCAGGATTCATAACAGTTTTCCGGGTTACTCTTGGAAACCGTAACTATAGCAGGTCTGCTCCCGGAAAAAGGTTTGTGAATTATAGCCTGTTACTATCGGACTCATCCTGAAACAAATATTTTCATCATTCCTTGTTTGTGCCTGCCAGCATTTCCAGGGAACATCACGCTCCACAGCACCACAGTTGCTGCAGGGGTAGGAGCCAACCAAAGTGCTTATATTGCTGTCGTTCTTCCTGTGCACAGGACTCTCGTCACTCCTTGTTTGTGCCCGTATTTCCCTGGTGGGACTCGCGTTCCCAGGGAACATCGTGCTCCGAGGCACCACAGCTGCCACAGAGGGGAGGAGCCAACCGAAGCACTTATAGCGCTGTCGCTCTCTCTGCAGTGCGGGACGCGCCTGGGTAAAGCTTGGGTCAAGGGTGGCCCGTCCTGTGCCTATCGGAGTCCAGAAGAGGCTAGGCTTGCCAAAAATCTGGCAATCTGGTAAATTAGTTGAACTGATTTGGGAATTGTTTCTGCTTGCCCCGGCCTCTGTCTTTTTTCTGGGAAGTTGAACCCCTCTCATTTTCTGCCTGAAGTTGGAACCATGAGGAAGCCGCAAGGGAATATGGGGAAAAGGAAAGCGTGGAGTAGCCCCCAAGGAATTAAAAAGAGCAAAAGAGTAGGGCAACAAGCAGCGGGAAACTGTGTAATTGGCGAGTTTGATAATCTCATAGAGGAAGCCCAAATCGTTCTAAATAAGGGGAAGAACTCAGACTGTGTAAGCGGATGGTCCAAAAATAGCTGACATGTTTAAAAAGGGTAAATCTTTGAATAAACATAAAGCATAATGCCCGGGAAAAAGATGACCGAGTGATGCACATGTGGTTTCCACTGGCCTTAGCTGGTCCAATATAGAAGACAACGTAGAGAGCCATGCGTTATCCAGCATAGATTGAACCAATGACAATGGCTCTGGAAGTAATCATGTCTTTGAAGTCCCCTGTGAAAATCAATTTACCCCTCTGGCCTGTGTACCTCCAGATATCACTATTGCACCCTAACAGCATGGAGCAATGTCTAAGCAACGCGGTACATCTGATGCCAACGACTCAATAACTGAACTGAGAAGGCTCATCGATCAAATGAGGGATTAAATTGGTAGCCTACAAGCACAAGTTGTGTAATTGTGCTCTGTGATTGAAAAAACAGGCTTAGTCCCCCTGCTAGTTAATGAGAGCATAAATAGCATTACCTTAAGTGCCCAGACAGGTGGAATGGGGTTGCAAGGGAGAATGGGCTAAGGGGAAAAAGATGCAACTAAGCATGATGAACTATTAGAACGCTCTGAAAAAGGGGGGGACATGAGGGAAATAGGACTTTTTGGCCCTCTCACAGCTCATTCCATAACTATCAAAGTTACCCGCCAGTGTGTAAGTACACACAGTTAAACAATGATACCTGGTATAGGAAAACATTGCATCCCCTGAGCTCCCATGACCAAAAATGGACCTGGGGAAATTGGCCAGTAAGTAGGAAGGAATATTTGGCCTAATCAAGCAGTTACTCCCCAAAACGTGTATATACGGTGAATGTAACCAATTAGGAAAACGGCTCAAGAGAAGACAATGAATCCCTCAAATATAAAGTTATTCATTGTCAGTCAGTCATAAATTATTTTATTTGGCTTAAACCTTAAAAGTATAAAAAATAATAAAATATACAAAATCAAATTTAAAAACCTATAACTCGACATGCATAGTTCATTAAGTTATTTTAACCATTGACCAATTTCATTTCCTTGTAAATCTTTAAAAGTACTACATGATAAACAAATCATCCCATATACAGTTTTAACAAGACTCACATCCTTATAATGACATAGTGCAATTTCCTATTTAAAGTGCTATACATGTTACATGGCAGAATTTCCATATTTCCATCATCCAGTTTAAAAACAATCAATTTGTGCCATTTCAAATTCATAGTTCATCTTTCCTCCCTACAATGTACCCGGCACTGTAAGTTCAGTTAAGACCCCTCTTAATCCTATTAAAAATTGGCCTAGTGCACAAGTTACATTTAGAAATCTCATGTCTATTAATAATCTAAGCGCTTGATCTCGGTTAATAATATTATATTCCATAAAAACTGGTTTTAAAACCTTCTTACTCACCTCTAAAAAACAATAGCAATCCAGAAGTAGGGGTTGCATGCTAAATTTCTGTTGTAAACCACATGTACATACACCCAAGGTTTCCTTAAGAAACAATTTTGCTTTAGGGTCCATATAGCCTGGATTCAGCCCAATTCTGAATTTTAACACTGCATCCCTTAATTTTTGGTTATGTAGGGCCTCTATATAGGGAAAGTTTTCCGGGTGCCGCCATCCCCCTACCATAGCCTGGGTTGATATTTTACACTCTAAATACTTCAGGTCTATTTCTCTACCCTTTTCCTTCACTATTGCGCATAGATTTTGTTTCCGGATTTGTGCACCACGCCACTGATTGCCAGGTAAGCCTAAGAGAACACAGATCTTCTCGAACCGTCCTCTCACTTATAGTGCCCAATATAATTCACTTGTTATTATTTCTTGTTTACACAATCTCACAACTTTACAAATCCCCTCATCTCTCACGCTTAACCAAAACTTCAGTGTTGCTTGTAATCCCTGATAAATCTATGCCGTCATTTGGCATTCTGCTCTCATAGCTTGTAACATACTTGACGGAGGTAATGATAACAGACGCTTTACACAAAAGCTTTCTTCTGACCCCCAATTTAGTTTCCCTGATAGTGTTAGGACTTCCACTCCATATTGAAATTGGGGACGTACCATTACGTTAAAAGCAGAGATAACCGGCTGGAGGGAAGGACCCCCATATTTACTACTAAATTGTTTCAATCCCCAGACCGATGATAAAGCTTTATTTTTTAAGGCTTCAATATGATCTTTCCATTTCAGGTCTTAGTCAAACCACATACCTAAGTATTTATATTTTTCTAACTTCTCTAGTTTGTGTCCTCATAGCCGGTAAACAAAATCACTCTTCATTTTTCCTATAGACATAATCTTAGTTTTTTCTAAATTTACGACCATTTTTTTCTTTTGGCAATAATAGTGGAACACCTCTAATTTCCTTTGTAGACCTAACTCCGTCATATCCATTATCACTAAACCGTCAGCATTAAATAAGCAGGAAACGTGTATACCATCCATTTTTGGGCTTAGGCCTTTGACCTCTCGCAGCAACCCGGGCAAATCTGACAAAAATAATGTGAAGAATATTGGTGCTAACACGCAACCTTGGCGCAAACCATTCTTTATAGGGATCTTTTTTGACAGTGAGCCACTTGTGTCTAAAATTACTTGGGCCCAATTTTGCGAATGCAGGCCCTGAAGGAGATATAATTAATTCAATTCAATCCCTAACTGTCTTAACATATTCCATAGCAAATTTCTATCTACCAAATCAAATGCAGCACGAAAATCCACAAAATAGCAGTACAGGCTTCCTCGCATTTCCATTGATTTTTTTGCTTACAACCTTAAATAAAGCAATGATCAATTGTCAAGTTCCCTTCCTTAAATCCGCCCTGTTGTACAGGTATCAAATCATTTCCTTCTGCCCAATCTTTAATTAACTCCAGCAATAACTTTGCGAATACCTTTTCACCTACATCTAATAAACTTACCAACCGATAATTTTTAGGTTGTGTTGGGTCTTCCTTCTTATGGATAGGTCTTATCACGGCTCCCTTCCAATTCTCTGGAAAACGGCCGAGATCAAGAATCTTACCAAATGTATCATTGAAAAATGTAGACCACCAATCAATATATTTTTTTATTAGTATAGCTGGGAGATTATCCGGGCCTGCCGCTTTAGTTCGTTTGAGTGCTGCAATAGTTTCTTTTATTTTTTGTGGGGCAAAAGCTAATCTCATATTCTCACCCATCTTCCTAATGACACCATGTCCTTCCTCGGTGCCAATACCATTGTATACAATAGACAGATATTTACACCAATCCTCTTCCCCAACCAAACACCGCATGGTTCCTGATACTTTCCCCTCCCTTACCAACTGCCAGAATCCCCTAATATTCTTTGTTCTTATCACTTCAATTATTGTGTCCCAATTTTTGTTGATATTTTCCCGTTTCTTTTGTCTTATGAGTGTTTTATATCTCAATTTTGCCTGACAGAGCTGCACTTCTTGTCAGAAGTAGGTCTTTTCCTAAATTCCCTTTCTAATCTTCTAATCTTTTGCTTTTTTACTCCTACATTCCCAATCAAACCATACTTTACTATTATTAGTCTTCTTTGTTCTCTCTTCGTCTTTCCCACTTGCTGTTTTTTAAATTTTGTTTTTAGGCAATCCACCATTAACGCAATGTCCTTATTATAACCTTTAAACACATCTCTTGGATCTTCCTCCAATGGAAAGTTTGATAAATTGACTATCAATTCATTAAGTACTTCTATACTGCTTTCTGTCAAACGGGTCGTTATTCTACGAGGGTACTCAACTAGTGCTATCACTGCCTTTTCTCTTTGATTTTTATCAGTTATCATATTGTTAATTTAAGTGGCCAGTGATCACTGCCCTCTATATGCTCAACTTCAAAATCCTGCACTTCTCAAAAGGACCACGCATTTACAAAAGCATAATCAATGGGGCAAGTCTTATTGCCTAATAGAAAATTCTGTTTTGCCGGGCGGTCCTTCTTCATTCGACCATTTAGACAGAACCTACCTTGGGATCCTAAGGTTCTTACTAGGGATAAATTACGTGCAGAGCATTCTACTTTTGGGAAGATGCTATTTGGAATTTGTGCAACTATCAATAATTCCTTATACAATTTATCAATACTATTGGGGTTAAGTTTGTGATTAAAATCTCCCAACATTAGTGTCAAATATCCTGGTTTACCAATACTTAATAGTTCCAGATCTTCCTCAAACAGACCCCGCTGGTTATCATAATCATGTATTTTCCCTGGTTGTATATATACATTAATTATTATTAACCGTACAGCTCCTCCAATTGCATTATAGAGATCCACCTGGCCTGCCAATAGCCACCGGCATTTAGTCTTTATCTCTATAAACCTATTTGCTATTCTTGTTGAGGCTAAGGTTATTAAACCCCCTGATGGACAACCTCACCCTTGCCGTGTTGCCCCCCTGAAGAGTCTCATGAAACCATCGACTGGATCGGGTTTGTCGCACAACCAAGTTTCCTGGAAACACACTATATCATACTTTCCAAGCTCTTTTTTAAATAGATCTTGTTTCAAATGCTTTTTATACCCTCCTAACCTCCCAGGTTCCAGGAAAAAATCAAATGGCTGTGCGGTGAACCTAACTCCTAGTCTACGACACCTAATTCACCCCTCCTATAATTATCACGAGGGTATACAGATGGCTTAGGACAATTCCTCCACTGTGGGTTATTATTTCCAGTAGCAACAGTTACACTTAACCTACCATTGTTTCCATCCACACACCTTCTTCGGTTGTTATTGTATAACAAGTTACATTGCACTTGGTTAGGGAACAATCCTGCATGACATATAAGGACCCTCCCTTAATGAATCAACTCTCTTTGTTGTATTAATCTTATACCCTCCTTCCCTAATTCCGCCTCTGCTTGCAGTACCAAATGTCTAATGCATTCAGAGTAGAAGAGTGCTTTAGTCACCTCTTCCCCCTCCGTGCTTAATATGAATCCAATTTGCTTTATGTCATCTGACTCAATTTCACATAGACTTGGACACCGGGCCATAACTTCAAGGAGCCGGGTACGATTCAAAGGTTTTAGCTTTCTACGCCTTTTCCTCCCAATCTCTCTTCCCCATGGTGCTAGATAGATCCACCTACATTTACTTCTGATAGGGCTCTCCCACTCCCTCTTTTCCTCAAGGCCCTTAGGTTCCAATATTTCCATCTCCATCCCCACAGCTGTTCTATGAGTAACATCCTTCTTTTTTTCCTGCTGGCTAACTTCTCTAACTTCTCTGTATGGTACGATAGGTACTTTTTGAAACATGGCCCCTCGCTCTAGGGCTGCAAGTTCCCACCATTGTCCTTGCTCTATCCTCGGGGTAATGGCCTGGTCTATCTTTCCCTCGCTCCCTACAGAAGTTTTCCTCCCAACATTCCTTTGTTTACTCTGCCTACTTTGTCTCCTACAGCGAAGTTTATAGTGACAACTATTAAACCCATTACCCTTCCCCCTCCTTCTATGATTCCTCTTTATCACCAGCACTGGTTGTTTAGAAACATATACTGACACTTGGTCTAAGATCTGTATATTATCTATTTCTCCTTCTTTTCTCCTCCTTCATTACTGGACTCCCGGGTATCATGGATATCACGAGTATTTGTTTCTTGATCTCTTTTTTCTAGCACTGGACGTACTAGGGTTGGCATACTGCTATTAATACATTTTAACTCTGCTGTTATCTCTTGCAATTGATTTTTATGTATTTTCTTCAAACTTTTGTTTACAGTCAGTACTTCCAAGATTGCTTGCAAAATCTTCTGCATCAGGAGCATTACCTCCAATAACGATTGAGCTGGTACAGCAGTAGTATCAAAAACAGATGCAGATGCAGAATGTTTACCCAAAATAGGTGACGATGACAAAATATCCAACGTATTACTATCTTCTGCCGTGCCCCCCCAACCCCCCTCCAAAAAACTCCCCCCTCTCCAAAGCCAGCGGTATTATCTCCTCAAAGTTTGTGCTATCCCTTTCTTGTGATGAAATGCAGGGGGATGACGATTGCCTGGGTTCCACCAACCCCTCACACCTGCCACCCTCCTCTGACCTCCTCACTAATAACAAGTCCGCTGTTTGCAATAAGTCTGAAATCGGGAACTCATTCCTCAAAACAAACTCAGAATGCTCCCTTACATTCTGATTGACATAGACCATATTACTCCTCTTTGATAACTGTAGCTGTGACGTGTGGTGCTTTTTAAAAAAGTATCGCCCCACAAAATCTCTAATAGTTGTTCCAAGTGGAGTTCCTGAGGATCTTTCATGACTATCCTTTGCAGCTCTATCCGCACTACTAACTCTCGAGGCCTCCTCTTGTCCTGATCCACATAACTGAAGTACTTGCTCCCCTCCTCCTGCTTGATCTCCACATGGCGGTGATCCTAGTGACGGGTATTCCTCCATGGACTCCCTTGCCTTAGGGCGTGGTTTTGGTCCCCTTTTTCCACCACCACCACGTGATCTCACCAGCATTATATATATCCTTCGTTAGGGCGGTACTCCCAACACAAGACCTCAAAAAGGCACAGGGAGATCTAATTGTAGCTGGTCACTTTCTGGGGAAATATTTCCCAAAATTCACAAAGTCTGCTGTAGCCTGAGCTCCACAGGGACCTTCAGCAACTTGCTGCTCTTCGCTGCTAGATAGAACAATGATACGGGGGGAACAGAGGAGCACAGGAGCACAGGAAAACACAGAATAGCCTTACTCAGAGGCAAGACCGAGGCCACCACATCAACACCAGCTCCGCACCATGAGGCCCTCCCCCAGTAAGCTCCAAGCCAAGCTCCAAGCCAAGCCACGCTCCGACCTCAAACGCCCTTGAACACCTCTAATTTGTCCTTTAGTTCTAGCCTTCCTTTGACGGTAGCCCAGCAGTTCCGTATATATATATATATATATATATATATATATATATATATATATATATATATATTTATATCTATATTTGAAATACTACCGCAGCTTCATGGGCGCTTCATGGTTGCAGCCTGATCACAGGTTGTGACGCGATCTGCAGCAGCCTCTACCTGTCCCTGGCCTCCACTCCTATCGGGCCACCAAGATCACAGACCCTCCTGTGGGTCGTTAGGTGGCGACGGCGGCACTGTGTCACTATGCACTAGCCGGCAAACAGCGGCGCTGTGTCCGTTGGGCTCCCCTCAGTTAAAAATTAAAACCACAGCCACAACTGTCAGAAACGCTGTTGGCGCTGTCGGCGGCCGGGAAACAGTCTAGAATTCTAAATCCCCAGATGAGCGGAGCCGCTAGCAACAGCTGCGGTGAGAAACGACAACAGCGGCAGCGGTAACAGGCTCCGCCTCTTCCTCCTCTTCCTTATTCATTGGTTGAGGAGTTTTCAACACTATTATTCGTTGATTAAACATGTCATAGTGGAAGTGCAACTGTGTCCTATGCAGAACACGGATTATGGCCACATAGTTGTAGATCTGAGTAGAGAGGACTTTGCAGTGGGTCTTATGAATTTAGATGTACGCTTTTGCCCCCAAAGGGCTCCCGAATCCCTTTTAAACGTAATCTGCCATTGCTGAAATTCCTATGTTAGAAAAACTAATGATCAGTTTTGTCATAAACGTACTAGTGGGCCTCCAAGATTTTCAAATTTACCTGAAGTAAGGAAGGGTGATGACCTAATGAGAATGATTGACTCAGAAATAATAGTGATACAGTAGTAAGAGGGTCTTTTCCACAGCTCTTGTACATTTTCCCTATACCATTTAAGACCCAGATAAATAGCAGCTTAACCCAAAACAGGAATATGGGGAGCTTGGCTGAGAATTTAGAGGAACTTCAATAATAAGATCATCCACAACAGGACAAAGACATTACTACACTTAGAATGATATCATGGAACTTAGTGGGGATGAGAGCTAAAATAATAGATCCAGATTGGGGAGCCTGTATGGAGAAGCTCCATATTTGTGTGTTTCAGGAGAAGTGGGCCCTGACCCAATTTTTAAGGGTGGGCTATGTAATGTATAGCGTAGAAGATAGGCCGTCAGCCGCGGGTCACCCAGCGGGTGGTTTTCTAATATAGGTCAAGACCTCCATTCTTTATAGGAACAAAAAGCGAATAATAAACTCTCCTGATATGTTGTGGTTTGATATAAACTCAATGAATGGCCACTTTGGAATGAGACTGATAAATCTGTATAATCACCCAATGAGCTTCAACCATGACTCAGAAACACTGATAAACTTGGTTGATTTCTTGGAGAGGGATAACAAAAAGAATCACCTTGTTATAGCAGGTGACACAAACTCGAAATTTGAACCTATGGAGTTCATACAGGAACTAATGCTAGATGACGGTGAGAAGGGAGGCATTCCCAAGTTGATGACCGTGCCACTGAAAAAAAAAAAACACAAAGGCTGTTTTACAACTAGCATCCTTTACTCTCACAAATGAGCTGTGAGCTTGTAACAGATGCACAAAATCGGATAGCAAAGCAAGACAAACTTACAAAAGAATAAATGCCAGAACTAAAATCGATTAAATACTAATTGGCCTTGATTTATGGCCTAATCTGCATGACATGGACATTATTGAAATAAGTGTAGGAGGCTGGACTGGCTTGTAGTGAGTAGCAAGGGGTACTTACACCTTGCACCAGGCCCAGGTATCCCTTATTAGTGTAGAGGGGTGTCTAGCAGCTTAGGCTGATATAAAAGGTAGCTTAGCAGAGCAGCTTAGGCTGAACTAGAAGGCGTGTAAAGCTCCTAATATACCACTGGTGTCATATGCACAATATCATAAGAAAACACAATACACAGATATACTAAAAATAAAGGTACTTTATTTTTATGACAATATGCCAAAAGTCTCTCAGTGAGTACCCTCAGTATGAGGATAGCAAATATACACAAGATATATGTACACAATACCAAAAATATGCAGTAATAGCAAAAGAAAGCAATGCAAGCAATGTACAGTCACAATAGATTGCAATGAGGGCACATAGGGATAGGGGCAACACAAACCATATACTCTAGAAGTGGAATGCGAACCACGAATGGACTCCAAACTTATTTGACCTTGTAGAGGGTTGCTGGGACTGTAAGAAAACAGTGAGGGTTAGAAAAATAGCCCACCCCCAAGACCCTGAAAAGTGGGTGCAAAGTGCACCTAAGTTCCCCAGAGAGCACAGAAGTTGTGATAGGGGAATTCTGCAAGGAAGACCAACACCAGCAATGCAACAACGATGGATTTCCTGATGAGAGTACCTGTGGAACAAGGGGACCAAGTCCAAGAGTCACGATCAAGTCGGGAGTGGGCAGATGCCCAGGAAATGCCAGCTGTGGGTGCAAAGAAGCTGCCACCGGATGGTAGAAGCTGTGGATTCTGCAAGAACGACAAGGGCTAGAAACTTCCCCTTCGGAGGATTGATGTCCCACGTCGTGAAGAAGCTTGCAGAGGTGTTTCCGTGCAGAAAGACCGCAAACAAGCCTTGCTAGCTGCAAGGGTCGCGGTTAGGGTTTTTGGATGCTGCTGTGGCCCAGGAGGGACCAGGATGTCGCCAATTGCGTGAGGAGACAGAGGGGGCGTACAGCAAGACAAAGAGCCCACTCTGAAGCAAGCAGCACCCGCAGAAGTGCTGGAACAGGCACTACGAAGTGGAGTGAACCAGAGCTCATCCGAAGTCACAAATGAAGGTCCCACGACGCCGGAGGACAACTCAGGAGGTCGTGCACTGCAGGTTAGAGTGCCCGGGAACCCAGGCTTGGCTGTGCACAAAGGAAATCCTGGAAGAGTGCACGGGAGCCGGAGCAGCTGCAAATCACGCGGTACCCAGCAATGCAGTCTAGCGTGGGGAGGCAAGGACTTACCTCCACCAAACTTGGACTGAAGAGTCACTGAACTGTAGGAGTCACTTGGACAGAGTTGCTGAGTTCAAGGGACCTCGCTCGTCGTGCTGAGAGGAGACCCAGAGGACCGGTGATGCAGTCTTTTGGTGCCTGTGGTTGCAGGGGGAAGATTCCGTCCACCCACGGGAGATTTCTTCGGAGCTTCTAGTGCAGAGAGGAGGCAGACTACCCCCACAGCATGCACCACCAGGAAAACAGTCGAGAAGGCGGCCGGATCAGCGTTACAAGGTTGCAGTAGTCGTCTTTGCTACTTTGTTGCAGTTTTGCAGGCTTCCAGAGCAGTCAGCAGTCGATTCCTTGGCAGAAGGTGAAGAGAGAGATGCAGAGGAACTCTGATGAGCTCTTGCATTCGTTATCTAAAGAATTCCCCAAAGCAGAGACCCTAAATAGCCAGAAAAGGAGGTTTGGCTACTTAGGAGAGAGGATAGGCTAGCAACACCTGGAGGAGCCTATCAGAAGGAGTCTCTGACGTCACCTGCTGGCACTGCCCACTCAGAGCAGTCCAGTGTGCCAGCAGCACCTCTGTTTCCAAGATGGCAGACGTCTGGAGCACACTGGAGGAGCTCTGGGCACCTCCCAGGGGAGGTGCAGGTCAGGGGAGTAGTCACTCCCCTTTCCTTTGTCCAGTTTCGCGCCAAAGCAGGGCTGGTGGATCCCTGAACCGGTATAGACTGGCTTATGCAGAAATGGGCACTATCTGTGCCCATGAAAGCATTTCCAGAGGCTGGGGGAGGCTACTCCTCCCCAGCCCTAACACCTTTCTCCAAAGGGAGAGGGTGTAACACCCTCTCTCTGAGGAAGTCCTTTGTTCTGCCTTCCTGGGCCAAGCCTGGCTGGACCCCAGGAGGGCAGAAACCTGTCTGAGGGGTTGGCAGCAGCTGCAGTGAAACCCCGGGAAAGGTAGTTTGGCAGTACCCGGGTCTGTGCTAGAGACTCGGGGGATCATGGAATTGTCTCCCCAATGCCAGAATGGCATTGGGGTGACAATTCCATGATCTTAGACATATTACATGGCCATGTTCGGAGTTACCATTGTGACGCTATACATATGTCGTGACATATGTATAGTGCACGCGTGTAATGGTGTCCCCGCACTCACAAAGTCTGGTGAATTTGCCCTGAACAATGTGGGAGCACTCTGGCTAGTGCCAGGGTGCCCACATACTAAGTAACTTAGCACCCAACTTTTACTAGGTAAAGGTTAGACATATAGGTGACTTATAAGTTACTTAAGTGCAGTGGTAAATGGCTGCGAAATAACGTGGACGTTATTTCACCCAGGCTGCAGGGGCAGGCCTGTGTAAGAATTGTCAGAGCTCCCTATGGGTGGCAAAAGAAATGCTGCAGCCCATAGGGATCTCCTGGAACCCCAATACCCTGGGTACCTCTGTACCATATACTAGGGTATTCTAAGGGTGTTCCAGTATGCCAATGTAAATTGGTGAAAGTGGTCACTAGTCTGTTAGTGACAATTTGGAAAGAAATGAGAGAGCATAACCACTGAGGTTCTGGATAGCAGAGCCTCAGTGAGACAGTTAGTCATAACACAGGTAACACATACAAATAGGTCACAAACTTATGAGCCTTGGGGTCCTGGCTAGCAGGGTCCCAGTGACACATAACAAACATACTGAAAACATAGGGTTTTCACTATGAGCACTGGGCCCTGACTAGCAGGATCCCAGTGAGACAGTGAAAACACCCTGACATACACTCACAAACAGGCCAAAAGTGGGGGTAACAAGGCTAGAAAGAGGCTACTTTCTCACAATAAGCTACAGCAATCATAATGCCTTTGCTCTTGAATTAAAATATACCCCCTATCTATTCAGAAATAAAAAACAGCGTACTCTCGACTTATCAACCACAATATCCAAGGACGGGAGGGGGGTAAAGTGACCCAAAGTTCAATTAAATAGGGAAACCCAATCGCAGCTGTACTCTTTAGTCATACACTCCCTTAACTTGGTTGGGAATCTAACACAAAATGAGCAAGTTGTTATGCGAATACTCGTTGATTTGATTATTTCAATCAGGGACATCTTTTATCAAACTCCCAAACCTAAGCTAACAAGACAGAAAGAAGCAGAATGGTTCAATGAAGATTGTAGCTAAAAGAAATTTAGTGCGGGCTGTGAAAAGTGGGGCTAGAGTAGCCATAGCCAAAGGAAGAAGTTTATACAACAAAGCCCAGTCATCCGCAAGGAAAAGCTGAGAGGAGGAAACATGGCTTGATTTGGGCAGGGCAGCCCTCTCAAAGGACAGTAGGTCCTTTTGGCACCTTCTTGCCAAAGAAATACCACACATTATAGGTAAGGACAGCTCTTTCATATTCAGCCACATATCTGGGAGCAACATTTTTCTAAACTGTACTCTGTACAAGTAGGGGATGCATGGCAAGACAGTAAAAATGATTACAAGATGTTACTCCAAGTCAAGGACATTATTCTGCCTGTCTTATTTACTATGGAGGAAACTCTTGCAGCTATTGCAAGTGTTAAAAAGGGGAAAGCACCAGGTTTGGATAAAATCCCAGGTGATCTTTATAGTTCAGAACAAATCATCTGGGGATATATCTTAAACAGAATTTCAAATGCAATTGCCAGGGGGCTAGAAATCCCTGACACATGGAAGGGGGGACAGAAACTATCCCATATATGAGAAAGGAGATAAGGGACCCAATCAATTACAGACCCATCAATCTAATAGACACAGCACAAAACAATTTTTGTAAACAGCTACTGACTAAAAAACAGGCATGGATTGAGGAAGAACAGATATTATCTCATCTGCAGGCTGATTTCAGGGCTCACACGAGCACTATAGCTCAAGTGTTTTGATTTTTACTCATTTAATGGAAATGGGTTTTAATTGCTAAAGGAAACTTGTATGTGGTGTTTGTGGACCTTAAATTAGTATTTGACTTAATACCCGGGGGAAACTGTGGGCTTTTCTGAATGAAATGGAGATGCCGCTGAATTTGTTAAACCTCTCCTTCCTCACCGGCCGAACCCAGAGAGTGAGGCTCCCACGTTCACATCCAAACCCACTGAGATCTGCTGCAGTTTCCCCCAAGGCTCCTTCATGAGCCCCACCCTCTGCAACATCTACATGGCCCCGCTAGCAGACATCATCCGAAACCACAGACTCAAGATTGTCTCCTATGCTGATGACACTCAGCTGATCCTCTCCCTTGAAGAACCTACAGTCACAAAGACCAACTTCCACAACGGGATGAAGACAGTCGTCACCTGGATGAAAGACAGCTGCCTCAAGCTCAACTCCAACAAGACAGAAGTCCTCATCTTGGGCACCACCCCCTCCTCCGCCTGGGACGAATCATGGAGACCTGCAGCGCTCGGAGCCCCCCCACACCGACTGACCACGCACATATCCTCGGCATCATCCTCGACTCCTTGTTCTCTATGAACCACCAAGTGAACTCTGCCTCGTCCTCCTGCTTCCACAAGCTCTACCTGCTCCAAAAGATCTTCAAGTTTATCCCCATCGAATCCAGAAGAACAGTCACCCAGGCGTTGTCAGCAGCAAGCTCGACTACAGCAATGCACTTCATGAAGGCAGCACCCAAAAGCTCCAAAAGAAGATGTAAAGAATCCAGAACTCCACCCCTAGACTTATCCTGGACATCCCTCGCCGCAGCCATATCTCCGGGCACCTGAGAGACCTACACTGGCTCCCCATGAACAAAAGAATCATCTTTAGGCTCCTCACACATGACCACAAGGCCCTCTACAATATCGAGCCTGCATACCTTAACCACCGCCTCACCTTCCACATGCCCACCAGACAACTCTGCTCACCTAGCCCTGGCCACCATCCCATAGATCTGCAAGAGCAGAGCCAGAGGAAGATCCTTCTCCTACTTCGCCGCTAAGACCTGGAACTCCCTTCCTCTTCCTCTCAGGCAATCTCCCTTTCTGCCTCAATTCAGGAAGGACCTCAAGACCTGGCTCTTCAACTGAACCGGCCAACCAGTGCTTTGACTGAGCTGCTGAACCCCTACCCCCTCCCCTCCTGGAGCATTGAGACCCGTACGGGTGATTAGCGGTGCTCTATAAGGACCCAGATTGATGATTGATTGATTAAACCTAGCAATCCGTGTGCATGAGGATAATTTTGCACAATCTAGGTGGAGCAGCAATGGTAAATTGTCAGAGCAAATCATCGTACCCTGTGGTGTTCAACAAAGATGCGTTTTAGGTTCTACATTGTTTATGCTGTACATGAATGGGATTATTAAAATGCTATACAAGTGCAGGGGCGATCCACCGAAATTGTCAGGACAGCATATCCCAGCACTCTTATGTACTGATGATATGCTGCTAATCTTGAAAACCCCAGGGGTTTACAGAATATCTTGGATCCATTTCCAGAGGCTTGTAAAATATATGTTTTGGAAATAAATGGATCCAGAACAAAACTTAAGACTTTCCATCCTCACATATCCTTTAACTTTAAAGGGAAAATTAAGGTTGGCTCAGGGATTTTAGAACAGGTTAAGGAATTTGATTACATTGGAGTAAGATTGGCAAGTAACCTATCTTGGTCGGCCAAGATCACAAAGAGCCGAATGACCCTACAACATGTAGTGACGGCAATCACAAAGAAAAACAATAGATCAAATTATAAGCCAAATACCAGCATGATAGATATCTATCGTACTAGGGGGCTTGGGGCTACCCTTTATAGAGCAGAATTATGGGGGTCAGTTCAAATTAAAGGGATGGGATAGATAGACAATAATTTTATAAGAGCCATACTAGCAATGACAAAGAGTGCCTCCCTTGTTCCAATGCGTCTTAATTTAGGCTTGAAAAACATTACACACATTGCAACTCTAAAATCATTTGTTTACTGGGCTAAAATGTGGATGGGGAAATCACAAATCCCACATCAAGCCGTTCTTGAAGTTAAAACAATGGAAAAGAGGAAATTGAGTCCATGGCTCAAATATGTTAGGTTTTGATTGTTTAAACCGGTCCTAGTGGAATTGTGGAACAAACCAAAAAACCTAGATAGAAGCATGCTGGCCACACTGAAGGCAAGATATTGGGCTCATTCCCTCGAAAATTGGTTGTTTACAATAGCACATGGCACTTTAACTAATCATTTTATCGATATCAAATGTTTTTTTAATTCACAAACCATTTACGGATCATATAGAAGCCCCTACTTCAAGGACATTGTTTCTAAAATGTAGTTATGAGATGTTGGCTGTTAATGCAGTAAAAGCAAAACTGAATCAGAGTCCCACTACCCCAGTATGCATGGTATGTAACCATACCCTAGAGACTGTTGAGCATTTTATGTTTTTTCTGCCCTGCCTACATGAAAAACAGGATGAGGTGGCTAGTGCCAATCTGTTGGGTTTTTATCTATAAATCGCCTAACAGAGGCTATCTGTATTTTTAGATCAGAGAAAACTGAATGGCTATTGTACGCAGTATCTAGATATTTAATGTACACATTGTGGATCCGCTGTAATGCAATATCATCTACTTGACAATGGGTACACATTACTTGGACGGATGCACAATTTTATTACTTTAGGTTTGGATACCAAATGACTGTATGAACATCTATTTGTTTATGCATGTTAAATTATAGCGTTGAACTGAGAGTCACTTTTAAAATATGTTTTATTTCCGTTCCAGGCACCGGTAAAAGACGGCCAAATACCACCTCTGATATATGTACAGAACAGGAATGTTTATATCAAATATAGATTATTGTCCTTTAGTTTATTTTCACTTGCTGAGAATCTACTAACATTGTTTTTCAGTTATCGTGAAATTCCTATACGTGGTGCTGTTAATATTCTGTGTATTCCGAATATTTTTTAGATATGAGATGTTCACAGTATGGGAATGTAAATACTTTCTAGAAATCTGTCCCCGCACTTTGTTCTGATATTTTACCATTTTTTTAATAATAATGTGTTTGAATATTTGAGGATGATGCACTACATCTAGATGTATGCAATGTCAATTGTTCTATGTGTTTGTACTTATATGCTCATACATTGATCGAACAAATCTACTACTACTACTAATACTATCGAAAATAATTGGGCCATATGATTTGGTTTCCAGTCCTATTTACTTGCAACTGGTCAAACGTTTCTGTTTTATTTAGAGGTAGTTCTTCATGGATACTCTGTAAGTGAGAATTAAAAGTAATACGTGAGAGTTGATGTGTTAGTATCGAATGTGCGTTATAGAAGATCAGGTCAGAGGCCAAATGTAACGTGCATGTCCAACAATCAATCAAAAAATTTATTAAGCGGGCTTCTCACCTGATAGGGTCTCAAGGTGCTGTGGGGGGGGGGGAATGGGGCGTGCTGTATTATTGCTCAAGAAGCCATGTCTTTAGGTGCTTTCTGAAAGTCAGGAGGTCCTGAATCTTGCATAGGTTGGTGGGGAGGGAGTTCCAGGTCTTGGAGGCAAGGTAGGAGAAGGATCTGCCTCCGGAGGTGATGCGTTGGATGCGGGGGGCTGTGGCGAGCGTGAGGTCAGCAGAGCGAAGGAGTCGAGTGGGTGCGTGGAAGTTCACTCGTTCATTGAGGTAGGCTGGTCCAGTGTTGTAGAGGGATTTGTGAGCATGGATGAGGACTTTAAAGACAATCCTCTTGCTGGAGTTTCTGCTGAAACTTGGCTGTGGTACCAGTGTAGAGGGCGTTTCCGTAGTCTAATCTGCTGCAGATGAGTGTATGGGTGACGGTTTTTCTGGTTTCTATGGGAATCCATTTGAAGGTCTTCCGTAGCATGCGAAGGGTGTTGAAACAGGAGGATGATATGGTGTTGATTTGCTGGGCCATGGAGAGAGATGAGTCTAGGATGATGCTGAGGTTGCGTGCGTGGGTAGAGGGTGTTGGGGGTGGTCTGAGGGCGGTGGGCCACCATGAGTCATCCCATACTGTCTTGTTGGGCGGAAGATGATGATTTCTGTTTTGTTGGAGTTGAGTTTGAGGTGGCTTGCTGTCATCCATTTGGCAGTGTCGAGGAGTCTGGCGTGGAGGTTTGTCTTGGTGGTGGAGGGGTTCCTGGTGAGGGAGATGATGAGCTGGGTGTCGTCTGCATATGAGATGATGGTAATTCCGTGGGGACGGAGGATGTTGGCAAGCGGGGCCATGTAAATGTTGAAGAGGGTAGGGCTGAGGGAGGACCCTTGGGGGACCCTGCAAATGATCTTGTTTGCTGGGGCCTGGAAGGGAGGGAGGCAGACTTTCTGGGTTCTTTCGGCGAGGAAGGAGGTGAGCTACTCTGGGGCCCTGTGCCAGATTCCTGTGTCGAAAAGGCGTGCGTGGAGGATTTGGTGGCAAACAGTGTTGAAGGCTGGGGAGAGGTCCAGGAGGATGAGTGCAACGGTCTCGCCCTTGTCGACTCTGGTTCTGACGTCGTCAGTGCAGGCGATGAGGGCAGTCTCAGTGCTGTGGTTCTTGCGAAATCCAGACTGGGAGGCGTTGAGTGCATTGTTCTCCTCTAGGAAGTGAGACAGTTGGGAGTTCACTATCTTCTCAGCGACCTTGGCGGGGAAGGGGAGAAGAGAGATGGAGCGGTAGTTGGTGAGGTCTTCTGGGTCTGCTTTGGGTTTTTTGAGGAGTGCAGTGACTTCGGCGTGTTTCCAGGTGTCTGGAAAGGTTGCGGCGTGGAAGGAGCTGTTGATTACGGCGCGGAGCTGGGGAGCGATGATTGGGCTGGCCTTGGTGAAGATGTGGTGGGGGCAGGGGTATGGTGGACCCTGAGTGGATGGAGTTCATGTTTTTTTTGTATCTTCGTCGTTGGTGGGGGTCCAGTTGTGGAGTTGGTTGGGGTGGGGGAGTGTTGTGTTGTTAGTCATGTCGGTGGTGGTGGTGGGTGCGGATGGTGTGAAGCTGTTGTGTATGTCTAAGATTTTGAGGTGGAAGTAGTTGGAGAGGGAGTTGCAAAGGTTTTGTGTGGGGGGGTCGATGGTGCAGGATGTGGGTTTGGTGAGCTCTTTGATGATGGTAAAGAGTTCCTTGCTGTTACCTGAGTTACTATCTAAGCGTTCTTTGTGATAGGCCCTTTTGTTGGTTCGGATGAGTTGGTGGTGTTTGTGTATAGTAGTTTTGAGGGTGGAGAAGTTGTTCATGGAGGGCTCTTGGCGCCATGCTGTCTCAGTTTTGCGGCATTCATGCTTGGAGGCTTGGAGTTCAGTGGTGAACCAGGGGGCGGTCTTGATGTTGCGGGTGTTGTTACTTTTCAGTGGGGCGAGGGAGTCTGCGCAGGTTGTTAGCCAGTACGTGAGGTTCTGAGCAGCGATGTTGGGGTCGTTGGTGAAGGGGGGTGGAGGTAGTGTGAGCTTGGCATTCAGGTGTTCTATGGGGATCTTGTCCCACATTCGGTAGAGTGTGGTGTGTTGTCTGTAGTGGGTGGGGGGTTTCGTGAAGGAGAAGTGGACGCAGTGGTGGTCGGTCCAGTGGAGTTCGGTGGTGTGTGTGAATGTGATGTGGTTGCTGGAGGTGAGGATTGTGTCAAGCGTGTGTCCTGCTGAGTGAGTGGGTGAGGTGACCAGTTGTTTGAGTCCTAGGCTCGTGAGATTGTCTAGCAGGGTTGTGGAGTTGTAGTCGTGGGTGTTTTCCAGGTGAAAGTTGAGGTCACCAAGGAGAATATAGTCTGTGGAGGTGAGGGCGTGGGAGCTGATGGTCTCAGCGATGGTGTCACAGAAAGAGGGGAAGGGGCCTGGTGGTCTGTAAATGAGGGTTCTTCTGAGGGTGGTGTTGGCTTTTATGTTAATTAAGAAGTGTAGGTGTTCTGCGCTGTCTAGGTTGTCGAGGGTGTTGGTGGTGATCTTGATGGTGCTTTTGTGTATGATGGCGATGCCTCCTCCTGGTTTGTTTGTGCGGTCTCTGCGAGAGATTTTGGAGCCTTCTGGGACGGCTATGGCTATGTCGGGTTCTGGTGAGGGGGTTCATCCAAGTTTCCAGAAGAAGGTGATGTCATGGGAGTGTGTAGTGATCAAGTCCCAGAGCTCGATGGCGTGCCTGTGGACGGAGCGGGTGTTTAGGAGTATGCAGTTAAGGTGGTTGCAGGGGCTGTTGTGGTTGTGGTGCGTGTTGGTTTCGTTGTGGTGCATGTTAGTGTTTGTGGGAGTGCAGGAGAAGCGGCATGCGTGACATGTGAATGGTCCGTGTGTGTGCTTGGGGTTGGCCTGAGTGCAGGTGGGTTGTTGTCCTGGGTTGAGGGCGTGGAGTATGGTGGAGGAGTAATGCTGCCTCAGGGGGTTGGGGTAGTGAGGGCCAGGGGGACCGGCGCTGGGCGTGGTCCAGGCGCGGACAGGCGCAGACGGGCTTGCCTCTGGCACGCCTCTGGCACACCAGCAGCACACCCGCAGTGCGCGGCCACATAGCGGCAGCCATCAAGAAGGGGAGGTGGGATTGAGGAGCACCTGGGAGGCGGGAGCGAATAGGGGCGCGTGGGGGCGGGGCCGTAGGGATGCAGCAGCAGGGAAGAACGGCTCGAGGGAGCCGCGAAACAGGCGGGAGGGGAGCGCACAACAGGGCAGGCACAAAAAGTGCTAAGAAGCACTAAAACAGTACAGGGCACAAAAAAGGCACAATTTAAAAACGAAATACAATGCAAGTACAGGAGACACAGTTACAGACCTTTACGGTGAGCAGCAGTGGGGGTGGGGGGCAATCCGAGGGTGGGGTGGAAGGCACAGGCACAGTCTGGAGGGGCTGCGTGGCATAAGGGGCGAGCCCAGGACCTAAAGGAAAGGTCAGGGGTCACTCACTGCACCACGCAGCGGCCGTCATTAAGAAGGGGAGGTGGGAGGGAGGAGCAGCTGGGAGGTGGGAGCGAATGGGGGTGCGAGGGGGTTGAGGCCGCAGGAACGCAGCGGCAGAGAAGAACGTCTCGGGGGAGCTGCGAAACAGGCGGGAGGGGAGCACACAACAGGGCAGGCACAAAAAGTGCTAAGAAGCACTAAAACAGTACAGGGCACAAAAAAGGCACAATTTAAAAACGAAATACAATACAAGTACAGGAGACACAGTTACAGACCTTACGGTGAGCAGCAGTGAGGGCGGGGGGCAACCCGAGGGCGGGGTGGAAGGCACAGGCACAGTCTAGAGGGGCTGCGCGGCGTAAGGGGCGAGCCCAGGACCTAAAGGCAAGGTCAGGGGCCACTCACTGCACTGCGCAGCGGCTGCCATTAAGAAGGGGAGGTGGGAGGGAGGAGCAGCTGGGAGGCGGGAGGTGGGAGCGAATGGGCATGCGAGGGGGACTCAGCGACGCAGCGGCAGGGAAGAACAGCTCAGGGCAGCCACAAAATAGGCGGGAGGGGAGCGCACAACAGGGCAGGCACAAAAAAGTGCTAATAAGCACTAAAAACAGTACAGGGCACAAAAAAGGCACAATTTAAAAATGAAATACAATGCAAGTACAGGAGACACAGTTACAGACTTTACGGTGAGCAGCAACGAGGGCGGGGTAGCCCGAGGGCAGGGTGGAAGGCACGGGCACAGTCTGGAGAGGCTGAGCGGCGTGAGGGGCGAGCCCAGGACCTAAAGGCAAGGGGGCCATTGCTCTGCACCTGTGCCACAAGAGAACAAACGTAAACCCCAATACCTTTCTTTATCCTGTGCCAACTGACCAGTTCTTTAATTTCTTTGAAATCTATGCTGCTTATATCTGTCCGATCTCATTCTTCCTCTCTCTTCTCTTTGTAGCACCAAAATCCTTTTCTATCTCTCACATCCGGTCCCTAGCTTTGTCTTTCCCTGTCTCAGTTCCCCCCTTTGTTTCATCTTCTTTTTAGTGTTGAGTGCACAAAGCACACTGTCCCTGGTGTAATTTCTTTGTGGGCTTTGAACCACACCCATGTCACGGCCATAAGTTTGGTTGGTTCGTGGGCTTGCCTTTTAAATTTCGCTTGATTTAATTAGTGAAAGGCATGCATACTTCATCCCATTTTCAGTGTTTAGCCCACCTCCTGCGCACCGACCAACTACTGTAAATGTATGATGCTCCATGTTTTCGGTATGGTTTCTGGACTACCTTTTCTCTTTATTTCGTAGGTAGCGCTATCTCGCTGGGCAGCAGTCGAGCGCTTTCCATGACATCGACCCTGTTATACGGATATTTGCACTTTTGCTGGTTGCATGGATAATTGCACTTTTGCTGATACGTGTCACTGCGAGCAAAGTTCTGTTTCCTTTTGTGTGTCTGCTTTGCACTCATAGCGGCCGTTGGCTCGCTTATGTGAAACTGTTTTACTTTTCATTTTCAGTTTATGTGGCAATAAAAGTCTGGTTAGGAGTTTACTCTTCCTACACTTACCCTTATATTCCTCACATATTCTTCATTTTTATTTGATTTTACCTTCATGCTTAAAGGTGAACCTCATAACCAATCTCATTCCCTCAATTACTTTTTCTTCACTTCTCCTGTATTAAACATTGTTTCTCACTCACTCGCTCCACTTCTCTCATTAAACTTCTCTCTTGCGCAACTCCTTTTATAACATTATCATCTTTCTTTTTTTCTCACCCTTTTACTTAATCATTAGATACTTCTCTCCTTCTTCTTCTCTGTTCAATCTCACTAATCATTCTTCTGACACCTGCATCCTTTACCTTCCCCTTTTTCACTCTGCCTCCTTACTTTCCCTTATCTCGCCTCCCTTTTTGTCTCCCTCACCCGGCAGTCTTTCTTCGACTTAAGAGCACAGATAAACAATTAGATTTTTTTTCAGAATACAAGCTGGAAAGCAAAATTATGTGATTTGCACAGGGACGTGCATTATGGGAACTGGGAGTCAAAGCCAGGTCTTTCATGTCTGAGGTCCTTATAATGACACTCTAACCCCCTAACAGTCACTAATGCTAACTCGCAGTCTATTGACATGTATGCAGCATTTGTAATCCCTTTGAAAATGAAAAAAATGACAGTTGCAAAGGCTGAATCTGCCATTTTTAATTGATAATTATGTTCGTTAAAATACTGCATTCCAGTGGTTCTAAATCTGTGCGCCTTCATATCTCGCAAGGGGCGCCGTGCACCAAGCACACAGTTTAGGAACCACATTCCATTGTGAAAAACTCAGAATCGGACACTGAACATGGGGGCCCTACTGTTCATGCCCGCCCTGAATGCACAACAGAAAGACTTTCATTTGACGCAGAACTGGCCCCTTCACACACTTCTCAAGAAAAGGTGATGAGAGATTGTTAGCTGAGGCACTGTCATGCATAAGGCTCCTTTGCAGTGAAGTCCAGTAATCAATGTTAAAAGACTGCACAATCCCAGCTGTCCATAAAGCAAATTTAGTTTCACTTTTGCAGCTACTACGTTCACACAAGCTTCCCACAGCACAAAGAGAGCAGTGAAAAGGTTGACAGAATGTCTCCCTCTGTCTTCCTGGTGTAGCCAGATTTCAACAATTGTGTGTTTTTGGAATTAAATGACACGCACATCCTGCAGCATTATGTTTTTCAGGCCCCTGGATGTCTTGTTCTTTTCAGATTACATATTTTGCTGAACAAATGTAATTTTAATTTTGGGAGGATTGGTTGACATGTCATTTCATGTGAAAAATAAAAATGCTTGAAATGTACAAATATTATGATAAAATATGAACGGTATTATATAATAGTATTTTATACCTAAGATGAGATCTCTGTGTATTTCAGAAAATATTTTATAGCACGTGCTTCATACTAGACATTTACTTTTTTTCAAAATTAATATTGTCTGTGGTATTTAATTTGTGCTTTGTATCAAATGTTCTTTTTTCTTGAGCAAAAGCATAAGCTTAGAACTGAACTGAACTGAACTGAAGGAGTATGACTAGACAACTAGAGTAAAGTATACATTCAATGTATGATTAGTAGAAACAAATGATACTCTTAGGAGGTGCCTGAATAAATGTTTTGAAACATAATCTATTCCCGGACTATGTGTTTCATTTAATTAAAAACTCCATAAACAACTATCACGTATCAGAAGCAGAGGACCAAAAGTAAATGGCATTGGTTAGACTAGACAGCAGACACAGGCCTTCTCCATCAATGCACTCAGGATGTGAAACAGCACTCACGTATCTATCAGGGCCTCACAAACTCTGTTCAAGAACGAGCTATAGACACACCTGTATAAAGAGCACTACATCACAATGCAGTAACAGATCACTTCTCTGAGAACCCCTTGTCCCTCCAATCAGTTGTTGACACATCATGGGGTTTTGCAGTGGATAGGATAGGATTACATCTATAATTACAATACTGTCATCGGCTTCATCTCAATTATTTTCAGGCAGAAAAATTAAAACACTCCAGAGGCCACGCTTACATCCCCTCACCCACCAAAAAAAGTGTCATAAAGGGGAGCCACGGCCAATGGCCAATAGGTCAAGGGAGCCAGGGTTCGAAAAAGCTTGGGAACCACTGCTATATTCCACAATGGCAGATTCACAATATTTCCTTCATTGTTATCGTAACATAGGCCCATATTTATACTTTTTTAGCGCCACATTTGCGTGATTTTTTAACACGAAAGCAGCGCAAACTTACAAAATCCAATTGTATTTTGTACATTTGCGCCGCTTTGCGTCAAAAAGCTGTGCAAATGCGGCGCTAAAAAAGTATAAATATGGGCCATCGTTTTTAAAATGTAACACTCTCTGACCAAATTGTGCTGTTTTGGAACAGTGTCCTATATTTCAACTCCAAATGTTCACCCAACAGGAGTATTTTTAGTTGTGGCTCGGTAACCTAATGTGATAAAAAAGAGCTTTCAGTGATGTTGGTTCTCTCCTGTACATCTTTAGAGTTAGCAAAAGCTGTGTGCTTCCACAGAAAGAGTACTTATCCTCCAAGGAGCTGTGATGAATGAGTGGCAACAGATCTGTTTAGTGCATATCACCTTAAAAAGACGTGTCCTGGCGTTTCTCAAACACCCTACCAGATAACAGCAGTAGAGGGAAAGTAAAGCTTATCCCTGGGGAACTCCTACAGCCACCCCACCACCACTGGAGCAAAGTCACCCAAGACCAGCTGACCAGCGTCCTTGCCCAGAACCCGCCCAACGACCCCAACGACCCAGACACCGCCGCCCACAACCTCAGACAGTGGATCAACGACTGTGCCACTCAAGAAGACCTCCAACAACCAAGCCACCAAGAAAGAGACCTGGTTCACCGAAGAGCTCCAGACCTCCAAGCGCATTTGCCGGAAACTTAAGAATAAATGGCTCACCGAACACACACCTGACAGACTCACGGCCCACAAAGACGCCACCCGCAGACACCACCAACTAATCAGACTAGCCAAAAGATCATCCTTCAAAGACCTCCTAGATAACAACGCACACGACAGCAAAGAGTTCTTCAGCATCGTGAAAGAACTCTCCAACCCCAGCACCAACGTCAACGACATTCCACCCTCACAAGAGCTCTGCGTCTCTCTGGCCACATTCTTCTACCAAAAGATCACCGACATCCACAACAGCTTCAACACCACAGCCGCCCCCACCACGCCAGACACCACCCCCGCTAATACCACCCGCTCCGATCGCCAAACCTCCTGGGCCAACGTCAGTGACACCGAGACACGCAAATTCATGAACTCCATCCACTCCGGATCACCGTCAGACCCATGCCCCCACCACGAGTACAACAAAGCGGACGCAGCCATCGCCCCCCAACTACGGAAGGTCATCAACATCTCCTTCGAAACAGCAACATTCCCGGAAAGCTGGAAACACGCCGAAATCAACGCCCTCCTTAAGAAGCCCAAAGCAGACCCCCAGGACCTTAAGAACTTCCGACCCATCTCCCTACTCCCGTTCCCTGCGAAGGTCATCGAGAAAATCGTCAATGCACAATTGACTTGCCACCTTGAAAACGACATCCTGGACCCCTCCCAGTCCGGCTTCCGACAAAACCACAGCACCGAGACTGCACTCCTCGCCGCCACAGACGACATCAGACGCCAAATGGACAACGGCAAAACATCAGCCCTCATCCTCCTGGACCTATCAGCCGCCTTCGACACGGTATGCCATCACACTCTGAGAACCCGCCTCTTCAAAGCCGGAATACAGGAGAAAGCCCTCGAGTGGACTACATCATTCCGCTCCGACAGAACCCAGAGAGTCCGCCTCCCTCCCTTCCGCTCCAAAGCCACCAAAATCATCTGCGGCTTACCCCAGGGCTCATCCCTCAGCCCAACATTATTCAACATCTACATGGCACCCCTCGCTCAAGTAGCCCGCCAACACAACCTCAACATCATCTTCAGCTCATCCTCTCCCTCATCACGGACCCGCACACCGCCTAGTCCATCGTCCAAGAGGGAATGCAGGCTGTTGCCGAATGGATGAGAAACAGCCGCCTAAAACTGAACTCGGACAAGACGGAGGTCCTCATCCTCGGACCCAACCCCTCCACCTGGGACGACTCCTGGTGGCCAACATCCATAGGAACCCCACCAACACCGACCGACCATGCACGCAATCTGGGCTTCATCCTCGACTCCTCCCTCTCCATGTCAAAACAGGTCAACGCAGTCACCTCCTCCTGCTATAACACTCTCCGCATGCTCCGCAGGATCTACAAGTGGATCCCAACAGACACAAGAAAAACAGTGACGCAGGCCCTCGTCAGCAGCAGGCTAGACTACGGCAACACACTCTACAAAGGCATCCCGACAAAATAACTACGGCACCTCCAACGCATCCAAAACGCCTCCGCCCGACCGATCCTCAACGTACCCCGCCCCAACCACATCACACCCCACCTGAGAAACCTCCACTGGCTCCCCGTTGACAAGAGGATCACTTTCAAGCTCCTCACCCACGCACACAAAGCATTCCACAACACCGGACCTGCCTACCTCAACAACAGACTCAGCTTCTACACCCCCACCCGCCAGCTCCGCTCCGCAGACCTCGCACTCGCCACCGTCCCCTGCATCCACCGAAAGACATCCAGCGGCAGATCCTTCTCCTACCTCGCCGCCAAGACATGGAACACTCTCCCAATCAACCTGCAACGGACCCAGGACCTACTCGCCTTCAGAAGACTCCTCAAGACCTGGCTCCTCGACCAGTAGCAGCTTACCCCACCAGCGCCTTGAAGCCCTAACGGGTATGTAGTGCGCTCTATAAATATATTGATTGATTGATTGATTGAGTGGGAGTTGATTTAGCTGAGGATTTTCCCCAAATTAGCAAAGCCAACATGGAAGGCTTTTATGGGATAAACATTGGTACACACAATCCATCCAAACAACATTTGTGAATGCATGTGTTTCCATTGCTTGTACAATAAAATCAGCCGTATTGCCTTTCCTTGTTTTTATATAGTGAGTGCCTTCTTACTAAAAGAACATTTCATGAATTTAATGTTTATATGTGGGTCTTTTGGTGTACTATTTATTATGAGGATAAGGGTTTCTTTGTCTGGTGAGTTCAACCTCTCATCTATACCTTGTGTTGTCTGCATTTTTCTGAGTTTTTGCTTTGTAATGTGATAATGGGCACTTCACACTGGGAGCAGAGCTGCTTGGCTCTGTATAAATGAACAGACCCATCCTCAAAGCCCTTTTTAGGGTTGAGCCTGTGAATTCATGCACTAGAACATGGGTTTCGATTGCGAGACTCTGCTGTGTACAGTAAAAAGGCTTGGAGTCTGCCTGTCGCTTACCATTTGCTGGCATTCATGGCATTCTTCTTTACAGCCTCATAATTTGTCACTGCAGACCTGGCAACATTTCCATTCCTCTTTGTGGAGCAGGGACCAAGCTCTGATTGATTAAACTTAATCAGTGCCCGTCTGCTGCTCCTGACACGATTGAGGCACTATTTTGTTCTTTTAAACTTCTAGTGCCCTGCAAACAAAATGCTTGTGACTGTAAAAAATGTGCACAGCAGGACAAACACATTAGTAAAGTTTTATTTTTTATAGCTAACTTTTTTTTTATTCTGCCACATTGTCTTATCTCATGTTGCACTCATGTTTTCTTTTGCTTCTGCTCGTGGGCGCTGATCTCAAAAGATGACAAATATCTTGTTCTGAATATTGCAAAGCAACATTGTTTCTTTATTATGTGTAATTTCTGAAATGATGCTTTACCACATGCTCACCAATCCACCCCACTCCAATCCTCACCACTATAATCCACCCCACCTCACCCCACACCAATCAAATCCACTCTAACCCACTCCACTCCAATCCTACCAACCCACCCCAGTCTAATCTGCCCCACTCCAGTTCACTCCACTCAATCCAAAACAAGCTACACCATTCCAAAAAATCTGCCCCACACCAATCCAAAACAATTTGCTCTATTCCAATCCAAAACAATATGCCCCACTCCAATCCAAAACAATATGCCCCGCTGCCATCTACCCCATTCCAATCTGCCCCACTCCAATCCAAAACAACCTGCCCCACTCCAATCCAAAACAATCTACCCCACTCCAGTCTGCTCAATCCAAAATTATCTGCCCCACAAATTGCTCTATTCCAATCCAAAACAATATGCTCCACTCAAATCCAGAACAATCTGCCCCACTTTAATCCAAAGAAATCTGCCATACTCCAATCCAACCTGCTCCAATCTGCCCCACTTCAATCCAAAACTGCCCCACTCCAATCTGCCTCACTCCAATCCAAAACAATACACCCAATTCAATCCAATCCATTTCACCACAATCCAATCCACACCACTACATCCCAATTCATCCCACTCTAATACATCCTACTCCCATCCAATCCACCCCACACCAACCCAATCCACCCCACTCCAATCCAGTCCATTCCACCCCAAACCAATTCACCCCACTCCAATCCACCTAATACACTCTGCTCCAATCTGCCCCACTTCAATCCATAACAATCTGCCCCACTCCAAACCACCTCACTCCAATCTACCTCACTTAGATTTACTTCAATCTGCTCCACACCAATCTGCCCCACTCCAATCCACACCACTTGAATCCAAAACAATCTGTCCCACTCCAGCCTGCCACACTCCAACACTCCAATCCCAGAAAGTGAAAATTACTACACAGTGGTTGATGCTAAAGATATCGCACATCTGAAACGAAGAGCAACAAAGTTCGTATAGAGAAAGTAGAGTCCTGGGGAGGGTGCCAACCTGGTATAGATACCCAACCATCATGGGTATCAGATGCACAGAACACAGAAAGAATACAAAGATGCCTCCTATGTCGCGTGCTGTATATACACAGTGAAAACAAGACAAAGCCAGGGCACTCCGAATAATCAGTCCACGATGAAAGAAAGTTGCAGATTTCTTTATTCCTTTGTATTCAGAAAAATCAGATCAATGTTCAGAGATGTTCATATCTTCATGTTTGAAAGAGTTCAAAAACAGCCAACACGTGTTTCGTCCACACGGACTTTTTCAAGGCAAGAGGATGATTGAAGACAACAGTGTCCAGCGATGTCCCTTATAATGCAGGGAGATGACGGTTCTTGAAGATGTAAAGCCTGTATGGATCACGGCATCGGAAATTTGTGGGATGGCACGTGTAAGGGCCCTGATAAGCCCACACCTGACCTCTCGCTGGTCCTGAGAGGCAGGGAGGAATCGGCAAAATGCGGTGGGCGCCTGGTAACGCTGCCAGGTATCGAAGTATCGAAGCAGCCCCAGCTGGCTCCTCGCATAATGCTGGAGCCGGCACCACTCCCACACAGACAGAGCAGCTAATTATGCATGCTCCCTTTGGGTGGGAGCGATACGGGTTCTGTTTCTCTGCCCGGGAAACAGAAGACAAGTCTGCTCCCAGCTGGCTGGAGCAATTTTAAATCTCCTGCCAGCTAGCGGTAGACTTAGTGTTTGCTCTCATTTGGTGGCCCACCTCCCCTTTTTAAACTATTTCAGCTCCGAGGTGGGATCTCTGAGGCCTTATTAGGCTGCGTGCCCCGTCCTCTTCATAAAAATGGCAGCCTCAAGGGATGGGGTCCCCGGGGCCTTATTAGCTTGTGGAGGGAGGCCACGTCTCTTCCACCCATTCAGTAATATTGTACCGCCCCCAAGGTTTTTTTTAATGCACTTTTTATAAAGTTTTGCTTCTGATTTGCAGATCCTCCATGAATTTACTTGAAAAAAAAATGTAGACCCAGGGTAGGTCCCTCCTGGTCTAGGGGGTCAGAATATCCCTATCATTCACCCTATGTTTATTTTGGGCTTTTTTTTTTACTCAGGACTAAGGGCCTGATTTAGATTTTGGCAAATGGTTACTCCATCACAATGGTGATGGTAAGCTAGTGTCAGACACCAAGAAAAACAGCCCACTTGGGGCTGCAAAAGGACCAGAAGCAAGCCCCAGTTGAGAGACTTCAGAAGCAAACTGGACCTCCCACCAGAGTGCCCCCCTTGTCCTGTAAACGACCCTTGAACCAACTTACCTTCTGCTCCTGAAGGCATCTTTTAGCACAGCTGATGGCTCACGGATTAGCTCTGTACCCGTCCGCCCTATGCCCTGCACTGAAAAACCTGCTGTGCTGTAAGGGTCCCCCACCCCTTGCAACCTCGACACTCCAAGGGGACCCCAAGGATTCATCTTTAAACTTACCTGTGCAGTGCTTTTCCAAGTGGCCCCTCGCAGTGGCCCTGCACCAGCTCCAGAAACCTTCTCCTGCTGCATCCGCTGGAACTGGGAGCCGCCCGAACTCCTCCAGCTGGCACAGTGTGCCCAACAATGGCCCGATCAACATGCAAAAGAAGAACTTGGTAAACAAACTGTATAATTTTATATGCATTTTTAAAGGTGATCCTCCATTGATTCTTATGATGCATAATTACACATGAAAAGACTATTTTTATTAAAATTCAAAAAGTCATATCTCAAAACGTACTTGATAAATTCTGATGATCTTGGTCTTAAAAATTACATAAAAATCTGAAGTATTTTTATAAATGGATCTCAAGGTATTCCTTTGAGTGTGTAAATTGCAAAATTCATACTGTGAGAACAACAAATGCTTCGCACTTCTCCAAGATTGGCCTAATTGCTTGATCAGGCTACCTCCAAAAATTAGAGCATTAGGTGATCTAGGTTTACCCCTGTAAACCAACGTGTGGTTGCCTGAACCCCCTGCACAGTGTGTCTAGCTTTGCACACTACATAGAGGGCCAGACTCCCACAACTTTATCTAATGTACAGTTGTCCTTTAACCACAATTCTTCTCTGATCTTATTCATGTCACACACTAACATGAACTGGTCCCTAGTTCTTTCATCTGTCATTCCCAAAAATCTACACGTAGTTGCAAGTTTTATTAAATCTGTGATGAAATCCTCAATCATCTCACCATCCCTTTGAAACCACTTTCCAAAATAATATCTCTCAAGAATGGTGCTGATTTTTAGTAGATAATGATTGTTCAGTTTCCTTATACACAGTTTGTATTAATTCAAGTATAATGCATCACTAACTGCCACCTCAGGTAAATGGTAGAAAGCCTCCTATCCCTCAGGACCTAGGCAATCTAAAAATATAGCATTTTTCCTTTCCGATCTTAGAGATGACCCACATACTCTAGCATACCGCTCAAAAACGTTCTTCCACTTTCCTCACTTAATATTGGATTCACCAGTACATGACAAGAAAAATGGAGGCACAGTGACATTCTGCATGGTAATTATGTGCTCATAGAACAAAATATAGATAAATATATGGTCCCTTTACCAACACACGAATTTGTGTTCGAATTACAGCCTTTGTTATACTTAAGGGCCAGATTTACAAGGCCTTATCGCCAAAGGAGCGTCACTTTTTTGACGCTCGGGTGGCACAATGCCTTGTACCGTATTTACAAGGTTGCGTCAAGCATTAAATATGGCCCCTTCCCATGCAGCAGTTTGCGTGGAAGAAGCATGCAATGGGTGTTGCTGTGGGCGTGCCACAGCAACACCCATTGCATTTTGGTGCTGCCTCAGATTTACTAGTTTTTGTAAACCTGATGCAGCGCTAAACTCTAACTCGACCCCAGAGGTGGTATTAGAGTGGCACAACGAGGAGAAATGCTGTCATTTCTTCTTGTTTTTTGCTCTTACTATGTGTGCTGCACTCTGCAGCAGAATGCCATAGCTACCACATACCTCCCTCTTTATAATAACTAACACTTTAATAAACTGTACCTAGATCTGAAACTTAGTATTAGTGTGAAACATTCATTCACAGTTGGTCAATACACCAAAGAACGTGTCAAACAAAATTACACAAAGAAAACAAATTTAACCTAAAAATGACAAAACGTTACCACAAAGGGTAAAGTTAGCATAAAGTCAAAGCATAAATTATACACAGCAAGGTAACAAAGTTACACATGCTATGCTACATCTCTAATGAAGTCTATCCTGTATAAGACAATCACTCTCTAGAGTACTCCTCCAAGTTGTTAGGTGTTTTATCATTCCTGCAAAACCTTCTCACCTCCACTCTGTCTTCATTCTCTTCACTTATTTTGTCCTTACTCGTGTTATCTGCAGTCCCCACCACTTAATCAGCTCTCACCACCACCACTCTATTAAGATTCCAAATTTGTGAATCACTCGTCTTTTGCATTGTTAAATAGCTTAATCACCTTTATGGGACATGAATATTTTCCACATATGTCCCCTGGGCATTACCACTGGGCCTAGTGCCATGTAGAGGGGCCCAAGTTAGGCACACCCTATGGCACTTAAATATGGCACTTAAAAAATATATATATATATACTTACCTGTACTTACCTTACTCCCAGAGGATGGGGTCGCTTCTTCCTCTGGAGTCCCTCTGGTGTGGGTGGGGGTGTCCCTGGGGCTAGGGAAGGGCATCTGTGGGCCCATACCATGGTCTCTGACCATGGAAATAGGCTCACAGGTCCCCTAATGCCTGCCCTGACCCAGGCATTAAATAATGGTCTAGTGTAATGCATATCTGCATGATTAGTATACACGCATGCTGTAGGGTTATGTGGGACCCTCTTGTTCGCTGCTCCTTCACCATCATACTGTGGGCTCGCAATATGATCATCTACATCGGGTGTATTTTCAGATTATTATGAGATCTGGATTCCCTGGCTACTGTATTACTTTGTTGATTATACGTCTTTTTCCGGATGTTTAATTTACTGCCTTGAGAAAGTCATATTGACGAAACACGTGTCAGCTGTTGTGTCATTGGACTGGCTGTTGTTTCCATTGGAGTTACTTTGTATTAGATGAATAAAAATCTCATGATGTATACATACTCATGTCATGCTTTGAGTGACTCACCACATTAAGGATTTGACTTTTTGAACTATTGTGGTGTGCCTTGGTAGATATCTTCTGATTGACAGGTATTGGTTGACTCTCAACTGACACAATTGCACCTGAAGTGGTTGGGTGCTGTACCGTTTGGGCACCCCCGACAATATTATCTGCGAAAAGTGGACATTATTTTTATATATGTACATAGGAGGTGTGAACCATCAGCATAGCCACTGTGTATTTGTAATATAGTTAAACAATGGCGCTAAGCAAGCCTAGCGCCATTATTTAAGGCCCCCTTGTCCCAGTGCTTGATTTTAGCACGGGGGATAGATATGGCGCTAATGCCATATCATCATTTTTAGCCCTGGAATGCCTACCTTGCATGTCATTGTTGCACATTAGTTTCCCACTGGCAAAAAATCTACAAGAAGAGCCGTGCGTCTGTCCTATCGAATTATGACCTAATTAGTCTCATCACCTAATTAGTCTCATCAACAGCTCACGGAAGCTTTTTAGTTGTATTTTGTTGAGCAGACTACAAGCTTGGATTGAGGATGTGGGAGTGATGACTCCTCTTCAAACGGGATTCAAGTTGGGACAAGTACTATTGACCAAGTGCTCCAATTACAACTCATTTATTGGAAGTATGTCATGCTTGGGGGTGGGATCCTCTATGTTATCTTTGTTGACTTTTGGTCGGCTCTTGATTTAGTTTGCGGACAACACCTACAAAATTTGCTGTATCAGTTCGGTGTCCTCTATGCAGAGAGGGGTGGAGCTCAACCTTAGCAAAACCAAATACATGATATTGAATTCTTGCCAGATCTCACCCAGTCCTTAATGGCTCTCCACTGGAGAGGGTTTGTACGTTTGAGTACCTTTGGCTCACCCTCAGTGAGCATTTTGGAAGGTCACCCCAGATCCAAAAGTGTGAACTCAGACTAGAACATTTTGCTGGTGGTAGTCTGAGAGCCTTGACGGGATCTAGCTTTCATCCGATAACACCTGCATTGGAAATTTACAAAGTGCAAGCTCGGGGGGGGGGGGGGGTTTATACAGTAGGGAACTTTGGGGGCACAATATTGTCAACAATATGCATTTGGCAGAAAACTGTTTTCTCTGACTCCTCACCAACCTTCCTGCCGGCACCCCAATAGTGCCACTTAGATTAGTCCTTGCCATTTGACCTCTTGCTCCCAGAGTACATCTTAGTCCCTTATTGTATTGGAGGAGGATCTGGTCCTCAGCAGCCTTATTGAATGGGGCCTGGAAGCAATCTTAAAACTCCCTGGGGCTACTAGAATCTCATGGTTGGAGTACATCAGGCGATGTCTTGAAGAGATTGGGTACGGAAATATGTGTGCCTATCTGGAAAATGTATGTGGCGTTTCCAAGTCCATGCTTAAGGAGTTGTATTGGAGACATATAGATGGTAAATCTCACAGCCTTGGGGTGGTAGGTACCTTGAGCTTGAGCTTTTTGAAATTTTGGGGCACATGAACAAAGCATTTTTCTAGTCACAATTGGGCCAATTCGCTGAAAAATGCTTTTTGGGATGTACAAAGCCCAAATTGCAATTCAGCAACTTGTTACTGACTTGCAACTTGGGTTTTGCGATTCGGTAGTAGGAAGGGGCGTGTTCAGGGCAACCAAATCTGAATGGTATGTATGATTGGTTTGTGACCTTGAATGTGGTCGCAAAACAATTGCATATAGCGCCAATTTCAAATTGATGTTAACCCGTTCTCAAATGGGAAGGCAGTGGCCGCCGGCAGCTTTGGGAGGGGGGCGGGCAGGGCACACACATACACACAAAAACACACACACTCATTCTTTCACACACAGACACGCATGCACGCACGCTCATCCATTAACAACACTCATTCCATTCAAACATGCACGCACCAAATATTAATTTTACAAGATCACACACATTCATTCTTTCACACACACACACACGCACGCACGCACATCCATTAACAACACTCATAACACTCAAACATGCACGCGTGCACCAAACATTCAATGTAAAACATAACACACATACATACACACACACACTTACCTTTAGCCCCCAGGTCCCAGGAGGGTTGGGACTGCTGCCTTCCCTCATTGGCTGACCTGGGAAGGCAGCAGTCCCGGCCTCGTCACAGAGTGGGATGGGGTCAGTGAGACTGCTGACCCCACCCCACTCTGTGACGAAGTGTCACTGATTGACACTCGCCCTGGGCGCTTCAGGGCTTAAACCTGAAGCGCCCAGAGAGAGTGTCAATTGGTGATGCTTTCCTCGTCACCCAGGGGAGGGCCTCGAAGCACCTTTGCTGGGCTGAGGAGGTCACGCCCGTAGGAGCTGTGATCTCCTCAGCCCAGCAATGTTCAGCTCAGGCAGCCAGGAGTCTGCGCAAATCGCGCATGTCTGCTCCTGGCTGCCTGACCTGAACATGAAGAGTGTCTGTCAGGCTGACCTTTGTTCAGCCTGACAGACACTCTTCATGGGGTGGGGGGGCGTGGCCCTTCTGCCCTAAAGGACGGGCCGCCACTGTGGGAAGGGGTCCCTAAGAAACCCCTTTCCTTTTGTGAATGCAGGTGAAAATATTTTTTAAGAGGAGGCAGTGGTCCCACTGACTACTTCCTACTCTTAAAAAAAAGACGGAAACATTTAATTTTTTTATTTTTAAACACAGCCTGTTTTCCTTTAAGGAAAATAGACTGCATTTAAAAAAAAGATTGCTTTATTTAAAAGCAATCACAGACATGGCGGTCCGCTGACCCCAGAAGGCCATCATTCCTGTGATTTTTGCGATTCCCAGTAGGTCGGATATTGCGACCTTCTTCATTAATATTAATGAGGTAGGTCTATTTGCGACCCATCAGGAATCGCCAAAGAAACTCAGTGGAGTTTCTTACATTTGGAATTGCATTGTCCTAATTGCGATTTGAATACAATCGCAATTAACAAAACCACAATTCCAAATGTTTGTACATGTGGTCCTTAAAGACACCTATTGTCTGGAAGAATATATGGATCCAGTTGTGGCTCCGGCCACTAGATCTCTCTATTTTAAGTTCTGCGTCAGGACCTTGCTGATTCAGTCTTTCACTGCAAAGTGGCAATGTCCTCATGCCAGTGCCAAACTTGACCTGAGCTGTCCCTTCTGCCCTGGAGCCAAGAAAACTGTAAATCATGTCATGTATTTTTGTCCGCAGTATCATGCATGCAGTAAGAAGTGGATTTTGCCGTTTTGCTGCAATCTGGGCATCAGGACTACAAAATTGCAACTGGGATACTTAAGGCAGACACTGCTAAATCAATAGTATTTGCTGTGCCCCGCTTTCTCACATATATGTGGAGACACAGACAGAAAACTGGCGCCCAGTCCATGCTCAGTGCATAGTGCTTAGAACTTGTGAGATCTCATGTTGTACCCTGCAGTCTCCTTTTTGAATATGGTCTACTGGCAGATGCTAAAGTATCTAATTATGTTTTGGAGCTCTGAAATTAATTTGGTTTATATTTTAACTTATGTGATGCCTCCCTCATACGTTGCTAGTTTTTATGTTTATGTGGCTTCCTAACTATCTTATACGCCATGATTTTATGGGTTTTAGGGGCATATTTATACTCTGTTTGCGCCGGAATTGCGTAGTTTTTTTTTACGCAATTCTGACGCAAAACTAACTCCATATTTATACTTTGGCGTTAGACGCGTCTAGCGCCAAAGTCCATGGAGTTTGCGTCGTTTTTTAGCGTGGACAGCTACTTTGCGTTAATGATATGCAAGGTAGGCGTTCCCGTCTAAAAAAGTGACTCCGAGGCATGTGCGCCGTATTTACACTCCTGGGCAAAAATGACGCCCGGGAGTGGGCGGGTCAAAAGAAATGACGTCCAGCTGCTTTTGCGTCGTTTTTTAGCGCCTGGTCAGGGCAGGCGTTAAGGGACCTGTGGGCTCAGAAGGAGCCCAGAGGTGACCAACCATGCCCCCACGGACACCCCCTGCCACCCTTGCCCACCCCAGGAGGACGCCCAAGGATGGAGGGACCCATCCCAGGGAACATAAGGTAAGTTCAGGTTTTTTTTTCTTTTTTCTGTGGCATAGGGGGGCCTGATTTGTGCCCCCCTACATGCCACTATGCCCAATGACCATGCCCAGGGGACAGAAGTCCCCTGGGCATGGCCATTGGGCAAGGGGGCATGACTCCTGTCTTTGCTAAGACAGGAGTCATTTAAATGGGGGTTGGGAGTCGAGAAAAATGGCGCAAATCGGGTTGTGGCGAAAATTTTGCCTCAGCCTGACTTGCCCCATTTTTTGGCGCCCAAGCTCCATATTCCCCTACGCCGGCGCTGCCTGGTGTACGTCATTTTTTTTTACGCACACCAGGCAGCTCCGCCGGCTAACGCCGGCTAGCGTCATTGAATAAATACGGCGCCCGCATGGCGCTTCACAATGGCGCTAGCCGGCATTAGATTTTTTGACGCACAACTGCGTTGGCGCAGTTGTGCGTCGAAAAGTATAAATATGGCCCTTAATGTTTTAATGATTTTGGGCCTCATTACGAGTTTGGCTGAGGGAATTATTCCGGCACACATATGATGGATATCCCGCCTACCCCATTACAAGTTCCATTATATCCTATGGAACTTGTAAACAGCGGGTGGGATATCCGTCACGTTTGTTAACGGAGTAATCCCCTCCTCCAAACTCGTAATGAGGCCCTTTATTATTGTTAACACACTTTTACATTTGCTTTTATGACAAAAGCCGAAATAAAGACTAAGTAAAGTAAAGTAAATATTATATATTGCTTTACTTGTTGAAGTACTTTTTAAAGAGACAATTGTTTGCCTTATACTAGTCGAAATGAAGGTTTTATGACAGATTATTGGTCAATAGCAAATTGTTGTTTCTTGTGCCCCCTCTTTCAATCTCACTTCGGCTGCCAAAAAACGTCTTATTAGTTGCCTCCAAATGAGGTAGCGTTACATTTAAAAATTATTTGTATTGTGTCAGTACAAAACGTCTGATAATTAATTTGTGGCAATCACACAGGTTCTGGGCAAGTCTTTGAAGGCATTTACGCAGGACAGAGATGCCGATGCCACAAACGCACATCTGCCTTCATTCATCCAAAAATGTATACCCGTCTTGAAATCTTTCCAAAAGGAATCAGTTGCCAGAGAGAGGAGGTCATGTAAGTATCCCATTGCCGGCAAATCTGTTGCAGTTATTTCAATAACCGCTACACTCTTTCCATTCAAAGGTCCTTTGTCGCAGGGGTTAGGTTTCACTGCAGTTTACAGCGCTGTACCACAATAAACATGATGAAAAATAAATTTGGTTAGAATTCATCTTTATTCATTTGTAACATGCTATGACAGACAGACATACAGACAGGGAGTATACAATGAATTATTTGTATCAAGTCCTTTGCATATTTCAAAACAGATGCAGCCTTGAGCAGTGCTTCTGACGATTGCACCCCATTCCTTGAAATATTGAGCTCCATGTCTTCTTGTTGTGGGACATTGTGCATTTCTTTGAGTCCTCTGTCTGTCTCAGAATACAAGTACATTATCTGGATATCCAATGCTCCTTGTGAACTGACCTTGAAATTGAATAGCTAATTTATTGATTTTTTGGCTCAGTCAGCATTAATTCAGGGTTTATCAACTGCAAGTAAACTCCATGGAGTGATGGATCACATCTCTTAGACGTATGGAAGTCAAGCTTGGGGCACAAGATGGAAAAGAATCGGTATCCAGCAGAAGGAGCATCGTTTTGCAGGGGATAGGGGAGGAGCAGCCATCTTTGTTCTCTTATTGCTATAAGCGTTGCCTGACAATGTAGTCTATCGAATCCTACTTAGAACAGTCAGATATATATAGAGACTGCACACTTCTGCTTCTTACTCTTTCTGACTCACTGCTGCCACCAAACAACACTGCCATGGTGTGAAGCTCACTGCTTTCTGTGCACCTGCTAGTGTGCTGAAGGGACACCAATGTCTACCTGGAGCCGTGTGACATACCTTTTGATTTAGTGAAGCAAATAGGCAAAGCTACAGTTTGTGTCACTAAAATAAGAAAAGCATTGGCTCAATTTGTTTGGGGTATTATAACGTTTCCTCGCCAGTTCACCATACCTTGCAGAACTCGGGCAGGGAAAGTGAGTGACAGCCGTCTGGCCAAGTGGCAAACAGGACATCAAGTCAAGTGTTTCCAATGACGGAGCTATGCCCCTCCCACTGGAAACCCTACAGTTAAAACATTTAGGGGCATATTTATACTCCGTTTGCGCCAAATTTGCGTCGTTTTTTTCGACGCAAATTCGACGCAAAACTAACTCCATATTTATACTTTGGCGTTAGACGCATCTAGCGCCAAATTTCATGGAGTTAGTGTAATTTTTTTGCGTGAACACCTTCCTTGCGTTAATGATATGCAAGGTAGGCGTTCCCGTCTTAAAAAATGACTGCGATGCATATGCGTCGTATTTATACTCCCGGGCAAAAATGACGCCCGGGAGTGGGCGGGACTAAAAAACCCACATTTGCGCCGGATTTTAGCGCCTGGGTCAGGGCAGGCGTTAAGGGACCTGTGGGCTCAGAATGAGCCCAGAGGTGCCCTCCCCTGCCCCCAGGGACACCCCCTGCCACCCTTGCCCACCCTAGAGCTGCAGGATGGCTCTTTTTGCTCATCATCCTCCTGTGGACTTGCAACATTTTCCAGCATCCCGCTTGTGCGCGAATCCAAAAAATCATAGTAAGATTTAAATATAATGGTTGGCAGAAGGAAGAGGAAGAGGAAGGCATGCCAGAGATGATGAATGGGGCATGTGGAATGGAAGGGGAGTGAGTGACGTGCTTTGTGCTTTGTGTTGCTATCCTGTGGTCTGTCAGAGCAAGCCTCGCATTCTCTGCTGTGCTTCTCCGCATCCGGCTGTGTCTAGTACTGATGGAAGTGCCATTGCCACACATGATGCTTTGTTTCAGTATTGGTATTTGTGAGAGAATATTTCACTAAGAATCCTTTCACAGCAGTGTGCTGGTTCAACATTAACGCCCCAGGGGAATGCTTTAGGCTCGAAGAATGTTTTGAAGGATCATAGGGGCTTAATTCTACCATTTCAAATTTGAAATAACACGTGGTCCTATTATACCACATTTAACAATACTCAATTTAAACACTGTGTTTTGTTAATTTTGCAAGACACACTTTTTAACTACATTGAAGTGCACTTGTTCATTTCACGTTTAGGAATCAGATTGCTGAGCAACATTAAGGGGCATATTTATACTCCGTTTGCGCCGGAATTGCGTCGTTTTTTTTGACGCAATTCCGACGCAAAAGTAACTCCATATTTATACTTTGGCGTTAGACGCGTCTAGCGCCAAAGTCCATGGAGTTTGCGTCCTTTTTTAGCGTGGACACCTACTTTGCGTTAATTATATGCAAGGTAGGCGTTCCCGTCTAAAAAAGTGACTCTGCGGCATGTGCGCCGTATTTACACTCCTGGGCAAAATTCACGCCCGGGAGTGGGCGGGTCAAAAAAAATGACGTACGGACGCTTTTGCGCCGTTTTTTAGCGCCTGGAAAAGGCAGGCGTTAAGGGACCTGTGGGCTCGGAAGGAGCCCAGAGGTGCCCTCCCATGCCCCCAGGGACACCCCCTGTCACCCTTGCCCACCCCAGGAGGACACCCAAGGCTGGAGGGACCCATCCCAGGGACAATAAGGTCAGTTCTGGTAAGTATTTTGTTTTGAAAAAAATTGTGGCATAGGGGGCCCTGATTCGTGCCCCCCTACATGCCACTATGCCCAATGACCATGCCCAGGGGACAGAAGTCCCCTGGGCATGGCCATTGGGCAGGGGGGCATGACTCCTGTCTTTGCTAAGACAGGAGTCATTTCTATGGGGGTTGGGAGTGGAAAAAAATGGCGCAAATCGGGTTGAGGCGAAAAATTTGCCTCAGCCTGACTTGCCCCATTTTTTCACGCCCAAGCTCCATATCCCCCTACGCCGGCGCTGCCTGGTGTACGTCGGTTTTTTCAATGCACACCAGGCAGCGCCGGCGGCTAACGCCGGCTAACGTCATTGCTTAAATACGGCACCCGCATGGCGCTTCAGAATGGCGTTAGCCGGCGCTAATTTTTTTGATGCAAAACTGCGTTAGCGCAGTTTTGCGTCAAAAAGTATAAATATGGGCCTAAACGTCTGCTTTGGCGTACATGTTAGCACTTCTCTCATATGTACTGCATTTGACCTAACATCCTTGCTGGGGATTTCCCCCTAACTTTTTCCCTTCAAACCTCTTGTTTTTCTGACTTTGTTTTTGATGGCCTTAGCACTCTGTGCACTTTACCATGCTGACCAGTGCTAAAGTGCATGTGCTCTCTGCTTAAAAAATGGCAAGATTGGCTTATGCCCAATTGGCATATATGATTTACTTGTAATTCCCTAGTAAAGAAGCACTACCTTTGCCCAGAGCCTGTAAATTAAGTGCTATTAAGCAGTACTTAATTTGTAGAAAAAACATAATCACCATTGTCAGGAGACCACTGCAGCTTATATTACACATTTCCTCTGCCAGCACTGCCAATAACAGTGCCAACAGAACTACTAACCATTACACTCCTAAAAGTATGGAAACTCTGATTATCGTAGGCCACCCAAAGCTATAACAATGGTGAGGGTGTCATGTATTATTCATTGTTAATGTATATTGAATTATTAAACAACTGTTGCTGTGCTCCTTTGAAAAAGAGACAGCGAGCGCCATTATGTGGCAGACTGTCAGGAGTGCCAATGTTGATATTTAAGTGCCAGTGCCGAACACTGAAACCACAGGCTCAAATTAAGCACTGCTACTGCAGCTTCGATTGTGCCATCCACTCAAGTAGCACTCTAATCATGTCTCAGGCCTACCTTTCTAGCCTGTGTGTATGCAGTTTTAAACTTCCTTTCCAACTTAGCAAAATACACCTTTATCCAATGCATATCAGTCCCTCCTAAGGTAGGCCCTGGACAGCCCATACGACAGGGTACACTGTTTTTTGAAAAGTGGGACATGCACTTTTAAGATTTACATATCCTAGAAGTGAAAAATGCATAAACTCATTTTTCACCACTGCAAGGCTTACCTCTCTCATAGGATACCAATGGAGTTACTTTATTATATTTGATAAGCTGTAATTTCCAGCTGGGTAAGGTGACCAGTTCATGTTTGTTGTCTTTGGAAATGTAATGAAAAATCCCAGTTTATGGTGGTGTCAGATTTTAAATTGCAATTTTAAAAATTCTCCCTTAGAAAGGTGGCATTTTGGATTACATGACTGGGTGTGGGTGACAGTTGGGATTTGTGTATTCTTCCTAGACAGCTACACACAATAGGAATCCTAGATGGGCCACCACTGGCAGGATGGAATGGAGGAGATGTACCTAGCCCCACTTACACTTGAATAGTCTGTGTCCTGCCTCCACACGAAGGACTGCATACCCACTGTAGTTAGTCTGGAGCCAGGGCCATGAAGGCAGGGCACCTGTGCACTTCAAATGCATGCCTCTAGAAGCTTCACCCCACTTCTAAGGCACAACTAGGCATATATACTGGACCTCAGACACCAACTCTTCAGTACACTTCTGAAACTGTGGATACTCTGATAGGAAGATGTGCTGCTTAAAGGACTGCTGCTCTGAGGGGCAGCCCTGCCATGCTGACCTGCTGCCTGTTGCCCTCTTGCCTGGGTGAGAAGGACTGTACCTGCAGCTCATGAACCCAGAGTGACACCAAGGGCTAGTTAGCTGGTCTCCTAATCTGTAGCCTCAGGGACACAACACGATTCCATCACCCTGGCACCCGCACCTGTACTCTGCCATATGTGAGTCCACCCTGTCACGTGGTGCCACTCCAGTCCTGGATGCTTGGAAGTGTGCTTAAGGTGCTCTGCCAGCCCCTAAGGATCTAGTGGAATCAAAACATCTCTTCTGCTGCACAAACCTAAGCAGAACTGACTCATCTCCGCTGCTGTGTGGATTGGACCCGTCGCAAAGACTATCATCGCAGCCCATTGAACCACCGCTATGAGGCAAATTCAGCACAGGGACTCACATCCCTCATCGATGGTAGCCTTGACAATGATGTCAAACTCCACTTCACAGCCTCACAGCTCCTCGGAACCGATGCATCGCCCTAACTGCACACTGCATCCTCAATGCCAGACTATGCATCACAAGCCCCATCAATGAGATCCTCAATGATGATACGGGCCCCTGCAGAACTGCCACGTCACTTCGACTGTGCAATACATCTTCAATGGTGATTCTTGCAACGCTCGACAAACCTGAATTTAAGGTACTCTGTTCAATGGGTCTAATTAGTTCCCTGTAGCCAGCCCTCACTCTGTTGCAGCCAGCCTGAACTTGTGACTTTGTTCTGGTCCGGTGCAACCAGATATCCAAGTGTGGCCCATGGTATATTTTGGCAATACTTTTACTGAAATCTTTAAAATTGCATATCTTCAGTTTTACTGACTGGATTGTTTTGTCATTTTGGTTTTGTTTTATTTATGAAACAACATTCTATTCTTCTAAATTGGTGTGGGATCCTCTTTGTGTGGGGTTTTCGCTTTATTACTGTTTGTAGTGTTGCACATATGTCTTACACATAACCTATAAGTTAAGCTTGACTGCCCTGTGCCAAGCTACCACAGTGTTGAGCACAGGTTAGTTTAGGGTTGGCTTGTGCCTCACCCTGACAAGGATTGTGGTTGCTTCTTGACCAGGACTCACACCCCAGTCAAAAAAACAACCCGATTTCATACTGCCTTGTATCTGAGCTCAGCTGGAGAATGCCACTGTAATGTTTGTAATGTGAAGTATCCTATTGTGCCTTTCAAGATATTAGAATGATGTCTGATAACAGGGAGAGCTTAAGAGAAGCAGATCTGAAGTGTCAACACAGCAGCCTGAGGCTGTGGGAAGTGACTTGTCTACAGTACCAATGCTTCATTTGAGCCAGTGGTTGCCCGTAGGGCCACAAGCACTCATTTTTGAGAACCGGCTCTTAATTTTCTGCATTACACATTTACTGAGAGCAAGAGAGGGAAAAACAAAGTGGAGAGACTGGGGAAGAGAAACAAGGAAAAACTATGATAAAGAGAGAAAGCAGGAACCTGCAAAAGTAAGATAAAGGGACAAGGACTATCTGGTAATGAATTAAAGATGCAAAAGTGGATTCAAGACTAAGGGGGTGATTCTAACCCTGGCGGTCGGTGTTAAAGCGGCGGCCAACCCACCAACAGGCTGGCGGTAAAAAATATGGAATTCTGACCCTGGCGGGAACCGCCAACACAGACAGCCACTTTAACACTCCGACCGCCACGGCGGTACAAACAAACATCGCGGCGGTCACCGCCAACAGCCAGGCGGCAGACAATGTACCGCCCACCCTATCACAACTCACCAATCCGCCACCTTTTCCGGGGCGGGAGCACCGCCGATAAAAACACGGCGGAAACAGACTACGAACGGGAAAACGCTCACCACTACGCACTCCAGGAGGAAGGAGGACAGCATGGAACCCGAATTAAACATCCTACCTGCTCTCGTCTACCTTCTCATCTACCACGAGTACGAAGTCCGGCGCAGACGACAACGGTGAGTACTGCACCTACGACACACGGGAGGGGGGAGGAAGAAAGGTTACGGGCACACACATATGCGACCCCCCCCCCAACTATGTACACACCAATGCAGAGCAACAAGTCACAGTGACACCACCCAAACACCCCAGAAAAATGCTAGGACATAATCAAATTTGGAATAAATATTTATGTACCAAAAAGGTCCTGAAAAATATCGTACAACCATGAAAGATATTCACAAGAAAACAAATGACATACACATCAGTGTATAACTGAAGTAACAAGTCCTGCACATCCTACGAATTCATCATGTCCGTGGGCCAAAGTTTTGAGAAACAAGGGCAAAGCCCACACAGGAGACCTGAGTCCTTTGGAGAGAACACTGCAGGGGCATCAGATGTAAAAACTACAGGCACCTCAGGGGGAAGGGAAGGGGGGGGCACCACAGCCACATGAGTCCACGACGCCAGATTCACGAGGAGCCACCATGCCCACTGTACCATCCTGGGGAGTGCAAAGCCACAGTCTCTCAATGTCTCTACAGTGGGTGGGCTGCCCACTGGACCATCCTGGGGAGTGCAAAGCCACAGTCTCTCAATGTCTCTACAGTGGGTGGGCTGCCCACTGTACCATCCTGGGGAGTGCAAAGCCACAGTCTCTCAATGTCTCTACAGTGGGTGGGCTGCCCACTGGACCATCCTGGGGAGTGCAAAGCCACAGTCTCTCAATGTCTCTACAGTGGGTGGGCTGCCCACTGTACCATCCTGGGGAGTGCAAAGCCACAGTCTCCCAATGTCTCTACAGTGGGTGGGCTGCCCACTGGACCATCCTGGGGAGTGCAAAGCCACAGTCTCCCAATGTCTCTACAGTGGGTGGGCTGCCCACTGTACCATCCTGGGGAGTGCAAAGCCACAGTCTCTCAATGTCTCTACAGTGGGTGGGCTGCCCACTGGACCATCCTGGGGAGTGCAAAGCCACAGTCTCCCAATGTCTCTACAGTGGGTGGGCTGCCCACTGGACCATCCCGGGGAGTGCAAAGCCACAGTCCATCAGGTGGATGACAGTCTCCACTGGTCAAGGAGGAGGCATGGTGGGCACAGTGTACCATAAACAGTGATTGAGACGGCGGTGCCCAGCGGAGCGGTGCTTCACAGGAAGGGCCCAGCGGAGAGGTGGAGAGACAGCGGTGCCCAGCGGAGCGGTGCTTGACAGGAAGGGCCCAGCGGAGCGGTGTTTGAGACGGCGGTGCCCAGCGGAGCGGTGCTTGAGAAGAAGGGCCCAGCGGAGCGGTGCTTGAGAAGAAGGGCCCAGCGGAGCGGTGCTTGAGAAAAAGGGCCCAGCGGAGCGGTGCTTGAGAGGAAGGGCCCAGCGGAGAGGTGGAGAGACAGCGGTGCCCAGCGGAGCGGTGCTTGAGATGAAGGGCCCAGCGGAGCGGTGCTTGAGAAGAAGGGCCCAGCGGAGAGGTGCTTGAGAAGAAGGGCCCAGCGGAGAGGTGCTTGAGAAGAAGGGCCCAGCAGAGCGGTGCTTGAGAGGAAGGGCCCAGCGGAGAGGTGGAGAGACAGCGGTGCCCAGCGGAGTGGTGCTTGAGATGAAGGGCCCAGCGGAGAGGTGGAGAGACAGCGGTGCCCAGCGGAGCGGTGCTTGAGAAGAAGGGCCCAGCGGAGCGGTGCTTGAGAGGAAGGGCACAGCGGAGAGGTGGAGAAACAGCGGTGCCCAGCGGAGCGGTGCTTGAGATGAAGGGCCCAGCGGAGCGGTGCTTGAGAAGAAGGGCCCAGCGGAGAGGTGCTTGAGAAGAAGGGCCCAGCGGAGCGGTGCTTGAGAGGAAGGGCCCAGCGGAGAGGTGGAGAGACAGCGGTGCCCAGCGGAGCGGTGCTTGAGATGAAGGGCCCAGCGGAGAGGTGGAGAGACAGCGGTGCCCAGCGGAGCGGTGCTTGAGAAGAAGGGCCCAGCGGAGCGGTGCTTGAGAGGAAGGGCCCAGCGGAGAGGTGGAGAGACAGCGGTGCCCAGCGGAGCGGTGCTTGAGATGAAGGGCCCAGCGGAGCGGTGCTTGAGAAGAAGGGCCCAGCGGAGCGGTGCTTGAGAGGAAGGGCCCAGCGGAGAGGTGGAGAGACAGCGGTGCCCAGCGGAGCGGTGCTTGAGATGAAGGGCCCAGCGGAGCGGTGCTTGAGAAGAAGGGCCCAGCGGAGCGGTGCTTGTGACGGCGGGGCCCAGCGGAGCGGTGCTTGAGAAGAAGGGCCCAGCGGAGCGGTGCTTGAGAAGAAGGGCCCAGCGGAGCGGTGCTTCAGACGGCGGGGCCCAGAGGAGCGGTGCTTCAGACGGCGGGGCCCAGCAGAGCGGTGCTTGAGATGAAGGGCCCAGCGGAGCGGTGCTTGAGAAGAAGGGCCCAGCGGAGCAGTGTCTGAGACGGCGGTGCCCAGCGGAGCGGTGCTTGAGAAGAAGGGCCCAGCGGAGCGGTGCTTGAGACGGCGGGGCCCTGTTCAGCGGTGCTCTTCTCCACGGCGGGCCCTGTTCAGCGGTGCTCTTCTTCACCGCGGGCCCTGTTCAGCGGTGCTCTTCTGCACGGCGGGGCCCTGTTCAGCGGTGCCTATCTTCACGGCGGGCCCTGTTCAGCGGTGCTCTTCTGCACGGCGGGGCCCTGTTCAGCGGTGCCTATCTTCACGGCGGGCCCTGTTCAGCGGTGCTCTTCTGCACGGCGGGGCCCTGTTCAGCGGTGCTCTTCTTCACCGCAGGCCCTGTTCAGCGGTGCTCTTCTCCACGGCGGGCCCTGTTCAGCGGTGCTCTTCTCCACGGCGGGCCCTGTTCAGCGGTGCTCCTCTGCACCGCGGGCCCTGTTCAGCGGTGCCTATCTTCACGGCGGGCCCTGTTCAGCGGTGCTCTTCTGCACGGCGGGGCCCTGTTCAGCGGTGCTCTTCTTCACCGCGGGCCCTGTTCAGCGGTGCTCTTCTCCACGGCGGGCCCTGTTCAGCGGTGCTCTTCTCCACGGCGGGCCCTGTTCAGCGGTGCTCTTCTCCACGGCGGGCCCTGTTCAGCGGTGCTCTTCTTCACCGCGGGCCCTGTTCAGCGGTGCTCTTCTGCACGGCGGGGCCCTGTTCAGCGGTGCTCTTCTTCACCGCGGGCCCTGTTCAGCGGTGCTCTTCTCCACGGCGGGCCCTGTTCAGCGGTGCTCTTCTCCACGGCGGGCCCTGTTCAGCGGTGCTCTTCTCCACGGCGGGCCCTGTTCAGCGGTGCTCTTCTTCACCGCGGGCCCTGTTCAGCGGTGCTCTTCTGCACCGCGGGCCCTGTTCAGCGGTGCTCATCCAGCAGGTCAAGGGAGCCAGACCTGGCCTGGACTCCCTTCTCAGTCGCCCTCGGACCGTGACGTTTCGGGACCCTTCGGGGACGGACTCCTGGCCTCCTTAGTGTCCTCCTTCCCAGCTGGGATGTGGCATGTGGGGTCCACCTTCTCCGCGCTCCTGCTGCCCTTCCGCTCCTTTGATGGGGCTCTCGGGTCCTTGCCTCCCCTAGATGGTGTGGGTGGTCAAGTGGCCGCACATTGCTCCTTGGGGGCAGCCCTGTCGGTCCTCGCATGGCGGCCCTTGTTTTTGCGGGTCCTCTTGCCGGAGGGGGGGGGGGCTGGATGTGTCCTTGCTGCTGATCGATGTGTCACTGCTGGCAAAGGGTGGGCTCCAGAACCCATGCACAACAGTGACACCCGAAGCTGGGCTGGTGGTGGCTGCGGTGCTCTTGGGACTCTTTGAAGATGGATGGGGGAGCTCATCGGGGGGAAAGAGGTCAAGGTTAGCCATGAAAAGTTTTTTAGGGCCAAGGTAAAGGGTAGGAGAAGTGGAGATGGAAGTGGAGGTAGAGGAGGTGGTTGGAGGAGAGTCAGGTGTGCTGTCATTGGGTGAAGGTGCTGGTGCTGTAGGCTGTCGTGAGGTGGATGGCTGTTGGGTGGGTGGCTGCCTGCGTTTGTGTGTCTTGGAAGAGGGGGTGACAGACACAGTGGGAGAGGACACAGGGGACGTGTAAATGGCAGTGGGGGTGGTGACTGCACGAGTGTGGACTGTACTGGAGGGTGAGGTGGTGATGGAAGCACTGGCTGATGTTGGGGTGCATGCAGGTGTGAGTGTAGACGTCACAGGCAGGGAGGAGGGAGACGAGGAGGAGGGGGACACAGGGGTGGCAGTGGCTGTTGGCATGTCTGCATCTGGGTGTTGCTTGGGTGAGTGTTTGTGGGATCTGTGGTGCTTGTGTTTGGATGAGCTGCTCTTGGGTGTTGAGGTGTGTGCAGGCTGGTCTGATGGTGTGGATGGGATAGGCTGAGGAACAGGAGACAGAGAAAGGCTGGAGACAGTAAGAAGAGGGAGGCTGGAAACAGGGACAATGGCTGCCGTCAGTGCGGAGGCCAGAGCAGTTAACGCTCGTTGATGGGCAGCCTGACCCGAATGAATGCCCTCCAGGTACGCATTGCTCTGTTGCACCTCCCTTTGCACACCCTGGATGGCATTCAAAAGGGTTGTCTGCCCAACAATGAGCGTCCTTACCAGGTCAATGAGCTCCGCACTGAGGGCAGCAGGGGCAACAGGGGCAGGGGCTGAGGTGCCTGGGGCGAAGGAGACGCGCGCCTTCCTGGGCGAACGGGCACGGAGCGAAGACTGAGGGGCTGCTGGGAGGGCGGGGCTGGTGCGCTGGGTGGCGGCTGTACCTGTAGAGGCGGGGGGCACGGATGTTGCCGCCACCGCTAGGGAGCTCCCATCCGAGGACGTGTCGCTTTCGCTGCTCTCACCAGCGGTCCCCGTCGTGGTGCTCCCCTCGCCCTCCGGATCACTGGTGCCCTCGGTGTCTGTTCCTGGGCCCACCGGGGCATTGTGTCCTGCAGCTCCCTCGTGCTCCGATGCCAAATCTCCTCCGCCTGATGATGCTAATGCACACATGCACAAGAAGATGAAGAGAAAGGGTGGGGGGAGAAAAAAGAAGACCAGGTTGAGTGCATGCAATGTCAACACCGTTGGCGGAGAGGACAGGCACAGGAGCCTAATGCACTAAGCCGTGCATTCGGGGTACACTACTCAGTACTACTGACTAGGACAACAGGCCAAGAGACGTCAAACGCGCACATGGGAGATGCTGGACCTTCAATGGCTGTACTTGTCACCCTACCGAGGTGGGGGCCGGGGGCACAGGGCCATGCCTAAGGGAGAGGACTACACTACAGAAAGTGCCCTGGCCTAATGTCACCCACAGCCCTCCTCCCCCACCCAGACGCCTCCACTGCGCAGAAAGATAGGAGAATGTGCTGATACTCACCCCCTTGTGTCTGCTGTGATGTCTTAAAGCGCCCATCCAATTCTGGGTAGGCCACCGCCAGGATCCGGGATATCAGGGGGGTCATGGTGCGACTGGCACCGGAGGGGTGCCATCCCCAGCAGTGTTTCTGCGGTCTTCCTTGTTCCGCGGCGGATGTCCTCCCACCTCTTGCGGCAGTGGGTGCCCCGTCTGTTGTGGACCCCCAAGTTCCGGACTTCCTTGGCGATGGCACGCCAAATCTCGATCTTCTGATGGGCGCTAACCTATTTGACATGTACAGGGTGGAAAGGAGGAAATCATCAATGACCTGCATGTTAGATGTGATTGGCCCCCCCCACCAACTTTGCCATATGGCACATGCTCTCATCTGTCGGGCGTTGCACTCCTCATTCGCCCCCCACCCCACCAACTTACATCCACCCCAATCCACACAGGCATAGCCCATTCCATGTGCACCCGGTGTACTCCCTTGTTGGTCTGGAGGACCGTAGAGTAGCGCATACTGGGGGAGGACCCCATCCACGAGCTTCTCCAACTCTTCAGACGTGAAGGCAGGGGCCCTTTCCCCAGTCGCAGCAGCCATTGTATCTTCCAGACCGAGGTCACAGCAGCACTTGCAGTATAGGTCCTCTCCTGTGGATGATCAGGTCTCGAGTGATTAAGCAGATAGAAAATGGCGGTCACGCCCGCGGCGGTGCGTACCGCGACCGCCGGCGCACTTCGTCATTGGCTCCTGAAACCCATAGGCTTCAATGTTAACCAATGCGGCTTTGCGCCGCGGTCTTCGACCGCCTACCGCCACGGTGTGCCCCGCCAGCGCATTGACCTCACATCCCATTGTCCCCACTTCACAGGTCAGGCAGCCGCCATTTCAAGGGCCTACATGGCTTAATTTTGACTGCGACACACAGGCCTAGGCCTTGCATTGCCACACATACACGCCTTTCAACCCATTGCCATTCTTTAACTGTGCAAGCTGTCTGTACGTACCTGTGGTTTGGCTGACTCTGTGCTCCATGTTGTCCTTCCTAGGCACCGTCCGCTGGGACTTGGGATGAGAAGGAGGAATCCTCGCGTGTTCCGACCGCTGGTGGACCTGTCGACAATGGAAGAACGCCATATAATACTTCGATACAGACTTGACCGTGCCACTATCCATGAACTGTGTGCCCAGCTGGAGCCAGCCCTGATGTCCCCCATCCGCCAACCCACAGGGATTCCCCCTCTGGTGCAGGTTTTGTCAGTCCTCCATTTTTTGGCAACTGGGTCATTCCAGACCACAGTGGCCATGTCATCTGGAATGTCTCAGCCTATGTTTTCAAAGATTTTGAGTAGAGTGTTGTCTGCCCTGATGAAACTCATGCGGAGCTACATCATTTTCCCAGAGGAGGGTGACTTGCCTACAGTGAAGGGTGATTTCTATGCCCTTGGACATATCCCCAACATCATTGGTGCCATTGATGGGACCCATGTGGCTTTGGTACCCCCAAAAGACGATGAGCAGGTGTACCGAAACAGAAAAAGTTATCATTCGATGAATGTCCAGGTGGTCTGTTTGGCTGACCAGTACATCTCCCATGTAAATGCCAAGTTCCCAGGGTCAGTGCATGACGCGTATGTGATGCGAAATAGCAGCATCCCCTATGTGATGGAGCAGCTACAGAGACAACGTGTGTGGCTAATTGGTGACTCTGGTTACCCCAACCTGCCTTGGCTACTGACCCCAGTAAGGAATCCCCGGACCAGGGCAGAGGAACGGTACAATGAGGCCCATGGGCGAACTAGGAGGATCATCGAAAGGACCTTTGGCCTCCTGAAGGCCAGGTTTAGGTGCCTGCATATGACTGGGGGATCCCTGATGTACTCACCAAAGAAGGTGTGCCACATCATCGTGGCCTGCTGTATGCCTCACAATCTGGCATTGCGACGTCAGGTTCCTTTCCTGCAGGAGGATGGTGCAGATGGTGGTGTTGAAGTAGCTGTGGAGCCTGCGGAGAGTGAAGAGGAGGAAGACTCAGAGGACGACACAGACAACAGGGACAGAGTAATAGAACAGTATTTCCAGTAGCACACAGGTAATAATCACCCATGCCATTTTACATTTCCTGAAAGCCTCCTGCATCTCAACTTTGTCGGTTTCCCCCCAGACCTATGAACATGATGTTTGATTTTCCCTTCCCTTTTCTGTGCTGTATGAGCCACTGCGTGACCTCGGCTTGGTTGGCCCATGGATTAATGCTAAGTTACCTCGGTATGTGTAATTCACAATGTTCACAATACGTAATTGATATGTAATGTGTCATACATTTGTAAATAAGACAGGCTGAGTCCTGATTGATTTCAGTGCAATGTGTGATTTATTATTAGTGCATAGATATTGGTACATGATAGTGAAACAGTGATGGGTGGGGGTGGAGTAATGTCCATGGCGGAGTCCAGTTCTCAGTCTCACAGGTGCATTGTCCATATGCCTGTGGCAGGATGGAGCAGGGGCAGTTCAAGGTTTGACAGGGTGGCAATGTGGGACAGTGGGAGGACTTCAGGGGGTATGTGATGCTGGCGGGGGACTTCACATCCTACTCTGTCGTTTTTTTTTATCTCAGGCTCCTTTTGCGGGGCGGTTGTTGTTCAGCAGGAGGTGGGGTTCTGGGGGGCTGTCGTTGTGGTGGGGCCTCCTGTCCACTAGCGCCGGCGGAGGTGGTAGGCTGTTCCTGTTCCTGGCTAGTGACAGGGGCCCTGTGTGATGCCACATGGTCCCGAAACATGTCCTCTATGCGGTTCAGGGCCTGGACTATGCTCCCCATAGCGGTTGAGATGTTGCTGAGTTGGTCGCTGAACCCCATGTAGCGTTGCTCCTGCTGTGCCTGGATCTCCTGGAACCTGGCCAGTACCGTCGCCATCGTCTCTTGTGAGTGGTGGTAGGCAGCCATGATGGTGGTGAGGGCCTCTTGGAGAGTGGGTTCCCTGGGCCTCTCCTCCCCCCCCCTGTCGCACAGCAGCCCTCCGAGTTGCCCTGTTTCCCTGGGCCTCTGTCCCCTGGACGGTGTGCCCACTCCCACTGCCCCCAGGTCCCTGTTGTTGTTGGGTTGGTGGGTTACCCTGGGGGCCCTGTAGTGGTAGACACACCGCTGCTTGACCTGTCCTAGAGACAGAGGCATGGGCCCGCTGGGTGGGAGCTGTGCTGTTGTTCCCAGAGGGGGTTGGGTCTGCAGTGGCCTGTGTCTGGGTGAGGGGAACCGACTGCCCAGAGGTCCCCGATGGTCCGGGCTGGTCGTCAGGTTCCAGGTCGACAGAGCTGCTGTCATCACTAGTGGCCTGTTCCGGGGGTGGGATGGACATTTCTGGTCCCTCCTGACCGGTGTGTTGTCGTTCGGGTCCTGCATGGGGTAAGAGGGTATGGTTATTGTTTCTGTGTGTGCATTAGCTTGCGTTTTATGGGTGCCCTTGTCCCCCAGTGCTGGCATTCCCTTGGGGGAGGTGTTGTGAGGGTGTTTTGGGGGGGGGCGGGGTGATGGGTATGTGCAGTGGTCATGCTTAGGTGATGGGTGTCCATAGTTTGGGGGTGGCATGCAGGGGTTGGTGTTGGGTGGGTTGTGCTGGGGAGACATTCTCAGGGAGGATGTGTGCTGGGGGTGAGGGTGGGGGTTAGCATGCTGGGGGGGGGGTGAAGTGGTTGGCCTTGTACTTACCAGAGTCCATTCCTCCGTGTACTCCAGCGAGGCCATCAGGATGCAGGATGTTGAGTACCTCTTGCTCCCATGTTGTAAATTCGGGTGGAGTGGGTGGGGGTCCCCCGCCAGTCTTCTGCACTGCGATGTTGTGTCGCAAGACCATCGAGTGCACCTTCCCCCGTAGGTCGTTCCATCGTTTGCGGATGTCCTCTCGATTTCTGGGATGCTGTCCCACCGCGTTGACCCTGTCCACGATCCGCTGCCAGAGCTCCGCCTTCCTTGCTATGGTGGTGTGCTGGACCTGTGAGCCGAAGAGCTGGGGTTCCACTCTTATGATCTCCTCCACCATGACCCGGAGTTCTTGGTCCGAAAAGCGTGGGTGCCTTTGTGGTGCCATGGGGTGGTGTGTATGAGGTGTGGGGTGGTGTATGTGTGATGTGTGTGTTGGTGTGTGGTGCTTTGTGCTTCTATGTGGTGTGTGTGATGTTGCGGTGTGCCTCTGTGTGTCTGGCTATCTATTCTCTGATGTGTCTCTCTCTCTCCTTCGTCTCTGGTTTTTGTTGGTAGGGGTTTGTGGGTGATGTGGGTGTGTGTTTTATATGGTATTGGATGTGTGGGAGTGGTGTGTGTATGTGTTTCAGGTGTGTGCCTTTCAAATTGTCCAATGTGGTAGGGGTTTGTAAAGGTGTGTGTATTTTGACCGCGGCGGTGTGTACCGCCAATGGAATACCGCGGTTGAATGACCGCCGCGTCGATTTGCGGGTCATAATGGGATGGGCGTATTTCTGTTGGCGTGGCGGTGGAGGTTTGGTCTTCTCCAGTTTACCGCTGGCCGCTGATGTGGCCGACTGCAGTGGAGGGCGGATTTTCGGAGGTTTTGCAGTTGTGGGTCAGAATGTCCGTGGCGGCTGACCGCGGCCGCGGCGGTATTGTGGCGGCCTTCTGACCGGCGGTAAGCGGCTTTTACCGCCGAGGTCAGAATGACCCCCTAAGTAGCCTTGGTACTTGGTGCACCAACATTTAATTACACTGGTCCCGGCCTTCTGAGCAGAGCTTTGGTCAACAGCATTCATTACTTTACAAATTAAGCACTGGCAATACCCCTGTAGCCCCAGCTCTTTGCGCATGGATGAGTCAATGGGAGATTGTGGCTTTGGAAAGGGCGCTTCAGGGATGCTGACGGTTAAATGAAAGGAACAGTCTAGATCCTCTTAATTTTCAATTTTCCAACAGCACTCTCTCTTTGCTGTGGTCTCACAATTATTTTGGCATGAATGCAAAACATAGTTTACATGAGTATTGCAGCAGGACACTTTATAGATACACCTGGCTGTCCATGTCAACAATAACAGTGACCTGCACCTTCAAAAGTGAAGCCACAGGAACCACCGTTGAAGCCATTCAGAAGCCCCCCAGTGTGCTCTCAGAGTACACTATAAGCTTGCAGGCAGGGTACTTATCCCACAGCGTACTACACAACTCTGTAGTTGTGTCTGTGTTTTATCTCCTTGTTGTCTCCTTGCTGCCTGACCATCCCTGTTTGTACCAGGAACACAGCAGCTGCGTGCTGCACTGTACAACGTTAGATACTAGAAAAGATGGAGCAGGATGACTGTGAAACCCTCCTAGCCCGAAGGAGGCATGTGAACGTTGTACCACAGTGGAGCAGGATCCAGACAATCGTATGACTCTCAAGTGTGAGACGCCATGGCAAACCTGCATCTTCAGGGTTCCCGTTTGAAGTTTAGTTCCTATGGAGCAGGCAGTGGTGTAGAGTAATTTGACCTATTTTTGTTGCACATATGAAGTGACCGCAGTGTTGCAGAGGAAAGATGCACCCACCCTTCCATGTTGAGTAGGGCAAACACCCTATATGGCTTTCAGTGGGTCTAACAAATGCTATAGGAAAAGTGAAAATATTCATATGAGCTGTCAGGCAGCACTTTGTAGCTGCCTTGCACGCAGAAAAATAAAATTTGCAGATCACAGAGGGCAGGAACAATGGATGAGCTTGTGCAAAGGGGAAGTAAACAGAGGACAGGGGCCTTAGGGATCTGAAAAAGTCTGTTAACCTACCTTTATTGTGTTTGCATCTGTAAAATGTGTTTGCCTGATACCATTGCTGATGGACAGACTTGGAGTCAATGTCTAACGCTCGCTGAATCACAGTAGCCAATGGCTGAAAGAAGCTGCCAAAAATCCCTTTACTGTACATGTTTGTTATGTGTTATCTGCTATGTGTTGTGTGGTAGCAAATAGCTCGCTCCTGACAGCTAAAGATGTCTTAAGGTGAGACCTTACAAAACTAAGAAAACACTAAAGGGATCTAATCGCAGCTACCACCATACCACACACTATACAAAAGTGCATCTATCTCTCGCACTTATTCCTCCATCACATCGCCAATCATCATGTCCCATAATATGATAACCAAACTTTGGTGGCCATCCTGTACAACAAGGAGACACTTTCCATAAAGGTAGGCTGCCAAACCTGCGACAAAACATAACAACATGCAGGGTGTCTGAAATAGGTACATGATCACAGGCACACACTGGGAGTTCGGAATCTTTTAACTAGCCACCATTGGAGAACATAAGTTAAGGAATCAGTTTTAGCTTAAAATAGGTCAGCAGCCTCCGAACGTGATTGAGTATATTCAGATTCAAGTATGGCTCCACTCTGCTCACAGATTTAACCATAATAAAGCGTTGCATGGATCGCTTGGTCAAAGCAAGAGCTTCTCGCTTTGTTGCCACCCTTGAGAAAAAAGCCCCCTTAACCCAGTCAATGTCTGCTTTAACAATGGGTCAGGATCACAACAAAGTTCCAGTCTCTCTAAGTCTCGCGATTTGTGCAAAATGTAGTGTAACCAAGAGATATGTAACATTATCCAATTCCATACAGTCACACACAATTCATTTATTGAAGTTTAGCTCCTCCTTTAACCAAACTGATAACCATAATAACAAAGGACGGAGGCGAATAAGATTTGATATATATTCCAAAACCAACTCTTAATGTATGATCTTCGATGGTGTACATTGGTCAATTTTTAAAAATACGTCTAAAAAACTTGTTCTCCTCATCCTGAAAGGGTAGAATGGGCGTGTATCCCCAATTTTCGCAGTCAAAACTAGCTATGGGAATACATTTGGCTTTAAAAATGTCAAGCACTGCCTTTCTAAGTGTGTGCCCCAAGCACCCGGAGAACTCATCGTTGATGTAAAAGACTCTTTTAAGATACATTACATTATTTTTTAACAGCGATTGCCAATTAAGGTGGAGCAAAATGCCCAGATAGGAAACGACTTCCACCTTGCTAATGTGCTGACCTTTTACCTCAAAGCTCCCAGATTTAGTACTTTTGGATCCCACCAAAGTTATAGTTGATCGTAAGGGCATGACTGCTCATTGAATTGATAAAAAGGTCTAAAAGTTGCTGAGAGCCCCTGGCTGTACACGCAACTAATATAGCATCATCTGCATACAGGAGGGCCGTCGCTAAATAACCACCTGCATTAGGAACATCCTAACCCCGTTCAATTAAGACCGATTCTAGATGAATAATATAAGAACTAAAGAAAAAGGGGGGCAGGATTTAACCTTGATGAACCCCTCTCTTCAAACTAATGTTCCTTGTGCACTCCTTATTTGATCCATATATTCACCACAGCCATAAGAACATCATGCAAATCACACAAGAAAGTGACAAGAGCAGGTTCCACCACATGTACCCAAGCCCTCCAGAGCTTAGCTCAGCTGACCCTGTCCAACAGCAAACTGAAGTTCATGAAGGCTAGATGGATTGTGCACCCCTTTTGTTTTGGTGTACTTAGTAATAAGCAAGTATAGATTAAGGTTTTGCTCAATGATGCCCTGACCCGACCCTATACTGTATATCAGACAGAATGTTATGTTCATTTGTCCAGACAGTAAGATGATCCAATAGAACCTGACCTATGATTTTCACCTCTGAACCCGCCAAAGAAATAGGTCTATAACATGCTGGGTACATCCTGGCACAATCACAGAGTGATGCCACAAAGGTGGCAAAGAGCCATGAACGGCTGCATTTAGGTGCTGAGTCAACAGGGGTGCCCACAGATCAACTAACGATGTAACAAGTGACCAGGGAACCTGTCAGGACGGGGAGCCTTACCTGAAGGAAAGGATTAAAATACATTTTTTTACCTCCTCCCGAATGTGGGGTGTGGAGGATCCTATCCCCTCAAAGTCGAAAATGGCCCCAAACGTGTAGGTCTAAGCCTCAACCATAATGGTAAGGGCCTGATTAGACAGCTGCTCTGAACTAAACAAAGGGTGGTTCACTATGCTCCAGAAAGCAGCACTGTCCTGAGATGTGCAGGCCTACAATAAATTCTCCCAAGCCTTCTTTTTTAAGTACCTCTTTTGGTATTTCCAAGGTAAGGCATATATAGCCCTAGCCTTCGTAGCCCTAACCTTCTTAACCTCTTCCTGGCTGCGGGTTTTTTTGTGCAGGATCTCTCTTGTCATAACATTTACAGTGGGGTAGAGAAGATAGCCACCCTGTTGAGGGCAGGTTTAATGGTTTTGCAGATACTAGATAAAGATGCCAGAATACAGGCAGAGGCTTCCACATTTAAGAGATAAAAAAATAGCAACCAAGTTAGAGATAAAATCAGTAGGGGTAATTTTGGCCCTTCGACCTAGATCCATTGTTGAAACATGCTCCTTGAATAGGTGTCCCACATTCACGGGCATCTTGGTCCACAGAAAAGTAGAAACTAACAGATTGTGGTGGTTATGTATGTCCCACTGAATCTTGTAATTTACAAGGGAGAGAAATAAACATGCAGAGACAAAAATGGGTGATGGGCAGGAGATGAGACGCGCTTTTAGCACAAATTTAATACATTCCACCTCCTCCTGTGGCAGCTGAAAGTGCTCTTGGGGCTTGCCGTCACCCCAGAGTGGAGTCCGAAACAGTACTAAATGACAGTAAATGAGAATATATTTGATCAGCTTCTAAGGAGATTGAGAAAACATGTCGAACAGGGTAGGCATTCAGTGCTGGCCTAGGGGCCTGTGTATTTCCTTCTGGGAGTGGGAACCAGTCTGGGAAAGGCCATAGCAGGAAACGGGACAGGATGGCAGGAAACCCAATGGTTGGACCGGCCAGCATTAGCCTGTCACAAGCCTCAAGCAGGAGGATTCCTCAGAGTGCTTTGGGGACTGCAACACCACTGGAACCCAGATTTACCAAACTCCTCTAGGGCGATACGTGGATGGGGCTTAAATGTTCAGAACTATATGGCTATCACCCCAGGTGGGAGAAAAAAGGTAAAGGTAGACTCACAAACATTACAGCGAAAGGCCTGTTGCCTGCTTCAGACTTGGCACAAAGCCACGTATGAGCCACCTACATCTTACATACCCTTCTTCTCTCAAACAGGGATCACAGGCAAGCTCAACATTTCTAATGGGCCTGTGGGTAACACAATAACAGTTAGCTCCAAACATTGTCTTCTACAATGGTGCCTTTGCCTCAGTGTTTCACAATTTTGGGAGTGTTTAGGCACCCTAAATACAAAGTGAGAAAAGTGCAGATCCAGAATCTCAACATATAGAGCCAGAGAGTCACACAGGACAACTGTGAGTAAGAGAATGGATTCCTATATTCCTGAATTGTTGTAACGCATTTGTATTTAGTGAGACCCAGGTATCAGGCAGACTCAGGCATACACACACTAACACACACTCATAGCCTCTCAGCACCAAAACCAGTCTGTTAGTGCACTCTTGAGCCGATCAATACCAACTACATCAACAGCCGCCATGGATCTGCACCTCCCATGGGATGAATTCCAGCTTGTTTGCTTAACTGTCATTGTCACATGCAATTATTTAGAATGTTATCTTGAATATTGAATTTCTGTACTTGTCAAGAGACTGATTATAATACAAAATTGCTTTATTTGTTTTTCAGAATTACATTACTGTCAGGTAAAATGGTGTGTGTGGAGCCAGACGCTAAGTGGCTAAAAACAATTTTGGGATATCTAGACAGGTAAGCGTATTTCCATTAGCATGTTTGTTGGCAAAAATGTTTTCTTTTGGAAAAGTTGTTTTGTGTGGCTGAACTCAGAGAGGGGAGAACGGGATGGGCCAAATGGGATGGTTCTTGGTATAACTTCAAAAAATTGGTCTAGTTGCATAGATTCAAAGTTCTGAGAATATGTACCGTATGGAAGGAAATATTGAACTCCTCTTACTCTCCCCTTTGCTCCCTTTTTTGGCCACCTGTATATCATTCATCGTGCTTTCCATGAGCTGTCATCTCTGTGTAAAGTATCTATTTCACATTCTTTACATTCCAGGAACCAGGACCCTCATACACCCTCTCTGCAGACAAAGACTACGAGTACACGTTTCCCATGTTTTCCCTAAGTCTATGGAAGTCTTTGCCTGCAGCTTTAAGGAAAATGTTGATTTTTTTTCCATTCATACTTAAGTCCTGGCTAATCTTTCAGTATATTACTCTATACTTTTCTTCACTACCTGGTGCCATGCTGACATCTCAAATTGACTAGAATAGCCTTGATTTTTTTTACATCGCTTGTGTTGATCTTGTAGGGCAGGGGGTTCCTAACCTTATGACTTCTGTGGAGCCCCACTTAATATTTACTAGAACCCGAGGACCTCCACTGAATCATTATTGGAATCCGGGGACCCCCCACTGAGCTATTACCGGACTAACGCATTTCATATCCCTGAATGTGAAATGCAGAAACAGCCACCAGAAATTGTTCTGCCTACAGAAAATAACTGTTCCAATGTTGCTCAGAGATTGTGACTGCGCTCCCCCTTGTCTATGTAGGACTTGACTTTTATATTGCCTATCCGATTAATACTGCTTTCCTAATTTAGAATGAGCAAACCCCATCAAAGTCCAGCAATTGGCCTCCAACCTTTTAGGATTGGATTGCTTCTTCTTGTAAAATGATCGTCTGCTCAAAGGAGTTTGCCCTTCCATCCATGCTCCTCTGGCGTGACCGGTGGAATCTGTGGCAACTACTGTCCATTCAGGCTGGGGAATATACATCTTTAAGAAGAATCCAGCAATGAGGTCAAACTCTCTTTGATGCATGGTTGCAATGAAAGTCTCTGATGAAAGTTTTGGGAAGTTAGAACCCAACTGGACAATTTGAAATTGGTCAGAATATCTATATGAAATCTTGAACAAGGAGCCCCACCATGACCCTGCATACCAGTCCACCTGGATTTGCAGCCTGAATCCTGCTGTCAATTATGTTTGCTTCATTATGGAAAAGATATGAGCTTTCATTTTCTGAGTCCTCTTTTCAAAAGCATTTCCTTTCCCAAACCTGTTAAAACAGTTTCATATAACCTCACATCTTGTTAAAGCTTTAGATACAACTTCTCCCAATTTATAAAGAACTGGTATTTCTCAAGGCTTTCTAGCACTGTGTCTCTGGCCTGAATAGTCTGCACATTTGAGGGGGAATAGAGTAAACACTTGTTCTGATATAAATGATTTCCTTTTTGTGAATCCAGTTCATCAACAGGAAAATATCACATTGGTAGATACCCTGAGAGATGACGTGTGACCAAATGTCAGAATGGCATATGAAAAAATCTGTTTCTCCAGAGCAAATCTGCAATACTTCTGATGGTTTTGAAGAATAAGAATGTGTAGCTAGGTATCCCAGAGATCACTGTTAACACAAGCTTTCTTGGAAGCCTTCTACACACAATCAATTCAAAATCAATCATCTTGTTCCATGGCGAAACTTTTTTTTCAATATAGTATTGGTCAAGGTCCACCTGAGTACTTCTCCATGAAAAAAAGAATAGCATACACCCTCCTTGTCCATATATAGGAACAACTATAATTTACTTTTCCCTTAGCAATGCAATTATACTTTCCACAGAGTTTTTTCCATTTAGGTATTTCTTGAGTTAGAAGTATGGCTGATGCCCACACTTGGAGGCATTGGCACAAAGTCTATTGCATAGACATGCTGAACAAAATTCCAAACTCAGTGATATGAAATGTCCTCTCCCCAAATTGATTCAAATTCTTTGTTCTGACCTATCACCAGACCACCATTCTCCAACGATGTTAGTTACATAAACAGGACCTCTGCTTCTGTGTAGATGGCTGAGATGTTGGTTCTGTGTTTTATTAGATTTCTTAGGCTGGAAGTGTTTTCTACAATAAGACCTCGAGGAATGATATTGTTTTTGCCAAACTTCAAACAGTGACAACTTGTTGAGGAATAACCTTTTCCCTTGTAGAGTAAAGCATGCTTCCAAACTATAAATGCTTTAGTGATCGTCTCATCCTGCTGTTCACTAAAAAGCTTCTTCCCCACAAATTGAATCTTCAAGAGGCTAAACAAATCTCCCTAAAAACCTGTTTCTACCTGTATAGCACTTGCCAATGTCTTAAAATTTGTTGCTAAGGATTTTGCAGTTTAGGCTCACATAGGTTCCAGCTCTCAAAATAAAATCATTACCTGCATAAGAATTTTTAAGAGCATTTTCAAACTTCTTATTTACTGGATCTGAAGGAAATTGTCCTCTGGATGTATGGAAGTACGACCAAGTATAGAGACTATTTTAATGGAATAAGACAAAACCTCACCTAGAGCTACAAAACCATAAATCCTCTGTAGAAAATGTGCAATGTTCATTAACTCCAGGTTGTGCATTTCTCTTTATTTGAAGGCCTTAGCCTTTTCATGCAGAGGTAAAGACAAACAGGATGGTTTTTCATATTGAGGGAAGACATGCTGAAAGTCATATTGTGAAGGCAGCTGTGGAAACCCCAGGTTTTTCTGAATGTGAATCAAAATTCAAAGAACCTTCTTCTGTCTATCATACTTCACTGTAGAAGTGGTACTAGTGTTTAGCGTGGCTTATCTATTGGAAGAAGAACCACTCCAATCCTGATCCTAGAGGGCCCAGCCACGGCGCTCCCAGGCAGACTGGGAGCCTGTGCCTGTTTTCTCCAGCACTGTGTGTTTGGCTGGCCTGAGGTGGCCGGCCAAACATAGACGAGCACTAAGGGGGAGTGCTGTGCACTCCCCCTCAGTGCTCATCACATCCCCTGGCCCTGGCCCTGCCCCTTTACAAGTAAACAATAATAAACACAGTTTATTATCATTTTCTTGTAAAGGTTTTGCAGCTACTGCTGCTGGGGGGGGGGCGATGCTCCTCCACCATAGCGGAGGAGCTGCCACTGAATATAGGTAACACAGATTCAGTTGTAATTGGCCAATCGGTCAGAGACTTGAATCACACAGACACTAGCCAGATATCTGTATATTCAGTTGAAAATCCCCATTGGTCTAGTGTTCAAGCAAAGGATGAAAACAGCCACAAATATGCTGGAGCTTGCAATTGTGATGTGAGAGGCCACACCCACTCTAATTAAGAGCCCAAGCGAAAAAGGAAAATGCATTGCAAGACTATGGCTCTCAGAGTGTCACTAAGGGTATGACCACATGCACAATTAGTGAATGTAGCCCCCTCAAGATAAAAAAGCTGGTGTTCTACCATAACTATGTTTTTAAGGGTCCACATGACTAACTCAATAAGGGCACCCTAACAAAGCTATTGAAGAGCCATGCACCGCTGGAGCACCTCTCTCGTGTGGACATAGAAGTACTTAAGTTTCTCCCTATCCAGGGTTACGAAGGCAGATGAGCTAAAAACCCTAACATGGGCTGCTGTTGAGCAGGCACACAAAGTCATCCAGGAAACAGAATGGTTCAGGAGGTAGTGAATAAAGATTTTTAAAAAACAAATGCATACCTCATGCAGTTATATAATGGGCCCTCATTGAGTGCCTTTGTAAAAGCTCCACCAAGAGAACATACTCTATACTGAGAAGCCCTTGTGGGGGAAGTGTAAACAATAACTCAGCCATGATCAGGATCCATCCTTCAACCACCAAGAATGTCAAAGAGCTTAAAATGGCCAATTCTATCAAGCTGACTAGTGGACAGATTGGACATGGCTGCCTTTGGTATTATCAACCAGGCTTAGGAATTGATCTTCAACCATGTTAAATCAGGTCCATCCACAACTGGTCTAAAATATGTTCATGGAACATGAATGGCTAAGCCATTTAATAGGTGATCCAAATGTAATGTCCTACTGACAACAATTCAATATAACAGTTTTGCAGGAAACTTGGAGTCTGACTTTGTTCCTGCTCAATGGGTACATTAAAATTACCAACTTAGTGCAAAACTCAAAGATCAAATGTAGGCCTAAATCGGGTTTGATGATTTGCATCTCATCAGACTTAACCATAAAAGCCAGTTAAATAAACGTTCAAGATTCATGGACCTAAGCACTACAATTAGAAAAGTGGTTATCAGGGGCCAGATTTAGTAACCTTTCATACAGTGCAATGCAGCTGCAACTGGTTGTGCTGTGCTGCATTGTGTGAAAGGGAGAGAGCAGAAATGCACCATATCTTCCGAGGTACTGCACACGTCTGCTCTCTCATAGACTGGTGCAATTCTGGCAGCATGGCACCAACGCAGACAACATTGCACCACAGTGCAAAGGTACCTGTGTTACAAGGGGATCAGTTTTGCGCAGAATGGGATTTGTAGGAAATTAGGTTACTGATGGACGGGGGTGAAATCCTACCAAGCAGTAACCACCCTTCCTGTCAGGGTGAAAACCTCAAATTAACACCTGTTTAACTGTGTGGTAGATTGGAGCAAAAGCAGTCAGGCTCAACGTAGAGGCAATAGTAAAGTAATTATGCAGCAATCCAAAGAAAATCCCATTCAAATTTAGAAAAATAGAGTAACCTTTAGTAACTTATTTGACACCAATACGACAATAATCCAAATGGTAGACATGGGCTCACTCTGCCACTGGAACCAAGCTATACTTGGATGAAGAGTCCTAATTAGGGCAAATCTGGCTCTAAGTTGCTTGTGTTCTGGTTCAGGAAGGACCTGGCCTGGCAGCTCAGGCTGGACTGTTCTAATGAGGAGCAGAGTTTAGGCTGATTTGCATCTGTCTGGGTCCAAACTGAGGAGGCATGGTGGGCGAGAAAACATTGAATTGGGATGCATCCCTGAGTGATTGCCAGTGGCTGAGACAAATTCAAGCATTCCACCCATCACCTTGTTGTTTTAGCATTTGGTTAGGAAGGACAGCAGCCATCAAAATGGCACTGCTTCCCCGACATATCTATTCCAAACACTTCTGATACCTCAAACTCCCACAATCATCTAACAATTTCAAACAGGCATTAATAATTTCATAGGGAGCAGGAGAAAACCAGAATAGCATGTGCACACTTAAATCTGTTTACATAAATGGGCAAGATTGTGGTGTCCTAAGCTGCACAATTGAGATTTTTGGTGGAATGAGGAAGAGAGAAACCTATAAAGCACAACTGTATTTCAGCCTCTTTATACCAAGAACCTCTCAATGGCTGATCATAGGCTAGCAAGAAAACACAGATTTCGGGGATTATATTCCTCCCCAATAACTAAAGCATCATTGGGCACACAAAACAATCCCAGTAAAAGGGAATTAATGACCTTTCCTTTAAACTTCATACCATTTTGGGACAACCCGGAAATCACCCCGGACTTGAAAAGGAGAGATCTGTGGGAACAGTAAGTGCCTAGCGCTGGGTTCTCTAAGTAATTTGAATGCATTTGGAAGGCATATGGTCTGTCTGAAACAGTTATCACTACCTCAAAACACTTTACTTTGCCCTTTAGCAACCAAGTAATCCTGGAGCCATTAGAGACCTGTTGGACCTTGCCCTTTTTGCAGGGTTATCCCCAAATGTTTGGCCTTCTTCTCCCATTTTTCTGAAACTCTATTTGTTGGCTTTAGGACTCTGGGCACTTTACCACTGCTAATAAGTGCTAAAGTGCATGTTCTCTCTCCCCTAAAACTTGACATAATTAGCTTACACCCATTTGACATATTTAATTTATCTCTAAGTCCCTTATAAAGTGGTATACCATGTACCCAGGGCCTGTAAATTAAATGCTCCTTGTGAGCCTGCAACCCTGATTGTGCTACCCACAGAAGTAGCCTTTTAAACTTTTCTGAGTCCTGCCACTGCAGTGCCTGAGTGTGTAGTTTACTGCTGCATTGACTTGGCAAGTCAAACTACTTGCCAAGTCCTAAACTCCATTTTTACTGCACCTATGTTACCCCTAAGGTAGGCCCTAGATAGCCCCATGGGCAGGGTGCTGTGTATGTAAAAGGTAGGACATGTATCTTTATGTTTTTGCATGTCCTAGTAGTGACAAACAGCCTGTTTCATTTTTCCCTTCTGTGAGTGCTGCTCCTCACATAGAATTGCATTGGTAATTCGCTTATTTATGTCTGAGTGGTCATTTCTGATCTGTGAGGAGTATCATGGGCATGTTTGGTATGTTTGGAATGGTAGTGTGAAATCCTGCCTATTGATGTAGTTGGATTTTACATTACTATTTTAGAAATGCCACCTATATCACCCCTAAGGTAGGCCCTAGATAGCCCCATGGGCAGGGTGCTGTGTATGTAAAAGGTAGGACATGTATCTTTATGTTTTTGCATGTCCTAGTATTGACAAACAGCCTGTTTCATTTTTCACTACTGTGAGTGCTGCTCCTCACAGGTTTGCATTGGTAATTCACTTATTTATGTCTGAGTGGTCATTTCTGATCTGTGAGGAGTATCATGGGTATGTTTGGTATGTTTGGAATGGTAGTGCAAAATCCTGCCTATTGATGTAGTTGGATTTTACATTACTATTTTTGAAATGCCGCTTTTAGAAAGTGGGTATTTCTCTGTGATTATAACTCTAGAGTTTTGCAGCCTGTCTCCAATCCATGTCTGGGACAGAGTGACAGCTATGCTTATTGATACTTTCCAGACAGCCATCACACAGGAACGGCCGGGTGTGGCAGGAGAGGCATCTGCATCCATCTTCATACTGATAGTCATCCTTGACTGGGGAGAGAGGGAGTTGTTCACACCTTACTTTTCAATAAGCTGTGTCCTGCCTTCACACAGTGCGCTGAATACCCCCTACTGACGCCTGGAAACAAGGCTAGATTGAAAGGGTTCCTCTGGAGTTAACCCTGAACAAAGGCATTCTTGAGTATAAGCACATGGCCTCTGCCCCCATGATTTATAGAGCAATTTTGGAACTGGGACTGCACCTTTGCCAGAAGGACTGCTGGATGGCAAAAAAGACTCATCTGGAAAGCTCGTCTATGGTTACTCTGCTACCTGCTGCTACTGGGTGGCATGAAGGACTTTTCTGCTTGTTGCCCTGCTGCCAGCTGCTCCCTGACTCTGGGTTCACCCAACACAACCAGAACTGCCAGAAGGAATCACCACCCTTTGTCTTTGATGTGCTGGCCTACTGCATCTCTGGTGCACCAAGTGCTCTCCCAGGTGCCCAGCATGGGGAGTGGGCTGGTTGCTGCCCCTGGTCCTGCTACTATAGCGCTTTATAACCCTTAACTTATGGTGGGCGCTTCATTTACCCTTGAATGCTGGACTACTCACACAGCACATGTTGAGTGCTGTATCTTTAATTAACCCTCTTCACTAAGAGGACACTGCATGCTGAGCCCTCCACTCATGTTTCCATGCTGTACCGGCTGTGGGGAGTACCCTGCTGACCGCATCAAGGAGAACATGGGAGTGCTTTTCCTTGGGAGCAGAGTGGCACAGGGTGAGCGCTGCATGCCCTCGCTCCAGTGAGATGATTAGACTGCCTCTCACCGGCCACACTGTGGAAACCCATCCACAGTGTCCCCATCAGCCAGACCGACATGCTAGATGCCACATTGCCCATAGAAGAGACCCTCTGTGTGGCCCCTCTCTCAGAGAGACATGCTGCCTGGATGACACCAGCAGCCCCAAACACACGGCCCACCAGATCAGCTTTCTGCACGGAAGCAGAAAGCCGTTCCACGTGCCTTCACGGGTAGTTCCAGTGCGGGCATAACTGACAGCGGCTTGGGAAGACCCCACAGGGTCCTGGACAAGTGTTACTTGGAGTGCTGGATGGCTGCCTCCACTAGCCAACCGCCCCTGACTACTCCCAAGCCCCTCCGTGCAAGAGAGGACACTGCACCCACGTCAGAAGAGACATTGGGGTGCCCACAAAGGTATTGGACTAGGCAGCTACACCACGCAGTCGCAGGCAGCTGCTGTCAACAGTTGAGTGCAAGGGACCGACTAAGGTCTCCAGCATGGCCTTGAAGTGTGGCTCCCCTTTGTCTGCATGTACCTTGAGGGCATTCATTTAGTCATCACCATACGGGGTGAGACTTCGACTGAGGCACCCCCACTTTGTTGGTTCAGGGAACCTCCTGATGTTACAGTAACTGGCATAATAGGCACTCCAGTGCCTCTGGGACCTACATGGGACCTCTCAATACTGATTAGCCCATAATAGGAGTGCAGAGGGACTGCATCCCCCTGATGTTGGTGGAGATGTTGTGATCCATGTTGGTATGGCTAAATGTGATGATTTATGTGTACTCATTCATTGTTGGCTGCATCTTTTCACTGTAGTATACCATTTATGCCTTGCCTTGTCAGGATAATGAGTAATATAGTGTGACTGCATAATATGCACAGTTATGTTTTCTTTCATGATGTTGGGCAACCTAACTATAGTTTCATGTTGCACTCATTGTGATGTTTGTGACAACGGACTAGTCACAAAGTAATCACTGATGTAGGTTGTATTGGTCTATGATTTATGTACAATGTACTTTATATTTTTGTAAAACATTGTGTGGAGCCTTTTTTGTGGAGCATTTATTGGGTTACTGGTATGAGTGTGTTGCGGAAACGCTTTACACATTGCCTCTGGAGATAAGCCTAGCTGCTCTTTGCCAAGATACCAGGGGGTGAGCACAGGTTATCTTCAGTGTGTCACTTACTCGCCCTGACTAGAGTGGTGGGTTGTGCCTGACTAAGGTGCATACCCCAGCCAACCAGAAGCCCCATTATAGCAAAACCTCATTGAATATGATAACTGGCCATTAGGAAAATATGTATACCCTGGATCTCTAACATATATAATGTGTTACTAATGGTGACTCTAATCAACAGACCCCCAGGAAGAAAGTGGAAGAACTAGGTAGAGAGCTAACAGGGTAACAATATTACAAACTATATGAGATAATACACAACGTAATCAGGAATGAAAAGAACAGAGAGCTTGTGCAAACTAGAGCTATAGTGGTACCAAACACTACAGGACATTCATGAATAAGGCAGAACAAAATCAGAGAAGTGCTGGAGGGGATACAAGGCAACAGGCTACTTCATACATTTACAGCGGCAGTGCCTGTAACTGCATACTTTCTCGAATGAATATTTTGAAATTGATACTATCTTTGCCATTACACTTCTCAGAGATCCAAAGGAAGTTCTCTTGTGGCATCCATAACCAGGAAACGTATTCTCCAAAATCCCTCGAAGGGAAACAACGTGCAGTAACACTGTGCTGCTATCCAGTTAAGCACAACTATTTTGAGACTGCAGTAGATTATGGCTTTGTAGAATATGAATCTACTGGCAGTGGAAGAGATCACAATGACAATTGACCGTATTTTGACCCCCTTCAATGATCATTGGGCTCCAAATTTTTTTAAAACAATTTTGAACTATATACCTGAAAGGAATAAAGAATTCACCTGTCCATAATATCTGAGGGTACCGCACATCATTTTCACAAAGCTTATCAGCATGCACAGTACTGACAACAAAAGGATGCCATAGCTGAAAAGATTAAATGGTGTTGGACAAATGGATCACTCCTCTATAAACAAGCATACAAAGGACAAGCAGCCAGGAATCAGTGGACTGTGGAACTAGGGTGTAGAAAAATTGTTGTCCCCCTCTGTATACTGATAACTGTTTCCCCAACTGACCTGAAAATATACGTAATGGTATGTATGGTGAAAAATAATAAAAAATGACAGAACATTAACCACTTGATTTTGGAGTTTTGTTGCAGCATTGATATAGAAGAGAAAAACTAACTACGATAACTGATTCTGAAGCACACATCTTCCTTACCAAACATTAATACAAATATGATGGAATAACATAACATCAATCAAAAGAAAAAGAATGGTATCACTGAAACAGATGCAGATTACTTTAACACATTATGTAGTCTCTCTGCCAAATGGGTGGTTTACAACCCCTTTTTTTAGAATGCTGGAACTTGGCAGGTGATTCTTCTTGATAGGAGTAGTTGAGCCACATGGTACGAACTCTGTAAGGCACGGAACAAGTCAAACCATGCTCCACATGTGTCCGTCTTCTAAAATCACTACATTTTGTCTAATATGTTTTATTTTGGAAAGGTTTGGAAGGTTGTCCTCCCCATTCTTGTTGTGTGACACTCCCACTTATCATACTATTGTTTGTATTCATCTTGATAGAAAGTTACTTTCTTTGCTACGTCATTTTGATCAATCACTCTCCTTCTCTCCCCGAATAACCACTTGGGAGCTAATTTGGAGCATGGTTTCCTTCTCTTGAGTAATTCAAATGATGAGAAACCTGTAACACTGTTTGGATTGGTGTGGTATGACCAAAGCATTTCATTGACAGATTGTTCAATAGGTTTACCCACAGCTTGTCCAATCTGTTTGCCCTTTCCACTAGACTATTATCGTTGGAACAATACAATGGAGTTTTACTATGCTGAATAGATAATCCTAACATGAAACTTTTCATTTTCTCAGACCAAATGGAACCCCCTTATCAGTGATAAGAGTTCTGGGAATTCCTGGATTCCTTCTGAAGCAAAAGTGTCAGCCAGAAATTCTATTAAGACTTTTGTGTTGACATTGGCTATAAAACGTATAGAAATCCAATGTCAATGATGGTCTATGAGTTTTAAGATGCACTTACTTTGGACACCCAAAACTTTGATGGGACCTACGATGTCTAGACCTAGTTTGTCCTAGGGACCTGCCGGCACACTGAGAGGAACAATGGAGCTTTATATACCTGTTTAGGTTTATCACTCACACAGCACGAACAGCCATTCCTTATTTTGTCCTCTACAAGAGAGTCCACACAAGGGAACCAATATTCTGCTTGGACTATTTTTGGCCAGGCTCCTTCCTAAATTACCCTCACGGGCTAAATTGACAATACGCTCTCTGACTTCTGAAGGTGGTGTTGTGTAGCTATTTTAGTCATAGCTCCATGCACGTTATTTTAGCATACTAGGCCTGCCACTGTGCATTTTAACCTAGATATATTTTATTCAGCTTCATTGTATTATTCTTACAATAGCCACTTTTGTGGTCTTGTTTTATTTCTCTCTATCTAACTGTTTTTGCCTAGGCCAGCACTATGTTCTCAAACAAGACATTCTTGCTCACTCTGTGCTTCGTTCAAGGCTGTAGTAAGATAGGTTGCCGGTGAACGTGGAAAAGGTTTTGTCTCTGACATTCATGGAAAACACACATCCTTACATAGTGACATTTTCTCAGAACATCGGCTGTTTTATTATATAAGTTCTTCCCTGTCCCTTACACGTTAGAGGGAGATTCCAGCCAGAGAACCACGACTGTATGCTGACTGCCGAATGCTCGCTACAGCTGCTTATGTAGACATCAGGCCTTTGCACAGTTATGGGGGATGATGTCTTCCCAGGGGAACATGAAGGGCAGAATTAGAGCTTAACATGCTGTGCTCTATTATAGCCTAGGTTGGAATTAGTCTATTGACTCTAGTGACAATATGGTAGCGTTATTTCTATGCTTCACTCTCCTTGTCACAATTCTAATCTTATCATGCTGTATCATCCTGGTTATTGCAGTAGGTGCTTTGCTATCTAAGATGCAGTTGTTTCATTAAAACCTCATTGAAACTTATACTCACTCTGTTTGTCATTGTGTATGTGAGACTAATGTAACTGAGAGAAACGGATGAGACCTGAGTGACCACGGTTTCCCTGAGAAATCAATGATGTCATGCGCTCGGCTGCCCAATCATCCTTGCCCTTGGGTAGGGATAAGGCACTGCTAGTTAGCCGGAGCAAAGCCTAGATTGGGGCGACAGGTGTCAGCTGTCGTGGGTAAGACTCAGTCTCCCACACCGCAGGCGATTCTGCCACTCAAAATCCAGTAGTCTCATTAGACTAATGAGAGCCTACGCGACAGTGGGACTAACCTCCCTGATTTAAAAATCAAATCACAACTTAGGCAAAGCTCATTTCTCACATTGCAATAAGGTTGCAGTTCTTTGGCTAGATCTCTGCTTTTTTCTGGACATTCTTTTAAAATATTTTCCTTCACAGATGACAACACCTTATCATTGAACAGGGCATTTTCCCATTCAGTTTTCATAAGGGCTGGTACTGACACAGACATTATAGGCATCTTGTGATCATTATTATCACAGTTTTGATGTAAAGGCATTCTTGACAGAAAGTCAGCTGCCTTGTTTCTTTCACTTTGGACAGACACCATTTTATAATGGTAACTTTGCACGTCAAAAAAACATTTTCCAATTCTTGGTAGCTCTCTCTAAGTCTTTTGTGGAAAAGACTGAGCCCAATGATTTGTCATCTGTTCTTAGATCAAAAGATAAACTCCAAAGATAAAATTTGAAGTGGTTGATTGCCCAGAAACAAGCTAGAGCTTCCTTCTCAACATTGGCGTAGTTCTAATCACTATCTTATATAAGAGTCTCTGAGGCAAATACTTTCTTCTCACTCCATGACTTGTGAAAGAGTTGCACTGAGCTCTTTGTTACTGGCATGGGTGGTCAGTATTATTTTCTTCTTGGTGTCAAATTTAGCATTGCTGGGAGCACTGGTTATGTCATTTTCTATCTTCTCAAATGATTCTGCCTGTTCCATATTCCACTCAAAATGAGTACCTTTTTAAGCAGAGCTCTCATTGCTTGCACAATGCCAGCAAAATTTCTTACAAATTGAGCCATGTTTTCTGCCAACCCCAAAAAGGAAGTAACTTTTTCTTTATTAGAAACATCTACAAGGCTTATTCTGGGTTTTATGCCTTCACTGGAGATTTTATGTCCCAAAAATCTACCAATCTTACATTTGTTTTTCTCTAGAGTTAGTCCTCCCTCACACAACTTATTGAGTACTTTTCTCAAGTTGTTGTCATGTTTGCGTTCTCTGGACCCATAAACCAAGATAGCATCTCAGTAACACTTTACCTTATGAGTCTCTCTTAAAAATTGCTGCATTATTCTCTGAAATCCATCTGCTGCAGAGGCCAGACCAAATGGCATTCTTAAAACTTGCATGTACCAAATGGAGTGGTAAACAAGGTCAAAGGTTGAAACTCAGGGTGCAGAGCAACTTGATGACATGCAGAAGATAGGTCAAGCACACTAAAATACTTGCCGTCATGTATGAGATTTAACATTTCAGTAATTCTAGGGAGAGGATATCAGTCTAACCATATATTACCATTTAAACCTCTTAAATCAGTGAATAAGCAGATCTCTTTTCCCCCGTTCTTGGGCATAAGGACAATAGGGGCCAACCATTCTGAGCATTCAGTCATCCCTATAATAACTCTGTGTTCCACCAACCTGTCCAGTTCTTTCTTAAGCAAATCTCTCATAAGTAAAGGAACTTTTCTTGTTTTATGTACCACTGGTAACACATTCATTTTAAGTTTAAATCGGTGCATAACATCTTTCAACAGTCCCATTCTTTCTGTAAACACCCCTGAAAATTGGTCGCATATACCAGAACCCACAACTGATTTATCAACCAGCAACACTTGCTCCTTATTATTAAGGTTTAATTTGATTCCTAGGCCTTTCTGGTGATTCCACCCCAATAAATTGGATCCTCGTTCAGTGGCATAAATCTTAACTACAGTGTGTCTATCTTTGAACGTGATCTGCATTTTAACCATGCCCCCTAAAGGAATGGTATCTTAATAGTCCCTCCTGGTTTGATATCATGAGCTTCTAAGTTATACTTATCTCCCAATTTCATGTGAAAGGTTTAGCTTTCTATGAGGGCATAAGGTGAACACGAATCAGCAATAACTGTTACCATTACCCCATCTAATAAGATGTCACAAGTGGGGCACAAAGTTTTGCATCAGATTCTGTTGCTTTGACTTGGAAAATTAATTGTACTTTATCACAACGTATGTCTTCCTCTGTGTTCTCTAACATGTGTACCTTGCATACCTTAGCAAAATGTACCCTTTTATTTCATTTCTTGCATAAGACTCCTCTTGCAGGACATTTGGGACTGTTAGCAAGATGAATATTATAATCACATCTGAAACACTTCAACTTATTGTCTCCTTTACCTGTAGTGTGAGTTGACTGAGTTTACTTTACTTTACACACATTTTCTACTTACCTTAACATATTTCCCTCATTGGTTGATATCTCTGTGTCTCTTAGCCTTTTCATTTCTTTAACATATATTGCAGGGTACTCAGTACTCCCAACGATGTTAACCGTTTCAGAAAGGGAAGGATTTAGGGATAACAATTTATCTTGCACTATATGATCATTGTTGCACCTTATAAATTGATCTCTTATCAAACAGTCCATGAGAACACCAAATTCGCAAGTAGCAGAAAGCCCTTTTAACACAGCAACATGTCACAACATTTTTGTCCTTGCCTTGTGCTCTACTAAATAATTTGTGTCTCTCTAGCACACCATTAGTAGATTCTTTGAAATGACTCTCCAATTTATCAAGGATAGTTCAAAAAACATATTCATCCTCTTCACCACAAGTTTCATCAGGACCATGTTCTACGGTGTCTTTGTGCACTTTTCTGCCTTGAACCTCCAAGCTATGCAACAAGATGTGTTGTTTGCCCATAGATGAGAATTCTTCCCCACATATTGCTATCAAATATGAATCAAACATTTTAACCCACCTCTGCCATGACAAATTTGGTTCCCGAATTTCATTTAAAAATGGTGGAAGCTGGTTCATACTGACTTCAGCCACGGGCCTCCATGCAACCAACCATACTATGGGGGTTATTCTAACTTTGGAGGAGGTGTTAATCCGTCCCAAAAGTGACGGAAAAGTGACGGATTTACCACCAGCCGTATTACGAGTCCATTATATCCTATGGAACTCGTAATACGGCTGGTGGTATATCCGTCACTTTACCGTCACTTTTGGGACGGATTAACACTCCTCCAAAGTTAGAATAACCCCCTATATAAAAAATAACCTAGCAACATAGTAACAGCACAGCACACAAAGAAAATATTCCAAAAGCAGTTCAAAAAAATCTTTCTCTCCCTTAAGTTTCCAAGGAAATAGCAAGTTCACATAAAATACGACCTAAACTTCCTTAGATAACACAAAGGATCAAATATGAGGACTTCAATGAGATTAGAAATGCCACAATAAAACTAACACGTCAAAATTCCCTAAGTACGGAAATACATGGAGCACATAAGATAATAGTTCACACAAGTCCACTTTAAAATAAATATCACCTGGAAGTACCACATGTTCACTGTAAAATAAATGTCACCTGGAAATACCATACGTTGTCATGTGGAGCGAAATGGCTGGATTCCAGCCACACACTTGCCTGCCGTGCACACCAAAGGACTGCGCCAGAAATGTCTCTGAAGAGGAGGCAAGGTCTATTCTGGAACTGAATTCTTCAAAATCATCACACACATCCAGCAGAAGTCAGCACAGCAGTGCCTGCCACAGCATAAAAGCATTCCAACACAGGAAGAACATAGCGATGACCATAAATTATTCACCCAATAACATTGAGTGAAAGTGAGCTGTAGAGGATTATGCAGAGCAGCCTGCTTAATATTCTGAATGCCGTCTACAAAAACTCCAGGAAAGACCACATCACCAGAGTACCAGGAGACAGGCGAGAAAACCTCTTGTCGGTGGAGATGCACAGCTGCCCCCTACACAGCATATCCCACCTTTGTTGTCATAATATTGAAGAAATTATGAATCAATGAAAAGGTAATAAATAGATTTATTAAGTCACTCTACAGGCGATCCCCAGCTCGCCTAGCTGAGGCTCCTGGGACAGCTCACACTGTCCCTCATGCCAACATTCTATCATGACCTTCGGCCCAACAGTCTAATGGTAGAATCCAAGGGGTAGGAAAGGAGGAGGGAGCAGGGAAAGAGAAGAGGGTGCTAACATTGGCAAGAATAATTTGTCAGAAAATGCAGGAAAGCTTTATCACTGTGATTTTAACACTCACCTATAAACCCTTCTATGAGGTCCACTGTAATACCCTGTCTCCTGTGTTGCTGTTTTGTTTCTACCCTTCCCTTTAGCCCATCCTTCCACAATGTGTCTGTCAAGTTCTCCGGTGTTCATTCTGTATCTTCAGCATTATTTCCCACAGAGAGCAACATTTTTTCCTGTAATCCTTTGTAGTGAAATATTCTTGCCTATAAATGACATTACAAAGTTCACCACATTATCTTACCTTACTGCCATACACCTGCTGCTCCTCCTCCTCTTTGCCCTACTCCTGACAACCTACTCATTTATCTGTTGCTAGCCTGTCTGTCACTAGCTACTCCATGGAGATTGAACAAGTAAGCTCTTAGCCAACTTCAAATCCTTCACCTCTCTAGAGTCCACATTTCCTTGCGTACAGTTGTCCTCTGTGAACAGCATAAAACTAGTTCACTCAAAAGTCACAATAACTTCAGATGTATTGGCTGACATCCTGTCAGTTAGTTACATTCACCACTTCCTCTTTATCAACTCCAAATGTCACCTTCTTGTTGCTCAGGCCTTGTCCAAAATTCTTACCCCCAGGACCAATGGCAAACAATGCAGTGATTGTGCTTTTTCCAGTCATCCAGCCAGTGCACTGTACTTCAATTTCCCTTCCAGTAGAGATTGAAACCTCCTGCACATAATGCATCAGAAAACAATTCCACCATCTAAGTGAACAGATCCACAGCCACATTGACATTTAGTGGCATCCCGAAAGAAAATAAATTAATTTCAGCATGAGATGTGGTTCTGTTGCCCTGCACATGGTAAACACCATTTGTTTTTGTTTTTAAATCCTTGCCCAGAGCAACTATCTTGCATGCAAAGTTCAAGTGACTTAGGGCCTGTTGTAGCTTCATTAGGTCACACTATTTCCTGTTTACCGGTTCAAGTAACAGTGTCGTCAAACCCTGTAACTTTTTAGCAGGCAAGCGGGACACCACAGCAACAGAGTCCAACGTAATGCCAAGGAAAATTATACATCTGCTAGCCATCCCTTGTCCCTCTTATTCTCATGTCTAAAGGCGCTTTAAATTCAGTGGCTACCTTTTCCCTCATATGCATTAACTGCCTATATTAGTTATGACCTTCCACTCTACCTCCCAGAACACAATCATCAAGGTTGTGCAGCACTTGCTTAGAGCCAAATACAATTTCCACCATTTATTCTAGAAATTAGATGGAAGTTTCAAAAATAGCACATGTAAGAGAGCAGCCCATCAACACTGCTGTGTCAACAAAGATCTTTCCTGAAAAAGTAATCAATAACTGCTGACTATCATTAGCTGACTTATTTGTCAGTTTGTTCCACCTTGACCCACCACTCCACATTACTGAAGCATGTAAAGGTCCTCATCAATACTGGAATAGAAAACTAAGCAAGCGCTCTGATGGATATAGTCAGTAACTTAGCCACCTCCGTGTTACTATAGGTAGTGAAACTGTCTGAGTTCTACATTTGCCTTCTTCATAACCACACCTGGCAGCAAGGTGAAACGTTTAAGGAGCAGGATCGCACAGAAAGCCCCCCACTCCATCGTCGGGCATCCTTGGACTTATTTCATTATATATAATCTTTAATCTTTGGTCTTTTTTGTGAAATACTAAAACCAACTTGAAAACCCTTCTCTCCATATATGTCACCAGCCAATCAGAATATTTTTAAGCGCCGATGCGTTGCTGCCTCCTTACCTGAAAAACTGACCTTTGCCCCACATCCCTCTCCAATGTTGCCTAGCCCTAAAAAAGGATCCAGTTCCCTGGCTACTGAAACATTCAATGAGAAGGTGTTTCACTTCATATTTTAAACTTGCAGAGGAACTGATTCCATGCCCCTTTCTTCATTCTCCAGATTGCGCCAAGAACTAGGTTCTTGGCCTGACCCCCTTGTTCCCTTCCTGAGGTGGGCAACCTGAAATGGGCATATATGGAAACTTAAGTCCAATCACCATGTGCACTGTTGGTTTGGGCAAGTGTTGGCATTAACAATTAAAGATAAAACTTGTTGTGTAACCTGCCTCAGGGTTTTGATGAATCCAAGCTCCCCCATGCACGGGACTGTTCAACATACCTGAGCCATGATAGTCCCCCAAAACAGACCTCTGCTTTCATGATAACACCTAAATAGTTTAACAGACCTATACTGCTTTCCATGTATTTTCCCAAAAATGCCATTATGAATGAATGCTGCTGTCCCTGTGTTAACGTGATTAGGCACTTTTTGAAAGATTCATTTTGTCAGTCTTCAATTGCCCTTTTCACTGTCTCACTTTGTAATAGTTAAAAAATGTCAGCAAATTTACTAGCCCATATTTTGACTTTTGTGCCTGCAAGTGCCCCCCAAAGATGCCAATGGAGAACACTGTCGCCGCTGCTTCCTTTTCACATGTAAAAAGAAAAAGGGAGCACACTGCCTCGCATTCAAGCGGAAAATAGCCCCAAGGCATCATGGTAAATGCAGTCATTTAAATATAAAATCGAGAATTTTTCAAACAATGATTCACCCTAAGTAGGTGCAGCAAGTGCTGTTCCTTTTCACATGTATTGTCTTTGGAGCTTTTGTCATACCATTTTTCTTGAATTGTCAGTGTCCCTTTTATTTCTGGCCTTGCTTCCACCGTCTTCAGACACATCAGCTCCAGTCCGCTTTTTCTGAGCATCCACCATAGTTACCCCAGTTACTTCACTTTCTCAAGACTGTGTTGAAAATCTGAACGTTGTATCTGTAGATGTCTTTGATTGGCTCATCTTTTCAGGAGTCCCACCAGGCATGCTATAAAATCTGGGAAATGAAACCCATACTATACTTCCCAGTCTCGCCACAACCTGCCCTGCTAAATATGACCTTTCCACATTCAGTGGACTCTCCTGTCCCCACACATCCTCATAACCACCCCCATGCTCTGGACAATCCTTCAAGCACAACCGAACTTCCAGACTACCAGGGTCTCTTCTCATCAGCCTATTTCTCTATAGCACCGTTTTCTGAGATAGCTGCTTCTTCTCTGGTCAAGCAGCTGCAACTACCGCCCCCATCTTTTCCTGTAGTGCTGCAAGCCGATGTCCCGGCAAGTGCTCCTCCTCATTAGGATACTTGATCAGAAATGGGTGCATTCCCTGACTGAAGGGCATGCCCCAAACCCCATTTCACTGGGCCACAACTAGCTACCTTAATTCCCATTGCAGCACTTCTGGCCTTCCTTTCCAACCTGTTCTGTGGGACACCAACTGTTTCTGTCCAGTTGTCTCTGTCCTCTTGTCCTGTGGGGTCTACCCTTGCTACCTCTGCTCTTCCATTCGTGCCCCCATTATGGGAGCAAGCACCCCTCGGCCTACTCTACTCTTGTGATCTGTTTGCCCCTCCTCCAGCCACATTCTTGTTCTTAATTGGACTCCTTCCATCGTCCATGTTAGCTGGCTGTGACCCTTCAGCATGCAGGGCCAACCTGCTCACAGGTTGGTCCTTTGGGGTCCATCCCCTGAGCCCTGAGTTCAACTTCACCCCTCACCTGTCATGGAATTGACACTTACAATAGATGTTTTGGGGACACACGTGGACGCTTCCCACTTAGGGCTACCCCTGATGCCTTGTATCACAGGGACCCATCACAGTGAATCTCCATGATGGCCTGTACGTCTTTAAGGGCTAAGTGTCGCTCACTGCCATCCCTTTCTTCTTTATAGAGAGGGATTTATTAAATCCATGTGTCTAAAACACAGTTTAAGTAATGATGCGGTGACCTGCATCATCTCTTCGATGTCCACGTATGATGTACGGATCTCTCCCCAGAATTCGTTACACATCAGTTGCTAATTCCTCTTTACATAATCTTGCCGTCATTTTATTTTATCACCACTTGTTTAGGCACCACAATGATTGCATTTGTGTGCAATAATAAAATTTAGTTCCCTTGTTTTCTGACCGAACTGCAATACGCATATTTTAAAAAGAAAATCAGGGAATATTGTTCATAGACAAGCACACATTATCAGTATCAAGGGTGGGCCTCAATTCGAGTGACTTGTTTTTATACCAGTTATTTCTCTCTTCCTTCCTAAACTACCAGTAACTGGGGTTTCAGTAATTCATGAGGAGGAAATAACAGGTATTGTAACTTTTTACTAAATAACATATGATCAGAGTTTGCATACAGATTCCCTCATGTTTTGTTTTTGTATTTCATCTCGATGTTTCACCTACTTGCATCAGGTAAAATTTCTGAGTGAAATATCCTAAAAAAGAGGTGTTCCCTCTAATCCTACAATTTTGATGTGGCCATTAACTTCGTTTAACGGCCACATCGAAATTATTGAGGCTCTTATAATTACTCAAATAGTTATTTTATCATTTAAAAGTACAGGAATTTTATGTAATCCCAACTCACATTGCTCCATGAAAGCACAAACTACATGACCTAACACGCCATCGATCAGATGATGATTAAAATGTTAAACTGGACTACAAAGCATATAAATTGTGTCAATAATGCAGTGGCACTGTAGTTTTTTAAAATGAGTTTGCATAGTTGAAACGTGCAGCGCGTGCTGGTTATGCCAGTCTCATTTACCTTGCATCGCAAATTCTTTGGTGACGTTAATAATACTTTTCCTTTGTATATGTTTATTTCCATTCATAGGAAGAAAAAACGGCATGAACGTTCTAAGTGAAGATTGGCTGCAACATGATTTGTGTCGTGAATTTATAGAGGCAACAAGGCAGTGTCTATTTAACCGAATTCTGAGACTAATATGTGTTTCGCGAAAGCAATGCACTGTAATTGTCCTTTCATTCGTACATGCACAGTGAACTGATTTCAGAATAAAATCAATGTTTGTAAAATGCATAAGTGAGTCTTTTGAAATTGTGTTAGCTACAAAAGAAGGAGGGGAAAGGGCAACCTGAAAGATATTGGGCAGTGAAATGAGAGCAGCAAAGCAAGAACGTCTTTCCCCTGCAAATCCATCCATGCATGGAGTTATCCTTCTCTGGGAAATATTATTTAAAAATTACGGAAGCCCCCATCCAATAACAAGTTACAAGCTTCCTTATGGGGTTCCTTCTCACTTTGGCTTGGGCCTTTGACACCAGGTAGGGTCATTCACAGAGCTCTTTAGGAGGGGGGTTATTTTGAAAAAGGTGTTAGAAACAGTTCTTTTCTCTTATATTCTCTTCTGGAGAAAGAGTAAGCATAGAAAAGCTAAAAGTGCATAGGGGTAGGTAGAGTGATTTTCTTTATTGTGACCAACTTGTCGCATGAAAAAAGGGAAACAGGATGGACTGCTGTGATGCTAATCCCTGACAGCAGTCTCCATGTTTCTGCCCACAGTGAAGTCTACCAACATCAGGGACATTCATCAGAATTAGTTACCTATAGTCAGTACTACACTACAGGTGCTCAATGCAATGTCAGCTAAAAGATTCAGGAAAATAAAAAATGTTATCTCAACACTAGTATGGTACATTGGACGTCTTGACCTGCCCTAAGAGAGTAGAATAACATACTTTCATTGGCTCTCTACAGAGATAAGTTTCCTATTAGAAGAAAAAAAATAGAAATCACATGATTCCATTCAGAGGTCAGAACAATGCAGTAGTGCCCCATTATTATTGTGAATATCCTGCAGTCACATATAGGAGAAAAGTGCTTGCCAATCCTATTGTAATGCTCACACACAAAGGATGCGAAGACTTCTAGGCATCACTACTTATGATGTTACATATGGAGGTGCGACAGGGAACAAGCAGTCTTGCCAGTTTGCCTGATTGCAATAAAGCTATGTAAGCATTGGATACCACCAGAAGGGCAATAGAAATGGATGCAATTATTGGCAATGTCAATAGGTCTGGCTTCTGAATGGAAGTGCCTTATGTGCTAATGATGGGAGTAGACACTAAGTCATCATACGTGCACTTGGTCACGCATCATTGCACTCATACATCGATTCATCAATAAAGTGACTCATCCTTCCTTTCACCATCTACCACAATTGTAATAAAACTTGCTCAATAACGTATTCAAGATAAATTTAAATTAGAAATGTTGAAAAAAGAAAACATGCTGTCTTCTAAACATGCAGACACACGTTGGCAATAACAAAACTAAACACAGAAAAGAGTGTCCATCTTACAAAGGTATTGTATATAGTCTATCATTGTTTAAAAGTTCAAGCATGACTGCCACATTTAGAACCAATGTGTTGGCCATCTTGGAATGGTAAAACAATGACACACTATGGACAACATTTAGGAAAGTACCGTCTTCCTTGACACGTTACCCCCATTTTTACCTGTATGTCAGTATATTTTTGCCAGTCTCACTGGGACCCTGCTGGTCAGGACCCAAGTGCTCATAGTTTATGGCCTCATGTGTGTCTGTATAGTGCTTGACTGTGTCACTGAGGCTCTGCTAACCAGAACCTCAGTGCTTATGCTCTCTCTGCTTTCACATTTGTCACTATAGGCTAGTGACTTCATTTACCAATTTCAATTGGCACACTGGACTCCCCTTATAAATCCCTAGTATATGGTACCTAGGTACCCAGGGCATTGGGGTTCCAGGAGATCCATATGGGCTGCAGCGCTTCTTTTGCCACCCATAGGGAGCTCAGACAAACCCTTGCACAGGCCTGCCATTGCAGCCTGCGTGAAATAATGCACACGTTATTTCACAGCCATTTTCACTGCACTTAAGTAACTTATCAGTCACCTATATGTCTAATGTTTACTTGCTGAAGGTTAGGTGCAAAGTTACTAAGTGTGAGGGCACCCTTGCACTAGCAAAGGTGCCCCCACATAGTTCAGGACCATTTCCCGGGACCTTGTGAGTGCGGGGACGCCATTACACGTGTGCACTACATATAGGTCAATACCTATAGGTAGCTTCATAATGGTAACTCCAAATATGGCAATGTAACATGTCTAAGATCATGGCATTGTCCCCCATTCCAAATCTGGTATTGGGGAGCCAATTCCATGCATCCTAGGGGCTCCACTATTGTCAGGAATCCCCAGGGTGCCTCCTGCGTTATCTGTCAGCATCCCCAGGGATTAGGGTTAAATCATATCTCTGTTCTTGGTTAAAACTTCATGTTTCTAAGTAAACATAATGTGCTGTGTTACACATTGGTTTTATCAATGCTTGTTTTACCAATGCTTGTTTGCTAATCTGAGCAGGTGTAGACATGTGCTTCTAATTAGGTGTGGTGTACACATGTGCTTCTAATTGGGTGTGGTGACTCATCCACATGTGGACACTCAACTGCTTTCCTGATTGACTATAAATAGCAGAGTGAAGCATGCCTCCCTGCTTGGCTTTGTTTTGTTTCCTGATCTCAGCATCTGATTTGGCAGTCCAGCCCCTGCTTTCATCCTCGTATTCAGGACTTTTGAGACAATCATTCCTCCAGCACTCCAGAAAAGACTGCAGCTAAGTGACTAGTATTCTCCAGGGAGGTTGTTCTTTGAGCGCCGCTGTTTCCTAGAACAGCTGGTGTATTTCAGACCTCGTATTTTGGCAGAGTGCTTATCTTGAAGAGACAAATGCATTTCTGAACATTCTACATTATTATTGTAGTTACTTGCCTAAATGTGCTTCAGTAAATCTGCTTGAGCTCAAGTACTACAAAAAGTGGCAGAGCAATTTTAAAAGAGCATTTACGTGACTTTTCTTTCTCTAATAGCATAACTCTTGGATTCAAATTGTGTAATTCATGCCTGTGTTTCAGGTTTGAAGAATTTGCTTTTGAAGGGTTTTTCACACACACATTGAAACCAAACCAAACTGTGCCACCCTAATTGTTTAAACCCAAAGTGGACATTTGTATTTTTTGGATTGTTTTTGTTCCTTTTAGTTTAACCCTATGCATGCAGGAAATTTATATGTGATATAATTAATGCCCTTGTTTGTCTTTCTTGTGCATGATAAGTGCATCCACAGCTCTAATTGTAGTGTGCAACAGCGAATCTCTGTGGAGCCAGCCCTAGTGTCGCAGAACTTATTCTTATGGTACTCAGTTTGGGTTTTTGGTAATGTAGTGTTAGTAATTGTGCCAACAGTTGTTATTATCCAAGAAAAGTGCTGGAGCATCCCTGTGTTCTACTACCACTCCCATGCCCATATCAGAAAGAGAGATTCAGTTTCAAGGAAGTTGAGTGCACTAACTCTACTATCACTCTCTCAACAACGACCTGCCCCCCTAAGATACAGGGAGCCTGGCTAGACTGGCAAGACGTGGCAGTGTTTTGTCTCTTTCTCTTCCACTCCCCCTTTCCTTTTGGGACACCTGCTGGGGTTTCTGTGTCCACCAGGAAGTGCCAAGAGGTGTTCCAGGAGGTCCGGGGCATACATCGCCCCTGCAGACATCCTGCTTTTCAGGTGAGTGACCCCGTCTGGACATAAAGCCAAGCCACAACATACAGGGCTGCTGGGCGATGGATTCCTCAATGGGTACTTTCAAAGGTTTAGCACAGGCTTTACCAGCTGATCAGGATGCTCCATCTTTATTAGATTTAACTAGGGCCCTAGCTAGATTACAGAAGTAAGGTCTTTCCTTAAAGCAAGAGAACCTGGAGTTGCACACTGAACTACAGCGGTATAAACCACAAGACACCCCCTGGGGAGGAGTCAAACTAAAACAAAGATCTCCAGTACTACAGGCCCCTCAGTTGGACCCGTCTAACCATGTTCCTAGACCCGATTCAGGCCCAACGACTTCCACCACACATCCGATGCAGGTAATGGTCACAACACCAACCCCTGTGCCCTTAGCTCGTCCAGAATTTTTTTTGGGAGAAAGGGCCAAGTTCATCATTGGTTCATCATTTTTCTTAACCAGTGCCAGCTACAGTTTTTGTGTTGGGCAGCTGCATCCTCAATGCAGCTAATTGGTCTATTCCGCTGGTGGAGCGCAATGACCCTATACTGTATGATTTCAACCGGTTCAAGGAAGCCTTGCGGAAACTGTTCTCCAAACACCTCTTTGTGCAAGCCAGTGACAAAGAGTTGTTGAATTTGTGCAAGGGAAACAAGGATCTACTGTCCTTTATTACCTCTTTCAATTGGTTGGTGGCAGAGACTGAGTGGCCCAAGGAGAAGAGGACCTCCCTCTTCTATCATAGCCTTCGGGACGATCTCAAGGATGTTCTAGCCCAAATTGTAGAACCTCCTACGGAGTGTTCCGAGTTCATTGACCTGGTGGTACGATTGGATCAACGCTTGAGTGAACGTAAGGGAGAAAACTTCTGGGGTGACACGCTTAGTGATGCTTAAAACTGAGAAAAAGGAGTCCACCATTCCCACTCATGATACAACTGAGCCCGTACAAATTGGCAGTGTGCAGGCCCACTATCGAAGGAAGAGAAAGAAAGTAGGAAAACATTTAAACTGTGTTTATACTGCGGTAAGGCAGGGCATTTTGCTCGAGAATGTCCTGGCAGGCCTACTGCTCCAAAGAAAGCCATCGGAGCAGTAACAGGGCCTGAATTCCCTCTTCCTGACCAGGCGGAAAACTAACTGGCTCGATAACTTCTGAGACCATTTTATCGAGCGCTTCTTTCAATATTGTCTCACATCTTCTGGCTAATACCACCAGTCCAGTACCTCGACATCTAACTCTTATTGTGACGTTAGTGTTGTCCCCTCAGGTTCGTAAGGTCATTCCCATATTGCCTAACTCTGGGGCTACCGTAAACATTTTAGACTTGGGTTCGGCTGAAACCCTAAATATTATAACTGTCAGAAGAGACGGCCCTGAACCAGTCAGAGCCATAGATGGCTCAGAATTGTCCTCCAGGCTTATCGTTTATCAAACAACCCCCTTGTCCATGCTTTGTGCAAACAACCATACAGAACAAATTCAGTTTGACCTCATGGATACCCCAGTATTTGGAGCGATTTTGGGGATACCCTGGCTTCAGTTACACAATCCCAAAGTTGACTGGGCAGCAAGGACAGTGACATTAGAGTCTAAACATTGCTGGCACTCCTGTTACCAAGACAAACCATTACTAGTGACACCCTTGCATTGTGGGTCCACACACAGTACGGCTATCAAGCCGGACGACACACTGGCCATTCCTGCACCATATAAAGACTTCCATGATGTCTTTAGTGAACAGAAGGCCACCCAGCTGCCACCACATAGGTCATACGATTCTCGTATAGACTTGATTCCAGGGGCAACACTACCATGTAGTAGGGTGTATGCTCTTTCTGAGCCTGAGAATCGATACCTGCAAGACTACCTGGATGATCTATTGGCTAAAGGTTTCATTCATCATTCAACATCACCAGTATCATCGTCTTTGTTCTTCATGCCCAAGAAGAATCGCGAGCTGCATGCCTGTATAGATTATCGCTCAGTGAACAAAGTGACCATAAAAAATCGGTATCCACTTCCGTTGATCCTGGTACTTTTAGATCAGGTACGTCAGTTGACCATTTATACTAAATTTGACCTCTGGCACGTCTACCACTTGATGAAGGGGGATGAGTGGAAGACGGAGTTCCAAACTAAATTCGGACTCTTCGAGTGCACAGTGTTGCCCTTCGGGTTGTGTAACGCTCCTGCAGCGTTTAAATTTTTCATCAACGAAGTGCTGCAGGAGTTTCTGGATATCTGTGTAATGGTAGACATAGATGATATTTTGATCTATTCGTCTTCCACTGAGGAACATATAGGGCATGTAAGAGCAGTTTCACAACGGCTTCGGGAGCATCATCTCTTTGCCAAGCTGGAAAAATGTGTTTTTCATGCTACAACTGTAGAATTCCTGGGATATGTGATCACTCCCGACGGAATTTCCATGGATAGGTCCAAGGTACAGGCCATCCTGGATTGGGAAACCCCAAGATCCATCAAGGAAGTGCAACAGTTTTTGGGCTTCGCAAATTTTTATCGGAGATTTATACCCCACTTTTCTACCATGGTATCTCCCATAACTTGTCTCCTGAAAGGGGGTTCAATTCCACTGGGATGCAGAAGCTGAGAAAGTCTTCCAACATCTTAAAAACACATTCACTGAAGCACCCATAATCCCAACCCGGCTCAGCCCTTTTTCGTGGAGGCAGATGCTTCCCAAATGGCAGTGGGTCGTGTCTTGTCCCAACGAGATCCTGAGTCTGGGCATTTCCATCCAGTAGCTTACTTCTTAAAGAAATTGCTACCCGCAGAGCAAAATTACACAGTGGCGGAGCGGGAACTTCTGGCCATCAAGCTTGCCTTCCATGAATGGCGTCACCACCTACTAGGAGCTAGACACACCATAACTATTTACACAGATCACCGTAATTTACAGTTTTTTCAAGCTACCAAGACCCTGACACCTCGTCAATTATGCTGCATTCTATTCTTTAACGAGTTTGACTTCGTAATCACTTATAGGCCCAGTACTACACAATAAAAGGCAGACACATTGTATAGGATGGATTTCTCCTCTGATATTGCGATAGAACAGGTCAGAAGCATTATACTCCCAAAGAAATCGTGGATGTGTGCACGTCCCAAGAGTTCCTTGAGAAAATACAGGTAGCCCAACACAAGGTTCACTGATGTGTATGAAAAAGAGAGTTTACTATACCATGCTGATCAGTTGTACGTCCCTACCAAAGAATTATGGGATACAGTGCTACATTGGGGGCATGATTCTGTTCTCGCAGGTCACCCAGGTGAGAAAAGGATGTTAGATCTCTGTCAAAGATGGTTTTGGTGGCCCACACTTGTGCAGGATGTCAGAAGCTACGTCCAGACTTGTTCCACCAGTGTTCAGGCTAAAACCCCACATACTCCAGCCACAGGATTGTTACTTCCCATGCCATTTCCGGTGGCCCCATGGCATACTATAAGTATGGATTTTATTTCTGATCTCCCAGCTTCCAATGGACACACTGTCATATGGGTGGTTGTAGATTACCTAACTAAAATGGCTAATTATGTTCCATTAAAATGCCTCCCTACGGCTTTCAAACTCTCTCATTTGTATGTCCAACACATTGTACGGCTTCATGGGTTGCCCACCACAATTGTTTCCAATTGTGGACCCCAATTTATATCACGGTTTTAGCGTAGCTTCTGTTCCTCTGTTGGTATGGACGTCCGCTTGTCCTCTGCATATCATCCACAAACTGATGGGCAGATGGAATGTGCCAACCAATCGCTGGAGCAAATCCTGAGATGTTACATTGACACATGGTCTACTGAGTGGGGTAAAGCTTTACCTCTTGTTAAATTTGTATATAACAGCAGTGTCCACATGGCTACAGGAATATCTCCATTTTACTGTTTGCTTGGTCTGCACCCAAGAAAGTTACCTATAACTGGATCCCAAACATCCACAAGAGTCCCATCAATCAACCAATCAATCAATCAAAGATTTATAGAGCGCACTAATCACCCGTTAGGGTCTCAAGGCGCTGGGGAGAGCTATTGGTCGTAGAGCCATGTCTTGAGGCATTTCCTGAATGTCAAGAGGTCTTGGGTCTGGCGAAGGTGGAGCGGTAGGGAGTTCCAGGTCTTGGCGGCTAGGTGAGAGAAGGATCTTCCTCCGGCGGTGGTGCGGCGGATGGAGGTGAGGGCGCGGCTGGCGGAGCGAAGATTGCGGGTGGGGGTGTGGAAGGTGAGTCTGTCATTGAGGTAGGCTGGGCCTGTATCGTGGAGGCCCTTGTGTGCGTGGATGAGGAGTTTGAAGGTGATCCTCTTTGATACTGGTAGCCAATGAAGGTCTCTGAGGTGGGGGGAAATGTGGTCGCTGCGCGGGATGTCCAAAATGAGGCGGGCGAATGCGTTCTGGATTCTTTGCAGCTTTGTTAGGAGTTTGGTTGTTATTCCTGAATATGGGGTGTTTCCGTAGTCCAATCGGCTGCTGACCAGGGCATGGGTGACAGTTTTCCTGGTTTCAACGGGAATCCACTTGAAGATTTTGCGGAGCATGCAGAGAGTGTTGTAGCAGGAAGAGAAGATGGCATTGACTTGCTGAGTCATGCTGAGTGTGGAGTCCAAGATGAAGCCTAGGTTGAGTGCGTTGGTGGTGGGTGAGGGTGCGGTTTCTAGGGAGGTGGGCCACCAGGAGTCATTCCAAGCTGAGGGGTTGGTGCCAAAGATGAGGATTTCTGTCTTGTCTGTGTTTAACTTGAGGTGGCTTGATTTCATCCAGCTTGTGATGACGTGAAGTCCATTGTGGAGGTTGTTCTTTGCAGTTGTAGGGTCTTTCGTGAGGGAGACGATGAGCTGAGTGACATCTGCGTAAGAAACTATGTTGATGTGGTGGGTTCGTGCGATGTTGGCGAGGGGGGGCATGTAAACGTTGAAGAGCGTGGGGCTGAGTGAAGATCCTTGGGGGATGCCACAGATGATTCTGGAGGCTTCTGACAGGAACGGTGGGAGGCGGACTCTCTGGGTTCTGCCTGAGAGAAATGACGAGATCCAGTTGAGTGCCTTGTCGTGGATTACAGCGTTGTGGAGGCGTGTGCGGAGAGTGTGATGACATAACGTGTCGAAAGCTGCGGAGAGGTCCAGGAAAATGAGTGCTGCTGTTTCTCCTTCGTCGAGCATGGTCCTAATGTCGTCTGTGGCAGCAATGAGTGCAGTCTCGGTGCTGTGGTTTCTGCGGAATCCGGATTGGGAGGTGTTGAGTACCTTGCTGTCTTCCAGGAACCGGGATAGTTGGCTGTTTACGATTTTTTCGATGACCTTGACTGGGAAGGGGAGGAGGGAGATCGGCCGGTAGTTCTTATCTGGGTCTGCCTTTGGTTTCTTCAGCAGGGCGTTGATTTCTGCATGCTTCCATCTTTCTGGGAAGGTGGCTGACTCGAAGGAGCTGTTGATTGTTTTGCAGAGGTGGGGGGCGATGATGATGTTTGCCTTATTGAAGATATGGTGTGGGCAGGGGTCCAAAGGTGATCCAGAGTGGATGGAGACCATGGTGGTGGCGGTGTCCTCTATGTTGAAGGGGGTCCAGGTGTGGAGGAGGTGGGTGTTGCTTGGAGCGTTGGGTTCTTGGGTATTTGTAGTCAGCTGGTGGGTCTGGGGCTTGAAGCTATTGTGGATTTCTTCAATCTTTCAACTGAAGTGGGTTGCCAGTGAGTTGCAGAACTCCTGTGATGGCGGGGGTTCATTGGAGCAGGTCCTGGGGGTGGACTGCTCATTGATGATGCCGAAGAGCTCTTTACTGTTGTGAGCGTTGGCATTGATGCGGTTTTTGAAGTGGGTCCTTTTGGTGGTGCAGATCAGTTGGTGATGTTTGCGTAGGGCATCCTTGAAAGCAATGTGGTTGGAGTTGGTAGGGGCAAGGTTCCAGGTTTTTTCCATTCTGCGACTTAGCCATTTGGATTCCTGTAGTTCTTGGGTGAACCAGCTGGCCTTGATTCTGTGGGAGGTGTTTGGGGTTTTTTTGAGCGGTGCAAGGGTGTTGGTGCAATCTTCTATCCAGCGATGCAGGTTGGTGGTGGCTGTGTTGGGGTATGGGGTCCTGGGGGGTGGGTCCCAGACGAAAGTGGAAATCAGTTGATCCATTGATATTTTGCTCCAGTTGCGTTGGGGCGGTTGTTTGCGGTGGTGGTGAGTGACTGGTTTCTGGTAGGAGAAGTGGATGCAGCGGTGGTCTGTCCAGCTGACTTCGGTGGTGTGGCTGAAAGAGACGTGGTTGCTGGCTGAGAAGATGGGGTCGAGTGTGTGGCCTGCGGAGTGGGTGGGTGAAGTGACGAGTTGATTGAGGCCGAAGTTGGCGAGGTTGTCGATTAGTTTGGTGGTGTTGATATCGTTGTTATTTTCTAGGTGGGAGTTTAGGTCACCGAGGAGGATGTAGTCTGTTGAGGTGAGGGCTTGGGGGCTGATGGCGTTGGCGATGTCGTTGCAGAACTGCGGTCTGGGTCCAGGGGGTCTGTACACCAGTGTTCCTTTGAGTGTGCTGTTGGTGTTCATGTGGATTTTGAAGTGGAGGTGCTCGGCGGAGTTGATGTTGTCATGGGAGTTGGTGGAGGCTCTTATGGTGTTTTTGTGGACTATGGCGATTCCTCCTCCTGGTCTGTTGATTCAGTCTCTTCTGGTGATCTTGTAGTTTTCTGGTATGGCTATGGCTACGTCTGGTTCCGAGGACAAATTCATCCAGGTTTCGGTGAGGAATGCGACGTAGGGCGAGTATGTGGTCAGGAAGTCCCAGAGTTCAACTGCATGTTTGTGGACGGAGCAGGTGTAGGATGCACCTTACATCGGTACAGAAACACCATAAACAGTTACAGGAGATTCAAAAACAAGTACAACACCATTTAAAACTTTACCAAGCTCAAGTAAAATTGCAAGCAGACAAAAGAAGGAGACCTGCTCCCTCTTATCAGATAGGAGATCAGGTGTGGCTCTCATCAAAAAATCTCCATCTTGCAGGATCCAGAAAATTAGACCCCTGATTTCTAGGCCCCTTTCCTATTGACAAAATCATCAATCCTGTGGTAGTAGAACTGACATTGCCAGATGATTTCAAGGTACACCCTGTGTTTCATGTGTCGTTACTCCGTCCCTATTCCCCTGATACCCGCGATGCCCCACCACCTCCCCTGGTAAAATTACACAGTCAATGGGAATTTGAAGTGGCCAAAATTCTTTACTCCAAGCGCGTCCATGGTGTTCTACACTATTTCTTGGCTTGGAAAGCCTATGGGCCTGAGGACAATTCCTGGGAACCCACGTCCACAGTTCATGCTCATGTCTTGCTAAATAATTCCACCTCCTGCACCCTTCCAAGCCCTGCCCTTTAAGAGGGTCCTTGGTAGGGAGGACTGTCAGGAATCCCCAAGGTGCCTCCTGCGTTATATGTCAGCATCCCCAGGGGTTAGGGTTAATCATTTCTCTGTTCTTGGTCAAACCTTCATGTTTCTAAGTAAACATAATGTGCTGTGTTACACAATTGGTTTTATCAATGCTTATTTTACCAATGCTTGTTTGCTAATGTGAGCAGGTGTAGACATGTGCTTCTAATTGGGTGTGGTGTAGACTTGTGCTTCTAATTGGGTGTGGTGACTCATCCACATGTGGAAACTTAACTGCTTTCCTGATTGGCTATAAATAGCAGAGTGAAGGATGCCTCCCTGCTTGGCTTTGTTTTGCTTCCTGATCTCAGCATCTGATTTGGCAGCCCTGCCCTTGCTGTCATCCTCGTATTCAGGACGTTTGAGGCAATTTTGTTCTTCATTCCTGTACCAGCTGACACCTGGCATTCCTCCAGAAATCTGGAAAAGACTGCAGCAAAGTGACTAGTATTCTCCAGGGAGTTTGTTCTTTGAGCGCCGCGCTTTCCTAGAACAGCTGGTGTATTTCAGACCTTGTATTTTGGCAGAGTGCTTATCTTGAAGAGACAAATGCATTTCTGAACATTCTACATTAATATTGTAGTTACTTGCCTAAATGTGCTTCAGGAAATCTGCTTGAGCTCAAGTACTACAAAAAGTGACAGTGCAATTTTAATTTAACATTTACGTGACTTTTCTTTCTCTAATAGCATAACTCTTGGATTTAAATTGTGTCATTCATGCCTGTGTTTCTGGTTTGATGAATTTGCTTTTGAAGGGTTTTTCACACACACAGTGAAACCAAACCAAACTGTTCCACCCTAAGGCCCATATTTATACTATTTTGACGCAAATCAGCGCCAGGGCAGATTTGCGTCAAAAAGTTTACCGCCGGCTAATACCATTCCAACGCGCCAGCCGGGCGCCTTATTTATGGAATGACGTTAGCTGGCACTGCGTTCTGTTTAACGTCAAAATAAATTACTCTAACTGGGCAGCGGAGGCGAAGGGAAGACTGGGGGTTGTGCGCCAAAGAATGGTGCAAGTGAGGTTCGAGTCAAAAATATTGGCTCTAACCTGACTTGCGCCATTTTTTGACACACAACCCCCATGGAAATGAATCCTGTTTTAGCAAAGACAGAAGTCATGCCCCCCTGCCCAATGGCCATGCCCAGGGGACTTCTGTCCCCTGTGCATGGCCATTGGGCACTGTGGCATGTAGGGGGCCCAAGTTAGACCCCCTATGCCGCTTAAAAAAATATATATATAGTTACCTGCACCTACCTGCGCTCACCATGGAATGGACCCCCATCCATGGGTGTCCTCCAGGGGTGGGCTAGGGTGGCAGGGGGTGTCCCTGGGTGCAGGGAAGGGCACCTGCGGGCTGTTTTCATGGTCTCCCACCATGAAAATGAGCCCACAGGTCCCTTAACACCTGCCCTGACCCCGGCGTTAAAAAACGGTGCAAATCCGGCTGGGTGCCGTGTTTTAAGGCCCGCCTCCTCCTGTGCGTCATTTTGACACCGGAAGATAAATAAGACGCACATGCCTTAGAGTCACATACAAAAAATGACTCAAACTCCATAACTTTGGCGCTGGACGGGTCTAGCTCCAAAGTATAAATATGGAGTTAAGTTTGCGCCAAATTTACGTAGAAAAAATGACACAAATCCGGCACAAGCAGAGTATAAATATGCCCCTAACTGTTTAAACCCAGAGTGGAAATTTGTATTTCTTGGATTGTTTTTGTTCCTTTTAGTTTAACCCTATGCATGCAGGAAAGTTATATGTGATATAATTAATGCCCTTGTTTGTCTTTCTTTTGTATGATAAGTGCAACCACAGTTCTAATTGTAGTGTGCAACAGTGAATCTCTGTGAAGCCAGTCCTAGTGTCACAGTACTTATTGTTATGGTACTCAGTTTGGGTTTTTGGTAATGCAGTGTTAGTAATTGTGCCAACAGTTATTATTATCCAAGAAAAGTGCTGGAGCATCCCGGTGTTCTTCTACCGCTCCCATGCCCATATCGGAAAGAGAGATTCAGTTTCAAGGAAATTGAGTGCACTAACTCTACTATCACTCTGTCAACAACGACCTGCCCCCCGAAGTTACAGGGTGCCTGGCTGGACTGACAAGACGTGGCAGTGTTTTGTCTCTTTTTCTTCCACTCCATCTTTCCTTTTGGGACACCTGCCAGGGTTTCTGTGTCCACCAGGAAGTGCTGAGAGGTGTTCCAGGAGGTCGGAGGGCATACCATCACCCTTGCAGACATCCTGCTTTTCAGGTGAGTGGCCCGTCTCGACAACTATGGCCCCCCAATACTGCCAAACCAGCTCTCTGAGGCTTGCACTGCAGCTACAGCTGCTGCCACCTCACAGACGGGGCTCTGCCCTCCTGAGGTCTGAGCAGCTCAGTCCCAGGATGTCAGAACAAAGCATTTCCTCTCAGAGCAGGGTGTTACACCCTCTCCCTTTGGAAACAGGTGTTACAGGCTGGGGAGGGATAGACTCCCCCATCCTCTGGAAATGCTTTGAAGGGCATAGATGGTGCCCTCCTTGCATAAGCCAGTCTACACCGGTTCAGGGACCTCTTGTCCCCTGCTCTGGCGTGAAACTGGACAAAGGAAAGGGGTGGTGCCCAGAGCTCCTCCTGTGTGTCCCAGACTTCATCCATCTTGCATTCTAAGGTGTGGGGGCACTTTGGAGGGTTCTGGGTGGCCAGTGCCATCAGGTGATGTCAGAGACCCCTCCTGATTGCTCCATACCTGATAAGGTAGTCAATCCCCCTCTCAGGGCTATTTAGGGTCTCTCCTGTGGGTTCTATTCAGATTGTGCTTGCAAGTTTTCTTCAGGAATCCTCTGCAACTACTACTTCATCCTCTGACCTCGGATCAACCACAGCCTGCTCCAGGAACCGCTGTAACCGCAACAAAGTATCCACAAGGGATACTTTTCCTCTGCAACTTCAGCTCCAGCCAGCAATTGCACCAGTTTCCATGGTGTGCACGCTCTGAGGACTACCTGTCTTCATCATGCACCAGAAAGACTCAAGAAATCTTCGTGGGGTGACGGGGTCACTCACCTGCTCACACAGGCACCTTCCAAGACAACAACTGGTACCCTTGGACTCCTCTCACAGCAACGAGCGTGCTCCTAAGAACACAGAGGATGGACCCCATTGAGATAGACTGTCCTGAGGTCCTGCTGACGCAATTTGGAGGAAGTAAGACCTTGCCTTCCCTGAGAGTGACAGTACCCCTGTGTACTGCATCTTCTTCACCTCCTGAGGCCTCTGTGCACCATTTGAAAAATTCCTTCATGCACAGCCTGGCCCAGGTCCCCGGCACTCCATCCTGTGATGCTCAACTCGCTAAGTTGTTCTCCGGGGGCGTGGGACCTTCCTTTGTTGTGCTGTACCAACAGTGTTTTGTTCTTCCTTTTTCTCTGTGTCCTGGGACTCCCGTGGGTGCTGTCTGGCTTCCTGAGGGCTCTCTAAAGTGCTGAGAGACTCCTCTTCCTCCTCACACAGAGTTGAGGCCCCCAGGTCCTTCCTGGGTCCAGACAGCGCCATTTTGATGCAAAACGCACTTTTGTCGTAACCAAGGCTTGTTGGTAACTTCCAATACGAAATCACGTCTGCATCCATCTTCACATCGTGGGACATCTTCTGCATTACACAGAAACCCGCTGGTATCTTCCTAGGGTGCATTCCTGCAGTCTTAGTCCAACTGGGGACTCTTCTTTTGCACCCTCTTCTAGTATGGCATGGGCTCCTGCCCTTCCTGGAACTTCTTTCGACTTCTGGACTTCTTTTTGCAGGTCTTCAGGTCCAGGAATCCAGCAGTTGTTGTTTGCAGACTTGGTTGGTTACTGCTAAATCCCAATCACGAGGTGTAGTGTGTCCTAAGGAAACTTGCAGTACTTTACTCCTGCTTTACTGGGCTCTGGGGTGGGGTAATTTCTGCACACACTACACTTGTCTAGGGGGGAATTTGTGATTCACATTCCACTTTCTTAGTATATGGTTTGTGTTGCCCCTAGACCTATTTTCGCCACTGAATTCTATAGCATTTCCTATTGTTTGCACTATCCTATGTCTAATTACTTACCTTATTTTCGGGTCTAGTGTATATATTGTGTATATTACTTACCTCCAGAAGGAGTATTGCCTCTAAGATATTTTTGGTACTGTGTCACCCAAATAAACTACCTTTATTTTTGGTAACACTGAGTATTGTCTTTACTTGTGTATAAGTACTGTGTAACTATAAGTGGTACTGCATGAGCTTTGCATGTCTCCTAGTTCAGCCTAACCTGCTCTGCTATAGCTACCTCTATCAGCCTAAGCTGCTAGAACACTACTACTTCACTAATAAGGGATAATCAGACCTGGCATAAGGTGTAAGTACCCAAGGTACCCACTACAAACCAGGCCAGCCTCCTACACCACAGCATTCCATAATGGTCTTCTGGTGTAGAGGAAGTGGCCACGTGGAAGGCTGGGCATTGCAGATGAAATGAGCTTTCAGAAATCAACCCGTTAACACTGCATGTACAGCTATAGTACCCTCTTAGAAAAAAAAAAGAAATAGAAAGAGGAGTAGCAAATGAATATAAAGGGTACTGTAAAAGCAGAAAATTAAAAAACAAATGACTGGATAAACACTGAAGTGCACTCATTTTCAGATTGCTGTACACAAGGGATCAGAAAACACCATCATTCACAGGGCAAAAGAGCAAATGACTCACTGCAGACTAAACCATTACGTATGCAGTTCGTTGTCATTGATAGAAGCAGAATGTAAATGACACTCAGACAGACCAATGGCAGAACATAGTGGACCCAATGGCCTTCCATGTCTATGGGAATATATATTTATATATGGATGGGTGTATTTTTTATTACAATAATCTGGCAGATACCTAAGAAGAGATTCTAACATGAATCATTACAGTGCACATCCTCTATCATTATGACTTATCAGAGGAAATAACCAACACCAAAATCATTACTTACTAAGGTAATTTGACATTTTGTGTAGCTCCAGGCTTTATTACAGAAAAGTAACAATCCACCCTTAAATGTCTGTTGATTTTAACACATTCTGAGGCCTCCTGTACTGAGCATAAGCTTTCCCACAAAGCGGGCATCCAGTCATAACATGTATGTAGTATACAAATTTATAGTTGGCAAAGCAAAATACTACATCTCCTAAAAGGGGCTAGCTAGGATTCTAGCAGTATAAATCTTCTATGGCCAAGGTTTGTCATAGCGGGTAACCAGCGCCAAAATGTTTACCTACTAAAGTAACCTGTGAGTTTCCATGTAACGAAATACCTATCTATATACTCTAACACAGACTAATAACAATCTACCCTGAAATGCCTATTGACTTTAACACATTTCACAATCAATATATCAGGCCTACTGCCTTTATCAGACCTTTTCACGATAAACAATTAAGCCCATAACCTTTTTCATTGGCTTGTCACCATAAGCAACTCAGACCTACATTTTTGATTCATTAGTCTTCCCACAAGGCAATTGTTGGGTATATTTCAAAAAAATTACAAATATGTACAAAATACAGTTGTCAAAACAATACAACATTCTTACTAATAGAGTCTAAAAAGGATTACCGTAGTGCAAATCTTCTATGCTTATAGTTTGTTTAGGTGGGTCATCAGCACCAAAGGCCTAGACCACTACAGTATTCTGCAAGATTCCATGTACCAAAATGCCTACCTGCAGTCTTTTGCTGAGTGTAATAACAAACCACCCTTAAAAGCTGTTTTCCTTTAACACATACTCTTTCACAATAAGTAAGCAAAGCCTACTTGCTTTGTCATAACATTTAATTATTAACAGGACACCTAAGGAATCTAATATAACTTTTTCCAGTGAACTAATAAGGCCTCTACCCTTTTCTATTAGTTTTATTACTATATCCAACCCAGGCCTACAGAAGTGTACAGGAGCTAGCAACCATCAGGCATACATTTATAAAATTACAAATACGTACACAATTACAGTTAGCAAAACAATATACAACTCATCTCAATAGTGCCTAACACAAATCATCACAGTGAAATTCTACTCCCAAGGTTTTGTCAGTCAGTGACCAACACCAAAACCCTTGCCTACAATGGTAATCTGTGTGATTACATGTAACTAAATACCTTTCTTTGGCCTATTAGAGGACTACTGACTTTGCCATTTGTTGCTCACAATACATACACCAGGCCTAGTGCTTTTTAATAACTTTTCTTAATAGACATTCTCAATGCTATAGACCTGGTCTAACATTTCACTGCACCTAATCAAGCCTATAACTGTTATCATTTGCTAGCCACCATAACCAAGTCAGCTGCAAGGCAAAAATCAGAGATACAGTAATGAAATTCCCAAATTATGCAAAATCATAGTTGACAGAACAAAATAGTATCTCTCCTAAACAAGGATTCTCGGGTCAAGGTGAAGGAGGACATGGCGGGCCGCAGCAGCGCTGCCCCGCGCTAAGCGTTGCGTCTTCCGTGTTGTGAGCCGGCTTGGGTATTGCAGATGCCCAGGCCCCCCGCCGGGGAGAAGCAGGCAGGGGCAGAGCCAGCACAGGCAAAAGCTAGCTCAGCCCCAGTCGCCCTAAGGCTTCCCTAGGAGGCTGTAGGAAGGTGAGGAGTGGGAGTGGAGTGCTGGAAGGGCCTGGAAAGTCTTCAGGGGCCCAACAAGGAAGGCCTTTGCTGTGGAACACATGGAGTGGGGCTCAACCACAATGTAGGAAGGTCTGGGGCTGGGTCTGTTTGGAGATTGTTGATCCACTCCCTAACTCTGCATGTCTAGCTGAAAGTGGAGAGCTTCGGAGCCTTGGGGATGAAGTTAATACCACCCGGGGTGGGGGCCTGACTTTTAAAAAACGGTCTGGACGGCTGTGTGGCAAAAAAAATAATAACAGCACTGCCCCGAAAATCACCCCCTCCGTGAGATCCTTCTTTAAACTTAAGCCTGGGGTGGGTGCTTTTCCATTAGAGTCCATGCTGGAAAGGGATTCCAAAGGTACTAGGGAGATGTAGGAGCAAAAGGATGTAAGGTGTTGTGGATTAAGGGGCCCCTTTCAAGTAGTTGACACCCCATGACGCTTTGGTGTGCAGTCAGTCCAGGGGGGGCTCCCCTCTCCTCAGGCTACTGGCAGCGAGGACCCTCCTGCTGAGGTAACACAGAGCTCTATGGAGGGTAGTATCCAGTGTCAGGTTCCAGCATAGGGTCTGAAGGAGAACATTTTACTAAAAGCACTTAAGTTGAGATCCTTAAAAGCGCAGGATTTTTCATTTGAAATCAAATCAGATCTTTCCAGGATCACCATTAATAGGCAGTGGGAGTTGGGGCAACGGCTAGAAGAGTTTAGAATATTGGGAGCCTCTGCACAACTTAAATTTCCTGCTAACCTAAAGGTTATGTTTAATAATAAGATGTATAATGTGAGAGATGGGAAAACCGCGGATGAGCTGTTGGCAGTACTTAAGTCGGGGGCAGCACGATGGGGAAATAACATCCCTGGCCCTAACCTGGGAATCATGTGTGCTCTAATCGTGGACATTCTTCAGTCCACTTATCGAAGGGGGTCCTCCATGGGAAGGGCGGGAGGTGGGTGGTCACAGGGTGGGGAGCATGTGGGAAAAAATTTAAAAAAAGGTTTCCTCATTCACCTCAATCAAAGTGGCACCCAGGGGATAATGGCAGGTGAGAGTAGTAAATGCCGGGACCCCTCTTCTTTTCAGTTACTCTCTTGGAATGCGAACAGTTTAAGAACAAAGGGTAGGAGAGACAACATCTTACAATATTTAAAAGACTCCCCTGCTCAAATTTTAATTCTACAAGAGACTCATCTGACTAGAGATGAGGGGGTTGATCTCTTTAAAAAGCTAGCATGGGTACACCTATTTGCCTGCATGGAGCATAATTTCAACATTAGGGGGGTTGCCATTTTAGTTAGGCATGGGATTAAGGCAGGATTGTTAAAGGTACGATCTGATCCAGTGGGAATATGGATTATAGTTAAACTACAAATTTATGACAGAAGATTTACTGTGGCGGGGTTTTATGGTCCAAATTGTGACGATAATGGCCCTCTTAAAAATGCTTTTCACAGTTAGTCGACTTCCCGGATCCGGTCCTAATTGCTGGGGATTTTAATGTTGTGCTAGATAATAATTTGCATAGAACTGAGAAGTGTAGGTCACTAGGGACTCCAAAATCCCAAAGTTTTTTGAGATGAGTGATGAAAGAGTGGGGGTTAAGGGATGTATGGCGACAGAGGAAGCGAGAATTAAGAGAGTTCTCTTTTTACAATCAGAAAAATAAGCACGCCTCTCGTATAGACTATTTTTTTATTGACTGTAGGCTTGAAGGTTTGGTGGGTAATATTACTTACTTACCCGCCCATCTCTCAGATCACGCAGCAGTGGTATTAGAATTAAAAGTCGTTGGACGGTCTGGTGGTAGCAGATGGACGTTTGACCGCACGTTACTGCAAGATTTGGAGACTCTCAACCAGTTGCGAATAGGGGTGGAGGTCTTTTTTAAAACCAATTTGGATTTGGCTTCTCTGGCAGTGGCATTGGACACTTTTAAAGCAGTCATGAGAGGTAAGGTTATGAATATAGCTAGCTATAAGAATTGGCAGTACAGGGCCACTATTCTCCAGTTGGAACAGGAAATGCTTAAAGTGAGGAGGCAACCTTTGGGGAATACTAAGGAGGAGGAGGCTGAGGCTTTGGAGTCCACGTTGAAGGAGCTGAGACTTCAGTTGAAGGAGGTGTTACAAGCTAGAGTCACCAAAAGAGTAGAGGCTAGCAAATTAGCGCACTTTGAGTATGGGGAGAGTGCAGGTAAAGCTACTAGCTTGGAAATGCAAGCGAGATCTAGCAAGGAACTATAGTAAGGAAGTAGAGATAAATCAAGCAGGCGAGAGATCATCGAATAGGGAGGAAATGGAGGTAGCTTTCCACTCTTTCTTTTCTGAACTGTATAAAGAAGAGGCTGAGGTAGGAGAGGAGGATATTGGTAAATGGTTGGCGGATCACACACTCCCAACTATATCACAAGAAGAACAAACCGCTTTGAACAGTCCGATCTCAGCTGGGGAGATCAGGAAGGTGTTGATGGGTAATAAAGATGGTAAGGCACCTGGGCCCGACGGCATTCCTATGGAATTCTATAAATTGATGGCGGAGTCAATAATTCCAGTTTTGGTAGACTTGTTTGCTGCGATCTTTGAAGACAGGGCCCCCATCCCTGGTTCATAAATGAGGCTACGATTGGTTTAATTCATAAATCGGGTAAGAGTCCAGTTAAGTGTGAATCTTATAGGCCCAGCTCTTTGCTGAATTGCGACTATAAAATATTTGCTAAGATTCTCGCTGATAGGCTCAGCAGAGTGGTGGGTCAACTAATTCACCCTGATCAAAAGGGATATATCAAGGGTAGGTTTCTCTATGAATTGACTTATAACTTGGCGGGCAATAGATATGGCTACATCCTTTGAAACACCCCTGGCTGTGGTTACTTTGGATGCAATTAAGGCCTTTGATAGGGTGAACTGGAGTGTACGAGGATGGCTGATTTATGATGCCAGACTGCATGGTTATGGTTTCGGTAGACTGTCTTTATTGGTCTTTAAACAGTATATATATGGTATAGATAATGGATAGTTGTTGAAAATTGGTAGGTTGCGATGACATCCCCTTTCTGGACACTCTATCTCATCTTCTTCTTCCTTTCTTTCTTCCAGGACCTCGCGGGAAGTGTGGGGAAACAGAATAGAATAGATACGGTAAGTGTGGGTTTGGTTCTGGTATTCTTTATCTTCTCTTTTCCTTTCCTCTCTCCTTTCTTGTCCCTGTCTTTTCTCTTCACTCTTTTATTTCCCTCCCTGGTTCTCCCTTGCTCTTTCTCTTCTTCCGCTCTCCTGGCTGGCTTCTTTCCTGCCCTTCCCTCTTCCCTTACTGGTTGTGTGCTTGGTTCTTCTTTGCCCTTGTACTCGTCTTTTCGTCTCTCTTTGTTCCTTTCTGCAATATCTCAAGTATACGGGTTTCTCGGCTGTCTTGGTCCCTTTTCCTCTCTTGAAACTGTTCTGTCTTATTGGCACCTTGTTTTCGCTGTATTTCTCTATGCGGCTGTGTTTAAGCTTGTTTCCTGCTCTGTGTCTCTATTCCCTCTTCCCTTCCCGTCAGTGCTCCCATGTAGTGCCCGTTTCCTTTTCCCTCCCTTCCCCACTCTTCTTCACCTCCCGCTCCTTTCTGTCCCCCGTCCGCGCCTCCGTACCTGGAGTGGCCACGCTTCTCCTGAAGCGTGGCGGCTCAATCATAGGCTCCGGTCCGGAAGGCCAGCGGTCTTCGGTTTTACCACGGGACTCCTCCGCTCCAGAATCCAACGCCGTTCCGCTCGTCTGGAAGGCGGTCTCCGTGGCTCCTCGGTCAGCGTCCTCTCGATCCGTCCAGTTCTTGGCGATAGCAAGCTCCGGGTTATTCCAGCTTCAACTCCCGACCTCCTCCCCGGGAAAGGGAGGAATCCCTGTTTTAACCATCGGCAAGTCCCGTGGTGGCGGCAGCGGACCAATGAGAGAGCCGTTCTCTCTGTTAGCTTCCGGGGTAAAAGTGGCAGCGTCAGAACAAGCTCGAGAAGTGTGTGGGTCGGATCGGAGCGACCCATCACATTGAGGATCTTAACATTCATCCTGAGTTCAGCTGGTTTAGGAGAAAACTTTTGCGGAGTTATAGATTTAATATATAAAGATCCCATTGCCAGAGTTTTAGTAAACGGTAATCTTACTGAGCCTTTGAAGATCACGAGGGGTACTAGGCAGGGTTGTCCTCTTTCCCTGTTGCTGTTTGATTTGTATATAGAGCCACTAGCCAGAAAAATAGAGGCAATTCGGTTATTGCTCCTTTTGAGTGCAATGGTTGGGTAAAAATGTGGCTCTGTATGCTGATGACCTTTTAATTTATACAGCTGACCTGGTTTCTGCCTTGTCTACGCTTTTGTCTTTAGCTGATGATTTTGGTAAAGTTTCGGGATTTCGGGTAAATGCAGAGAAGACAGAGGCTATGGCTTGGAAACATTTGTCAGTGGGACAGATACAATTGAAGAGAGAAATTAGATATTTAGGGATTCTATATACTCAGGATATTCAGCTACTTGCAATAACGAATCTAAAACCAGTGATAGAGGAAGGGTTCAGATCCCTTCGGAGATGGATGTATCTTCCCCTGACATTGGTAGGGAGGGTTAATTTGGTGAAGATGATGATTCTGCCTAAACTCAATTTTTTCTACAGCTCTATACCTTTGTTAATGCATAAGCAGTATTTGTTACAGCTTCAACAGGCTATTACCTCTTTTGTTTGGGCATCAAAGGGGTCTAGGATATCACGGAAAAAACTGAGGAGAAAGAGGGAAAAAGGGGGGCTAGCACTCCCGGATTTGAACTATTATGCCTGGTCTTTTCAACTGAATTCAGTAAAAATTCTGTTTTCTATTCTTGGCGCCTCGGCGATCGGTGTAATGTTTAAAGCTATGTTGAGCTCGGCTAAGGGAGCCGTTAAGGGATATCTTTTTAAGTTTGGAGACCCAAAATTCTTCAAAAAAATAAAATTGAAAATCCTCTGCAATCTTGCATCAAGTTGGTACTATTTGAGGCTGGCAGCAAGAGTTAGTTATTACAGTCCGTATGCTTCAATTTGGGACTCCCCTGGTACCCCTGAATGTTTTAAGGACGTTTTAGCATTACCATTGAAGAAGGCAGGGATAATGTCCTGGGGGGATCTGTTTAGCGATGAAGTGCTAATCTCTCTGGAAGATCTTGAGGTGAAGTTGGGTGTACCTTTTCTATATTGAAGTATGCTCACATAAAAGGTTGGTTACGAGAATCACGAGTCGCATGTGGGGCTGCTGGTTTTTTGGAAGAACTTGTGTTATCTGAGCCCCCAAATTTAAGCGGGTCTCAAGTTGGTATTGGGAGATACTGGAAGATCTGGATGGGGAATTTATATTGCCCAACTCCCTATGGGGGAAGATTATGCCACAGGGAAAAGTTGTGCAGTGGTGGGAATCCTCTATGTCGACTCTGTTTAGGATTGCCAAGCCGGCATCTCATCGGAGGAATCATTTGTTTACGATTCATAGAGCATATCTTTCCCCAGGGAGACTCTCTAGAATATGCAGTAACAAGGTAATTAAGTGCCCCAAATGTGACTTACAGCTTGCCTCTGATCTTCATATGGTTTATGAGTGTCCAGGGCTGGAGCTTTTTTGTAAATATCTCTCTTATGTGTTGGGATGGGAGGTTTTGGTAACTCCCCCTTTTTGGCCAGACACAAGGGGAGGCTGGAGGAAAGCATAGCATTAGTAAAGCAAACAAGGACTTAATTTTCTACTCCATCTTGGTGGCCAGGAGGTAAATGTGTCGAAAATGGACAGCGAATACGCCTCCCCGTTCAAAGACTGGCTGCAAACCCTTTGCTATTTTGCAAAAATGGACCTGGTGGTGGGAGGGTCATGCAAGAGGAAAGAGGGAATGGTGGGCAAAAAAGATGAATATGTTTATAGTCTAACAGGGAGCATATAAAAATGGTTTGGTTTGTCAAGGTCCAATGATTATTTCTCCTCCGCCCCATCTCTCGTTGACTGGCTGGCACGGATACACCATTTACCGCTTGAAGCCTATATGAGAGAAAATGGGGGCTCCTCTGCAGGATCAGCTCCTTTTGGGAAGTTGTGCCAGGATCAATTACGGAGCTGATATAGGAGTTTCTGTGAGGTGTATGAGGACAAAAAAAAATCTTCTACACTCATGGTTTGTCAGAGGGCATAACCCGCACCAAAACATTTTCCTTCTAAAGTAATCTATGATCTTATGAGATGCCATGTAAAAAAATAAAGGCTTTAATTCAGAGTAATAACAATCCACCCTTAAATTCCTATTGTCATTAACATATGCTTTTCACAATCAATATGTCACGCCTACTGCCTTTATTGTAACTTTTCAGAATAAACAAAGAAAATTGGCTTATCACCATAACCAACTGAAAACCATTGCACTGATTGTAACCTCTCCACAAGGCAACAGTCATAAAAGTACAAATGTATACAAAATTACAGTTCCAAAGCAAAATACTATCACTCTTAAGAGAGCCTAATAAGGCTCAATGTAGTTCCTATAGCCACAGTTTGTTTGGGTAAATTACAAACACCAAAACCCTTTCCTAGTACAGCAATCTGTGAAACACTATGTATTAAAGAACCTGCAACCAAGCTTTAGCACAGTGTAATAACAATCCATCCTTAAATGTCTCTTGTCTTTAATGCATGCTTTTAACAATAAGTAGGTTGGGACTAATAACTCTCAACAGAGCTTATAAATAAACATCATAATTAATTCCCCAGGGTTTGTTGGAGTTGGTGGCTAATGTCTAAACCCTAGCCTACTATAGTAATCTGTGAGATTCCTTGCACCAAAATACCTTTAATATGGAGTAATAACAATCCACATGTAAATGCCTATCACCTTTAACACATGATTTGCACAAAAAATATGTCAGGTCTAGTGCCTTTATCATAACATTTAATAATAAACAGAGCCGGCCTATAGCCATGATCATTAGCTTGCCTCCACGACCAACTGCTGTAAGAATCAAGCACCAAGAATAAATCTTCCACAAGTCAAAAAGTGCAATACATGCAGTTTTTAATAGAAGCCCGCAAATGTGTCCCAATCAAATCTTGTACTCACGGGGACCAACATGTGGGTGGAGCCTAAGCCCCTCTCTCTGTAGGACTCTGTAGCTCTTTTTTGTTGATCATATATAGACAGGTGACAGTTGCATTGTCATGTCAGACCAAAAAACATCCATGTAGATGAATGACTGCCCTACTCTCATCTGTACTGCTACCAGAGAAACACACCATAAATTATGTAGTTATCAAAGACACTTGAACTGTACTACAATGTTGTTTGTGCCTCTGAAAGTTCAAGCTCAGGCAGCTGGATAAATAAGCAAAATGATCACAGCTGCATGGACGGCAATCACTTTTTTGTTTATGGAAGCACACAACTTCTGCTGAATCAAAACAAACTCCTGGTTCCTAAAATGTGGGTGGAGAAAAAGGCCCTCTTCCTGTGATTCTCACATAATTGTCTGGAGGCAGCTGTGCTGTCAAGCCAGACCATAAAAAGCCTGTTCTATGTATGTCCAAACCTAAAGCAAGAACTTCCTTTTATGGTGGGAGCATTATTTAGAAAAAGTCAGCAGTACTATCTACACAATATTCTTAATATCATAGTCTCAAAAGAACAGCTATTATGGATAGAGTAGTCAAATCCATTTAATGCATACTACCCAAGCTGACTCTTAACAAAAGACGAATCCTCAAGTGAAATCAATGTAAGACACAAGTGTTTGTTACAAATAGCGAGTACGTGTATCACTGCATAGGTATGCTTATGCAACTACAGATACAGAGAAAACCTGCATATTCCAACGGGCAAGTTATGAAAAGCCAAATCGAATTGTATCTTTAAGGCCACACCCAAGGTTGGTCTCTGAAGTGGAGTGCATGTTAATGTTTGTGTGCGATTTGGAAATTCGCCAAGTCTCTAAATCGCTGTCCAAAAAGATTGTATGATCCTGAGATTTCAAACGAGTCACCTATTTGGTTGTTCGGGTTGCTACATTTATTGCTGCTGTGATGTTCTCCAATTCTAGTTTTATTTTAATCTTCCTTTATGTCATACCGCACGGACAATCATGTATACAACAAAATAACTCATATGGTTTGTGACAGAGTTGTTTCCAGGGCGTATTGCATTGTTTCAGTTTATTGGCTAGAGGAGAATAAGTAACAACACAAGTGATTCTTTCAGCTTTTTCTCTGGTCGTAGTTTCGAGGAGTGCTTTCCTGTTATTATTTCTGAACTTTCCTTTTCCTTTTATTAATTCTATTGTTGTATCTCCTTGCCTCTACTTTTTCAAATAGATCTTGTGCTTGTTCTATGTATCTTTCTTCCTGAGTACAATTTATTTTAATATGTAGAAGTGACCAAAGGGCAAATTACCTTCGGGGACCCTTGGATGCTGACCATCACAGAGCAAAGGGGAGTTTATGTCAGATGTTTTTGCTTATACACTACTTATCAAAGCTGCTTCATAGGGTTCATTAACAACAATGTTGCTGCTGTGTTCAGTCTCAGAGAGGAAAGTGCGAGCAGCTTACATATCCTATGACCCACAAGTCAATCTCTTAATGATACCCTGTTTATAGTCTTACGGGGTCAAAGGTCACAGGTAGAACCGACATGCACTGCAGCTCTTGGAGGCAAAGTAGAGGAAAGATGGCAGGAGGCATCATGCTGTTCTTCATCTGCACAGCACACCATGTTCACAGGGTATGGTAGGGAGACTCACTCACTCTGGTCCCTCATATCTCAAGCCAGTCTGCTGTTCTGGGAAGTTCCCTCCTGTAGGATACTACAAGTGGCCTCCTCCTTTTCAAAGACTTCCTCGTAAAAGGGTGTGCTCTGCTCCACTCTCTCAGCAGGCCAGGCAGATCCACAGCGCTTCTCTAGAACATCGTTGCAGACTGTCAGATGATGGGCCCTCACCTCTGGGAGACTGGCTACCAGTGATCCCAAGAGTTTCCCTGGCTCTCTCTAGAGTGTCATCGTTTAAATTCGTGAGAAAAACCTGGAATCTTTGGGGAAAATGTCAACCTTTCTCTTATAGTCCTTTTCCAGTCAGGGAGTGTTGATTCTTGTACTTTTCTGAGATGGTTCGCTCATTTCCGTCCTCTGCAGGGTAGGCATAATCTTTGTCTTTGTCTTCAGGCGATGGTCCTATAGTAGGAAGTGAAGAGAGTTGCCTCTAGAGAGAGTGGCCAAAAGAAGAGCAAAATGAGAAGTGAAACCCTAACACCTGACAGCCATGAACCCCATCACCAATGACTACACCAGATACTGTGAATCATACTCGCTTGGTTTACTAATGCACAGCAAACGTTCCTTGCTACTTCTACTACCCTGGATAATATCTCCGTAGTTATGCTGGGCCTTCCCACATGCAAAGAACCAGGAAATTATGGTCTCCCTAGTGAGTTGTTCAAAGCATCTTCTAAACCACTCACTGCAAAAACGCTTGAGGTTTACAATGAGGTATTATAAAAAGTCCTAGTGACATTATTAAAACCAGGCAAGATCCCTACGAAATGTGATTCACACAGGCAACTCTCTTATTAATATTCATACTAACATTTTGGCAAAAGTCCTAAGGAATACATTTCTGCTACTTCTCCCAAATATTGTTCTGCCAGACCAGATGGGCTTTATCCCCAGAAGATCTGCGCATAATTTACATACCCTTTGGCATTTATTTATCAGCAAAACATGAAACAGAGGTGGTGGTGGTCTTTCTAGGTGCCTCCAAAGCATTACATTGCTTGGAATTGAAATATTTATTTGATATGGTGCATAGGGTAGGCATCCCACCAGCTTCCTTCACTACCTTCAAAGCGCTGACTGGGATTTCCATTAATTGGAATAAATCCAACATATTCTTCCTCACACCGGGAACTCAAATGTGTGAGACTGAATTTCCCCTTTCGTAGGCATAATCCTCCTTCAGATATCTGGGTAACTGGAAAGACTGAGCCAAAACAACTGATGGAATGGAAATCTATGGAACAGTGGTTGTCCAAATTGAAGAACAAATTAAAAGATGGATCAACCTCCTTATATAGCTCATACAGAAAACTGCCCTAATGAAAATGATCATCCGACCTAAACTACTGCATCTATTCTACAATATCCCTAGCCCGCTAAATAAACAGTTGTTCAAAACTCTTAAATCACACATGGTCACCTTGGATTGGTTGAGAAGTCGGCTAGAATCAACTGGGAGACATTGGGAAATAGGGTGCTGGTAAAAAACCGACCCTGAGTGCGAAAAAGGCTGCTTTATTGAAACAGGTGCACAATAACAAACAGAAACCTAGGTAAACTGACCTTAAAACTTACCTCCTCACTAGCACTTAATTTGCTGACTATGACCTACCCCACTTCCACCCCAACTACCCACCCAAAAGCCCCTCGCCAATAAGCATCTCCTTGTTACATAAACATCTCAAACTTTTAACTTACCCTTCCTTCCTATAACTGTAAATCTTAACTCTAAACAACTATCCTTTGATCAACTATTTACTAATCTTAACTTCCTGCCTATCTTCATTCCCAAGGTTTTACCAATTCAAATTTAACACCACTTTTTGTAGCCTTCTGTAAAAACGTTCCATGCCACTGCTATGTACCTGTCTCAAGCAACGAATTACACAACCAAACCCCATGCGCACCTGTTCCCACAGAAATGGTCCACAGCCCTCCTACTCTTATTGTTACCCAACCTGGCAAAAATTTAGGGATGGGCGGGTGGGGGAAAAAGCTAACAGCTACGCTGCTTGCCAGCCACCAGGTCACCAAAATTAAAAAGGTGGCACTGAAGCTCAAAAGAGCCCATATAATGGCACATTAGGCTACATTGGGCTACACTATAGACCAAAAGCCTGCAAGACTTCCTTACAGGGATAGTCACTCTTGACTGCACCTCTTTTTTTAAACCCCCAGGGGCAGACCTCACTACATTCAGCTGCCCCCAAAGACCCCATTGGGAAATAGGGCGCTGGTAAAAAACTAACCCTCTTGTAAGTGTGAAAAAGATTGCTTTATTGAAGCTGTGCACATTAACCAATAGAAACTTAGGCCAACTGGCCTTACAAACTACCTCCTCACTAACACTTAATTTGCTGACCATGACCTACCCCCTTCCAGACCTACTACCCACCGAAAGGCATCTCCTTGTTACATAAACATCTCCAACTTTTAACTTAGCCTTCCTTCCTATAACTGTAAATCTTAACCCTAAACGAATATCCTATGATCAACTACTTCTTAATCTTAACTTCCTGCCTACCCCCATTCCCTGTGTTTTACCAATGCAAATTCAATACCACTTTCCTTAGCCTTCTGTAAAAAAACTTTACATTCCACTGCCACCCAGAAGAAGGTAAAACCTGACTTTTTCTGTCCCCCCTTTATGAGCCTGTGTCACATCCTTTTCATATTCTCCAATTCAGAGATTTCACCACTACCTCCTTTAATTCCAATAAATATAACTCCATCCCCAACCTAGAGAGGTGTAAACCATCACTACGGAAAACCTCAACATTGTCATATTTAATGTCTGAGTAGCAGACCCTACCAAATCCCAACTCTCTACAAAAATGACTAATCTCCTTATTCAGTTTCCCACAAGCCCTGTCTACTGCTGCAGGCTTCACTGCACCCCTCCAAAGTCCATAATACATGGCAACCAGACCACCGAGCCTTCACTCGTCTCAAATCCTGTTTCATGGCCCTCATCAACACCACTCCCGTTTCCTGAACCAAATCATTTTCTCCGAAGTGCAAGATTAATACATCTGGGCATTTTTCCCTCACCAGCATCTTGTTCAACCAACTTATCAGCTCACACCATCTCGTGCATCCCTTGCCCTTCCAGGTCACTGCGATCCCAAGAGGTATAAAACCCAAGCTGGACACAATCCCTCCTTGTAACGCTTGGTGTTCCTCCCACTTGATGAAAGAGTATCCTACCACCCATAGAGAAATGTCCTCCACCTCCGGACCCGATACAGAACCTGCAACAGAAAAAGATGCAAATATCAGGCACAAGGGAAAGGAGCAAATGCATCCTCCCCAGGGGCGCGCACGTATCTCCTAAAGCAGTTGGATGACCACCATCCTAACCACATGATATCTGAAAAGAGGAAACCCGGGGACCTGCTCTTTGCTGGAACACCATCCCTCTGCACGCTCTACATAGCACTGCCCAATTTGCTCCACGCGCTACTGGACAAGTCACATGGTCTGAAACAGCATGCAGCACCACATTCTTGCCTTGTGCTCTCTGGTCTGTTTTAGTGCTGCGCAGCCACACAAACAAACTGCCTTCGCTCAAGGACACATCTTTCCACAACACACAGTTCTTTTATTTATTGCCCACCAGTTCTGATGCTGGAAAGACCTCCAAAGAACATCCATGACATTAGTGCAGAAAAGAGTGCTGTTTCTGCCTCCCTTCTGCAGATCTGAGGAAGCAGCTGCAGCATATGGCTGAAAATGTCCATGGAAAATGTCTCCTATCTCGCCCTACTCAACCTAGTTACCTTGCCCATCCTTCCAGCATTTTTTGCCCTAGTTCCCCTGCGGACGAAGCATACCCCCATATCAGCTTTTCTATAAAGGTGATACTTGCTAGTTTACCTGCAATGCCTACCCTGGACAGTCCCTTATCCATTAACTCCAACATAAACTGAATTACTTCCTCAGATCTGTCTCAAATTTCCCCCCTATGGCAGGCCCCCATCGTTAAGAACTCTGCCTATGTCTGGCCATATGCTGTCCTAATAGATTCTGCAAGTGATCCCACAACCAATTTTACCACCCTCTGTTGCCTACTGACCAAAGTTCCGCTGGTATGGGTGCATGCTTCTATCTGTCTCCTTGGCCAGCCCACAGAACCTCTCCCACTGAAAACGAGACAAAGCATCTGCAGTGTCATTTTCCACCCCCAGAACATGTCAGGCTCTAAAAGAAATGTAATGTCGCAAGCAACCCAGCACAAACACCCTCAACAATTTCAACACTTGTTCATCCCTGACCGACCGACTGTTCACCATGTAGACCACAGCCATCTTGTCCACCCTGAAAAACAATTTCCTGTGTGCCAAATCTGTGCCCAATAGTCTCATTTCCACTACCAGTGGGAAAAGCTCCAAAAACGAAATTCTTCAGCCTCCATACCTCCACTGGTCCGGCCACTCCTTCGCACACCACCTGCATATCCAAAACAGGCCAAAACCCAGTCCCCCAACTACATCCCAAACAATCTGTACGTCACATTTCATCTCATCTTGCCTAGCCAATGGTATTCAATTGAAAAACTCCAAAAAGAAAGACCATATCCTCGGGTTCTCCTTAATTCCAGCTGACAAACACACATGATGGTGCAGCAGGGTACCCCGGAGAGGGCCAGGCATAATCGACTACAGAAGATCCTACCTGTCCTGACTCCCCCCAAGCAAAATTGAGATGCCCTGGCAGTACCTGTACTTCTCTCACTCTCACCTTCTCTTTAGCCAGCATGCTAGCCACTAATGCCAGAAAAGCCTCCTTCGGTCCGTATCCAGTTCGATCCCCAAAAAGGACAAAAATGTACCTGGGCCCTACTTTATTTCAGGTGCAAGTGGGACCTTCAAATCATCCTTGAGCTTCTGGAATGTTACCAGCACTAGTTGGCAGCCCACTGAGCCACTTGTCCCCACAAAGAAAAAGTCATCTAGATAATGTGTTACCAGCCGGTGACCCGTATTCCATGTATAAAAAGCCATTGTAAGAAGGAACTGAAACATTCGAATAGAGCACAAGATGTGGAGCAGCCCATTACTGGTGCCTTATCCACATACCATTTGCCTTCAAATTGTATTCCCAACAGCTGGAAGTCATCCAGATGTACTGAGAGCAGTCAAAAGACTGACTTCTCATCGCTTTTTGCCATTAAGGCCCCTCATCTTGCTTCCACTGTAAAGGACATGGCCACGTCCACTGAGGAATAGGATACTGGGAAGAAATCATTCACCAACCCACCCTTTGGCCAAGACAAGTACTGAATTAACTGAAACTGGCCCACTTCCTTCTTTGGCACCACTTCTATTGGTCACACAATCAGATTCTCTGTTGGCCAGCCATGGAATAGGCCTGCCATTCTACCCTCCGCAACCTCCTTGTCTAGTTTTTAGCTCACTGCCTGCTTATGCTTTTTAGCAGAGCGTAAATTATCCGCCCACCTGCGAAACCTAGGACTCTCATACCCAAGATGGAAATCCTTCCTTCAAAATTTGAGCCTCAAATGGCCGGTCACATAGATCCAGCTAGTACTCCAGCCTACGCAATTCAACCGGAGTATGTGCTTTGTCCTGCAGGTCCTTGTGCCCCTCTACCCCTTCTATCTGAAAATTGTTTTGGATCCTGCTGTGATCCCTGGCCACCTGCATAACTGTGCCACTGGCTCATGGGTTGCCCCTCAAAACCCCCTGTTTTCCTGAAGCAGTGTATGAGCGCGGGTTGGCCTGCGCACTTGGAACACTCAATCCTAAATCTGCAATATTTTTGAGTGCACATCTACTTATTGTAGTCCCAGCAGGCTCCTTTTGACCCATCCCTGCCTTTCGTTGACTGACCCATGCCCGCCCTCGGATGGGCACCCTTAAAGGGCTTATAAACTATTGGTAAGCCGCTGGCCGGGAAAATTGTTGTTCTAAATTTTGCTAGGCCCATGAGGTGCTGCTATAAGTCAGTATCCAATTCTCCCCAAAGCTTCAGGATCCCAAGCTAGCCATGCCCAAAATTCCTCATCATACTGAGCCTAAGCATACCCACCAAAATTCAGCTGTGCCTTCCGGATTACACCTATATATTTGAATAGGGCCAACAGCATTCTGGGAATTTTTTGCAATAAGTGCTGGCGTATATTAAAAATGCCTCTGTCCAATTCTCAATAGTTAGAGAAACTTTTGGCACCTTTGCTTGCTCATATTCTTCTTTTGACACTTCTTTTGAATGCACTTCCCTATGAAGAAGTTTGAGCATTTTGACATATTCCCTCTTCCATATCCTTTCTTTAATGGTCAGCACGGGGTGGGCCCCCAATAGCTTCATCATTCCCATGTAGGCAAGGTCTTTGATTTTCAGCTCTTTGCTTTCTGGGCCCTCCTTTTTGTCCTTGTTGTCTTCTGTGTCCTTCCCCTTGTTCCCCCCATCCACTCTCGAAAGTTGCAGCCTTGTTGCCCTCTTTCCTTGTTTCACCCATCTCAGCTTACTTAGTAGCCACCTAAATCACCTTGTCTGTCCCCACTCCCATATCCATCACATACATGCCTTTGTACTGTACAGATGCTCCGGCTGCCCTTCAGTACCACTACCTGCATCTACCCCCATGAGTATCAACACTGGGCCCTCGTCCTCCATATTGCTCTTACCTGGCTCCAAGGTCGATGCCTGTGCAGGTGCTTGTCACCTCGCCAGTGGCCTCCTGGTCTCTGTGCTCTGCTGTTGTCGTGCCTGCAACAATCTAGACAACAATACATTAGCCACACCTCTCGCCCGTGTCCCCTGATCCATGTCTTCTGTCCATTCGTCCTCACGCACCTGACCTTTCTCAAGGCTTTCTTCCCCGTAGTCCAACATAGACGCTCTCAAAGTGTCTTCCTGCCTGGCCCGTATCCTATCCTCCCTGTCGTAGTGCCCGAGCCTTGAGTATTTTTGCTGTTCTATGGGCCAACACCCAGTGTCAAGGGGGGGCTGCCTGAACACCACTATACTGGTCTGCTGGCCCCATCCACGCGAAGATTGCTGGCAGTCGCCCTAGACCTACCCACTGTTGGTGCCACAGAGGTCGCCATGGACCTACTTCCACTGGCTGCAATGGGATTCCCCGCAGGTGTCCAGCGAACCACTCTGGGCCCAACTTTCTCTTCATCTAGGTGCATTTGAGCTGCCCCAAGCTCTACTGAGTCTGGAAACCAACATTCATCCACCTGCAGAAAAAAGAGGAGAGGGGTGGTGTGCTGGTTCCTCTGCCCGCCCCCTCGTTCTGAGCCCAAAGCTTGCATGGACCTTGTCCTGAACCCTCTCTCGCTGACCCCATGCCTCTTTCTTGGGAGATGGACCCCCTTGCTGCACTTTCCTCCCTTCTCCAATGGAGCCCTGGTAGGAAAACCTATACATTTTTTTCTGTGTTTGTGTGCTTTAGGTCTTATGCTAACGAGTTGCTAGGAGATGTGCTTGTTTCCGGACTCTGGGATTCTAATAAATATTAGAAAACTTCAAATTGGTGTGAGCACAGATTTCTTTAACAACGTGTGCTGTTGCAGGGAAGTGCCTGCGCTTGGTGAAGGTCAGGGACAAGGGCTTAAACTGGGCTCCAGAGGAGGACCTCAGGAGTCAAGGTAAGCCAAAGAATTCTCAGAAAGGGGGAGATTGAGTGGAGAGCAGCCCACTGCTTACCTCACTGATCACATCAAGCAGAGCTAGAGCAATTTGAAATGTATGATATGTGAAGTCCGATTGTGTTTATTGGATGTTAAAGATTTTAAAGGAACTTGGAAAGTGTTGTCCGGTCAGGTGATGAAGGGACATATCATTTATTGGGTCATTATCAGGGAAGTTACTAGTGTAAATGAAGTTCAAGGTACAGAGCAGAAGGGTCTAGAAAAGGTGCAGAGAAGGAGGAAGGGACAAAGGAGAATCTAGAACCCTAGAACAATCCCTAACAAATGAATGTGTGAGTGAAAAGGGGATGCTGAACCAGACGCACTGGAACCTCTGCACGATTCAACAGGCTGTGACAAAAGAAATGGGGGTCTATGGCCAGGTATGTCAGATACTTTCCTACCTCTCTCTACAAGAGTAGACATAAAAAAGCTGTTGGTCCCACCCTCATCCTTTTACCCTTCTCAACACCCACCTCACAGGATAAGCTACAGCACATGACTGACAAGCACCTTGATGCTTGTCTGATAGTGAACAAAGGTCTAATCAGAAAAATGGGTTAAAGAAATCGAAACAGAAAGACATCTTGGCCAAAGAGACTTTTTCCCATATGATGTACTACCAGTATGGCAAAGGAAAATGCAAGTATAAAAACAAGCATTTGCAATGCAATCGGTCTTGCGTTTGCTCGAGTTAGAGCTATTAGCGCTGTAAACTCCTAACCGGACTTTTCTTGCCACATAAACTGAAAATCAAAAGTAAAACAGTCTCACATAAGTGAGCCGACGGTCGCCATGAGCGCGAAGCAGACACACAAAAGGAAACAGAAGTTTGCTTGCAGTGAAACGTATCAGCAAAAGTGCAATTATCCACGAAATAGGCAAAAGTGCAATTATCCATGCAAGGGGTCGATGCCATGCTCGACTACTGCCCAGCGAGATCGCGATGCCTGCCCAGCAAAATTGTGCTGCGAAATAAAGAGAAAAGGTAGCCCAGAAACCATGCTGTAAACATGGAGTCTCATACGTTTTCAGTAGTTGGCCAGTGCCCTCGAGGAAGGCTAAACACTGGAAGAGGCATTACCTATGCATCAAATCAAGCAAATTTTAAAAGGCAAGCTGACGAACCAACCAAACTGATGGGCGTTACATGGACGTGGTTAAAAGCCCACAGAGAGATTACACCAGGGACAAAGCGGTTTACGCTTGACCCTCAAAAACACAGGAAGAGGAAGAGAAAGACAGAAAAACATAATAACAGAGGGAGAAAGCAGAGACCTGCAAAAGAAGGATAAAGAGGTGAGGAGTGTCTGGGGTGGGGTGGGGAGGTGGGCAGTGGGTGCGAGAGTACTCACCCTTGGTTCAGCACCCCATGAACTTTGGGTGCCAGCACCTTTTACTCTACAAAATGAGGCACCCCCTACCCAGCGCTTACCACTTCGGATCTAGTTACACCTCTGTCTACATAAACAACACACCCTCCCCTCGGGTTTAAGAAACAAAGCACTTTACAAAGAGATTAGGGAAGGAGCAGTGTAATGGAGCCAGATGGGGTTGTTTCTATACAAACTCCTTAAGGTCACCACGGATCTCCGCTTTGCTAAACATTGGCCCAGGCACGCAGAGAACAGCACAAGGTTAAACTTTAAACCTTAGCGAGCCAGGCAGCAGGATGTGTGCTTCCGATTGTGAAACCTCCTGCCCCAGGTGTGGCCACGTAAATGTAAAGGTCTGAAGATAGAAGTATGCAGCTTCCGCATAGCGCCCAACACACCAACGCCTCAAAGCGCTACTATCAGATAGCATTGTTCTGCACTAAATTAACTGATGGATTGAAGTGCGGGTCTGCCTTGAGTACAGGTGACCTGCAGGATTCACAATCGGAGGCCAAATTCAGGCCTGAAAACGTTTAAACCCCATCCCATAATGCACTGAGCGAGCCAGTCTGACCCCTTCTAGCATGAGATTTCAAGGGGGTACCCCGTGCCAAAGTAATTTTACGCCCAGGGTGACCGGACACAACTTTTACAGTTCTGAGGTTTGAGTTAGCACATCAGTGCATTCTGGGAGTTGTAGTGGGCCCGTTTTAATTGAGCCCATTGCACCAACGCACCTGCTGCGAATGAAATGTAAAAGCAACGTCCAGGAATGGAACAGTGGGGTCCTGGTGATATGGGGCATCCGGACAGCCTTTTCATCAGTTCTCCAAGTTTCCCAGGTCCATGGTGATATGCTGCTCCAGTTCAGGGTTTTAATTTGAATTCTGGGACTTGTGGTCTTGTTTATTACATTATAAAGGAAGACTCCAAGTACCAGAATTCAAAGGGAAAACCCTGGACTGGACTATCGCATTACGCATGAACCTGGGAATCTTGGCAGCTTTTCATGGCGGCAACCTGAACTCTCAGGCACTTTGATGGGACGCAGGCCTCCTCCTCTCGGAGGGGGCCTGTGTTAGCCACCTCCAGAGTTATACATTTAAATCTGTTGCCATGGCGACGGCTGATGCTTATAGCTGGGCAGGCAGTGTCAACAAGCTGCTCTGTTGTAATGCCGGAGGGACGGGGCTTTACTGCAGGGATGTGTGGTCTCATTGTTGTGGCCTGTTTGTGGCCCCAGAAGGCGGGGTGCCTCCCTTTGTCCACTCAGCCCCCCTCCTTATCAAGGGGTGGGCAAAGCCGGCCTTGGATAGCCCGTGTCGTGCCGCCTCCCCTTGAATCGAGAGAGAGAGAGAGAGAGAGAGAGAGAGAATTAAGGGCTCTGTGCAAGTTATCTATGGATCCCATCGGCAAAAACATGTATTCATCGACGCAATTTACACAGCAATACATTTCCTTTTTCTGTTGCATTACAGTACTTTGAATAACCCATCTTCTCTTACGTTCTGTTGTACTAGGATTAAAGTGTGTTTTCGGATGCTACAATCACTGCCCTGCAGCAGCCGCATGGATCTATTTGTCACGATGTAAAGTGTGACCTGTGGATTACACACACATCTCTCTTGCACGTGCATTGCCCACCTAAGCTACCTTACCAGAAACTTGCTTGATACAATCAATTTTCTCAGCAGAGGTAGCGGTTGAAGTGGCTCAATTGGGCACTGCTAGAGAAGCGCAGTGTCACCAAATTTGGGTGACCAGCATTTGCTTGAGGTGAGCTATTAGCATTGTAAAAAAAAAAAAAAATGCAGCACAATCGCACTATTAAAATGCAGCACGATCGCGCTGCGTGGAAAATAAACGGATAAAGTAGTCCGGAAACCATGCACAAAACATCGAGCCTCGTATGTTTTTAGTAGATTACCGGTGCTGTGTAGGTGGGCTAAACACCAAAAGGAATGACGTATGCATGCCTTTCACAAATGAAAGCAAGCGGATTTTAGAAGGCAATCCAAAAACCAATGTAAGTGACGGACGTGACATGGGCGTGGTTGTAAACCCAAAGAGAGATTAGAGAATGGGACAGAGTGCAAAAGTGCTCGTCCATAACAATGGGCTGGACTCACTAATTATGATGGCATACCCTCAACCTGATGGAATTCCACTGGCTCCCCAGGAAAGCCTTCATCATATCTTAAGTCAACTGCATTATTTACTAAGCCCTTATGACCAGTATCTCACATATCTACTTACTTACAATCTTACTAAGAAGTGTAAAAATAAAAAAAAAACACCAAGACAGCAGGCCTCTTGCATCCTGGAACAAAATCTGCATAGCATTATGACCACATCCAATTCTGCTCCAATTTACGAAACAGTTGAAGAAGCATTTCTGTTAGAAATGGGTGCATCATTTACAAGCCCCTTGCACCGCCATTGCGTCATTTTTTTTTTACACATTGGCAATGAGGGCTCTACACTGCTCCATATTTACAAACTGACACATTGGACCGAATGCATCAGTTTTTTCCCTGCTTCACAATTTACCTGTCCCATGTATAATGTATGCAGTATAGGGTTTCCCACATAAAAAAGCCATGTAGATTGATGCAGTGAAATGTACAACTTTTTACTGCGACACTCAATGACTTTACGGCGTCAAAATTTTAATGCATTCTCAGACCAGGTGTAAAATTGATGCAGGACTTTCTACAATAGGACTCTCCTCGCATAGCTGGAGTTGCGTCAGTTTTACAACGCAAATCCAGCAATGCGTCACTTTAGCACCAACAGATGTGTCAGAATTTCTGACACATCCGTGAAAACGTGCAGGATGGAGCTCTGTATTGTAAATACAATGCATTCGTGGTGTCGTTAGGGTATTTGCAGCAGGTGCAAGAAATATGATGCATCAATGCCCATGCATCAGTTTCTTGTAAATGAGACCCATGATCTTTAGTTGCCAGTGATTTGCACCCTGTCCAAGTAGGGAACCTCACTCTAGTCAGGGTGAGGGAGCCACACAGTTAAGATACACCCTGCTCACCCCCTTGGTAGCTTGGCTCAAGAAGTCAGGCCTATCTCAGGGGCAATGTGTAAAGTATTTGTACAAACACACACACATGGTAACATAGTGGAATCACCACAAAAGTACTCCACACCAGTTTAGAAAAATAGCCAATATTTATCTGAATAAAACAAGACAAAAACGACAAAAATCCAACATACACAAGCAAAGATACGAATTTTCAAAGATGAAGTCTCAGTATAAGGCTTAGATACATAATAGATCGAACTAGGGCTATCATGATGTCTTGACAGAGTTGTTCCCAACAGTCCAATGCCACTTGTAAGGGAGTGGGGGCCAGTCACAGAGTCACACACACCCCAGGTACAGTACCTTGGGAAATAAGGAAACAAAAGATGTTGCAAAGAGTTAGGGAGATGAGGCACTGCTGGAGCTGGTGCGGAGTTGGTTCCTTACTGCTATAGGGCAGGTGAGGCATTGGTTCTTTACTGCTAGGCAGGGGAGGTGGGGCATCAGCTCCTTGCTGTTGCCGGGGAGGTGATGCAGGATCAGTTGCAAGGTGTCAGTTCCTTACCACAAGGCAGGGTCGATAAATCCCGAACAGCCAGGCCAGATCCTCCGTAGACCATAAACAAGCATCCTGGGAAACTGGAAGGGCATGGTGAGCAAAAAAAACTGATGGATTAAACCCGATCTGGTACTAGGGGTGAATGTATCATTTGTTCTGCATTCTGTCCATCATCTGTTTTTTTGCATTTGTCGCTCTAACTGGGAAGGGTATGCCCAGTCGTGGGTCCCATGCCTGTGATGTCACCAGATTCAAGCTAGTATAGCTGATGAGGGGTGATACCCGGAAACCATCCCAGGATGCTTGTTTCTGGTCCAGGGAGGACCTGGTCTGGCAGTTCAGACTGGACTGTTGCCAGGGGGAGCAGGGCGAAGACTGATTTGCTAAGGCTGGGTCCAAACTGGGGATGCATGGTGAGCAAAAGAACTGATAGATTAAACCCAGATCTGTGACTGGGGATTGATTGTTTGATGTATTGAGCATTCCATCAATCATCTGGTCTTTTTGCTTTGGCACTCTAAGTGGGAAGGGTATGCCCAGATGTGGGTCACATGCTCACTGTGCCACTGGATTCAAGCTAACCTGGCTGATGAGGGGTGATACCCTGAAACTGGTCCAAGGATACTTGTTTCCGGTCCAGGCAGGGCAGGGTCTGGCAGTTCAGGCTGGACTGTTCCCATGGAAAGCAGAGTCAAGACTGATATGTATATGGCTGGGTCCAAACTGGGGTGGTCTGGTGAGCAAAAAAACTGATGGATTAAACCCAGATCTGTGACTTGGGGTGAATGTTTGATTTGTTGCTCATTCCGGCCATCATCTGTTCTCTTTTCATTTTCTAAAAGTGGCATTTTCAAACTCAAGGTTAAAAATGTAATTTCACCAAAAGATGTATTTTTAAATTGTGAGTTCCGAGACCCCAAAATCCACGGGTCCAATTCACAAAGGTAAACTTTGACCAAAAGTCTAAACTTAGACCAAAAGTCTAAACTTAGACCACAAGTGTAACTTTACTACAAGTTAATTTAGACTTTAGGTCTAAACTTAGACTTTTGGGCTAAACTTAGACTTTTGGGCTAAGTTTACAGTTGTGAATAAAACTCCATATCTCTATCTGCTTCCAATGGGAAATCAAACCTATGAGATATTTCAAGGCAAACCCCATGTTACCCTATGGGAGAGATAGGCCTTGCAATAGTGAAAACCGAATATAGCAGTATTTCACTATCAGACACATGTAAAACACATCAGTACATCTCCCACCTTTTAAAAACTCTACTTTAGGAGTGCCTCAAATGTAGTAAAAGGGAAGGTTAGGGACCTGACAAGTGGGTACACTTGCCAGGTCGAAATGGCAGTTTAAATCCACACACACTGCAGTGGCAGGTCTGAGACAGGTTTACAGGGTTACTCATGTGGGTAGCACAATCAGTACTGCAGGCCCAGTAGTAGCATTTGATTTCCAGGCCCTGGGCACACATAGTGCACTTTACTAGGGCCTAACTAGTAAAGAAAATATGCCAATCATGGAGAAACCAATCACCAATTCAATTCACACAGGGAGCACTTGTACTTTAGCACTTGTCAGCAGTGATAAAATGCCCAAAGTCCTAAAGCCAGCAAAAGTCAGCACAGGATCAAAACTAGGAGATCAGAGGAGGCAAAAAGACAGGGGAAACCACAGCAAGGGCTGACAGGTCTAACACGTGTTCCCACCAGCTGAGAGTGCGTAGAACTACCCAATCTCTTGGGAATTCTCATCACTAAGGTGGAAGAGCCTGGAAAGACCATCAGCATTGGCCTGTTCTGTTCCAGGGCGATGGTCCACTGTAAAATCCATTCCCTGAGGGCCCACCTCAACAGTTTAGGATTTTCACCCCTCATCTGCATTAATAATCTGAGGGGCCTGTGGTCTGTCTGAACCCAGAAGTGAGCCCCAAACAAGTAGGGTCTTAGCTTCTCAGTGTCCAGACCACAGCAAAAGCTTCCCTTTCTATTATGCTGTAGTTCTCTTCCCTGGGAAGTAACCTCCTACTGATGAAGGTACAGACTGATCTAGGCCCTCTTAGTTGAGCTGTGAAAGCATAGCTCCCACACCATGCTCTGGGGTATTTGTCTGCACCACAAATTCATGGGAAAAGTCAGGAGCATTGAGCACGAGTGAGGTGCACATGGCCTCCTTAAGGTGGTCAAAAGCAATCTGACATGCCTCTGTCCAGATCACCTGACGTGCCTACTTCCTAGATGTCAGCTCTTTCAAGGGGGCAACAATGGTCACATGACCCTTGACGAATCTCCTGTAGTAGCCGGTGAAACCTAAAAAGGCTCTCACCTCTGTCTGGGTCTTGGGGTGTGCCCAACCCAGAATGGTGTCCATATCGGCTTGTAGGGGCACCACCTGGCCACTCCCTACCTGGTATCCCAAGTACACCACACACCCCTACCCTATCTAGCACTAACTGGCCTTGATAGTGAGGCTTGCACTCTGCAGGGCCCTTAACACTTCCTGGAGGCGGTGCAAGTGGTCCTCCCAGCTAGAGCTCAAGACAGCTATGTCGTCTAGGTATGCAGCACTAAAGTTCTCCAACCCAGCCAAGACATGGTTGACCAGTCTCTGGAATGTGGCAGGGGTGTTCTCCAACCCAAAGGGCATTACCCAAAACTGGCATTGAAAACGCCAACCTCTCCTTGGTCTCCTCGATCTAGGCAATCTGCCATTACCCAGACATTAAGTTAAACATTTTGAGGAGTTTGGCAGCTCCCAATCGTCAATGAGCTCATCAGCTCGGGGGATGGGATGTGTGTCCGTCTTGGTGACAGCACTGAGCTCCTGGTAGTCAAAACTGAACCTCAGTTCAGGTGTTACACCGAGTGGGGCAACCACCTCAGGGACCAGAACCACTTGGCTGGCCCTGGACTGTTGGAGTGCTCAATCACCCCTAACTCCATCATCTTAGAGAATTCTTCTTTGATGCTGTTCCACACTTTGTCAGTCAACCTGTAAGACTTGTGCTTAACAAGCAGGCTCTCCCCAGTGTCAATACTGTGGGTGCACCAGTGGGAGACCCCAGGAATGAGTGAGAACATAGAGGCGAACTGTCACAGTAACTGCTGACAGTCCCTCTGCCGTTCTAGGGTCAGAGTAGGGCAGAGATTCACATTCTCAATGGACCCATCCTGCTCTTTGGAAGGCAGGAGGTCTGGGAGAAGTTCAATCTCCTCTTCCACCCCACCATCCATGACCAAGAGTATGGTCAACTCAGACCTCTCAAAGTGTGGCTTGAGGCACATCATGTGCAGGGTCTTCAAAGGGATCCTTAGAGTCTGCATTTAAACTAAGTAGGTGACATTACTCTTGTGCTCTCTCACCTCAAATGACCCAGACCATGGGTCTTGGAGAGCACAGGGCTCTACTGGGGCCATCACCCAGACCTTTCTGGCCAGGCTGAAACTCAACCAGAGTAGTATTCTGGTCACACCAGCATTTCATGTCATTCTGGCTAGCTACCAGATTTTCTTGGGTGAGTTTCCAGAAGCGCGCTGTCTAGTTCTTGAAGGCCAACATGTAACAGAATACATCCTGAGGTGGCTTCTTAGGAACTTGCTCCCAGCCCTCCTTTGCCAAACTGAGAGGCCCTATCACAGGGTATCCATACAGAAGCTCAAAAGGGCTGAAGTAAACCCCTTTTGCGGTGCCTCCCTGTAAGCAAACAACAGGCATGGTAACAGGATGTCCCACTTACTCCTCATGGATTCTGAGAGACCCATAGACATGCCCGTCAGGATACAGTTGAACACGTCAACCAACCTACTGCTTTGGGGGTGGTAAGGTGTGGTGAACTTGTAGGTAACATCACATACCTTCCACAAGGACTTCATGTACAGCGACATAAAATTGATACCCCGGTCAGCTACCACTTCCTTGGGGAAACCCACATGGGAGAAGATTCCCATCAGTGTCCTGGCCATGGTGGGCGCAGTCACAGTCCCCAGAGGGCTAGCTTCCGGGTACTAGGTGGCATGGTCCACCAAGACCAGGATAAACCAGTTGCCCATGGCTGTCTTGGGATACAGAGGCCCCACAATGTCAATGCCCACCTGCTCAAAAGGGGTACTTATGACAGGAAATGGTTGAAGGGAAGCTTTGCACCTCCTCCCAGATTTGACACTCGCCTGACAGGTTAGACAGGTCCTGCAGAACACATCTGAGTTTTTCCTCATTTGGGGCCAATAAAAGTGGGTGACAAGCCTGTCAAAGGTCTTGTCCTGCCCCCAAATGACCTGCCACTGGAACGTCATGAGTCAGACCCAGCAGGAAGGCTTTGAAACACTGGGGCATCACCAGCACATAGGCGACCCCAGTCTCAGCAACCTTAGGCTTACTATACAAGAGATCATTCTCCCAGTATATCAGGTGAGATCCAGAGGTGTCACCAGCTGCCTGGGCCTGTTTCTGAAGACCCTTAAGAGTGGGGTGCGCTTTCTGCACTGCGCAGAACTCCTCCCTGGTGGGGCCTCCTTCCGGCTGTCAATGGCTCAGCTCAGGTAGGTTCCTCAGTTGGACCACTTCTTCCCCTGTAGGTTCCGGAGAATCTCCCTCAGGTTCAGTCTCCTCCCAAACCATGGAATCTCAAGAGCAGATTTCCCATGCCCCTTGCCCCTCCTCCTCCTGGCAGGCACCTGGGCCACTGTTTCAGGGTCAAGATCCTTCTGATCACCCTATCTGGTGGCCATGGACTGTGTGGTCATGCATGCTACTCTGGCAATCCTAGCATTTCCAAGTGTGATCTGAGCTCCACCGCCTTCCAGGTGGTATGCTCTAGGTCATTACCTAGCAGACAGTGAAAAGGCGTGGGTGTACTCACTGCTCCCCTCAAGGAACCTGAAACACCCCTCGATTCAAAGGGAACCTGAGCTACCAAACATTGGCACTCACTGTTGTCTACTGCTACATCCTGGTGAACCACATTAGGGATTACCTGTTCATCAAACACCAGATGACAACAAACAGTTGTCATGCTGAGGCCTGTGGCTGTCAGAGCCTCCACCCACTTCACATCAATGGTCACCCACTGCCTGTACTTCTTAGTGTTGTCAGGCATGAGGGTTCTCTGCACCACCTCACCCTCACCCAGGGAGACTAGGGTCAACTCAGCTGGCTCCCCACCATTAACTGGGGCCAGCTCCTCCCCAAGCACCACACTTGCCACACCTAGTGAATGCAGCCCGGTGGGGGGCTGTGTTCACTTGGGACACTAGGAGCTTCCCCTGAAATGGTCTTTCTGATTACAGGTGAAATACTCTAGGGGTCCCTTTCCTGCAGGCCTTCCTGAAGGGAACCAACTCTTCTTCTCAGCAGGGGGTTAGGAATCCTTAACTTGGGAACTGTTTTGGGGCCCTTTATGGAAGTCCTTACATTTATCCTTGTCTCCCCCTCCTCCTTCTGTTGGGGATCCTGCAGACCCTTGTCTGAGTCTTCCACATGCAACTTCTTTTGGACCCTGGTGCTGAGCCAGCCCTTCGCCAGCTTCCTGTGGTCAGTAAGCTTACTGTCAATCAAGTGCTGGTGCAGCTCTTGAAAACAACGACTAGACAAGTGCTCCCATGCAATCAAATTGGACAGCCCCTGAAAGTCTGCTACCTCACTGCTCTTACCCATTCATCCAGTGCTCTGCCAAAGTAATCAACAGACTCCACCCAAGTTTGAGAACCAAGTTTAGTACTCTCCCTAAACTTTACCCAGTAACTTTCTGGTTTGAGACCATATCTCCTGGTTAGGGCTTCTTTCATGGCAGAGTACCTCATCTGATCTCCTTGCTCTAACACAAACCAGGTGTCCCTGCCCTCCACCGAGAATTACTTTCACAGGCTTGCCCCCCTATTTCTCTCAGAGACAATGTTCATACTCATTGCCACCTCATAACACCTGAGCCACTGCTCCAGCAAACCAGCTCTTCTTCCACGCACAACAAAATCCTTCACCACATCCTTGGGTATACGTACTGTCCCCTCAGACTGCAATGCAGATCTGCTGCCACCATCTATGCTGGACCTGCTTTTCAAGTCCATTCCCTTCAAGCTCAGCTCATGAGCTAAGATCATTTTCCTTTTGTCCATGGACAGTTTCTTTGCCTTCATTTCCAGTTGAGCCTTTCAAGCTCCAAATTGTTCTTCCTCGCTTCCTGCCTTGTACTCCATCACCTCTGTGGTCAGACCCTTTGAAGAAACACTGCTGCTGCGTTCCTTTGAGGGAGGCATATCCTGATTATCTACAAAATCACCATGCAGACTCTGCTCCTCTCTATCCACAATAGCACTCTCCTCCTCTGTGGGCCCACCAGCCTCCTTTGCTGCCAACCAGGCCCTCAGCACCTTTTGTAGCTCCTCCTTTCTAGTGAGGCTTGTAATAGGATATTTGAGCTCCTTGAAGAACTTTTTGAGCCGAAGCACCGAATAGGTCTCCGACCTCTCCTGCTCATACACCAAATCTGCAGCTCCAACTGAGACATGATTGACTGAGACATGATTGTGAATAAAACTCAAAAGTTGCAAAGTTCAAGAAGGCAAAAAGACCCAAAAAGAAAAAAGAAAAACAGTATGTGGTCACGTAATAGTCTGCGATATGGAAGTAGTGTACACCAATCACTGTATGTCAAGTACAAATACAAGTCCAGTCCTTACTGTTGATCACCAATGTTAGAAATGGCATCTCTAGTTGGCAGTCGTTTGCACCATGTTCAAGTAGGGATCCTCACTCTAGTGAGGGAAGGAAGCCAAACAGCTAAAATAACCCCTGCTCACCATCTTGTTAGCTTGGCTTAAGCAGTCAGGCTCATCTCAAGGGCAATGTGTAAAGCATTTGTTAACAAAGTAACACAGTGAAAACACCACAAAAGTACTCCACATCAGTTTAGAAAAATAGCCAATATTTATAGGAATAAAACAAGAATAAAATGACAAAAAAACAACATACACAAGCAAAGATACACATTTTTAAAGATTAACTCTCAATATAGCACTTAGAAATACAATAGCTCCAGCTGGGGCTAACCAGTCTTGATGGACTTGTTCCCAAGAGTCTGACGGCAATCACGAGGGAGTGCGGGATGGTCACCGAGTCCTGCAGACCCCATGTACAGTACCTTTGGTTAACAATGAGGAAATGAAGATGTTGCCCGGAGTCGGGGAGGTGAGGTATTGCTGGAGCCGGTGCGCTGTTAGTTCCTTACTGCCATCTGGGAGTTGAGGCATCCGTTTCTTATTGCCTAGATGCTGACAGATAACATCTTTGATGTCTCTGAGACTTCTTAACAGGAGGCAAGGTCAGTCCATACCCTTGGAGAACCTTTGGAAGCAGGATATAGAAAGCAAAGTCCAGTCCTTTCACTGCCCAGTACAGAAGCAGCAAGTAGCAGGCCAGCACAGCAAAGCAACAGGCAGAGAGCCAATCCCTCCAACAGCATCCAGCTCTTCTTTCTGGTAGAATGTCCTCAGTCCAGAAGGGTTCTAACTATGTGGTTTCAGAGGTCCAGTACATATACCCACTTCTGTCTTTGAAGTAGGCGAACTTTAAAGAGATGTTTTTGTAGTGCACAAGACCCTGCCCATCCCTGACTTGGCCCCAGACACACTCCAGGGGGTTGGAGACTGATGTGTTTCAGGACAGGCACAGCCCTATTTAGGTGCAAGTGTAAGCTATTCCCACCACTCTAGCCCAGGAAGACCCATCAGGAAATGCAGGTCACACCTCAGCTCCCTTTGTGTGACAGTCTAGGAAAAATTCACAAACAGCCCAACTGTCATCCTGACCCAGACGCGTATTCCACAGACAGGCAGAGGCACAGAATGGTTAAGCAAGAGAATGAGTCCTTTTCTAAGAGTAGCATTTTCAAGCTCACAGTTTAAAAAACAACTTCACCAAAAGATGTATTTTAAATTGTGAGTTCAGAGACCCCAAAATCCACATCTATATCAGCTCCTAATGGGAAATTTCTCTTAAAATATATTTCAAAGCAATCCCCATGTTACCCTATGGGAGAGATAGGCCTTGCAATAGTGAAAAACATATTTAGCACTATCAGGACATGTAAAACACATCAGTACATGTTCTGCCTTTTTAAAACACTGCCCTTCCCATGGGCTGCATTTGGCCTACTTTAGGGATGCCTTATATGTAGTAAAAGGGAAGGTTTGGGCCTGGCAAGTAGGTGTACTTGCCAGGTCGAAATGGCAGTTTAAAACAAACCACACACACAGACACTGCAGTGGCAGGTCTGAGACAGGTTTACAGGGTTACTCGTGTTTGTGGCACAATCAGTGCTGCAGGCCCACAAGTAGCATTTGATTTCCAGGCCATGGACACACATAGTGCACTTTACTAGGGACTTACTAGTAAATCATATGTGCCAATCATGACGCCATAAAACCAATCACCAATATAATTTACACATGGAGCACTTGCACTTTAGCACTGGTCAGCAGTTGAAAAGTGCCCAGAGTCCTAAAGCCAGCTAAACCGAAAGTCAGCACAGAATCAAAACCAGGAAGTCAGAAGCAAAAAGACTATAGAAACCACACCAAGATCTGACAAGTCTATCAATCTCTTTATAGAACACTACACTGCAGTAACAGTACACTTCTTCTCCCAAAACCCAGCTATCTCTGCAGTCACTCATTAACTGTATGCTTGCCTTGGACTCTGTACAGGTTCATACTATACAAATACCACGTGCACACTAACAAGGATGGGAAGAATTCCATTCCAGGGCAAGGTACCTAGGAGTAAAGTAGATGCTGACCAATGGCCAGTCTATTAACAACAGTCTTAGATGTGGCATATGAATGAAATACATGAAAAACTGGTAAACCAAATTACCCATTTGAGCAATAAGGTTAGGGTGAGCACCCTTACTACCCTGCCTCCTCAAATCATGCCTAAAAAGTCAGAACAAGTAGAAGGAAGGAAGAAGGCCTGGTGGATGTCTTGAAGTTCCCTATGCCAGCAGTGATTGCCAGAGGCGGATCCGTGGTGGCACATGGAACCAGAGAAGTGGCAGCCGTACAAACAGTGGGAATACCAGCAAATAATGTGAAAGTAGACAGAATTAACACTCATGGTTGTAGATTCACCAAATTGCCAGGGGTAACAGAAGTGACATCACATGACCTTTGATCTAAGGATGCCATCAGAGGAAATGACATCATGTGATCACTGATTTTATGATATCACAGGAGGATACATCACATACCCTTTGACTTGCTGTTAGTATGTGAAGTTACTGTGTGCTCAGCTGGTGCATTTTATTGCAAATCTAGCAAGCTGTTAAAGTAGGTAAAGTGTAGTGTGGGCACATGAAATACTAACTCTCAAGTTACATTTATTTGAGAGGTATGTCTTCATTTTGCTGACACTTTACCATACATGTTAATAATACAAAAATTAAGGCCCTCATTATGACATTGGCGGTAAATCACTCTTACCGCCACCCTGACTGCCGCCAACTTACTGCCGCAGCCGCGGGTCTCCGGCTACCATATTATGACACACACACACTAATCCATCACTATTCAGCCACAGACACAATTCCGCCAGTCCAAAGGTCAGTGTTAAAGTGGTGATATCAAAACCCACACCATTACGCCAACAGAACAACGCCCATCACATTATGACCCACGAATGTCGGTAAACCATTGGCGGTACATACCGCCACGGTCACAATGCACACACTCAAACAAAACAAAACCACATTGGACAATTCAAATAGTACACACCTGACACCCATACACACACTACACCCACACCAATATATAAAACAAACCCACAGTACCCACAACCCTTTACGAATACAAACCATTGGCACGAGACAGACACCACAACCACAGACAAAACCAGAGCCACACACTACGTACACGTATACAACACCCACGCACCCCACATCACACACCCCAACATATCACCCTACACACCCTCACCTACACACCTCACACAACACCCATGCCACAACAAAGACAACCCCAATTCTCAGAGGAGGAGCTAAGGGTCGTGGTGGAGGAAATCATCAGGATAGAGCCACAGCTATTTGGAGCACAGGTGCAGCAGATATCTATAGCTAGGAAGATGGAGCTATGGTGGAGAATCGTGGACAGGGTCAACGCCGTGGGACAGCACCCAAGAACTATGGATGACATCAGGAAGAGGTGGAACGACCTACGAGTGAAGGTACGTTCCACTGCAGCAAGACACCAACTCGCTGTACAGAGGATTGGCGGTGGACCCCCAACCTCCTCCCCCACAATTAACAACATGGGAGGAGCAAGTCTTGGCAATCATGCATCCTGAGGGCCTGGCCAGAGTAGGAGGTGGACTGGACTCTGGTAAGTCAACTCTCTACTACTATCACCGCCCTACCTGCATGCCATCACATACCCTCACCGTCACTCCCATCACATCACCAAGTCCCACACCCACCCCATAACATCTCACTCATCTCAATGCCAATCCCTGAATGCCATACCAATGCATTGACACCACTCACAGCCCTGCATGGACACCTATCACTAAAGCATGCACACTAGAGAGAATCAGCTATCCCACCACATACCAACGTACACAAGTGAAAGCTGCCAGGGCAAATACAACCAAAGAGAGCAAGCCACGGATGCACAATATGTCAGACACAGAAACAATAATACAGCATTTACATCCTCGCAGGTACCCCAGCCAATGTCATTGTAGAGGAGGTGCCAGCAATATTCAGTCCCCCCACAGAAGAGGCCCACAGAGATGACAGCAACCCCTGACTTCAGGATCTCAATGACCAGCTTGGCCCATCAGGGACCGCTAGAGAGCTGGTTACCCAGGCCCAGTTACACATCTCCACATCTCCACAGAGCCTCCCCCATCAGGAAACACCACCACAGCACCCACCCAGCGAACTCGCACCTCTGTCCCCAGGACACGTCAATCAACAGTGTGTCCACCTCTACAAGGACCCCAGGCCACAACTCATACCCAAGACAATCAGGGACCTGCAGTCTGTGGCAGTAGGCACACGGTTCAGGTGACAGAGGCACAGGACAACAGGGAAACTGGGAGGAGTGCTGTGCGCCAGGGGGGAGGGCAGGCCCAGGGAACCGACTCTCCAGGAGGCACTTGCAGAGATCCTGGGAGCATATCAACATTCCCAGGACACGATGGGCCAGATCCTGGACAATGTGCAGGAGTTCAGGCGGCTGCAGGAAGGACAGTACCAAGGGATCAGGGAGGACTTGCAGGCCATCAACAACACCCTGGTCTCCATGGCAGGGGTGCTGGCAGACATGGCCAATATTATGAGGGAGGCAGTCTCACAACAGTGGGCCCCTGCCACGAGCCAGACATCTGAACTGCCTTCCACCTCCGCTAGTGGACAGGAGGCCCCGCTACAGGACCAACAGGCCACCAGCACCGCTCTCCCTGCAGAAGGAAATCCACCCCACATACATTCCCTGTCATGAAATGAGACTCTCCTGATTGTCACCCTTGTGTCACACACAGTCACCCTGTCCACCTTAAACTGCCATTGCTCCCCTTCCTATTTCCCATTGAACAATGCATCTGTGCTACAAATAGACTGCAACAATACCCTGGACTTTCCTCCATCATCACCCCATCCCATTGCACTTGCCCCTCTTTTTCGTAGCACTTCAATAAACACCCTTGGAAAAAATAGGCGTATGGAGTACGTCAAATTTTTCAAATATGTATTCATTTAACCAGGTTCAAACATTGCAATTCAACTGTACATTAAATGAGTGCAGGAGGCTGGCCTGGCTTGTAGTGGGTACCAAAGGTACTTACACCTTGTGCCAGGTCCAGTTATCCCTTATTAGTAGAATAGAGGTGTTTGTAGCAGCTTAGTCTGATAGAAGGTAGCTATGGCAAAGCAGCTTAGGCTGAACTAGGAGACATGCAAAGCTCCTACTATACCACTTATATCATATGCACAATATCATAAGAAAACACAATACACAGAGTTACTAAAAATAAAGATACTTTATTTTTATGACAGTATGCCACAAGTATCTCAGTGAGTACCCTCAATAAGAAGGTGAGTAATATACACAAGTTATATGTACACAAACCAAAATCAGGTAAGTAAGAGTTAGAAAAGTAATGTAAACAGCGTAGAATTACAATAGGTTGCAATAGGCAAGCATAGGTATAGGGGCAACACAAACCATATACTCCAAAAGTGGAATGCGAATCACGATTGGACCCCAGACCTATGTGAACTTGTAGAGGGTCGCTGGGACTGTAAGAAAACAGTCAGGGTGTCCAAGATACCCCACCCCAAGACCCTGAAAAGTAGGAGCAAAATGCCCCTACTACCCCAAGAGAGCACAATAGTCGTGATAGGGGGATTCTGCAAGAACAAGAAACACCAGCAGTGCACTGACAATGGATTTCCGGACCTGAGGACCTGCAAGGCAAGGGGACCAAGTCTAATAGTCGCGACAGTGTCCAGGGGGGGGCAGGAGCCCAGGAAACCTGACATCGGAGGCCAACTCAGAGGGTTGTGCACTGCAGGACGGAGTGCTGAGGACCCAGGCTAGGCTGTGCACGAACGAAATTCTGGGAGAGTGCACAGGAGCCGGAGCAGCTGCAAATCACGCAGTACACAGCTATGCAGTCTAGCGTGGGAAGGCAAGGACTTACCTCCACCAAACTTGGACTGAAGAGTCACTGGACTGTGGGAGTCACTTGGACAGAGTTGCTGTGTTCCAGGGACCACGCTCGTCAGGATGAGAGGGGACCCAGAGGACCAGTGATGCAGTCTTTTGGTGCCTGCGTTAGCAGGGGGAAGATTCAGTCGACCCACGGGAGATTTCTTCAGAGCTTCTGGTGCAGGGTGAAGGCAGGCTACCCCCAGAGCATGCACCACCTGGAAACAGTTGAGAAAGCCGGCAGGATTAGGCGCTACAATGTTGCTGGTAGTCGTCTTGCTACTTTGTTGCGGTTTTGCAGGCGTCCTGGAGCAGTCAGCGGTCGATCCTTGGTAGAAGGTGAAGAGGGAGATGCAGAGGAACTCTGGTGAGCTCTTGCATTCGTTATCTGAAGAATTCCCCAAAGCAGAGACCCTAAATAGCCAGAAAAGGAGGTTAGGCTACCAAGGAAGGAGGATTGGCTACCAAGAGAGGTAAGAGCCTATCAGAAGGAGCCTCTGATGCCACCTGCTGGCACTGGCCACTCAGAGCAGTCCAGTGTGCCCCCAACACCTCTGTTTCCAAGATGGCAGAGGTCTGGGACACACTGGAGGAGCTCTGGGCACCTCCTCTGGGAGGTACTGGTTAGGGGAGTGGTCACTCCCCTTTCCTTTGTCCAGTTCGTGCCAGACCAGGGCTGGGGGATCCCTGAACCGGTGTAGACTGGCTTATGCAGAGATGGGCACCATCTGTGCCCATCAAAGCATTTCCAGAGGCTGGGGGAGGCTACTCCTCCCCAGCCCTTCACACCTATTTCCAAAGAGAGAGGGTGTAACACCCTCTCTCAGAGGAAATCCTTTGTTCTGCCTTCCTGGGCCAGGGCTGCCTGGACCCCAGGAGGGCAGAAACCTATCTGAGGGTTTGGCAGCAGCAGCAGCTGCAGTGGAGACCCAGGAAAGGCAGTTTGGCAGTACCCGGGTTCTGTGCTAGAGACCCGGGGGATCATGGAATTGTCCCCCCAATACCATAATGGTATTGGGGTGACAATTCCATGATCTTAGACATGTTACATGGCCATGTTCGGAGTTACCATTGTGACGCTATACATAGGTAGTGACCTATGTATAGTGCACGCGTGTAATGGTGTCCCCGCACTCACAAAGTCCAGGGAATTTGCCCTGAATGATGTGGGGGCACCTTGGCTAGTGCCAGGGTGCCCACACACTAAGTAACTTTGCACCCAATCTTCACCAGGTGAAGGTTAGACATATAGGTGACTTATAAGTTACTTAAGTGCAGTGGTAAATGACTGTGAAATAACGTGGACGTTATTTCACGCAGGCTGCAGTGGCAGGCCTGTCTAAGAATTGTCAGAGCTCCCTATGGGTGGCAAAAGAAATGCAGCAGTCCATAGGGATCTCCTGGAACCTCAATACCCTGGGTACCTCAGTACTATATACAAGGGAATTATATGGGTGTACCAGTATGCCAATGTGAATTGGTAAATTTAGTCACTAGCCTGTTAGTGACAAATTTGGAAGGCAGAAAGAGCATAACCACTGAGGTTCTGGTTAGCTGAGCCTCAGTCAGACAGTTAGGCACCCCACAGGGAACACATATAGGCCACAAACTTATGAGCACTGGGGTCCTGGCTAGCAGGATCCCAGTGACACATAACAAACATACTGACAGCATAGGCTTTTCACTATGAGCACTGGGCCCTGGCTAGCAGGATCCCAGTGAGACAGTGAAAACACCCTGACGTATACTCACAAACAGGCCAAAAGTGGGGGTAACAAGGCTAGAAAGAGGCTACTTTCCTACACATATACATTTTGATCATGTGGATCTAGTGTAAGGAGTGTGTCCCTCCCCACTACTGGTACATAAAATCACAAGGCCGCCCCCCCCATTGCTCCTCAGAGATCCCATGAGCCCTTAATGCAACTTCACAGGCAGCCAATCACTTATCAATGTCATCTCCCACCACATAACTTGGCACCACACTTTTGGGTATACAAACCTTTTTCTCCCCAACAGGTCCTGGATGTATGCTGCCACCATCACTGCTGGACTCAGACTGTCTTGCCTTGATATCCAGCTCCTTGAGACTCAGTTCATGAGCCAACAAAAGTTTCTTTTCAGCCAAGGCTCTCTCAGCTGCAGCCTCAGCTCTTCTTTCCCCTGCTGCTCTTTGAGCTTTCCTTTCCTCTGCTTCCATGTTTAACTTTGCAAATTTCAACCAAAATTCTCTCTCCTCCCTCCTTTCCTCTGCGGTCAGGCCATGGTCAGAGATACTGCTCCCAGGTTTGGCAGGGGACACAATTACAGTGGTAACATCCTCCTCTGATGGCAAAAAAAACCTCTGAGGGGCCATCCACTAGACCCTCCTCCTCAACTTCCTCCTCTGATTTGGGCTACTGCCCAGGCACTCAGTGCTATTTAGAATTCCTCTTTCTGGAGACACCTTGGGTGGGCACTCCCATATATTTGCAGAACCCCTTCAGCTGTTTAACAGTGTAGGTCGCCAGCATGGCTAGATCAAAATCTTCATCTCCTGCTTGACACCCAGCCAGAGACATGTTGAGTGAGGATTTAGTTAAAAATGCCAGGTAGAAAATTGCAGAAAAAAGAAAAAACATCAAGTTGACCTTCAACTGTGGGTAGTTAGTGAACACTTAGCTATTGTATGTCTCTGCACAAATACAAGTCCTATCCTCACCGCTGATCACTAATGTTAGAAATGGGGTCTTTGGTTGGCAGTCAGGTTACCCCCTGTCCAAGCAAGGACCCTCAATCTAGTCAGGGTAAGTCACATACAATCCAAATTATCCTGTGCCCACCCTCTGGTAGCTTGGCACTGAGCAGTCACGCTTAACTTAGAAGGCAATGTGTAAAGTATTTGTGCAATAATCATGCAATAACACAGTATAGCACCACAAAAATACACCACACAGTGTTTAGAAAAATATATAATATTTATCTGGTAAAATGCAGGTCAAAACAATTAGGATGCAATAAGTATATTAAGGAATATCACTGTAAAAATGATATAAAGTGTCTCTAATCTATTAAAAGCAATAAATGTCTCTTGCAAGAACAAAGTACCTGGTTTGCCTTCAAAATCTCCGCAAGGAAGCACAGAGGAGGAGATGCGTGGAAAACAGGGAGGTGTGCGTCGATTTCTCGGTGCTGCACACAGCGATGCGTAGTTTATTTTTCACGTAAGGAACGCTTTGCGTTGATTTCCGGTGCTCGGTCTTGGATCCTCTTCGGGTTGAGGGGCTTTTGGACGCCCCAGGGACGATGCGCTGAATTCCCGCGCAGACAGGGCGAAGTCATAGGGACTGCATCGATCCGGTGGGCATTGCGTGGACATTTATACTGCACTGCAGGTGCTGTGTCGATTCTTCTCTGGAAGTTGGGCTGCGTCGTTCTGGCTCGGCTGTGCGTTGATCCAGTGGGTCGTGCGTCGAATTTCCGGCTGCTACGCTGGCGCTGCATCGATCTTCTCGTTGCAAAGTCGGGCTGCATCATTCCGGTTCGGCGTACTGTGAATATGTCACTGCAAAGCAGGCTGTGCGTCGTTTCTGGCAGGCTGGGTGCCGGTTTCCGCCACACAGGGAGTTCTTCTTGCAGGAATGAAGTCTTTCTGGTCCTGAGACTTCAGGGAACAGGAGGCAAGCTCTATCTAAGCCCTTTGAAGGTCACTTCTCACCACAGCCAGAGAGCAGCAAGGCAGCAGGGCAACAGCAAGGCAGCAGTCCTTCACAGAAAGCAGTCAGGTGAGTCCTTTGGGCAGCCAGGCAGTTCTTCTTGGCGGCAGGTTCTGGTTCTCTTCTCCAGGATGTGTATGAGTTGGTAGGGGCAGAGGCCCTGTTTAAATACCCAAATCTGCCTTTGAAGTGAGGGAGACTTCAAAGAGTGGCTTAGAAGTGCACAAAGTCCCCTTTCAGTTCAATCCTGTCTGCCAGGGTCCCAGTAGGGGGTGTGGCAGTCCTTTGTGTGAGGGCAGGCTACTGTCCTTTGACATTTAAGTGTCAGGCCCTTCACCCTTCCAGCCCAGGTAGACCCATTCAAAATGCAGATGTATGCAAGTGAGGCTGAGCATCCTGTGTTTGGGGTTTGTCTGAGTGAATGCACAAGGGAGCTGTCAACTGAACCTAGCCAGACGTGGATTGTAAGGCACAGAAGGATGTAAGTGCACAGAAATGCTCACTTTCTAAAAGTGGCATTTCTAAAATAGTAATATCAAATCCAGCTTCACCATTCAGCAGGATTTTGTATTACCATTTTGGCCATACTAAATATGACCTTCCTACTCCTTTCAGATCAGCAGCTACCACTCAAACAGTGTATAAGGGTAGCCCTAATGTAATGCATGAGTCACTTGGAGAAAAAGAAGACTTCATGAAAACTCAACATGTACGATACCTCTGCATTTGTCTTTTACATGTACACTTTGATTTGAGCAGCACTGCTCTGACAACTCTCATATAAATGTGCAGTGCTTTGCTGCAGAGTAGAACATACACATTAAATACAGGACCTGTAAGTGAGCTTGAGAGATAATGTAGCTACCTTTCCTCTAAGTCCTTAACAGAAGGGACACCATTTACTTGCTTTAAAAGCACAACCCACCACACTTCTGCACCTGCAACACTGAAACTCTTCAGCAGCAACACTCCCAGAATCTGAAGCACCTGAAGTAGATTTTCTTCACTCTCAGACCTCAAGAACATGTGCTGGTCACAAAAGCAGAGAAAATGAAACCAACTCCTTCTATAGACTGTATGTTCCTGATCCATCGTCTGGAACTATTGCTAATTCCTTGGGCTCAAATAATTTTTTCTATGTTCCGAGAGGTGAAGAGAAACACATTGAACCATTCAATATAAAATTACAGTGCAACCCTTTTGCTCACACATTGAATCAGGAGGCAAACAGAAAGCTCAAAAGATTTATTACAAAGTCAGACTTATGTAAATGAGCCTCAAAAACATGCTATACAAATACAGAATTACCAAAGGTGAATTAAAGTGTCAAACAAAATTGAAATGCACCAACATGAAACAAACCAAGACGTCAGTAGCAGCAATACAAGGATAAGGAATAACACTATTGGGGTCATTACAACATTGGCGGTAAAAGCCGCTTACCGCAGTGCAGAAGACCGCCAATACACCGCGGCGGCCGCGGAATTCCGCCACAGCTATTATCACCCACATCTCGGAACCCGCCGAAATTCAGACACCCACACATGTCCGCCACACCAAAGGTCAGTGTAAAACTGGCGAAAACAAAACCTCCACTGTCACTCCAACAGAAACACGCCCATGCTATCATGACCCACGAATCCACACGGCGGTCTTTCAACCGCGGTATTCCATTGGCGGTACACACCGCCGTGCTCAAAATACACACACATCTCCAAAACACTGCCACATTGGACAATTCCAAATACACACACCTGATACACATACAAACAACACTCCCACACACCCAATTCAATATAAAACACACACCCACAACACCCACAAACCCCTACGACCACAAGTCACGACCGAAGGCCAGAGAGACAGAGAGCACAGCAACAGAGAACCCCACCACACAGAGGCACACAACACCATCACCCATATAACATTACACGCACAATACACCACACACCACTACACATTACCACACACATCAACACTGACACCACCCCACACATCACCCAAACCACCCCATGTCATGCCAAAGACACCCCCGGTTTTCCGAGGTCATGGTGGAGGAAATTCTACGTGTAGAGCCACAGCTATTTGGCTCACAGGTGCAGCACACATCCATAGCCAGGAAGATGGAGCTATGGCAAAGAATAGTCGACAGGGTCAATGCAGTGGGACAGCACCCAAGAAATCGGGAGGACATCAGGAAGAGGTGGAACGACCTACGGGGGAAGGTGCGTTCAGTGGTCTCCAGGCACAATATTGCGGTTCAGCGGACTGGCGGCAGACCCCCACCTCCTCCCCCACAACTAACAACATGGGAGGAGCAAGTCTTGACCATCATGCATCCAGAGGGCCTCGGAGGAGTCGGTGGAGGAATGGACACTGGTAAGTCATATCTTAACTATCATATCCCCCACCCTACCTGCATGCCATCACACACCCTCACCCTCACCCCCTCCCCTATCACTCCAATTCCTCACTAATGTACTAATAACACAAACCACACATCCCAACACCAAGCCCTGCATGACACAACTAAGCATGGTCACCCCTCACCAAAGTATGCTCACTGCACATACCCATAACAACCCCCTAACCATTATCACACAAACCCACACACAGGAATGCTTGCACTGGGGTACACAAACACCCACCCATTGCACACCATTACACACACACATACAATAATCATGCTCTTATATCCCTGCAGGACCACTAAGGAACGTCACCACACAGATGGGTCCAGACATCTTCACTCCACCCACAGAAGAGGCCCACAGTGACGACAGCAGCTCTGCCCTACTGGATCCTGATGACCAGCCCGGACCATCGTGGGCCTCAGGACAGTCGGTTCCCCTTGCACAGGCACAGCCCAACAACGACCTTCCACCCTCTGGTAACACCAGCACAGCACCCACCCAGCGGGCCCATACCTCCGTACCCAGGACACGTCAATCAGCGGTGTGTCCACCACTACAGGGCACCCAGGATAACCCACCACCCCAACAAGAACAGGGACCTGGGGGCAGTGGTAGTGGGCACACGGTCCAGGGGACAGAGGCACAGGAACACAGGGGAACTGGGAGGGCTGCTGTGCGACAGGGGGCGGACAGGCCAAGGGAACCCACTCTCCACGAGGCCCTCTCCTCCATCATGGGATCATACCACCACTCCCAGAAGACGATGGTGACGGTCCTGGCCAAGTTTCAGGAGACCCAGCGCCTGCAGGACGAACCGTATTTGGGGTTCAGGGAGGAGCTCAGGACCATCAGCTCCGCCCTGGGCACCATCGTAGGGGTGCTGAAGGACATACAAAAAACCATGATGGACACGTGGCACTCCAAGGGGCCCCTGACACTAGCATGGATGATGAACTGCCCACCACCTCCGCCGGCGCTAGTGGACAGGACGCCCCACCACAGGACCACCACACCAGCACCCCACCCCCTGCAGACGGACAACCACCACGCAAGCGGTCCCTGAGATTCAGGAACAGGACAGAGCAAGATGGCAAGACCCCCGCCAGGAAATGAGACCACCCTGATTGTCCTCCCACTGTCCCACTTTGTTACCCTGTCCATACTTAAACTGCCCCAACTCCACTTCCTATGCCCATATGGGCAGTGCACCTGTGTGACCAATAGACTGGACTCTGCCATCGACATTCCTCCACCGTCCCCCATCACCATTTTACAACCCCACTCCATTTTTGAGCACTTAAATAAACACCCTTGAACCACAAAACAATCTGGAGTCAGTCTGTGAGTTGGTTAATTTGTATTATCAATGACAGTGTCAAAATGCGTTCCCAATTGTAAAGCCAACATACCTATGTCACACATCACAAGTCCTTGAAGGATGCAAGCAGATGACACACGTTGGTAACCACACCTGTGAAACCGTAATCGAAAGGTACAACTCAGTTACCAAATACTGCTATAAAGTAACAGACAGGATAGAGGTAGAAGTGTGAAAGTGAATGTAATGTGAAAAAAAGTTTTTCTCACCTGTGTGTCACTGGAAATATTGCTGTATGACTGACTCCCTGTTGTCTATGTCTTCTTCCTCAGCTTCCTCCTCATCACTGTCCACAGGCTCCACAGCTGCCACAACACCGCCATCTGGACCATCCTCCTGCAGAAAAGGCACCTGGCATCGCAAAGCAAGATTGTGAAGCATTGAGCAGGCGATGATGATCTGGCACACCTTCTTTGGTGAGTAGAATAGGGAACCACCTGTCATATGGAGGCACCTGAACCTGGCCTTCAGGAGGCCGAAGGTGCGTTCGATCACCCTCCTAGTCCGCCCATGGGCCTCATTGTACCGTTCCTCTGCCCTGGTCCTGGGATTCCTCACTTGGGTCAATAACCAGGAAAGGTTGGGGTAACCAGATTCCCCTAATAGCCACACACGGTGCCTCTGGAGCTGACCCATCATGTAAGGGATGCTGCTATTCCGCAGGATGTAGGCGTCATGCACTGAGCCAGGGAACATAGCATTTACCTGCGAGATGTACTGGTCTGCCAAACATACCATCTGTACATTCATGGAATGATAACTCTTCCGGTTCCTGTACACCTGTTCACTCCTGTGGGGGGAGGACCAGAGCCACATGGGTCCCATCAATAGCACCTATGATGTTGGGGATATGTCCAAGGGCATAGAAGTCACCTTTCACTGTAGCCAAATCCTCCACCTCAGGGAAAACAATGTATCTCCTTACGTGTTTCAGCAGGGCAGACAACACTCTGGACAACATAATGGAAAACATAGGCTGGGACATCCCTGATGCCATGGCCACTGTTGTCTGGAAAGACCCACTTGCAAGGAAATGGAGCACTGACAGCACCTGCACGTCAGGGGGGATTCCAGTGGGATGGCGGATTGGTGACATCAGGTCTGGCTCCAACTGGGTACATAGTTCCTGGATAGTGGCACGGTCAAACCTGTAGGTGATGATTAAATGTCGCTCCTCCATTGTCAACAGGTCCACCAGCGGTCGGTACACCGGAGGATTCTGCCATCTTCTCAAATGTCCCAGCTGACGGTGCCTAGGAAGAACAGCAGCGACCACTTAGTCTACAAATTTCCAGGTATGTACCCACAGATACACAGAACACGACACCAAACACAAAACTCTTCCTGTATGTGTGTTGAGTGTAGGCCTAGCTATGTGTGACGCAGTAGTAAAAGAAGCCATGTGGGCCCCTGAAATGGCGGCTGCCTGACCTCTAAACTGGGACAATGGGAATGTGAGGTAACTGCGCTGGCGTTGTACCCCGTCGCGGTAGGCGGTCGTAGACCGCGGTGCAATGCTGCATTGGTTAACATTGGACCCTATGGGTCCCAGGAGCCAATGACGAACTGCGCCGGCGGTGATGATACATACCGCCGCGGACGTCACCGCCACGGACGTCACCGCCATTTTCTATCTGATCAATCACTCGATACCTGATCTTCGACAGTAGAGGACCTACACTGCAAGTGCTGCTGTGACCTCGGTCTGGAAGAGACACTGGCTGCTGCGTCTGGGGAAAGGGCCCCTGCCTTCACTGCTCAGGAGTTGGAGAGGCTGGTAGACAGGGTCCTCCCCCAGTACATGCTACTCTACGGTCCTCCAGACCAACAGGTAAGTACACAGGGAGCACGTTGTATGGGCTATGCCTGGGTGGAAAGGGCTGGTTGTAAGAGGGAAGGGGGTAGAGTTCAGGGAACATGAAAGGCTGTGAATGCATGTGCCACATGGCAAGGGTAGGGATGGGGGCCACTCACATCGACGGTGCAGTTGGTAATGACTTCTCTTCTTCCCCTGTGCATGTCATGTAGGTCAGCGCCCACCAGAAGAAGGACATTTGGCGTGCCATCACCAAGGAAGTCCGGACCCTGGGGGTCCACCAGAGACGGGGCACCCACTGCCGGAAAAGATGGGAGGACATTCGCCGCTGGAGCAAGAAGACGGCGGAGGCTCAGCTGGGGATGGCCTCCCAACGTGGGAGGGGTGCCTGTCGGACCATGACCCCCCTGATGTTCCGGATCCTGGCGGTGGCCTACCCGGAGTTGGATGGGCGCTTGAGGGCATCACAGCAGACACAAGGGGGTGAGTACACTCTCATTCTGGGGACTTGGCGCGCAGTTGAGGGGTCTGGGTGGGGGAGGAGGGCTGTGGGTGTACCTAGGCCAGGCAGAAATACGTAGGCTAGGCCCCTCCGTAATGCAGGGCATGTGCCACTCCACCCCACCTCAGTAGTGGGCCAAGTACAGGTATAGATGCCCCTGTGGCATCCATGTGTGCAGATGTCCACCATAGCCATGTAGGCCATATCCCAGCAATTGCATCTGTAGAGGCCAAGAGCACGCCGTAGTGCAGGGGGCTGCTGTGTCTGTATTGTCCACCAATGGTAGCGGTAAGCCAGGCACTCAACCTGTCTTTCTTCTGTCGTCCTCTCCCCCTTTTTCTGCTCTCCCTGTTCTTTTGTGCATCAGCATCATCAGGCGGAGGTACAGTGGCACCGGGGCACGAGGGAGCTGCATCCCACATGGCCATAGAGGGCCACACCACAGACTCAGAATGCACCAGTTGGACGGAGGGCGAGGGGAGCTACACGTTGTTCACCGGATCACCAACCAGCGACACGGACACGTCCGCCGATGGGAGCTCCCTTGTGGTGGCGGCACCATCTGTGCCCCACACTTCTACACGTACAGCCGCCACCTCCCCTACCAGCACCAACCTCCCAGCAGCCCCTCAGCGTTCGCCCCGTGCCCGCTCACCCAGGAGGGTGGGCTTCACCTTCGCCCCAGGCACCTCAGGCCCTGCCCCTGTCACCCCTGCTGCCCTCAGTGAGGAGGCCATTGACCTCCTCAGGTCACTCACTGTTGGGCAGTCTACCATTGTGAATGCCATCCAGGGTGTAGAAAGGGAGTTGCGACACACTAATGCATTCCTGGAGGGCATTCATTCTGGTCAGGCTGCCCATCATCGAACCCTGCAATCTCTGGCCTCAGCACTGATGGCAGCCATTGTCCCTGTCTCTAGCCTCCCCCTTCCAACTTCCTCCACCCAGACCCAATCCCCTGTAACCCAGCCTGTCCCAAGCACACCATCAGACAAGCATGCATACACCTCAACACCCAAAAGTAGCTCAGGCAAACATAGGCACCACACAACCCACAGGCACTCACACAAGCATCACCCACATGCAGACATACCAACATCCACTGCCTCCACTGTGTACCCCTCCTCGTCGTCTCCCTCCTCCCTCCCAGTATCGTCTACACTCTCACCTGCATGCACTACATCTACATGCACAAGGACTCGCACCAGAACACCCAGCACCACACCCCGATCACTTGCACTCACACCCCCACTCCCATTTACACATCCCTTGTGTCCTTTCCCAGTGTGTCTGTGACGCCCCCTCCCAAAGTACACAAACGCGGGCACCCACACACCCAACATCCATCCACCTCACAACAGCCTCCAGTACCTGCACCTGCACCCAAAACCCCTAAAGTGACACCTCCTACAACCACCTCCTCTTCCTCCACTCCCAGACCCCCTCCAGCTACCCATCCCAGCGTTCGTCAGAAACTCTCCCTCACCAACGTTGACCTCTTTGCTTCCACCCCCACCCCTCCTATTCATCAGTCCCGTAGCAGCGCCTCAGCCAAAAAGACTCCAGTACCAGTGGTGCATGTTACAGGTGTGTGGAGTGCACCGGCCACCAGGGCAGGCAGTGTGACACGGAGCCAAGGCACTGCCAGTCCACCCCCTGTAAAGCATCTCAAGTTGGCAAGTGGCCGACGGGACCGGGTGAAGACTCCTGGGGGCAAAACTACTCACAAGGGTCCCAGGGGGATTGCAGAGTCAGCTGTGACTCACCAAAGTGAAACTGGCACCTGTGTCCCTGTAGGCCAAGGCTTCAACACCATTTATTGTAACTGTCTGCCTGTACTTATCCATTGTAAGGGGACAAGCAGCCAGTGTGGCAAGGCCAATGCCACTAGGTGTGACAGAAACTGTCTTGGGACTGATGACATCAGTTTCCACTATGGACCCATAAGTGAACCCAACTACACCCTTTGCTTGACTGTTGCCAGCAGTCCCACCACTAGTACCACTACTGCTAGGGGCACTAGAGCTTGATGTATTAGTGGTGGTAGGCTCAGGGGGTTTACCTGGACAGGACTTATCCCCTGGCCTATGGCCTCAATTTTTACACACAAAGCACCAAGGCTTTTTAATGTGTGCAGGTTGGGAAGAAGAGGAAGAATTTGTTTTATCCCCACCCTCTGAAGAGTGTTTAAGATTTGAAGTGGGATCTTTGGTTTTACCCTTATCCCCATGCTTATCTTCAGATTTTTCACCATCTTTCTTCTTATTGCCATCTTTGTCACCCCCTGTATGAACTTTTCTGTTCACCCTTGTTCTGACCCATTTGTCTGCCTTCTTTCCCAATTCTTGGGGAGAGGTCAGATCAGAGTCTACCAGGTACTGGTGCAACAAATCAAACACACAATTATTAAGTATATGCTCTCTCAGGATTGTGTTATACAGGCTTTCATAATCAGTAACTTTACTGCCATGTAACCACCCCTCCAAGGCCTTCACTGCCTGGTCAATGAAATCAACCCAGTCTTGTGAAGACTCCTTTTTGGTCTCTCTGAACTTTATCCTGTACTGTTCAGTGGTTAAGCCATAACCATCCAGGAGTGCATTCTTAAGAACTGTAAAATTATTAGCATCATTTTCTTTCACAGTAAGGAGCCTATCCCTACCTTTTCCACTAAATGATAGCCATAGGATAGCAGCCCACTGCCTTTGAGGGACATCCTGTACAACACAGGCCCTCTCAAGTGCAGCAAACCACTTGTTAATGTCATCCCCCTCCTTATAAGGGGGAGCTATCTTGTGCAGATTCCTGGAATCATGCTCTTTTGCAGGATGACTATGGGGAATACTGCTGCTGCCACCATGGGTATCTAAACCCAACTTCTGTCTTTCCTTCTCTAATTCAAAAGACTGTCTATCCAAATCCAGCTGTTGCTTTTTAAGCTTCAGTCTGGTTTGTTCCACCCTCAACTTATTGAGTTCCCTCTCTAACATTCTGTCATCAGGGTTGGTGGGAGGGACATTTCTAGAAACAGAGCTATGATGGGAATGAACAGAAGGAGACCTGTCCCTTACAGAAGCCACCCTAACAGCTTGGTTTACAGAAACATTACTACCAGTATGGTGAGAATAAATGCTTTTGCTATGATGTGAGACAACACTATTTATTTGGTGTGGCTCATCATCATTACCATCTATGCTAGATTGTCTAGTAATGGGCAGGCTAGGAAGTTTCTTTCCTGAATCTTTTCCTGGGGGAGTCCCTGAATCAGATTGGGAACTGTTAGGTACTTTTTCAACAGATGGGGCACCTATGGCCTTATCCTGTTCTCTAAGCATGTTAAGTAACAGTTCCAAGGAAGGATTTTTCCCTACACTCAAACCTCTCTCTATACAGAGACTCCTTGCTCTTTTCCAGCTAAGGTTGTCATATGCAAGTTTGGACAGATCAACACTTTGGCCTGTGCCAGACATTTTTTAGAGAGAGTTAAAGTGATAGAAAAAGAGAAAAAAGTTTTCAGAACTTTTTGGAAAGACAGAAAAAACTTTTTAAACTTTTAAGAACTTTTTGAAAGTTTAGGAGTACTTTTCAGCACTTAGAAAAGAGTGAAAAGAGGAAATGCAAAACTTTTTGGCTATGTGTATATACACTGACCTTGTTTTGTATATTTTTCTCTTATGAAAAGTACAATGGCAAGAGTGGTAAGTAGTCTCAAGCACTTATCCCACCGCTGCACAACCAAATGTAGGAGGCTGGACTGGCTTGTAGTGAGTACCAAGGGGTACTTACACCTTGCACCAGGCCCAGTTATCCCTTATTAGTGTATAGGGTGTCTAGCAGCTTAGGCTGATAGATAATGGTAGCTTAGCAGAGCAGCTTAGGCTGAACTAGGAGACGTGTGAAGCTACTACAGTACCACTTAGTGTCATATGCACAATATCATAAGAAAACACAATACACAGTTATACTAAAAATAAAGGTACTTTATTTTTATGACAATATGCCAAAGTATCTTAGAGTGTACCCTCAGTGAGAGGATAGGAAATATACACAAGATATATATACACAATAGCAAAAATATGCAGTATAGTCTTAGAAAACAGTGCAAACAATGTATAGTTACAATAGGATGCAATGGGGAAACATAGGGATAGGGGCAACACAAACCATATACTCCAAAAGTGGAATGCGAACCACGAATGGACCCCAAACCTATGTGACCTTGTAGAGGGTCGCTGGGACTATTAGAAAATAGTGAGAGTTAGAAAAATAACCCTCCCCAAGACCCTGAAAAGTGAGTGCAAAGTGCACTAAAGTTCCCCTAAGGACAAAATAGTCGTGTTAGAGGAATAATGCAGGAAAGACACGAACCAGCAATGCAACAACTGTGGATTTCCAATCTAGGGTACCTGTGGAACAAGGGGACCAAGTCCAAAAGTCACAAGCAAGTCGGAGATGGGCAGATGCCCAGGAAATGCCAGCTGCGGGTGCAAAGAAGCTTCGACTGGACAGAAGAAGCTGAGGTTTCTGCAGGAACGAAAAGGGCTAGAGACTTCCCCTTTGGTGGACGGATCCCTCTCGCCTTGGAGAGTCGTGCAGAAGTGTTTTCCCGCTGAAAGGACGCCAACAAGCCTTGCTAGCCACAAATCGTGCGTTTGGCGTTTTTGGACGCTGCCGGGGCCCAGGAGGGACCAGGAGGTCGCAAATTGGACCTGAAGAGAGAGGGGACGTCGAGCAAGACAAAGAGCCCTCACTGAAGCAGGTAGCACCCAGAGAAGTGCCAGAAAGAGGCACTACAAGGATGCATGAAACGGTGCTCGCCGAAGTTGCACAAAGGAGTCCCACGTCGCCGGAGACCAACTTAGAAAGTCGTGCAATGCAGGTTAGAGTGCCGTGGACCCAGGCTTGGCTGTGCACAAAGGATTTCCGCCGGAAGTGCACAGGGGCCGGAGTAGCTGCAAAGTCGCGGTTCCCAGCAATGCAGCCCAGCGAGGTGAGGCAAGGACTTACCTCCACCAAACTTGGGCTGAAGGGTCACTGGACTGTGGGGGTCACTTGGACAGAGTCGCTGGATTCGAGGGACCTCGCTCGTCGTGCTGAGAGGAGACCCAAGGGACCGGTAATGCAGCTTTTTGGTGCCTGCGGTTGCAGGGGGAAGATTCCGTCAACCCACGGGAGATTTCTTCGGAGCTTCTGGTGCAGAGAGGAGGCAGACTACCCCCACAGCATGCACAAGCAGGAAAACAGTCGAGAAGGCGGCAGGATCAGCGTTACAGAGTTGCAGTAGTCGTCTTTGCTACTATGTTGCAGGTTTGCAGGCTTCCAGCGCGGTCAGCAGTCGATTCCTTATCAGAAGGTGAAGAGAGAGATGCAGAGGAACTCGGCTGAGCTCATGCATTCGTTATCTAAAGTTTCCCCAGAGACAGAGACCCTAAATAGCCAGAAAAGAGGGTTTGGCAACTTAGGAGAGAGGATAGGCTACTAACACCTGAAGGAGCCTATCAGCAGGAGTCTCTGACGTCACCTGGTGGCACTGGCCACTCAGAGCAGTCCAGTGTGCCAGCAGCACCTCTGTTTCCAAGATGGCAGAGGTCTGGAGCACACTGGAGGAGCTCTGGACACCTCCCAGGGGAGGTGCAGGTCAGGGGAGTGGTCACTCCCCTTTCCTTTGTCCAGTTTCGCGCCAGAGCAGGGGCTAAGGGGTCCCTGAACCGGTGTAGACTGGCTTATGCAGAATTGGGCACATCTGTGCCCAAGAAAGCATTTCCAGAGGCTGGGGGAGGCTACTCCTCCCCTGCCTTCACACCATTTTCCAAAGGGAGAGGGTGTCACACCCTCTCTCAGAGGAAGTTCTTTGTTCTGCCATCCTGGGCCAGGCCTGGCTGGACCCCAGGAGGGCAGATGCCTGTCTGAGGGGTTGGCAGCAGCTGCAGTGAAACCCCAGGAAGGGCAGTTTGGCAGTACCAGGGTCTGTGCTACAGACCACTGGGATCATGGGATTGTGCCAACTATGCCAGGATGGCATAGAGGGGGCAATTCCATGATCATAGACATGTTACATGGCCATATTCGGAGTTACCATTGTGAAGCTACATATAGGTAGTGACCTATATGTAGTGCACGCGTGTAATGGTGTCCCCGCACTCACAAAGTTCAGGGAATTGGCTCTGAACAATGTGGGGGCACCTTGGCTAGTGCCAGGGTGCCCTCACACTAAGTAACTTTGCACCTAACCTTTACCAGGTAAAGGTTAGACATATAGGTGACTTATAAGTTACTTAAGTGCAGTGTAAAATGGCTGTGAAATAACGTGGACGTTATTTCACTCAGGCTGCAGTGGCAGGCCTGTGTAAGAATTGTCAGAGCTCCCTATGGGTGGCAAAAGAAATGCTGCAGCCCATAGGGATCTCCTGGAACCCCCATACCCTGGGTACCTCAGTACCATATACTAGGGAATTATAAGGGTGTTCCAGTAAGCCAATGTAAATTGGTAAAAATGGTCACTAGCCTGTTAGTGACAATTTGAAAGTAATGAGAGAGCATAATCACTGAGGTTCTGGTTAGCAGAGCCTCAGTGAGACAGTTAGGCACCACACAGGGAACATATACATGCACACCTATGAGCACTGGGGCCCTGTGTGACAGGGTCCCAGTGACACATACATATAGGCCACAAACCTATGAGCACTGGGGTCCTGACCAGCAGGATCCCAGTGACACATAACAAATATACTGAAAACATAGGCCCTCATTCTGACCTTGGCGGTCTTTTCGCAAGACCGCTGAGTTACCGCCGCGGTGAAGACCGCCGACCGCGGCGGTGTGCCGCTGTGCGCATTCTGACCGCTGGGAGCGTTCCGCCGGAAAACCGCCAGCAGCCACACTGGCGGTCGGCGGGAAAGTGGAGACTGGTCAACCTCCACCGCCACGCCAGCAGAACACCGCCCACAGAATTACGACCCACATTTCTGTGTGGCGGTCTTCTGTTGGCGGTCTTCTGTTGGCGGTCACGTCCCTATGGCTCCCGTCGCCTCCCGGAGGACCAACGCACAAGGTAAGTTGATCGTCCGTGAGGGGAGGGGGTGGGGGGGTGTTGTGTGATGTGGGCGTGCATGGGGGTGTGCGTGTGAGTGTGTAGAGGGGGTGTGTGAGTGCGTGTATGCGGCCGGGGGGTGCTGCTGTGTCTATGGGTAATGTGTGCTGTTCGGCAGGTGCGCATGTCGGCATGTATGTGTGCGGGTATGTGTCCCCGTTGTGTATGTGTGTGTAGGGGGTGTGTATATGTGCATGTTGGGGGTGTGTGCATGTCGGGGTACATGTATGTGCATGTCGGGGTGGGGGTGGGGAGGGGGTTCGTACCACCTCTGGGGGGTGGCAGGGGGGTGGAGGGTGTGGGGGGAGGACTCGGGTGGGTAGTGGGGGGTGGGGGAGACCCCTATCAGTGCCAGGGAAGGAATTCCCTGGCCCCGATAGTGCTTACCGCCATGGTTCGCACGGCGGTTCCCGCCCGCAAGAAACCGCGGCGGTAGGCAGGGTCATAATACCCTTGGCGGTCTTGGGACGACCGCCGGGCCGGAGTGCGCAAACTCCAGCCCTGCGGTCATGACCGCCGCGGCGGTCGGAGTGGAGAAGTAGCGGTCGGTCGCGGCGGGGACCGCCGCGGTCAGAATGCCATTTTTAATACCGCCGGTCTGTTCGCGGTCCGACCGCCGTCTCTCCGCCGACCGCCAGGGTCAGAATGAGGGCCATAGTGTTTTCACTATGAGCACTGAGGCCTGGCTATCAGGATCCCAGTGAGACAGTGAAAACGGTGACAACCACCCTGACATACACTCACAAACAGGCCAAAAGTGGGGGTAACAAGGCTAGAAAGAGGCTACCTTCTCACACTCCTCCAAAGGCGGTGAAGTGCCAGAAGAAGTCTGCACAGCCTCGTGAGAGCAGCACGGCGGAGAAGGGCGGCATCCTCCCCGGCGGCCAGGACGCCACCGTCAGCACCGTCGTCACTGGTCCGGAGACCACCGCCAGAGTCAGTGCCCTGGAGGGCCCAAGTATCGTCACTGGTCAGGAGACCACCGCCGGAGTCAGTGCCCTGGAGGGCCCAAGTATCGTCACTGGTCAGGAGACCACCGCCGGAGTCAGTGCCCTGGAGGGCCCAAGTATCGTCTCTGGTCAGGAGCCCACCGCCAGAGTCAGTGCCCTGGAGGGCCCAAGTATCGTCACTGGTCAGGAGACCACCGCCGGAGTCAGTGCCCTGGAGGGCCCAAGTATAGTCAGTGCCCTGGAGGGCCCAAGTATCGTCACTGGTCAGGAAACCACCGCCGGAGTCAGTGCCTTGGAGGGCCCAAGTATCGTCTCTGGTCAGGAGACCACCGCCAGAGTCAGTGCCCTGGAGGGCCCAAGTATCGTCACTGGTCAGGAGACCACCGCCGGAGTCAGTGCCCTGGAGGGCCCAAGTATCGTCACTGGTCAGGAGACCACTGCCGGAGTCATTGCCCGGGAGGGCCCAAGTATCGTCACTGGTCAGGAGACCACCGCCGGAGTCATTGCCCTGGAGGGCCCAAGTATCGTCACTGGTCAGGATACCACCGCCGGAGTCAGTGCCCAGGAGGGCACAAGTATCGTCACTGGTCAGGAGACCACCGCCGGAGTCAGTGCCCAGGAGGGCCCCGGCTGCCACAGCCCCGCTGGGCAATGAGGAACCATCTTACCACACACCAATGCACAGGTCAGAGACCGCCATGCAAAGCACCGCTGAACAGGGCAAGCACCGCTGAACAGCCCAAAGACCGCCATGGCAAAGCACCGCTGAACAGGGCAAGCACCGCTGAACAGCCCAGAGACCGCCATGGCAAAGCACCGCTGAACAGGGCAAGCACCGCTGAACAGGGCAGAGCACCACTGAACAGCCCAGAAACCGCCATGGCAAAGCACCGCTGAACAGGGCAAGCACAGCTGAACAGGGCAGAGCACCGCTGAACAGCCCAGAGACCGCCATGGCAAAGCAACGCTGAACAGGGCAAGCACCGCTGAACAGCCCAAAGACCGCCATGGCAAAGCACCGCTGAACAGGGCAAGCACCGCTGAACAGGGCAGAGCACCGCTGAACAGGGCAGAGCACTGCTGCAGAAGGAAAAGACTGCCACATAAAGCATTGTTATCCCATGTACAGCTGGGGCAGTGAATCAAATCAAATCATTAACATTTATAAAGCGCGCTACTCACCCGTGCGGGTCTCAAGGCGCTAGTGACGGGACAGGAACTGTCACTGGGAGCCTAATCCAGTCTAAGCACCATTCCCCCTCCAGAACCAGTGGAGAGATCCATCCACTACCTCTGTCCTTCACAGGATGAAGCAGTCTGGGCACCAGTCCCCCTCCAGAACCAGTGGAGGCTGTTATCCACTTGAGAGACTGTGGCTTTGCACTCCCCAGGATATGGCAGTGGGCAACCCACCCACTGTAGAGACTTGAGAGACTGTGGCTTTGCACTCCCCAGGATGGTACAGTGGGCAACCCACCCACTGTAGAGACTTGAGAGACTGTGGCTTTGCACTCCCCAGGATGGAACAGTGGGCAACCCACCCACTGTAGAGACTTGAGAGACTGTGGCTTTGCACTCCCCAGGATGGTACAGTGGGCAAACCACCCACTGTAGAGACTTGAGAGACTCTGGCTTTGCACTCCCCAGGATACATCAATGGGCATGGAGCCCCGTCGTTGATGTGGCGTGGTGCTGTAATTCGGCTGAGGTGCCCCCCCTTCCCTTCCCCCTGAGGTGCCTGTTGTATTTCTCTCTCATGCCCCGGCAGTGTTATCTCCGTTTGTGGACAGGTATCTTGTGTGGGCCTCGCCCATGCATTTTTGGACCAGTGGTGCACGGACATTGAGATGTGCATATCTGCACTACTTCTCGTGATGTATATACTTTTGAATGAGTTTATATATATCTGTAGATATTTAAAACATGTATTTTGATACATTACAATGTTTGGACTGATTTCCTTTTGTGTCTGCATTCTTCCGGGGGGGTTTTGGGTTGTTACTGTGATGTTTGGAAATGCCTTGGTGTGTGTGTTGTAATGTGCGAGGGTGGGGGTGTTGGGTGTGTGTGTCCCTGACTTTTGCCTCCCCCCTCCCCTATGTCGTAGGTGCAGTACTCACTGTTGTCTTCGCTGCCGCAGGCCCTGGTGTTCGTAGATGAGTAAGAAGACAAGGGCAGGTAGGATTTGTAATTCCGGCTCCATGGTGTCCTCCTTCCTCGTGGGATGTGTTAAGGTGAGCTTTTTCCCATTGCAACAGCAGTTTCCGCCGTGTTTTTATCCCCGGTGAATCCGCCCCGGAAAAGGTGGCGGATTGGCGGGTTGTGATACTGTGGGCGGTACATTGTCTTCCGCCTGTATGTTGGCGTGACCGCCGCACTGCTTGGCTGTACCGCCGTGGCGGTCGGAGTGTTAAAGTGGCTGTCTTTGTTGGCGGTTTCCGGCACGGTCATAATTCCCTTTTTTTGTCCGCCGGCCTGTTTGCGGTATTACCGCACCTTTAACACCGTCTGCCAGGGTTGTAATGACCCCCTTAGTGCTCAGAGGTCAACCTTTGGTTCCCCTGCCTAACTATTGAACCTACATCTCCCTAACCACTCCAATAAGCTACAGGAACCCCTAAAATTATCTAAATTGTAATATTGGTAATAAAGCAAAGTGTCAGCACTACAGAAACCTCAGTAGAGGTTTCAGTAAAAGGGATGTGTGTAGCATAAAGCCACATCAGCCAAGCAATAAGGAGACAGAGGTCTGTACCTCTCTAAGAGCCAAATTTAAGAAAGGTGGGGCTGCATCCAATGCAGCCCCACATTTCTTGCATCCCTTGTGCCCCCCTAACGCCACCATGTGAAGGCCGTATTTACTATACAGCGCACCATGGCTGTATTAGGAATAATAGTGTCAAAAGTTTTGAGGCTATTGTGGCGCTTTGCTCCACTAGTGTCAAAAATTTTGACGCAAGGGGATCCACTGATTGCAATGGGTGCGTCTTTTTAATGCCTGCTTTCAGCAGGCGTTAAAAATGACACAAAAAATGGCTCAATTAAATCTTGTAGATTTAATTGCACCATTTTTTGGGCTTGCTTGCACCGGAACGCCCCCTTTGCATACATTATGCATGGTGCATGCATATTCGGGTGCAAAGGGTTACAAAGTGGTGCAATTAATGCATTGCGCCACTTTGTAAATATGATGCGGGGAAAAGGCCACCTTAGCGCTGCCTTAGCATAAAAAAAAATTATGCCAAGGCAGCTCTAAAGTGGCGCAAGGGGCTCTTAAATCTGCCCCTAAAAGGGCAAGAAGGGTCCGGACCTCTAACTAGCTAAACACTCTTATCCCCTCAAACTTTAGATAGCTGACATCACTACCAGTAACCTTCCATAGTCCATGCACAGTTGTGAATGATATCCTTTAATTAGGCTTTTACCTCTTGGTTCAGCCATGTGGACAACCTTAAACTTGTTCTTGTCTTCGGGAACCCAGAGGGAAGCTCTCCTGCACAACTCCTCATTAACACTTCTGTCCTTGGCAACTTGTCTCCTCATACCCCCCTTATCTATAGCTAACAATAAGCTTTTCATTAAAAGAAGGTTTGTTGATGCACCTGCAAGCAAAGAAATACACAGCAAAGCAAACTTTCATGTTGAAGATGAACACAAAGAGAACATTTTCAGGCCTCATCTCTAGCTTAATTTGGTCTGACTCTCAATGTACATTCAAATACAAAGCTATGCATGCATTTCACCTAAATAGTATAAGTGAGGAATAACTATGAAAATGTTGATTAACTAGACAATCATAATATCTATTCATTGAATAATATTTCAAATGTGATTTGCATATGATCATTCTACGGCTCTACTTATAAATACATTTCAGTTCAAGATTTTCAGTTTCTTCACTTACATAAATACATAATAAACACACATTATATGTTGTTGAATGCATTTTATTTTTCCCTTCTAGAATGCGTAATGGCACAGCCAAGTTATGCTCGCTCATTCCTTTAGATTGTGCGCCATCTGTACTGCATTCCACAGGTGGGTTATTATTTCATACAGTGTGTGCTACTTAAGGGACACTGTATCTACAGCTGAGAGAGTCTAGGTCCAGTACTGAAGGGGCTGACCAAGAAGACCTGTTTCTCCCAGCTCGACAGTTGCTGCTGGAATTCTGCTTCCTGTCTTCTCTTTTTTTCTTTAAACTGCTGTGAATACTGGAGCATCAATGGATGTGTAAAATACCCCTGTCTGATCCGCCCTTTCCCTTTTGTGATTTATACAGAGTCCTTCCTTGCTTCTCGTCAGGTTCCTTCACATGAGTAGGAGGCTTCTTGAGAGGCCTAGTGTAGAGAGAAACATTAACGTTGGCAACCAATTTCGGCTTTTAAAGAGCTGTGTTTGTGCCATCTCCCTTGCTGATCTATGAGCGCAATCACAGGGGTACCATAGGGAAAGCTAGGGGTCATAGTTGCAACCCCTAAATGACATCCATGCTAGCAATGGCACTACATGCTGCAAAGTACTAAAAAATGGTGCAGTGTGCGTGAGACTAGAGGCTAACTCAACAATACTACACACCTTCTAGACCTTGTTCTCCATCACCATCCTACTGGACAGATATTAGGAATCAGCGCGGAAGGGTGCATGTTCTGATCATAACCCGTCTGAGGTATTCCATTGGTTGAGGAGCAAGAGAACTTGAGAGAAACTCCATAAACGCTCAACGCACCCCTTCATCCAGTGATATAGACAGGAATGATCCCCAGAATGCCTTATTTAACCCATCCAAGTACTTTATATCTCTACTAGAGTGCCCAGGACTAGGAACAGGAACCCAGGTATTTATCCATGTCCCAAGGTCCCATGCAGACCTAGTCAATATCAAGAAACAGTTTCTGAATATCTCTGAAAACCCTATGAAATTCCCAAAACAGCTACCACCTGTTTTTGGGCAGATGTGGACCAACTAGTAAGCCTTGTTATGGCAAGAAAGGTAAGGAATTGTTTGGTGTTAAAGAATAAGTGGTCTCTACAGATCCCTGGTGACACTGCTGTTCTTTTAGCCGCAGAGAAGGTACTAGTAAATACTATAATGAGGTGTGATTATTCAAGACTGAGTGGACCAATATTTCAAGTTGTGCACAGCCTAATGGTGAACCTCCAACTGATAATATAGCTCATTTAAAATGTATTTAAATGTTATTCCAGTACTGCTCAATCTACGAAATCACTTAGGAACCCTTGTTGCTTTTGTTCAATGTATGCTGCCCAAGGTACAGGAGCAGCTCCACAACATTTGTACAGGGTCGGCAGACCAGGGATCTGACTGAATTGGTATCTAGTGCTCATCATTGCCTGGAAATAAATAAAGGAAAAATGAATTGATTAAATCTAGTATGATGTCTTTACATTATCAATCATTTCAGCAAACTGTAAAATGATAGGGACAAGGAGGAATTGGGAGATCAAATGAGAGAGCCGGGTAAGGGGGTGGAAGAGTGGGGCAAAGCCAAGGGAGGGACAGGGGAGATTCAGCCCCACCAGGTGACTCTTCACGTTTCAGCTGTGGCAAATTGGTCATTGGAAACATGACTATCCTAATTTAATATCTAATGCAGTGTTACAACACAAAAAAACAGAGTTTACTCAATACTCAGAGTCAATATCCTACTTTTTAGGACAGCCCAATTGTTGTTGGTTACCTTCTTCCAGGTAGACCAAAACTGTTGAGATAAGAAATGAGGCAATAACAAGAAGCCCACCTCATTCCTTAGGAATACTGGTACTAGCAGATCTGGCATAAAGACCGCTGAATTTCCCTAATTACCTCTCTCTGAGCAGTTTATATTCCACATACCTATGTCCCCTACAATATTATGATCCCCTCTCCATAACACTGGGTCCTATTACAGACCAAATTGCCTTTCTGTTGACTTTTATCTTTCCCAGAAATGTAGTGGAGAGAGACATATTGCATAAATTACCTGTACTGCTTATTTGTACTAGTAATAGTGTTTATTTGAATGCACCCCAAAACAATGAAAGTTAAGTTGTAGCTGTCTTGAGTGAGACCACTGACTGTACTGATGATGTTGAAAGTAAAAATAATATACCAAAATCTACTAATTTCTGACATACTTGATCAAGTGCCTTCTACCTTATGATCTGAACATGCAAACAATGCTTGATGTGTATTGTATGCAGATCCTACAAAGACTAAGGTGCAACCAGTAAAAACATTCCCATGCTCCCCAAAAGCCACTATGCCACAAAAAGGGAGCTAGAATCAGCCCTGTCATTAGTGCTTTACTCAAATAGGGATCCCTAGAACTTGCAGTAGGTGTGTGCAACATCCCTACTTTGGTGATAAAAAAATTTGCCTAAGTCACATATAGTTTTGTGTAAGACCTGGGATTAATTTATACTGTGGTAGTACCAAGTTTGCATTTTATGTCTAACTGTGCAAACATACTGTTATGTATTCCAGCCACTTCTAACTAGTATACTGTAGTAGGTTGTTGATCAGTCTTTCCCTCTATTCCTACGCACCCTGACAGCCAGTACATCCTTGTGCTCTCATTCTCAGGGGGCCAACTAATGTGGTAACATTCCCCCCCTGTTTGCCTGTGAGAAATTGGGTAGTTAGTTGAAAGGGGTGAAAACCTACTTAAGCAGCCACAAAAGTCAATAAATTAACCTGTGCTTATCCTGCAGGTAGCCTGGCACAAAAACAGTCAGGCTTAACTCACAGGCATGTCTAAAGTATTTATGCATCACTTAAAAGTGAAAACAGAACACAAGTAAATTTTAATAAAGTAATAGACATCAAAATGAACAAATCAGTAGAAACCGAGTTATGAATTTAAAAAATCTAAAGTGAAAAATAGTGCCTAAAAGATCAAAGTGGCAACAGCGAACATCTAGTCATGTGTGACCGGGGTATAGTAAAAAATTATGGCTGACCACAAAGAATTGTGGTACGGATACACAAAGTGGATTGATTGGGCCTTGTCTCTGCTTAACTTTGGACTATGAAGAATTTTTCAAGAAAAATGGCTGAGAAGGTAACGTTCAGCAACAGCAGTCAGCAGTGTCTGAGGAGAAGCCTCTGCATGAAGTCTCGAGGAAGAATTTTACGATCAGACTTAGGAGCATATTTACAAACAAATGGCATATCGGTCGCGATGCGCCACTTTTCTTGCATCGCCTCTGCTCCTCCTAATAATACCATGACACCGCATTTACAATACAGTACAAAATGGCACTCGTTAGGCCAATAGCATCAATATTTTTGATGTTACTGTGATGCATTGCTGCACTAGCGTAAAAAATGTTGAAGGTCGTGTAGCAAAGCACAGGGAAGCCCATTGACTATAAAATGGGTGTGTCATTATAATGCCTGCTCTGAGCAATTGTAAAAAATGCCGGAAAAAACAGTGCAGTGAAATGTAAATTTCACAGCGCCATTTTTTCAGGCCTCCCTGCTTCGGAACACCCTCTTGCATACATTATGCCTGGCACAAGCATAATGTGGCACGAGGGTTTACAAAGTGGTGCAATGCAAGCATTGCGCCACTTTGTAAATAGTGTGCGTGAGAAAGGCGTCTTTAACGCTGCCTTAGCGTACAAAAAATAATGCTAGGGTGGCACAAGATGGCACTAGGGGCTTGTAAATATGCCCCTTAGTTTCTTTTGAGGAAGTTAAAAACCTCCAGAGGGACAAAGCTGCAGGCGGTAGCCCATGAGGGCCTCATGAGGGCGAATCCCTTTCTGAGAGTTGTCGCTAAACAGGATTTGCTTCTGGAGAGAATGTAGCAGAATCTGCCGCAAAGTCAGGCAATGCACCCTAGGCGGATCAGCGAGCAGACAGGTCCCGACTCCTTTGAGTTCTAAGAGCACTTTATGGCATACAATTTGCTAAGTCCCTGTAATGGGTTGTTCAGGGAGGTCACTAACACCACCACGGAGGTCTCTTCCTTAAGACTGGGAATCCCACAAAATAGACAGACTCAGGTGAGTTTTTTCATCAGAGGAAAAAAAAACATTTTATTCCTATATATGCGTTGCTTTTCCCGTCCAGTCTTTTAGTAGTCCTCTTTTCCTTTTGTGTTCTTATATCAGTCTGTCTTTTTCTTCTGTCTCTCCTATATGGATCTTTTCCCCATTATTCTCTTTTCTTTGTTTCTTAGATGGATCTAATTAGATCGTCGCCAGAGAGAAGCACGGGGACAAAACAGAGGAAAGAGTGGAAAAGAAAAGGTAAGTCTACTATTCTCGGTGAGTATTGTTATGGTCTATATAATAGGGAGGGTAAGTGAGGATCCAGTGTCAAGCATGTTCACGTGTGAAATATTTAGTTTAGTTTTGTGCTCATAGTGAAATGGTTAATGTGCTCAAAAAATGGTCATGCTTCCTTTAGAATACTGAATTCATGCTCCACTTGTCCCTCTTTCCTTTTAGGAAAAACACCCTCCTATTCTGGTTGTACTCTTTGTTCCTTTCTGCCTCTTTTAAATAGTGTTGTTACAGGTTCCCGAATATGGGCATGTTCCTGTGTTAGCCCTAGGAGGGAAGTGGTGGGCTGCGAGTTTCCAAAACGGGGTTCTGTCACTCTTGCCGGTGATCTGCTCTCCCTGGACCTTCTCATTATCTTGCTGTTCCGGCTCGTCATTTCGTTGGTCTGCTTCCCTTTCGCTGTGGCTCGCGTCTCCTGCTCCCTCCAGCTGTTCTGGTTCTTCCGACATCTTCTCCGGGTCCTCGGGCTCCTTTGGAGTCTTCCAACTCTTTCGCTGTCTTTGCCCAGCAAAGCACTTTTCCTGCCCTCCCGCCTACCTTTCTTAGTGCTGGCCGCAGCGCTGTGAGAGGGTGACTCCACTGACCTGCTGACCAGCGTCTGTTGCCCTCCCCTGCTGCTGCTGCCCCTGCCTCAGGGAACGAACTAAGAGTCTGCCTGACTCTCAGTTCGATGCCCTCCTCCACCCACAGGCTCCTGCCTGCACCTCATCCCTGGTGGTCTAGTAGCCATCTACAAGTAAGTATCTTCCGTCTCTCTCTGTCACTTCTTACTCCTGCTTTTTACTTCTGCCTTTTATCTATTTTTTCTTAGTTTTCTTCTTCTTTTTTTCTGTCTCTTCTTTTCTTTTTTTGTCTTCTTGTTCCCCCTCTCCCTCCCGCACCGCTGCTGCCCCTGACCCCCATAAAGCACTTTTCCCGCCCTCCTGCCTCCCAGCTGACCAGACACCCCACCTCCCTGCCCTTCCTAATGGCAGCTGTGCACAGCAGGCATGCTGCTTGCGCCAAAGGCAAGCCCGTCTGTGCCAGTCTGCACCTGGACCATGCCTGGACCGTGCCCAGTGCCAGAAATCCTGGATCTCCAATGAGCCATTCCCTGGCCAGCCTCCATTACGACAACAATACCCTCCACCGCCTTAAAACCAGACGTCTCAGCTCCTGCTGCACGGCTTCTCCTAAGGACAACCATTAACCTTTTTCCTGCCAGAACTGCAACCTCAGTTTCAGCCACAACAAACAACCAGAACACCTAAACCTGAAACCACTGATGCCCACCACAACCTCATCAACTGCCTCCTTCTGAATATAACCTTCCTCTACAAGCACACCATTGAACTCTGAGACCTAAGAAACTCCACCTGTCCAGACATCACCTTCCTAACCGAGACCTGGACCAACCCTACCTACAGAATGGACATCGCCATCTCAATCCCAGCTGTCTACAACTTCCTAAGAAAGGACCAACCCTCCCATCCGGGCGGAGGACTGGCCATCGTACACAAGTCCTCACTCCGCATCATGGTCAACACTGAGGAACACTGCACCACAATGGAACACCTATACTTCCTGATCCATGCCACTCACAACTTCTCCCTCCGAGGCACCCTGGTCTACAGACCACCTGGCCCCCGCCCAACCTTCATCAACGCCATTGTTGACATCGCCAGCCCCCTGGCCCTGGCGTCCACTGAATACCTATTCCTGGATGACTTAAATTTCCACCTTGAGGACTGCAACAACCGAAACACCACTTCCCTACTCGACGATCTTGACAACTTTCTTCCGCAGAATCCACCCAGCGTCAGAACCTATGACCGACCCAGCCCCCAGAACCCACCCAAACCATCCACAGAAGAGACTGAAATCATCATGAACAGCATTCACTCAGGAGCTCCAACAAACCCATGTCCTCATCACATCTACGACAGAGCCAGTGGAAACATTGCCCTCAAACTCCGCAAGACGCTGAACTGCTCCATAACAACAGGCACCTCCCCCGAAGATTGGAAACGTGCCTAAGTCCCCCCCCTCTTGAAGAAACCCACAGCTGACCCATCAGAGCTCAAGAACTTCCGACCCGTCTCGCTGCTACCCTACCCAGCCAAAGTCCTGGAAAAAGCCATAAACTTGCAGCTGCGACAACTCCTATAGGACAACTTTCTGGATATCTCTCAGTCCGGATTCTGCAGCAACCACAGCACAGAGACAGCTCTTCTTGCAGCTACCAATGACATCTGCACACTCCTCGACCACGGACATACCGCAGCACTCATACTCTCCGACCTCCCAGCAGCCTTCGACACGGTCCCCGACAGCACCTTATTCACCAGACTCCACAATGCAGGAATCAGCTGAAAAGCCTTGCAGTGGATCCACTCCTTCCTCACCAGAAGAACTCAGAAGAACACTGCACGACAATGGAATGCCTATACTTCCTGATCAACACCACTCACAACCTCTCCCTCCACAGCACCCTGCTCTACAGACCCCCTGGCCCCCGCCCAGCCTTCATTAACGCCATTGTAGACATTGCCAAGCTCCACGCCCTGGCGTCCACCGAATATCTCCTCCTGGGCGACTTTAATTTTCACCTCCAGGACCACTTCCCTACTCGACAATCTTGCCACCTCAGACTCAAGCAACTGATCATCATGCCAACGCACGCTGCCGGACACACACTAGACCTCATTTTAACTTCAAGCAACCGGATCACCTTCAAGGATACCTTCACTCTGAACTGGACCGACCATCACTACATACACTTCACCATCACCGCACCCAACAGCCGCCTCCGTATCCCCAGTGCCCCCCACAGGAAATGGAACAGAATCACCGACGAGCAACTCACCACGAACCTCGCCAAATCACCCCCACCGATGATGTAAACGCAGCAGCGTGCAACCTCAACTCCTGGATCACTGACTGCACCAACTACTTAGCCCCCCTCCGATCAACTTCAGTCAGTCGCATCCCAAAAAAAGCCAGCTGGTTCACCGCCGATATCCAAGAATCCAAATGCACCTGCAGGCACCTAGAGAAGAAATGGAGAAACAGCAAAACCAGCAAAGACCTCGTCTCTTTCAGAGCCGTCATTGTCACCCATCACCACCACATCAAGAACGCAAAAAAAGCCGCACACCATGAACGCATTAACACCTCCCCGCACAACACGAGAGAATTCTTCACGGTAATCAACGAATTCACCAATCCTCTGTCCGAAGCCCCCAACTTCAGCAACGCACTCTATGCCCGTACCAAGACAAAGAACATCAGGAAACTACAACTCATTCAAAACGCTGCCACAAAACTCGGTCTGAACCTCTCCCACCAAAACCACATCTCCCAAAACCTGAGGACCCTCCATTGGCTCCCAGTAGAGAAGCAAATCAACTTCAAACTACTCACCACACCTACAAGGCCCTGCTCAACATCGGACCGGCCTACCTAAACCATTGCATCTCCTTTCATTACCCCACCAGGCCCCTCTGCTCTGCCTATCAGGTGCTAGCTACTGTCCCACACATCCAGAAAACCACAGCTGGAGGAAGATCCTTTGCATACCTCGCAGCCAAGAGATGGAACAACCTGCCTGTGCACCTCAGAAAAAGCCAATCTCTCACCATATTCAGGAAGAACCTCAAAACATGGCTCTTCGAATGAGGCCCAAACCTAGCGCCTTGAGACCCTCACGGGTGAGTAGGTGCACTTTACAAAAACTGATTGATTGATTTATTTTCTGTTGCTGAGGCTCTGATCAGGAGGCAAGCTAACTAGCCATTGGAGTTACTCTGGAAGTCATGGGTTCAAGCAGAAAAGTAGGTCTAATGTAGTAGGATGGTCATCCGAGGGCACAGGGCAGGCTTCAGGCAGTAGGGCAATCCTCTGAGAGCCCTTCCACAGGTCCAGAAGTGAACTGAAGAGAGGATTTGAGGGTCCTATTGTCATACCTGATGCCAGCTTTGAAGTGAAATAAACTTCTGGAGTTTTTCCCCACACAGAAGTGTCTGGAATTTCCTACCTTCCTGCTCTGGACTCAGTCTATCTGGAGTCACAATAGTCTTTTGTGTGTGAGCTGAGGCAGTGCCTTTGAAGTGCCTGCCAACACCCAGTCCCTCTATTGTGTGGCTGTCTGAGAGGAATACACAAAGAACAACGGGCACCTACACCTAGTCCTATAACCCAGAAAACAGGCTGCAGGCACCAAATGGTTTGGACAAGAAAATACCAACTTTCTAACAGTGACCTTTTCAGAATTGTGACTGAATATCAGACTTTATCGTTAAAGAGGATTTTAAATTACAATCCCTTAGACACTAAATATGACATTTCTACTTGCACCCAAACAAAATCTATCACTTATTAAATGAAATAAGGTAACCCAATGTTATCCTATAGGAAAGGTAGGCCTCACAGTAGTGAAAAAGGAATTTAGGATTTTTTCAGTACCAGGACATGTAAACCTTAACAGTACATATCCAACTTTTTTAATACAACGCACCCTGCCGGCTACCGGCTACTTAACAGGCCGAGTAATAGCATTTAATTTACCAAACCTGGGTATATGGTATACCAATTTACAAGGGACGTATAAGTAAATAAAAAATGTCAATCAGGTGTAAGCCAGTTTTATCATGTTTTAGGGAGTGAGCACAAGCATCTTAGCACTTGTTAGCAGTGGGAAAGTGCAGAGTCCTAAGGCCAACAACAAACAAATTCAGCAAAGCAGGAGGGGAGAAGGCAACAATGTTTGGGGGAAGCCTGCAGAGATGACTAAGTACAACTTTGCTAAATCACTATCTAGCTTATCCCAAACACTCAAGAAAGATTGAGAACATTAGGATCTATCATGGTTCAATATGTAGATGATTTGTTGATTATGTCTGACTCCCTAAACAAATGCAAGGCTGATTCCCTGTATCTCGACACTGAGTTAGCCAAGAAAGGGCACAAGGCTTCTAGAAAAAAAAAATGCAAGTCTGTCTTCTCCATGTTTGATATCTTGATCGTACTTCCTCAGCAAAGGAAAGGCACCTATCTGCAGAACGCATGAAAGCTATGTGTAAGTTACCCAGAACAGTCAATGTCACTCACTGTAGGGATCATGTTGCTGTTCAGTTTGCTACTAGTCTTACAGGTCCTCAGATTGAAGCATGGAAGCAGCCAACTTAACTGCTCGTGTGGCCTGCGCTCAAGGCATGCTTGCAGCTCCTCTACCTCTTCGGACTGTATGCTGGCTCCTGTTAGCTCCTGTCAGCTCAGAGCAAAGCCCCATTACTGCCCACCTTCCACCCATCTTCCTGCTATCTGGCCACTCAGCATTTTTCAAGAGGCACAAAGTCTAGCAGCCAAGCGGGCCTTGTAGAGCCAATTTTCACTGCCACAGACTGTGAGTGAAACAGTGAGCATCGGTGAGCAAAGGTCATACTCTGACGGGGAAGGTTGGGAAGGCTGAGTGGACTAGTTTGGCACCCTAATTCAAGCTTCTGGAATCATGTGGACATGGAAAGGCAGGGGGGCATAGGGGAGACAGCAGCTAGAGCAACAACAGCTGCTGTGCGCCACATGTGACCTTGGAGTGTTGTGAAACCTTATGAATTTGTGAATGTTTTTATTATGTCATCCAGATTATTAGTACCTGCCCTTCCAAATCAGTGCCTTAGGAATCTGCTGCTGCACCCCTTTGTGTGTGGATAACATTAACAAATCTCTGTGTCATCTGAGATTCGGAAATTCTGAGAATTTGACCACCAGATCCAATCCCACAGTAAGGCATCATAAGCGCACTTTTCTGGGCTGTGCTGCACTTGTGCCCTCACCTATGCAGCGGCAGTCTCTTACACCTTAGTATCCTGAGTTTTCATCTGGGCTGTCTCACAGCTGGTGTTCTGCATGGCTAAAAGTCAGTGGGGTAAAGGAGAATGGCATGGAGAGGCGTGATGTAAAGTGCAGTAGGGTGGACTGTTATGGAGTGGTGTAGAGTAGGGTTCAGTGGCATGTAGTGGAGTGTCATGGAGTTGCATAGTGTTGTGTTTTTTTGTGGAGTGAGTAGAGCATCATAGAGTGGAGTAGAGTTGATTGGCATACAGTGGAGTAGATTGTCTTAGTGAAGCAGAGTGTTGTAGAGTGGAGTGGCATAGAGTGTCATTGAGTGGTGTAGAGAAGAGTGGAGTGGTATAGAGGGTGTGGCATAGATTAGAGTGGAGTGTTGTTGAGTAGATTGTCTTAGAGTGGATTGCTATAGAGTGGAGTTGTGTAGGAAAGTGGAATGGCAGAGTCAAGTAGAGTATTGTATTGAAGAGTAGAGTGGCTTAGAGTGGAGAAATGGAGTGAAGTAAAGTGGAGTAGTGTGTCGTAGACTTGAGAGGAGTAAAGGGGCATGGAGTGGTTTGAAGGATTTGCATATAGCGACGTAGAGTGGAGTAGTGTTGTAGAGTGCAGTAGAGTGTTGTAAAGTGGAGTGTCATAAAGTGGCATAGAGTGTCATCGAGAGGAAAGGAGTTTACTGGAGTAGAGCGTCAGGGTGGAATATTGTGGAGTGTTGTAGACTGGAGTGTCCTAAAGTGGAGCAGAATGGCCTAGAGTGAAGTGGGTTAAAGTACGGTGGTGCATAGTAGATTGGCATAGAGTACATTGGCATAGAGTGCAGTGATGTAGAGTAGAATGGCGTAGGTTGCAGTGGCGTAGAGTAGAGGGATACAGAGTAGATTGAGGTGATGTAGAGTGCAGTGGTATGGAGTGCAGTGGTGCAGAATAGATTATAGTAGTGTGGAGTGATGCAGAGAGTACTGGCATAGAGTGCAGTAGAGTGGCATAAACTTAATGGTTCAAAGTAAAGTGCAGTGGCATAGAATGCAGAGGGATAGAGTTCAGTGAGGAGGGCGGAGTGGTGCAGATTACAGTGGTGCAGTGGGGAGTGGCATAGAGTACAGTGGTGCACAGTAAAATAAGTTGGCGTAAAATGAAATGATGTAAAGCACAATGGTGTAGAGTGGCATAGCTTGCAGAGGCTCAGAGTAGAGTGGAGTTGAGGTCGGTGGCAGAAAGTGCAGTCTTGCAGAGTAGAGTGTTATAGAGTGTAGTGACGTACAGCAGTGTGGTGCAGAGTAGAGTGGTGCAGAGAATACAGTGGTGCCGAGTAGAATCAAGAGACTTAGAGTGCATTGACAGAGTGCAATGGTGTTGAGTGGCATAGCCTGCACAGGTGTAAAGTGCAGTGGTGCAGAGTTGAGTGACACTGAGATCAGTAGCAGAGATCACAGTCTCACAGAGCAGAGAATCAGAGTGCAGTGGCACAGAGTAGAGTGACACAGAGCAGAGGGGCATACCAAGCAGTGGTGTAGCGTGCAGAAAGTTGCAGAGTAGAGTATAGTAATATAGAGTGCAATGGTGCAGAGTAGTTGGCGTAGAGTGCAGTGGCTTAGGGTGCAGTGGTTTTTAGTGCATTCACATAGAGTCAGTGACTGAGAGCACAGTGGCATAGAGGGCAGTGGCATAAAGTACAGAGTGGCGTATAGTGGTGCAGTGTAGAATGCAGTGACATACAGTGGAGTGGTGTAGAGTAGAGTGGCACAGTGTTCACTGTGCAGTGGTATAGAGTGCAATGGCATAGAGTAGATTGTTTCTGAGTAGAATGAAGTGTTGTAGAGCAGAGTGGTGGAGGGTAGAGTGCAGTGGCATAAAGTAGTGGTGTAGAGTGCAGGGGTGGAGATTGGAGAGGCATAGAGTGGCATAAAGTACATTGTTTAAGGATAGAGTGAAGTAGTTTACAATGGAGTAGTGCACGGTAGAGTGTAGTGGTGCAGAGGAAGGTGCAGTGGCATAGAGTAGTGAAGAGTGCATTGGCGTAGAGGGCTGTGGCATAGTGTGCTGTGTTGCAAAGTAGAGTGGCATAGAGTGGAGTGGCATAGGTTGGAGTGGTGCAGAATAGAGTGGAGTGGCCTAGACTGGAATGGTGTAAAGTGCAGTGACGAAGAGTGCAGTGGTGCATAGTCAAATGATGTAGAGTGCTCTGTCACAGAGTAGAGTGTTGCAGAGTAGAGTAGAGCAGAGCAATGTAGAGTCAAGTGGCGTAGAGTGCACTGGCATAGAGTGCAGTGGTGTAGAGTGTTGCAGATTAGGGTAAAGTGGCATACAGTGCATAATAGTGTGGTGTGAAGTTATGCATGGTATATTGCAGTGTCGTGAAGTGCAGTGGTGCAGAGCAGTTAGAGTGGGTTAGAGTGAACTGGTGTAGAGTGCACTGTCATAGAGTGCAGTGGTGCAGAACAGGTTACAGTGGGTTGGAGTACAGTGCAGTGGTTTAGAGTGGAGCTATGTATAATAGTGTAGTATCCTATAGTGCATTGGCATAGAGTATAATCGAGTGGCGTAGAGTAGAGTGGTGCACAGTAGAGTGCAGTGGCATAGAGTAGAGTGGTGCAGAGAAGAGTGCAGTGGCATATAGTTCAGTGGTCGAAAGTAGCGTGGCATAGAGTTCCGTGGTTGAAAAAGTGCTGTAGAGTTCAGTGGAGGAGAGAATAGTGGAGCAGTACAGGGTAAAGTGCAGTGGAATAGAGTGGAGTGTTTCAGCGTGTGATGTTGTAAAGTGCAGAGGCATAGAGTGCAGGCGTGTAGAGTGCTGGGGCATAGAGTGCAGTGTTGCAGAGTAGACTGTTGTAGAGTGCACTGGCTTTGAGTAAAGTGTGGTAGTGCTCATTGGCATACAATGCAGAGTAGACTGCAGTGACGCAGAGTAGAGTGGAGTGGAGCTCAGTGGAGTGAGGCTGAGTGAAGTGGCACAGAGTAGATTGTTTCAGAGTAGAACGGAGTGGTGCACAGTAGAGTACTGTGGTGTAGAGTGAGAGTAGATTACAGTGGAGTAGAGTGGATTGGCATAGAGTGCTCTGGCCTAGAGTGGAGTGATATGGAGTAGAGTAGAGTGCATTGGAGTAGAGTGCATTGGCATACAGCCCAATCACAAAGAGTGCAGGGATACAGAGTAGAGTGGCATAGAGTGGGATGGTGCAGAGTGGAATGAGAAAGTGAAATAGCTCAGAGTGAAATGAGAAAGTGAAATGGTGCAGAGGGCAGTGCTGCATAGCAGAGTAATATGGGGTAGAGTGCACTGGCATGGAGTACAGAGGTGTACAGTCAAGTGACCTCGAGTAGAGTGGTGCAGAGTAGAGTGAAGTGACGCAGTATGGAGTGGTGTAAAATAGAGTTGTGCATAGTAGAGTAGAGTGGGGTAAAGTGGAATACACATTGAGGTGTAACACACTTCCATTACAGAGATCACATTTTCAACAGAAATTCACATACAGTTTTACTGATAAAAGTATACAGCACACAAACGATAATGTGTGGAAATGTCATCAATCACTTAGTGGACTGATTTGTTTTGATTAAAATATTTGTTTCCACCAGACTTCAGAATTACCAAACATTTACTTCATTTGTGCTCTTCTAGGTCTGATATATTCTGAAATATCTGCACAATTCATTTACAAACATTTAAATTTTGTTGTTTGCTAGAAAAAAAAAAGTAACATTGTGCAGCCTTCCACAAGCAGAACTGCGCCAGACAGCATGATTGTCTCATAAATCCTCTCACTTTGAAGTCACAGAAAGAAAAGTAAACACCAAGCTACCTGGAAGACAGAGCCTGGCATTTGACCTCTGCCTTTGAATGATGCACAGTAAATGTGACAAGATAAGAACAAGATTTAAAGGGCTATTTACAGAAATCCAGTACTGGGGGAAGAATAGAGTGAATAGGGTTTTGGCAACAGAGGGGACATACTCAAGCTGATCAGCCTAAAACAAACAGAGCCAGCAAACAGAAAGCAAGCAAATGTGTGTTACAAATCACAAAGCCAATGGTATGCATTGCCAGGGAAGCTTTCTGAATGTCTGCAAGATGTAGTTGGCAAACCAGACAGCTGCACTGCCTGGTAGTCTTTAACCTGTAAACAGTTTTAAACAGTGCTTTAAAAATGACCAGTTTTGCGACTTGTCAAGGATTCTATATTGCACTCTAAGTTTCCTCCAAAATATAATGAAATCTAGTCTGCAACAGGGTAAAGACAGTATGGTTCACCTAATCAAAGGTTCTCAGCTAGATGCTGAGATCTGAAGCCTTCATGGTCATTCGATGGGTATAATGGCTTGACATGCAAAAAGCAGATTAAGAAATAGTTTTTGAGACATAGGGTTGTCTGGATGTGTTGCTGCTCAAGAGGTAGAAAGTCCGAAGAGTTTATACCTTTCTAACCGAAAGGAGCAGCAGCATGCAACCCATGAGCAACATCAAAATGCTTTTATGTGTTTAATACAGGGAGGACATCAAGGAGCTACTAAAATGTACTACGTCTGCTATGCTGTGGGTATTGAGTCCTATATGGGGGGTCACCTATACTCAGGTTACTAACACTAAAATATTATTAGAAGGGGGTCAAACATCTGAGATGACAAAAAAGGACCAGACTTAAATTCAAACACCGAAGTTGAACTCAAGGCTTTAAAACAAGCAACATATGTGAAAAGAAAAATATAAGATAGCTATAACATCTAGATATGCTGCACTAAAGGCTTCCAATCCTTGGAGGACTGTATTCACCAACCTCTGAAAAGTGGCAGGTGCATTCTTCAATCTAAAGGGCATAACAGTGAACTGATAGTGCCCTCCAATGGTTGAAAATGTTTTTGTTAGGTTTAGCATCATCTGACAAATTAATCTGTCAATACCCTGCAGTTAAGTCAAAAGTTCTTAGATACTTGGCAGAAGTCAGTGTATCTATCAGCTCTTCTGCCCGGGGTATAGGGTGCGCATCCGTTCTGGTTACTTGATTGAGCCCTCTATAGTCAACACAGAACCTCATTTCCTTTTCACCATCTTTACTGTGAGGTTTGGGGACAAACACCACTGGGCTAGCCCAGGGACTTCGTGAAGGTTCAATCACTCCCAGATCTAACATTTTCTGTACCTCTTGTTTAATGCAGTCTCTGACATGGTCAGGCTGCCTATAAATCTTACTTTTGACAGGTAAGCTGTCTCCAGTGTTGATTATGTGCTCACACCAGGTACTTGTACCTGGAATCAGTGAGAAGAGGTCAGAGAACTGATCTAGGAGATTTATGCTGTTGTCCTTCTGCTCAGCAGTAAGGTAATCTGCAAGCACAACTCCCTCCACTAAGCCATCAGCTTCAGTGGTGGAGTAGAGGTCAGGGAGAGGGTCACTCTCTTCTTCCTGCCCCTCATCAGTGGCCATGAGCAGGGTTAAGTCAGCCCTGTCATAATAAGGTTTCAGGCGATTGACATGAAGCACCCTAAGGGGGCTTCTGGCAGTGCCCAGGTCTACCAAATCGGTGACCTCACATTTTTTCTCAATAATGAGATGGGGTCCACACCATTTGTCCTGGAGTGCTCATGGGGCCACAGGCTCCAATTCCCACACCTTCTATCCTGGGTGGTACTAAGTCAGGACAGCCTTCTGGTCATGCCATTGCTTTTGGAGCTCTTGGCTGGCCTGGAGGTTTTTGCTAGCCTTTTTCATGTACTCAGCCATCCTTGATCTGAGGCCAAGTACATAATCCACAATGTCTTGCTTAGGAGCTTTTAAAGGTTGTGCCCAACCCTCTTTCACAAGAGCAAGGGGATCTTTTATAGGGTGTCCAAAGAGGAGTTCAAAGGTGCTGAAGCCCACTCCTTTCTAGGGTACCTCTTGATAAACAAAAATGAGGCATGGCAACAGGACATCCTATCTCCTCCTGAGTTTTTCAGGGAGTCCCATGATCATGCCTTTGAGAGTTTTATTAAACCTCTCAACCAGTCCATTTGTCTGTGGATGATGAGGAGTAGTGAACTTGTAAGTTACACCACACTCCTTCCACATAGCTTTGAGGTATGCAGGAATGAAGTTACTACATCTGTCTGACACCACTTCTTTAGGGAAACCCACTCTGGAACATATTACCAGGAGGGCTTTTGCCACTGCAGGAGCAGTAGTGGTCCTTAAGGGTATAGCTTCAGGATACCTAGTGGCCTGGTCCACTACCACAAGGATACATCTATTGGCTGAAGCTGCTGGAGGGTCAAGGGGGCCACAATGTCAACCACTACCCTCTCAAAGGGCACCCGAACCACTGGAAGTGGAATTAAGGGGGCCTTAGGTGTGCCACCAGTCTTGCCACAGGCTTGGCAGGTCACACAGGAGTGACAAAACTCCTTGATGTTCTCTGACATATGAGGCCAGTGAAACAATGGAACAAGTCTGTCCCAAGTTTTACTCTGGCCCAAATGCCCAGCCAAAGGAATATAATGAGCCAAAGTCAGAAGAAACTCCCTATACTGCAAAGGGATGACCAATCTCCTGGCAGCTCCAGGTTTAGGGTCCCGTGACTCAGTATAGAGCAAGTTGTCTTCCCAATAGACTTTATGGCAATCAGTGATATCCCCATTCTGCTGTTTGACAGCTTGCTTCACTAGATGAGCCTGTTAGCTGAAAGGTCTTTGGAAGTGCCCTCCCCAGAATCCTCAGGGACCTCCACTGGAACTATCGGGGTACCCCCTCCTCTACCTCCTGATCCCGGGTCTGACCAGTCTGGTTCTGTTCATTTTCAAGGAGAAGGCTAAGGAGAAGATCTTTGGTGGGGTTCTTACCAATCCCTAAACTCCTTTCTATACAGAGACCCCTCAAACTTTTAAAGTTTAAATTGTCATAAGTTGTCTGCACAACTTTGGGAGTGGTCTCTACTACAGACATGGTTGAAAGAAAGAGTTTAGGAGAGAGAGAAAAGGTTTGGAAAACTTTTAAAGAAAAGAGAAAAACTGTTTCAAACTTTTCTGAAACTTTTTAGAAAGTTTTTAGAAAGACAGTAAGACTGTTTAGGTTAACCGTGTATATTTCTAAGTATTTAGAATATGGTTTTCTTATGAAAAGCACTAATGACAAAGTGGTAAAGCAGTTACAAGTACTTATCCCACTGTTGCACCACCAATGTAGGAGGCTGGCCTGGCTTATAGTGGGTACCTGATGGTACTTACACCGTGTGGCAGGTCCAGTTATCCCTTATTAGTAGATTAGTAGTGTTCTTGCAGCTTAGGCTGGTAGAGGTAGCTATAGCAGAGCAGCCTAGGCTAAACTAGGAGACATGCAAAGCTCCTACTATACCACTTATATCATATAGGTACTATATCATAAGAAAGACAATACTCAGAGTTACTACAAATAAAGGTACTTTATTTTAGTGACTATGTGCCAAAAATATCTCAGAGGATATACTCCCTTAGGAGGTAAGTAAAATACACAAAATATACACACAAACAAAAATCAGGTAAGTAAAACAGTCAGAAAGTAGTGCAAACACTGTAGACTACAATAGGATGCAATACGTCTAGGGGCAACACAAACCATATACTAAGAAAGTAGAATGCGAACCATGAATGAACCCCTAGGCTAGTGTAGTGTGTAGAGGGTCGCCGGGAGTGTAAGAAGACACTAAGGGTGTCCAAGATACCCCACCCCAACACCCTGGAAAGTAGGAGTAAAGTACTACTATTTCCCCAGAAACACACTTAAGACGTGATAGAGGATTTTGCAAAGACCACAACAGACTGCAAAGCACTGAAGACAGATTCCTGGACCTGAGGACCTGCAAAGGAAGGGGACCAAGTCCAAGAGTAGCAAAAGTGTCCAGGGGGGCAGGAGCCCACTAAACCCTGGATGAAGGTGCAAAATGGCTGCCTCTGGATGGAGGAAGCTGAAGATTCTGCAACAACGAAGGGTGCTAGGAACTTCTCTTTCGTGCAGTAGATGTCCCAAAGAGTGCTGGAGTATGCAGAGTTGTTTCTTTGGCAAAAGACCACAAACAAGCCTTGCTAGCTGCAAGAGTCGTGGATGAAGAAAAAGGGTGCTCAGGAAGGACCAGGATGTCGACACTTGGGAGAGGATACAGAGGAGACCCTCAGCAACGTAGAGAGCTTTCATGCACAAGAAGGTAGCACCCGCAGAGGTCTTTGAACACAGGTTCAAGAAGTCTGAACACGGCATTCGTCTCAACACTGGAAAAGAGGGTCCCACAAAGCCAGAGATCAACTCAGGGAGCTGAGCATCGCAGGACAGAGTGCTGGGGCCTAGGCTTGGCTGTGCATGAAGGATTTTGTGAAAATGTACACAGAAGCCCTTGTAGCTGCAGTTCACGTGGTGAACAGGTTACTGTCTGGAGAGGGGAGGCAAGGACTTTGTTCTGCTTTCCTTCTCTTATCTTATGACCGAGCTTACAAAACCTCTCTAGAATGCACTTCTCAGTTTAAAGAAGACATTTATTGTTATTATTACTTCACCACGAGGTTCCTGAGGAACAAAATTAGTAGGTTGGAAGCACACGTTCAAAAGTAGTCACAGCAATGAAAGCAAAATATATCAAAGTACTTCTCAGTTGCAATGTACACAGCAAATACATGTGATTATAATATAGCATAACCTCAAAGCAAAGCATAAAAGTCAAAATTGCATCACTTAGGGCTGTAGGGCCTATTCCTCTGCTTCATCTTTCTGTGGCTTCAAGTTGATGACTCCGGTTCAACTGAGAGAAAGAGATTTTCTACCCAAATGGGGACAGGCAACTGACGTCCGTTCCTGTCTGATGTCAAGATATTTTATATTTCTGCTGTTGCCCAGAGCCATCACTAAAAGTGTGAGAACTGAATAAACTTGGAGAGTGGCCAATTCTCCAAACTTCACTCGTTCACAGACTGGATTGAGAGGTAAACACCAAATCTATGCGCTCTTATCAGCTAGGGTCTGGTGTGAAAAACACAGCTTGGTCTATCATGTGGAAAAACACAGCTCATCTGCAATGTCTCCACTGCAATGTCTAACTCCACGTTAAAGCCAATAGGCAGCTAACCTAAATACCAAATGTAATGTCTAATGCCATGTTAAAGCCAATAGGCAGCTAATCTGAACACAGAATGTAATGGCTAATGCCATGTTAAAGCCAATAGGCAGCTAAACTGAATACAACATGTAATGTGCTACTGATGAACCTTGAGCAACTAATATGCGCAGTGGGAAACACGTCATTGGTCAAACACAATTAATAGCATCACAGACTTACTGCCTCCAAATTTGGACAGTTGGACCACTGAACAGTCTGGGTCACTTGGGTCCACCACCTGTGTTCCAAGGGCCATGCTCGTCAGGATGAGAGGGGTCCCAGAGTACCAGTGATGCTGCTGAAGCAGGGGGAAGATTCCGTCCACCCACGGGAGATTTCTTCATGGCTTCAAGTGCAGGATGAAGGCAGGCAGCCCCCAAAGCATGCACCACCAGGAAACAGTCGAGAAAGCCGGCAGGATTAGGCTCTACATTGTCACTGGTAGTTTTCTTGCTACTTTGTTGCAGTTTTGTAGGCGTCCTGGAGCAGTCAGCGTTCGATCCTTGGCAGAAGTCAAAGCGAGAGGTGCAGAGGAACTCTGGTGAATTCTTGCAAGTCGTTATCTGAGGAAAAGCCCACTAGAGAGACCATAAATAGCCCTCAGAGGAGGAATGGTCACCTAGTCAGGTAAGCACCTATCAGGAGGGGTCTTCGACGTCACTTGCTGGCACTGGCCACTCAGAGGCCTCCAGAGTGCCCTCTCACCTCTGGATCCAAGATGGCAGAGGTCTGGGACACACTGGAGGAGCACTGGGCACCACCCCTGGGGTGGTGATGGACAGGAGATTGGCGCTCCCCTTTCCTTTCTCCAGTTTCGCACCAGAGCAGGGACTGAGGGTTCCCTGAAACGATGTAGACTGGTTTATGCAAGGAGGGCACCATCTGTGCCTTTCAAAGCATTTCCAGAGGTTGGGAGAGGCTACCCCTCCCCAGCCTTTAACACCTATTTCCAAAGGGAGAGGGTGTAACACCCTCTCTCAGAGGAAATTCTTTGTTCTGCCTTCCTGGGACTAGGCTGACCAGACCCCAGGAGGGCAGAACCCTGTCTGTGGGGTGGCATCAGCGGTAGCTGCAGAGAAAACCCCAGAGAGCTGGTTTGGCAGTACCCGGGTCCATGGTGGAGCCCAGGGGATGTATGGAGTTGGCACTCCAATACCAGATTTGGCATGGGGGACAAATCCACAATCTTAGACATGTTACATGGCCATATTCGGAGTTACCATTGTAAAGCTACATATAGGTATTGACCTATATGTAGTGCACGAGTGTAATGGTGTCCCTGCACTCACAAAGTCCGGGGAAATGGCCCTGAACTATGTGGGGGCACCTTTGATAGTGCAAGGGTGCCCTTACACTTAGTAACTTTGCACCTAACCTTCAACAAGTGAAGGTTAGACATATAGATGACTTATAAGTTACCTAAGTGCAGTGAAAATAGCTGTGAAATAACGTGTGTGTTATTTCACTCAGGCTGCAGTGGCAGCCCTGTGTAAAAGTTTGTCTGAGCTCCCTATGGGTGGCTAGAGAAATGCTGCAGCCCACAGGGATCTCTTGGAACCCCAATACCCTGGGTACCTAGGTACCATATACTAGGGAATTATAAGGGTGTTCCAGTATGCCAATTGAAATTGGTAAAAGTAGTCAGTAGCCTATAGTGACAAATTTAAAGGCAGAGAGAGCACAAGCACTGAGGTTCTGGTTAGCAGAGCCTCAGTGACACAGTTAGTTACTACACAGGTGTTCACATTCAGGTCACAAACTATGAGCACTGGGGTCCTGGCTAGCAGGATCCCAGTGAGACAGGCAAAAACAAACTTAAATCCATGTAAAAATGGGGGTAACATGCCAGGCAAGATGGTACTTTCCTACACTGTGGGATGCAGATTCCTCAGTCGCTGGTGCCCCTGCTCCTCCGCCAGATGATGCTAATGCACACATGGACAGGATGACAGAAGAAAATAGGGGGTGAGACAAAGGGAGCACTGGGGCAATTACAGCACCAACACCACAGTTGGCATACACATTACCATCACACACTGGGATCAGTGATCGCGCACTATGCATCGCACTAGCATTCTATTAGCTAGGTACCACAGCAAGATGAGAGCCAACCACAGCCAACTGCTCCCCTCCTGGGACCCACTAACCCCTATCTAACATGGAATGCAACACAGCTAAATTACTAGATTTTGCCATACACCCATTTGCCTTGAGCTGGATCACGCAGCAATGGCTGAAATGGCATTAAGGGGCACCCACTAACTGAAACCCACTACCAGGATCCCATGCCTCCCAACAAAAATGGTTTTCACTCTCACTGTACTCACCCCTCTGTGGCTGCTGTGCTGCCCTCAAGCGCCCATCCAGCTCCGGATAGGCCACTGCCAGTATGCGGGACATCAGGGGGCTCAGGTTCCGATGGGCACCCCACCCTCGATGGGAGGCCATTCCCAGCTGGGCCTCCGCAGTCTTCCGGGACCAGCGTCTCAGGTCCTCAGGTCCACCCACCTTTTCCTACAGTGGGTGCTCGGCCTGCTATAGAACCCCAGGGTCCGCACGTCCTTGGCGATGGCACACCCTTCTCCTGGTGGGCGCTGACCTGCAGAGGTAATGCAGACAGTAGAAAACCATTAACCATACAATCCAGCCTGTCAACATACGGCCCACAAATACCATTTCCATCTCCATTGCCACACACATCACCCGGAGCACTGCATGTACACTACCACCAGACATACTCCCCACCCAAATGACACGCTGCTAGCACACACATCTCCATGCAACCTTGTTGAATGCATCGTGCCCTTGGTGTACTCACCTGTTGGTCTGGAGGCCCATAAAGCTGTCCATACAGGGGTAGGACCCCATCCACCAGGCGCTCTAACTCCTCCGAAGTGAAGGCAGGAGCCCTTTCCCCTGTCACACGGGAAATGGCAGGATCCATACACAGGTCACATCAGCACACGCAGTGGAGGTGTTGACCTGTGGGAAGTCAGGAATCAAGTGACGTTTTAGACAGCAAATGACGGTCATGTTCGTGGCGGTGTACATCATCACCACCGCCGGTGATCCCCACTGGGCACTGTACTCCATAGAGCCCCATTATAGCCAATGAGGAATAGCACGGCGGTGCAAGACCACCTTCCGCCATGACGCCCAATGCCGGCAGAGATACATCACTTCCACCTGTTTATACTTACAGGACAGGCCAATTTTATGGTGGTGGACAACATTCAGACATTGGAAACTAAGTCATTGCTGTAAATTGCACATACATTACCATTCACATTGTCCGGTTACATACATGCTCTATGTACACTGAGGTGGTGGTTCCATTGTTCAGTTTGTGACACCCTACTCACTCTTTTGTCCCTTAGATACCTACCACTGTGGAGGAATAGGAGGAGGAGACAAGACCCCATGTACAGACCCCTTGTGGACTTGGCTACACTGGATGACAGGCACATTGTATTGACCTATAGACTGGACAGGGCCACAATCACAGAGCTGTGTACTCAATTGGAGCCTGATCTGATATCAGCTATCCGTCACCCCCCCTCTTGTGCAAGTTCTATCAATGCTTCATTTTATGGCAACTGGTTCTTTCCAAGTGACAGTGGGCTTGGCAGCAGGAATGTCACAGCCAATGTTCTCATTCGTGCTGGCAAGGGTTTTGTCTGCCATAGTCAAACACATGTGCAGCTACATCACTTTCCCCCAGGTGGAATATTTGGACACTGTGAAGGCTGGATTCTATGCAATGGGACATATTCCTAATAGTATTGGGGCGATTGAGGGAACACATATTGCATTTGCCCCCCGGCACAATAAAAAGGTTTTCAGGAATCAGAAGAGTTTCCACTCACTCAATGTGCAAATGGTGTGCCTGGTGGACCAGTACATCTCCCACATCACTGCAAAGTGTCCTAGGTCGGTACATGAAGCCTTCGTCCTGAGGAATAGCAGCATCCCAAATGTGACGGCATAACTAAAGAGGCACAGGGTGTGGCTAATAGGTGAGCCAGAGTCCCAACCCAGTGTATTTCAGTGTATGCCTTCAGGAGTCATCCCCCATACCACTGTGTAAGGCTAATGTTTGTCACTCAATTCATGCAGGTGACTCTGGCCACCCAAACCTGTTGTGGGTCCTGATCCCTGTGAGGAATGCCGGGACAGGGGCTGAGAATCGGTATAATGATGCACATGGGTGAACCAGGCAGATAATAGAACATACCATCGGCCTTCTGAAGGCCAGGTTCAGTTGCCTCCATCTGACAGGTGTATCCCTTTGCTACTCCCCTGAGAAGGTTTGCCGGACAGTTGTAGCATACTATATGTTGCACAACCTGGCCTCAGATGATATGTGCTTATCTGCAGGCGGAGGAGCCTGGAGATGCCCGTGTGGCAGCAGTGGACCCTGTGGACAGTGAGGATGAGGATGCAGAGGATGAGGATGAGGACAACAGAACAGCAGTAATTCGACAGTACTTCCAATGACACACAGGTAAGACAGTGTTACTTCACATTTCATTGTAATTATTTTTATTTTTTGTGGCTCTGGCATGCTGTTATTTCTCACTTCTATGCCCACTTACTGTACCCTTTGGTAATTCATATTACAGATGTTGGTGCCTGGTGTGATCGCTTCAGCCAGCTACAGGTCATTAACATATGCTCATTTACTGACACACAGGTGAGACAGTGGAACTGACCATTCCTCTGATTATCTTTTCAGTGTGGCTGTAGCAGGATGGCAGTCACTTCCTTTGCATCTCAACTGACTGTCACCATTTTGCAGAAGTTGGTATTATAACAACTGTGTACTGATGTGATGACTACAGACAGCTACAGGTCATAATCTGTATGCTATCAGAGAGTTCAGGTCAATTGCACAAGATGTAACTGTTATCATAATTTCACATTTACATCACATAAAGCACTATCACCAAAGTTGTGTTCAAGGGTGTTTATGGTAGTAGAATTTATAGACTGAATAGTGCAATGGAATGGGGTGATGGTAGAGCTAAGTCCAAGGTATTAGTCCAGTCTGTTTGTAGCACAGTTCCAGTGTCCAAGGGGCCATAGGAAGGGGAGCAAAGGCAGTTCAAAGTGGACAAGGCGACAGAATTGGACACAAGGGGAACATTCAGGAGGGTCTCATTTCCTGGTGGTGGTCTTAGTCTTGGCAAGTGTCTCTGGCATCTGTCTGGGTCGCAGGTAATGTTTGTGGGGTGGTTCACCTTCAGCAGGGGGAGGGGTGCTGGTGGCCTGTGGGAGGGCCTCCTGTCCACTAGCTGCAGCAGATGTGGTGGGCCATTCAGTTGACAGGCTATTGGAAGGGGCCCGCTGGTGTGCTATATATTTCCTCATTATATTGGCCATATCAGCCAGCACACCTGCTATGGATACCATGGTGGTGCTGAGGGCCTGCAAATCTTTCCTGATCTCCTGATGGTGTACCTCCTGCAGCCACTGGTTCTCCTGCATGATGTCAAGAATCTGGCTCATCTTGTCCTGGGATTGTTGGTAAGCCCCCAGGACATTAGTGAGTGACTCCAGGAAAGTTGGTTCCCTGGGCCTGTCCTCCCCCTGGTGCACAGCAGTCCTCCCAGTGTCCCTGTCCCCTGAACGGTGTGCCCATTGCCACTGAACCCATGCCCTTGATTGTCTTGGCTGTGAGGTGTGGACTGGGGCCCCTGTACAGGTGGGCACACTGCTGATTGACATGTAAGTGTGGGGACCTTGGGTGGGTGCTGTGGTGCTGGATACTGAGGGGGGAGGCTCTGTGGTGGACTGGGAGTGGGCTGGGGTGGCTGACCGACCGGTGGTCCCTGAAGGGCCAGGAAGTTCATCCAGATCCAGATGTCCAGAGTTACTGTCATCACTGGGGGCATCTTCTGTTGGGGGACTGGATAGCCGTGGCACCTCCTTGCCGCTGGGATTGGCTGGGGCACCTGCTGGGATCTAAGTGGTGTATTATGCTTCATGTCTGTGACATATTCTACATCCCTAGCTACCCCTATATCGATGCTATTGCCCTGCCACCTTTGTTAATGTACAGTGATGTGTTGCGGAATGGTTAGTTCTCTATGCTGTGCATGCATTGGTGGTGGGTGTTCTTGCAGGGAAGGAGGGCTGTACATGCAGTGGGTATGGCATGCAGGGCTTGGCATTGGGGTTAGTCAAATGTGTAGGTGCACTGTGTGAGATGGCATCCAGGTATGGGGGGTGATATGTGGTAAATATTGAATCACCAGTGTCCAGTCCTCCGGTTACTCTTGTGAGTCCATCAGGATGCAGTATTGCCAAGACTTGCTCCTCCTATGTTGTCAGCTGTTGGGCAAGAGGTTGGGGCCCCAACCAGTCCTCTGGATAGAGAGCTGGTGCCTTGATGTCATGGAATGTACCCCCCCCCATAGGTCATTCCACCACTTCCTGATGTCATCCGTTGTTCTTGGGTGCTGTCTCATGGCATTCACCCAGTCCAAAATTCTCCGTCATAGCTCCATCTTCCTTGCAAAGGATAATTCTGTACCTGTGCTTCAAACAGCTGTGGCTCTACCCTGACTATTACCTCCACCATGGCCCGCAACTCCTCATCTGTGAAAAGGGGGTGCCTTTGTGGGGACATGGGTGTTGTGTGGTGTGTGTTGTGCAGTGGGTGCTGAATAATGTGGTGGGGTGTGGGGTGTGTGACGGATGGATGGGTGTTTGTGGTGTGTGTAGTTGTGTTTGTGATTTGCGTGTCTATCGCTTGGCTATTTTCTGTGTTCGCAAAGGGTTGTGGGTAATATGGGTGTGTGTTTTATAGTGCTATGGGTGGGTGGGTGTGGTGTGTGTATTAGTGTCAGGGGTATTGCAGAAAACAGGAGGCAAGCTCAATCCAAGCCTTTGGAGAGGACTTCTCAGCAAAGTCAGAGGTCAGCAGGGCAGCAGAGCAACAGCAGGGCAGCAGTCCTTCTTAGCAAAGCAGTCCAGATGAGTCCTTTGGGCAGCCAGGCAGTTCCTCTTGACAGGTTGCAGGTTGCAGGTTGAGGTCCAGAAGTGTCTGAGTTGGTGGGGTCAGGAACCCAGTTTATATAACCAAAAACACCTTTGAGGTGTGGGAGACTTCAAAGAGTGGTTTTTAGGTGCACAAGTTCCCCTTTCAGTACAGGTCTGTCTGCCAGGGTCCCAGTAAGGGGTTTGGCAGTCCATTGTGTGAGGGCAGGCCACTAGCCTTTGAAATGTAAGTGTCAGGCCCTCCACTCTTCCAACCCAGGAAGACCAATTCAGTATGCAGATGAGTGCAGGTGTGACTGAGTGCTCTGTGTTTGTCTGGGTGAAATGTACAAGGAAGCTGTCAACCAGCCCAGCCCAGGCGTTGATTGGAGACAGGCTGTAAGGCATAGCTGGGTTTTAAAAGCAGAGAAATGCTCACTTTCTAAAACTGGCACTTCTAAAATAGTAATAAAAAAATCCAACCTCACCAATAATCAGGATTTTCTATTACGATTCTGGCCATACTAAATATGACCTGGTTACCCCTTTCTGATCAGAATCTACCACTCAGACATGACTGAGGGCAGATCTAATGTTAGCCTATGAAAGGAGCAGGCCTCACAGTAGTGGAAAATGAATTTAAGGGTTTCCACTACCAGGACATATAAAACACACATGTGCATGTCCTGACTTTTACCTACATAGTACCCTGCCCTATGCGTTACTTAGGGCCTACCTTAGTGGTGACATGTATGACGAAAAAAGGGAGTTTAACGCTTGGTAAGTACTTTTAAATGCCAAGTCGAAGTGGCAGTGAAACTGCACACACAGGCCCTGCAATAGCAGGCCTGAGACATGGTTAAGGGGCTACCTAAGTGGGTGGCACAATCAGTGCTGCAGGCCCACCAGTAGAATTTAATTTACAGGCTCTAGGCACATGTAGTGCACTTTCTGTAGAGACTTACAAGTAAATCAAATATGCCAATTGGGAATGAACCAATTTTACCATGTTTAAGGGAGAAAGCATATGCATTTTAGTACTGGTTAGCAGTGGGAAAGTGTGCAGAATCCGAAAACCAGCAAAAACAGTGTCGGAAAAGAGGAGGGAGGTAGGCAAAAAGTTGGGGGATGACCACCATAAGGCTGTCACATCTAACACGCAGTCCTTAAGAAAAGATATAAACAATAAAAAAAATCAAATCCCAGCTCAATACCACTGTACAGAAACAGTGGAAAGGCATCAACCACGAAGAGACATTTTTTACCGACCACTAGAGAGAAAACTCTGCAAACTACAATAAAAATAAAGGCGGTCATTATGACAATCAAATAATATTTTGTGCACTCTAATAAGCCAGCTTTGGATAAAGAAGGGCAGTGTACTGGCAATTATTGAGCTCTCATCAAGAACTGTACGAAAGACCATCTTTCACCAAAGTAACTTCCAGCAATTACAAACGTCACTAATTCTATTCCAGTTACTTATCACTGTCACATATATATAGACTGTGACACAAATTCAACATCCCTGCAAAAAGGCAGAGGTAATTACAGAAGTCCAGCACTGTGGGAAATCCCCAGCCCCGTTGCCCCAATACATCCTAAGCGATGAAGAAGGACATCATTCTGCTAATTCATTTTGCTTTCTCTTAAATGAGACAGGCATAAAACTATTGAAAGATGTTCATAAAACCAGTTGCGGCTTGAGGGAGTTAAGGGGGGTGGGATGGCGTGCAGAGGAGAGGCGGGGGTGGGCAGATTAATAAAATGAAAAGAAAAAAAACGTACCTCTGCGCAGCGCCGCCGATCCTCTGTCGTCTCAGCAGGCACAGGCTCTCAGCCTGCCCTGCGCCAATCCTGACTCTGCTCAAAGCAGCATTAGGATTGGCTGAGAGTGCCCATCTAGGGCGCTCCCAGGCAGACTGGGAGCCTGTGCAGGCTCTCTCCAGCCCAGCAACTGTTGCTGGGCTGGAGAGAGTCTATTGCGCATGTATGTTTGGCTGTCCCGAGAAGGCCGGCCAAACATACATGTGCACTGATGGGAGTGGTCAGTGCACTACCCTGTCTGCTCGTCAACCTAATACACCGCCCCTTTCACAATGAAAGGATAATAAGTATATTATCCTTTCATTGTGAAAGGTTTGCAGCTTCCTCTGCTGGCGAGGGGCGACGCTCGTCTGCCATAGCGGAGGAGCCGTCACTGCATAAAACGCCGCTTGGTGTTATTGACCCTGCTGGTACAGACAAATTGACTCAAAACTCACCACCTGACACAATTCTTACGTCAATCAACTAAAACCTATTGGCAGCAATAAATTCATTAACATGGCAATCCCATGAACTGAAACTTCAGATCAATTTCATTCAATTATTGGGCAAATCCAGTATGGACAGAAAAATCAAAACCTTAGAACTTACAATAAGCATGCTTCATCAATCCAAAGTGTCAATGATTGCACATGTACACAAATTGTAGACAAACTCTGCACGGTGATAATTAAAGAAATCCAATATCTTAAAAATAATATCAAGGCTACACAACAATATGCACAACTGGACAAATCACACGACAGTGAAAACTAAGTATGTCCAACAGTCAATAAAATACTACTTATTTAAGGAACATTGGAAATTTCAGGTCCCAGCTGGAGTTTGCTCAGTGCCACACAAAGCAAAACGCCATCCCTTAAGCAACCATGAAGCAGCCTGCAGACTGCCAGTTAATTACCGCTTCTGCGACACAACTCATTTGTTCAACAGATATATTATGTTACAGAAAATTTACAGAGCACACGTTACCCATAGGTCTCCTAGCACAATAGTAGAATTGTATCTGTGAGGGCTTCTAAGCAGCGTAACTAAATCTTATAAGCCTGTTTGAACAGCCATATCTTCAAACATTTTCAAAAGGAAAGGATGTTGGTGGCTTGACGTATTGTCATAGGCAGGAAGTTCCACAAAGTAAGGGCTATCACCGAGAAACTTCTGGCTCCAGATCAACTCTTCTGATGTTTAGGAACAGCCAGAAAATTTGCCTAGTCAGATCTTAAATTGTGCAAAGGGGCATATTGTTGTATTGTATATGTTCCACATATTTAGGTGCTAGCCCTAAATACCATGCAGCATACTATAAATTCACAGGAAGCTAATGAAGCTTCTTTAACAAAGGTGTGACTTGGGTATATCTTGGGACACCGAAAACCAGCCTTGCTGTCTCATTCTGAATCACTTGGAGTTTTCTTTACAGGATAGCGTTAGGCAGGTCAGTATAAGTTGTATTAACATAGTCTAGCCTAGACAAAATGACGCTATTGCAATTGCTTTGCATGCTTCAAATGTCAGTAAAAGAGCTATTTTCCTCATCATCTTTAGCAAGAACGTACACTTGGACACCAAAGAGCTCACTTGAGTCAATGTTGAAAGACTACCATTAATCATGACCTCCAAACTTTTTACCGCAGGTGAGGGAGGTGGTCACGGGCCTAATTCATTAGGCCAATAATGTTGATTTCAAGTGCAGATCTTATTTTTCAATAAAACTAACTCTGTTTTATCTGCATCTAGCTTTAGTTCCATCCATACAGTGTTATATTCATATCCTGATGAAACCATAAAATATTAACAAGAAGAGAAAAGAAAAGACTGGAGAAAAGCAAGAATATACCAACAGGACTGACACACTGTCAGACTGCCCCACAAAACAGGAAATCGTGCCACACCCAGAGACCCCTTACTACCCAAATTCTTCCAAATATTTCAAGAGAAGCATACCATATAACTACAAAGTGCACCAATAGTTGAGAATAGTACCGTTAAATAAATTACAAACCAATCAAATCCAGCATCTTTGGTTAACAAAGTACTAATAGAAAGCACTGCTTACAGGAAGTCATGTTGTGAAAATGATACGGCTTCCGACTCCCTGAGTAGACAACCCCAAACCTCTAAGCCACTCAAATGCAAAGTTAATCGCAACATCTGCAACAACCACACAGCAGGAGCAATTTGGTAGGAAGATACCGTAACTATCAATTAACAACCACAGACTCCTCACCAGGCATAACAAGCATTGACCGACTCTCACAGACTCTACAAACTCTACAACAGCAAATACAACTAGCAGCTGCCCAGAGAACGGAGGGGATTCCACTGAGGGACGAAGCCCCGATGCACTACCAAGGCCATAATACATCAACCAAACTCTTTTTCACCCCTCTAGATCTATCCCGAAGTAGAAGTGAAACACTAGACAGGGCAACCATGTTGTGTGTTCTGCTTCACATCCCCTCTCTAAGCCACTATCAAAATGAGGGCATCATTAGCATTCGATTTGAAACAACTATTTTTTCTTCTAATTCAATGTTGACAATTGTAATTTGGAGGTGCCAAATCCATGTGACACACTGGCTAGGCAATACATAACTATTTTCACAGTGGTGCATTAAAATCCGAATCAAGGAACCGGATAGATTTCTTCACATTTTAAGAAAGGGACCGGTGAAGAACGCACATTTTATTACAAAACGTATACTGAAGGGGGCAGAAGTGCAATTACCAGTAAAAATCTCCTCGTTCGAATCGATCTCAGTAAAAGTCAGCAAAGCAATCATAGTATTTCCATCAGTGTCGGCAAAGAAAGACTCAGATTTGGGTTGGATCACTCCACGATAACCTTGAAGATTGCAAACTATTCCTAACCTAACCTATTTGAACAATAGGAGGGCAGAGCCGAGCAAGCACGATCTCATTGTAATATCATGGAATGTCACCAGGCTAAAGCATATTCTCGGCCAAACTGAAACCCTCAGTTTTATGAAAAAGCGGCAACAGAGTGTGCTTACAGGAAAGGTGAGCTGTGAAGCTACAGCTGATTGCAGGGTACTATAAAATTCACCAACCAGCCACCAACACCACTTACTTTGGCAGAGCATCTGGTGGTCTTTCAACTTATGCACCTACAAGCATAAAGGTAGAAACAACCATTCTTGATACAGAAAATCCTTCACTCCAAGCAGGTATAATTAATGGGTGTACATTTGGCAGTGGCATCAAGTCAATACGACTCATTAATGCTTATCTAAACATGCATAGGTTAAACAGGAAGCCCATATCTGAAAGCTTCTGGGAAGCACTTGATGAGCTAATATGTACTGTTGCAACACTTGAGATTATTTTGACATGAGATTTCAGCATGACCAACCGAGGAAACCTATCAGCTGATATGCGGCAAACTGCTTTGGACATCCTTCCTAGGACAATGAACAACTGCCTATGCACCTATATAACCTCTGCTTTCTATAAGCCTTTTAATTAACCAAAAAGCCACCCCAAAAACTCCTTCAGACCTTTAGGAGCATATCAGCAATGGATTTCACTTTTGGAGTAACCTCCTCCTTCAAAAACACACAAAGACTTCTCATTATTAGAGCTTCCAGAAAGCGATCATCCTACATTGACAACTGTATTCTAGCTTGCATATCACATAGTTGACCAGCTGAGCAGGGGTAGCTCCTCTATAGGAGCTGGGGTGTTGACCCCTTACCGGGAGCTCCCTCACTCCGAGAGATTCATGATACTGGGGCCAGGACCACCTAAGGTTATGGAAACTGGACTGCACATGTCAGATTGGCTGGTGTTTTCACCATGGCTTCCCTGACATGTGAGGTTCAGGTTTCCAGAACCAGTGCTATGAGGGAGCTGTAATAGCAGAAAAACAGCCCCCTCAGTCTCCAATGGAGCGTTGTGCTTGCCTAGCCCAGTCAATCCTGGCGCTACTCTTATGCTGTTTAGTAGTATAGACAGCATGAGAGCTTAGATTGGCTGGAAAGCTTTGGGCTTATTCTCTGTGACATTTTGAAAAGTGGGTCTGTGCGTAGGAGGCTGGCTGCGAAACATCTAAACCTGATAAACTAAATATGTTTGTAAGGCTCAGTTGTTTGGCCAGCTGCCTCCATCCTTCATTGCTTTGTTTTACCCTTCTTAAACAGTCTCTAGGGCAAGAACTGACCACGTGAGCAGATCTGGAAGCAGCAGAGTACGTTAACAGATTGGCTTCCAATGGCAAGTTGCCATTCTTTGAAGCGCCTTGTCGTGCTCTCATTGTGCTTTTTCTTCTCCATCCCATGCCTAAAGCTTACGAGTCGCAAACAGCATAGCCTCAGTTTAATTAATATTACATTATTTTTAAATAGACTGTGCCCGATCACCTCTGCATTAAGAATTCCATTTGCAGCTATGCTGTACTCCAAAATGGAATTCGTATTGCAGGGGTGGTCTGGCACATTCTGTTAATAAAGCACCCACTTTCAATGGAAATCAGCTGCCACTGCAGCTGAGGGCATTGAGTGTCTCAAAGTGAGAAGAAAACAATGCACTGATAAAGAGGCTAAAATGCAGCATTGTCTGCTTAGTACAATTTAATAAGTGGAAGAAAACTGTTTGCCGAAAAGGACACTTTCAGCAAATATTTCATATGCAGACACCTTCAGTTAAATTGGGGCTCAACAACAGACTTGCCATAAAATGATCTAAGAGAAAAGGGGAACCATAACCAAACAAGGAAGCGAAGGTTGCTTTTAAGTCATGGCATACCCATTTGATATAAAAAAAAAGCAAGTCAGTTTCTGTAGCTGCTGCAAGAATGTACAACAAGAGGAAAAATAACAAGGTGGCCTAACAACCCTTAAAACAACAAAAAAGCCTACCATACACTATTCAGACAATGGCAAGCATCTGGAATCTGTATGGAAATTGTTAAAAATGGGGTCTCTAGTTGACAATTGTTTGCACCCTGTCCAAGTAGGAACCCTCACTCTAGTCAGGGTAAGGAAATCACACAGGTAAGGTAACCTTTGCTCACCCCCTTGGTCGCTTGACACGAGCAGTATGGCTTATTTCAGAGACCATGTGTAAGGTATTTGTACATACACACACACAATAACCCAGTGAAAACAATACAAAAGGACTCCACACCAGTTTAGAACAATAGTCCAACATTTATCTGAGTAAAGCAAGACCAAAATGACCAAAATCCAACATACACAAGTCTAAATATCTCTTTTGAAAAATTTAAGTCTTAATCTATGGGAATAAATGGATGTATCTCTTTAGCACAAAGTACCCGGGATGCGTCAAAAACAAAGACGATGCAGACCACACAGGAGGTGCGGCACTGGAAAAGCAAAGTGTTGTGTCAGGTTCTTACTGAGCAGGGGAGGTGACGCTTTGATTCTTTTCTCGCAGGTGAGGAAAGGCAATCCCCATCTTACTCTATGGGAGAGATAGGCCTGCAATAGTGAAAACCGAAATGAGAAGCATTTCACTATCAGGACATGTAAAACATACTAGCGCATGTTCTACCTTTTGAATACACTGCACCCTGCCCCTGGGGCTTCCTTGGGCCTACACCTTAGGGTTGACGTACCTGCAGTAAAAGGGACAGTTTGGGCCTAGCAAGTGGGTGCATTTGCCAGGTCGAATTGGCAGCTTAAAACTGCACACAAACACTGCAGTGGCAGGTCTGAGGTATGTTCACAGGGCTACGTATGTGGGGGACACAATCAGTGCTGCAGGCCCACTAGTATTATTTGACTTACAGGCCCTGGGCACACATAATGCACTTTACTGGGGACTTCGTAGTAAATCAAGTAGGCCACTCATGGACAAACCAATCACCACTATAATTTAAACAGGGAGCACTTGCACTTTAGCACTGGTCAGCAGTGATAAAGTGCCCAGTGTCCTAAAGCCAGCAAAAATTAAATTCAGCACAGAATCAAAACCAAGAGGTCATAACCAAAAACACAGGGGAAACCACGCCAAGAGCCGACAGGTCTAACAGAAACACAGGAAATAAGTGAACACATTAAACAATAAAATCTGTACCTGTGGTAACAGCGTCCTCACAAAAAAAGAGATGGCATATGTCTGTAGACTCTACTTAGGCACATTCCACAGATTTCTGGCATCCAAGAACGTGTGGCCTACGATGCCTGTAAAAACTAGATCAGCTTGTTAACAAAGCAGACCTCCTCAAGTCAATCACATAAGATAGGGCCCCTGATTGTAATGGTCTACCTGGATCTCTTATTAAAGCAAACACTGAGTACTGCGTGAACTACTTAACACTCCTCTTCCACGAATACATACAAACCGCCCAATCATGGAGAGGCTTCATCCTACACCCAATAGATAAGAATGCGCAACAACACAGACCCAGCTAATTATGGGTTAATTGCTCTATTGGACATCAAGGCAAAAGCCTATGCTAAACTTTTATTGCATGAACTAGAGGTCTGGGCATCTGGAGAGAAATTAATTATCTTGTATAAAACAGGACTTAGGCAAAAATCATTTAATGTGGATAACATTGTCTTATATGATACACAACTCTTCTCTGCATGATCTACTCCACTTTTTGTATGTTTTGTAGATTACTCTGCAGCTTTTGAAGCGGCGAACAGAAACATACTATGGACTAAGCTAGAAAAATGGGGAACTCCACCCATTTTACTCAAAACAATCATTTCGCTTAACTGCAGTAGGTGGGTCCGCATCAAATTAGGACAAGAAAGTGGAGTCCGATTCCAAATAATCTGGGCTTAAAACAAGGTTGAGAATTAGCCCCCATGTCGTGTGACCTCCACATAGTCGCTCTGGGAAAAGCATTGACAAAGGTTAGCACAGTTCCACCCAGAATCAAATCACATAGTTTACCGATTATTCAATATGAAGTTGACTTGGTCAGTCTTGATCATACCAAACTTGCCATTCAGCCTGTACTCAATGAGCTAAACAACTACAACGTAAGCAACAAGCTGGCCACCAATGTTAATAAAACAAAGGTGATGGTTTTGCAGAGGTTTAGGAATAAACCCCAGCAGTACTGGAGGGTGGGGCATCTAAAAATAGCAAAGACACAGAAATGTAACTATCTGGGCATCTGGCTGAAGGAAATTGGAAAACCGAACTTACATCTAAAGTATATCATGGGAAAGGCAACAGGTGTCCTATTTGCACTGTGCAAATTAACCAGCCACCTGCCTAGTCCATTAGCCGAAGCCATCATTAGAACAATATGAGCTAAGCTGATACCTGTGATTTTCTATGATCATCAAGCATATCCAGCACAGCTTTCAGGACTTCTGGATGAACTGCAGTGAATTGAACAGAAACGCATTTTGCATCTACCAAAATATACTCGTTGATGACTTACACGCTTGAGTTTAGTCCGATGGAGCAGGAATTAGAATGCAAGGCATCATTCATTGAATACCATTAATCATCCATGCTAACCCTGGCACCATTAAATCGGCCTTTCAGGCAATTTTTAACAAGGAGGCCAATCCTTGGTCTTTATATCTAGCCACCGCTGCTAAGGATTTAAACTTAATTTTGGACAAACTAAAGACCACTTCTGTCTCTCAACTGGCTACTAAACCCATCATTAAAAAGCAGGTACTGGCCCTTTCATGCAAGACACACTTGGAAAAAATGCAGTCAGCTGCAAATGCTAACTCAGTCTCAAAATTGCTTTGAGGAATAAAAATGCAGGCATACCTAAATGTGGTATTAAACAGGGAACGCAGAAATCAAACACTTCAGACAAGACCTATGGTCCTCCCTATCAATATGTTTAGAGCCAGTTGGGAGCCTGCGCCTGTTGTACCGAAATGTAGGTTCTACAGATATAGTAGTGAATACATGTTGCACTTGCTTTGCTGCTGTGCACAATTTTTGCCAGTACCCCACACTTTATTAATTCCATAGTTTTTAAAACACAGGATCAGAACTTGTAAAGATGCCCTGGACCTCTGCATGATCGCCAGTAATCCAACAGGACGATCACGATTTGGGCAAAAAATAAACTTAAAATGTAATTGTATTTGTTGGACTTTTTTTTGCTTATGCAGGGTCATCCCCAATCTTTTTGCCTCCTGCCTCCTATTTTTTCTGACCTGTTGCTGTTGGCTTTTGAACTCTGAGCACTTTACCACTGCTAACCTGTGCTAAAGTGCATATGCTCTCTGTGTAAGATTATATGTAATTGGTTTATCCATGATTGGCATATTTGATTTACTAGTAAGTCCCTAGTAAAGTGCACTAGAGGTGCCAGGGCCGGGAAATCAAATGCTACTAGTGGGCCTGCAGCACTGGTTGTGCCACCCACATAAGTAGCTCTGTAATCATGTCCCAGACCTGCCACTGTAGTGTCTGTGTGTGCAGTTTTAACTGTAAATTCGACTTGGCAAGTGTACCCACTTGCCCGGCCTATACCTTCCTTTTACTTACATGTCAGACACCCCTAAGGTAGGCCCTATGTAGCCTCAAGGGCAGGGTGCAGTGTATGGTTAAGGTAGGACATATAGTAATGTGTTTTATATGTCCTGACAGTGAAATATTGCTAAATTCGTTTTTTACTGTTGCAAGGCCTATCCCTCGCATAGGTTAATATGGGGGCTACCTTTAAATCTTAAACTTTAAAAGTGTAGATTTCCTTTGGGAGCGGATGTACATGTGGAGTTTGGGGTCTCTGAGCTCACACTTTAGAAATGTATCTTTTAGTAAAGTTGATTTTAAGATTGTGTGTTTAAAAATGCCACTTTTAGAAAGTGAGCATTTTCTTGCTTACACCATTTCTGTGACTCTGCCCGTTTGTGGATTCCCTGTCTGGGTCAGTTTGACAGTTGGGCTGGTTGCACCTTACACGAGACAGTGACACAAAGGGAGCTGGGGTGTACTCTGCATTTCCTGATGAGCCATTTGTGCTAGGAAGGGGGAGGGGGAGTGGGAGTGGTCACTTACACCTGAAAGGGCTCTGCCTGTCCTCACACAATGCAGTCTCTGACCCCCTGGTGAATGTCTGGGGCCTGGCCTGGGCAAGGCAGGATTTCACATTCAAAAGAGACTTTACTTTGAAGTAGGCCTACTTCAAAGGAGAAAGTGGGTATAAGAAGGGCACCCAAAACCACAGACTTTAGAACACTTCTGGAAACAAGAGGAACCTCTGCCTGGAGAAGAGCTGAAGAGCTGAGGAAGAAGAGCTGCCCTGCCTGTGACTGTGCTTTGGGGAGCTATCCTACAGTTGCTGCTTCTGCCTGTGCAAGGGGACAAAGACTGGACTCTGTGGTATATTCCTGCTTGAGAAGGACTCTCCAAAGGCTTGGACTGAGCTTGCCCCCTGTTCTGAAGTCTCTGGGCCATCAAAGACTTCCCTTACCAGCACCTGGACTCTCTGCTGAGACTCCTGCCCTGACAAGTGGTGCCCTATCCAGTCCCTGGGCCCTTGAAAGGAAAAGCTGGTGAAAATTCAAGGAATCGACTTCGGACGACTCTGGACCGACGCGCTGCTGAATCCGGTGACGCCGCCTGCAACTGACTCCGTAATCTTCGCTGGAGCGCGACGACCTTTGCAGGCCCAACACCGTTGCAGTCTCGCCGAAGTCTGCAACTCCTTGGAAGTTGCCGCACCATGTCGTGACCGACGCCACTCAATGTGCACGGATTCAACGTTTCGCACAGACGCTGCGATCCCCGACTTCGCGCATCGGCTTATTTTCATTCTTCACCAAGGTACTGTACCTGGGGGTCTACGTGATTCCGTGGCCGGCGCAGTTGGTGTTGGATTGTTGGGAACGGCTCCGTCACGATGCTGTGTTAACACCTCATCGAAGCATTTTGTGTTTCTAAGCGCTATTTTTTTATTTAATCTTAAAAAATTCATAACTTGACTTGTGTATTGTGGATTTTTGTCATTTTGGTCTTGTTTTAGTCAGATAAATATTTTCTATTCTTCTAACCCTGTGTGGTGTCATTTTGTAGTGTTTTCATTAAGTTACTGTGTATGTTGGTACAAATACTACACCTAGCACTCTGAAGTTATGCGTACTGCTCGTGCCAAGCTACCAAGGGTGTATGCAGGGGTTAGCTGAGGGTGATTCTCTTTTACCCTGACTAGAGTGAGGGTCCTTGCTTGGACAGGGGGTAACCTGACTGCCAACCAAAGACCCCATTTGCAACAGTATTCAGTAGTGGAGAAACTTGGAGAACAAGGGGGACTTTGATCTTTAACAACGGTGACTCGTGGCCCATTAACTTGAGCAAAATGTAATCCAATCGACAATTAATTTTGAAAAGTTTTTTTTTTAACTTGAAATGAGTTTCATTTAACAGGTTACACAGCATCATGCTAATATATTGAATGTATCATTTTACTTCTGAGTTTTTTGCCTTCGCAATTGTGACAATTTGAATTAATAGAAACAATAAAATGTAACTCATTTAACTAAAAGTCACTCAGGTATGCAATTTGGTGGGAATATAGGATTAATGCAGGCAATGGATATTGGGATATGTGACTGTTGTTAATTCTCTCCGAGATTACATAAAGAAATATACCACAGAGTCTGTGCATTGGACTAAGGATGCAGAACACGCCTTTGTGGCTTTGGAACAAGTGCTATCGCTTTTTCCTAGCCTTAGTGCTGTCTGATTATAAAAGCCAACAATATTGGAAAGAGAACCAAAACCATACTTGCTGCCCACACACCCCCATGGCATTCCTTCGTTCACATCTGAATGGAGGTCACCCAGATGTCTAAATGTTGTCCTTTTACATTTATCCTAGTGTTACTTTGTCTGTTTTCAAGATGGGTTAGTGTTTATCCTTGTGCACAAGCAGATACAATTACATTTGTGAAAAAGCTAATAGGGGATTACGGGCCAGATGTAGGTAGAAATGGTTTTGCGACTCGCAAAACCATATGCAGAAGGGTGTCCCTGCCACCATCTGCGAATCGCAAGGGGGTCGCAAAGACCCACCTCATTAATATTAAGGAGGTGGATCGCAATTTGCGACCCCCTTGCGATTCCTTGCACTCACAGGGATGGTGGCCTGTTGGAGACAGCAGACCACCATGTCTGTGACTGCTTTTTTAATAAAGCAGTTATTTTTTTTTTTTGTATTGCAGCCAGTTTTCCTTAAAGGAAAACGAGTTGCAATACACTCGGGAAAATGAAACCATTTGGTTTCATTTATTCAGAGTAGGCAGTGGACCACTGCCTGCTCTGAAAAAATATTTTTGGAGCCATTCACAAAGGGGAAGGGGTCCCATGGGGACCTCTTCCCTTTTGCGAATGAGTTAGCACCCACTTCACATGGGCGCTAACTGCGAATTGCGGTCACGGAGCACCCCTTCCTATTTGCGAGTCGCATTCCCATTTTGCGAGTCGGTACCGACTCACAAAATGTGAATGTGCATCGCGATACCCGTTTTGCATGGCACAAACTGCAAATTTCGCAGTTTGCGCCATGCAAAACGGTTCCTACATCTGGCCCTATATACCTAGATGTGGGGTCCCTCTCAGGTTAACCAGTGACAAGGGATCCCACTTTATGTAATCCTTAGTTCAGGAATTGTGCAAATCTTTAGTGTTTAGACAACACTTTGACTGTGCATTCCACCCCAAGTTCTCAGGGAAAGTCAGCACCCCACAAGGAGAGATAACATTCTATTAAAATATTACTGGCATAGAAGTTAGCATATGGTAACTAATTAACCTACATATAAAGGCCTAACAGAGAAAATAACATGAATTGTAAACTAGGCATGTTTGAATCATGGTGAACCATGTTGCCACCATTCGTATTAAACACTACATTTTAACATGAGAGTTTTGCATTCATATTAAATTAAGTACTAATGCAAATTACTATTAAAAGTGTAATTGAAAGTATATGTGTGCAGAAAAATAAATGCATGTTTAAATTAGTTCTAACATGTTATGAATAATGTTTGCAATAAAATAATTTGCTGTCCATATTTGATATGAATTGTAAGTAGAGCAATAGGTTTATTAACGTATTAAATGTAATAATATGCATTAAGGTTACTTAACTTGACTAGGCCTGAAAGAATTCATTTTGCAGCAGTAATGGAAAATCATTTGTTTATTCTGTCCCCTCTGACCTGAATTCTTTTTTCTAGGCTGTTAATGTGAATGTTGAATGTCCTACTGTATTGTAGGCAAGAGACATTTTTTTATAAGCAACAATGTTATATTATTTTCTAGCTGTTGAACAGAACAGGAAATTTGTAGTTCTCATGTGAAAAATATTGGTTTATTTTACTGTGTGTAGTGAGAAAGAATCTCAAGTAACAAATAACTAGAGAATGTAGTATTTTGTTAGAAATGTGTGAAATGATATAGATGACAATGCACTTTTGCTGAGAATTTTTTTTAAAGTAGCAGAAATCAATAGTGCCATCTGCAGTGATTGGATGCTGAAACTGACCTCCGAAGTGTGCCCACCTGAAAGACCAATTGAATGGATTGTGCATATTTTAATTAGTGAGAAACTTTGGGGCTTCACTCAGATTCTCTCCTGCCTTGAAGCTGTCCACCTCTATATAGGTCTGCTGTCATCCTCCTATTTTCTAAGTCCCCTGATGAGTTTTCTCATCTTAGTCTTAACTGCCCTATTCTGTTATGTAGTTCAGTACCAATAAGGCCAAATAATTCTGAACAGCTGATCTGTCCTAAGTGCAGCCTGTGTTCTGCACTGTCCTCATGCTGCTGTCAACTAACGCCAGAACAAAGTGACTGTCCTGCCTGACGAACTACTACTGTCTGCTGTCTCACGAGGACAGCCATAACTAAATGTGATTTCTTGTTTCCTTTTCAGTTAGGTACCTACACCAGAATATTTTTTTGTGAGTTATTTTAGTTAGAAGTTTTTCCATATTAATTTTGTCTTTCTTTGTTTTGCTTTTGAATGCACGTGTTAGCCCGCTCCCACACATGCAAGTCCAAATTTGTGTTAGAAATGGCCTAGCTATAAAACCTGAAATCTGAAAATTGAATGTTAAACTGTATTTTGATGATTCACTGATGTCACCAACATCTGCTTTGAATTCTCACAATAATGTGCATATTGTATTGTTGCTAATTTACATTATTATTTTGGAGCATTTTACAGTATTGATGTTTGGTAGGCTAAATCTTTTCAGACGTTTCGGTCAGCCTATGGTTTTCGTGTATATTTATAATTTAGTTTTGTGCACCATATATGTGACATTGATTTGGGGATTATAATAAAACTTTGAAACTTTATTCAGTTTGGAGTTTGATTTAGTGTTTAGATTGTCTATGGTGTTAGCATTGTTTGCGAGATAATATCATTGATTTGTGATTGAATTATTATGACCAATACATTCTTCACCAAGTCCAAAGATTTATTCGACCTCTATCGGTGAGGATAGTGAAGGCTCTCACCCAAGCACTGGTGGGTGTTGAACCCGGAGCCGAGAAGTGAATTCTTGTCCTGGGCTCAAAGCGCTCCAGCACCACATTGAAACCTAAAAGAGCTAAGATCTTTTCCAAGAGAGGTCTTAAGTGCCTCGATTGATTATCCTTGCCACTGCAGTCCATTTGAGCCATTGCTATTCAAAAAACAAAGATGAGCCTCTAGGAGACTGTCAAGTTGTTACCGAAGTTGCTTTCATCTATTCACCCAATGTCACCAGCTTTGCTTGACTTGCGCATGAATGATGATTTAACCCTCCAGTAATGTTAAGAGGTTGTATCTCTACATCTTCTGTTGTCAGATCTAGGGTTGCCTGTTTGACTGATTCCTGCCACAATCTACAACCCGGAGATTGGGTCCATGGTGACTCTTCCAGTGGAAATCCTCCCTTCAGGCCCATTGGTGTGGTCATGTCCAAATCCTGCTCACCACAAATACAGCTGTTGTGGTGTACCAGGCTGAGTGCCTGTCAGCCACTACAAGAGAACCACTGAACCCATAAGCTTCAATCCTGCTGTTGCCTCTGCACCTGTTCCTGCTCCAACAAACAACCATACTACATCAGCTCAGGAAGGTGTGTTTGATGCTAAAGTTCCTTGATCTTGCCCTCAACAGGATGCAACTCCTTCTTCCCACTGTTACTACCCCGGGCCTAGATAGTTACAAGCCTCCAAGCTGATTGAATTCTCCCCAGGTCTAGCCCATCTTCTTCCTTTTTTGTTGCACACCTTGTTGCTTGGTTCACTGTGTGGTTCTGCTTAGAAGGACCAGGTGCCTGTCATTCACCCTAAGGTTTGACGATCTTTGAATCAAGAGGACATCTCTCTGAACTTTCCTAGAGCAATACCTACAGAGCAATAATCTTTCTTCTTGCTAGATTTGTGCCAATTTCCCATGGATGCATGAGGGGTGGTCCAATGGTCCTTGTTCCTTTTGAGGAGGAGGAAGAGGAACATTGTCTCAATGTATACCTGCATTAACACTATCCATGGAACATGAAAATGTTCCTGTACTTATCACAATAAACCACAATTACTTCTGTTTTCCTAACAAAGATATCATGCCCCTAGCCATTTAACTTGCTGATACTTTTCATGGAATGCCTTGTGAAAATTGAAACTGCAGCACCTATGTGAGCCATTTTTTCGCAGCCCTATCTGATTGCCAGCTCGATCCTTATCATTTCAAAATTTCTCAAGTTTTTTTTTTAAATTCCAGCAGCTGCTTCAAGAACAACTTGAAACTATCTTTTTTGGGGGGGCAACCAAACCTATACCTGGCCACTTAAAGTCTGGTCTGGAGTTTGCTGCACCATTCACCTCATCAGCACCATACAACATGACCCTGCCAATTCTCTGCACCAAAAAGACTGTGAAAAAAAATATCTGAAACTGCATACGTCTTTGGTTACCTGTTCCCCATGTGCAGGATACCAAACCACAAAATGTAAACTTTAACAATGGTCTTAGAAGACATTGCTAATTCCACCACTATAACCTTAAGTTTGATTCACAATCATTAAAAGCCAAACACACTGAACTTCTGCAAAGTCAAATAGCTCTTAAGTTTGTCCTGTGAGAGTTTGTGCCATTATCATACCAAAATGCTGCTCATTCAAACCAAATGTTTAATTGTGTATCTCATCCGTAAACGTGTCAAGCATTACACAAAACTAATGAAAGCTTTAGTCTTGAAAGCTGCTGTATATGTTTTTCTTAAAAGGTACGTATGGAGTAGTAGGTATGAAGATAATAGAGATACGTTGCAAGATGAGTTCCACCTATTTATTACTCCCAGATTTTTTGCTTTTTGGATCACCAAGTTTTTGGACTTTTTACTCTGGGTGTCTCGCTACGTGTTTCTTACCTACGGTAATCACACAATAAATGGATAGCGCTTATTTACTTCAAGTGTCCACCTTTTTGACTGGTTACACATGAACACATGTGTATAATCGTTTGCACACATTTGCTGGCTGCACATGGGTGACTGTTGTTCGCAGTCCAGTAACTGCGCACAGGTACACTGGCACAGGGGGAATCTGGTGTGTTAGATCTGGACCGAGGATAGGCCTTATATTATTAATGGGCACTTATAAGGAAAGTCAGGGTGATCAACTGTTTTTTCTATAGCGACACTTTATAATACATATAGGGGAAATCTGCTCCAGAATGCAGTTTCTCTTCCCATGGGACTACAAAGTCCAGTGGAGTATGAAACTGGAGTGGGAGAGGTGTGTCAAGTTCATATTTGTAGGTCCCAGGACCATACATATACATTTTATGGGTCATCCAGAATTGTCATATTTCTCTGGATCAGGCCCAAGCCTTTTGTCACCCTGCTGGGCCAAGAGAATTACTTTTCTCTCCAACAGCAGGAACAAATTCCTCCCCACACAAAATGAGTAATTTTAGGAAAGTACCATCTTGCCTGGCATGTTACCCCCATTTTTACTGTATGTATGTTTGTTTTTGCCTGTGTCACTGGGATCCTGCTAGCCAGGACCCCTGTGCTTATAAAGTGTGCCCTGTATGTGTTCCCTGAGTGGTGCCTAACTGTATCACTGAGGCTCTGCTAATCAGAACCTCAGTGTTTATGCTCTCTCTGCTTTTATAATTGTCACTGCAGGCTAGTGACTAATTTTACAAATTCTGATTGGCACAATGGAACACCCTTATAATTCCCTAGGATATGGTACCTAGGTACCCAGGGTATTGGGGTTCCAGGAGTTCCCTATGGGCTGCAGCATTTCTTTTGCCACCCATAGGGAGCTCAGACAATTCTTACACAGGACTGCCAGTGCAGCCTGAGTGAAATAACGTCCACGTTATTTCACAGCCATTTTACACTGCACTTAAGTAACTTATAAGTCACCTATATATCTAACCTCACTTAATGAAGGTTAGGTGCAAAGTTACTAAGTGTGAGGGCACCCTGGTACTAGCCAAGGTGACCCCACATTGTTCAGGGCAAATTTCTGGGACTTTGTGAGTGCGGGGACACCATTACATGCGTGCACTACATATAGGTCAATACCTATATGTAGCGTCACAATAGTAACTCCGAACATGGCCATGTAACATGTCTAGGATCATGGAATTGTCACCCCAATACCCTTCTGGTATTGGGAGGACAGTTCCATGCATCCCTGGGGCTCCAGCATAGCGCCCGGGTACTGCTAAACTAATTCTCTGGGTTTTCTCTGCAGCTACCGCTGCTGCCAACCCTCAGACAGGTTTCTGCCCCCCTGGGGCCTGGGCAGCTCAGTCCCAGGAAGGCAGAACAAAGGATTTCCTCTGAGAGAGGGTGTTACACCCTCTCCCTTTTGAAATAGGTGTGAAGGGCCTGAGAGGAGTAGCCTCGCCTCTGGAAATGCTTTGAAGAGCACAGATGGTGCCCTCCTTGCATAAGCCAGTCTACACCGGTTCAGGGATCCCCCCAGCCCTGCTCTGATGCGAAACCACTCCCCTGACCAGCACCTCCCAAGTGAAGGTCCCCAGAGCTCCTCTAGTGTGTCGCAGACCTCTGCCATCTTGGATGCAGAGGTGTGAGGGCACAATGGAAACCTCTGAGTGGCCAGTGCCAGCAGGTGACGTCAGAGACTACTCCTGATAGGTGCTTACCTTTCTCTGTAGCAAATCCTCCTCTGAGGGCTATTTAGGGTCTCTCCTGTGGGTATCTCCTCAGATAACGAATGCAAGAGCTCACCAGAGTTCCTCTGCACTTCCCTCTTTGACTTCTGCCAAGGATCGACCGCTGACTGCTCCAGGACGCCTGCAAAACTGCAAAAAGTAGCAAGAAGACTACCAGCAACATTGTAGCTCCTCATCCTGCCGGCTTTCTCGACTGTTTCCTGGTGGTGCCTGCTCTGAGGGCTGTCTGCCTTCACCCTGCACCGGAAGGCAAGAAGAAATCTCCTGTGGGTCGACGGAATCTTCCCCCTGCCAACACAGGCACCAAACTTCTGCATCACCAGTCCACTGGGTCCCCTCTCATCTTGACGAGCGTGGTCCCTGGAACACACGAGCTGGATCCAAGTGTCCCCGGCAGTCCAGTGGCCATTCTGTCCAAATTTGCTGGAGGTAAGTCCTTGCCTCCCCACGCCAGGCGTAATCCTGTGTACTGCGCGAACTGCAGCTGCTCGGGCTCCTGTGCACTTTTGCAAGACTTCCTTTGTGCACAGCCTAGCCCAGGTCCCCTGCACTCTGTCCTGCATTGCCCAACTCGCTGAGTTGGACTCCGACTTCGTGGAACCCTCTTTTGTTGTGCAGAGTCGACTGTCGTGCTCAGATCTTCTGAATGCCTGTTCAGGTGCTTCTGTGGGTGCTGCCTGCTTCTGCGTGGGCTCTCTGTATTGCTGAGTGACCTCTCTGTCTCCTCTTCCAAGGGGCGACCTCCTGGTCCTTCCTGGTCCCTGGCAGCACCCAAAACCTTCAACTGTGACTCTTGCAGCTAGCAAGGCTTGTTTGCGGTCTTTCTGCGTGGAAACAGCTCTGCATCCTCCAGCACGCCGTGGGACATCTTCTGACCAAAGGAGAAGTTCCTGGCAACTTCCGTTGTTGCAGAATCTTCAGCTTCTTCCACCCGGAGGCAGCCCTTTTGCACCTTCATCTGGGGTTTAGTGGGCTCCTGCCCTCCCGGACACTTGCGTGACTCTTGGACTTGGTCCCCTTCCTTTGCAGGTCCTCAGGTCCAGGAATCCGACTTCAGTGCTTTGCAGTCAGTTGTTGTCTTTGCAGAATCCCCTGTCTCGACTTTACTGTCTTTCTGGGGTAGTAGGGTAACTTTACTCCTACTTTTCAGGGTCTTGGGATGGGGTATCTTGGACACCCTTAGTGTTTTCTTACAATCCCAGCAACCCTCTACATACTACACTAGGCCTGGGGTCCATTAGTGGTTCGCATTCCACTTTTGGAGTATATGGTTTGTGTTGCCCCTAGGCCTATTGTCTCCTATTGCATTCTATTGTGTCCTACAGTGTTTGCACTACTTTTATGTTTACTTACCTGATTTTGGTTTGTATGTATATTTTATGTATATTACTTACCTCCTAAGGGAGTATATCCTCTGAGATACTTTTGCCATATTGTCACTAAAATAAAGTACCTTTATTTTTTAGTAACTCTGAGTATTGTGTTTCTTATGATATAGTGCTAAGTGATATAAGTGGTATGGTAGGAGCTTTGCATTTCTCCTAGTTTAGCCTAAGCTGCTCTGCTATAGCTACCTCTATCAGCCTAAGCTGCTAGAACACCTCTAATATACAATAAGGTATAACTGGACTTGGCACAAGGTTTAAGTACCACAAGGTACCCACTATAAGCCAGGCCAGCCTCCTACAGTAATTAACAGTGCCTCCCTCAGCTCATGACCAGGAAATCTGCATCCATTTATTACCTGTTACACTGTGCCAGGTCTGGGGACAGACCAAGCCCACCACACAAAGGGTCAGCCCAAAGAACTGAAGCCAATACAGGAGGGAGCTCAGTTTTGAAGTTTTGGTGGTAAAGGCCCTAGCAGTTTTGTCAGCAAGGGGTGGAGCTGAGACCACAAGATGTGACGAGTGACTCCTGGATTATGTCATCTGTCCTATCATGCTACCCAGGAGGGTTGGGACAAGGGTGGAGGGGTGATGTGGCATCCTAGGATTGGCCAGGAGTGTCTGGCTTCTAGAAACTTCCACTCCCTTCTAAACAAACTCTTGTACAAGGGAAAGAAGAGGCCTTTGGTGCTTTTGTGCTTTTCACTGCTGGACTCTGGGTCTGATACACCCACGTATAACTGGAAGGAGAAAATCCCTGATGCCCAAAAGGAACAAGGACTTTTCCACAGGACCAGTGGGTCTCCCCAAGGGACAGAGAGGCTGGCCCCCTTACACTCCTTGAGGACCTGTTGGCCAGAGACAATGACCAGGAGGAGCGCTGGTGCTGGAAGCCAGTGGAGGAGGTCCGCTGAAACTACTCCTGAAGGCTAGAGCTCACCACCAAGAGTAAAATGAGCCCAAGATTGTCCAAGTCGGTCCAATGAGGCATGAGCTATGGCTTTCTGAAGGTTGCTGACCTTTGTTCTTTTACATAACAGAGCATGTGGGGCTCTGCCACATCTCCTTTCCACCACCTCTGGGGTGGGCCAGGGGTCAGTGTAGGAGGCTGGCCTGGTTTGTAGTGAGTACCAAGGGGTACTTACACTCTGCACCAGGTCCAGGTATCCCTTATTAGTGTAGAAGATGTGTCTAGCAGCTTTGGCTGATCGAAAAGGGTAGCTTAGCAGAGCAGCTTAGGCTGAACTAGGAGACATGCAAAGCTCCCACTATACCACTGGTGTCATATGCACAATATCATAAGAAAACACAATACACAGATATACTAAAAATAAAGGTACTTTATTTTTATGACAATATGCCAAAAGTATCTCAGTGAGTACCCTCAGTATGAGGATACCAAATATACACAAGATATATGTACACAATACCAAAATTATGCAGTAATAGCAATAGAAAGCAATGCAAGCAATGTACAGTCACAATAGATTGCAATGAGAGCACATAGGTATAGGGGCAACACAAACCATATACTCTAGAAGTGGAATGCGAACCACGAATGGACCCCAAACCTATGTGAGCTTGTAGAGGGTCGCTGGGACTGTAAGAAAACAGTGAGGGTTAGAAAAATAGCCCACCCCAAGACCCTGAAAAGTAGGTGTAAAGTGCACCTAATTTCCCCAGAGAGCACAGAAGTCGTGATAGGGGAATTCTGCAAGGAAGACCAACACCAGCAATGCAATAACGATGGATTTCCAGACGAGAGTACCTGTGGAACAAGGGGACCAAGTCCAAGAGTCACACTCAAGTTGGGAGTGGGCAGATGCCCAAGAAATGCCAGCTGAGGTTGCAAAGAAGCTGCCACTGGATGGTAGAAGCTGTGGATTCTGCAAGAACGAAGAGGACTAGGAACTTCCCCTTTGGAGGATGGATGTCCCACGTCGTGAAGAAGCTTGCAGAGGTGTTCCCACGCAGAAAGACCGCAAACAAGCCGTGATAGCTGCAAGGGTTGCGGTTAGGGTTTTGGGATGCTGCTGTGGCCCAGGAGGGACCAGGATGTCGCCAATTGCGTGAGGAGACAGAGGGGGTGTCCAGCAAGACAAAGAGCCCACTCAGAAGCAAGCAGCACCCACAGAAGTGCCGGAACAGGCACTACGAAGAAGAGTGAACTGGAGCTCACCCGACGTCACAAAAGAAGGTCCCACGACGCCGGAGGACAACTCAGGAGGTTGTGCACTGCAGGTTAGAGTGTCAGGGACCCAGGCTTGGCTATGCACAAAGGAAATCCTGGAAGAGTGCACAGGAGCCGGAGCAGTTGCAAATCACGCGGTACCCAGCAATGCAGTCTAGCGTGGGGAGGCAAGGACTTACCTCCACCAAACTTGGACTGAAGAGTCACTGGACTGTGGGAGTCACTTGGACAGAGTTGCTGAGTTCCAGGGACCACGCTCGTCGTGTTGAGAGGGGGACCCAGAGGACCGGTGATGCAGTCTTTTGGTGCCTGCGGTTGCAGGGGGGAAAATTCCGTCGACCCATGGGGGATTTCTTCAGAGCTTCTAGTGCAGAGAGGAGGCACACTACCCCCACAGCATGCACCACCAGGAAACAGGCGAGAAAGCCGGCAGGATGAAGCGATACAAGGTTGCTAGTAGTCGTCTTGCTACTTTGTTGTGGTTTTTCAGGCGTCCTGAGCAGTCAGCGGTCGATCCTTTGGCAGAAGGTGAAGAGGGAGATGCAGAGGAACTCTGGTGAGCTCTTGCATTCGTTATCTGGTGAGACCCCTAAAGCAGAGACCCTAAATAGCCAGAAAAGGAGGTTTGGCTACCTAGGAGAGAGGATTGGCTACCAAGAGAGGTAAGAGCCTATCAGAAGGAGCCTCTGATGTCACCTGCTGGCACTGGCCACTCAGAGCAGTCCAGTGTGCCACGAACACCTCTGTTTCCAAGATGGCAGAGGTCTGGGACACATTGGAGGAGCTCTGGGCACCTCCCCTGGGAGGTGCAGGTCAGGGGAGTGTTCAGTCCCCTTTCCTTTGTCCAGTTTCGCGACAAGAGCAGGGCTGGGGGATCCCTGAACCGGTGTAGACTGGCTTATGCAGAGATGGGCACCATCTGTGCCCATCAAAGCATTTCCAGAGGTTGGGGGAGGCTACTCCTCCCCAGCCTTCACACCTATTTCCAAAGGGAGAGGGTGTTACACCCTCTCTCAGAGGAAGTCCTTTGTTCTGCCTTCCTGGGCCAGGGCTGCCTGGACCCCAGGAGGGAAGAAACCTGTCTGAGGGGTTGGCAGCAGCAGCAGCTGCAGTGGAGACCCCGGAAAGGCAGTTTGGCAGTGCCCAGGTTCTGTGGTAGAGACCCGGGGGATCATGGAATTGTCCCCCGAATGCCAGAATGGCATTGGGGTGACAATTCCATGATCTTAGACATGTTACATGGCCATGTTCGGAGTTACCATTGTGACGCTGTACATAGGTAGTGACCTATGTACAGTGCACGCGTGTAATGGTGTCCCCGCACTCACAAAGTCCGGGGAATTTGCCCTGAACGATGTGGGGGCACCTTGGCTAGTGCCAGGGTGTCCACACACTAAGTAACTTTGCACCCAACCTTCACCAGGTGAAGGTTAGACATATAGGTGACTTATATGTTACTTAAGTGCAGTGGTAAATGGCTGTGAAATAACGTGGACGTTATTTCACTCAGGCTGCACTGGCAGGCCTGTGTAAGAATTGTCATAGCTCCCTATGGGTGGCAAAAGAAATGCTGCAGCCCATAGGGATCTCCTGGAACCCCAGTACCCTGGGTACCTCATTACCATATACAGGGAGTGCAGAATTATTACGCAAGTTGTATTTTTGAGGATTAATTTTATTATTGAACAACAACCATGTTCTCAATGAACCCAAAAAACTCATTAATATCAAAGCTGAATATTTTTGGAAGTAGTTTTTAGTTTGTTTTTAGTTTTAGCTATGTTAGGGGGATATCTGTGTGTGCAGGTGACTATTACTGTGCATAATTATTAGGCAACTTAACAAAAAACAAATATATACCCATTTCAATTATTTATTATTACCAGTGAAACCAATATAACATCTCAACATTCACAAATATACATTTCTGACATTCAAAAACAAAACAAAAACAAATCAGTGACCAATATAGCCACCTTTCTTTGCAAGGACACTCAAAAGCCTGCCATCCATGGATTCTGTCAGTGTTTTGATCTGTTCACCATCAACATTGCGTGCAGCAGCAACCACAGCCTCCCAGACACTGTTCAGAGAGGTGTACTGTTTTCCCTCCTTGTAAATCTCACATTTGATGATGGACCACAGGTTCTCAATGGGGTTCAGATCAGGTGAACAAGGAGGCCATGTCATTAGATTTCCTTCTTTTATACCCTTTCTTGCCAGCCACGCTGTGGAGTACTTGGACGCGTGTGATGGAGCATTGTCCTGCATGAAAACCATGTTTTTCTTGAAGGATGCAGACTTCTTCCTGTACCACTGCTTGAAGAAGGTGTCTTCCAGGAACTGGCAGTAGGACTGGGAGTTGAGCTTGACTCCATCCTCAACCCGAAAAGGCCCCACAAGCTCATCTTTGATGATACCAGCCCAAACCAGTACTCCACCTCCACCTTGCTGGCGTCTGAGTTGGACTGGAGCTCTCTGCCCTTTACCAATCCAGCCACGGGCCCATCCATCTGGCCCATCAAGACTCACTCTCATTTCATCAGTCCATAAAACCTTAGAAAAATCAGTCTTGAGATATTTCTTGGCCCAGTCTTGACGTTTCAGCTTGTGTATCTTGTTCAGTGGTGGTCGTCTTTCAGCCTTTCTTACCTTGGCCATGTCTCTGAGTATTGCACACCTTGTGCTTTTGGGCACTCCAGTGATGTTGCAGCTCTGAAATATGGCCAAACTGGTGGCAAGTGGCATCGTGGCAGCTGCACGCTTGACTTTTCTCAGTTCATGGGCAGTTATTTTGCGCCTTCGTTTTTCCACACGCTTCTTGCGACCCTGTTGACTATTTTGAATGAAACGCTTGATTGTTCGATGATCACGCTTCAGAAGCTTTGCAATTTTAAGAGTGCTGCATCCCTCTGCAAGATATCTCACTATTTTTGACTTTTCTGAGCCTGTCAAGTCCTTCTTTTGACCCATTTTGCCAAAGGAAAGGAAGTTGCCTAATAATTATGCACACCTGATATAGGGTGTTGATGTCATTAGACCACACCCCTTCTCATTACAGAGATGCACATCACCTAATATGCTTAATTGGTAGTAGGCTTTCGAGCCTATACAGCTTGGAGTAAGACAACATGCATAAAGAGGATGATGTGGTCAAAATACTCATTTGCCTAATAATTCTGCACTCCCTGTACTAGGGAATTATATGGGTGTACCAGTATGCCAATGTGAATTGGTAAATTTAGTCACTAGCCTGTTAGTGACAAATCTGGAAGGCAGAGAGAGCATAACCACTGAGGTTTTGGTTAGCAGAGCCTCAGTGAGACAGTTAGGCATCACACAGGGAACACATACAGGGCACATACTTATGAGCACTGGGGCCCTGCCTGGCAGGGTCCCAGTCACGCATAGACTAAAACAACATATATACAGTGAAATATGGGGGTAACATGCCAGGCAAGATGGTACTTTCCTACACTGGGGTCCTGGCTAACAGGGTCCCAGTGAGACATATAAAACACACTGACAAATAGGGTTTCCACTATGAGCACCATGGTCCTGGCTATCAGGATCCCAGTGAGACAGTAAAAACTCCCTGACATATAATAACAAACAGGCCAAAAGTGGGGGTAGCAAGGCTAGAAAGAGGCTACCTTCCTACGGTGCTCAGATTAGATTTACAATAAGCACCTGTTAACCAGCGCAATGATGCCCATAGAGGTGAAAATGGGCATTTACTTTTCAAGTTTTGGTATTCACTGGTACTCGTGCAGACATGCTTGGCCTGGTGCTGGCTCTCCTTGTCCCAGAGGCACAGTCTTGGAGTCAGAACCACTTCTGAGGTAGTGATGCACTCACCTCGCTGGGGTTTCTTATTTATTTGTTCGAGTTCCAAGTATAACACAATGAATAACGTTTGCACAGGGTTTCAGAGTGGCTCCACAACTGCACTGTGAGAGCGAGAAAATGTCAGTAAAGCATGTAGGGAACTTTTATACATTATGATTGAATAATGTTAAAGTACGTTACAACAGTTTTAACAGTGAATAAAACCCCGCGAGGTACATAATTCTATGTGAGTTCTCGAAGTACGCGCGTTTTATGCCCTCGCTTCTGAGATGAGATTGAGATAGGACTGATTGGTTGTGTGGAAAACTTGGAATCTTTACCATCAACCCTCTAGGTGTTACCCTGCTGTACTTTCTTCATGCTATGCCCTCAGAGCATCCTCCCTCCTCAGTAGTACACATCCACATGCTTACCTCAGCTTCTGCTAGCCCTCCTCAGTGCCTTCTTACGTAGCTGTAGGCAGCCCATGTCATATGACCTCAGCCCGCCCTGGATTTCCTTCCAACAGTTCTTTGCATTGTGAGACTTGCAGGTTTCAGTTTCTCGTGTCTCAGTCTACAAAGAGGCAGCACTTGCTTCAGGTTCTACATAACGCTGAACCCTCGGTAGCTACGGCATATCTTTTGTTGACCTCGTAGTAGTCCCTTCAGTTCCCTCAAAGTACTCCTCCATCCCCTGCTGGTGCCACACTGACTGCGCTCTCAGGTTTCCCCAGCTCTTTCGTGGGTACCTCAGCTACTCCAGGTTTTTTTATTTGCATTCTGGCACGTGTAGCCCCCACTTTACATTGGTATAAACAAAATACAAGTCCCATAATGCAAAGACAAAAACTTTAGCTGGCTTAGCTGTACTCATGCTTGCATGGACCAAGGAAACAGGGCATCTCTGCAGTGAACTAAACACCCGTAGCATAGCAAGGATGCCGTGGGTCCTGGTGCAAGCAAGGAACATTGACCCTTTGACTGCTGAATTTCCTCTTATGCAGCCCACCCCTCGTGCGCGCATTCTTTGTTGGCTGCAGAGCGTTGCCTGTGGCCAGGCCTCACTCCCCACGACTGGCAGTCTACGTTGGCCTCCGGGTTGGCCCGCCCTGTTCAATGTTTCTTTTATTTGTTTTTTAGGACTCGGGGACTCAGTGTATATATACCTTTGTCAATAGGGTCCATTAACACATAGAGTAACTTGCTCAGTGGTACACCATGATGCAACGTTGTACTATCTTTGCTGCCTAAAACTTCATTCTCATGCCTGGCATCATAGGCAAGATGTTTATAAATTTAAGAGCTTTCTCTTCTTTGAAAATTTACATTTTTGTATCAATTTGAAGGTCAATTGTGTATTATCATTAAATTTCATTTTTTTCACTTCAATAACGTCTAAATTTCAGTTTCATCACATGATCTCTATTGGAGCCCTGTGTATGAAAATGTATACATTTTGAATTTTGCGCCTGTGTGCTTTAGCGTTTATGCTTAACAGGTCACGGGATCCTCGTTGCCTGACTCTCTGATTTGCAGGTTAATTTCATATTTTTTATAAATATTCTCAGACACTAACTTGACATTAAAGTAGATTTCTTTGAAACTAGAAAAAAACGAGGGCTGGGCAAATTGTTGTGACATATGTCATCTTTAGGGTTGAGAATAACCACGATCCCTTAATAGTTTTTAAAAATAGTACTACACCAGCCTGACTCTGATCCTTTTGAAGGTGTGCAACCCAACCCAAAGAGCTGGAATGTTATTAGCAATCAATAGGACTGTCACAAACTGCACACTGTCACCTCTGGGTGCAGGATTGGAAAAAAAAAAAAAACCGGTCTTCTTTTGGTTCTGGATAATCCCAGATAGGGGCGACCCAGCAGACCGTACCCTCCAGAAGGAGTCCCAGAGGAAAAACCCCAAGAAATGGGGAAAAAAACTCAAAACAGGAACTCCTGAAAAAGAAGAAAAAACAGAACTTGAAAACAGGACAAAAGGCAAAAATCTCCAATAGTGAAAACAGGAACGACGAACAGGAGCGAAGAGCACCACCAAAGGGAAGTGTTTGCAACGCAAGGCAGAGTAAGACTGAGTGACTTATATACTGGAAAACAGGAAGTGACCTCACAGGAAATGAAACAACACCATCTTGAATTGGGAAAAGCCCATAGAAAAGAATAGGGAAAAAGGATGTAGTATAAAACAAAAGGGCATGCTGGGAAATGGAAACAGGAAGAAGACAACATGGAGATCAGCAGGAATACTGAGAAAATGAAGTACACAGAAACCAAGAAGAAAAGGCAAGAAAAAGACAAGAAAGAGACTACCACCGACAGAAGAAAAGATAATACCCTACAATAGGTAATGGTGACGCGACCGGGTGCGCAAAACATGCTTCCTGGAACGCGTCGACAAAACGGGGAAAAAACGCAGAGGATGGCACTCCGAAAATCGGAAGCGTGATCCGACCACGGTCGGAGAAAAAGAGGCCGCGGTGAGGCACGGCATCACAAGGACGTGTAAAATGAGAAACAGACCTGGGTGAAACAGTTCATTTTTCGTCAGTCCGTAAGTGAAAAGGGGTGAGTAATAATGCAAGGATCATGCAGAGGCTAAGAGACAATTAACTCTAGCAGGTCACAAGTGACATGAGTGGCATGACTGTCCATGTGTTTTCATAACGCTTCGTACAACATAGGTCTTGCTGTATGTTCATATGGTCAGAGTTCCTGCATTGAATACATTAGAGTGTGCTATAAAAGTATAAAGCCTAGAGAAACAGGCCTCCTTATTTTCTACAGAGAGGCATTCAAAATGTGGATAATAACAAAATATGTGCACGATTCTGATGTTTTCTTATTCTCACTTTAACAGGCCAGAGAAAGGAAAAAATCCTTTCTCTAATTTTTTTTTTTTAACAAACATGGAATTGCTCACTGTCCTGGGTTGAAAAACAGAATCCAAGAGCAAGCTGTCCCCTCCTTGCTCTATACAGCATTATTCATAAAAAGGCATGTAAGATACTGTAGGAGGCTGGCCTGGTTTGTAGTGGGTACCTTGGGTACTTACACCTTACACCAGGTCCAGTTATCCCTTGTTAGTGAATGTAGTAGTGTTCTAGCAGCTTAGGCTGATAGTAGGTAGCTATAGCAGAGCAGCTTAGGCTTAACTAGGAGACATGCAAAGCTCATGCAATACCACTTATAGTTACATAGTACTTATACCAACTAAAGACAATACTCAGTGTTACCAAAAATAAAGGTATTTATTTGGGTGACACAGTACCAAAAATATCTTAGAGACAATACTCCTTCTGGAGGTATTATACACAATATATACACTAGACACCAAAATTAGACAAGTAAATAGTCATAGAACAATGCAAACAGTAGGAAATCCTATAGAATGCAACAGGAGAAAAAAGGTCAAAGGGCAAACAAACCATATACTAAACAAGCATTTGCAATGCAACGGGGCTCGCATTTGCTTGAGTTAGAGCTATTTGCGTTGTAAACTCCTAACTGGACTTTTCTTGACACACAAATTAAATGAAAAAAAACCACAGCGCGATCGCGCTATGTAAAATGCAGCGCGATCTCGCTGAAATTGAAAACTTAAAAACAGAGCGCAATCGCGCTATGTAAACCCCAGCGCGATCCTGCTGCAGGGAAAATAAACAGATAAAGTAGTCCCAAAACCCGGACTGAAAACATCGAGCCTCGAAAGGTTTCAGTACTTTACCGGTGCTGTGTAGGTGGGCTAAACACAGGAAAAGGCATGCCTTTAACAAATGAAAGCAAGCAGATTTTAAAGAGCAAGCCCAGGAACCAATGAAAGTGACTTATATGACCTGGGCATGGTTTGAAGCCCAAAGAGAGATTACATCATCTCTGATTACATCATTGCGTTCGCCCATTAAAAAGTGGAATGTGAATCACAAATTCTCCCCTAGACAAGTGTAGTGTGTGCAGAATCGCTGGGAGAGTAAGAATACAGTAAAGGTAAGTAAATTACCCCACCCCAGAGTCCAGAAAAGCAGGAATAAAGTACTGCAAGTTTCCTTAGGACACACTACACCTCGTTTTTAGGATTTTGCAGCAGCTAACCAAGTCTGCAAAGAACAACTGCTGTATTATTGGACCTGAAGATCTGCAAAAGAAGGGGATTAAGTCCCGAAGTCAAAAGAAGTTCCAGGAAGGACAGGAGCCCCTGCCAACCCAGAAGAGGGGGCAAAAGAGGAGTCCCAGGTTAGTAGAAGACTGCAGAAATGTACCCTAAGAAGATTCCAGCGGGTTCCTGCATAATGCAAAAGTTGTCCCACGGCGTCAAGATCGTCGCAGATGAGATCTTGTGTTGGAAGGTGCCAACAAGCCTTGGCTACAACAAAAGTGTGTTTTTCATCAAAATGGCGCTGGATGGACCCAGGAGGAACCTGGGGGCCTCAACCCTGTGTGAGGAAGAAGAGGGGGCTCTCAGCACTTTAGAGAGCCATCAGGATGCCAGCCGGCACCACTAGAAGCCACAGGATCCAGGTTCAAAGGAGGTGCAAAATGCAATTGATTCAGCACAACAAAAGAAGGTCCCACGCTGCTGGAGAACAACTCAGCAAGTTGAGTATCGCAGGGTGGAGTGCTGGGGACCTGGGCCAGGCTGTGCATGAAGGAATTTTGCAAAGAGAGCACAGAGGCCTCAGGAGGCGAAGAAGACACAATACACAGGGCTACCGTCATTCTTGGGGAAGGCAAGGTCTTACCTCCTCCAAATTGCGTCAGCAGGAACTCAGGACAGTCTATGTTGATGATGTCCACCCTCTGTGTCCTTAGAAGCACGCTCGTCACCGTGAGAGGAGTCCCAGGGTACTGGTTGTCACCTTGGAAGATGCCTGCTTGGAGCAGGGGAGTGATTCCGTCACTCCACGGGAGATTTCTTTGGTTCTTCTGGTGCAGGATGAAGACAGGGAGTCCCCAGAGTATGCACACCCTGGAAACTGTTGCAGTTGCTGACTTGGATCTGAGGTTGCTGAAGAAAAGTGTCTCTTGTGGACAGTGTTTCAGTTACAGCGTTTCTTGGAGCAGGATGCGGTTGATCCGAGGTCAGAAGAGTCTAAAGTTGTTGCAGAGGATTCCTGAAGGAAACTTGCAAGCAGAATCTGAAGAGAGCCCACAGGAGAGACCCTACATAGCCCTGAGAGGGGGATTGGCTACCTTTTCAGGTATGGACCTATCAGGAGGGGTCTCTGACGTCACCTGCTGGCACTGGCCACTCAGAGCCCTCCAGAGTGCCCCCACACCTTGCAAAGCAAGGTGGCTGAAGTCTGTGACACACTGGAGGAGCTCTGGGCAGCACCCCTGGGGTGGTAATGGACAGGGGAGTGGTCACTCCCCTTTCCTTTGTCCAGTTTCCCTCCAGAGAAGGGGTTCTGGAACCGGTGTAGACTGGTTTATGCACGGAGGGCACCACCTGTGCCCTTCAAAGCATTTCCAGAGGCTGGGGGAGGCTACCCCTCCCCAGCCTGTAAAACCTATGTCCAAAGGGAGGGGGTGTAACACTCTGCTCTCAGAGGAAATGCTTTGTTCTGCCTTCCTGGGACTGGGCTGCCCAGACCCCAGGAGGGCAGAACCCTGTCTGTGAGGTGGCAGCAGCTGTAGCTGCAGTGCAAGCTTCAGAGAGCTGGTTTGGCAGTACTGGGGGTCCATGGTGGAGCCCCCAGGATGCAGGAATTGGCTCCCCAATACCAGATTTGGAATGGGGGACAATTCCATGATCTTAGACATGTTAGATGGCCATATTCGGAGTTACCATTGTGAAGCTACATATAGGTATTGACCTTTATGTAGTGCACGCGTGTAATGACGTCCCCGCACTCACCAAGTCCGGGGAAATGGCCTTGAACTATGCGGGGGCACCTTTGCTAGTGCAAACGTGCCCTCACACTTAGTAATGTTGCACCTAACCTTCAGCAAGTGAAGGTTAGACATATAGGTGACTTGTAAGTTACTTAAGTGCAGTGAAAATGGCTGTGAAATAACGTGTGCGTTATTTAACGCAGGCTGCAATGGCAGGCCTGTGCAAGGGTTTGTCTGAGCTCCCTATGGGTGGCAAAAGAAATGCTGCAGCCCATATGGACCTCCTGGAACCCCAATGCCCTGGGTACCTAGGTACCATATACTAGGGACACATAAGGGGGATCCAGTATGCCAATTGAAATTGGTAAATGTAGTCACTGGCCTACTGTGACAAATTTAAAAGCAGAGAGAGCATAAGCACTGAGGTTCTGATTAGCAGAGCCTCAGTGACACAGGTAGGCACTACACAGGCATACACGTTGGGCCAGAAACTATGAGCACTGGGGTCCTGGCTAGCAGGATCCCAGTGAGAGAGGCAAAACACATTGGCATATAGGTTTTTGTCTATGAGCACTGTTTGTTAGTGTGTGTCAGTGTGTTTTTACTGTGTCAATGGGATCCTGCTAGCCAGGACCCCATTGACACAGTAAAAACACACTGACACACACTAACAAACAGGCCAAAGTAGGGGTAACCATGCTAGAAAGAGGCTACTTTCCTACAGATACTGGTGTGGGGGGGCGTGGCTTAACCAGCCAAGATGGCGGATGCAAATCACTGATGCTCCGTCCCACGGCCGCAATCCTCAATCATCCTGCAGTGGGGTTCCTTGTGTCTGCCCCCAAGCAGTCGGACAGGATGCACTAAGACTACCCGAGCAGAATACCACACCTGATTCGACCCTTATATTGCCCCAGTGGGTGCAGCGCCACCATCGGTGTTTGGCAAGGACTGTTTTAATGTATGCCGCATGGGCTGCGATCAGGCCTTGGCCCTGGCACAAGATACTCTGAGGCGCGGCTCCAGTCGGCCGCACAGTCAGACCTTAATGATACCCCACCCAGGGGCAGGACATGGGAGGTGGCTGCCTGCAGAGAACTCGTCATCTCTGTCACTGGGGACATTGCCCTCGCTGGCGCTCAGGACCTGAGGTGCGCTAGGCCTGTGCTGCCCTCACCTTCACAGCCAACCAACGCTGGCTCAGGTCATCTGCTCCAGGCTCCTGAAGAACCCCCTTTCCCATGGAGGAAGTCAATAAGACCTTCATAACCTGACGGTAGACCTACATGCACTCAACAAAATACAAGTTCAATTGGCCATGAGCGTTATTAGGACCGTGCGGTGCATATGCTGTACATGCCTCAACTCCAGAGCAGAGTGCTCCGGGATGTTGCTCCTAGCATACAGCTGGCTGGACCCCCTTGAGACCTTTATTCCTTCCCGTGCATGCAACACCAGTTCCTGGCCACCCAGAGAGAAGACACCACACAAGACCTTGAAAGGGTTGCTCCCACAGACAACCTGGGTCCTGAAACACACCTGTTGAGTTGCAGCGCTACGTGCTACTGTCTCCTGGACCCATGCGGTATTTGCTCTCCTAAAGAGCCAGCAAAGACACCAGCGACCACCTACCATGCCCACGGCCCATCCTCAGTCCCATGGAGAAGACGCTTGGGCCCCTAACAACAGAATGCTCGCCAAAACGCACTCACAAGCACACAGCTTTTCCTACTGTCAGATACCTCTCCCCCGGGCTGCCATCAACCTTCCCCACTTGCTGGGAGAGGAAAGAGACAATTCAAGATCCCCTGCACCAGCGATCTCTTTGGACGACTTGAGATCCCTAGGGCCCCTCTGAGATGACCCTTAATCCCCGACACCGCCCACGCGGTGCTGTACCTCTGGCCAGCAGTGGACCCTTCCTTGCTGACCTGCTGACACTGGCCGGGTGTCCCCCCTCCCTCTTCTTCACATCAGAGGCATCGTCAAGGCGCGTGGCCAGCCTTGGGGGGGCCCTCGCGGAGACAAACTATGCAACCATTACCCTAGCTAGAAAAAGAGGAGAAACACATTAAGAGATGGTGTTGTAATACCCCTGCGTTCTGCACGCCAACAAGACACCTGGACACCTTGTATCAACATAGGCGGAAAGTAGTGCCACAACACTTGCATTTTTCTCACTGGGGAGAGCTCATCGAGAACCAGCCCATCATGCTTTAACTGGAGCTCCCCTCTCCCAACCAATGTTGGCAAAAATTCTCCACTTCAAGGACTGGGATGCCCTTCCCCAAGCTGCTTGCCATGCTGGTCCCATGCGAGTAGAGGATAAAGTCATTATGCTCTTCCCAGACTACATCAAGGTGGTACAACATCAAAGATCCTCCTTCTTATAAGTTCAGTGCTGTCTGTGCCAACTTGGAGTGCAATACTCGCTCTTCTTCCCAGCCCGTCTCTAGATCATCACAAACAACACCACCGTGTTCTTCTCTGACACAAAAGAAGCCTGGAACTGGACAGATCAGCATGGGGTGACAACACAGACCCAACAACCTCTTCAATCTGTACCCAAACACAAGAGGAAAAAACAGACTTGCACCCAAACAGGAAGAACTCAGCAAACCTCTCCAGCTCAACCGCCGGGCTTAGAGCAAACCATTGAAGACAGGCACTGCGCCCTACGAGTGGCTGCCGGCCTTGCGCCCCAAAACACAAACACTGATGATGATGAAAAAGGCCCTTTTAGGCCTGACAGCCTTAGAGTGCCACCCCGTAACTTTTTGACTGCCTCCCTCCACTTTTTGAACACTGTTTTTGCTGGTTTTTAGACTCTGTGCACTTTACCACTGCTAACTAGTGCTAAAGTGCATATGCTCTCTCCCTTTATACCTGGTAACATTGGATCCTACCCAACTGGACCATTTAATTTGCTTATAATTCCCTAGTAGAGTGCACTATATGTGCCCAGGGCCTATGGATTGAATGCTACTAGTGGGCCTGCAGCACTGATTGTGCCACCCACTTAAGTAGCCGCTTAATCTTGTCTCAGGCCTGCCATTGCAATGCCTGTGTGTGCAGTTTCAATGCCAATTCGACTTGACATTTAAAAGTACTTTCCAAACCTAAAACTCTCCTTTTTCTACATATAAGACACCCCTAAGGTATGCACTAGGTAGCCCAGAGGGCAGGGTGCTGTGTAGGCAAAAGACAGGACATATACCTATGTAGTTTACATGCCCTGGTAGTGTAAAACTCCTAAATTTGTTTTTACACTGCTGTGAGGCCTGCTCCCTTCATAGGCTAACATTGGGGTTGCCCTCATACATTGTTTGAGTGGTAGCTGCTTATCTGACAGGAGTAGGAAGGTCATATTTAGTATGGCGAGAATGGTGATATGAAATCCTGCTGACTGGTGAAGTTGGATTTAACATTACTATTTTAGAAATGCCACTTTTAGAAAGTGAGCATTTCTCTGCACTTAAATCTTTCTGTGCCTTACAATCCACTTCTGGCTGGGCTCCTTGTGCATTCACTCAGACACACCCCAAACACAGGATACTCAGCCTCACTTGCATACATCTGCATTTTGAATGGGTCTTCCTGGAATGGGAGGGCCTGCTCTCACACAAAGGACTGTCACACCCCGTACCTGGACCCTGGCAGGCAAGATTGAACTGAAAGGGGACCTGGTACACTTCTAAGCCACTCTTTGAAGTCTCCCCAACTTCAAGGCACACCACCCTCACGGGTGGTAGTGCACTTTACAAATACACTGATTGATTGATTTGGGTATATAAACAGGGCCTCTGCCCCTTAAAACTCAGACACTTCTGATGTAGACATTCTACCGTAAAGACACTTCCTGGGGAAGAAACCTGTAACCAGAACCTGCATCCTGCCAAGAAGAACTGCCTGGCTGCCCAAAGGACTCACCTGACTGCTTTCTGTGAAGGACTTCTGCTTTTCTGTTGCCCTGCTGCCTTGCTGCTCTCTGGCTGTGGTGAAGAAGTGCTCTCCAAAGGCTTGGATAGAGCTTGCCTAATGTTCCCTGAAGTCTAAGGACCAAAAAGACCTAATCTCTTCAAGAAGGACTCCTTGTGTGGCAAAATTCGATGCACATCCTGCCAGAAACGACGCACAGCCTGCCCTGCGGTGAAAATGTCACTGCATGCCGAACCGGAACGACGCAGCCCGACTTTGCAACGAGAAGATCGATGCAGCACCAGCGTAGTGACCGGAAATTCGACGCATGGCCCACTGGATCGATGCATAGCCAAGCCGTAATGATGCAGCCCCACTTCCAGAGCGGAATTCACGCAGTGCCTAACGTGCGGTAAAAAAGTAGACGCAAAACCCACCGGATCGAAACAGCTCCTGTGACTTCGTCTTGCCAGCGCAGGAAATCCACGCACCGTCCCCTGGGCGTCTCAAACCCCTGCAACCCGAAGAGGATCCACGACCGAGCACCAGAAATCGACGCATAGCCGTCCCTGCATGAAAACTAAACAACGCATTGCTGTGTGTGGCCTGAGAAATTGACGCACACCCCTTCATTTCCACGCTTCTCCTCCTCTGCGGTTCTTTGCAGAGATTTTTCACGCAAACCTGGTAATTTGTGCTTGAAAGAGACTGTGTTTGCTTTTAAAAGACTTAAGACACTTCATATCACTTTTCAGTGATATCTCTACATTTACTTATTGCATCTTGGATCATTTTGACCTGCATTTATCCAGATAAATATTATATATTTTTCTAAATACTGTGTGGTGTATTTTTGTGGTGCTATATGTTGTTGTTGTATGATTTATTGCACAAATACTTTACACATTGCCTTCTAAGTTAAGCCTTACTGCTTAGTGCCAAGATACCAGAGGGTGGGCACAGGCTAATTTGGATTGTGTGTGACTTACCCTGACTAGAGTGAGGGTCCTTGCTTGGACATGGGGTAACCTGGCTGCCAACCAAAGACTCCATTTCCAACATTGGTGATCAGCGGTGAGGATAGAACTTGTATTTGTGCAGTGACATACAGTAGCTAAGTATCTCACTACCAACCCACAGTTGAAGGTCAACTTGATTTTTATCTCTTTTCTGCAAATTCGTTTTTCCTGTCAATTTTTGACTAAAATCCTCAATCATCATGTCTCTGGCTGGGTCTCAAGCAGGAGATGAAGATTTTGATATGGCTATGCTGGAGACCTACACTGTTAAAGAGCTGAGGGTGTTCTGCAGGGATATGGGTGTACCTACCCAGAAAGCCTCCAGAAAGGAGGAATTCCAAATGGCGCTGAGGGCCTGGGCAGAAGCCCCTACAGAGGAGGATGTTGAGGAGGAGGGTCCAGAGGATGGCTCCTCAGAGGACTTTTTGCCCTCATTAGATGAGATGAGCGCTGCAATTGTGCCCCCTGCAAAACCAGGAAGCAGTGTCTCTGATCAAGGCCTGACCGCAGAGGAAAGGAGAGAGGAGAGAGAGATTCAGTTGCAGATGGCAAAGTTAAAAATTGAGGCTCAACAGGAGGAAAGGAGAGCAGAGAGAAAAGCCAAGCAAGCTGAGGCTGAAAGAGCAGCAAAACAGATTGAAGCTGAAAGCGCTGAAGCTGCAGCTGAGAGAGCCTTGGCTGAGAAAAAACTTTTATTGGCTCATGAATTGATTCTCAAGGAGCTGGAGATCAAGGCAAGACAGTCTGAGTCCAGCAGTGATGGTGGCAGCATATATGCAGGACCTATTAGGGACAAAAAGGTTTGTATACCCAAGAATGTGGTGCCAGTTTTGTGGTGGGAGATGACATTGACAAGTGGATGGCTGCCTATGAAGTTGCCCTAAGGCCCCATGGGACCTCTGAGGAGCACTGAGGGGTGGCCATGTGGTTTTATGTACCAGCAGTGGGGAGGGACACACTTCTTACTCTTGCTCCACAGAATAGAAATGACTACCCACACATGAAAGCCGCTTTACTGGCCAAGTTTGGGCTGACCCCTGAGAAATACCATCACAGCTTCAGAGAGCACCAAACTTTCAACACAAACTTGTATAGATTGTTATGATTTCTCCAATAAGGCACTGGATGGATGGTTGCGGGGCAGCAAAGTAGATGATTACAAAGGGTTATATGACTTGATTCTGAGAGATCATATGCTCAGTATTTCTTTTACAGAGCTGCACCAGCACTAAGTAGCTAGAAAGCTGACTGATCCCAGGAAGCTAGCTGAGGAGGCGGACCTCTGGGTTAGCACCAGAGTGTCCAAGAAGGCATCTGGGGGGACACCCACAAAGGTGGTCAGGGTTACCAACAGAAGAAAGAGGGGGGAGAAAAACTTAAAGATAAGAAGTTCTCAAAAGGCCCCAAAAAGAATTCCCAAGGGGAGGGGGTGGTAACCATTCCTCTTCTAGATTTGGGAAGAAGCCAGGGTACTTTGATAGAACATTAGGAAAGTTAATCCCCAAATGCTTAAGGTGCTACCACCATGGAGACTCTAAGGATGACTCCCAGTGTTCCAAGAGAGCACAGTCCACTATTGGACAGACACCTGGGTTGGCTAGTGTAGCGCTCAGGAGGGAGACAGTCCCAGTTAGCTTTGGGGGGCAGGCAGAGATTTCCCTACTGTCCCTGGGAGAAAGAGAGATGGTGACTAAAGCCTACATGCAGAAAATACTTCAAAGTATAGACAGTGGGTCACCATTGATGGGTAAAGGATGGAGGCTCTGCGTGACACAGGAGCCAGTATGACTACTGTCAAGAGTCAGCAGGTGTCATCAGAGCAGATAGTCCCTAATACATTTCACCAGGTCATAGTCGCTGACAATCATGAGAGTCAGCTACCGGTGGCTCTCATTCCCTTTGAGTGGGGGATGTCTCTGGTACTCTGAAAGTAGCTGTGAGTTCTGCCATGCCTGTAGATTGTCTGTTAGGCAATGACCTTGATCATACTGCCTGGAAGGAGGTAGAGCTCAGATCCCACCTGGAGATGTTAGGTTTGCCTGAGTGGGTCTGCATGACCACACAGTCCATAGCTGCCCAGGAAGGGACTCAAGGGTGTCTGGAGTCTGGAACAATGGCCCAGACAGCTGCAAAGAGGAAGGGCAAGAGGCTCGGGAAACCCACCTCAGATGTTCTCACAGTAGTGGACGGGGCCCCTGAGGAGGAGGAGGCCCCTGAGCCAACTGGGAAGGACATAGCTGACCTGGGTAACCTGCCTGAACTTGCTGGCTGGCAAGTAGAGGGTGGGCCAACCAGGGAAGAATTCTGCAAGGCGCAGAAAGAATGCCCCACAGCCCAAGCAGCAGGTGACGCCTCTGGCACTGACAATATTTACTGGGCGAATGATCTCCTTTACAGTGAGCCTAAGGTTCCGGGCCCTGGGGCAGCAGGTGTGCTAGTGGTCCCCCAGTGTTACTGGGTCTTCCTACTGGGTCTGGCTCACAACATTACCCTGGCAGGACATCTGGGCTAAGTCAAGACCCTTGACAGGCTTGTCACCCACTTCCATTGGCCTAGAATGAGGTTAGCCTCAGATAATTTCTGCAGGCCTTGCCCCACCTGCCAGGCTAGTGGGAACACAGAGAAAAAGCTTAAAGCACCCTTGCTCCTACTCCCCGTCATTGGCACCCCCTTTGAAAGGGTGGGCATCAACATTGTTGGTCCCTTGGACTCCAAAACTGCCTTGGGCAACAGGTCTATCCTGGTTTTGGTGGACCATGCCACCCGCTATCCAGAGGCAATCCCTCTGAGAACAGTGACTGCACCGGTGGTGACCAGAGTCCTGTTGGGAATATTTACCTGTGTGGGATTCCCTAAGGAAGTTGTGTCTGACAGGGTCACAAACTTCATGTCTGCGTACATGAAGTCCATGTGGGATGAGTGTGGGGCGACCTACCGGTTTACCACCCCTCATCATCCTCAATCCAATGGGCTTGCTGAGAGATTCAACAAGACCCTGAAAGGCATGATTAATGGCCTGACTGAATCCATGAGGGTTAAGTGCGACGCCCTATTACCATGCCTGTTGGTTGCCTACAGGGAGGTGCCCCAGAAAGGGGTGGGGTTCAGCCCCTTTCAGCTTCTCTATGGTCACCCCGTCAGGGGACCACTGAGCATAGTTAAAGAGAGCTGGGAGAAAGCTCCCAAGACACCTCACCAGGATGTGGTCAGCTACATGCTGGCCCTCCGCCACCAAACCCAACGCTTCTGGAAGCAGGCCAAGAGTAACCTCAAGGCCAGTCAAGAGGCGATGAAGGAGTGGTATGACTGGAAGACCACTCTGGTTGAGTTCTCACCTGGAGACAAGGTTTGGGTGATGAAGCCAGTAGAGCCTAGGGCTCTCAAGGACTGCTGGACTGGCCTATTTGAGATTAAGGAGCGTAAAGGAGAGGTCACTTACCTAGTGGACCTCAGGACCCCTAGGCACACCCTTTGGGTCCTCCATCACAACCGGCTCAAACCTCACTTTGAGAGGTCTGAGATCAGTATGCTCCTGGTCACAGATGAGGGCATGGAAGAGGAGAGTGAGCCTCTCCCCAACCTCCTCTCTGCCAAAGAAGCTGATGGGTCAGTGGAGGGTGTCATTCTCTCAGACACCCTGATTATAAACCAGAGAAGAGACTTCTATGAGCTGTTAGAGCAGTTCTCTTCCCTGTTTTCCCTTACTCCTGGCCTGACCCATCTATGTGTCCATGACATTGACACAGGCGACAGTTCCCCTGTGAAGAACAACATTTACAGGTTATCGGATAAGGTAAAGGCCAGCATCAAGGAGGAGGTCTCCAAGATGTTGACCTTAGGGGTAATTGAGAAGTCCAGTAGTCGCTGGGCACCCCTGTGGTGCTGGTGCCTAAGGCTGCTTCCCCGGTGTGAAGCCACAACTCTGGTTCTGTGTGGACTACCGGGGTGTCAACTCAGTCACACGGACTGATGCTCACCCCATCCCCCGAGCTGATGAGCTCGTTGACAGGCTAGGAGCTGCCAAGTTCCTGAGTATGTTTGATCTCACATCAGGGTACTGGCAGATCGCCCTGACCGAGGGGGCCAAAGAGAGATCTGCATTTTACACACCTGATGGCCATTACCAGTTCCAGGTGATGCCCTTTGGGTTGGAAAATGCCCCGCTACCTTCCATCGGATGGTTAATGGGGTCCTAGCTGGCAAGGATGCCTACTGCGCAGCCTACCTAGATGACATAGCTGTCTATAGTTCCAGCTGGGAGGAACACCTGCTCCACCTCGAGGAGGTGCTTCAGGCTCTGCAACAGACAGGCCTGACCATCAAGGCTAGTAAGTGCCAGATTGGGCAGGGTTTCGTGATGTACTTGGGACACCTACTAGGTGGTGGCAAGGTGCGACCACTCCAGGCCAAGATTGAAACCATCAAGGCCTGGCAACCACCTAGAACACAGGCCTCACTTGATACTACTGTAGATTTGTCAAGGGCTGTTGGAGGCTGGCCTGGCTTATAGTGGGTACCTGATGGTACTCACACCTTGTGCCAGGTCCAGTTATCCCTTATTAGTAGATTAGTAGTGTTCTAGCAGATTAGGCTGATAGAGGTGGGTATAGCAGAGCAGCTTAGGCTGAACTAGGAGACATGCAAAGCTCCTACCATACCACTTACATCATATAGCACTATATCATAAGAAACACAATACTCAGAGTTACCAAAAATAAAGGTACTTTATTTTAGTGACAATGTGCCAAAAATATCTCAGAGGATATACTCCCTTAAGAGGTAAGTAAAATACACAAAATATACACACAAACCAAAATCAGGTAAGTAAACAGTTAGAAAAGTAGTGCAAACACTGTAGAATACAATAGGATGCAATAGGAGACAATAGGCCTAGGGGCAATGCAAACCATATACTCCAAAAGTGGAATGCGAACCACGAATGGACCCCAGGTCTAGTGTAGTGTGTAGAGGGTCGCTGGGAGTGTAAGAAAACACTAAGGGTGTCCAAGATACCCCAACCGAAGACCCTGAAAAGTAGGAGTAACGTTACCCTACTACCCCAGAAACACACTAAAGTCGTGATAGGAGATTCTGAAAAGACAACAACTGACTGCAAAGCACTGAAGACGGATTCCTGGACCTGAGGATCTGTAAAGGAAGGGGACCAAGTCCAAGAGTCACGAAAGTGTCCGGGGGGGCAGGAGCCCACTAAACCAAGGATAAAGGTGCAAAATGGAGGCCTCTGGGTGGGATGAAGCTGAAGATTCTGCAACAACGGAAGATGCCAGGAACTTCTCCTTTGCACAGAAGATGTCCCATGGCGTGCTGTAGGATGCAGAGTTATTTCCATGCAGAAAGACCGCAAACAAGCCTTGCTAGCTGCAATAGTCCTGCTTAAAGAAAATGGGTGCTGCCCGGGCCCAGGAAGTACCAGGAGGTCGCCCTTTGGAGGAGGAGACAGAAGGGGTGCTCAGCAGCACACAGAGCCCATGCAGAAGCAGGTAGCGCCCGCAGAAGCACTTGAACAGGCGTTCAAGAAATCTGAGCACGGCGGTTGTCTCAACACTACAAAGGAGGGTCCCACGAAGTTGGTGGTCAACTCAGCGAGTTAAGCAATGCAGGACGGAGTGCGGGGGATCTGGGCTATGCTGTGCACGAAGGATTCCTTGCAAAAGTGCACTGAAGCCCTAGCAGCTACAGATCGCGCAGTGCACAGGATTACTGTCTGGCGTGGGGTGGCAAGGACTTACCTCCACCAAATTTGGACAGAAAGAACACTGGACTGTCGGGGTCACTTGGATTCAGCTCCTGTGTTCCAGGGACCACGCTTGTCAAGGTGAGAGGGGACCCAGAGGACTGGTGATGCAGAAGTTTGGTGCCTGCGTTAGCAGGTGGAAGATTCCGTCAACCCATGGGAGATTTCTTCTTGGCTTCCAGTGCGGTGTGAAGGCAGACGGCCCTCAGAGCATGCACCACCAGGAAACAGTCGAGAAAGCTGGAAGGATTAGGCGCTACAATGTTGCTGGTAGTCGTCTTGCTACTTTGTTGCGGTTTTGCAGGCGTCCTGGAGCAGTCAGCGGTCGATCCTTGGGAGAAGTCGAAGAGGGAGATGCAGAGGAACTCTGGTGAGCTCTTGCATTCGTTATCTGACGAGAAACCCACAGGAGAAACCCTAAATAGCCCTCAGAGGAGAATTGGTCACCTAACCAGGTAAGCACCTATCAGGAGGGGTCTCTGACGTCACCTGCTGGCACTGGCCACTCAGAGGCCTCCATTGTGCCCTCACACCTCCGCATTCAAGATGGCAGAGGTCTGGGACACACTGGAGGAGCTCTGGGCACCACCCCTGGGGTGGTGATGGACAGGGGAGTGGTCACTCCCCTTTCCTTTGTCCAGATTCACGCCAGAGCAGGGGCTGGGGGATCCCTGAACTGGTGTAGATTGGCTTATGCAAGGAGGGCACCATCTGTGCCATTCAAAGCATTTCCAGAGGCTGGGGGAGCCTACTCCTCCCCAGCCCTTAACACCTATTTCCAAAGGGAAAGGGTGTAACACCCTCTCTGAACTGGACAGACCCCAGGATGGCAGAAGCCTGTCTGTGGGTTGGCAGCAGCGGTAGCTGCAGTGAAAACCCCAGAGTGCTAGTTTGGCAGTTCCCGGGGTCCATGCTGGAGCCCCAGGGATGCATGGGATTGGCACCCCAATACCAGATTTGGCATGGGGGGGCAATTCCAGAATCTTAGACATGTTACATGCCCATATTCGGAGTTACCATTATGAAGCTACATATAGGTATTGACCTATATGTAGTGCACATGTGTAATGGTGTCCCCGCACTCACAAAGTCTGGGGAAATTGCCCTGAACAATGTGGGGGCACCTTGGCTAGTGGCAGGGTGCCCTCACACTTAGTAACTTTGCACCTAACCATCACCAAGTGAAGGTTAGACATATAGGTGACTTATAAGTTACTTAAGTGCAGTGTAAAATGGCTGTGAAATAACGTGTACGTTATTTCACTCTGGCTGCAGTGGCAGTCCTGTGTAAGAATTGTCTGAGCTCCCTATGGGTGGCAAAATAAATGCTGCAGCCCATAGGGATCTCCTGGAACCCCAATACCCTGAGTACCAAGCTACCATATACTAGGGAATTATAAGGGTGTTCCAGTGTGCCAATCAGAATTGGTAAAAATGGTCACTAGCCTGCAGTGACAATTTTAAAAGCAGAGAGAGCATAAACACTGAGGTTCTGGTTAGCAGAGCCTCAGTGATACAGTTAGGTACAACACAGGGAACACATACAGGCCACAAACTCTGAGCACTGGGGTCCTGGCTAGCAGGATCCCAGTGACACAGGCAAAAACAAACTGACACACAAGTAGAAAATGGGGATAACATGCCAGGCAAGATGGTACTTTCCTACAAGGGCTATGGTACCATTGTGTCACCTTTGACAGAACTCACTTCCAAAAAGCAACCTAGGTTGGTGAATTGGACAGAGGCTTGACAGAAAGCCTTTGATTCTCTGAAGAAAGCCATGTGTAAGGCCCCTGACTACTCCCAGGAATTTATTGTGCAGATGGACACTTCAGAGCATGACATAGGGGCTGTTCTAGCACAGCTAAATGAGGAGGGCTCAGACCAACCAGTAGCCTTTATTAGCAGAAGGCTATTACCATGGGAACAGAGGTGGAGTGCTATTGAGAGAGAAGCACTTGCTGTGGTTTGGGCACTGAAGAAGCTGAGACCATACCTGTTTGGGACTCACTTCTGGGTTCAGACAAACCACAGGCCCCTCAGATGGCTCATGCAGATGAGGCGTGAGAATCCTAAACTCTTGAGGTGGTCCATTTCCCTACAGGGGATGGACTTTACGATGGAGCATCGCCCGTGGATTGACCACGCCAACGTTGATGGTCTCTCCAGATACTCCCGCCTTAGCAATGAGAGCTCCCAGGAGGTTGGGTAGCTTTCCCCACTTTCAGCTGGGGGGGACACATGTTAGACCTGACAGCCTTAGGGTGGTCACCCCTAACTTTGCCTGCCTCCCTCCACTTGTTGGACCCTGTTTCTGCTGGTTTTTAGACTCTGCGCACTTTACCACTGCTAACCAGTGCTAAAGTGCATTTGCTCTCTCCCTTTAAACATGGTAACATTGGATCCTACCTAACTGGACTATTTAATTTACTTATACATCCCTAGTAAAGTGCATTATATGTGCCCAGGGCCTGTAGATTAAATGCTACTAGTGGGCCTGCAGCACTGATTGTGCCACCCACTTAAGTAGCCCCATAACCTTGTCTCAGGTCTGCCATTGCAAGGCCTGTGTGTGCAGTTTCACTACCAATTCAACTTGGCATTTAAAAGTACTCGCCAAGCCTGAAACTCCCCTTTTTCTACATATATGACACCCCTAAATTATGACCTAGGTAACCCATAGGGCAGAGTGCTGTGTAGGCAAAAGGCAGGACACGTACCTATGTAGTTTACATGCCCTAGTAGTGTAAAACTCCTAAATTCGTTTTTACACTGCTGTGAGGCCTGTTCCCTTCATAGGCTAACATTGGGGCTCCCCTCATACATTGTTTGAGTGGTTGCTGCTGATCTGAAAGGAGTAGGAAGGTCATATTTATTATGGCCAGAATGGTGATGTGAAATCCTGCTGACTGGTGAAGTTGGATTTAATATTACTATTTTAGAAATGCCACTTTTAGAAAGTGAGCATTTCTCTTCACTTAAGTCTTTCTGTTCCCTTACAATCCACGACTGGCTGGGTTTCGTTGACAGCTTCTTGAGCATTCACTCAGACACACCCCAAACACAGGATACTCACCCTCACTTGCATATATCTGCATTTTGAATGGGTCTTCCTGGGCTGGGAGGGTGGAGAGCCTGCTCTCACACAAAGGGCTGCCACACCCCCTACTGGGACCCTGGCAGACAGGATTGAACTGAAAGGGGACCTGGTGCACTTCTAAGCCACTCTTTGAGGTCTCCGCCATTTCAAAGGCACATTTGGGTATATAAACAGGGCCTCTACCCCTTCCAACTCAGACACTTCTGAGGTAGACACTCTACCTTAAAGACACTTCCTGGAGAACAAACTTGTAACCAGAACCTGCATCTTGCCAAGAAGAACTGCCTGGCTGCCCAAAGGACTCACCTGACTGCTTTCTGTGAAGGACTGCTGCCTTGCTGTTGCCCTGCTGCCTTGCTGCTCTCTGGCTGTGGTGAAGAAGTGCTCTCCAAGGGCTTGGATAGAGCATGCCTCCTATTCCCTGAAGTCTCAGGACCAAAAAGACTTAGGCGGTCATTCTGACCGCGGCAGGCGGCAGTCGCCGCCCGCCAAGCGGTTCCCGCCGAATGACCGCTCCGCGGTCAAAAGACCGCGGCGGCCATTCCGGCTTTCCCGCTGAGCCGGCGGGCGACCGCCAGAAGACCGCCCGCCGGCCCAGCGGGAAAGCCCTTTCAACAATGAAGCCGGCTCCGAATGGAGCCGGCGGAGTTGAAGGGGTGCGACGGGTGCAGTGGCACCCGTCGCGATTTTCAGTGTCTGCTTTGCAGACACTGAAAATCTTTATGGAGCCCTGTTAGGGGGCCCCTGCACTGCCCATGCCAGTGGCATGGGCTGTGCAGGGGCCCCCAGGGGCCCCACGACACCCGTTCCCGCCATCCTGTTCCTGGCAGTAATTACCGCCAGGAACAGGCTGGCGGGAAGGGGTCGGAATCCCCATGGCGGCGCTGCAAGCAGCGCCGCCATGGCGGATTCCCTGGGCCAGGGGTAAACCAGCGGGAAACCGCTGGTTCCCCTTTTCTGACCGCGGCTTTACCGCCGCGGTCAGAATGGCCCAGGAAGCACCGCCAGCCTCTTGGCGGTGCTTCCGCGGTCCCCGGCCCTGGCGGTCATGGACCGCCAGGGTCGGAATGACCCCCTTAATCTCTTCAAGAAGGACTCCTTGTGCGGCGCAATTCGACGCACATCCTACCAGAAACGACGCACAGCCTGCACCGCTGTGAAAATTTCACCGCACGCCGAACTGGAACTATGCAGTCCGACTTCGCAATGAGAAGATCGACGCAGTGCCAGCGTAGCGAACGGCAATTCGACACATGGCCCACTGGATCGACGTGTAGCCGAGCCGGAACGACGCAGCCCAACTTCCAGAGAGGAATCGACGCAGTGCCTGCCGTGCAGTAGAAAATTTGACGCAACGCCAACCGGATAGATGCAGCTCCTGTGACTTCGTCCTGCCAGTGCAGGAAATCTACGCACCGTCCCCGGGGTGTCTGAAAACCCCGCAACCCAAAGAGGATCCACGACCGAGTGCTGGAAATCGACACACAGCCGTCCCTGTGTGAAAACTAAACGACGAATTGCTGTGTGCGGCCCGAGAAATCAACACACACCCCTTCATTTCCACGCGTCTCCTCCTCTAAGGTTCTTTGCGGAGATTTTTCACGTGAACTAGGTACTTTGTGCTTGAAAGAGACTTTGCTTTTAAAAGACTTAAGACACTTTATATCACTTTTCAGTGATATCTCAACATTTACTTATTGCATTTTAATCGTTTTGACCTGCAATTATCCGGATAAATATTATATATATTTCTAAACACTGTGTGGTGTATTTTTGTGGTGCTATATGGTGTTATTGTATGATTTATTGCACAAATAGTTTACACATTGCCTTCTAAGATAAGGCTTACTCCTCAGTGCCAAGCTACCAGAGGGTGGGCACAGGATAATTTGGATTGTGTGTGACTTACCCCGACTAGGGTGAGGGTCCTTGCTTGGACAGGGGGTAACCTGACTGCCAACCAAAGACCCCATTTTTAACAGGCCCCCCACTTCTTCATGTCAGATGAGGACATACTCTTATTGGAAGACTTCCGGCAAGGCCCACTATCCCGCCCTGGAACACCACCACCAACAAAAGATACTCTGCTGTGACTTTAAATGGTTAATGTTTATTATACTATAAGATCTGTTGTTTTTGCTACCCCCAACACAACATATATTTCACTTCCTGACCTCAATTCCTCACAGGCCCCAAGGGCCACCAAGGACCCCATGACTCTACACACTATTACTACTAGGGTCCCTCTGCATTGACACCGCACCTGAGTTGGCATCCACAGTTCCTGAACTGAAGTTATGGTAGGCCTTACCTGTTCTATCCACCCAGTTACTACTGATTCCATACCCCCCGCTTTGTCCAACCATCTCGCCACCTCAGCGGCAAGCCTGTAACACCCGCCATATCCACATGCGTTGGCCATGATTTGGTTATTGCTCACAAATCAATACCTCTCCAACCTCATGCGCTCTCACCATCACCCACTATCCATGCGGTCCTACCATCACATGCTACGCATTCTCACACTCAATGTACAAAGCATGCATAACGCCCTCAACAGATAGGCAGTATATTTCTATATTAAGAGGCAAAATGCATACATAGCTCTCCTACAGGAGACAAATATCACAACAGATGAGGTAGAATGATTGCACAGACGATGGAGAGGCCATATTTACGCAACCACCTATTCCACATATGCTCGGGGAACCCTGACCTTCTTTTTGACTGGGAGTCCCCTATCAAGTCTTCGACACTACCATCAACACTGAAAGCTGATACATATTTCTGGAGGGATGCCTTCATGGCCGCCCCTGTTACTTGGCAGTATCTATGCCCCTAATACCAATCAAGGGGACTACTGACACTCCCTATCCACAGTTCTTGCAACTAAATTATGTTTCCCTGGATACTAGGCAGAGATTTTAACTGCACCCTGAAACGCCATCTTGACAGGTCCCACCCACCCCTCCCACGCTCCTCCCTATATGGACAGACAGCATGTTTTTCCAATTGGGTACAAAAATGGTCACTTGTGGATGCCTGGCAAGTATGTAATCCCAAAGTTTACATGTGCACCTTAATTGCTTCTTATGCACATCCTCACTGACCCCCCTCCTACATCACACAAACTACCTAGGCCTTGTTATCTCCAATCTTGATGCTCACTACATAGACATTAAATGGACATTCGTAAGACCACCAGTCCTCACTTGGCACCTGCATCAAGACTCTAGATGATCCGGCTTTCTGGACAGAATAAGGTACCCACATCTGCTGCTATTTTGTGGAAAACCATGATACCACGTCCTTGAGATCGGTGGAATGGGAGGCTTTCGAAGTAGTGATGCGTGGTGATTGCATGCAAGGGGGTGGGAGTATACAGAACCCTAGATAGGAAACTAACAACAGCTAAGAAACGCCTCGCTCAGTTGAGTAAAGCGGCCAAGACTCTGAGAAGCTTCCACAGTTAACAGTTGCGAAAACCACACTCACACAGCTCTTGGAATGCCTCCACCACTTTAACTTTCCTGCACATGCCACCAAGGTACTCACAGAAGGGGCTAAAACAGGCTGACTTCTAGCTTGGTTAATCTGACAAGACTCCAACCCAAACCTGATCACAGAGCTGATCAGGCCATCCAGTACCGCTATCTACACCCAAGAAGACATACTAAACCTCTTCTATGCCTATTACACAGCATTATACAAAGCACCTCCTAACCTCACTGAAGACTTATTCCTGTGTCTTTCTGACTGACCACCCAATACCTCACATCCCTGCTGCGACACAACAAGCCCTTGATGCTAAAGTAGCTACCGCAGACATACTACAGGCAATCAAATACCTGGCCCATAACAATATACCAGGACTATATGGCTTGCCACTAGAATTTTATGATACCTTCTGCTCCACACTAGAACCCAGACTAAACACCATGTATGAAGAGGCACTAGATAAAGGTATATTACCTCAATCACTTCAGGAATCGTTCTTGGTCCCCATCCTGAGACCAGGTAGAAATCCGACCGAACCATCATTATACCAGGCAATCGCCATTCCAGGATCTGATTATAAGTTCCGGGGAAGGATTCTTGCGGACTGCTATGCACGTATACTCACATACCTCATCCACACTGATCAGAATGGGTTTGTACTGGGTCGAAGCACCTCTCAGAATATTCTACGGTTATTCCATATTCAAGACCATGTCAAAGAACAGCACCCAGGCACAGCCTGTCTGATATTGGACCTGGAGAAGGCATTTGATTCAATACAGTGGTACTACGTCTTCCAGGTCTTGTCTCAGATCGAGATCGGACCCCTTCTACTCGCATACACACAACTACTTTAAACCAACCCGACCTCCAGAGTCCATCTGGGTCGTCACATTTCAGTCCTGTTCCCTGTGAGTAGGGGGACACACCAGTGCTACCCCCTCTCCCCATTACTTTTTGCTTTTGCTATGGAGCCCCTCGCAATATGCCTCCGACAGGATAGTAAACTTTGGGGGATACCCCTAGAGGACAGCACACATGCGGTGTCATTATACGCTGACGACCTCCTTATTTAAATTAAGGATGCAACCCTAGCCCTCTCCCCTATTAGTTTCACCCTAGATGAGTTTGTGAAAGCCACTGGACTGCAGGTGAACTGGGATAAATCAATGATATATCCATTCTCCCTAATCAAGTGCCACAACCAGTTTATTTAGGCACAACCCTTCTGCGCCAGCAGGGACCAGCCACACGTTACTTGGGTGTTCGTTTGTATCACACTCCATTTGATACATACGAGGGTAACTTGTGGATGGCACTGTTGGGTATTAAAACACAAATACATTTCTGGAGCTCACTACCTCTGGCCCCATTAGACAAGTTAGCGCTAGCAAATATCATCATGTTACCACGCTTACCTCATTAACCTCCCCATTCTCCCCCACTCTTTGTTTTTTTAAAAAGCTTGACACATAGCTGGGAGATTTGATCTAGGGCAATGGACAACACCAGGTGGCCTTTCATAAGCCCCAACTCCCAATGGATCGTTGGGGGGGGGAACTGGGTGCCCCTTCGTTTGAAACTTGCCTCTTAGGCCCATATTTATACTTTTTTAGCGCCGCATTTGCGTCATTTTTTGACGTAAAAGAAGTGCTAACTTACTAAATACAACTGCATTTTCTAAGTTTGCACTGATTTTGCGTCAAAAAACGACGTAAATACGGCGCTATAAAAGTATAAATATGGGCCTTAGTGTCACGAATACAATGGCTCTCCCACTGGACAGCCTATAGTCATATTAAGGAGACTAGCAGCTCAGGCGGCATTCTGTCTTCTTCAGCAATCCATCGTCGTCTCCTCCCAAAGACTCCTGCCCTCCACTCATCGTTCATACGTGTGGTAATTGCCCGCATTCACATGTCCAGAATATACCGAAAGGCCCCAAACTCACTTGCGTGCCTCCCTATTACTACACACCAAGACCTAACTCCCTGGACGGAAAAATCACCATTAGTGGCAGACAGCTGAGGAAACATTACGACATATTACGAAACTCAATCACATCCACACATGAGAGAGAGGCATGCTTGCTTGGCATTTTCAAGTGACGTCAACAATGCAAGATACATGGTCGATTCGCCCCACTTGTGCTCCTCCTTGTGAAATGCACACTTACACTGCATTTGCGCTCCCCGGAGACCCCTTCTCTGACTGCCTGGCATGGGGCAGTCCGAAAATGGGGAACAGCGGAAGACGGACTTCGTTCTGAGGAAATACGTGGACTCCGTAAACAATCCATCCCTCCACAATGGCCCGCCCTTTTAATACAGTTCTTATAACATACTATCAATGAACCCCCCTTGTAACAATGCACACCAGTTCCTCATGAATCGCAACATGGCCCCCCATTTCCTCCCCTTCTGTTCAGCAACATCATGAAAAATGTACCCACTCAAATGCCATGCCGCCACCTTGGTATACTGAGTGTATCGTACCTTGCCGCATCCCCACCTCCTCATCCCCGGCCCTACCGCCCCCTCGGCTCCCAGCCCAGTTCACTTATTTACCCACTCATATGACTGCAATAATCTTTTCTGTCTTACCTTATGCAGACAGATGACACCTAAAGTAGTACTAACAGCTCATATGCGATAGATCTGCACCCGTTAGTCTGTTTGATGTACAAAATGATATCTCTGCACTGATATGTGAGAACGCACCGTTTGCTATAATCCAATGTATACACTCCACTCTTGTTCTGAAAACCTAACAAAAGCGATTAAAAAAAACAAGATATTGGTGTTAGGCGGTTGGGGTTAGACACATGGTTAGAGTTAGGGAGCAGTTTCTGGAGGCAGGCTAGAATACGGTGCTTCAAGTTCAGGCCAGATGGAATAACCAGGTGCACAGTGCGGCTTTACATCACTTGTCATACTAAAACAAATAAATACAACTACACTTTTAGACAGCTAATGGGGATTGGGGTAATTGATCATTGATGTGCATTACCATGTGACTGGGGCATATTTAATCTTTGCCCTAATGTGTACATTACCCCCTGAGCTCTTCGTGGTATTTATGATCATTCTTATCAACATGATGTTAAGAAGAAGAATGTACAAAAAAAAATATATGCTATAAAATACCAATAGGCAGATGAACATGCAAGGGCACACTAAAACATTCAGTACTTTGGTAGTTAAAATACATTGCTGATGATAAATGATCTATATGCAGACAGAAAAGAAAATGACAGAAAAAGAACACTCCTGATGACCTCATGATACTGAAGTTGCTCAACACAGCACCTAGACAGCTCATTAAATCAGCACAGCAAAGTAATATACCAACACCATTAATTAAGCTACTAACAGAAGCAGAACGCTTTTCAAGACTATCAAGCACTGCAAATACCCCATGCCACACCTACCTATTCCTCATTACATGTATACGTATAATGCCATCAATCTCTTCTTAAATGAAAAAATACAGAAGATTCAACATCCTGTTGATAACACCAAGCCTGATTCATCGCTTACCCATTCATGCAGAATCCCACAATGATTAGTCTTCAACGGCCTATCCCTGTCTCATGCAGATCTCACAGACTCAACGTGCACTAAGCCACTTCTTATAAAGATAATATCTGGCTCGTCCTTCATCAAAGCTCTCTCTGGGGACCCCTACTCACCATTGTCAATGCCTTTTCACTCAAGGCATTTTCCCAAGTTCTCTCATGACAGTACAGCTCCTCCCACTCCTAAAGAAACCTAGAATATACCCTGATGACCTGGTAACTACACTGTTATGAACCCATTTACCATTGATCAGCAAGATCAATAAAAAAGCAGTCTAACCACAATTCTAAGTTCAAATTTGTGCTAACCATCTCATGCACAACTACCAGGCTGGCCTCAGATCATAATGATCCACAGAGACCGCTACCTCGTACACCATAGTGACCATAAATGAAGATATTCCCTGCTTCCTGATATTGTTGGACTTCTCAGCTATCGTCATCATAGTCAACCATCCAACTCTCATACATACCCGTAGCCTGGAATGGGATTTGTCACAATGTCCTCCAAAGGTTCTCCTCCTACATTTCCAACCAACCCCGGTTTGTTCACATGGGCATCTTCATGTCCCAAAAGATTACTATCATCTGCAGAGTCCACGCTGGTTCTATGTTGTCGTCTGTCATCTTCCACTTCTCCAGGAGTCCTCTTGGTGCAGTATTCACAGATAACAACATCAAGAGTCACCAATAAGCTGATAATACACACTTGAACGCATCCTCTATTTCAAACATCCAGTGCTTCAAACACTACCTATATCATCCACCTAGATGTCCAGCACCTACCTGAAGCTCAATCTAACTGTGACAGAATGTGTGCTATTTGCCAAGACCAACAAAAAAGAAACCACATACAAACCTGGCTCAATGACAAACATAGACGGCTCCAAACCCCAGTTTTCACCCAGTGGCAGTCACTTGGGTTCACCATTGATATGACCCTCAGCCTCAAGGAACACATTCAAGTCATCATATTCCTGGATCTATATGGTGTCCTGTTTCATGGCCTCACAGACTGTAGACTGGCACCCATTAAGGGTACCCTGCAAGTGACAGTGCATGCCATCTAAGATCTGTAAAAATATGATCACATCACCCCAACCTGATGGAACTTAATTGGCTGCCCTTGCTGGCCCACACAATCTTCAAAACTAGATGCATCCTTTGCACTGCCCTTCCAATCAGCACCCACAGCTATCTTGCAGACAAGCTCACCATCTCTGGTTGATCTGGGCACATCCACAGCCAGAAGACCTCCAGACTGCAGACTAAGAAATGCAAACAAACAAAGACAAAGCAGCAGGCCATTTCCATTATGCTCCCAGGATAACAGAACCACATCCTTGCATCCATTAGGACTGCTCCAATGCTGCTCCAAATAAGGAAAGTGTTGGGGAAGCACCTATTTAAAGAACCCTACATCACAATGCATTAACTGTTCACACACCAGCTACCTCGCCTATCACTCATTGACCACATCCTTGTCTTTGACCCTGTACAGAATTCCACTGCCTTTTGGCTGGGTTACCCCATGGCCCTCTACTATGGACAGTCCTAGATTTCTGGTATAAAAGCTAGATGCATTTTAAAGATTAATTCTGGACTTTCAGAACCTGAAGCAACATGATAAACCCATGCAGTACAAAATGCTCATAGTATCTGATTAATGACAACACTTCTACACACTAAATATGAAAGTATAAAAGCGCCACTGATGTAATGAATGGGATTTTCACTCACAATATAGCTCCTGAATCATATTGTTTAAGTGTTCAGATTCACTGGGAGACAATACAGATTTAATCAATTACCTCAGGCATAAAAGAATAGCTTAAGAGGCTTCTTGGCTTGATTCATTGAGCTGTTACAAGAAAATGAGTTGGATATATCAGAGATAATTAATTAGATAAACATTTCCAACATTTAGATAGACTAGTCACAATACTTGCAGAAGTAGATTTCAAGTGAAACTTTAAAAAAGAAAAAATTGTTATGTAGATGTGATTTTCCTACAACGCAAATTCTAGTGATGGAAAAAGACCCACACTTAAAAAAGTTACTAAAAAATGGTGAACACTAGTGCGTCCAAACACTTTAAAAAAAGTCCAAAAATTGATGAGAGTTTTATATTTTGTTTTAGTTCCCGATTTAGAGTGGGCGAACAATTGGCATGTTTTTACATTTACATACCACAAACGTGGTGATATGTGAAAGTAACAACATTTTTATGATCCCCTCTCCCATGGCGAAAGGGTCATCGCTTTTTTATTTAAAAAAAAGGAAATTGTGCTTTGTGGGTTTCTTTTTTAAAATAAAAATATATTGAAAGTGCATCATATGGCTCCATCATGTTCACAGACCTGTACGACCCACTTTCAATGTAAGCTGGGACAGCGGATACCTCTAAATATCGTGGGCAGTATATCCTTGGCTTTCTTAAAGTACTCATAGAGTAGTCCATTCACCACAATCTAAATAAGGCCCTATTATTTTTAGTACCTTCACAGCAAGATGACATATAGCTGCAAACTGGAGATTGGAAATTACCTCTAAATTTCCCACATTGTATCTCCAAATCAAATGAGCTTTTCAGAAGGATTAATTTAATAAAATAAATACATTTTTAAATATATAAGGGTACTTTGCTGGGCACATTAGTGAAATGTAAATGGACCACATTTCCAGGAAAAGCATGTGAACTATACAGTTTGACTAATTCTTCTCTCAAAAAAGGAATGACAACCCCGCTGCATAGAGGTGGCAGGATTGTCTTCTAATTTATCTCAAGAAGCTTTTTGAATGTTGTAGGAGGCTGGCCTGGTTTGTAGTGGGTCCCTCGGGTACATACACCTTATACCAGATCCAGTTATCGCTTATTAGTGAAATGTAATAGTGTTCTAGCAGCTTAGGCTGACAGAGGTAGCTATAGCAGAGCAGTTTAGGCTGAGCTAGGAGACATGCAAAGCTCAAGCAATACCACTTATAGTTACACAGTACTTATACACAAGAAAATACTCAGTGTTACCAAAAATAAAGGTAGTTTATTTGGGTGACACAGTACCAAAAATATCTTAGAGGCAATACTCCTTCTGGAGGTAAGTATTATACACAATATATACACTAGACACCAAAATAAGGTAAGTAATTAGACATGGAATAGTGTAAACAATAGGAAATGCTATAGAATGCACTGGGAGAAAATAGGTTGAGGGGCAACACAAACCATATACTAAGAAAGTGGAATACGAATCACAAATTCCGCCTAGACAAGTGTGGTGTGTGCAGAATCGTTGAGAGAGTAAGAATACAGTAAAGGTAAGTAAATTACCCCACCCCAGAGCCCAGAAAAGCAGGAGTAATGTACTGCAAGATTCCTTAGGACACACTACAAGTTGTGATTAGAGTTATTGCAAGAACTAACCAAGACTGCAAACAACAAATGGTAGATTCCTGGACCTGAAGACCTGCAAAGGAAGGAGACCAAGTCCAGAAGTCGAAAGAAATTCCAGGAAGGGCAGGAGCCCCTGCTAACCCAGAAGAGGGTGCAAAAGAAGAGTCCCCGGTTGGACGAAGACTGCAGAAATGCACCCTAGGAAGATATCAGCGGGTTCCTGCATGATGCACTGGAGTCCCACGGACAGAAGTTGGATGCAGGTGAGTTTTGGTGCTGGATTCCTCCAACAAGCCTTGGTTCCGGCAAAGTCGCGTTTTAAGTCAAGTAGTCACTATCTGGACCCAGGAGGAACCTGTGGGCCTCAACTCTATGTGAGGAGAAAGAGGGGTCTCTCAGCACTTCAGATATCACTCAGAGCACCAGATAGCACCCACGGGAGTCCCAGGACATGGGGACAAAGGAGGTGCAAAATGCAGTTGGTGCAGCACTACAAAGGAAGGTCCCACGCTGTCGGAAAGCAATTCAGTGAGTTGACCGTCACAGTATAGAGTGCTGGGGACCTGGGCCAGGCTGTGCACGAAGGAATTTTGCAAATAGTGCACAGCGGCCTCAGGAGGTGAAGAAGATGCAGTGCACAGGGGCACTGTCGATCTTGGGGAAGGTAAGGTCTTACCTCCTCCAAATTGGGACAGCAGGACCTCAGGACAGTCTGTGTCAATGTGGTCTGCCCTCTGTGTTCCAAGGAGCACGCTTGTTGCCAGGAGAGGAGTCCATGAGACTGTTACAGCGGTTCCTGGAGCAGGCTGTGGTTGAACCGAGGTCAGAGGATGAAGTAGTAGTTGCAGAGGATTCCTGCTGGAAACTTGCAAGTAGAATCTGAAGAGAACCCACAGGGGTAGGAGGCTGGACTGGCTTGTAGTGAGTACCAAGGGGTACTTACAACTTGCACCAGGCCCAGTTATCCCTTATTAGTGTATAGGGTGTCTAGCAGCTTAGGCTGATAGATAATGGTAGCTTAGCAGAGCAGCTTAGGCTGAACTAGGAGACGAGTGAAGCTCCTACAGAACCACTAGTGTCATATGCACAATATCATAAGAAAACACAATACACAGATATACTAAAAATAAAGGTACTTTCTTTTTATGACAATATGCCAAAAGTATCTCCGTGAGTACCCTCAGTATGAGGATAGCAAATATACACAAGATATATGTACACAATACCAAAATATGCAGTAATAGTCTTAGAAAACAGTGCAAACAATGTATAGTTACAATAGGATGCAATGGGGACACATAGGGATAGGGGCAACACAAACCATATACTCCAAAAGTGGAATGCGAACCACGAATGGACCCCGAACCTATGTGACCTTGTAGAGGGTCGCTGGGACTGTAAGAAAACAGTTAGGGTTAGAAAAATAACCCACCCCAAGACCCTGAAAAGTGAGTGCAAAGTGCACTAAAGTTCCCCAAAGGACATAGAAGTCATGATAGGGGAATTCTGCAGTGAAGACACAAATCAGCAATGCAACAATGATGGATTTCCAAACGAGGGTACCTGTGGAACAAGGGGACCAAGTCCAAAAGTCACAAGCAAGTTGGAGATGGGCAGATGCCCAGAACATGCCAGCTGTGGGTGCAAAGAAGCTGCTACTGGACAGTAGAAGCTGAAGATTCTGCAGGAACGACAAGGGCTAGGAACTTCCCCTTTGGAGGACGGATCCCTCACGCTGTGGAGAGTCGTGCAAAAGTGTTTTCCTGAAGAAAGACCGCCAACAAGCCTTTCTAGCTGCAAATTGTGCGGTTACGGTTTTTGGATGCTGCTGTGGCCCAGGAGGGATCAGAATGTCGCCAATTGCGTCTGGGGACAGAGGGGGCATCGAGCAAGACAAGGAGCCCTCTCAGAAGCAGGCAGCACCCGCAGAAGTGCCGGAACAGGCACTACAAAGTGGAGTGAAACTGTGCTCATCCGAAGTTGCACAAAGGAGTCCCACGCCGCCGGAGGACAACTTAGGAGGTCGTGCAATGCAGGTTAGAGTGCCGTGGACCCAGGCTGGACTGTGCACAAAGGATTTCCACCGGAAGTGCACGGAGGCCGGAGTAGCTGCAAAAGTCGCGGTTCCCAGCAATGCAGTCTGGCGTGGGGAGGCAAGGACTTACCTCCACCAAACTTGGACTGAAGAGTCATTGGACTGTGGGAGTCACTTGGACAGAGTTGCTGGATTCAAGGGACCCCGCTCGTCGTGCTGAGAGGAGACCCAGGGTACCGGTGATGCAGTTCTTTGGTGCCTGCGGTTGCAGGGGGACGATTCCGTCGACCCACGGGAGATTTCTTCGGAGCTTCTAGTGCAGAGAGGAGGCAGACTACCCCCACAGCATGCACCACCAGAAAAACAGTCGAGAAGGCGGCAGGATCAGCGTTACAGAGTCGCAGTAGTCGTCTTCGCTACTTTGTTGCAGTTTTGCAGGCTTCCAGCGCGGTCAGCAGTCGGTTCCTTGGCAGAAGGTGAAGAGAGAGATGCATAGGAACTCGGATGAGCTCTTGCATTCGTTATCTAAGGAATCCCCAAAGACAGAGACCCTAAATAGCCAGAAAAGAGGGTTTGGCTACTTAGGAGAGAGGATAGGCTAGCAACACCTGCAGGAGCCTATCAGAAGGAGTCTCTGACGTCACCTGCTGGCACTGGCCACTCAGAGCAGTCCAGTGTGCCAGCAGCACCTCTGTTTCCAAGATGGCAGAGGTCTGGAGCACACTGGAGGAGCTCTGGGCAACTCACAGGGGAGGTGCAGGTCAGGGGAGTGGTCACTCCCCTTTCCTTTGTCCAGTTTCGCGCCAGAGCAGGGCTGAGGGGTCCCTGAACCGGTGTAGACTGGCTTATGCAGAAATGGGCACCATGTGTGCCCATGAAAGCATTTCCAGAGGCTGGGGGAGGCTACTCCTCCCCAGCCCTAACACCATTTTCCAAAGGGAGAGGGTGTAACACCCTCTCTCTGAGGAAGTCCTTTGTTCTGCCTTCCTGGGCCAGGCCTGGCTGGATCCCAGGAGGGCAGAAATCTGTCTGAGGGGTTGGCAGCAGCAGCAGTGAAACCCCGGGAAAGGCAGTTTGGCAGTGCCAGGGTCTGTGCTAGAGACCCGTGGGATCATGGGATTGTGCCACCTATGCCAGGATGGTATAGAGGGGGCAATTCCATGATCATAGACATGTTACATGGCCATATTCGGAGTTACCATTGTGAAGCTACATATAGGTAGTGACCTATATGTAGTGCACGCGTGTAATGGTGTCCCCGCACTCACAAAGTCCGGGGAATTGGCCCTGAACAATGTGGGGGCACCTTGGCTAGTGCCAGGGTGCCCACACACTAAGTAACTTAGCACCCAACCTTTACCAGGTAAAGGTTAGATATATAGGTGACTTATAAGTTACTTAAGTGCAGTGTAAAATGGCTGTGAAATAACGTGGACGTTATTTCACTCAGGCTGCAGTGGCAGGCCTGTGTAAGAATTGTCAGAGCTCCCTATGGGTGGCAAAAGAAATGCTGCAGCCCATAGGGATCTCCTGGAACCCCAATACCCTGGGTACCTCAGTACCATATACTAGGGAATTATAAGGGTGTTCCAGTATGCCAATGTAAATTGGTAAAATTGGTCACTAGCCTGTTAGTGACAATTTGTACAGAGAAAGCATAACCACTGAGGTTCTGGTTCGCAGAGCCTCAGTGAGACAGTTAGGCATCACACAGGGAACACATACATATAGGTCACAAACTTATGAGCACTGGGGTCCTGGCTAGCAGGGTCCCAGTGACACATAACAATCATACTGGAAACATAGGGTTTTCACTATGAGCACTGGGCCCTGGCTAGCAGGATCCCAGTGAGACAGTGAAAACACCCTGACATACACTCACAAACAGGCCAAAAGTGGGGGTAACAAGGCTAGAAAGAGGCTACTTTCTCACAACAGGGGAGACCCTAAATAGCCCTGAGAAGGGGATTGGCTACCTTATCAGATATGGACCTATCAGGAGAGGTCTCTGACATCACCTGCTGGCACTGGTCATTCAGAGACCTCCAGAGTGTCCCCACACCTTGCAAAGCAAGATGGCTGAAATCTGGGACACACTGGAGGAGCTCTGGGCACCACCCCTAGGGTGGTGATGAACAGGGGAGTGGTCACTCCCCTTTCCTTTGTCAAGGTTCACGCCAGTGCAGGGACAAGGGGTCCCTGAACCAGTGTAGACTGGTTTATGCAAGGAGGGTACCATCTGTGCCCTTCAAAGCATTTCCAGAGGCTGGGGTAGGCTACCCCTCCCCAGCCTGTAATACCTATTTCCAAAGAGAGAAGGTGTAATACCCTGCTCCCAAAGGAAATGCTTTGTTCTGTCTTCCTGGGACTGAGCTGCTCAGACCCCAGGAGGGCCGAACCCTGTCTGTGAGGTGGCAGCAGCTGTAGCTGCATTGCAAGCCTCAGAGAGCTGGTTTGGCAGTACTGGGAAACCATGGTGGAGCCCATAGAATGCATGGAATTGGCTCCCCAATACCAGATTTGGAATGGGGAAACAATTCCATGATCCTAGACACCTTACATGGTCATATTCAGGGTTACCATTATGAAGCTACATATAGGTATTGAGCTATATGTAGTGCATGTGTGTAATGGCGTCCCGGCACTCACAAAGTTCTGGGAATTGTCCCTGAACTATGTGTGGGCACCTCTGCTTTTGCATGGGTGCCCTCACATGTAGTAGCTTTGCACCTAGCCTTCATTAAATGAAGGTTAGACATATGGGTGAATTTTAAGTTACTCAAGTGTAGTGAAAATGGCTGTGAAATAATGTGTGCACTATTTCATGCAGGCTGCAGTGGCAGTCCTGTGAAAGGGTTTTTTCTGAGCTCCTTATGGGTGGCAAAAGAAATGTTGCAGCCCATAAGAATCTCTTGGAACCCCAATGCCCTGGGTACCTAGGTACCATATACAAGGGACTTATAAGGGGGTCCAGTGTGCCAATTGAAATTGGTAAATGAATTCACTAGCCTACAGTGACAAATTTAAAAGCAGAGAGAGCATAAGCACTGAGGTTCTGATTAGCAGAGCCTCAGTCACATAGTTAAGCACTATACAGACACACACATTAGGTCATAAACTATGAGCACTGGGGTCCTGACCAGCAGGATCCCAGTGAGACAGGCAAAAACATACTGACATACAGGTAAAAATGGGGGTAACATGCCAAGAAAGATGGTACTTTCCTACAAATGTGCACAAATAAATGATTTATGCAAATTAATTATGTTATATTTATTAACTAGGAAATATATGTGGCAATGAAATGCACCATGCATCACTGCATCGCCTTACTGTAATACGTAGGAATGTGTTAGAATTGGGTAACCAGTCATTGTTCTGATTTTAAAGCAGAATCTCATACAAAACATATAGGTCCTCATTATGACCGTGGCGGTAAATACCGAATACCGCTGTGCTGACTGCAGTCAGCATACCGCTGCAGAAGCAGACATTCGTCCGCCACATTATGGCACATACATACAAAATTGAGAGAAAACAGCCACAACCACAAATCCATAAGACCCACTGAACGTCATAAACTGTCAGTACTACCACCCATACCGTTATGCCACCAATACTACGCCCTCCAAATAATGACCCACCAATCACCACAGCAGACATTCAACAATGGTAAACCATTGACGGTGAAGACAAAACAAGACAACATCAGCCAGAACAAAAAACCTATACCTGACACAATTACACCCACCCACCAACAGCACTATAAAACGCACACCCACAATCCTTTGTTAATCACAGAGACAATTACACACACATACCACAACCACCCATTCATCTATCACGCACCACACACCCCACCACATTACTCAACACCCTCTGCACAACACACACACCACACAACACCCATGTCCCCACAAAGGCACCCCGTTTCACTGATGAGTAGTTGCGGTTCATGGTTGAGGAAATAGTCAGGGTAGAGCCACACCTGTTTGAAGCACAGATCCAGCAGATATCCATTGCCACAAAGATGGAGTTATAGCAGAGGATCATGGACAGGGTGAATGCATTGGGACAGCATCCATGAACAAGGGATGACATCAGGAAGAGGTGGAACACCTACGGGGGAAGGTGCGTTCCACAGCAGCAAGGCACCAGCTCACTATCCAGAGGACTAGCGGTGGACCCCCACTTCCTCCCCCACAGCTGGCAGCATGGGAGGAGCAAGCCTTGGCAATACTGCATCCTGAGGGACTCACTGGAGTTGCCGGAGGACTGGACACTGGTGAGTCAATATTTACTACCTATCACCCCCATACCTGCATGCCACCACCATCCCTCATCCTGACACCCATCACTCCACTCGATCCCACACAGTGCACCACCACAATTAACAAACCTAAATGCCAAGTCCTGCATGCCATACCCACTGCATGCACATCCCTTCCAGCCCTGCATGTATACCCACCACCAATGCATGCACCGCATGGAGAACTAACAATCCCACAATACATCACCATACACAAACTAAGGTGGCAGGGCAACAGCAACAATCTAGGGGAAGCTAGGGATGCAGAATATGTCACAGACAGGTAGTTTAACATACCACTTACATCCCCACAGGCGCCCCAGCCAATCTCAGCGGCGAGGAGGTGCCACGGCTACCCAGTCCCCCACCAGAAGATGCCCCCAGTGATAACAGCAACTCTAGAGTTCTGGATCTGGATGAACTCCCTGGCCCATCAGGGACCACTGGTCAGTCGCCTACCCCAGCCCACACCCAGTCTACCACAGAGCCTCCCCCTTCAATATCCAACACCACAACAGCCACCCAAAGTCCCCAGACCTCTGTCCCCAAGACACGTCAATCAGCAGTGTGCCCACCTGTACAGGGACCCCAGTCCACACCTCACAGGCAAGCCAACGAGGGTCCTGGGGTCAGTTTCTGTGGGCATACAGTTCAGGGGACACAGGCACAGGGGGCCAGGGACACTCGGAGGACAGCTGTGTGCCAGGGGGAGGACAGGCCCAGGGAACCAACTGTCCAGGAGGCACACACTAATGTCCTGGGGGCTTACCAAGAATCCCAGGACAAGATGGGTCAGGTGATAGACATCATACAGGAGAACCAGCAGCTGCAGGAGGAACACCACCAGGAGATCAAGAAAGAATTGCAGGCCCTGAACACCACCATGGTCTCTATTGCAGGGGTGCTGAGTGATATTGCCAACATCATGAGGGAGTACACTTCACACCAGCGGGCCCCTTCCACTAGCCAGTCAACTGACCAGCCCTCCACATCTGCTGCAGCTAGTGGACAGGAGGCCCTGCCACAGGATCCACATGCCATGAGCACCCCTCCCACTGCAGAAGGTGAACCACCCGCAAACATTCCCTGCGACCCAGACAGACACCAGAGACAGTTTCCAAGACCACCACCAGGAAATGAGCCCCTCCTGAATGTCCCTCTTGTGTTGCACTGTGTCACCTTGTCCACTTTCAATTGCCATTGCTCCCCTTCGTATGACCCCTTGGAAACTGGACCTGTGCTACACACAGACTGGCCCACTACCCTGGACTATTCCCAACCATCACCCCACTCTATTGCACTTCCCATTGTAGAACAATTTTCAATAAACACCCTTGGACACAACTTGAGTAATAGTGCTTTATCTACAGGTAATGTACAATGTAATGAACTGCATGATCCTGTGTAAATGTCCAGCAACATGTTGATCTATCCAACAAATGTGTCTCAGCAGTCTGTACACATCACAGCAATATACCTTTGGATCAAAGGCATAGGTGACATTCAGGTGGGATGCAAAGAGAATCACTGGCATTATGCTGCAGTCACACAGAACAACACTAAAATGTAGAAATGTCTAGTTCAACAGTCTTACCTGAGTGTCATTGGAAGTCCTGCCAGATCAAATGTGACCTGTTGTCCACATCCTCCTCCTCTTCCTCCTCCTCACTGTCCTCAGTGTCCACTGGTGCCACAGCTGCATTGTTACCCCCCCCCCTCCTCCTGTAGATAGGGTGCATGCTGTCTGAGGGCCAAATTGTGCAACATGCAAACCACAACAACGATTCTGCAGACCTTCTCAGGGGAGTAGCATAGGGATCCACCTGTCAGATGGAGGCATCTGAACCTAGCCTTCAGGAGACCAAAGGTCCTTTCTACTATCCTCCTGGTACGCCCATGAGCATCATTGTACCTATTTGCAGCCCCTGTTCTCAGATTCCTAACAGGGGTCATGAGCAAAGACAGGTTTGGGAAGCCGGAATCACCTTAAAGAAGTAAGGGACACACATTAGCTCTGCACAATGGCATGGGCTAAGACTCCTGAAGGCGTACACTCACAAACATTGGGTGGGGACACAGGCTCACCTATTAGCCACACTCTGTGCCTCTGTAGTTGTGCCATCAGTTGTGGGAGACTGCTATTCCTCAGGACAAAGGCATCATGCACCAACCCTGGATACTTGTCAATGACGTGGGAGAGCATTGAGTGAGTGGAAACTCTTCCAATTCCTGTACACTTGTTCATTGGCCCTGTGGGGGACTAAGGCAATATGGGTCCTGTCGATGGCCCCAATAACTTATGGTATATGTCCAATTACAGAGAATCCAGCCTTCACAGTAAGTAAATCATCTACCTGGTGAATGTGATAAAGCTGTACATGTGTTTTGTCAAATTAGACAAAACCCTTGCAAGCACAATAGAGAACATTGGCTGTGACATCCCTGCAGCCAAGCCCACTATCACCTGGAAAGAGCCTGTTGCCAGGAAATGGAGCACTGAGAGTACCTGCACAAGAGGGGGGATTGCTGTGGTGCTACGGATAGCAGGTAGCAAATCAGGCTCCAATTGTTCACACAGCTCTGTGATTATGGCCCTGTCCAGACGATAGGTGAATATGATGTTCTGGTCCTCCAATGTAGCCAAGTCCACAAGGGCCCACATGCCACATACACGGGTGTGTTCCTCCTCCGATTCCCCCACAGTGGTTGGTCCCTAAGGGACCCAAATGTAAGAAAGGAGTGACAAAAGGAACCATGAACACACTACAGCAGTGTACACAGAGCATATTTGTATGTTGGGCACTGGAACAGTGTAGGTGAGTACATTCGACTACAATGACGCACTAATTAATCTATACATGTGTACCAGTATTAGTCAGTCAGTCAGTCAGTCAGTCAAATAACTTTATTCGGCAATTGCCATAAAAGTACAAACCAAGACACATTTCCCAATCTATAAATAGGAAAATAAAACTTTAAAACCATTACTGGAAGCACCAGATGAACATCCAATCTGAAACCCCTTAACATACATAGATAAATATACTAGACATGATTAAAAATCACAAAGTCAGAAAAGTACAAATGTTAGCGTTAAAAAGATATACTATACGTACATAAAATATTTAAAAAGGAGTAGGCCTTTTCCTAATACGTAAAGAAGCTGTGACAAAGTCTAATACATGGTGACAAATTTGGATATTAGGCAATCTCTGAAGGTATAGCAGGGCTTCCTTATAATGAATAGGTCTAAAAAGACGTAACATGGGTAAAATAAAGGCCCCTCTAGGTGCAGCATATAAAGGGCAAAAAAGAAAAAAATGCAAAGTGCTCTGGGTTGATTTGGAGTCACAGGGACAAAGTGGTAAATCCTTTTTCCAGAAACATGGTTCAGGGAAAGCTACCTTAAAATGAATTAGATTAAGTCTAAAAAGTGTTAAAAAGGAAATTATTCTAAAACTTGAAAACCAAGACAAATAGGGTTCAAGGCATGGAACAGTCACAATCCGAGAATAAGAATCGAAAGATTTCAATTTCAGGGAACTATAAAATCTCAGCTCTGATATGTGCTTGGAATAAGTAGACTTCAAAACAGACCTAGAGTTTGTGGTTAACAGATGGGGATCATCAAACATATATCTAAGCCATAAGTTCTCAAAGGAGTTTTGCAGAAACATAAGCCAGGGAATCCTATTTGAGTATTCCAATTGAAGACAATCAGAGATACAGTCTTGGACCAAACTTGCCATAGGGTTTGACCAACATTTGATCCACAGCAGTAGGGGAGCCATAAAGACCCTGTCCTCCAAAAAGCACTGACCCAGTTCTTCATGGCAGATTATGTTTGCGGTGCATTTTGGAACCAACAATAATCTGCGCAGGAATTTATTTTCTACACTCTGAAGAGACGGTATTTTATTATAGCCCCAGACGCCTGCCCCATAAAGGACTGATGCAGTGCATTTGGAATTATAAAGAGTTTTCAACTGAGCAGGGGGTCTGTGACCTAGTTTATTTGAAAAGCGAAAAATTGCTTCATTGTTCCTTATCAACTGTTGGAGCTTAAAATTAATGTGTGTCTTCCAGGACAAAGAAGAACTCATGTACATGCCTAGATAACAAAATTCTTTGACCTTATTAAGAGTGTGCCCTCCCATAGAAAATAGTTTAGACTTTGTATTGCGTGGGCCACAAGTCATAACAAAAGTCTTGGGGTAATTTACTTTCAGATCCAGATTCAGCATAAAATCGTAAAATACATCCAGTAGTCCCTGTAAACCGTTTGCAGTACGGGCAATTAAAACTGCATCGTCAGCGTATAATAAAACTGGAAGGTGTACCTACCAGTATTAGAAAATGGCACCCGCCTATCTTGTATTCAGGGACAGGTAGAAGTGACCTCACACCACTGGCTTTCGCGTCATGGAGGAAGGCAGTCTGCACCGCTGTGCATTTCCTCATTGGATAACATGGCCCTCTATGGATGATGGGAACCAATGATGATCAATGCCGGCGGTGACGGTGTTCACAGTCGCGGACGTGACCGCCATTTCCTTCCTACCACTTCACTTGATTCCTGACTTTCCACAGGATGACATATCCACTGCGTGTGCTGCTGTGACCTGTGTCTGGAACCTGCCATGGCTCGTGCAAAAGGGGAAAGGGCCCCAGCCTTCACGTCGGAGGAGTTGGAGTGCCTCGTGGACGGGGTCCTACTCCAGTATGGGCAGTTGCATGGGCCTCTAAACCAACAGGTGAATACACCATGGGTACATTGCATGCAACATGACTGCATGGAGATGTGTGTGTGTGCTGGCTATGTGTCAGGTGGGGTGGGGGGTATGGCTGGTAGCAGCATCAATGCAGGGGTACGGGTCATGGGTGTGCCTGATGAGGGGAAATGCTTTTTGTGGGCCAAATGTGTGACAGGCTGGATTGTCAGGTTCATTGAGGCCCACCTTCAGTGTTTCTTCTGCAGGTCAGTGCCCAACAGAAGAAGGGATTGTGGCATGCCATTGCCAAGGCCCTGCAGACCCTGGGAGTCTATAGCAGGCGGAGCACCCACTGCAGGAAACAGTGGGAGGACCTGAGACGCTGGGCCCGGAAGACCGAGGAGGCCTAGCTAGGGTTGGCTTCCCAACGAGGGAGGGTTGCCCATCGGAAACTGACCCCCTGATGGCCCGCATACTGGCGGTGGCCTACCCAGAGCTGGATGAGCACTTGGGGGCATCATAGCAGCCACAAGGGGGTGAGTACAGTGTGTTTGTCAACCATCTCTGTTGCCTGGCATGGGATTTGGGTGCAGGGTATTAGTCAGTGGATGCCCCAATATGCAAGTTCAGATATTGCCCGGTGGTCCAGCTCAGGTCAATAGGGTGGAAAGCAAGTATTAGATAGCGAGGTAGGAGGCTTCCCATCTCAGACAGGGCTTAGCTGGTCCCATTGGTGTGTAGCTGGCAGTGTTTGGCTCCTACCTGCTGTGGTACTTAGCCAATGGTATGCCAGTGGGGTCCATATTGCCCATTCTCAGTCTCAGTGTGTGACAGTAATGTGTCTGCCATCTGTGCTGTTGGTGCTGAGATTGACCCTGTGCTCCCTTTCTCTCTCTCCCTCTCTCTTCTTTTGTCATCCTCTCCATGTGAGGATTAGCATCATCTGGTGAAGGAGCAGGGGTAGCAGTGAGTGAGGGAACTGCAGCCCACGGGACCCAGGAGGCAAAGTCCACCGATGCCAAGGGGACCAGTGGGATGGAGAACGAGGGGAGCACCACTGTGGGGACAGGAGGTGACACCACTGACTCTGAATCATCCTCCGATGGGAGCTCCGTGGTAATGGCGGACCCCTCTGGGACCATCCCAGCTACAGGTTCTACCGCCATCCCTGTACCATCACCGCCCTCCCAGTAGCCCCCCACTGAGTTGCCTGTGCCCACTCAGCCAGGGGGGTGGGCTTCTCCTTCACCCCAGGCACCTCAGGCCCTGCCCCAGTTAGCCTTGCTGCCCTCAATGAGGAGGCTATTGACCTCCCTAGCTCCATCTCTGTAGGGCAGTCAACCATTGTGAATGTCATCCAGGGGCTGACATCCCAGATGCAGCAATGCAATGCCTTCCTGGAGGGCATCCACGGTGGGTTGGCTACCTTACAGAGATCTTTTCAGGCTCTAGCCTCTTCACTGACGGCAGCCAGTGTCCCTGATCATCCGTCCCCCTCCAAGTACCACTACCCAGTCCCAGTCTCCTCACCCCCAACCCATCCCACGCACACATTCTGACAAGCATGCACCCAAAACAACACACAAGACTCACACAGACAAACACAAGCGGCACACTTCAGTCCATAAGCACTCACACAGCCAACACCAAGATGCACACACATCATCCACTGCCTCCACTGTCTCCCCCTCCTCCTCCTCCCTCACAGTCACATCCGCACTCACACATACATGCACTGCATCATCAGTCCCAGATCCTGCCACCTGCACAGCCTTGGCCGCAGTCACCACAACAGCAGACCCGCAGACATGCACCCCACACACCACATGCGCAGTCACCACCACCAGCTCATGCAGCACACTCAACTCACTTGCAGACACCACCACAACATCCATACACATGTCATGTTTGTCCTCCCCCACCCTGTCTGCCCCCACTCCAGTAACACACACACGCTCGCACTCAGACCCCCAACAGCCATCCACTTCACACACGCACACTGTCCATGCACCTGCACCCAAGTCCAGAACACCTCCTCCTCCTACAACCACTCCCTCTAACTCCACTCCTATCCCTCCTCCCACATCCTGCCCCAGTGTTCCTAAGAAGCTTTTCCTTGCCCACCTTGACCTCTTCCCTCCCACTTCCCCCCACTCCAGCCCATAAGAGGAAGGTTACACGACGCCAGCCCAGTACCTCAAGCACCCAGTCTGACACAGCTCCACCCTCAAAGTCTCCAGCTGCCACTAAGGGGCACATGAGTGAGAAGCTGGCTTCCCGCACCAAGGACACTCCTTCCTCCCCAAAACGGAGGGCTAAAGTGCCACCCCCTCCCAAACAGGCTGGCAAGACCATGGGGCCACCTCCAAAACCCAGGGTCAAGGAGGCCCCAACAGAATACCTGCTCCAGGAGGCCCGTCAAAAATCAAAGGTCAAGGAGGCCCCCCTGACATCCAAGGCCAAGGAGGCACCCCCAGAAATCCAAGGCTAAGGAGGCCCCCAGACATCCAAGGCCAAGGAGGCCCCACAGAAATCCCTGCCCAAGGAGGCACTGAGAAATCCCAGGCCAAGGAGGCCCCACAGAAATCCCAGGCCAAGGAGTACCCCCCAGACATCCAAGGAGGCCCCACAGAAATCCCTGCACAAGGAGGTACCACTGGAAACCATGGCCAATGAGCCCCCACTCACAATTGTGGCCAACGAGCAGCATCCAGTACCAGAGGCCAAGTGCAGCATCCGGAACCAGAGGCCCAGGAGCTGCATCCGGAACCAGAGGCCAAGGGGCACCATCAACAACCACTGGGCAGAGTGCCCCCTCCTCAACCTGTGGGCAGGAAGCCTGATCCTCAACTGGTGGGCAGGCAGCCCCCTCAAGAACCAGTGGGCAGGAAGCCTCAACCTGTGGGCAGGAAGTCTCCTCCAGAACCAGTGGGCAGGAAGCCCCATACTCAACCTGTGGGCAGGAAGCCTCCTCCTCAACCAGTAGGCAGGCAGCCCCGTCCAGAACCAGTGGGCAGGAAGCCCCATTCTCAACCTGTGGGGAGGAAGCCCCCTCAGGTACCAGTGGGCAGGAAGCTCCCTCCTCAACCTGTGGGCAGGAAGCCCCCTTGAGAACCAGTGGGTTAGGAGCACCCTCACAATGAGTTGCAACACACTAGCCACCCTCCCCACACCCTGAGGTGCCTGACCATTTCCAACATGATGCCCCTGAACAGTGAAGTCCCGATGTTGTCAGGAGTCAAGTTGGGGCTTGGACTTTGCCCTGTGGGCATTAGTGACTTTGGACTGGCCTTTGGGCCTCCATTTATTTATTTCTGCAGTTGTGCATGTTTTTGCATTTTACATATTCATACAAAAGGAATACAATGGTGGGAACTGTGTATGTGTCCTGGGTTTATTTACTCCGGGGTTCTGTTACTGTTATATTCCTATGCATGTGTTTCTGGGTGTGTGGTGTGTGTATGGTGTGTGTTGTGCGTTTGTGTGTCACTCTCCCTCCCTTTTGTGCTAGGCGGCTGTACTCACAGTCATCATCTTCGTCAGCGTTGGTGCTCCAGGACAGCCATGGCGTGGTACAGCATCTGGAATACTTGCAGTTCAGGTTCCATGGCGGCCACGGACTCCTGTGCGTCCCTGGAGGTGAGTGTCTCCTTTTAAATTATGTGTTTCCGCCAGGCTTTTGGTGCTCCGGAAATCATGGCGGTGTGCTATGTCATAATATGGGGGACGGATCCTTGTCTTCCACCTGCCTGTAGGTGGCTACCGCTGTGTTTGGTGTTCGTGCCGTGCTGGCGTTTGGTGTGGTACATTGGCTGTCTATAGGAGGGATCAACGTCATGGTCATAATTTGACGGTCATTACCGCCAGCCTGTTGATGGTGATACCGCCACGTTAACCCTGGTGGTCAGAATACCGCTAGAGTCATAATGACCACCATAGTGCTTCTGTTAAAGGCATCCGGAAAGATTTATATTGATGGAGTCCTTTTTAGAATTATTTTTCTTGAATACTCTGAAGCCTGGGTTGAAGCTATGGCACTCTCTAAGAAAGGTAATCCAGGGACAATAACAATGCACAATGGCTTGAAGTAGGGAAGCATCATGGGGGTCTTTGCCAGGAGGACGTGGAGTAGGATATTCGTGTCCAGAGATCCCAACTGACTGACGTGATCTGTAGCAATTGGTGCCTGCCTCAGCTCTCCGAGATAGGGGTAACTAGTCCGTGACTAATCCAGACCATGGAACTGGTAGAAAACTGACAAACTGCTGCTGCTGAGAAGACTGAAGTAACCAAATGTTCTTGGAAGGAAAATGAACCTGATGGCAGCAGAGGGGATAGAAAACTGGAGTCACTACATCTGCAGTACCTCAAAGAAACCTGTTCAAAGGGTAGAGGATTCAGTGAGTGTAAAAGTGGGGTGGTGACTCCAGCATTCACATTGGCTGAGAAAGTGTAGAGGAAATCTCAGAACAGCCCCAGGAGCAGAAGGGACTGAGAGGAAGCACCAGCTCTAAGTAGAGAATAAGGGTAACACTTCCGCAAGCAAGACGGGAAGACAGAGCTGCCCTTCATAGGGGAGATCATGGGGGTCTCTTACCTCCACTACCACCCTCTTTCTCTCTAACACATATGAAAAATGGCCCCTTAGAGCTGCAAGGACCCATGGCAGAGTGGGAGTGATCAGTCTGATTCAAATCAGCCAACTCGACCTGGAGGCTCCAGACTATGGCACTGAGTCCCAATAAAAAGAGGCAGCAGCCCTCCAGGGAACTAGAGTTAATGGAAGGACACACTTAATATGGGTAGTGATTCCAAAGAAGAGGCCCTTACTGAACTAATCAGCACAGAGAGCCAAAGAGGGCCAGAGCAAGGTAGGATAATCCCCACCTGGATAGAACCAGTGCACAGGAAGGGAAGGGAAACCTAAAGACTGTAGGACTTCTTCCAGGGCAGTGAGGAAGTTTGAGGTTAGGATAGGGAAGAAACAAGGGGCACCAAGGAGACTAAATAACACTAACAGGCTACTTTGGTAACTGGAAGACACCAATCATACACGAAACAGTGACACCAAACAGAATTTCGTTAGCCAAGGAATAGGCATTGAGAGGAGCCTATCTGTGAACGTCATTAAGGGGGTCACAGCTGGATTTGCGACCCCACACCTCAGAGTTGCCCACATCAGTGCCAGAAACACAGGTGGAGCTCATCCTTCTGGACATCGGTTAAGGCTCAAATTTCCTTGTTAATGTAATTTGTTTATTACACTTATCGTGAATAACATAGTATTCGCTGAAGTAGTGTAATACAAAATTGAGTAGAATTAGCTGGAATATGATCCTACCTGGCAGCTGAGGTAGGTAAAAATGGTTCTAAAGTTATGTTGTGTGAATGGGTGTGGGTGAGAGTGTATTTATGTGAGAAAGTGTGCGCATGTTTGTGATTGTGTATGAATGCAAAGGTCAAATATGTGATGTCAATTCTGCTACCCCTGGCCTTTTGTTGAATTGACGTTCATGAGCCTATCGTCTACCACCTCTACAGCTGGAAAATTCTGGAGGCTATCGCGATCACTAGAGACACATTAGAACATAAAATGGCTATTAATCTGGGCCTGCTATGGTGTGATGCTATTAATTGTGTTTGACCAATGACTTTGTGTTTCACCACTTCGCATATTAGTTGCTCAATGTTCACCAGTAGCACATTATGGTGGTCATTCTGACCCTGGCGGTCTTTGACCGCCAGGGCGGAGGACCGCGGGAGCACCGCCGACAGGCCGGCGGTGCTCCAATGGGGATTCCGACCGCGGCGGTAAAGCCGCGGTCGGACCGGCACCACTGGCGGGGTCCCGCCAGTGTACCGCGGCCCCATTGAATCCTCCGCGGCGGCGCAGCTTGCTGCACCGCCGCGGGGATTCCGACCCCCCCTACCGCCATCCAGATCCCGGCGGTCGGACCGCCGAGATCCGGATGGCGGTAGGGGGGGTCGCGGGGCCCCTGGGGGCCCCTGCAGTGCCCATGCCACTGGCATGGGCATTGCAGGGGCCCCCGTAAGAGGGCCCCTACATGTATTTCACTGTCTGCTGCGCAGACAGTGAAATACGCGACGGGTGCAACTGCACCCGTCGCACAGCTTCCACTCCGCCGGCTCGATTCCGAGCCGGCTTCATCGTGGAAGCCTCTTTCCCGCTGGGCTGGCTGGCGGTCTGAAGGCGACCGCCCGCCAGCCCAGCGGGAAAGTCAGAATTACCGCCGCGGTCTTTCGACCGCGGAACGGTAACCTGACGGCGGGACTTTGGCGGGCGGCCTCCGCCGCCCGCCAAGGTCAGAATGAGGGCCTATATGTTTTGTTCAGTTTAGTTGCCTATTGGCTTTGACATGGCATTAGCCATTACATTCTGTATTCAGTTTAGCTGCCTATTGGCTCTGACATGACATTAGACATTACATTTGATATTTAGGTTAGCTGCCTACTGGCTTTGACATGGCATTAGCCATTACATTCTGTATTCAGTTTAGCTGCCTATTGGCTTTGACATGACATTAGACATTACATTTGATATTTAGGTTAGCTGCCTATTGGCTTTAACATGGGGTTAGACATTGCAGTTGAGACATTGCAGATGAGCTGTGTTTTTCCACAAGATGGACCAAGCTGTTTTCTTCACACCAGACCTTAGCTGATAAGAGCACGTAGATTTTGTGTTTACCTCGCAATCCAGTCTCAGAGCGAATGAGCTCGGGAGAATTGGCCACTCTCCAAGTTTCTTCGGTTCTCACACTGAGTTTGCTTTTAAGGATGACTCTGGGCTACAGCAGGGGTAGATTGAATCTTCTTGACTTCAGACAGGAACGTAGACGTCAGTTGCCTGTCTCCTGTTTGGGTAGAAAATCTCTTTCTCACAGTTGACCGGAGTCATCAACTTGCAGATCCCAGAAAGATGAAGCTGAGCTATAGGCCCTGCAGTGATGAATCTTGAGTTTTATGCTTTGCTTTGAAGTTATGCTATAATATAATCACATATATTTGCTGTGTACATTGCAACTGAGAAGTACTTTGATATATTTTGCTGTCGTTGCTGCGACTACTTTTGAACGTGTACTTCCAATCTACTAATTTCATCTCTCAAGAACCTTGCAGTGAAGAAATAATAACAATACATGTCTTCTTTAATCTCAGAAGTGCATTCCAGAGAGGTTCTGTAAGCTCGGATATGAGATAAGAGCAGGAAAGCAGAACATATGGGGTGGCCATAGAAGAATGGCAGAATGAATCAGCAAAGGGGAGAACGTAATCACCGATCTTAAGGCTGGTAACTGTAATGTCGCTGGTCGGTGATGTAACCGACCAGTCGACATGGTATTTAGAATGTGGGGGAATCCCAGGATGTTGCCGGGTGGATTCCCCCTCTCTTCACATTGTGTATGGTTTGCTCCGAGGCTCTACGCCTGGAGCTATAAATAAACCCGGGGTGTGGCCGCGGGGCAGGGACACACGTGGCATGCTTGCAGACGGATCAGCGCTGCAGCATCGACCGCCGATCCGGTCTTCTGTGACCACGCAACGTTCAAGACTAACGACTGTGTCGCATGAGTGTTCTTGATCAGGGCGCGACCAATTCACCAAAGGTGTTGAGGTTCCCCAGACCTCAACACAACATTGGCGACGAGGGTGTGTGGACCCTCACCCCTGGCTGTGCTCTGCAGCGGCCGCTTGCGCAACGCGGTGCTCGTGCGTCGGAGGCACGGGCAGATAAAAAAAAAAGAAAACAAACAGAGCGGCGGCCGCTTAACACGCGGTGCTCGTGCCGGCTCCATTTGTTTTCTTTGGTTTCCCCTTTTTAAAGTCGTTGTGTCAGCAGAGAGGCGGCCGTGCATGACACGGTGCTCATGCCTGCTCTGTCAAGTATTGTAGCATCACAAAAACAATACAAAGAAATAACCAAAGGGCCCCCTGTGTAACCCTGAAAAAGATTTCTTCCTCTTCACATTTCTCTTAAAAACATTTTTTTTTAAAAGAGGGGGTGTTGGAGGCATAGAAGCACACATCTCGGTTACCTGCACAGCAGGATCAAGCAACTCATCAGCCCACACCTCTGTTACCTGCACAGCAGGATCAAGTCCACTGCAGCTCATCAGCCCAACTAGCCACAATGTCCGCTATACCTCCGGTTGAACCATTCATTGTAGAGGGAGCACCATCTACCCAGGCGCCAAAATGGAAGGAGTGGGTAGAAAGAGTACTCCTATTCTTTGAGGCCACCAAGGTAGAAGATGACCAGAAGCGTGCGTTGCTGGTCCACATAGGAGGTAGAGATATATACAAAATATCAAAAAACCTAGTGGAGAAAGAACCCAAAACACATGCTACGCTGATAGCGGCGCTCAACAGGCATTTTGAACCTATGGTTAACACGGACTATGAAAGGTTCATATTCAGACAAGCGAGGCAACAAATGTAAGAGTCGCTAGATGCATTCCACCTAAGGTTGAGAGAGTTGGCGAGCACGTGCAGATTCAATGATGAGACGGAGGAAGTAAGAGGGCAGTTGATTCAAGGATGTGCCTCTTTAAGACTTCGAGAGCGCATCCTGGAGGAATCTGGAAAGTCTTTGCCAGATATTTTGCAGTTAGGGCGTACGAAAGAACTGTCGAGAGCCAGAGCCTCGCACATGGAGGCTGCATTACAACGACCCATAAAGGAAGAGGTGGTCAATATAGTCACCACGCCTGTGAATAGGCCCGACAAAGACTGAACAAAGCCCGAACGAGGCAATGCGGGTATTGTGGAGGAATACCGCACAGATCATCTGAGTGCCCAGCAAAAGGAAAAGTATGTTCTAGCTGTGGGAAGATGAATCATTTCGCAAAGGTTTGCCGATCGAAGGGAGCTGCAAGTGCATCTGTCAATATTGCACTGGAAGGAGCTCTTCCAGAAAAAATGGAGCGAGGGAGTGACATGGATGACGAGGAGACGGTGATTCATGTGGTCCATTCCCTATTTGCTGTCAAACCTTCTAGCCCTCAACAAGCATCACTTCCAAGGTGCCAAATCGTGATGGGTGAGCATGAGATCGTGGCGGTAGTGGACACAGGAGCCTCCATAAACCTTTTGGCTGTAGAAGAGTACGGTCGGATGGTGCCACCTCCAGCGTTAACCAAGACAAACATCAAAGTGTATGCGTATGGGCAGAGTACCCCTTTGGAGCTGAGAGGCATGTTCCAAACCAATCTCTCCCATGGTTCACAGTCCACCTTGGCAAAAGTCTATGTAACTGAAGGTGGAACAGGAATGCTATTGGGATGCAAAGCTGCGGAAGAGTTGGCGATTGTGACTTTCGCTTTCAGCATTCATCAAGAGTCCATAGCGGAACTGGTCGCCCGATATGAAGGGGTTTTCAAAGGCATAGGCTGCCTCCGAGGTAGAGAAATAAAACTCCACATTGATCCCAGGGTGCAACCAGTAGCTCTTCGTCACAGGCGGGTGGCTTTCCATCTTCGACCCAAAGTGGAGAAGGAACTGGAGAACTTGGAAAAAGCTGGGATCATTGAGAAGGTGTCTGGACCCACTCCATGGGTCTCCCCCATCGTGGTGGCAAGGAAACCCAAACAACCAGGCGAAGTGCGAATTTGTGTGGACATGCGCCTCCCTAATGTTGCCATAAGAAGAGAAAGACATCTCACGCCAACGATAGATGATATCCTGGGGGAACTCAGCGAATCACGATGGTTCTCGAAACTAGATCTTAGATCTGGATACCACCAGCTGGTATTGGCCAAAGACTCACGTTACATTACGACTTTCTCTACACATGTCGGGCTCCGGAGGTATAAGAGATTGAGCTTTGGAGTATCCAGTGATGCAGAGGTGCTCCAAAATGTCATTCAGGAGCTGCTGATTGGTTTGCCTGGGACGATCAATGTCAGTGATGACATTCTTGTGCATGCACCCACTGTCGCAGAGCACCACTCCCGGTTACAGAAACTTCTACAACGTATTCAGGAGTCAGGACTCACCCTTCATCGAGAAAAATGTGAATTTTTGAAAGACAAAATACAGTTCTTTGGTTACGTATTTTCCTCGAATGGGGTAGCTCCAGATCCGGCCAAAGTTAGTGACATTAAAAATGCGCCCCCTCCACCAATATCACTGAGGTCAGGAGTTTCCTAGGAATGGTGAATTATTGTGGCCGTTTCATTAAAGACTTGTCTAACCTCACTCAGCCTTTGCGGAGTCTTACCAAAGTTTCTGAGCCATGGAGGTGGGGAGTCCCGGAGCAGTCAGCATTTGACCTGATTAAGGATGCACTGTCCAGTGAAACCATTTTGAAAATTTTCAACCCAAAACGACGCACCAAAATTGCTGTTGATGCTGGGCCAAAAGGCTTAGGAGCTGTATTACTGCAAGAATATGCAGAAGGAATGTGGTCCCCTGTGGTCTATGCCAGTAGGTCGCTTACTGACACTGAACAGCGTTATTCGCAGATCGAAAAGGAAGCAATTGCCGTACATTGGGGCCGTAAGCATTTCCATATTTATGTATATGGTCGCCCGTTTATAGTGACTACTGACCATAAGCCGTTACTTCCCCTTTTCAATGGCACTGCGTCTAAACCACCTCCCAGGATGGAGAAATGGATGTTGCAGTTACAAGACTATCGGTGCCAGTTAGAATACCGACCAGGGTCTAAAAATCCTGCTGACTATTTGTCAAGGCATCCCCGAGAGGCATCTTCTGTGGAGATGGAAGAGGCGCAAGAGACTGAGGAATATGTTCGATATGTCACTGACAGGTCCCGGCCGATACCAATGACAATGAGTGAAATTGTGAGAGCCACTAAACAGGATGAGTGCTTGCAGAAGGTTATGGTGGCCATGCACAACAATCAGTGGCACCGCCTGAAAGGACAACTGCCTCTGCTAACCCCAAGTTACCAACGCATTATTGGAAGTCTGTACCATGTGAAAGATGAGCTAACTACTGACGCCGATGGGTGCCTGTTGAGGGGAAACCGTTTGGTTGTTCCCTCTTCCCTCACTTCCAGGGCGGTGGAGTTGGCTCATAATGGTCATCAGGGGATGGTTAAAACGAAGAGCCGTCTCCGGTCGAAGGTGTGGTTTCCTCTGATGGACGAACAACTGGAGAGTCTAGTGAGGTCTTGCAGATGGTGCCAGGTCACAGGTGAACCGAGTAGACCTCATCCGGTCCAGACTGGGCCGGCCCCGGTCGGTCCTTGGGTGTCAGCTAGTTTGGATTTTGGAAGTTTACCTGACGGTCGTCACACAATGGTCCTCATCGATGATTTTTCAAAATATCCTGAAGTGGAGATCATCCCCACCCTTACTGCTGAAGTCGTGGTTTCCGGTTTAGAAAAAGCAATGGCCACCCACGGTTTAATATCTGAGATAAAGACAGACAATGGCCTCCTTTCCAAAGTAAAGAATTGGCGGAGTATCTTCACATCACGGCTACGCGTCACCGTCGGATTACTCCACGATGGCCTCAAGCTAATGGTGAGGTCGAGAGATTCATGAGGACTTTAAATAAAGTTATTCGAATTGCTGTAGCCGGTGGTCAGGCGGTTGAATATGCCATATTTTCATTCCTGAGGAATTACCGGCAAACACCACATTCCACCACCAACAGAGCTCCGACTCACCTTGCGTTTGGGAGGGTGTCATTGGATGCAATTCCTCACCATTCTTCTTGGATTCCTCCCGTTCTGTCCAGTGATTTAGTTCAGGAAAAGAGGAGGATGTCGAATCAGCGGGCAAGCTGTGGTCGCCGGGCAATGCTATCCGATCTGAGAGTTGGCGATCAAGTGTTGTTAAAGCAAACATTGCTGGGAAGCAAGTTTCGCCCGCCTTTTAGCACGGTCCCTTGGACAATTGTGCAACGAAATGGTTCAGCTGTTGTGGCCCAACGTGGCAAAGAGACTGTGACCCGCAACGTATCATTATTTAAAAGGTTCCATTCTCCTGAAGGCATCGTTCGAAGTGACGTCTGTGAGGCAGATGAAATAAGTCCATTGTCTCCTGGACTTTGTGCGGACAATTCAGGACTTGGTTCGGAGAGTTCAACTTCCCGTTCTGCTGGTCAGTCTGAGGTTGATCCCGTTCCTGTCCCGGCTGCCCCTGTGTCTAGTGATGTGGGTCCAGATGTGATGTCTCGTCGGTCGGAATCTACTCAATGCAACCTGCGTAGCAACCCTGGCCCTTCTGTTCGGCTGCGTGACTATGTTGTGTGACTATTGAATTGTGTGGGATTTTTGTTGTTGTTTGGTTTTCTTAAATTTTGGGGAGGAATGTAATGTCGCTGGTCGGTGATGTAACCGACCAGTCGACATGGTATTTAGAATGTGGGGGAATCCCAGGATTTTGCCGGGTAGATTCCCCCTCTCTTCACATTGTGTATGCTTTGCACCGAGGCTATACGCCCTGACCTATAAACTAGGGGTGTGGCCGCTGGGCAGGGACACACACGGCATGCTTGCAGCCGGATCAGCGCTGTAGCATCGACCGCTGATCCGGCCTTCTGCGACCACGCAACGTTCAAGACTAACGACTGTGTCGCGTGAGTGTTCTTGATCAGGGCGCGACCAATTCACCAGAGGTGTTGAGGTTCCCCAGACCTCAACACAACAGTAACAAAGAACCACAGAAACAAGAGATCTGATTGAGAGGGTTCGACGCCTAGAATAAAGAGCAAAGTGTTATATGAGCCTAACGGAGAGAACTGAAGGCAAAGACGTGATCACCTGGAGAAGTTAATCACAGACTCAGAGAGATAGGGTGAAAACTGGGCACATACTCCCAACTAGGCTAAACATAATGTCAGACTACAAAACACACTTCTACAGTGACCCACAAATCATCTGGGACTGGACTGAGACTCGGGCAACAGCTGGACTCGACAAACCAGGAGTCGGCATGGACTGAGTGCAGCAAGAACCAGATAAAGACCTTCTGAGACACCATCACAACAGCATACAGGGAGACGGGGATGGCGGCGGTGGAATGTCTTTGAAGCGACACAACAGTGCGAAGCCCATGGCATTATCGGAAAACCGTGGCTTTATTTTGTAAAATAATAAGTGCCGGTGCCCAAAGCGCTGCTCAGACACCCGCTGCTAGCACTGTAAAATATCAGAGCGCTAATAGCGAGGGTGCGCAGTCTCGAATCCATATTTAGTGCCAGGCACTGCCTGCCCTGTTCATTCGCTTTCACAGGTGTCTGCTTTCTCACTAGTGGACGGATTTTCTATATTTCTTTTCTTCCAGCTTTTTGTTTTGTTTGTTTTTCCTTCTGTTGGCCTCGGGAAATGCCTGATGTGGAGATATATGTGCTTGACCCGGCAATCACCGCCTTAAATTAAGCACTGCGAAGAAGGATTCAGAGCAGTTTCAGAGCTCAGTAACAGGCCAAAAAATGCCTAAAGTTAACACCCAGGACTGCTGATTATCTGTAAGGCCAGCACAGAAGGGGACCAGATTTTGTAGGACAGGATGACTACCTGATCAACTGGTATAGGTAGCGCAGCTTTATGCAATAAGTATTAGAAAGTCAGGATCATGGGAAGTTTAAACTGGAAGAAATAAAAGGAGCTAAATAGGTTGGAGTGTTCCCTTAGTTGATTAACGGGAGTCTGAAGGAGGACACCAGCATCAAAAGCTCTTAAGTTAAAATGGACAGAGGCAGCGGACTTTCAGTCCAAGGTAGGGATGGTTGGGGAAGGTTATTATGTTTCAGGTAATAGAGTCTCGAGAAAACATAAGTGAAGAAGAGATGAAAAACGCTATATTGTTCAACTGGAGTACAGGCGTAGTGAGTACTCTAGGGCAAAGCAGGAGGATCGGGAAGGTCATGACTAGCAACACAAAGGGGCATATTTATCAAATGTTCATGCAGCACAGCAAACCGCCGTGCTGCGCTGCACTGTGTCAAAGTGAAATCGTAGGATTGTGCCTTATTTAGCATTATACGGTGCATTCCTGTAATTTCCTTGCGCTGGTGGCCTTTTGGCTGCCTAGCACCAATACAGGCACCCTTGCGCCGTGGTGCAAGGGTGCCTGCATTGCAGATAGGATTGTTTTCAATCCATTGAGGCAGTTTCTTTCTATGTATGCTGCAGAATGCAGCACACTTTTTATGTGTGCTGCTGAAAGCAGCACACATCAAAAGAGGAAGGAACAAGGAGAAATAAAGATATTTCTGCTTGTATGCCTCACCTGCAGAGGTATAGGATTTTGATCCATTCTCAGGTCTACCAGTAATGGTAATTCTGGGAATGTGCAAAAATCCATGGGTAAATGCGTCAGAACACCCACGCTCTACTAATTGAATGGCTCCCTGGGACCAAGAAACGCACGCAGCAGTTTGTGCTGCATTGTGTTACTCCAAATTTATCAAGCCACTCAGGGAAATGTAAGGTGGCCTTACATGGCTTGATAAATCTTACTTTAGTGTTGCGTCACCCTTGCGCCCCCCTTGCATGGCGCAATGGCGATGCAACACAATGATAAATATGCCCCATAATGTGTAGTGAGTTGTTAAAATCAAAATTATCACATCGAACATTAGAGGGCATTATATAACCATGAACTAATGCCAAGCTGTAGCATTTATTAAAAGTAGCAGAGCAAGACGCTCACTGTGCTTTTCTCCAGGAGACCCCTTTCACACAGTCAAAAGGAGTGTCTCTGCATAGACAGTGGAAAGTACAGTGATAATATACTGATTGTTCTACCTATGTCAGAGGGGTGACCATACGGGTTTGACCTGGGGTGGCATGTAATCTTGGGTCAGAGATCAAAGAGAAGGGAAGTTGGTCCACTGTAATACAATGGACGGGGGAATCGAAGGGTTGGGGGCTTGCGGAGAGTACGGCTCTACGCAGAGAAGAATATAGAGGCTTGTGGAAGAAACTGATTGCAATTGAATGGGATGCTCTGCTGGTATCCTTTAAAACGCTCACTAACACGGCTAACTAAACTACTTAACCTCATAAAGGAAAGCAGACCCAGAGATAATATTTCCTTGAAGATTTCCTGAAGCTGCTAATGTCATGTAGGGGTGGATGGGAGGGTGTGGTCCCTAAAGAGTGTATTGAGCATTGGCTTTCATGATAATAGGGTGGGAACTGTGTGCCGCATTGAGACTGTGTTTACAGGGAAGATGTCTAGTTAATGGGGAGAGGAGGGCATTACTATGGTATATGTACCTAACACTGACAGACAAACTCTAGGTAACCCCAACATATTTATATTGTATAATTTGCTCCTCATTTAATACTTATGGCTAGATATTTATCTCTCTATCTGTGTTTCCAATATCAAACCAGATAATCCTACTTTACTTATTGCTTGCTACAAAAGAGACGAAAGTCTGTCACAAATATAAGATCATTATACAATAAAAGTAAAACAATGTAGTGATCACAGGTAAACCAAATGTGAAGGATATAGTGCTAGCTAGCATGTCTGCCTCAAACATGAATCAGCCTCCATTTTTAGAACAAATAGCCAAAAAAACTGGCAAGATTCACAATATCTGAAGGTTATCAGGTGGTGTTAATTATTTGCCAGAAGTGGAGAGGTACAGACTGTGCCCCTTTTTCAGGCTTCAGGAATCACTATAACATTCCAAGCATCTGGGCCACGGATGACGAAATGGAATGGATGGGCACATGGAGAGTACTCCATCCGTACATCAGAGAATATTCATAGTACTCAGGCACGCACAACTTAAATGTTAGACTGGACAGATTTCTATGTTGACCCCCAGAACATCAAGCAGCCAAGCAGAATATCTGACCAGAACAACCTTAGATCATAACCCCTTACCCCTTGCAGTGGGATAGAATAAAATCAGATCAACCATTCTTGGAACCTAAACGAGGACCAAGTGGTTAGGCACACCCTAAGAAAAGCAATCCAAAATCAGCACACAACCTCATTAATACTAGCTGAATGAGAGGCATTCAAAACAGTAGTACAGAGTCATAGTATCAAGACAATGATATGGGTGAGACGACCTTTACTGATGCGAGATATTGAAAAACTGTAAGGACTGTTCAGAGACTTCAAGAATAAGAGACCACATGACAGATATTCTGCTGCATCCACTGGAGGAGTAGCTAGTGCACCTGGCAGAGAGACTTAAATGCTTCAATTACAAAACATATTTGGCAAAAACACATGGCAAACGTGATAAGGAAGGAAGATTGCTTGCCTGTTTGGTGACACACGGTAAAACAGTAACTCCCATCCTCAGGGTTAGGAGGTGGAGATGGGGTGGCTCACATCCAGAGCAAGATGAATACAGCATTTGTTGGATATTATGACGCACTATATGCGCCACAAGCAGATGTGGAAGATCATTAATGCAAGCAATCCTTGCGGGGGCACTAAAGCTGAAGCAGCAGGGTATTTCTGCACAAGAAGAGAGAGTGGCAATTAAAAGTATTACTGGAAAAACACTATGGCCAGGATTTACAAAAAAATCATATAACAAAGCTCAGCAACTAAAGTTGTGTTCTGTGTTGCAAGAAATGTTGACAGCAGAACATCACCATATATACTGGTACATGGTGGTGTTTTCCTCTCTCCCTGGTTTGAAACCAATGCAAGCGCCATAGCCAAGAGGTATGTGTGTTCTGCAAGGAATATTTTATGTACTGGAAGGGGACCCTTACAGTACAAAAATATCCTTTAACATTGTTCACTGCTTTGTATGCAAAATGCTGCATGCATGCAAATTAGAAAAAAAAGGAGAAAGAAAAACATTTCTCCTTGTTTGTCCTTAATCAAGGAGGTGTTGGATATTGGTGCAGATTCAAGTCTACGAATGTTTATAGATACCAATATGTATCAAAACCCATGGGCGTTTACATGGGCACAATCCTGTGCCACCCATGGAATGCCCCCATGAAACACATTAACACAGAGCAGCACATAGCTCAAATTTGAGTACTTTTGGAAACTATCCAATGCAAATATGGACTGACGATCTTCCAGCAGAGTGTTATATCACTTATATCGTTCTGTTCACATCGGTGTTGGTTAAAATTTGAAATATAGAGAGGAGACAACACAACCTTCCATCCAATTTTGGAAGTAAGGCCAGGGATAAAACTGAGGTAGCATCGTATAGGCCCTTGTTAATGCTAAATATAGGTTATAAGGTGCTTATCGACACACTATCAAACAGACAGCTCCCGCTAATGCAAGGACTAATACACCTGGGTCAGAGGTGACTCATACTTGGTCACAACTCTGCCATTAATATTAGGAGATTAACTAAAGTTCCAGAATCACCATTTGACTCCCATTTTAATGCTCTAATATTGTTCATAGAAGTTAAAAAAGCAGCATAAAATGGAAATTCAATGTAAATTTCTACATGCAGTAATGGATTAGATGGGACTGAGCAATGGGTTTGGAAACAGGACATCACTGTTGTGTATATGGATGATGAATTAAATCTGTACAGAACAAATCATATTTGAGGCATATTTTGTGTGCAGGAGAACGTGCCAGTGCTTTCATTTATCTCCATTGCTTTTCACCAGCACGCTGGATCCACTAGAGTTATAGTTGAAAAGCAGATGATCATTTAAAGGAATCAGGACAATAGGACAACATATTTCTAAATCTCTCTATGCAGATGATATTTATCTATACTTAGAGGCTTCCAACGGAGTCCAATGGGGTTAGAGAAGCATTAGAACATTTGGGGGAGATCTCTGAACTGAAGGTGCACTGAGTCAAGAACAGTGTAACTTTCTCTGCTACCCTACTAAAACGGCTGTCCAATTGGTGGTGACCAGCAGATTTAAATAAGAAATGACAATGCGATATCAGAGTTCAGAGCTACAAGTCAGAGACAAGCCTACTAGAAGGAAATATTAAGCAAGATATAGCTTCATTTACGAAAGGAACAAACGTTTGGAAGATACCGCCACTTTCAGTAGCTGGGAGAGTAGCCCTAGCATAGATGGTGGCACTTCCATTCTTTGTGTACTATTTCACAATTTTGAAAGTCTGAATAATGAAAAAGCTGTACTGGGAAATTGACTTAAGATGAGGACTAAACACTCACAGGATCGCATTACCCAAACTACGGCTGCGTCTGGATGAAGGTGGAATTGTCTACAGAATTGTATTATATTATCTGTCTGCCCATTTGTAGTAGGCAACTAGGAAGTTTAGATACAAATGGATCATGATGATAACTCCTGAGATGCTAGAACGATATCACATACTACTGAACCTAAGAAGGTGGTCATGGGGACAAACACCATCAATATGAATGCTGGCACACAGCTGAACACGCAGCTTGCAGAGCACACATGTATGCACGCCCTACCTCCTGGCATGGATGAGGGATTTAGAGGGGCTTAAGAGCCTTGCCTGAGAGAGAACTACTGTGTCTGGGAGACCGCAATGAAGAAAAACAGTAAAAAAAAAATTGAGGTCTTGAGAGAGAAGATTGGCTTCTTGAGGGACATTGTTTTCGATGTGGGTCAGTTTGCACAATGAAACACAAGACCTGGTGATCAGGACAATGTGAATCGACTACACCTCTGGCTCTTAAAATAATGTGTACCACTAATGGTAAAAAACACAATCCTATTGATGTATAGAGCACAGGTCGAACAGTCTAAGATCAATTAGAACATTGGAAGTTGGCAGCTCCATTGAAAACAATGGAGTGCTGCAGGCTTTTACTGGCCGGTAAAAGCCCGCAGCGCCAACATTCCAATGGGCTTTGTTCACAGCTGCCTCACGGAGCCCGAGGGGATTCTAATCCCCTCGGGCTCCGCAAGCAATTAGTTTTTTTTTAATAGAACATTCTGCCCTGCGTGGCAGAATGTTCTAATAGCCTTAGAACCCGCCGTAGCGGGCTCTACTGGCTATTAAAGGCCCTTTCCCTTGTTAAATGCCCTCGCCTTCGGCTCGGGCATTTAACTCAGGACCGGGCCTTTAATAGCCAGTAGAGCCCGCTACGGCGGGTTCTAAGGCTATAATAGCACATTAGAATGTTGGGGGCACCACTGAAAACAATGGAGTACTCTGGGCTTCTAATGGCAAGTAGAAGCCCAGAGCTGTATGATTCCAATGATTTTGTTCACTGCTGTTGCTGTGAACAAAGGCCTCATGGAGCACAGAGGTATTTCAATCCCCTCAGACTCCATGAGGCCCTTGTTTTATTTATTAGAATATTCTGCCCTCTAGTGGCAGAATGTTCTAATAGCCATATAGTTCTGCAGAGGTGGACTATACTGGCATTAAGGTCCCACTCCTTTCTTAACCTCATCTTTGTCTGAGACCTTTAAGGCTGGAGCGGGCGTTTAATGGCTGGTATAGCCTGCCATGGTGGGCTATAAGGCTATATAATAGAAGGCTTGAGAGAAAGCCTCACTATAGATGACACTAGAATGACACTATAGTAGAAGAAAACTGGGACCACATATTGAGGGCTGCATCTAAACTGTGCAGGAATGCCTGGCTTAGATTAAAACAGTTGTATTATATCCATAGGGTTCACATCACAACCTAAAGGATTAACAAGTTTTACCAGAACGCACATGGAAAATGTTCGAGAAGTGGGGATGCAGACATTGATTGTATCCACATGACAAGGGGCTGCCCACGATTAGCAGAATACTGATAGGAACTAGTCACGGACGATCAACAAGAAATGGATAAACCTCTAGAATCAGTGTCGGAAATCTTCTTATTGGGGTTATATGTGCATCTTATAGAGAAGATTGTCACCATTGATAGGATTATAGATCTGGCTTTAGCGCTAACAATAATACAAATAGCCGGGAGAAGGGAGGCACCTGGGATTGAATAAATGGAAAGAGGATCTAACTAAATGGGTAGAATGTGAAAGAATTCTCCTACGCATGAAAACCAAAACGGGATTAGGAAATCAGATTTTGTGAGAACATAGAATGGCACCTTGGCTACCATCACTGACTCAGAGTCAGCACTTGACTAAAATCAGTCCACCCCAAGAGCCTCAATATGCATCGAACTAAAAACACAATTTGGCCGAAGACTGAGGGAGCCAACTTGGAAGGTGGATAGGACACTGAGCAATGATACACATAAAAGGGGTAGGGAAGAGTGCTGGATACTTGTCACTCACATCCCTAATGCTTTTAAGTTTCACAAATTTTGTCGAATTTTGTCGATATAGGAATATCAAAAGACTACTGTTAATGAGCCAATTGCTGTAATAAAGTTGCAAGCATTGATTTGATACTAAGACGAAGCATATTGGCTACAGTTAAATGTTATTGTAATTTAAATAAGTTGTCTTTGTAACTCAATAGAAAGCAGAATAATTCTGTACAATAGGTGAATAAAGCTGCTTCAGAGCACCCACTTTATTCATTCTTGTTGCATCTAATTTGATGCATTATTTTTGCATGCCTCAGTTTTATCCCCTGTGGTAGCTTTACATCACGTTAACATATTGCTGTATTCAGATGAAGAGCTAATTTCTATACAACTTAAAAACGATTAAAGAACAGAATAAATAGATATTCCAGTTAAAGAGGATACGCTACACACCAATTGTTTGGAATCAAAGATCAGGTTGTATGGGGGAAAAAGCCGTAAATGTACATGATGTCTTGTAAGGGCCCTCTTGAAATCATAAAGATGTACATCAGGGGAGGCTCCTCCGTAGGGGCGAAGGAGCATTGCCACCCCCGCCTGCAGCTGCAAACCTTTTCTCAAAGAATGATCATAAACGGTGTTTAGGATCGTTTTTTGGGAAAGGGGGCGGGCCACGGGGTGACGTCCACTGGAGGGAGTGCTCAGCACTCCCCCTCAGAGAGCATGTGTGTTTGGCTGGCCGTCTCGGGCCAGCCAAACACACATGCGCACAGGGCTCTTTCCAGAACAGCAACACAGTTGCTGGGCTGGAGAGAGCCTGTACAGGCTCCCAGTCTGCCTGGGAGTGCCCAGCCAGGGCGTTCCCAGCCAATCCTGACACTGCTTAGAGGTGCAGGGCAGAGTGGGAGCCTGTGCCTGTAGCACCAGCGAGAAGGGAGGAGGCAGAGGAGCGGTGGGGTGTGGTGCGGGAGCGAAGTGTAAGTGTTTAAAAAAAAAAAGTATTTAATTTAATTCTCCACCCCTGTCCCCCGCTCCCATGAGCTCTGCCCTTTTCAGACAGCGCTAGCCATGACTGATGTACGTATAAGACGATTTACTCAATCTAGACCTTGACCATGAACACTCGTGTGAAATATGGTATGGGAAAAGCAGTATCATTTCTGAGGGGTTCGAAGGTTTATATTCAGTTTGGTTGAACATAAACATATGGGAAAGGAAAACCAAGATATTACACGAATATTAATAAATGTAATGGAAAAAAATGAAAGCCAGCACTCGGAAAGACAAAATTCAACCACTGAAGGTGGTAACAAAGAAGAGTAGAGATGTCTTCCCTAATCGTGCATTACCATCCCACATTGTTTTGGCCCAATTAAGCCACCACATCAGGAGACCTAAAGGTTACTGAATCGAGGAATGATGTTTGTTTTGCTGCTGAAAATGCTAAACGCACATATTATCTGTACCAAGAATAGAGAGGTGGCTCAATTTATTGAAAATCCATATGATAATGTACCTGGTGGACAAGGGTCATATGGTACTCCAAAAGCATAAGAGATGAAGTAATAACATGCTCTGGCCATAAAAGAACAGAGAAAACAGATGTAGCCGGTGACGTTATGCTCCTTGGAGGGTTGGCATGATGAACTATGTGAATGCTAAGCGTGAGAGTTTACCTTCTGGAAAACACTATCTATAATTTGAATAATTAAAAGTAGAATCTTGGATTGGCCAGCAGGTGAATAGTGTTGCCAAAACAATCCATAGATGGAGTAAGGAGCTAAAAAGCAAGCATAGGTAGTAGGTAAAGACGGTGGCAACCACATCAACATTTAGAAATATATTGATGTATTGAGAAAGAAAAATGAGTAAGTCAGACAGATAAAGGTGGTGGCTTTTCACCCAGCTGCTGTGTATATAGTGAATTTCCCTGGCTATTTACACAGCTGCTGGCTAAATAGCAGAGATTATGCACTATATGACTGACAACCATGCACATAGGTAACGAATTTCATTATTTACTCTGCTGCTGACTAAATAGCAGAGATTATGTAGTGTTTGAATGGTGGCCGTGCAAACAGCAAAGAAACTTCACTGTTCACCCTCCAGCTGACTAAATACCTGAGATCATGTAATATTTGGCCGGCTGCCACCCAAAGAGCAAAAAGCTTCACTTTTTATCCAGCCACTGACTAAATATCAGACATCATGGATTATTCGACCAGAAGCAGTGCTAACAGCAACAAAAATTCACTGTTTACCTGGCTATTGACTAAATGGCACAGATCATGTGTTATTTGGCCTGCAGACATGCAAACAGCAAAGAAGCTTAACTATTGACCTGGCCGCAGACTATATAGCAGAGATCATGTAGTATTGCACTGGTGGCAGCATAAACAGCCAAGAAAATTCACTATTTATCCAGCTGACGACTAAATAGCAGAGCTCATGTACTATTTGGCCAGCAGCTGGGCAAACAGCAAGGAAGCTTCACTACTTACCCAGCCACTGACTAGACAGCAGGGACATGTAGACATGTACTATTTAGTCAGCAGTTGTGCAAATACAAAGTACAATGCACTATTTCCTGCCCACTGACTAAATGGGAGAGATCATGTACTTTTTTGTCGGTGACTGTGGCAAATAGCACAGAGGCTTCACTAGTTACCCACACTCCAACAAAATAGCGGAGATATATTACCATTTGGTGGAGAAATCTTACAATTTATGCGTTCACCAATTAAATAACAAGCATTCTGATCTAGTAAGTCTCTTGCCAGATAACAAATTAATTTTCACTGTAGAGTAGGTGTGCATGCTAACTACAGTAGTAGTAGGTGGGGAGGAGGAAGAATTTTGCACAAGCGTTCAGGAACTGCTACAGAGATGGTTCTTAACATGCTGGGGCACAATGAACATAACTAGCAGCCTTGAGCTCTTCATTCCTGTTTGAATCTCTGCTCTTCCTCTGCAGACCACTCCCATAATACTCTGGCCATCCCTATACACCTTTGCGAAGTCTCAATGCCTCTAAGACAGTCTTTTGTTACTGTTTCATCTACACTCTAATACTGACTACTGTTTCATCTACACTCTAATACTGACGGTGCCCTATGCTTCCCTCAGTGTTTGTTCATTGTAATGCTTTTGTCGTTTTTGGCTCCTTACGTTCTTAGGCTGTCCCTGGCAGTCTCTGCATATGATGCATTTTTCTGTAAGCACAGGCCACCCCTGATCACCTTCAGTTTTGTGGTTGCTCCAGATTGTACCTGCTCCTCTACCTCATACTTGGACTCTCAGTCTTTGTAGACAAATGGTGGCCAAAAAAGTGGATACAAGCTTTCTTTCTTCCCAGCTTGTTCAATTGAGCTTGGTAATAACACCGGATATGTAAACCACACATTAGGTAGCGGCTATTTAACCAACCACCAGATAAATAGTGAATTTTATCTGATATATACTTGGCCATTGGCTAAACAGTAGAAATTATTTACTATTTGGAAGTTGTCCTTGAAAATAGCAGAGATACTTTACTGTTTACTCGGCCACTGGCTAAATGATAAACTCTCCTCATTTTAGCAAGTGACAATGCAAACAGCAGAAAAACTCCACTATTTACTTGGCCAATGACTAAACAGTAGAGATTCTGCACTGTTTGCTAATAGCAACGAAATTTCCTTATTTACCTGGCCTCTAGCTGAATAGCAGAGGTAATGTGCTATTTGGCCAAAGTCGAGCAAACAGCAAATAAACTTTACGTATTACCCAGCTACTGGCAAAACAGCAGACATTATTTACAAATTGGCCAGCAGCCATGCAAACAGCAAGTAAACTTAATTATTTTCCTGGACTAGTTGCTGGTTAAATAGGCGATATATACTATTTCACCTGTAAAATAGCAACAAAAAAACCCACAATATTTACCCAGCTGCTGGCTAAATAGCAGAAATGATGTACTGTTTGGCTGGCGGCCTTGCAAGTAGAAATGAAAGTTCATTAGTCACCTGGTGGCTTCCTAAATAGCAGACAGTATTCAAAACTTGGCCAGTAGCCATGCAAATGGCAAGGGAACTCCACTATTTACAAGGCTAGTGTCTAACCAGCTTAAAGTTTTCTGCCCAATGCTGATTTCAACAGGCGCTTACCACCAGGTGGAACTGAAAACAAGAACTGGACATAATTAGCATCCATCTCCTTACACAAGTTGGGGTCCTGATGTATTGCTATTTTGTTTGCAAAATATGGTGGTAAATTGCACTCATACGTTTTGTGAATGGAATTGAATTTTAAGAACTGACCTTTGAACTATTAGGTCAGTTCATAAAATTCTTAATTGCAGAGGGCTCCAGAATGACCTGGCTAATTGCTATTTATTAGGTAGGTGCCACCTCCATGACTGGCTGTAATCATGGGGATAACAGCCTTCAAGGGCAGTACACCATTGTTTCATGTTTCTTAAAGGAATGCAAGCGGCTGCTGGCTGCTCCTGTTCTGTGCCCTTACAGCTATTTTCTTTGCGCAAATTGCACCCCCGGAGCCATTTTAGATGCAAGGGTGCATTTTAAGCTAAGAAAATAGCGCTATATGCTCTGTTACACTCCTTGCATAATTAAACATAATTTGGATGTAATTCTGTGTAATTACACTACAGCAAGGTACACAAGTTATGTCCGCCCTTAGTTATAGGTCTCAAATGTTTGAATGTTTCCAAGTTACTTTGACTGACACGGCACAGAATGCCACTTCATAGCACCATGGACCAAGACACAGTGACTTGGTAGGCCCTTTATGGAGCTGTCTAATGCTTCACATATGCTCCACATATAGTACTACGTCTTTAAATTTACCTGAAGAGGTGGCTAATGATAAAGATGATTACAACTTTTGCAATACCAAAGTTATTTACTCTTCTACAGCTACATACTCACTCTTACTCACAAAGGCACAGGAACATACCAGGACCAGACACAGGATTACCAAACGGCTCGATGTTATCAGCACACTTCTTTTTCTGCAGTAAATCAGTGTATGCTGGAATTAATAGCTGTGGTTCAGTTCAATTAAATAATCTAAACTAAAACACCTGAAAATAATGACTTGTAAAAGCAAAGAGAAGAACTGGAAATGTTGTATCCCAGTGACATAGTGCCAGCTGATATTTAGGGTGATCTTATCAAAATACAAACAATTGCATGGGACCCACAATAAAGTCACTAACACAGTATAATTGAGAATCTTCATTACAATCTTATAATTAAAGGAAGAAAAACTATGGGCTTGATTTAAAGTTTGGGAGACAGAGTTAATTCTGTTAAGATTTGTTTTTGACACACACTGGGAGTTTCTTCCAAGGTGATGGTGTCATTATTGTTTTCCCTGTCCATTACAGCTATGTTTGACCCTAAATAGGGTCACTGGTGTAAAGTCTGTCCTTCGCCGACCCTACTTTGCTGGGCCGCCAGAGGAAAGATTCTGTTGAGGAGCCACAAGCAAAGGAATTGAAATATAATTAATTGAAATTAATGTCATTGGAGTATTAATGAATATTTCCAGTAGATCAGAGCATGTAGGCATCTAAGACACAGAAGAAGCAAAACTCACAGAAATATTGTATTCACTGACTTTATTACAAATATTGTAAGAAATAAGACACTGAATAGACAAGACATTATGTTACCTCTATTCTTATGACCTACGGATCAATCATGTCACAGTTCCGTTTTTCACGCTCAATTTCTAGACAAGTGATGTGAATCCTCAGTTGAGTTTTTCAGAACTGATTTTGGGTGAGCCCCCCCTTCAAATGGCTCAGACACAGCCTTTGTGATCAGTGATGGCTCTCGTAACAGTACTAATAGTGCAGGCTCCAAGCAGGAGTATCCAAAACAAGGACACAGTGGGGAGAGAGATCTCTGCACCTGGCTAACTTAAGCTTTCCTGACCAGTCATCAGTCACATACAAAAGAGCAGCCCCTGCTTAAAAACATTGCCACTTTTAACAAGAAAAACATTTGACCTACCCCTCATTTCTAAAATCTTCCTAATGTCATCACTCAGAAAGAACTAATCAGCAGCCATTTGCTAACAACGGCCAAACAGAATTTCTGTGGTTAGTCTTTTAGCCACCCCCTCCCTCTATTTCAGTGTCTGGGTCTCAACCCTCTAGTTACAGGGTTACAATCAATACACTGCCACAGTCTAGGGAAGCTGTATTTACTCCTCATCACATCATGCAAAATGCATCCCACTGGTCCATACACTTAGACTTTCACCTCACATGGAGTCTTACTAATGCACTCTTGCTTCATATCCATCACACATATACACACCTCCCTGGCTTTCCTAGATATGGTCGTACTATTCTTGTTTTTCATAGTCCTTGTCCTTCTCAAACTTATGGGCTCATTGGCTCTGATCCTCTTGTTCCTGGGACTTAACAGTTTGGTTGCTTTTGGGCATAGTTCTCATGGGCCTGTTTCACCAGTCATCCTAGCCTTGATCTCCTTCGTCCTAGTCTTCTTGTCCTATTATGCTTGTTAGTATAAACCTAACCTTTTGGCCATCCTGGCCCTTCTTGGTTCCCCAGTTATGGTCCGTCTGGCTCTGTTTCTTTCCGATCTTCTTGGCCCTTGTCACCTTTCCTGGTTCTCCTCATCCTGAACCTCTTAGCCCTGGTACCACAGGTCCTTTTCCTTCAGGTTTGAGTTGTCCTGGCCCTCCTGGATCTGTTCCTTGTCCTCTTAAGGCCTGATTTAGTGTTTGATGGAGGGGGTTACTCCATCACAAACGTGACAGATATCCCATCCGCTGTATTACGATCCCATTATGTCCTATGGAGATCGTAATATGGCGGACGGTATATCCATCATGTTTGTGATGGAGTAATACATTCGCCAGACTCCAAATGAGGCCCCCTAGTCCTACTAGTACTCCAGCCATTGATCCTGGCTGTCTTGATCCAGGCTCTCCTTGTTCAGGTCCTTTTGGTCCTGGTCCTCCTGGCCACCACTAGCTAGTCCTCTTGGTCTTCCAGATTCGAGTAGATCTTCTTACAACTGATCATCCATACTCATGTCCTACTACCTGTAATGTTTGCTCTATTTGGTAATCTGAGCCATGGTCTCCTATGTCCTGTTATTCCTGGCCCTCATATCCCTCTTCCCGGTCTTCATGGCCATGATCACTTTAGTTCACCTAATCTATCTTGTTCTGGTCTTCTGGGTGCCTTTAGTACTCGCCCCCTTGTGTTCTAGTACCTATTATGATTATCTTGGTTTTCTGGTACTGCATGCCACTGCCCTCCAGGTCTGCTTCTTCATAGTCCTCGTCCTGATCCTCTTGGCCCTAATCCTTCTGCTACTTGCCCTCATGGTTCTGCAAAATTTTCCCTAGACCACCACAGATCATCAGAGCCTTGCCTAGTTCCCTTGACCTCTGGCTCATGCCAGCCTTAGAACTTCCTGGCCCTGTTCTTCCTGGTCTGTCTGGTTGTTATTCCCATATACCTAGTCCTTTTTATCCTGGGTCTAGTGATTCAGAGGCTCCTGGTCTGAACCTTTCCATTACCCTCACCCTAATTCTTGTTGATTAGTCCTCCTGGTCTTGCTCCCCTTCTTTATTTAGTACCTAGGGTTGCCTGTTCCTATTTCATCTACTCCAGGTTCCCCTGGTCGATGTAGTCCTGGTCCTAGTTCTGGTATTCCTCTGTATGGCTCACATTTTTCAGATCTTCTGGCATTGGTCCAACTGGCCTTAGTTTCCCTCACCCTCTCCAGGTCTTCCTGCCCCATCCTAGTCTTGCTAGCTCTCCTGGTCTCCTTGTTTGCCTGTTTCACCTTGTTTTTGTCCATCTGAACCTGGTCCCTTCTATCATGGTCCTCCTAGTACTGGAACTCCTGGTTCCCATGTTGTGAGTCATCCCGGCTCATATAGTCTTTGTCACCATGGTTTAGAATCTGCCGGAGTCTGACAAACATGGACCTTCTGATCCTGGTCCTACAGGGTTTTTTCTTCCTGGTCCTTTATATCCTCCTGTGTCATTCTAATCTATGCTGTCCGGGTCCTGTTAGCCCTGGTCCTTTATGATCATGGTCTTTCCAGTCATGGTCCATTAGCTTCTGGTCCCCGGTCCTCTTTGATCAGATCTCTATGGTCTTGGCTTGCTTGTCTCTGGTCCTTCTTTCAATTAGTCTCTGGTACAAGTCCTCTTTCATCTGTATACTGGTGTCTGATACTCCTGGCCCTAGCCATCCTCATCCCCCTGGCCCTACACACTGCACTCAGGTCCCCTATCCCTCAACATTGTTATGTTCCTTCTACCCCTGTTTTTTTTTGTACCTCAGCACCCTTGCCACTGAGTCCAGATTGCTCTGTTTCACATCCTCTTGGACCTTCTGATCCTTCTCACCATGGTTCTGATACTCCTAGTCCTGTTTTTCCTCATCCTGCTCCTCATTGTCTATTTGTTCCTGGCCACTTTGGCATTGATAACCTGGTTTCTTGTAGAGTGATGCAAGGCAGCGCAAATCTCTGCCTTATGTTCCACAGGGAGGCATTCCTTGGGTGGAGCCACTGCCATCACATTCACTGACCAAGTTCATACTCACTATAGGTTTCGGTATTGTTTTCACTTTCTTGTCAAATCTACATCCATATGAATAAACTCGTCCGAATCTATAGTCCTGTTCATCCCTTTTAAATTCACTCATCTTTCTAGTTTTCATTTCAACCTGATATTTGGAGAGAACTTCTTCCAAAATATCATAATCTTTCTTGGTACCTTCCTTGAGTTTGAGCTCAGAGATCGGTTTCTTGTGTTTATCACTCTCAAGTTGCAATTCTTTCATTTTGCCCTCTGCTTATTCACTCAATTGTTTCATAAGTGTCCTAGATGCTCCTCTGAAGCTACCCTCTCATTCTGTGTGTGGATCTTATTAAGATCCTCTAAAGCAAGAAAAATGTTAATGCATAGACCATGAGGAATTATATCTACCTCCAAACATTTTATGCAAAGTAGTAGTATCCCACCATTTGGAGGATTCTTTTTTCATTAAATTTTCCAATTTTTAAAATACTTTTCTCAAACCATTTGGTTTATCATCTCTTCTCTCACCACCCCCTGACATGAACGGTACACTACTGAAAATATCCATAGCTAATCCCTCATGTTTGTCTAAAAATGTCAAAGTATTAAGAACTTATGCAGTTTTTTAACTTCAAACGATATGTCAGATCCAAGCTATTTCAAGGAATGTATGCATCAAATTCTAGCAATATAATTTTTAACATGGAATATAGTTGGAAGATTAGGTAAAGTGTGCCCTAACACCCAAGATAAATACACTAGATGCAACATTGCCAAGGCAGGATTCTATTATATTGTGTGAGAATGTCCAGTGGCTCAGGCAAAGTAGGTGATGATCATGGAAAGGTTTGATCTGCACAAAAGGTTTAATGAGAAAAAGTGCAAATCAATATGTGAGTTTGTTTGGCTTTATTGTTGGCTTACCATCTTACAGCTACAAATTGGAAATCATTAATCACCCCCGATGTTTGCTTTTAGTTTTCCGAATCATAGAAGTGGGCCAACTTGGAAGTATTGATATTCAAATCTAAGAGACAAAAGGGACGCAGTAACATGCCTCAAATACAATGTTAGGAAGATGACATAGCTGATGTAACAAAAAAAACTGGAAACATGTTGCTGGGATGGAAAAGTCCTATGGATGGTGATGGGTGTGCACTCCTGCCCTGAGTGCCTCAAATGTACTGATGTCAGGATCTTTAATACTGATTTTTGTTGTCATAGGCAAGCGTGGATCATGTGTGTGCACCATGACATAAATCTGTCTCATAGGCTGAGGTCTTGTTAGACCATAGGGGTGACCAAAGCGCTACCTCTATAGTGGTGAAAGGCTACTTCTTTTACCAGGAGTAAAACAGCATAAACACATTGGTGGCAGCATAGCGTGTAATGATCAGCAGTAGTGAAGAGGTCATCTGTAACTTGTGTCACTGGAGTGAGGCCTACTGGCTCAATCATTCAAAGTTCCACTGTTGTGTGCTTAATTCACCACTTGGCACACATCGGCAATCTGCACTGCACTAGGTGAACCTGGGAAGGGTACACTACAGGGTCGTGCATACATCCTAAATGTATGTGCTAAATGTATGTGTGCTTTTGAGTGGTACAATTCATGAAGAATGTAGTGCTATGCAGTGTGTTCATGGTAAATGCATGTGCTAGCTGTATGTGTGCCTGTGAGTGGTACAAACACAGAGGACACAGTGCTGGGAAGTGTGTATATTAAATGCATGTACTGTGTGTATGGGTGCCTTTGAATGACACAATACATGGTAGACTGTGGGTTCCATCTTGGGAGACCCAGTCCTGCATGGTAGAACATGAATAAGTGGAGGAATCCCCCTGACAGATGTCTGTATTGCTGCAGTCCTAAAAGCTGGGTGGGACATACTGGAGAGAAGAGAGTCAGGCTTCCCCTGTACACTTCAAAGGGTACTCTTTGATTCTGAAGGAAGTCACAAGGAAGGGGTCTGGGCATATCTCAGGAAGGAGATAGGGCTGAAAGAGGAATCATAAATAATAGAACTGAGGCCCTGTGGTAAACTTTTAATGCACGTATCACAGTGGCTGACATCCAGATGTGAACTCTAGTCACTCCCACAACCTTTGTCTTGGGGATATTAGATTTGGGGTTGCTTCTGCTGTGACAAGCTGCTTTCAAAAGAGAGAGAGGGCAGAGGAGTCCGCAGTTCAAAAGAAAGCAGGCCCCAAACATAAGCTTCAAAGATTTGCACTCTAATTCATATTTGGTGTCTGGAAATAGACTATAAGAATAAGAGCTTGAGACCTCAAAAATTGCCAACTATCATGCAGCCATTTGGGCTGTGCGAAAAGGTGCTCTGCAAGACATCTGCCTGCGACCAGGACGGGGGGTCAACACCTGCTTATTTCCATAATGGGTGAGGGGACACCATGAAAGGAATCCAAGACCATCTGCCATGGAGTCTGGAGCATCAGCAGCTGTCTGCTTGCCAAGACCAATCTGCCCTGTGAGGAAGAGGAGAGCATTGGAGGGAGCAAGATCTAGTAAAGAATCCAGTCAAGTAGATTTCCTGTGCGATGTGTGGGGAACAGCTGCATCATTGATTGAGCTGTTGACCCTGTCTAGGAGGAAGTTGGTGACCCTCATATGTCAGGGGAAGGCCATTCCTCCAGTGAGCCATGGATGACACTGCACCGATTGGGCTGGAGCCCACGTGCAGTGAAGCTTCATTGAGCCAATATGTCAGGTGGGGCCGTTGCAAAGTGAACTACCATATTGCTGTACCAATTGGGCCTCAGCCTATGTGCAGTGAGCATTTGAGGACCCTGTATGCCAGGTGGGACTGGCGTGGACAATTTACCGTATGAACTGGGCCTTAGCCACAGCACAGTGAAGAGCCAGAGACCCCTTATACTGGGAGGGGCCACTGTACAAGCATCTGCTGTTTCAATCTGGTGAGTGACCATTTATAGCAGATATATGGTGACTCTGTATGCCAGAGGGGTCACCAGAACTCCCTGACTGGGAGTGTCTCTGGAGGAAATAGGCCATTGTGGAATCCCCCATACACACACATTGGAAAGCAGGACCAGCTTCAAGGACTTAGGATCACCTTCTCTCCATCATGGGATGAACTGAAAGACTTACCCTGCCTTAAAAAGCTGCAAGGAACCTCTTTTCCCTGAGGGAGTGTGCCCGCATGTGAGGACCTTGGGGATTGCCAAGTGCAGCCCACCTAGGCCACATGCAGTGAACTCACCTGAACCAGCCACTGCCACCCCTGTGCCCTCCGAGGGAGCGCACTCAGGAACTCCAGTTGGTCTGAACCTGCATGTGTGGGTAAGACTAAATTTGGGCCAAGTCGGCCCCAATGGTACTTGCTTAATAGATGGCGCACTGGCACTGGAACATCTTTGACTTTACCATAGATTCAGAAAGGCTCTTGAGACTAGGATTACTAGTAGGATTTACCCTGAATGTTGCCTACAGTGAATGCAGAATAACCACGACCACTAGAGCAAGGAGAGCGTGTGGCTCAGGGAGCTGCCAATGAAACACTAGAGCCCTGACCTCAGGTGGACTGTGTAGTTGTGTGTGAATGTCATATTTACCTTTGTGTTAATATCTTTAAAATAAAATAATTCTCATTTTCATAAAAGTGAGTATTTGGCTGGACAATAACTTATTTCTGCTGCGTGCATTTTGAGTTGTGAGCATGTGTACACTGACTGTACCCCTGCCCTGCGGGAGCATTAGACTACTCAGACCACAGGAACCATGAGAGTCAAGTGCTGAAGGAATACATTGTCCCTATTTCTCGGAATCCATAGTAGGTCTGGCCCAGGGCCATCAGAAGTAAAAGTCCTCAATCCCCACAGTTGTCCCAAGTAGCTCCTGCTTGCCTAATGGCCCTGTGAAAGGGGTTCTGACACATGTTAAACCACCATAGATATGAATAGGAATTATGAATTGGTTGAAAATTATTTATCCTGACAGAAGCCCCATTGTGAAATATGCTTCTCAGAAGGCTGATGTTTGATAATGGCAGATCAGGTATTTGCCTAATTACTGCCATTTTATGGGCCAAGATTGTCATAGTTACTTTTGATGGTGCTTATTCTTTATAGTGTGGCTGTGTATCATAGGCCATATGATTCCTACTTCACCAAGACACCAGTAGATATTGTCATGCAGTCATTATTGAAACTGGTTCAAACAAAGGTGTACATGGTGGAACATATGCAGGGGCAGCTCCTCCGCTAAGGCAGAGGAGCATCTCCCTGCTACTTTCAGTAGAAGAAAAATAAAATGATAATAACAGATCGTTATTATTATTTTGTTTTTGCTGAGCCAGGATAGGGCAGGGCTGGAGGGAGGAGTAGTGGTATGTGCACCTTAACTGCACATATCTTTTTAGCTGCCATGTTGGGCCGACCAAACAGACATGCGCACTTTGCATTTCTCCACCCGGCTGTATTTCACAGCCGGGAGGAGAAAGTGCACAGGATGCCACTCACTCTGTGAGTGCCATACCAGGCCACTCACACCAGTCACGGTGCTGCTGTCATTCTGGTGACAGCAGCGTTGTGATTGGCTGACGGGAGTCTTGAAGCCTATGTGCTTCCGGACGAAGAGGAGGATGGAGAGATGAACGCATCTTCCGACCTTACCAGGTAAGTGGGTTTTTAAAACAACGTAACAGTACTTGAAAAATCAATAAAAACGTTTGAAACAAAAAGCAGTTATTGCAACAGAGGCATCTATTAAGCGTGCCAGAGTAGGGTTACATGCCAAAGAAGCTGACTACTGTCAGTGGGAAGAACATTTCACTTACTCCCTAAATTAGTGGGGATGCAGGGGGCTGAGCTTCTTTACAGTGAAAGCATTTTCCCACACACACCTCTTCCCTTGGAAATGTTATCTTGCTAAATTTCGGATGAAGAAATGCTTACAAATTGAGTACTCGTGACAACCTGCAATCATTGCAGCTTTTCAGGAATACTCCTGGAACTCTCTGTGAACTCCAAAAAATACAAAATTACTCTGAAGGCTTTTGTAAGCGTACTTGAGCCGATTACCAACGTTCTGTTCACTAGAGGCCCTGTATTATTCTAAATAGAAATTTGCGATTTATATTATTTGAGATTCTGAAGGCTAAAATACATTGCAGTGCTTACTAACAGTACATCCTACCATATGCTTACAGAAATGAAAAATGATCACCCAAACAGAAGAAAGAGCTTTCATTGAGTTCCAAGCTCTATGTACTCATTTCAATGCACATTTAAAGCATTGCTCTATAACCTCAAATTCACCTAACGCCAATACAGATAGTGAGTTACAAAAAGTGCCTTCAGTCATTGGCACAGAAAACAGGAACATCAGGATTGTGTCAGTAAGATGTCCCCGATGATGTATGAATTACTGTTTTATGGAAGGTAAAGCAGTGAGAACTGTACTATAAAAGGAAGTTGTGGTGACCACCTGCTGAAGGTACATAGTTTGCACTTCAATACTTAATTCCCTTCACAACCCTTTCAATGGAACAGTACTTCCCCTAACGTCTTGTAATGGATGGAACAAGAGGAACTGACCTTTTCAGAATTTTACAGGACATGTACATTAACTGTCTGAGTAGCGAAAGAAGCATTTTTACATAATTCACGAAAAAGGCAGGCCCGTGCAACTTTTTTCTAGAACGGATTTGTAAAAGGTATATCCGTAGGGAAAAAAGTGCTGAGCCTTGCTTTGTAAAGCCAAATCAAATTTCTGTGCAGAGTTACAAACAGGTAAATCTGAATGATGTGCAAAAACAATTTTCATTTTTAGGTCTCCTGCGCCTGCTTCTTTTCTTCCTCTCTGTTCTTCCTCCTCGCTCCTCTTCTGTAATCTTCTTCTGTACTCTTCTTTTCCCCGTCTTCTCTCTTCATCTGTGTGCTTCTCAGCCTCTCCTGTCACCTCTCTTCTTCGGTGGTCTTCTGCCTTCTGTTCTTCGTCTTCTGTATCTTCTTCTGTGTTCTTCTGTGTTCCTCTGTGATCTTCTGTGTTCTTCTGTGTTCTTCTGTTCTTCTGTTCTTCTCTTCTTCTGTTCTTCTGTCTCCTGTTCTTCTGTTTCCTTGTCCTCTGTCTTCTGCTCCTCCCGCGCCTGCCCTCCTGCTCCTGTCTCATCTCTCTCCCTCACTCGCCTTCCCCTCTCTATCACCCCTATCTACCCCGTTCGATATCTGCCTCCCTCACTCCTCCTACCTACCAATCTACCTATCTCTCTATCTCACTATCTCCCTCACTCACCACCTCCTCCTATCTACCTATTTCTCTATCTCTCCCCCCTCCCGCCACCCCCTCTGTTACCACCCCTATCTTCCTATCCTCTCACTCTACCTCTCACCCTCACCCACCTCTACAACCCCCCCTCCCCTATCTTCCAAACCCTACTCCTATCTCTCTCCCTAATCTCCTAAACTTCCTAACACCCACCCCCCTCCACCCTTAAACCCCCCTCCCCCAGCTCTTCTCACTCTACCTGTCCCCCCTCCCTCCCGCTTTCCTGCCGCGACCTCCTGCTCGCCCCAGCCCCCCAGCTCCCATTCGCCCCCAGCTGACCCCCCCTCCTCCCTCTTATGGCGGCCACTGCGCAACAGTGGCAGCGACCCTTGACCCAAGGGTAGGTCGCTCCCCCTGCCGCTGCAGCTCCTCCAGCTCCTCCAGGTTCCTGAGACCGCCCAGCTACCTCGCAGTAAGTACCCCCCACCTCCCAGCCCCTCGCCCTGCCCCGCGCTACTCACCCTCTCTCCTGCGCCTGCTTCTTTTCTTCCTCTCTGTTCTTCCTCCTCGCTCCTCTTCTGTAATCTTCTTCTGTACTCTTCTTTTCCTCGTCTTCTCTCTTCATCTGTGTGCTTCTCAGCCTCTCCTGTCGCCTCTCTTCTTCTTCATCTTCTTCGGTGGTCTTCTGCCTTCTGTTCTTCGTCTTCTGTATCTTCTTCTGTGTTCTTCTGTGTTCTTCTGTGTTCCTCTGTGATCTTCTGTATTCTTCTGTGTTCTTCTGTGTTCTTCTGTGTTCTTCTGTTCTTCTGTGTTCTTCTGTTCTTCTGTTCTTCTGTCTCCTGTTCTTCTGTTTCCTCGTCCTCCGTCTTCTGCTCCTCCCGCGCCTGCCCTCCTGCTCCTGTCTCATCTCTCTCCCTCACTCGCCTTCCCCTCTCTATCACCCCTATCTACCCCGTTCGCTATCTGCCTCCCTCACTCCTCCTACCTACCAATATACCTATCTCTCTATCTCACTATCTCCCTCACTCACCACCTCCTCCTATCTACCTATTTCTCTATCTCTCCCCCCTCCCCCCACCCCCTCTGTTACCACCCCTATCTTCCTTTCCTCTCACTCTACCTCTCACCCTCACCCACCTCTACAACCCCCCCTCCCCTATCTTCCCAACCCTACTCCTATCTCTCTCCCTAATCTCCTAAACTTCCTAACACTCACCCCCCTCCACCCTTAAACCCCCCTCCCCCAGCTCTTCTCACTCTACCTGTCCCCCCCTCCCTCCCGCTTTCCCGCCGCAACCTCCTGCACGCCCCCGCCCCCCAGCTCCCATTCGCCCCCAGCTGACCCCTTCCCCCCCCTCCTCCCTCTTATGGCGGCCACTGTGCGACTGCGCAGCGGCGCGCTGGAGGCGCGCCAGAGGCAAGCCCGTCTGCGCCCGTCCGCGCCTGGCCCACGCCCAGCGCCACGACCCCTGGTCCCCAGCTCTCCCAGCTCTCCCAAACCCCGCAGCTCCGCTACGACCCCACCACCCTCCACGCCCTCAACCCAGGGTGCTCCAACACCTGCTTCCAAGCTCACCCAAACGCACCCATGGACCCTTCGCCTGCAACTCCTGCAAACGCATCTTCCACCACGCAACTACCACGACCACCAGCCCACGCGCCATCAACCACCTCAAGTGCATCCTGGTCAACGCTCGATCTGTCCACAAGCACGCCGTGGAACTCTGGGACCTCCTGGACTCCACAACACCGGACATCGCCTTCATCACGGAGACCTGGATGAACGCCTCTTCGGCCCCAGACATCGCCACTGCCATCCCCGAAGGCTACAAGATTTCCAGAAAAGACTGCACCAACCAAGTAGGAGGAGGTATCGCCATCGTCTTCAAAGACTCCATCAGCGTCACCACCTCCACCGAAGACACCCCTCTCGCCGCTGAACATCTGCATTTCCAGATTCGCACCGACCCCAGGACCACCCTCAGAGGATCCCTCGTCTACCGTCCCCCCAGACCGCGCGCCCCTTTCAGCGACTCCATCGCCAACTTCGTCTCCCCGCACGCCCTCGCCTCGCCGGACTACATCCTCCTAGGCGACCTCAACTTCCATCTGGAACAAAACAACGACCCCAACACCACCGCCCTGCTCGACAACCTCGCCAACCTCGGCCTCAAGCAACTGGTGAACACCGCCACCCACATCGCCGGACACACGCTTGACCCTATCTTCTCCGCCAGCAAACACGTCTCCTTCAGCCACGCCTCCGCTCTACACTGGACCGACCACAGCTGTGTCCATTTCACATTCCGACGCGAGACACGCCACCTCCGCACTCAACCCATCCCTCGTCGACAGTGGAACAAAATCCCCGAAGAGCAACTCCTCTCCGCACTCGCCATCAACCAAACTACCCTCACCACCGACCCCAACGACGCAGCCCTCAGCCTCTCGAACTGGATCTCCAACTGCGCAGACAACCTTGCTCCCCTCAGACACACGCATCAACAGGCCATCACCAAAAAAAACTCTCTGGTTCTCTGACACCCGTAAAGAATCGAAGAAAACTTGTCGCGCTCTCGAGAAGGCCTGGCGCAAGGACCACACCGCCGACAACATGACCGCCCTCAAAAACGCAACCCGCGAACACCACCACCTGATCCGCGGAGCCAAAAGGAACTTTTTCACCGACAGACTGGACAAAAACAGCCACAACAGCAGAGAACTTTTCAGCATTGTCAAAGAGTTCTCCAACCCCAACGCCAACGCCGTCACACCCTCACAAGACTTGTGCAACTCCCTCGCCACCTTCTTCTATCGCAAGATCAGCGACCTCCACGACAGCTTCGGACACCAGACCCAACCAAGCATCACCGAACCCACACCCCCGGCCATCACCCTCAACGCCTGGACCCACATCAACACTGAAGAAACCAAAACCACCATGAACTCTATCCACTCCGGCGCCCCATCGGACCCCTGCCCTCACTTCATCTTCAATAAAGCCGACGACATCATCGCCCCGCACCTCCAGGCCGTCATCAACTCTTCATTTTCTTCTGCTACCTTCCCCGAAAGCTGGAAACACGCCGAAGTCAACACCCTACTAAAGAAACCTACGGCTGATCCTAGCGACCTGAAAAACTTCCGCCCCATCTCGCTCCTCCCCTTCCCTGCCAAGGTAATAGAGAAGAACGTCAACAAACAGCTTACCACCTTCCTGGAAGACAACAACCTGCTCGACCCTTCACAAACCGGATTCCGAACCAACCACAGCACTGAAACCGCCCTCATCTCAGTCACAGACGACATCAGAACCCTGATGGACAACGGTGAAACAGTCGCCCTCATTCTCCTCGACCTCTCGGCGGCCTTCAACACCGTCTGTCACCGCACCCTAATAACCCGCCTCCGCTCCACCGGGATCCAAGGCCAGGCCCTGGACTGGATCGCCTCCTTCCTCTCAAACCGCTCTCAAAGAGTTTACCTCCCACCGTTTCGCTCAGACCCCACCGAGATCATCTGCGGCGTACCTCAAGGCTCTTCGCTCAGCCCGACACTCTTCAATGTCTACATGAGCCCCCTCGCCGACATCGTACGCAAGTACGACATCATCATCACCTCTTACGCCGACGACACACAACTTATACTCTCCCTCACCAAGGACCCTGCCAGCGCCAAGACCAACCTACAAGAGGGCATGAAGGACGTCGCAGACTGGATGAGGCTCAGCCGCCTAAAGCTGAACTCTGACAAATCGGAAGTCCTCATCCTCGGCAACACCCCGCCCGCTTGGGATGACTCCTGGTGGCCCACGGCCCCTGGTACCGCACCGACCCCCTCAGACCACGCCCGCAACCTCGGTTTCATCTTGGACCCTCTTCTCACCATGACCAAGCAAGTCAACGCCATGTCCTCCGCCTGCTTCCTCACCCTCTGCATGCTCCGCAAGATCTTCCGCTGGATCCCCGCCGACACTAGAAAAACCGTGACCCACACCCTCGTCACGAGCCACCTGGACTACAGCAACACCCTCTATGCTGGGACCACCGCTAAACTCCAAAAACGCCTGCAACGTATTCAAAACGCTTCGGCCCACCTCATCCTCGACGTACCCCGCAACAGCCACATCTCCGCACACCTGAGACACCTGCATTGGCTCCCATTCAGCAAAAGGATCACCTTCCGACTTCTCACCCACGCACACAAAGCCCTCCACAACAAGGGACCGGAATACCTCAACCGTCGCCTCAGCTTCTACACCCCCACCCATCTCCTCCGTTCCTCTGGCCTCGCGCTCGCTGCCGTCCCTCGCATCCGCCGCTCCACGGCGGGTGGGAGGTCCTTCTCCTTCCTGGCAGCCAAGACCTGGAACACCCTCCCCACCAGCCTCAGGACCACCCAGGACCACTCCGCATTCCGGAGACTCCTCAAGACCTGGCTTTTCGAGCAGCAGTAACTCCCCCTTCCCCCTAGCGCCTTGGGACCCACACGGGTGAGTAGCGCGCTTTATAAATGTTAATGATTTGATTTGATTTGATTTGATTTATGGGAGTGTACGTGTTTTGTGCTCTCCCTCATGTGCTCTTATGCTTTACCTTCATCTGGCCTCACCCCCTCCTCCGTTGCTTTCCTACCCCTTGTGGTCTCAAAGAAATGTATTATGTATTTTTGGAGGAACTGGCAGCTCCCATTTGCTTCAGCGCTACTCCACAGTACAAAAAGGGCGTTGTTCCTCCCTCTCCTGGGCCCACTTGATGTTGCTTCCCTCAACCCTATCTGAACCCTCTCCCCCGCCTTTGCCATTCTTTAACTATATTGTTTACATTTTTTTGTGAAGGCTGGCAGCAGCCTTTGTTGCTGGTCCGCTTCACATTGCGAAAACGCATATTCTCACTAATCAAACGCATTTTGTAATATTTTCTGATGCAATTTGCATCCACCATCTTGGATCAGCAAAGATAAAACCTGCATAATTCCGTGGGTGCGCCCACTTGTGATGTAAGCGCACACATGAAATGGCACAGCAGCCAGCAGCAGTCACAACATGGCGTCTGTGCTGTATTTTTGCTCTTTTGGTTTTTCGCTGTTACTACACAGTAATAGCAAACCCAGTAAGTCCACAAGGTGCCAAGTATTAGCTTTGCAGTGATTGCGTTTTGTTGATCACCAAAAAACGTCTCCAATTGTGTTAGTAATGATTTACGTTATTTTAATTAGGTCATAACAGTGACAGACATATACAAGATAAAGTTACAATTTTTCTTCCAAAGGCATGCCTTACAAATGAGGATTTTCCACACTCTAAAAAACACATATTCAAGAGACAAGGATATTTCTGAAATTTTACATATCTTTCGTTTTCCTTTTTCTTCACAAAGAAACATTTTTCTGCTTGCATACTTAATTCCCTTCACAACCCCTTAGAAAGGTGGTTGCTCTGTGCACTTTCCCATACCTTTTTTAAACAATACTTTATTGATTTTATTTTTAAGGTTCAAATACAGCACAGATTTAGAACCTATCATTTTCTAACTCGGTATCGGTTGTCATAAAAGAGTTGCATACACAAATCACAATTGTCTCGTTACAATAATAGAAGCAATCATCATTCATATTGTTAGTATGTAATCAGGGTCCATATGTGTACAGCAAGTGGGAAACAATGGGCCTTTCCCAACTTTGAGAGTTATGATTCAGTTACACTGTCTCAAATTCGTCAACTGGTAGTTATACCCAAAACGAATCAACAATTCTGCTTCATATATATATTTTTTACTGAAATGATAAAACAGTATATGGATGTGTGTTTAGATCCATTCATGACTGTACTGGAAGCTGTAGTATTCTGCGGGACACATTCTAGAGTTTCCACCAGCCCCTCAGGTGAGGGATGGCTTCCACACTCACCCCACACCCATCCATCACAGGCGTCACCAGTCAGGTGACCCTGGGAATAAAAGGGTCCAGGCGCATGTGCCATGGGCCAGTTACCAGTACTATAACCATGTGTTTGTGTGGTTATTTATACCGCATGTGGGCCTAGAGCCCAATACTTCATAGGGGCCAAGACTACATTGCCCACAACTGCCTGCACAGGTGGACTAGGAGGAGATGGCGGCCACAGTGCTGTAAAAAGAATTTGAGACCCCCTGTGTGGGATGCACTTTTTTGTTTGGCGCTGTTGGTGACAGTTTTAGAGGTCCAAACTACTATATTTATGACACCCTGCGCATGTGAACTAGGAGAAGGGATACAGCACTATATAGCGCATTTCAGACTTACAGTGCACAGGTCGCATTTGTTTGTTTGGACCCATTGGTGACTGTTTTGGGGGCAAACAAGATTTCGTTACCCAGAATACCCTGCACAGATGGAGGAAGAGTAGGAAAGGGGAACAGTGCGTTTCAGACATCCGCTGTGCAGGACACGCCAGAGCTGTACCTGGCGAAGTCTGGGCCCATCTGGGTCTGTCAGTTGTCAGACGAGGCCGGGCATTCCTCTTTAGCTCTGAAGAACGTCGAGCAGAAGGCAGCTGCTAATTCTAATTCATCTTCCACTTCCAAGGGCTCTACTATTGATTGCTTTTTGGACAAGCAGTTGGCATCATCTCTAAGGAGATAGAAATGGCTGAGATGTATCTTTCTTTGGATGGTCCTATTCTATTTAGTAGTTTCATTTGCTTGTACCTGGTGTAGCCTCTTGATCGAGTGCGATCTCGGTGCGCTGACAATAATGCTCTTCTTTTCCTAACTCCATTGAGCCTATGGCAAAGCGTAAGAAGACAGGTGCTCGTTCCCCCAAACATCTGAACAAAAGTATGAATACACATCTGGAGCAGATGTTTGCAACTTTGACGGAGAGCTCATTGACTTTCTATATTCAAAAATTGATTGTCTGTTAAAAGAAAGTCTATAGCCAATAAATAATAGGCTGCAGTGTTCTGAGAAATTGTTAATGTAACTAAATATCCTATTGCTTTCTTAAATTCAAATTTGTTATTAAATAATAGACAAAAAAGCAGTAGAACAATAAGGTAGGAAACAAAATGTTGAAGGATCAGGGTGGGAGGGATGCCCTCTGGCATATATGTACGGACAATGGTAATGATTATATTGTCAGCAATATAGAAGATGTGGACAATAACTTATAAAACAACATCAATCAATATGGACGTCGAAATGTACAAATAAATGACATTATACTTGAAATACTTTTAAAATAAAGGGGTGGTAGGAAGACAGGAGTGGAGAGGATAGAAAGCAGGAATTTACATGTACTCTTTGGAAGGTAGTTCCAAGGTAGTTAACTGGAAATTGTATATCTTTCAGGCAAGGTAGATTGACGAATTAAGTTTCAAAAGGAAGGAGGGAAGGTCAGGTAGATGAATTTGGGATATATTCCTTGATTTCACTTTTAATTTCAGAAAATTAAAAAACTCGATATTAATTAAGTTGAATGTAGAATGGATTACTTAGAAGGGTTTGGGGAATGACAGGGACAAAGATCTTTTAAGAGGTTGATCCCTGGTTTTGCCCAAAGTTCTCAGAAAATGGAGTGTGAGACTATCTTTATGTATTTATTGTCCCAGAGAAAGGTAGATTTTGTTTTGTAATTTATACACCATTCTACGGTCTAGTATTGTCAAGGCTTCCCTAGTGTGCAAGATAATGGACGGGGGTGGGAAACGTTCAATAGCTGAGGATTCTGAATGGTTAAAGTGGAAGATAAAAGGATTGGGAATAAGGTACTCCATACAATTTGGAGCCAGCAGGGTGTGTTTGAGGATGAACGGTGGAACCGTTAGGTCCTTTGGTGGTAGCATAAAAAGGCAGTTTTGTTATTTGTAGAAGTCCAGAAATGTTATGCCTCCATCAGATTATGGGGGTTTACGCTTTGGCATAGCAGTTCTCGTTTTTTCTCCTTCCATTAAAAATTAGAGATCAAACAATCAACAGATTTGAAAAAAAACTGTGAGAGAACTGGAGGGGTAACATGCTGGTTCGAAAATTTACCAGGGGACTAATCATCATTTTCATTACTACCTCATCAGGTATATTTTTGGGAGACCAGTTTAATAGGAGTGTTTTAAATTGTATTGAGGCAGTGTTTTAATTAATTGCCAATGTGTCCATCGTGTCCTTTCCCAAGATTCCCAAGTATTTTATGGACTTGTTTTGCCACTTCAGACCTAGAGACCGAGTCACAGCACTCTGACAGTACAAATTCAGAGGGAAAACCTGAATTTTATATTTTTTGAGTGAATATCAAGAAACCTGCAGGAACTCCTGTGTAGTTGACCTGATGACTGGAAGTGCCAGTCAGCATTTTCAGTGAAAGTAAGGATGTAATCTGCATATGCAGCAGATTTGTATGGTGTGAGAGGCATCAGAAAATGGAGGGACGCTGATGTATTGTTAGAAAAAAGTTTTATTGATTGGACATATGATAATATCAGTCTTTTAGATTGTCTTTGATGGCCTTTTGTTCTTTTCCTTCTTTATCTGGGCCTTCATGGGTTTTCTTCTTCTCTCTTTCGTTCCCCACGGTCCACTCAGGAGGAGCATGTAAAAGAAAGAAGAACACAGGTATTGGGTAAGTAGTTCTCCCTTCTTTTCTCTTTTCAGCCTCCCCCCCCCTTTTGTCCCTTTTCTTCCTTCTTTGTGTGAACAGACTCTTTCTTTATCCTTTTCTTTTTTTCTTTCTCTCCTTTTTTCTTTTTCTTTTACTAGTACCTCCTTTTCCTGCTTCTCTTCTGTCTTTCCTTTAGTTCTTCTCACTGGTTCCTTCCTTCTTTTCTCTTCTTTCCCTTTTCCTATCTGTCTTCTTTCTCACTCTCTTTTCTCTTCTTTCCCTTTTCCTCTCTCTCTTCTCTCTCTCTCCTTTTGGCTAAATGGGGTATTTGTTCTCTTTATCTGGCTTTTCTACGTGTTCTAGCAGACTGTGTAGTTGCAGTATGTTTATTTTGTCTTGTAGTTTAAGTTCGACACTAAAAAAATTGTTTTCTTCCTCCTACTCAATAGTACCACCTAACTGAACCTGAGTTGTGCCATAATAATAATATAAAAAAATAAACCATTACTTTAACCAATTTCCTGCCGCTATGATCGAGTTCAGGGTGGTTTTTACAATCCGCGCGCTCATAAAGGAAAACAGTTTGGAGGCTCCAGGAGCAAAACACAGGTGTCTAGGGTTGTTGGCCGTGTTGTTTCAAAACTCAGCTCCCAAACCCCTCAGTCACAGAGAAAAAACAAATAAAGAAATTGAACTCGTTGTAAGTGGGGAGAAACTAAACATACCAAAACAAAAACTGAACCAAACCTGCAAAACCCACTGTTCTCGACCTCTCCCCCTGCTATCTTCCCCCTCCCGTACCTGGTGTGGCCACGCTCTCCAGAGTGTGGCCGGATTCAGCGCAGGCTTCCTCCTGGGCACCTGTTTACTGAGACGTCAGCTGGCCGCGTTTCTCTGGGATGGCGTTGGCGGGTCTTCGGGATCCCTCCTCTGCTTCCGGCCGTGTTCCTCTCGTACGATGGCTGGGGACTTTAACCCCTTCGCTGCCAGGCCTTTTCCCCCTCCTGTGCCGGCCTTTTTTTTGGCTATTTGGGGCAGTTCGCGCTTAGGCCGTCATAACTTTTTGTCCACATAAGCTAGCCAAGCCAAATTTGCGTCCTTTTTTTCCAACATCCTAGAGATTCTAGAGGTACCCAGACTTTGTGGGTTCCCCTGAAGGAGGCCAAGAAAGTAGCCAAAATACAGTGAGAATTTCATTTTTTTTTTTAAAAATGGGAAAAAGTGGCTGCAGAAGAAGGCTTGTGGTTTTTCCCCTGAAAATGGCATCAACAAAGGGTTTGTGGTGCTAAAATTGCCAGCTTCCCAGCTTTCAGGAAAAGGCAGACTTGACTCAGAAAACCCAAGTTTTCAACACAAATTTGGCATTTTACTGGGACATACCCCATTTTTACAATTTTTTGTGCTTTCAGCCTCCTTCCAGTCAGTGACAGAAATGGGCATGAGACCAATGCTGGATCCCAGAAACATAAACATCTCTACAAAATTCTGAATTCAGCAAGGGGTAATTTGTGTAGATCCTACAAGGGTTTCCTACAGAAAATAACAACTGAAAAAGAAAAATATTGAGGTGAAAAAAACAGCACTTTTTCTCTACGTTTTACTCTGTAACTTTTTCTTGCAATGTCAGATGTTTTAAAGTAATATACCGTTACGTCTGCTGGACTCTTCTGGTTGCGGGGATATATAGGGCTTGTAGGTTCATCAAGAACCCTAGGTACCCAGAGCCAATAAATGAGCTGCACCCTGCAGTGCGTTTTCATTCTATACCGGGTATAAAGCAATTCATTTGCTGAAATATAAAGAGTGAAAAATAGCTATCAAGAAAACCTTTGTATTTCCAAAATGGGCACAAGATAAGGTGTTGAGGAGCAGTGGTTATTTGCACATCTCTGAATTCGGGGTGACCATACTAGCATTTGAATTACAGGGCATTTCTCAAATAGACGTCTTTTTTACACACTCTCTTATATTTGGAAGGAAAAAATGTAGAGAAAGACAAGGGGCAATAACACTTGTTTTTCTATTCTATGTTCCCCCAATTATCCTGATAAAAATGATACCTCACTTGTGTGGTTAGGCCTAGCGCCCGCGAAAGGAAATGCCCCAAAACACAACCTGGACACATCACATTTTTTTACAGAAAACAGAGGTGTTTTTTGCAAAGTGCCTACCTGTAGATTTTGGCCTCTAGCTCAGCCGGCACCTAGGGAAACCTACCAAACCTGTGCATTTTTAAAAACTAGAGACCTAGGGGAATCCAAGATGGGGTGACTTGTGGGGCTCTGACCAGGTTCTGTTACCCAGAATCCTTTGCAAACCTCAAAATTTGGCTAAACAAACACGTTTTCCTCACATTTCGGTGACAGAAAGTTCTGGAATCTGAGAGGAGCCACAAATTTCCTTCCACCCAGCGTTCCCCCAAGTCTCCCGATAAAAATGATACCTCACTTGTGTGGGTAGGCCTAGCGCCCGTGGCAGGAAATGCCCCAAAACACAACGTGGACACATCAATTTTTTTTAAAGAAAACAGAGGTGTTTTTTGCAAAGTGCCTACCTGTAGATTTTGGCCTCTAGCTCAGCTGGCCCCAGGGGGAGCAGAAATGGCCTAAAATAAATTTGCCCCCCCCAACCCGCCCCCGGGAGCGACCCGCTCCCCTTGCGTGACATTGGCGCAAAATAAAAAATCCCCGGTGCCTAGTGGCTTCTGCCTCCTTGGGGGCAGATTGACCTAAAATCGGCCGATCTGCACCCAAGGGGGGCAGAAATGGTCCAAATACAATTTGCCCGCCAGAGGAGCGACCCTTGCCTAATGGGTCGCTCCCCAACCCTTAAAAAAAACAAACAAAAAAAAACACAAAACAAATTTTTGCCCTGGCGCCTAGAGGTTTCTGCCCCCCCTGGGGGCAGATCGGCCTAATAACAATAAGGCCCCTTGCCCAAGGGGTCACTCCCTTATGCCACTTTAAAAAATAAAAAATAAAATCCCTGGTGTCTAGTGGGCGTTTCAAAAGCCGGATTGCTTTGCAATCCGGCTTTTGAAACGCAGAGACTTCAAAGGGAAGGAAATAACTTTCCTTTCCTTTGAAGCCTCTCTCGGCCTCCCCCACGTGATCAGAAGAGAAATGCAAAGCATTTCTCTTCCGATCGCGATGGGAGGAGGCCCTGTGACAAATCAGCGTGCAATCTCGTGCTGACGTCACAGGGGGGGTGGGGGGGTCGGGGTGGAAGGGGAAGGGCTTCCCCTTCCATCTCTGCCTTGGGAGGGTGGGTGGGAGCACAGGGGGGGAGTTCACCTCGTCCAGGGCACAGTAGGGGTTAAAAAGCCCCGTGGCTCTGTTCTCCGCGGGGTTGCCGGAATCTCCCAGAAGAGCTTCCGGGTCAGGACGGTAGTCACCAGAAGGCCCCCCAGGGGCCTCCCTCACACTGAGATGTGTCCCCTGGGCACCGAGGGGCGGCTTCGGAGGAAGACGCCCCATCACATATTGGCTGGAAGAAAAGGTGATACCAGCTATCAATGGCTTAGATGTAATCAGAATGAAAAGAGGCTTTATAGAAAGCAGAAACAGCAGAGAAGAAAGAGAGCAACCTCCCCTGGTGCCACGAAGGACAAAAGGTTAGGAAACAAATTCTTTGACTTTAACAGAGGCTGATGGATCATAGTATAAAGCATTAAGCATGTTAGAAAACTGATCAACCAATTTGAATAGACTGAGAACCGATTGTAAAAAACACCACAAGACTCTGTCGAAAGCCTTTTTGATATCCAGAGAAATACCCGCCAACGAGGAGGATAGGCTTTTTGCCCTTTCAAAGGCATGACAGAAAGTCTGGATGTTATCATATACCATTCTTTTCTTTAAGAAACTCGCCTGGGAGGGATGTACTCAAATGTGTATAACCTTCTCTAATATGTGTGCAAAAAATGATGCATACATTTTGTATTCAATGTTTAACATCAAGCAGATCCTTCCCAACTTTAGAGATGACTACAGTCGTAGCATTGGCAGCAGTGATTGCCACTTCGCCAGGCACGGAGAAGTGAGTGAACAGATTAAGTAGGGGGTTCAGAGCATATCTTGGTACTCTGTGTAGAATCTAGTAATTAACCCATCTGGGTCAGGGTCTTTCCCCCATTTCAGAGAATGGATGGCATCAATGAGCTCTTCAGAGGAGATAGATTTATTTTAAGTATTGGCAAGAGTAATCATCAAGCACTGGGAGAGAAATTATGTCTAAGTAAGCTTCACAATCAGCAGGTGTGGTAACAGCTTCAGCGGTGTACTGATAATTATGAAAGATTTAAAAGCATCTGTTGGAGGTTATGAGACCAGAAGGAGTCTTCATGGAAGGAACATTAGATTTAGTATTTGTATATTTTAGGTAGTTAGCAAGGGAGCAGCCAGTTTTGTTTGTATTACTAGACTTCTTAGCTTTATTACATTTTAAGCACCTGAGGGCTTTTTTGCTTAGCAAATGATTATATTCATATTGAAGTTTTTAAGTGAAGGGAGGTAGTCTGAGCCTTTAGTGTGGTTGAGTTTGTCTTCTAGATGTTTGAGTTACGACTCTAGTTCATCAAGCCTTCTATTATCCTGTTTGTTTTCGCCTGCCATGAGATGTGTCATAGTACCCCTAAGACACGCTTTGAGTGACCCCCAAAAGATTTCTGGGAAAAAGTATTGAATGTTGTTTTCTTTGATAAAATTACTGATCAGTGTGTATGCTCTGTTTTAAGTTATGGTCTTCAACAAGACAGTCTTTCATCTTCCAAGATTTTGGAGAAGAAAATACCCCATTTAGAGAAATATCCAGAAATACATGTCCATGGTCTGAGACCAACATTGGTTCTATAATGGTGTTAGAAACATATTTCAAAAGGTACAATTCGAGATAGGGTGTCATGAGGGTTGGAAAAAAAAGTAAAGTCAAACCATTGTCTTTTGTGTGAAAGAGGGTCAAAGGATCCGTGAGTGGAAGAGATTTAAATAAGTTAGTCATGCTAGAATGTGATTATTGGGCTAATAATTTTGTTTTAGAAATACTGTCTAAATTGCTATCTAAGTGAAGATTAAAATCACCACCTAATACAATGCCAGCATTAGAGGGTAGATCAGCAATAGAATTATGAAGTGAGGTCCAAATTGTTGGGACATCTTTTGCTAGGGTGTAAATATTGCTTATATAAATTTTGGTATCTGCAATTTAAACAGGAATAATAATAACCAACCTACCCTCTTTATCCTGAGAAACCAATACGGTAGAGAGGTTTAATTTTCAAGTTATTAGAGATATTACTCTGTTCTTTTTACTTTAGGCTGGTGAAAAGCAGTGGTCAGATAGCCAATGATAATTAATTTTCACTGATCTTTTCTTTAATCTTTTTTCTTGTAGGAGTATAATATCTCCTTTTAATTTATGGAAGTAGTTAATAATCTCTTTTCATCCCCCCGAGTGATTTATCCCCTTGGTATGCAAGGAGCGTATTTTAATGTTAGCAGTGGCTGGGGGCATCAGGAGTATAAACAAACATAATGAAAACGTGGAGTAATAAAAGGACAAAGAAATCAAGCCTTCATAGCTAACATGAAAGAAAGAGAAGAAGAGAGAGTGTAAAAAGGAGAGGGGACATAATGAGCCAACATAAAACCTAAACAATAAGACAAACCACCCAATCCCACCCACTAGAGCCCTAGAGCTCATAATAACCAACCAATGGAAGTACAGAGAAAAGAGAGGAACAGGGGAGGAAGTGCCAGAGGACTGCAGCAGCAGATGCTGAACAGAAAGACGGAACATTGTCGTGAAAACCATTGTTTGAGGAGCGTCAAAGAGAAGCGATAAGAAATAGGTGATAGTATTAAAGAGGAGCCCAGAGAGGCGCAGTGGTTGGCTAAATGAGGAGACCATGTGAGAAGAAAAGAAAACAATATAAACTAAGATGACATAACGTACAATATGATAAACAATTCAACTCAGCAACATAGTGATACTTTAAGGTGACCAAAGCAACCTAGACAAAGCAGGCTATATCTGTATTGCAACAACAGAGCAACCTACTGTCAGGGCCACTGGAATTATGTGATTTTGCAGCAGTGACGATTTTCGCATGAATATAAATTTGCTGCATTTGCCACATAATCCATCATCTGACACATAATCTGGTGATTTTAACAAAAAAATAGTTTCTATCTTAAAAGGTTCAGTATTTACAAAAAAATGCAGCAACACGTGTTGCTGTGCAGTGCAAGGCCCTTTGCAAAGCTTGAATGGTCACTTTTTTGTTGCTTGTTGCTATATTTGGGTGTTAAACTGGTACTAATAGGGTGCAACCCAATGTTCATACAGTGTTACCAAGTAAAAAAATGATGAAATAATGAAGTTATGCTATTGCAAAATGTACCACATTATGCTGCATAATTTGACTTTTCTTGCCGCATAATTTACTCATAATTCCAGTGGCCCTGCCTACTATATATATATAAAAGTACTTGGCAATTGAAATAATCCTATGCACCTAAGAGTTGAGATACACCTAACATCACACCATACACAGAACAAATGGGAATATATGGCACCAAGTGACAGAGTGACACAGAGATGGTGTGGAAGAGACTGCAGTATTAAATTATAATACAACCATAGATACAGAGTCTGTTATTACTAATTAGTGATTTAAAATAAGCAGGTTGAAAAGTAAGTGTAAGAAAAACTAAAACGCATGTAGAAACATTTATCACGATGGTGCAAAGATATTGTTTGCTGGTGGAGTTAACCTTAAAATTGAATCAGTATAAAATTCCAGATCATCCTTAAAAGCACAAGTTAGAGACGTGAGATAAACAGGTTGGATATTAAGAGTCATAATGAGAGATTAGTATACATGTAGAAAACATATATCAAGGTGTTGTAAAGGTATTGATGATGGGTGGAATTAACAACTCTGAAATTAAGTCAAAAAGAACAATAGTGCCATAATTATAGTAGCACATGGATATGAGAGTCTATCTCGAGCAAAATACAACAGTGAATAGCAGTATTAAAACATTAGTGAGAAATAGCTGAGAGACAAAAGTGGGACAAAGATATCACAAGTGTACTGCACTGAACCATTCAAGACACAAACATAAGACAAAGTGTAGGCCGCTGACACCTAGCAGTAAGTATCCAAAACCATGCAACCAACAATAAATAAAAAGCGCAGTGAGTCAGTTGCAATTGTCTGAATTACAACTAACCTTGCTGAGTGAGGAAACACCTCAAACACACAAAGACATATACATCACAGGAGAAACACAAACATGTTCCCATCAACAGACACACCTACATCAATTTTACAGCTATAAGTTACAGGGAGCAGATAATCAACAAAAACTAACAGCCATATAGTAGAAATGAGTAACAGTATACAATAGAAGCTGTTCAAATGAACATATCTGAGTGATCTACTGTGTATAGGAATGATGCTAGACCCGCAGCTTCACTGGGGATTCTTGCCTTTCCATTGAAAACAAGTTTGAATCTGGAAGGACCTATAAAATGGAATGGAAATGAAAGTTTACATAGCGTGGTGCAAAGGGCTAGGAAACAATTCCGGGATTGAACAGTCCCTCGTGTGTGTAATCCTGTACAATAGATATTTTACATCCTTCCCAAGTCACATTCTCTATCTTTTTCATTTGTGAGATAATTTCTTCAGAATGTCTGAATAACAGTGTCTTGAAAATGAAGCATCTTGGAGGGGTGGATATATGATTCTGGTTATGTGGATGTTAAACAGAGGTGATATGATGTGCAGGCTGAATTTCAAAGGCTCTAGAAAAAGTGATCCCATAAACAGTAGGTAGCCAAGATTCCAAAACCTCGACCCAGGAGTTGGCCTAATCATCGGACACCTCCAGAAGGCCAGAAATATGGAGATTGTTTCTGAGATTACGATCTTCAAGCTCTGTGACTTCCCTTGAAAGAGAAATTATTTTGGTGTAACCAGCATCTGAGGATTTTTCCAGTGAAGGACAGTGGTCCTCAGCTTTACCAACCAGGTTCTCAACTTCAAGACTTCTGGGTGGACAGGCTTTGATGTCTTTCCTAATTCCTTGGAAATCTTTCTCCATCATATTCATGTTGGTTTTAGTGCTTTGAGCTAAATCACGTAGAGCAGGAAGTCTCTGAAGAACTGAAGTTAATGATACATTTTGATCTATTTTGGGTTTTGTGAGAAAGTAGCCTCTTTCTAGCCTTGTTACCCCCACTTTTGGCCTGTTTGTGAGCATATGTCAGGATGTTTTCACTGTCTCACTGGGATCCTGCTAGCCAGGGCCCAGTGCTCATAGTGAAAACCCTATGTTGTCAGTATGTTTGCTATGTGTCACTTGGACCCTGCTAGCCAGGACCCCAGTGCTCATAAGTTTGGGGCCTATATGTGTTCCCTGTGTGATGCCTAACTGTATCACTGAGGCTCTGGTAACCAGATCCTCAGTGGTTATGCTGTCTCTGCTTTCCAAATTTGTCACTAACAGGCTAGTGACTACATTTACCAATTCACATTGGCATACTGGTACACCCATATAATTCCCTAGTATATGGTACTGAGATACCCAGGGTATTGGGGTTCCAGGAGATCCCTATGGGCTGCAGCATTTCTTTTGCCACCCATAGGGAGCTTTAACAATTCTTACACAGGCCTGCCAGTGCAGCCTGCGTGAAATAACGTCCACGCTATTTCACAGCCATTTACCACTGCACTTAAGTAACTTAAAGTCACCTATATGTCTAACCTTCACCTGGTGAAAGTTGGGTGCAAAGTTACTTAGTGTGTGGGCACCCTGGCACTAGCCAAGGTGCCTCCACATCGTTTCCCCGGACTTTGTGAGTGCGGGGACACCATTACACGTGTGCATTATACATAGGTCACTACCTATGTATAGCATCACAATGGTAACTCCGAACATGGCTATGTAACATGTCTAAGATCATGGAATTGTCACCCCAATGCCATTCTGGCATTGAGGGACAATTCCATGATCCCCCGGGTCTCTAACATAGTACCCGGGTACTGCCAAACTGCCTTTCCGGGGTCTCCACTGCAGCTGCTGCTGCTGCCAATCCCTCAGACAGGTTTCTGCCCTCCTGGGGTCCAGGCAGCCCTGGCCCAGGAAGGCAGAACAAAGGATTTCCTCTGAGAGAGGGTGTTACACCCTCTCCCTTTGGAAATAGGTGTCAGGGCTGGGGAGGAGTAGCCTCCCCCAGCCTCTGGAAATGCTTTCATGGGCACAGATGGTGCCATCTCTGCATAAGCCAGTCTACACTGGTTTAGGGATCCCCCAGCCCTGCTCTGGCATGAAACTGGACAAAGGAAAGGGGAGTGACCACTCCTCTGGCCTGCACCTCCCACCTACCTTTCAGGGTCTTGGGTTGGGCTATTTTTCTAACCCTCAATGTTTTCTTACAGTTCCAGCGACCCTCTACAAGCTCACATAGGTTTGGGGTCCATTCGTGGTTCGCATTCCACTTTTGGAGTATATGGTTTGTGTTGCCCCTATACCTTTGTGCTCCTATTGCAATCTACTGTAACTTTACAGTGCTTGCATTACTTTTCTTGCTATTACCTGAATAATTTTGGTTTGTGTACATATATCTTGTGTATATATCTTATCCTCAGACTGAGGGTACTCACTGAGATACTTTTGGTATATTGTCATAAAAATAAAGTACCTTTATTTTTAGTACTTCTGTGTATTGTGTTTTTTTATGATATTGTGCATATGACACCAGTGCTATAGTAGGAGCTTTACATGTCTCCAAGTTCAGCCTAAGCTACTCTGCCATAGCTACCTTCTATCAGCCTTAGCTGCTAGAGACACCTCTTCTACACTAATAAGGGATAACTGGACCTGGCACAAGGTGTAAGTACCTCTGGTACCCACTACAAGCCAGGCCAGCCTCCTACAGGTTTGACTGGCAAGTCGGTAAGAGGTGGAACATGTTTAGCTCTATATGGTCAGCCTTGATAACAATGAGTGATTTTCAGGAACACCTTTATTCGAGTGGAAGAAATATCAAAAGGTGTAAGTTGGAAGAGAGTATTGGGAAGATTGATATGATGCAACAAGCACCCTGAGAAATAAGAAATCACCGGTGATGATGCAGAAACACATGCACAGCCGAACAGCAATTAGCAGAGGCAGCAAGATCAAATGCCTTCTTAAGCTCTTTAATTAAGTGCTGCTGAGACAAAAGCACACCGAGCAAGTAGTCTGAAGAACACAAGTAAGAGAGGCATGAATAATATCTGTTAGAGAGATTTAAGTATTATCATAGGTGCTTGTCTGGCAGTGGGTGTGACCAGCAACATAAGTAACACATAAAATTGCCACAACAGCAAAGCATGGAGATTTGAAGCAATCAGGAACTAGAGCAGAGAATGATCACTGGAAAGTAGAAAAATGGAACTTTACAGCTTGCTGCCATCTTAGCAGTGTGCCTGACAGTGCCTGGCCAAATAAATGGATGACAAAGGGGTATATAGTGATAAAAAGTAAAAGTTATGAATAAGGAAGGATCAAGTAGAAATATACTTGCAATTGCGATGCAAGATTAGTGAAGCACACTAAGCATTCAACAGTATGACCATTTCCCATTGAAAGGAGCGTTGGCAAAATACAAGATTATTTGCTAGTCTTGGCTTGTAGTTAAAGCTAGTGAATGAATATAAAATGCTCTGTCTGGGCAGAGAACCAAAGATTCAAGTATGGAACATTAGGCAGAGAGCACTCCTTACGGCATTAAGAGCGCCAATTGCATGTAGTGGGACTGACTGCACAGGTCTGACAGCTCAGATGGGAGTAGGGTGGATGCTCTCTGGGAAGAGGGAACCCCATGTGCCTGCTCCCATTCCAGAGACTAGAAGGTGCACATAGAAGAAGGTGGATTAAAGAAACAGGGCGATCCGCAAGTTGGCACGTGACATAAGCGACAGCCCCGGCAGCAAGTCCCTACTTTTGAGGTTTCAAGATACAGGTCCGACCTGGTAAAGGTTCAGGTTTCTCATGGCATCGGCAGGAACACTGTAATCAGGTGACCATTTTTCTTGGGTGCAATCCATGCCTCCCCCAAGTATCCTACTTCTTTACCTCACTAATCCTTGTTACTTATGCTTTCCTGGCAGCAACTGCTTTGGCTGATAATACTCAAATGATGATATCTGTTCCATCTAGTGCTGATGCTGAGAACCCAGCTATATTTCATATGAATGACAGTTCTGGTTTAGTCTCTATTTTATTCAACCAGTTCCCAGCTTCACGAGTTCTGGATGTAAGGCCGTTGATGTTTTTCCTAATTCCTTGGATATTTTTGTTGGTTTTAGTGCTTTGAGTCAAATCCCGTAGAGCAGGACTGTAAGGAAATGCCTCCTTGGCATGGTTACCCCCTGACTTTTTGCCTTTGCTGATGCTATGTTTTGATTTGAAAGTGTGCTGAGGCCTGCCAACCAGGCCCCAGCATCAGTGTTCTTTCCCTAACCTGTAATTTTGTTTTCACAATTGGCACACCCTTGCATCCAGGTAAGTCCCTTGTAACTGGTACCCCTGGTACCAAGGGCCCTGATGCCAGGGAAGGTCTCTAAGGGCTGCAGCATATCTTATGCCACCCTGGGGACCCCTCACTCAGCACAGACACACTGCTTACCAGCTTGTGTGTGCTGGTGAGGACAAAACGAGTAAGTCGACATGGCATTCCCCTCAGGGTGCCATGCCAACCTCACACTGCCTATGCAGTATAGATAAGTCACCCCTCTAGCAGGCCTTACAGCCCTAAGGCAGGGTGCACTATACCATGGGTGAGGGCAACAGTGCATGAGCACTGTGCCCCTACAGTGTCTAAGCCAAACCTTAGACATTGTAAGTGCAGGGTAGCCATAAGAGTATATGGTCTGGGAGTCTGTCAAACACGAACTCCCCAGCACCATAATGGCTACACTGAAAACTGGGAAGTTTGGTATCAAACTTCTCAGCACAATAAATGCACACTGATGCCAGTGTACATTTTATTGTAAAATACACCCCAGAGGGCACCTTAGAGGTGCCCCCTGAAACCTTAACCAACTACCCGTGTAGGCTGACTGGTTTTAGCAGCCTGCCACACTCGAGACATGTTGCTGGCCACATGGGGAGAGTGCCTTTGTCACTCTGTGGCTAGTAACAAAGCCTGCACTGGGTGGAGATGCTATCACCTCCCCCAGGCAGGAGCTGTAACACCTGGCGGTGAGCCTCAAAGGCTCACCCCCTTTGTTCCAGCACCACAGGGCATTCCAGCTAGTGGAGTTGCCCGCCCCCTCCGGCCACGGCCCCACTTTTGGCGGCAAGGCCGGAGGAGATAATGAGAAAAACAAGGAGGAGTCACTGGCCAGTCAGGACAGCCCCTAAGGCAACCTGAGCTGAAGTGACTCTGACTTTTAGGAATCCTCCATCTTGCAGATGGAGGATCCCCCCAATAGGGATAGGAATGTGACCCCCTCCCCTTGGGAGGAGGCACAATGAGGGTGTAGCCACCCTCAGGGCTAGTAGCCATTGGCTACTGCCCTCCCTGACCTAAACACACCCCTAAATTCTGTATTTAAGGGCTCCCCTGAACCTAGGAACTCAGATTCCTGCAACCTAAGAAGAAGAGGACTGCTGAGCTGAAAAACCCTGCAGAGAAGACGGAGACACCAACTGCTTTGGCCCCAGCTCTACCGGCCTGTCTCCCCCCTTTGGAAGAAAACTGCTCCAGCGACGCTTTCCCCAGGACCAGCGACCTCTGAATCCTCAGAGGACTGCCCTGCTCTAAAAGGACCAAGAAACTCCTGAGAACAGCGGCCCTGTTCACCCAAGACTGCAACTTTGTTTCCAAAGAAGCAACTTAAGGACAACTGCGTTTCCCGCCAGAAGCGTGAGACTTGCAACTCTACACCCGACGCCCCCGGCTCGACTTTTGGAGAAACAACACTTCAGGGAGGACTCCCCGGTGACTCCGAGACTGTGAGTAACCAAAGATGTCCCCCCTGAGCCCCCACAGCGACGCCTGCAGTGGGAATCCCGAGGCTCCCCCTGACCGCGACTGCCTGATTCCCAGATCCCGACACCTGGCAAAGACCCTGCACCCGCAGCCCCCAGGACCTGAAAGATCGGAACTCCAGTGCAGGAGTGACCCCCAGGAGGCCCTCTCCCTTGCCCAGGTGGTGGCTACCCCGAGGAGCCCCCCCTTGCCTGCCTGCATCGCTGAAGAGACCCCTTGGTCTCCCATTGATTTCAACGACAAACCTGACGTGTGTTGGCACACTGCACCCAGCCGCCCCCGTGCTGCTGAGGGTGTACTTTCTGTGCTAACTTGTGCCCCCCCCGGTGCCCTACAAAACCCCCCTGGTCTGCCCTCCGAAGGCGCGGGTACTTACCTGCTGGCAGACTGGAACCGGGGCACCCCCTTCTCCATTGAAGCCTATGTGTTTTGGGCACCACTTTGAACTCTGCACCTGACCGGCCCTGAGCTGCTGGTGTGGTAACTTTGGGGTTGCTCTGAACCCCCAACGGTGGGCTACCTTGGACCCAAACTTGAACCCCGTAGGTGGTTTACTTACCTGCAAGAACTAACAATTACTTACCTCCCCTAGGAACTGTTAAAATTGCACTGTGTCTAGTTTTAAAATAGCTATATGTGTTTTATTTGAAAAGTATATATGCTATTGTGATTATTCAAAGTTCCTAAAGTACTTACCTACAATACCTTTCATGCAAAGTATTACATGTAGAATTTGAACCTGTGGTTCTTAAAATAAACGAAGAAAAGATATTTTTCTATACAAAAAACTATTGGCCTGGAATTGTCTCTGAGTGTGTGTTCCTCATTTATTGCCTGTGTGTATGTACAACAAATGCTTAACACTACTCCTTTGATAAGCCTACTGCTCGACCACACTACCACAAAATAGAGCATTAGTATTATCTCTTTTTGCCACTATCTTACCTCTAAGGGGAACCCTTGGACTCTGTGCATACTATTCCTTACTTTGAAATAGTGCATACAGAGCCAACTTCCTACAAGGACCCAGCTTTCACTCTTAACAATTTGCCCACCTGTACAATTGCACCGTCATCAATTTTAAATTTACCCCTGAAGCTTGTGTTTTGATACTTGCCGACGTTCCACCTTTGTGTTCAGGGGTAAGTTAGAATGACAATTTTAAAAAAGTGGTACACTGGCTTGCGAAACACTTGAAAAAAAACATCAATAGTTACAATATGAATGTGTTTGCGAGGAGGGTTGTGTGGATTGGTCCTACTTTTAAAACCCAATGTTTAATAGTAATATGTCATTGGCATTTATAAATGACAGCCAGTCTTGCACGTTGATCTTAAACGAAATACCAGTGACATAGCTGGTTAGGCTAACAATAACCATGTTGTTAAATAAATCCTCCTGTGCGGATGAGAACAAATAATTATTAGAACTGGCGGCCTCAACTGAAGAAACAATACATGAACATAAGTCATTCTAATGTAGACCTTCTATCTATTGGAAATGGTTAAATAAGGTCAAACTATTACCAGATGGAGCAGAAGACATGGATTGAATAATATATTATTCAGACAGGCCGCACAGGGATTTCAGCCTTTAAAAAAAACTGAGTAGTAAAGCTTCAATTGAGCCCCACCTATGAGCTCAGTTTTAAAATTGAAATAAAAGATTACTTTTACATGAGATGTGGGCTAATACTAAACTCATTTGCAAATGTTGTGCCTTCTTTAATGCAACTGATGGAGTGATTAAACCTTGAATAAATATTTGCCAAAATTTTAATCTAAAATTAGGTGACTTTAATGCCACGATTGGTTCTTATATTTTGTCCTCACACTGTTTTAACCCCAGATATTCTCATACTCAAAGCACTAATCCTTGTGGCGTAACTCTTTAAAGTTATCTTATACAGAGGGACCTTTATAATGTCAACAAAACTTGTTATGGGGGAAATTATTTAATTCCCACATTTACTGGGCGTGGCTTCTCTTTTTATATTATTTATACTTTTGCTTTAAGAAGTTTGGATAATTAATTCCATACTTACTTGGCAGGTTCAAGTGAATTATAATAGTGATTACAGTTCTCTTACTGTTGACCTTGATAGTGTTGTGGTAGGAGTGCTTTCCTTAAATAGTGTTAAATTATGCATGTCAGCCAAAAATAACAGCCTAAAGCTTGCATGGAAGCTCCAAGATCCTTGCAAATTTTTACTAATTTTTTAAAAGACAAATAAGGTTAACTTTGATTTGTGTTTATCCTTAGTGATAAGCCACAGAGAAATTGTTAAATCCTTCATAGATATGGGTGACAGCATTAAAGAATAACTTCTGACATCTGTCAGGAGCAACATTTTTCATACCTCTACCTGGTTCGATTCTGCTTGTTCTCTGGCTGATAGGCTTAATAAGAGCTCTGTCTAATAATCTTAGAAGTAAACATGAAATTGTCCTTTCCAGAGATAGTTATAAATTAGCCCTTAAAAATAAGAACATTTAAATTAAAATTAAGACCTGGAAATCTTTGGAGGTTGCATTCAGGTGAAAAGATTCAAGATTATGCTGGAATGTGGTTAACTGAAATATGTTCAATATAGGGTCTGTTCCTAATTTGATGACACATACTGTCAGGCCTGTGAACCCGAATATGCTCCAAAACCCACATTTGGCATTTAGTAAAGTGTGTCCCTAAGCAAATCACCTGCCCTTGCATGGGCCAATGATTGCTGCTGCCTTTGAGAAATGTTCACGTGAACTAATGCTTGTTTTAGAACTCCTGTAGGAATCTAAGGCACGTGCCAACTTGTTGCCTGAGCTTGTGGCATCCTCATGACTTAGACTGGGTGTGGTCAGGTACAGCAGCCTCATGATTCAGACTAGGTGTGGCCAGGTGCATCAGGTATTTAAAACCACACCAGTCTTTAGGTGATTGCTTGCTGTCAAAGGCCTTCAGATGCAGAGTGGGATTTTCCTCCACGCTTGTTCCTTGATCATCTATTCCACAGCCCAGCATTGCGGATGCTGATTCTAGAAAGGAAGAGATCAAGAAGATTAGCATCATAAAAAGCAGTAACGTGCGGCACATGCCTGAAAGGCTTCTCACCATTTATTTTTGATAGTTGATTGCCAGATGTTCGGACGGGCAGCGTGCACTAGAAATGCATAGTACCAATGTCCTTGGTTACTTCAATACTTGCTGTCTGCCAAATAATAAAGCTCATTGTTGTTAGCTAGCAATGACAGTACAGATTTGAGCGTTTGTTGGAGTTTTGATACCAATCATTGCCTATGAAAAAGAACACTCAGTGCTTGGCGCACGCTAGCTTCAAAACGTGAATCAAAGGTCTGTTATTTCCATGTCTAAATTGTCACTGTGATGTAACACTGATGACACCAATTAAGTACGAAAGTGAGCTTTAAGTATATTAACCCTAGGCTCCAGGTCTGGTTATAACACTGAACTGTGTTCTTTCCGATACTAACACACTGCACTGATTAATTCCTGAATATTTGAGAAATCCAAATACTTGAGAATTGATTTTCATTCTTTATCGCCTGTTATATATCTGTGATTGTGAGTGTGACTATGATTTAGAAAGTCTCATCAAGACCCAACGAGCAAGACGTACACTGAATTTCTGGAAAACTTTAGGTAGGTCTTCCAGTGGGGCCACATTGACTTGGGAACAAGGTGGGAATACATGTAGATACCATAGACGGCTAAACTTTGTATCTGGTTGCAGGTTCCATACTGTTTCTTGAAGGTCCCTAGAGAGAGGGGAGAGCCATCAAAAGTGGGAAAGGGGACCCTGACAGGTACACCTAGTTTGTGGGAATTGGAGAAGAGAAGTTTTAGTATATTGGTTACAATAAAAGTGTTATTTGACTAAATGGTTTTTTTATCATAGGAGAGATCTGTTCTTCGTAGACCACCGCTAGCCATCCTGATCCTGCCACGAGACGTCTGTGTTTCTCTCTCTCTCTCTCATCCATCCCTTTCCCCCCCAGGAACACTCCCTTGCAGATCACGGAAATGTGAGTGGGAGGCACGCAACGTCTAGGTGGAGTTGGGAACAAGCAACTTGGGTCATCATTGTGTATCCGTGGATCGAACAGGTTAGTACTTGACACATATTACAGCGGATATCTAATTTCAAAAATATCTATTGTTATGAAGGCTTGTACCATTTGGCTGGCAATGTTCCACTTTCTGATTTTTCTCTTAACATCTATTTTGAATATTGAGAAGTTGTTTTATATTTGCAAACTAAACAATATGGGAAAGCTCATTGGCATAACTGTGTGCTGTGGATCTGTCGTAGTTTGGACTCTTGCTCTGGGCAAGACTGCTGGTTGAAGGATGACAGTACTTATGTTTGTAGGCGACTCTGCCTATCCTACAACAAGTTGCAACTGTATTCCCAACCCTTCCGGCTCACTAGCAGTACCTCACCAAAAACCCAAACAGTTAAAGGTGATTTGTGGCAGCCTTTACGCATGGACTCAGAAGTATGACATGTCAGGGAGTGCCGTGGTTAAATGGAGATTATCCCTTTCTCACAGATACATCATGTCTCAAGCAAACACAGGCAATAACGAAGATGCAGTAAGGTTTTAAAGGTTTTTATTTAACACAATCTGCAATCTACGGTAAATCGCATGGGCTGCAATGATTAGGATAATGAACAGTGCAAGTAATAGAATGGTAAAGACAAGAGTCATGATTATGAAGACCCCCACCATCTTGCAGTAGCATAAAAAGACAGAGTGTATAACATGTCCTAGTATCCTATCATAATAGGCCTAACCTTCTAACTAGAGAAGAGCTTGGTATGTTAAACCTAAACTGCCAATACCATGTCCCTGGAAGGAGCCCCCAACCCTTGTTACATTGGAATGAGGTCTCAAGCTCAGACTCCGTAGGAACACGAAGTCCGGGTCAGCGTCAAGGCGATGTGCAGCATTGACAGCAGCAACAGTATCTGGTCGGAATCCCTCTGATTATCTGTCTAAATTATGATGTATTTATACAGATCCGCTTGGTCCCCTCAAGTAGGTTGTTCCCAAACAATAGATAACACATCATGCTTGGGACGGTAATTAATATAAACAATTCCCTCAAAAGCGTAAAGAGGTAAAGTACCTAATGTGAACACCTACAGTTTGTTTGTCTTTGTCGCATGAGTTGACGCCTTAGCGCGGTGGCACTGATAACATAAAGCTAAACAAAATGGCCTAACTATAAACAAGGCAGCCATCTTAGAAGAATTATTTAAATAAATGGGCTGAGACAGAGCAAGCTAACTAGGTTAAAAGTCACAAAGTGACGGGGGCCCGAGTCTACAAGTCAAAGGCTACGCTAACTCCTGTTATACCATTAAAACAAACTAGGATTCACTGCAGATCTACAAAAGTCTAATACTGATCTCTGGTCCTGTTGCTTACCAATGTCCTCAACTCTGCCCGTAAAAAACACAGCTGCCTTATTTATGTTTCTTTTCTACTATTGTACTGATTTTTAAAAAGGGTAATTAGTTTGATCCTTGTTCTTACAGACCAATTCTCTTGACTGATTTGATAGTTAAGATGATTGGTAGAAGTTTGCTGAATAAAATTCTGGACTGAGCTGCAACTCGGTCAGAAACTCAGTTTTGTTTTCGAGAAAGCCTGGGGACTATGGACCAATATGCGCATCTTCACTTAATCATTAGCAAATAAACTATAGCTAAAGGGAGCTTTGTATACTTGCCATTTATGGACCTTAGTAGTGTGTTTGATCATCTGCCAAGGTCCAGGCTCTGGCGGCTCCTAATACAAGTAAGTACTGATAAGCCCTTAATTTATTATTTACACACAGTGCATTTTTATTTGTCATCAAGGGTTGGATCTGGCAATCAAGATGAATGTACAATTTTCTTGACCTCTTACAAGCCCCTCTGCAAAGGGAGCTTTATATCCAGCTAAGGTTAGATACGCTTCCATTAGTTAGTTTTACAAGTAACTGGTCTAACCCTTTGTTGCACAAAGACACATGTCTGGTTTGTAATGCTGTCTGCGAAGATTCCAAGCATGTTCTTTTTTGTTTGCCCCACATACAAAAGTGCATGGGCAAAGTTGATTAAACCACTCTGCTTAAGCATGGGGACTAGGCACCACGAGGAGGCTTTACAAATTTGCCAAGCTGACACCAACTTAAAGATACTGCTCCCTGTGTCCAGCTTCTTGAACACAGCATTGTTTGTAAGAAACAAATGTCTGAATAATTATAAACCTTTTTTTGGATTTTGCCCTTGTTTTAGGGAATGTCTAAGCAGACTTTTCTATGTCACACACACTAACAATCTGAGACTCAAAAATTATCTTAGTGCATTGCTCTCAGTAGGAAGTATTAATTAGTGCACTTCATAGCATTGATAAACAATGATTGCATATATGGTTTCTAATGTTTTTATATTCATTAATAAAAATAAACAAAATGTTGATATGATGTTTTGTATATATGCATTGTCTTTGTCAATTAATTTATGTAAATTCAAAATTACAATAAAGTAAGGTACAAGTCCCTTTAAACTTAACAGGACGTTCGCCATGGCTGTGTCTAAGCCCCTGTATTGGTTATTCTGGTTATTCTCTAATCTTCACATAAATGTGATTAACCATGGGCAGGATATGCCCAAAGTAAGCTCTAAACCAATTTGGCATTACTTTATGAGGCTGATGCCATGTTATTATCTCTTACACCCAGTGTTCTTACGCATTCAGTTAATGATTTTGTTTTGTTTATATAGGATTTTGATCTCAAGACTAATTTCTTGAAATCCCACCATATAATCCTTGGGCCTAAGTCCCTAAAGTCTAGAAATGTATCTGTTAAAGGAAAAATAATCTCTAAGGTGGATCAATTCTCATATTTGGAGTTTACATTTGACACTGATAGAGTATGGGGCTTGTACCATACCATCAGACATCAGCAATTTTCTCAGTTAGTAGGCTTGCTATTTAAATTTGCTACAAATCCAGGCAGGCAAAGCTTTTCCCAGTTAATTGAGATGTTTACAATGCAGTGTGCTACAATTCAATTACATAGAGGTGGGTTTGGGGTTATGCACCATCAAGTAATTCAGAATTGGAGGAGAATCATTTCTGTCGTCGTCTTCTTTCTCTCCCCTCTAGCAGCCTGCATTACAATTGCCATTACTAACTGGGTTTAACCTATTCTGAAGACCTCATTTAAATTAGTTCCATTGTTGTTATGGTCCTTGGTCTGGATAAATCCAGAAGCTACCTTGAATAAAACAATTATAGACGATAGTGCAGCTTATTCAAATTGCCTAAACATTCCATGGCTTTTGTATATTTGAAACAGCATAGAGCATTTAAGTAGACTAATTTTATTTTTCAATCCTTCACTCAGTCAAAAATTGGACAAAACCTAAATACTAATGGAAATTAGGTGCACTCTGAGTAAGGCAGCTGAACACCTCATAGTTCAAACATCTTTAGATTTGGAACCCTACCTTTCTATTGTTACTGGACCCTGGAAGAGGACTCTTTTTACAAGATTAAGTTTAGGTTCAATTCAAGGCCATTTGTCTTTTCCCTTAAGCTAGTATAGCAACAATTAAGTATTTATCTGTCCATGTGATGAGGTTTCTTCCCAGACATTATTGAATTTTATTTTTTTGTTTTATTTATATATATATTACAATTAGTTCTAAATAGCCTTGCTGAATAAAGTATTATTTTAACAGATGTGGAACTGCAATATGTTTTACAGATGTTGCCAGGAATTGTCTTTGGGTTGTTTTTAAAATCCGCTATTAAATCTCACAATTCTATACTTTTTTTTTAACTGCAAATATTATGTAGCAATGAGTGAAAGTTCTATTATATGAGTTGGTGTTATGCATATTTAAACTTTTATGATTATAACCATAATCAAATAAAGATGTTTTTTTATTGATGGACTATTACATTGTTTTCTCTTTGGTGTTTCAGTTACAACTAATTATTAAGAAGCTTTCTTTAAAATTCAGTGATTAAGATCAGGTTTTATACATTCAATTAGAAATGTCTGAATAAACCTTTCGTTGTTGACCAATTTAGTACAAATATAGCAGTACCTTAGCTTGCAACTTGGTCTTAATTTGCCAGGGAAGAAAAACACAAAATGATTTAGAAAACTCAACACCTTCCTGTGAGCTTATACGTTTGTCCAGTAAAGAATTACTCATAATTTAGAATGTGCTCCACCCTAGTCTGCATCCGTAGGTATAGCTGTATTTACTGAGCTCATTGTTCAAGGTGTCATGGCTTACTGGGGAATTGGAAGCATATTGTATTAGTGCGGATGCTTTATGGTTTCCACCCAGCTTAAAAAAGTAAGTGGTGTGGGATATGCTTAGACCCATTATAGACATTTCTTAATAGATACAGAAGCAGTACCTCTCCAGATGTTGGCTTTGTGTAATGGCGTAGAATAAAATGTCCTGCAGGACTGAATAGACAAAGCACCTCTCCTACCAGACCAGGCTCTCCAGGCAGTAGAGTTTCACGAACATATGAACTGATACCCACATCCCAGCCTGGCTGATGTCCAGTACAGGTACTCCACACACAGATGTGGTGGCAGCAGCTTTATCTCTGGTGGACTTCCATAGGCAGCAGATCAATATACAAATAACAAACCATCTGGAGGTGGTCTGCTTCTACACAGCTTTTCCCTTATTGCTCGCAGAGAACCCTACAAAGAGTTAAGTGCCGACGTGGTGGTCGTTGGTTCACTCAATGTAAAACCTCATAGCTCTCTTCAGATTTAGGCAATGTAGCCTCTCTTCTTCTTAGATTGATGGCATGGAGTGAAGAACTCTGGCAGGCTGACAGACTGCCCAATGTGAAAAGGAGTTCCAACCTCAGAAGGAAATCCACCTTAGTGGTTAACACATGGTCTGGAAAGAAAGTGATATATGGCTGCAGGACCAAGAACACCTGCAGCTCACTCACATGACAGGCTGATACAACCGCTATGAAGAACACTGTCTTCAATGCGAGCAGCCTCAGAGGGCAACTATGCATTGGCTTGATAACGGTATACATTTGGAAAGTGAGAATAAGACTGAGGTCCCACTGGGGCATCAAAAGGGGTTCTGATGATAACAATTGGGCATGTAGGAGTTGGATATGTTCGGAAGAACACCAAGCAACCAACTTCTCACAGCATCCCTTATAGATAGTTTTAGTTGCGAGATACCTGGCTGCCACAATGATATTTACTACTTTAAGTGGAAGATCAAATGATGTCAACAGTTGTCGTGCAATCTCCTTGCATGGAGGTGTAAGCTGTGCAGACTCAGATGCAGAACTTTACCCTGTTGTTGCAACAGTTGGTCCTCCCAAAGATACAGTGAATTGGAGGACATATGGTCATGGCCAGAAGTTCTGAATACCACTCTCTCCAGGCACAGTCCAGGGCCCAGTCATTCCTAATCTTAATCAGAACTGTTGGTCCTGGCCCTTTTTGCAGTGTCATCCCCAAACATTTGCCTCCTTTCTCCTATTTTCTCTGACCTGTTTTTGTTGGCTCTAGGACTCTGAGCACTCTACCGCTAACTAGTGCTAAAGTGCATATGTTACCTTTCTAAATTGCATTGGTGATTGGTTTATCCATGATTGGCATATCTGATTTACCAGTAAGTCCCTAGTAAAGGGTACCAGAGGTGCCCAGGGCCTGTAAATAAAATGCTACTAGTGGGCCTGCAGCACTGATTGGGCCACCCACGAGTTGCCCTGTAAACATGTGTCAGACCTGCCACTGCAGTGTCTGTGTGTGCAGTTTTGCACTGCCAATTCTACCTGGCAAGAGTACCCACTTGCCAAGCCCATACCTTCCCTTTCACTACATGTAAGTCACCCATAAGGTAGGTACTAGGTAGCTCTAGTGGCAGGGGGCAGTGTACCTAAAAGGTATGACATGTACTGGTGTGTTTTACATGTCCTGATAGTGAAATACTACCAAATTTGTTTTTCACAGTTGGAAGGCATATCTCTCCCATAGGTTAACATGGCCTTTAAATATCTTTTAAGTGCAGTTTCTCATTGGGAGCAGATAATGGAGTTTGGGGTCTCTGAACTCACCATTTAAACATACATCTTTTGGCAAAGTTAGTTTTTAGATTGTCTGTTTGAAAATGTCCCTTTTAGAAAGTAGGCATTTTCTTGCTTAACCATTCTGTGCCTCTGCTTGGCTGCTGAATCCACGTTTGAGTCAAACTGACAGTTGGGCTGTTTGTGAATTCACTCTAAACAGTAACACAAAGAGAGCAGTGGTGTGTCCTGCATATCCTAATGAGTCTTCCCGAGCTAGAGTGGGAGGGTGGAGCTGTCACCGGCACTTGAAAGGGCTGTATCTGTCCCCTCACAATACAGTCTCCAACCCCCTAGAGTGTGGCTAGGGCAGGGCAAGGAAAAAGCAGGGTCTTGTGCACTATAAAGACTTTCCTTTGAAGTTTGCCTACTTCAAAGGCAGAAATGAGTATAAGTAGTGGACCCCAAACCCCAGGCTTTTAGATTACTTCTGGACCAAGAGGAAACTCTGCCAAGGAGAAGAGCTTGATGCTTGACGAGGACCTGCCACTCTGCTTGTTCCTTTACTGTCCTGCTGCTGCTGCTTCTGCCTTAAGAGAGAAAGGACTAGATTTTGCTTTCTGAAATCCTGCTTGTGAAGTTTCTTCAAGGACTTGGACTGAGCTTGCCCCCTGTTCTTAAGTTTCAGGGCCATCAAAGACTTCATCTGCCAGCACATGGGCTCTCTTGCTGAGAACCTTCCCCTGCTAAGTGGTGCCACATCCAGTCCCTGGACCCTTAGAAGGAGAAGTTGGTGAACCGAAGGTGAAAATCCACGCACCGGAGGCAAGCAACAGAAAAACTGACTTCGGGCCTGCACTGCAACTGCAAAAATAGACACAGGACCAGTGAAATTGAGACATTGCCAGCTCAGCACAGATTTATTGCTTCAGTGCATCTGGATTGTCCAGGCATCATCCATGGGCATCAAAATCTTCAACATCACCACATGGACCTGAGGCTGTTTGCCTGGAAACTGACACATTGCTTACCCGGCAGAAAAAGAATCGATGCACGGCCTCACTTGCAAGTAAGGAATTGACGCATCGCTTGCTTTTTAGATGCATGCGCGCCTGTGCAGCTTTATTTTTGATGCATACCAGGTACTTTGTGCTAAAACAACACATCAATTGATTTTTAGGGATTAAGACTCTTTTTACTTTAAAAAAATCATATCTTTGCTTGTGTATGTTGGAAGTTTGTTGTGTTGGTCTTGTTTGATTTAGATAAATATTGCCTATTTTTCTAAACTGATGTGTAGTCTTTTTGTGGTGTTTTCACTGTGTTACTGTGTTTGTTTGCATAAATACTTTACACATTGCCTTTAAGCCTGACTGTTTGCGCCAAGCTACTATACGGGTGAGCAGGGGTTATCTGAGCTGTGTATCTCCCTTAACCTAACTAGAGTGAGGGTCCCTACTTGGACAGGGTGTAAACTGACTGCCAACTAAAGACCCTTTTTCTAACAAGAACCATGGGCAGGAGAGGTGGTGGTGCGAAGGTGCAAAGGAGTCTCAAACCCCAAACCAGATGAAAGGCATCCCTGAGAGAGAACCACCTTGGGAACTCCAAAGAGCAAAACGCTGGATGGTGCACATTCTCTGCAGTGATGACAGATTGACAGAGGTTTACCCCATCACTGGAAGATGCTCTGCACTGCCTTTGAAAGCAGCCCCCATTCAATATATGCTAGGCAACGCCGGTTCAGATCATCCATCCTGGCATTCAAAGATCCTGCTTAGTAGTGCACAACCAAAGAGATGCCCTGATGCCTCAGCCAGTTGCTCAGGTGTAGAGCCTCCTGGCACAGGAACCATGACCCCACTCCACCCTGCTTATTTCAGTACCAAATGTCGAAAGTGTTGTCCAAAAGAACCTGCACCTATTCTCCCTTGATGTATAAGAGGAAGGCTTTCAATGTTGAGCGGATAGCCCGCAACTCCAACAGGTTGATATGGAGGTGGGTCTCTTCCAGATCCTATTGTCTTCCAATCTCCACCTCTCCTGATGATTTCCCCAAGCCAGTGACGATGCATCCATTATCACCATCAGCTTTGGGTGGGGTAGGGAGAGGAGTCTATCTGTCTGATTGGGAACCAGCCACTACTGCTGCAGATCTTTTGTAGTCTCCTCTGGCACCTGGACACAATTTGAGAGGTTGCCTTGGTGCTAAGCCCACTGAGACTTAAGATCCCACTACAGAGCCTGTATATGGCATGGTCCATTAGCAGGATTCAGAATGCCAAGAGGCCTCAGAGTTCCCTTCACTGAGTCACACCTCCAAGGTTGAAACACTGGCATCATAGCTTGACTGTCCTGGACTCATTGAGGTGGAGGGAAGACTCAAAACATCACTGTGTCGAGGATGGCTCTGTGAAGGAGTCAGGTGTGACTTCGGCCCATTGATGGAAAATTCCAACAATGGCAACATGCCAGCCATCATCTGAAGGTGGTTAATAACTGCCTTAGAAAAGCATGCTTTCAATAACCAGTCGTCAAGGTATGGGTAGACTGTTATTCCCAATCTCTGTGGAAGGGTAGCGACCCACACTGACCTCTGAAAACCCGAGGGGCACTGGTAAGGGAGAAATGAAAAACTGCAAACTGAAATTTGTCTTGGCCTACTTGAAACCACAGGTAGTGTCTGTGCGACTGCAGAATGGAGATGTGGAAATAGGCATCCTGCAAGTCGAATATCACCATCAAATCACCTGGATCCATGGCAGACCACACTTGGGCCAGAATGAGCATCTTGAACTTGTCCTTTTTTTTAAAAAAACATATTTTTATTGAAATCAGGCCAAGATAAGGCTCATTAATGTGGTACATATGTTTCACCTGATATCAGAACATCAGATCAAATGAACCTGTCCTTCTAGAGGATGAATACAGAGGTCTAGATTAGGAAGAAGTTCTCCGATCATCTTTGGCACCAGAACATAACAGGAGTGCAGCCAGACCGACTATGATGAGGGCACACTCTCTACAGCTCCCTTCTTCAAGATAGTGTGAACCTTCTTCTGTGAAATAGACAAGTGATTCTCTGGAAGTCATTGTGGTGTGGGAGGTATGTCTGGAGGGTTCTATAGGAAATGTAAATCATAACCATTCTGGGCGATTTGTAGAACTCATTTGTCTGATGTAATGCTTTACCACCCATGCAGGAAATAAAATATCTGGCATGCAACTGGGTGACTAAAGTGGGTTTGCAGAGATTGCAGCACAGGGTTAGAGATTAGGTAGTACATTGTCTCTGAGGGCCTGGACAGTGTCAGCCAGACCCTCATCTCTACCCTGAAATACTTGGGAGGCCTGTTACTGCATGCGCAGAGTTTGACATTGCTGCTGCTGGATGCCTCTTACGAAGCTCCAAAGGTTCACTATTGTTGTGGGAACTGCCACACGTATGCAGAAAGACCCAGGGAGTTGTCAAGAGGTAGTCTTCTCTGCAACGCTTGGAAGATCATCTTTCCCAAAAATGACCACTTATGTTCAGAGACACTACCAGCTTCCAGAATGTAACATGTCTAGTACTGCTCCTGAAAATAATCCAGCAAGAAGAAGAAAAAACTGGAGACCAGAAAAATCCTAGCTGCTAAGACCAAACAGCTGAACAAGAAGCAGAAATAACTACAGGAACTTTAGGGACTGTGGAGATTCCAGAGTCAGTGAGTGAGCAGTGACTCAGAAAAAATGACACAATGATGTCTGGATTCTCTTAGTTTTATTTTTAATTACTGCAAATAAGTTACGTAGTAAGCTGTAATTGCAGTAGCTCTACTACATGCAGTGTTTCTCAAAGGTTGGCATGCTGGGAGACTCAAACCAAAATCCTCTGCTCAGCCGGAAGCTTGACGTGTACTAGAGGAAACAAAACGGTGCTGCATGAGGACCCTGCTGCGCCCTTGAGACTAAAGGGTGCTCCCCAGCATGGTACCACAAGAGGGAGCCACCATGGTACAGCCCACGTGCTGCTAACATTGGATAAGGAATGAATCCATACAGGAGTGCTACAGGTCTGCATTGTCTCCAAATCACTTGAGAAGCCTGCAGCTCTAATAAGTGTGACCCCAAAGTACCACACTAGTACTGACTGCACTCAGCAGACTACTTCTCTTCTCACGTTTTGACCATCTTGAATTATGTGAGATAAACTGAGAGGGAGTTCCTCTGTAACTGCTCGCAAGATCTCAGCCACTATGTCCAACAATGTATGTGAGAAATTTCCTAAGAGGCAACTTGAGTCGACCGATCTACAGGAATGGCTTACAGAAGGCCTTCATGTGCTTGAATTCTCCATGCCATAGCGGGAGGCATTGTAGGAAACATATTCAGCTTTAATCAGCTTTTAGAGGCCTAAACCACAAAGCTACCTGGTGTGGGATGTTGACAGAGGAAAGATGGAGGAAAGATGGACACCCTCCACCGAGTTTGTGGGACAAGATAGTGGTTTAGCCCAAATGCACATCAGGTATACGTTAGGGTCTTATAGAAAGGAAGAATCAGCTCTGATGAAGTCTGTCCTGGCTGCAGGACTTCAATGAGAATGTTATTTTTCTCTTCCATGGAGGGTAGTTGCAAGTCAAGAACCTCTACAGCCCTCCTAATGACCATGGTAAAGGATGCTGATTCCTTTCTAGATGGGCCAGGTGGGGAATGGAAGCCAGTGTCAGGGTATGTGTCCAGGCCACTGGCATACAGAAGGCACACAAGTGAGTTCCTCTCATTATTTATATATATATATATATATATAGGACTCATCATTACCATCATCATCACTGCGATGTTTGGGGTCTTAAAACCTCTGAAGCAGTGAAAGCACATCAGTATCAGAAAGAGGCTGTGGTTGATGTTGACATGGTTGTGACTTCAAACGAGATCACAGTGGAATAGTTTTGAGTCCAAAAGTACTATGGGTCCTTCCTCTGGTGTTGACGGTGGTACTGCCGGTGCTGATGAACATGGGTTGAACACAGACCTTGGCGCCGGGGATGGAGCAGGCATTGGCCCGATTGATCTGGTAGCAGTAACCTGACTGGTGGCCTCTTTGGATTCCTCGGTCTGAAGGCGACCCAGAGGGATCCAGTAGGGTACCGAAGATGTGCAACATGGCTTCTTTGATGGCACCTTTTGTGGTGTTACTAATGGGCCTGTAACATGGGAGGAATCAGGTCTGAAGTGAGAGAGCAGGGCAGAGACGTCTGTGCGTGCCTTCTTGAAGAAAGTGTTGGGAGTAGTCACATTTGGACTTCGTGTTATTCTTTGATTTAGACTTACTTTAGTATCTGGAATGGAACAATGACGTCTCTGGAATTGGCAAAACATCATCTCCTTCATCAGAAAGACCAAACTCTAGACAAGTACCAAATCATATTGAAGTTTTTAAGTGAAGGGAGGTAGTCTGAGCCTTTAGTGTGGTTGAGTTTGTCTTCTAGATGTTTGAGTTACGACTCTAGTTCATCAAGCCTTCTATTATCCTGTTTGTTTTCGCCTGCCATGATATGTGTCATAGTACCCCTAAGACACGCTTTGAGTGACCCCCAAAAGATTTCTGGGAAAAAGTATTGAATGTTGTTTTCTTTGATAAAATTACTGATCAGTGTGTATGCTCTGTTTTAAGTTATGGTCTTCAACAAGACAGTCTTTCATCTTCCAAGATTTTGGAGAAGAAAATACCCCATTTAGAGAAATATCCAGAAATACATGTCCATGGTCTGAGACCAACATTGGTTCAATAATGGTGTTAGAAACATATTTCAAAAGGTACAATTCGAGATAGGGTGTCATGAGGGTTGGAAAAAAAAGTAAAGTCAAACCATTGTCTTTTGTGTGAAAGAGGGTCAAAGGATCCGTGAGTGGAAGAGATTTAAATAAGTTAGTCATGCTAGAATGTGATTATTGGGCTAATAATTTTGTTTTAGAAATACTGTCTAAATTGCTATCTAAGTGAAGATTAAAATCACCACCTAATACAATGCCAGCATTAGAGGGTAGATCAGCAATAGAATTATGAAGTGAGGTCCAAATTGTTGGGACATCTTTTGCTAGGGTGTAAATATTGCTTATATAAATTTTGGTATCTGCAATTTAAACAGGAATAATAATAACCAACCTACCCTCTTTATCCTGAGAAACCAATACGGTAGAGAGGTTTAATTTTCAAGTTATTAGATTTATTACTCTGTTCTTTTTACTTTAGGCTGGTGAAAAGCAGTGGTCAGATAGCCAATGATAATTAATTTTCACTGATCTTTTCTTTAATCTTTTTTCTTGTAGGAGTATAATATCTCCTTTTAATTTATGGAAGTAGTTAATAATCTCTTTTCATCCCCCCGAGTGATTTATCCCCTTGGTATGCAAGGAGCGTATTTTAATGTTAGCAATGGCTGGGGGCATCAGGAGTATAAACAGACATAAGGAAAACGTGGAGTAATAAAAGGACAAAAAAATCAAGCCTGCATAGCTAACATGAAAGAAAGAGAAGAAGAGAGAGTGTAAAAAGGAGAGGGGACATAATGAGCCAACATAAAACCTAAACAATAAGACAAACCACCCAATCCCACCCACTAGAGCCCTAGAGCTCATAATAACCAGCCAATGGAAGTACAGAGAAAAGAGAGGAACAGGGGAGGAAGTGCCAGAGGACTGCAGCAGCAGATGCTGAACAGAAAGACGGAACATTGTCGTGAAAACCATTGTTTGAGGAGCGTCAAAGAGAAGCGATAAGAAATAGGTGATAGTATTAAAGAGGAGCCCAGAGAAGCGCAGTGGTTGGCTAAATGAGGAGACCATGTGAGAAGAAAAGAAAACAATATAAACTAAGATGACATAACGTACAATATGATAAACAATTCAACTCAGCAACATAGTGATACTTTAAGGTGACCAAAGCAACCTAGACAAAGCAGGCTATATCTGTATTGCAACAACAGAGCAACCTACTGTCAGGGCCACTGGAATTATGTGATTTTGCAGCAGTGACGATTTTCGCATGAATATAGATTTGCTGCATTTGCCACATAATCCATCATCTGACACATAATCTGGTGATTTTAACAAAAAAATAGTTTCTATCTTAAAAGGTTCAGTATTTACAAAAAAATGCAGCAACACGTGTTGCTGTGCAGTGCAAGGCCCTTTGCAAAGCTTGAATGGTCACCTTTTTGTTGCTTGTTGCTATATTTGGGTGTTAAACTGGTACTAATAGGGTGCAACCCAATGTTCATACAGTGTTACCAAGTAAAAAAATGATGAAATAATGAAGTTATGCTATTGCAAAATGTACCACATTATGCTGCATAATTGAAATAATCCTATGCACCTAAGAGTTGAGATACACCTAACATCACACCATACACAGAACGAATGGGAATATATGGCACCAAGTGACAGAGTGACACAGAGATGGTGTGGAAGAGACTGCAGTATTAAATTATAATACAACCATAGATACAGAGTCTGTTATTACTAATTAGTGATTTAAAATAAGCAGGTTGAAAAGTAAGTGTAAGAAAAACTAAAACGCATGTAGAAACATTTATCACGATGGTGCAAAGATATTGTTTGCTGGTGGAGTTAACCTTAAAATTGAATCAGTATAAAATTCCAGATCATCCTTAAAAGCACAAGTTAGAGACGTGAGATAAACAGGTTGGATATTAAGAGTCATAATAAGAGATTACTAAACATGTAGAAAACATATATCAAGGTGTTGTAAAGGTATTGATGATGGGTGGAATTAACAACTCTGAAATTAAGTCAAAAAGAACAATAGTGCCATAATTATAGTAGCACATGGATATGAGAGTCTATCGCGAGCAAAATACAACAGTGAATAGCAGTAATAAAACATTAGTGAGAAATAGCTGAGAGACAAAAGGTCATTCTAATTATGGAAAACAAGAGTGGGACAAAGATATCACAAGTGTACTGCACCGAACCATTCAAGACACAAACATAAGACAAAGTGTAGGCCGCTGACACCTAGCAGTAAGTATCCAAAACCATGCAACCAACAATAAATAAAAAGCGCAGTGAGTCAGTTGCAATTGTCTGAATTACAGCTAACCTTGCTGAGTGAGGAAACACCTCAAACACACAAAGACATATACATCACAGGAGAAACACAAACATGTTCCCATCAACAGACACACCTACATCAATTTTACAGCTATAAGTTACAGGGAGCAGATAATCAACAAAAACTAACAGCCATATAGTAGAAATGAGTAACAGTATACAATAGAAGCTGTTCAAATGAACATATCTGAGTGATCTACTGTGTATAGGAATGATGCTAGTCCCGCTGCTTCACTGGGGATTCTTGCCTTTCCATTGAAAACAAGTTTGAATCTGGAAGGACCTATAAAATGGAATGGAAATGAAAGTTTACATAGCGTGGTGCAAAGGGCTAGGAAACAATTCCGGGATTGAACAGTCCCTCGTGTGTGTAATCCTGTACAATAGATATTTTACATCCTTCCCAAGTCACATTCTCTATCTTTTTCATTTGTGAGATAATTTCTTCAGAATGTCTGAATAACAGTGTCTTGAAAATGAAGCATCTTGGAGGGGTGGATATATGATTCTGGTTATGTGGATGTTAAACAGAGGTGATATGATGTGCAGGCTGAATTTCAAAGGCTCTAGAAAAAGTGATCCCATAAACAGTAGGTAGCCAAGATTCCAAAACCTCGACCCAGGAGTTAGCCTAATCATCGGACACCTCCAGAAGGCCAGAAATATGGAGATTGTTTCTGAGATTACGATCTTCAAGCTCTGTGACTTCCCTTGAAAGAGAAATTATTTTGGTGTAACCAGCATCTGAGGATTTTTCCAGTGAAGGACAGTGGTCCTTAGCTTTACCAACAAGGTTCTCAACTTCAAGACTTCTGGGTGGACAGGCTTTGATGTCTTTCCTAATTCCTTGGAAATCTTTCTCCATCATATTCATGTTGGTTTTAGTGCTTTGAGCTAAATCACGTAGAGCAGGAAGTCTCTGAAGAACTGAAGTTAATGATACATTTTGATCTATTTTGGGTTTTGTGAGAAAGTAGCCTCTTTCTAGCCTTGTTACCCCCACTCTTGGCCTGTTTGTGAGCATATGTCAGGATGTTTTCACTGTCTCACTGGGATCCTGCTAGCCAGGGCCCAGTGCTCATAGTGAAAACCCTATGTTGTCAGTATGTTTGCTATGTGTCACTTGGACCCTGCTAGCCAGGACCCCAGTGCTCATAAGTTTGGGGCCTATATGTGTTCCCTGTGTGATGCCTAACTGTATCACTGAGGCTCTGGTAACCAGATCCTCAGTGGTTATGCTGTCTATGCTTTCCAAATTTGTCACTAACAGGCTAGTGACTACATTTACCAATTCACATTGGCATACTGGTACACCCATATAATTCCCTAGTATATGGTACTGAGATACCCAGGGTATTGGGGTTCCAGGAGATCCCTATGGGCTGCAGCATTTCTTTTGCCACCCATAGGGAGCTTTAACAATTCTTACACAGGCCTGCCAGTGCAGCCTGCGTGAAATAACGTCCACGCTATTTCACAGCCATTTACCACTGCACTTAAGTAACTTAAAGTCACCTATATGTCTAACCTTCACCTGGTGAAAGTTGGGTGCAAAGTTACTTAGTGTGTGGGCACCCTGGCACTAGCCAAGGTGCCCCCACATCGTTTCCCCGGACTTTGTGAGTGCGGGGACACCATTACACGTGTGCATTATACATAGGTCACTACCTATGTATAGCATCACAATGGTAACTCCAAACATGGCTATGTAACATGTCTAAGATCATGGAATTGTCACCCCAATGCCATTCTGGCATTGAGGGACAATTCCATGATCCCCGGGTCTCTAACATAGTACCCGGGTACTGCCAAACTGCCTTTCCGGGGTCTCCACTGCAGCTGCTGCTGCTGCCAACCCCTCAGACAGGTTTCTGCCCTCCTGGGGTCCAGGCAGCCCTGGCACAGGAAGGCAGAACAAAGGATTTCCTCTGAGAGAGGGTGTTACACCCTCTCCCTTTGGAAATAGGTGTCAGGGCTGGGGAGGAGTAGCCTCCCCCAGCCTCTGGAAATGCTTTCATGGGCACAGATGGTGCCATCTCTGCATAAGCCAGTCTACACTGGTTTAGGGATCCCCCAGCCCTGCTCTGGCACGAAACTGGACAAAGGAAAGGGGAGTGACCACTCCTCTGGCCTGCACCTCCCAGTGGAGGTGCCCAGAGCTCCTCCAGTGTGTCCCAGGCCTCTGCCATCTTGGAAACAGAGGTGTTTGTGGCACACTGGACTGCTCTGAAGGCCAGTGCCAGCAGGTGACATTGACATCAGAGGCTCCTTCTGATAGGCTCCTACCTCTCTTGGTAGCCAAACCTCCTTCCTAAGTAGCCAAACCTCCTTTTCTGGCTATTTAGGGTCTCTGCTTTGAGGAATTCTAATGCAACGAATGCAAGAGCTCACCAGAGCTCCTCTGCATCTCCGTCTTCACCTTCTGCCAAAGGATCTACCGCTGACTGCTCAGGACGCCTGCAAAACCGCAACAAAGTAGCAAGACGACTACTTTCCAGGTGGTGCATTCTCTGGGGGTAGCCTGCCTCCTCTCTGCACCAGGAGCTCTGAAGAAATCTCCTGTGGGTCGACGGAATCTTCCCCCTGCAACCGCAGGCACCAAAAGACTGTATCACTGGTCCTCTAGGTCCCCTCTCAGCACGACGAGCGTGGTCCCTGGAACTCAGCAACTCTGTCCAAGTGACTCCCACAGTCCAGTGACTCTTCAGTCCAAGTTTGGTGGAGGTAAGTCCTTGCCTCCCCAAGCTAGACTGCATTTCTGGGTACCGCGTGATTTGCAGCTGCTCCGGCTCCTGTGCAGTCTTCCAGGATTTCCTTCGTGCACAGCCAAGCCTGGGTCCCCGACACTCCTTCCTGCAGTGCACAACCTTCTGAGTTGTCCTCCGGCGTCGTGGGGCTCTCTTTTGTGACTTCGGTTCACTTTTCTTCCAAGTGCCTGTTCAGGTACTTCTGCGGGTGCTACCTGAGTTGCTGGGCGCCCCCTCTGTCTCCTCCTCCAAGTGGCGACATCCTGGTCCCTCCTGGGCCACAGCAGCACCCAAAAACCTCTACCGCGACCCTTGCAGCTAGCAAGGCTTGTTTGTGGTCTTTCTGCGTGGGAACACCTCTGCAAGCTTCATCGCGACATGGGACATCCGGCTTCTAAAGGAGAAGTCCCTAGCTCTCTTATTTCTTGCAGAACTCCAAGCTTCTTCCAACCGGTCGGTGGCAGCTTCCTTGCACCCTCAGCTGGCATTTACTGGGCTCCTGCCCACTCTCGACACTGTTGCGACTATTGGACTTGGTCCCCTTGTCTTACAGGTACTCAGGTCTGGAAATCCACTGTTGTTGCACTGCTGGTGTTTGTTATTCCTGCAGAATCCCCCTATCACGCCTTCTGTGCTCTCTGGGGGTAGTAGGTGCACTTTACACCTACCTTTCAGGGTCTTGGGTTGGGCTATTTTTCTAACCCTCAATGTTTTCTTACAGTTCCAGCGACCCTCTACAAGCTCACATAGGTTTGGGGTCCATTTGTGGTTCGCATTCCACTTTTGGAGTATATGGTTTGTGTTGCCCCTATACCTTTGTGCTCCTATTGCAATCTACTGTAACTTTACACTGCTTGCATTACTTTTCTTGCTATTACCTGCATAATTTTGGTTTGTGTACATATATCTTGTGTATATATCTTATCCTCATACTGAGGGTACTCACTGAGATACTTTTGGTATATTGTCATAAAAATAAAGTACCTTTATTTTTAGTACTTCTGTGTATTGTGTTTTCTTATGATATTGTGCATATGACACCAGTGGTATAGTAGGAGCTTTACATGTCTCCTAGTTCAGCCTAAGCTACTCTGCCATAGCTACCTTCTATCAGCCTTAGCTGCTAGAGACACCTCTTCTACACTAATAAGGGATAACTGGACCTGGCACAAGGTGTAAGTACCTCTGGTACCCACTACAAGCCAGGCTAGCCTCCTACAGGTTTGACTGGCAAGTCGGTAAGAGGTGGAACATGTTTAGCTCTATATGGTCAGCCTTGATAACAATGAGTGATTTTCAGGAACACCTTTATTGGAGTGGAAGAAATATCAAAAGGTGTACGTTGGAAGAGAGTATTGGGAAGATTGATATGATGCAACAAGCACCCTGAGAAATAAGAAATCACCGGTGATGATGCAGAAACACATGCACAGCCGAACAGCAATTAGCAGAGGCAGCAAGATCAAATGCCTTCTTAAGCTCTTTAATTAAGTGCTGCTGAGACAAAAGCACACAGAGCAAGTAGTCTGAAGAACACAAGTAAGAGAGGCATGAATAATATCTGTTAGAGAGATTTAAGTATTATCATAGGTGCTTGTCTGGCAGTGGGTGTGACCAGCAACATAAGTAACACATAAAATTGCCACAACAGCAAAGCATGGAGATTTGAAGCAATCAGGAACTAGAGCAGAGAATGATCACTGGAAAGTAGAAAAATTGAACTTTACAGCTTGCTGCCATCTTAGCAGTGTGCCTGACAGTGCCTGGCCAAATAAATGGATGACAAAGGGGTATATAGTGATAAAAAGTAAAAGTTATGAATAAGGAAGGATCAAGTAGAAATATACTTGCAATTGCGATGCAAGATTAGTGAAGCACACTAAGCATTCAACAGTATGACCATTTCCCATTGAAAGGAGCGTTGGCAAAATACAAGATTATTTGCTAGTCGTGGCTTGTAGTTAAAGCTAGTGAATGAATATAAAATGCTCTGTCTGGGCAGAGAACCAAAGATTCAAGTATGGAACATTAGGCAGAGAGCACTCCTTACGGCATTAAGAGCGCCAATTGCATGTAGTTGGACTGACTGCACAGGTCTGACAGCTCAGATGGGAGTAGGGTGGATGCTCTCTGGGAAGAGGGAACCCCATGTGCCTGCTCCCATTCCAGAGACTAGAAGGTGCACATAGAAGAAGGTGGATTAAAGAAACAGGGCGATCCGCAAGTTGGCACGTGACATAAGCGACAGCCCCGGCAGCAAGTCCCTACTTTTGAGGTTTCAAGATACAGGTCCGACCTGGTAAAGGTTCAGGTTTCTCATGGCATCGGCAGGAACACTGTAATCAGGTGACCATTTTTCTTGGGTGCAATCCATGCCTCCCCCAAGTATCCTACTTCTTTACCTCACTAATCCTTGTTACTTATGCTTTCCTGGCAGCAACTGCTTTGGCTGATAATACTCAAATGATGATATCTGTTCCATCTAGTGCTGATGCTGAGAACCCAGCTGTATTTCATATGAATGACAGTTCTGGTTTAGTCCCTATTTTATTCAACCAGTTCCCAGCTTCACGAGTTCTGGATGTAAGGCCGTTGATGTTTTTCCTAATTCCTTGGATATTTTTGTTGGTTTTAGTGCTTTGAGTCAAATCCCGTAGAGCAGGACTGTAAGGAAATGCCTCCTTGGCATGGTTACCCCCTGACTTTTTGCCTTTGCTGATGCTATGTTTTGATTTGAAAGTGTGATGAGGCCTGCCAACCAGGCCCCAGCATCAGTGTTCTTTCCCTAACCTGTACTTTTGTTTTCACAATTGGCACACCCTGGCATCCAGGTAAGTCCCTTGTAACTGGTACCCCTGGTACCAAGGGCCCTGATGCCAGGGAAGGTCTCTAAGGGCTGCAGCATATCTTATGCCACCCTGGGGACCCCTCACTCAGCACAGACACACTGCTTGCCAGCTTGTGTGTGCTGGTGAGGACAAAACGAGTAAGTCGACATGGCACTCCCCTCAGGGTGCCATGCCAACCTCACACTGCCTATGCAGTATAGATAAGTCACCCCTCTAGCAGGCCTTACAGCCCTAAGGCAGGGTGCACTATACCATGGGTGAGGGCAACAGTGCATGAGCACTGTGCCCCTACAGTGTCTAAGCCAAACCTTAGACATTGTAAGTGCAGGGTAGCCATAAGAGTATATGGTCTGGGAGTCTGTCAAACACGAACTCCCCAGCACCATAATGGCTACACTGAAAACTGGGAAGTTTGGTATCAAACTTCTCAGCACAATAAATGCACACTGATGCCAGTGTACATTTTATTGTAAAATACACCCCAGAGGGCACCTTAGAGGTGCCCCCTGAAACCTTAACCAACTACCCGTGTAGGCTGACTGGTTTTAGCAGCCTGCCACACTCGAGACATGTTGCTGGCCACATGGGGAGAGTGCCATTGTCACTCTGTGGCTAGTAACAAAGCCTGCACTGGGTGGAGATGCTATCACCTCCCCCAGGCAGGAGCTGTAACACCTGGCGGTGAGCCTCAAAGGCTCACCCCCTTTGTTCCAGCACCACAGGGCATTCCAGCTAGTGGAGTTGCCCGGCCCCACTTTTGGCGGCAAGGCCGGAGGATATAATGAGAAAAACAAGGAGGAGTCACTGGCCAGTCAGTACAGCCCCTAAGGCAACCTGAGCTGAAGTGACTCTGACTTTTAGGAATCCTCCATCTTGCAGATGGAGGATTACCCCCAATAGGGATAGGAATGTGACCCCCTCCCCTTGGGAGGAGGCACAATGAGGGTGTAGCCACCCTCAGGGTTAGTAGCCATTGGCTACTGCCCTCCCTGACCTAAACACACCCCTAAATTCTGTATTTAGGGGCTCCCCTGAACCTAGGAACTCAGATTCCTGCAACCTAAGAAGAAGAGGACTGCTGAGCTGACAAACCCTGCAGAGAAGACGGAGACACCAACTGCTTTGGCCCCAGCTCTACCGGCCTGTCTCCCCCCTTTGGAAGAAAACTGCTCCAGCGACGCTTTCCCCAGGACCAGCGACCTCTGAATCCTCAGAGGACTGCCCTGCTCTAAAAGGACCAAGAAACTCCTGAGAACAGCGGCCCTGTTCACCCAAGACTGCAACTTTGTTTCCAAAGAAGCAACTTAAGGACAACTGCGTTTCCCGCCAGAAGCGTGAGACTTGCAACTCTGCACCCGACGCCCCCGGCTCGACTTGTGGAGAAACAACACTTCAGGGAGGACTCCCCGGCGACTCCGAGACTGTGAGTAACCAAAGATGTCCCCCCTGAGCCCCCACAGCGACGCCTGCAGTGGGAATCCTGAGGCTCCCCCTGACCACGACTGCCTGATTCCCAGATCCCGACACCTGGCAAAGACCCTGCACCCCCAGGACCTGAAAGATCGGAACTCCAGTGCAGGAGTGACCCCCAGGAGGCCCTCTCCCTTGCCCAGGTGGTGGCTACCCCGAGGAGCCCCCCCTTGCCTACCTGCATCGCTGAAGAGACCCCTTGGTCTCCCATTGATTTCAACAAGAAACCCGACGTGTGTTGGCACACTGCACCCGGCCGCCCCCGTGCTGCTGAGGGTGTACTTTCTGTGCTAACTTGTGCCCCCCCCAGTGCCCTACAAAACCCCCCTGGTCTGCCCTCCGAAGGCGCGGGTACTTACCTGCTGGCAGACTGGAACCGGGGCACCCCCTTCTCCATTGAAGCCTATGTGTTTTGGGCACCACTTTGAACTCTGCACCTGACCGGCCCTGAGCTGCTGGTGTGGTAACTTTGGGGTTGCTCTGAACCCCCAACGGTGGGCTACCTTGGACCCAAACTTGAACCCCGTAGGTGGTTTACTTACCTGCAAGAACTAACAATTACTTACCTCCCCTAGGAACTGTGAAAATTGCACTGTGTCTAGTTTTAAAATAGCTATATGTGTTTTATTTGAAAAGTATATATGCTATTGTGATTATTCAAAGTTCCTAAAGTACTTACCTACAATACCTTTCATGCAAAGTATTACATGTAGAATTTGAACCTGTGGTTCTTAAAATAAACTAAGAAAAGATATTTTTCTATACAAAAAACTATTGGCCTGGAATTGTCTCTGAGTGTGTGTTCCTCATTTATTGCCTGTGTGTATGTACAACAAATGCTTAACACTACTCCTTTGATAAGCCTACTGCTCGACCACACTACCACAAAATAGAGCATTAGTATTATCTCTTTTTGCCACTATCTTACCTCTAAGGGGAACCCTTGGACTCTGTGCATACTATTCCTTACTTTGAAATAGTGCATACAGAGCCAACTTCCTACAAGGACCCAGCTTTCACTCTTAACAATTTGCCCACCTGTACTATTGCACCGTCATCAATTTTAAATTTACCCCTGAAGCTTGTGTTTTGATACTTGCCGACGTTCCACCTTTGTGTTCAGGGGTAAGTTAGAATGACAATTTTAAAAAAGTGGTACACTGGCTTGCGAAACACTTGAAAAAAACCATCAATAGTTACAATATGAATGTGTTTGCGAGGAGGGTTGTGTGGATTGGTCCTACTTTTAAAACCCAATGTTTAATAGTAATATGTCATTGGCATTTATAAATGACAGCCAGTCTTGCACGTTGATCTTAAACGAAATACCAGTGACATAGCTGGTTAGGCTAACAATAACCATGTTGTTAAATAAATCCTCCTGTGCAGATGAGAACAAATAATTATTAGAACTGGCGGCCTCAACTGAAGAAACAATACATGAACATAAGTCATTCTAATGTAGACCTTCTAACTATTGGAAATGGTTAAATAAGGTCAAACTATTACCACATGGAGCAGAAGACATGGATTGAATAATATATTATTCAGACAGGCCGCACAGGGATTTCAGCCTGTAAAAAAAACTGAGTAGTAAAGCTTCAATTGAGCCCCACCTATGAGCTCAGTTTTAAAATTGAAATAAAAGATTACTTTTACATGAGATGTGGGCTAATACTAAACTCATTTACAAATGTTGTGCCTTCTTTAAGGCAACTGATGGAGTGATTAAACCTTGAATAAATATTTGCCAAAATTTTAATCTAAAATTAGGTGACTTTAATGCCACGATTGATTCTTATATTTTGTCCTCACACTGTTTTAACCCCAGATATTCTCATACTCAAAGCACTAATCCTTGTGGCGTAACTCTTTAAAGTTATCTTATACAGAGGGACCTTTATAATGTCAACAAAACTTGTTATGGGGGAAATGATTTAATTCCCACATTTACTGGGCGTGGCTTCTCTTTTTATATTATTTATACTTTTGCTTTGAGAAGTTTGGATAATTAATTCCATACTTACTTGGCAGGTTCAAGTGAATTATAACAGTGATTACAGTTCTCTTACTGTTGACCTTGATAGTGTTGTGGTAGGAGTGCTTTCCTTAAATAGTGTTAAATTATGCATGTCAGCCAAAAATAACAGCCTAAAGCTTGCATGGAAGCTCCAAGATCCTTGCAAATTTTTACAAATTTTTTAAAAGGCAAATAAGGTTAACTTTGATTTGTGTTTATCCTTAGTGATAAGCCACAGAGAAATTGTTAAATCCTTCATAGATATGGGTGACAGCATTAAAGAATAACTTCTGACATCTGTCAGGAGCAACATTTTTCATACCTCTACCTGGTTCGATTCTGCTTGTTCTCTGGCTGATAGGCCTAATAAGAGCTCTGTCTAATAATCTTAGAAGTAAACATGAAATTGTCCTTTCCAGAGATAGTTATAAATTAGCCCTTAAAAATAAGAACATTTAAATTAAAATTAAGACCTGGAAATCTTTGGAGGTTGCATTCAGGTGAAAAGATTCAAGATTATGCTGGAATGTGGTTAACTGAAATATGTTCAATATAGGGTCTGTTCCTAATTTGATGGCACATACTGTCAGGCCTGTGAACCCGAATATGCTCCAAAACCCACATTTGGCATTTAGTAAAGTGTGTCCCTAAGCAAATCACCTGCCCTTGCATAGGCCAATGATTGCTGCTGCCTTTGAGAAATGTTCACGTGAACTAATGCTTGTTTTAGAACTCGTGTAGGAATCTAAGGCACGTGCCAACTTGTTGCCTGAGCTTGTGGCATCCTCATGACTTAGACTGGGTGTGGTCAGGTACAGCAGCCTCATGATTCAGACTAGGTGTGGCCAGGTGCATCAGGTATTTAAAACCACACCAGTCTTTAGGTGATTGCTTGCTGTCAAAGGCCTTCAGATGCAGAGTGGGATTTTCCTCCACGCTTGTTCCTTGATCATCTATTCCACAGCCCAGCATTGCGGATGCTGATTCTAGAAAGGAAGAGATCAAGAAGATTAGCATCATAAAAAGCAGTAACGTGCGGCACATGCCTGAAAGGCTTCTCACCATTTATTTTTGATAGTTGATTGCCAGATGTTCGGACGGGCAGCGCGCACTAGAAAGGCATAGTACCAATGTCCTTGGTTACTTCAATACTTGCTGTCTGCCAAATAATAAAGCTCATTGTTGTTAGCTAGCAATGACAGTACAGATTTGAGTGTGTGTTGGAGTTTTGATACCAATCATTGCCTATGAAAAAGAACACTCAGTGCTTGGCGCACGCTAGCTTCAAAACGTGAATCAAAGGTCTGTTATTTCCATGTCTAAATTGTCACTGTGATGTAACACTGATGACACCAATTAAGTACGAAAGTGAGCTTTAAGTATATTAACCCTAGGCTCCAGGTCTGGTTATAACACTGAACTGTGTTCTTTCCGATACTAACACACTGCACTGATTAATTCCTGAATATTTGAGAAATCCAAATACTTGAGAATTGATTTTCATTCTTTATCGCCTGTTATATATCTGTGATTGTGAGTGTGACTATGATTTAGAAAGTCTCATCAAGACCCAACGAGCAAGACGTACACTGAATTTCTGGAAAACTTTAGGTAGGTCTTCCAGTGGGGCCACATTGACTTGGGAACAAGGTGGGAATACATGTAGATACTATAGACGGCTAAACTTTGTATCTGGCTGCAGGTTCCATACTGTTTCTTGAAGGTCCCTAGAGAGAGGGGAGAGCCATCAAAAGTGGGAAAGGGGACCCTGACAGGTACACCTAGTTTGTGGGAATTGGAGAAGAGAAGTTTTAGTATATTGGTTACAATAAAAGTGTTATTTGACTAAATGTTTTTTTTATCATAGGAGAGATCTGTTCTTCGTAGACCACCGCTAGCCATCCTGATCCTGCCACGAGACGTCTATGTTTCTCTCTCTCTCTCTCATCCATCCCTTTCCCCCCCAGGAACACTCCCTTGCAGATCACGGAAACGTGAGTGGGAGGCACGCAACGTCTAGGTGGAGTTGGGAACAAGCAACTTGGGTCATCATTGTGTATCCGTGGATCGAACAGGTTAGTACTTGACACATATTACAGCGGATATCTAATTTCAAAAATATCTATTGTTATGAAGGCTTGTACCATTTGGCTGGCAATGTTCCACTTTCTGATTTTTCTCTTAACATCTATTTTGAATATTGAGAAGTTGTTTTATATTTGCAAACTAAACAATATGGGAAAGCTCATTGGCATAACTGTGTGCTGTGGATCTGTCGTAGTTTGGACTCTTGCTCTGGGCAAGACTGCTGGTTCAAGGATGACAGTACTTATGTTTGTAGGCGACTCTGCCTATCCTACAACAAGTTGCAACTGTATTCCCAACCCTTCCGGCTCACTAGCAGTACCGCACCAAAAACCCAAACAGTTAAAGGTGATTTGTGGCAGCCTTTACGCATGGACTCAGAAGTATGACATGTCAGGGAGTGCCGTGGTTAAACGGAGATTATCCCTTTCTCACAGATACATCATGTCTCAAGCAAACACAGGTAATAACGAAGATGCAGTAAGGTTTTAAAGGTTTTTATTTAACACAATCTGCAATCTACGGTAAATCGCATGGGCTGCAATGATTAGGATATTGAACAGTGCAAGTAATAGAATGGTAAAGACAAGAGTCATGATTATGAAGACCCCCACCATCTTGCAGTAGCATAAAAAGACAGAGTGTATAACATGTCCTAGTATCCTATCATAATAGGCCTAACCTTCTAACTAGAGAAGAGCTTGGTATGTTAAACCTAAACTGCCAATACCATGTCCCTGGAAGGAGCCCCCAACCCTTGTTACATTGGAATGAGGTCTCAAGCTCAGACTCCGTAGGAACACGAAGTCCGGGTCAGCGTCAAGGCGATGTGCAGCATTGACAGCAGCAACAGTATCTGGTCGGAATCCCTCTGATTATCTGTCTAAATTATGATGTATTTATACAGATCCGCTTGGTCCCCTCAAGTAGGTTGTTCCCAAACAATAGATAACACATCATGCTTGGGACGGTAATTAATATAAACAATTCCCTCAAAAGCGTAAAGAGGTAAAGTACCTAATGTGAACACCTACAGTTTGTTTGTCTTTGTCGCATGAGTTGACGCCTTAGCGCGGTGGCACTGATAACATAAAGCTAAACAAAATGGCCTAACTATAAACAAGGCAGCCATCTTAGAAGAATTATTTAAATAAATGGGCTGAGAAAGAGCAAGCTAACTATGTTAAAAGTCACAAAGTGACGGGGCCCGAGTCTACAAGTCAAAGGCTACGCTAACTCCTGTTATACCATTAAAACAAACTAGGATTCACTGCAGATCTACAAAAGTCTAATACTGATCTCTGGTCCTGTTGCTTACCAATGTCCTCAACTCTGCCCGTAAAAAACACAGCTGCCTTATTTATGTTTCTTTTCTACTATTGTACTGATTTTTAAAAAGGGTAATTAGTTTGATCCTTGTTCTTACAGACCAATTCTCTTGACTGATTTGATAGTTAAGATGATTGGTAGAAGTTTGCTGAATAAAATTCTGGACTGAGCTGCAACTCGGTCAGAAACTCAGTTTTGTTTTCGAGAAAGCCTGGGGACTATGGACCAATATGCGCATCTTCACTTAATCATTAGCAAATAAACTATAGCTAAAGGGAGCTTTGTATACTTGCCATTTATGGACCTTAGTAGTGTGTTTGATCATCTGCCAAGGTCCAGGCTCTGGCGGCTCCTAATACAAGTAAGTACTGATAAGCCCTTAATTTATTATTTACACACAGTGCATTTTTATTTGTCATCAAGGGTTGGATCTGGCAATCAAGATGAATGTACAATTTTCTTGACCTCTTACAAGCCCCTCTGCAAAGGGAGCTTTATATCCAGCTAAGGTTAGATACGCTTCCATTAGTTAGTTTTACAAGTAACTGGTCTAACCCTTTGTTGCACAAAGACACATGTCTGTTTTGTAATGCTGTCTGCGAAGATTCCAAGCATGTTCTTTTTTGTTTGCCCCACATACAAAATTGCATGGGCAAAGTTGATTAAACCACTCTGCTTAAGCTTGGGGACTAGGCACCACGAGGAGGCTTTACAAATTTGCCAAGCTGACACCAACTTAAAGATACTGCTCCCTGTGCCAGCTTCTGGAACACCGCATTGTTTGTAAGAAACAAATGTCTGAATAATTATAAACCTTTTTTTGGATTTTGCCCTTGTTTTAGGGAATGTCTAAGCAGACTTTTCTATGTCACACACACTAACAATCTGAGACTCAAAAATTATCTTAGTGCATTGCTCTCAGTAGGAAATATTAATTAGTGCACTTCATAGCATTGATAAACAATGATTGCATATATGGTTTCTAATGTTTTTATATTCATTAATAAAAATAAAAAAAATGTTGATATGATGTTTTGTATATATGCATTGTCTTTGTCAATTAATTTATGTAAATTCAAAATTACAATAAAGTAAGGTACAAGTCCCTTTAAACTTAACAGGACGTTCGCCATGGCTGTGTCTAAGCCCCTGTATTGGTTATTCTGGTTATTCTCTAATCTTCACATAAATGTGATTAACCATGGGCAGGATATGCCCAAAGTAAGCTCTAAACCAATTTGGCATTACTTTATGAGGCTGATGCCATGTTATTATTTCTTACACCCAGTGTTCTTACGCATTCAGTTAATGATTTTGTTTTGTTTATATAGGATTTTGATCTCAAGACTAATTTCTTGAAATCCCACCATATAATCCTTGGGCCTAAGTCCCTAAAGTCTAGAAATGTATCTGTTAAAGGAAAAATAATCTCTAAGGTGGATCAATTCTCATATTTGGAGTTTACATTTGACACTGATAGAGTATGGGGCTTGTACCATACCATCAGACATCAGCAATTTTCTCAGTTAGTAGGCTTGCTATTTAAATTTGCTGCAAATCCAGACAGGCAAACCTTTTCCCAGTTAATTGAGATGTTTACAATGCAGTGTGCTACAATTCAATTACATAGAGGTGGGTTTGGGGTTATGCACCATCAAGTAATTCAGAATTGGAGGAGAATCATTTCTGTCGTCATCTTCTTTCTCTCCCCTCTAGTAGCCTGCATTACAATTGCCATTACTAACTGGGTTTAACCTATTCTGAAGACCTCATTTAAATTAGTTCCATTGTTGTTATGGTCCTTCGTCTGGATAAATCCAGAAGCTACCTTGAATAAAACAATTATAGACGATAGTGCAGCTTATTCAAATTGCCTAAACATTCCATGGCTTTTGTATATTTGAAACAGCATAGAGCATTTAAGTAGACTAATTTTATTTTTCAATCCTTCACTCAGTCAAAAATTGGACAAAACCTAAATACTAATGGAAATTAGGTGCACTCTGAGTAAGGCAGTTGAACACCTCATAGTTCAAACATCTTTAGATTTGGAACCCTACCTTTCTATTGTTACTGGACCCTGGAAGAGGACTCTTTTTACAAGATTAAGTTTAGGTTCAATTCAAGGCCATTTGTCTTTTCCCTTAAGCTAGTATAGCAACAATTAAGTATTTATCTGTCCATGTGATGAGGTTTCTTCCCAGACATTATTGAATTTTATTTTTTTGTTTTATTTATATATATATTACAATTAGTTCTAAATAGCCTTGCTGAATAAAGTATTATTTTAACAGATGTGGAACTGCAATATGTTTTACAGATGTTGCCAGGAATTGTCTTTGGGTTGTTTTTAAAATCCGCTATTAAATCTCACAATTCTATACTTTTTTTTTAACTGCAAATATTATGTAGCAATGAGTGAAAGTTCTATTATATGAGTTGGTGTTATGCATATTTACACTTTTATGATTATAACCATAATCAAATAAAGATGTTTTTTTATTGATGGACTATTACATTGTTTTCTCTTTGGTGTTTCAGTTACAACTAATTATTAAGAAGCTTTCTTTAAAATTCAGTGATTAAGATCAGGTTTTATACATTCAATTAGAAATGTCTGAATAAACCTTTCGTTGTTGACCAATTTAGTACAAATATAGCAGTACCTTAGCTTGCAACTTGGTCTTAATTTGCCAGGGAAGAAAAACACAAAATGATTTAGAAAACTCAACATCTTCCTGTGAGCTTATATGTTTGTCCAGTAAAGAATTACTCATAATTTAGAATGTGCTCCACCCTAGTCTGCATCCGTAGGTATAGCTGTATTTACTGAGCTAATTGTTCAAGGTGTCATGGCTTACTGGGGAATTGGAAGCATATTGTATTAGTGCTGATGCTTTATGGTTTCTACCCAGCTTAAAAAAGTAAGTGGTGTGGGATATGCTTAGACCCATTATAGACATTTCTTAATAGATACAGAAGCAGTACCTCTCCAGATGTTGGCTTTGTGTAATGGCGTAGAATAAAATGTCCTGCAGGACTGAATAGACAAAGCACCTCTCCTACCAGACCAGGCTCTCTAGGCAGTAGAGTTTCACGAACATATGAACTGATACCCACATCCCAGCCTGGCTGATGTCCAGTACAGGTACTCCACACACAGATGTGGTGGCAGCAGCTTTATCTCTGGTGGACTTCCATAGGCAGCAGATCAGTATACAAATAACAAACCATCTGGAGGTGGTCTGCTTCTACACAGCTTTTCCCTTATTGCTCGCAGAGAACCCTACAAAGAGTTAAGTGCCGACGTGGTGGTCGTTGGTTCACTCAATGTAAAACCTCATAGCTCTCTTCAGATTTAGGCAATGTAGCCTCTCTTCTTCTTAGATTGATGGCAAGGAGTGAAGAACTCTGGCAGGCTGACAGACTGCCCAATGTGAAAAGGAGTTCCAACCTCAGAAGGAAATCCACCTTAGTGGTTAACACATGGTCTGGAAAGAAAGTGATATATGGCTGCAGGACCAAGAACACCTGCAGCTCACTCACATGACAGGCTGATACAACCGCTATGAAGAACACTGTCTTCAATGCGAGCAGCCTCAGAGGGCAACTATGCATTGGCTTGATAACGGTATACATTTGGAAAGTGAGAATAAGACTGAGGTCCCACTGGGGCATCAAAAGGGGTTCTGATGATAACAATTGGGCTTGTAGGAGTTGGATATGTTCGGAAGAACACCAAGCAACCAACTTCTCACAGCATCCCTTATAGATAGTTTTAGTTGCGAGATACCTGGCTGCCACAATTATATTTACTACTTTAAGTGGAAGATCAAATGATGTCAACAGTTGTCGTGCAATCTCCTTGCATGGAGGTGTAAGCTGTGCAGACTCAGATGCAGAACTTTACCCTGTTGTTGCAACAGTTGGTCCTCCCAAAGATACAGTGAATTGGAGGACATATGCTCATGGCCAGAAGTTCTGAATACCACTCTCTCCAGGCACAGTCCAGGGCCCAGTCATTCCTAATCTTAATCAGAACTGTTGGTCCTGGCCCTTTTTGCAGTGTCATCCCCAAACATTTGCCTCCTTTCTCCTATTTTCTCTGACCTGTTTTTGTTGGCTCTAGGACTCTGAGCACTCTACCGCTAACTAGTGCTAAAGTGCATATGTTACCTTTCTAAATTGCATTGGTGATTGGTTTATCCATGATTGGCATATCTGATTTACCAGTAAGTCCCTAGTAAAGGGTACCAGAGGTGCCCAGGGCCTGTAAATAAAATGCTACTAGTGGGCCTGCAGCACTGATTGGGCCACCCACGAGTTGCCCTGTAAACATGTGTCAGACCTGCCACTGCAGTGTCTGTGTGTGCAGTTTTGCACTGCCAATTCTACCTGGCAAGAGTACCCACTTGCCAAGCCCAAACCTTCCCTTTCACTACATGTAAGTCACCCATAAGGTAGGTACTAGGTAGCTCTAGTGGCAGGGGGCAGTGTACCTAAAAGGTAGGACATGTACTGGTGTGTTTTACATGTCCTGATAGTGAAATACTACCAAATTTGTTTTTCACAGTTGGAAGGCATATCTCTCCCATAGGTTAACATGGCCTTTAAATATCTTTTAAGTGCAGTTTCTCATTGGGAGCAGATAATGGAGTTTGGGGTCTCTGAACTCACCATTTAAACATACATCTTTTGGCAAAGTTAGTTTTTAGATTGTCTGTTTGAAAATGTCCCTTTTAGAAAGTAGGCATTTTCTTGCTTAACCATTCTGTGCCTCTGCTTGGCTGCTGAATCCACGTTTGAGTCAAACTGACAGTTGGGCTGTTTGTGAATTCACTCTAAACAGTAACACAAAGAGAGCAGTGGTGTGTCCTGCATATCCTAATGAGTCTTCCCGGGCTAGAGTGGGAGGGTGGAGCTGTCACCGGCACTTGAAAGGGCTGTATCTGTCCCCTCACAATACAGTCTCCAACCCCCTAGAGTGTGGCTAGGGCAGGGCAAGGAAAAAGCAGGGTCTTGTGCACTATAAAGACTTTCCTTTGAAGTTTGCCTACTTGAAAGGCAGAAATGAGTATAAGTAGTGGACCCCAAACCCCAGACTTTTAGATTACTTCTGGACCAAGAGGAAACTCTGCCAAGGAGAAGAGCTTGATGCTTGACGAGGACCTGCCACTCTGCTTGTTCCTTTACTGTCCTGCTGCTGCTGCTTCTGCCTTAAGAGAGAAAGGACTAGATTTTGCTTTCTGAAATCCTGCTTGTGAAGTTTCTTCAAGGACTTGGACTGAGCTTGCCCCCTGTTCTTAAGTTTCAGGGCCATCAAAGACTTCATCTGCCAGCACATGGGCTCTCTTGCTGAGAACCTTCCCCTGCTAAGTGGTGCCACATCCAGTCCCTGGACCCTTAGAAGGAGAAGTTGGTGAACCGAAGGTGAAAATCCACGCACCGGAGGCAAGCAACAGAAAAACTGACTTCGGGCCTGCACTGCAACTGCAAAAATAGACACAGGACCAGTGAAATTGAGACATTGCCAGCTCAGCACAGATTTATTTCTTCAGTGCATCTGGATTGTCCAGGCATCATCCATGGGCATCAAAATCTTCAACATCACCACATGGACCTGAGGCTGTTTGCCTGGAAACTGACACATTGCTTACCCGGCAGAAAAAGAATCGATGCACGGCCTCACTTGCAAGTAAGGAATTGACGCATCGCTTGCTTTTTAGATGCATGCGCGCCTGTGCAGCTTTATTTTTGATGCATACCAGGTACTTTGTGCTAAAACAACACATCAATTGATTTTTAGGGATTAAGACTCTTTTTACTTTAAAAAAATCATATCTTTGCTTGTGTATGTTGGAAGTTTGTTGTGTTGGTCTTGTTTGATTTAGATAAATATTGCCTATTTTTCTAAACTGATGTGTAGTCTTTTTGTGGTGTTTTCACTGTGTTACTGTGTTTGTTTGCATAAATACTTTACACATTGCCTTTAAGCCTGACTGTTTGCGCCAAGCTACTATACGGGTGAGCAGGGGTTATCTGAGCTGTGTATCTCCCTTAACCTAACTAGAGTGAGGGTCCCTACTTGGACAGGGTGTAAACTGACTGCCAACTAAAGACCCTTTTTCTAACAAGAACCATGGGCAGGAGAGGTGGTGGTGCGAAGGGGCAAAGGAGTCTCAAACCCCAAACCAGATGAAAGGCATCCCTGAGAGAGAACCACCTGGGGAACTCCAAAGAGCAAAACGCTGGATGGTGCACATTCTCTGCAGTGATGACAGATTGACAGAGGTTTACCCCATCACTGGAAGATGCTCTGCACTGCCTTTGAAAGCAGCCCCCATTCAATATATGCTAGGCAACGCCGGTTCAGATCATCCATCCTGGCATTCAAAGATCCTGCTTAGTAGTGCACAACCAAAGAGATGCCCTGATGCCTCAGCCAGTTGCTCAGGTGTAGAGCCTCCTGGCACAGGAACCATGACCCCACTCCACCCTGCTTATTTCAGTACCATATGTCGAAGGTGTTGTCCAAAAGAACCTGCACCTATTCTCCCTTGATGTATAAGAGGAAGGCTTTCAATGTTGAGCGGATAGCCCGCAACTCCAACAGGTTGATATGGAGGTGGGTCTCTTCCAGATCCTATTGTCTTCCAATCTCCACCTCTCCTGATGATTTCCCCAAGCCAGTGACGATGCATCCATTATCACCATCAGCTTTGGGTGGGGTAGGGAGAGGAGTCTATCTGTCTGATTGGGAACCAGCCACTACTGCTGCAGATCTTTTGTAGTCTCCTCTGGCACCTGGACACAATTTGAGAGGTTGCCTTGGTGCTAAGCCCACTGAGACTTAAGATCCCACTACAGAGCCTGTATATGGCATGGTCCACTAGCAGGATTCAGAATGCCAAGAGGCCTCAGAGTTCCCTTCACTGAGTCACACCTCCAAGGTTGAAACACTGGCATCATAGCTTGACTGTCCTGGACTCATTGAGGTGGAGGGAAGACTCAAAACATCACTGTGTCGAGGATGGCTCTGTGAAGGAGTCAGGTGTGACTTCGGCCCATTGATGGAAAATTCCAACGATGGCAACATGCCATCCATCATCTGAAGTTGGTTAATAACTGCCTTAGACAAGCATGCTTTCAATAACCAGTCGTCAAGGTATGGGTAGACTGTTATTCCCAATCTCTGTGGAAGGGTAGCGACCCACACTGACCTCTGAAAACCCGAGGGGCACTGGTAAGGGAGAAAGGAATAACTGCAAACTGAAATTTCTCTTGGCCTACTTGAAACCACAGGTAGTGTCTGTGCGACTGCAGAATGGAGATGTGGAAATAGGCATCCTGCAAGTCGAATATCACCATCAAATCACCTGGATCCATGGCAGACCACACTTGGACCAGAATGAACATCTTGAACTTGTCCTTTTTTTAAAAAAAACATATTTTTATTGAAATCAGGCCAAGATAAGGCTCATTAATGTGGTACATATGGTTCACCTGATATCAGAACATCAGATCAAATGAACCTGTCCTTCTAGAGGATGAATACAGAGGTCTAGATTAGGAAGAAGTTCTCCGATCATCTTTGGCACCAGAACATAACAGGAGTGCAGCCAGACCCGACTATGATGAGGGCACACTCTCTAAAGCTCCCTTCTTCAAGAGAGTGTGAACCTTCTTCTGTGAAATAGACAAGTGATTCTCTGGAAGTCATTGTGGTGTAGGAGGTATGTCTGGAGGGTTCTATAGGAAATGTAAATCATAACCATTCTGGGCAATTTGTAGAACTCATTTGTCTGATGTAATGCTTTGCCACCCAAGCAGGAAATAAAATATCTGGCATGCAACTGGGTGACTAAAGTGGGTTTGCAGAGATTGCAGCACAGGGTTAGAGATTAGGTAGCACATTGTCTCCGAGGGCCTGGACAGTGTCAGCCAGACCATCATCTCTACCCTGAAATACTTGGGAGGCCTGTTACTGCATGCGCAGAGTTTGACATTGCTGCTGCTGGATGCCTCTTACGAAGCTCCAAAGGTTCACTATTGTTGTGGGAACTGCCACACGTATGCAGAAAGACCCAGGGAGTTGTCAAGAGGTAGTCTTCTCTGCAACGCTTGGAAGATCATCTTTCCCAAAAATGACCACTTATGTTCAGAGACACTACCAGCTTCCAGAATGTAACATGTCTAGTACTGCTCCTGAAAATAATCCAGCAAGAAGGAGAAAAAACTGGAGACCAGAAAAATCCTAGCTGCTAAGACCAAACAGCTGAACAAGAAGCAGAAATAACTACAGGAACTTTAGGGACTGTGGAGATTCCACAGAGTCAGTGAGTGAGCAGTGACTCAGAAAAAATGACACAATGATGTCTGGATTCTCTTAGTTTTATTTTTAATTACTGCAAATAAGTTACGTAGTAAGCTGTAATTGCAGTAGCTCTACTACATGCAGTGTTTCTCAAAGGTTGGCATGCTGGGAGACTCAAACCAAAATCCTCTGCTCAGCCGGAAGCTTGACGTGTACTAGAGGAAACAAAGCGGTGCTGCATGAGGACCCTGCTGCGCCCTTGAGACTAAAGGGTGCTCCCCAGCATGGTACCACAAGAGGGAGCCACCATGGTACAGCCCACGTGCTGCTAACATTGGATAAGGAATGAATCCATACAGGAGTGCTACAGGTCTGCATTGTCTCCAAATCACTTGAGAAGCCTGCAGCTCTAATAAGTGTGACCCCAAAGTACCACACTAGTACTGACTGCACTTAGCAGACTACTTCTCTTCTCACGTTTTGACCATCTTGAATTATGTGAGATAAACTGAGAGGGAGTTCCTCTGTAACTGCTCGCAAGATCTCAGCCACTATGTCCAACAATGTATGTGAGAAATTTCCTAAGAGGCAACTTGAGTCGACCGATCTACAGGAATGGCTTACAGAAGGCCTTCATGTGCTTGAATTCTCCATGCCATAGCGGGAGGCATTGTAGGAAACATATTCAGCTTTAATCAGCTTTTAGAGGCCTAAACCACAAAGCTACCTGGTGTGGGATGTTGACAGAGGAAAGATGGAGGAAAGATGGACACCCCCCACCGAGTTTGTGGGACAAGATAGTGGTTTAGCCCAAATGCACATCAGGTATCCGTTAGGGTCTTATAGAAAGGAAGAATCAGCTCTGATGAAGTCTGTCCTGGCTGCAGGACTTCAATGAGAATGTTATTTTTCTCTTCCATGGAAGGTAGTTGCAAGTCAAGAACCTCTACAGCCCTCCTGATGACCATGGTAAAGGATGCTGATTCCTTTCTAGATGGGCCAGGTGGGGAATGGAAGCCAGTGTCAGGGTATGTGTCCAGGCCACTGGCATACAGAAGGCACACAAGTGAGTTCCTCTCATTATTTATATATATATATATATATATAGGACTCATCATTACCATCATCATCACTGCGATGTTTGGGGTCTTAAAACCTCTGAAGCAGTGAAAGCACATCAGTATCAGAAAGAGGCTGTGGTTGACTGGTGGCCTCTTTGGATTCCTCGGTCTGAAGGCGACCCAGAGGGATCCAGAAGGGTACCGAAGATGTGCAACATGGCTTCTTTGATGGCACCTTTTGTGGTGTTACTAATGGGCCTGTAACATGGGAGGAATCAGGTCTGAAGTGAGAGAGCAGGGCAGAGACGTCTGTGCGTGCCTTCTTGAAGAAAGTGTTGGGAGGAGTCACATTTGGACTTCGTGTTATTCTTTGATTTAGACTTACTTTAGTATTTGGAATGGAACAATGACGTCTCTGGAACTGGCTTAGGATCAAGAATGCATCTGTGTTTTTGTCTTTGACCAGGACATAGCAACACAGTCTGGCCTTAAGGTCCAGGATGACTTTCGGATACCAGTTATTTCAGACATTCATTGTCTAGGGTAGCATCATGGGGCAACAGATTTCTACTGGTATGTAGAACAGGATGCAAAACATCATCTCCTTCATCAGAAAGACCAAACTCTAGACAAGTACCAAATCAGTCTTTTGTAGGAAAAAAGGTTTCTTGAAATCTAGACACACCAGAATAGGTTGGGGCAATGATGGATTTTGGCAGGTTAAATGACTGTTTTGCTCCCTGCCTCAGAGCATCTGAGGGGGCACAAGATTTTTAAATAAAAAAGGAATAGGCATGACTATCAAGAAATAGTGACTGAACAAACTGTAGTGTCCCACAAAGCCTAAGCAAGCCCTAAAACCTTTGTGTCTTTGGTATCTGAGACTGTTGTGATGTCTCCTAACTGTTAATGTATTATCCATGTCCTAGGATGGCTCATAATTATTTTATTTGATAGGAAGCTAAAGTACAATTTTAAAGGTTGACAGTTGGCCCAATCTTTTCTTAAGGCTAAAAGAACATTATGTAAATGTTGTAGGTGAGATTGCCAAGATAATTCTGAGCATATTTATCATGGCTTAGATCTGCGCTTGCGCCACACAAGGGGGCACAAGGGTGATGCAAAACCTAAGTAAGATCTATTAAGCCATGCAAGGCCACCTTTCATGGCCCTGAATGGCTTCATAAACCTGGAGTAACACAAGGCAGCACAATTTACTGCCTTGTGTTACTCTGCCCGAGGGAGGGGTTCCATGTGTGGAGTGTGGGTGTTCCAAGCATCCACCCATTAATTTTGGCTCATTCCCAGATTTACCAATACTAGTAAGCATGGGAATGTGTCAAAATGCTAAGCCTTCCCAGGGGAGGTGCAACAAGGAGAAATAACTTTATTCCTCCTCATTGTTTCCTTTCTTAGCATGCTGCTTCCTGCACAAAAACAACCCTGCTTGGAATGCAGGCACCCTTGCACCATAGACAGAAATGTGCCGCATCATGTTAAATAGTGTGCATTCCTGTCCTTTACCTTTCATGCAGCGCAGCAAGGTGGCTGCATGAAATAATGATAAACCTGCCCATTTATCTAGATACGCTGTTCAATAGCCAAAATGGTGAAAAAATATTAAATCTATTAACCTCCAGGAGGCACCATGAAGACAAAACACATGACTTTTTTTTTTTTGTATTTTAAGGCATGTTTTGTCCAGATATGTCAGCTGGATCGGAACTTGACAATATCTTTGCCCTAGTCTAACATGCTGATAGTTTGTTTTTCCTAAGTGTTTGATGAGATCCTCTGCTCAGGGTATCAAGCATTCAAGGAAGATAGTCAGTTCACTTGCCTAAAGACGATACAAAAATGTATGGAGTTATCTGGCTTGGGGACCAGTAAAGTGCTAAATGACTGCTTACTTTAAAAGGGCTCAAAAATACCCATTTGGAACATAAAATACCTTTTCTAATACTGGGCCATGGGCCTCCAGTATCCTATAAGGCTGTAACTGGACTTGTACATGGGCTGGGGTAGCAATGTTGTGTTCAATGAAGTGGGGCATCCGAGGAGTGTGGGTAATAGTTCTGCTATAGGGTTTGTAGTTGAAAAATATATTTTTGCTAGGAAGATACAGAAAACCGTTGGACCAGATCCACCCAAGTAACTGATTAACATATGAGGAACATATCCTCTTGTTTGTTCTTTTCATGGCCAACTACACAAATCTGAGATTTAGTAGGTGGTTCTTCCCATCTTTACAATAAATGTATGTGATACACCCGGCTGAAGTAATTCTTATCTGATTAAGCAACACAGTTTGATACTTTTCCCACTGCTTCTAAAACATCCTAAGGAGCATGCTATTAGGCCAATAATCTACGGTTAAATGTTGACAATGGAATGATTAATTTGTCTCTTTGTTGAGAGTTCTTTCTTGAGATGACCAGACTATAATGATTCTCACAGTTCTCTTTTGGACACTTAGTATACATGCTAGCTAGGTGCCTTATAGCTGATAAGCTGATTTGTAAGGATAATACATAGGCCCTCATTACAACCCTGGCAGTAAAGTCCGCTGACCACCGTGCTGACGGCTGCCAACATACCGTGTCCACGGCGGAAATCCGCTACGGGTATTATGACCCACACTTAGAAATCCTCCACAATACAGACACCCACACAAGTCCGCCACACCAAAGGTCAGTGATAAACTGGTGATACCAAAACCCACACCGTCATGCCAACAGGAATACACCCACAATATCACGACCCACGAATCAACGCGGCGGTCATTCAACCGTGGTAAACCGTTGGCGGTACACACTGCCGTGCTCAAAATAGACACACATTTAAAAAACACAACCACATTGGACAATTCAAACTACACACACACACGACACACATACACACACCACACCCACAACACTATAAAACACACACCCACATTACCCACAACCCCTTACAACAACATTTTTGGAAGAAGCAGTGAGAGAGAAAAGCAAAGACAACACCAGCATCCAGAGGCACACAACACCATCACTCATACACCATCTATGCACAAAACACCACACACCCCAAAACATCACCCCACACATCACCTCACACATCACTCACACCACATCATGGCACCTCAAAGACACCCCAGGTTTTCTGAGGAGGACTTCAGGGTCATGGTGGAGGAAATCATCCGGGTAGAGCCACAGCTATTCGGATCAAAGGTGCAGCAGACATCCATTGCAAGGAAGATGGAGCTATGGTGGAGAATTGTCGACAGTGTCAACGCAGTGGGACAGCCTCCAAGAACACAGGATGACATCAGGAAGAGGTGGAACGACCTACGGGGGAAGGTACGTTCCGTGGTATCCAGACACCAGGTAGACGTACAGAGGACTGGTGGTGGACCCCCACCTCCTCCACCACAACTAACAACATGGGAGGAGTAAGTCTTGGTGATCATGCATCCTGAGGGCCTCGCAGGAGTAGCAGGAGGACTGGACCCTGGTAAGTCAAAGCTTTACTACTATATCCCCCAGACTACCTACATGCCATCACAGACTCCTACCCGTTCCCTCACCCCCATCACTCCACCACATATACCCCACTGTCACAACCCACACATCCCAATACCAAGCCCTGCATGTGACAACAATGCATGGACACCCATCACCAAAGCATGTCCAAGGGAGAGACTCACCCAGGGCACACAATCACCACTCACACAAGGGCCAAGGCGATATTGCAAGCACAGTAGTAGAGGGAAACACACCCATTGCACAAGATGGCACACACAGATACAATAACAATGCATTTACACCCCAACAGGACCCCCACACAATGTCACCAGACAGGAGGTGCCAGCCATTACAGTCCCCCCAGAGAGGAGGCCCACAGTGACGACAGAAGCTCTGCACGCCTGGATCAAGATGACCAGCCCGACCCAACAGGGACCTCTGGACAGTCGGTTCCCCTGCCACAGTCCCAAACCACCACTGAACCTCGCCCCTCAGGAAACACCACCACAGCACCCACCCAGCAGACCCATGCCACTGTCCCCAGGACATGTCAATCAGCAGTATGTCCACCACTACAGGGACCCTAAGCAAACCCATTAACACAGGACGATCAGTGGCCTGGGGGTCAGTTGCAGTGGGCACACGGTTCAGGGGACAGAGGCACAGGATAACAGGGAAGCTGGGAGGACTGCTGTGCGACAGGGGGAGGACAGGCCTAGGGAACCCACTCTCCACGAGGCACTCTCAAACATCATGGGAACATACCACCATTCCCAGGAGACCACGGGCACAGTACTGGCCAAGTTTCAGGAGACCCAGCGGCTGCAGGAGGAACAGTTCCTGGGGATGAGGGAGGACTTGAAGTCCATTAACACCACCCTGGTCACCATTGCAGGGGTGCTGGCAGACATGGCCAACACCATGAGGGAGACATTGGCATACCACCGGGCCCCTGACACCAGCCCGAACGATGAACAGCCTTCCACGTCCGCCGGCGCTAGTGGACAGGAGGTCCCGCCACAGGACCAACAGGCCACCAGCACCACACCCCCTGCAGAAGGAGAACTACCACACCGCAAACGGTCCCTGTGATCCAGGCACAAGACAGAGAACATTGCCAAGACCCCTGCCAGGAAATAAGACTCTCCTGATTGTCACTCTTCTGTCCAACTATGTCACCCTGTCCACCTTGAACTGCCATTGCTCCACTTCCTATGCCCTCTTGGACAATGCACCTGTGATACCAAGAGACTGGACTCTACCATGGACCCCAGCCCCTTCCACATACCCCTATACACATTAGCCAATAAATAAACTCCCTTGAATCACAAAACAATTTGGTGTCAGGCTGTACTTTCACAAATGTATTATTACAACTTATTCGACAAATATCAATGTTAATGTTCATTTGCACATACCAATGTATGACAGTTGTTGAGCAGCAGTAAACATAGCAGAAGGCAGTATGAGGTACCCAGATCCGTGAAATGGAAAGCCAAAGTGAAATGTCAGGGTCCATACACAGAGGTTAAGAGGCTGACTTATACAATGTCCTACAGTAGTCAGATATGAGATGAGCAGTGCCAGTCTCTTATCTGTGTCTCACTGGAAGTACTGCATGATGATGTTGTTTCAGTTGTCAATATCTTCTTCCTCTGCCTCCTCTTCCTTACTGTCCACAGGCTCCAAAGCTGCCACAATACCATCATCAGGCCCATCCTCATGAAGAAAAGGCACCTGGCGTCGCAAAGCCAGGTTGTGCAACATGCAGCATGCCACGATTATCTGGTACACCTTTTTCAGTGATGGAGGCACCGGAATCTGGCCTTCAGGAGGCCGAAAGTCCGCTCAATATTATGCCAAGTTCGCCCATGTGCCTCATTGTAGCGTTCCTCTGCTCTTGTCCTGGCATTCCTCACTGGGGTCAGTAGCCATAAGAGGCTGGGGTAACCAGAGTCACCTGCAAATGTCGATGGATATCTGTTAGACACACACTAACCCTTAGGGACTACTGCATACCCAGACACCTATTCATACTGTGTGGGAACCTTGTGCTCACCTATTAGCCACACCTGGTGCCTCTGGAGTTGGCCCATCACATAAGGGATGCTGCTAATGCTGCTATTCCTCAAAATGTAAGCGTCTTGCACAGAGCCAGGATACTTGGCATTCACATGAGAGATGTACTGGTCTGCCAAACACAACATCTGCACATTCATTGAATGGTAGCTTTTTCGATTTCTGTACACCTGTTCATTCCTGCGGGGGAGGGGACAAATGCCACATGTGTACCATCAATGGCACCAATTATGCTGGGGATATGTCCCAGGGTCAGCTTTCACTGTGGGCAAATCATCCACCTTGGGGAAAACGATGTAGCTTTGCATACGTTTCAGCAGGGAAGATAACACTCTGGTCAACACGTTAGAGAACATTGGCTGAGACATCCCTGATGCCATGGCCACTGTTGTTTGGAAGGAACCACTTGCCAGGAAATGGAGCACTGACAGGACCTGCACTAGCGGGGGGATACCTGTGGGATGGTGGATAGCTGACATTAGGTCAGGCTCCAATTGGGCACACAGTTCTTGGATTGTGGCACGATCAAGTCTGTAGGTGATTATGATGTGTCTGTCTTCCATTGTCGACAGGTCCACCAGGGGTCTGAACACCGGAGGATGACGCCATCTCATCATCTGCCCCAGCGGATGTGCACTATGGAGGAGAATGGTGAGCAGAGGGTCATGTACCATACAGGTTGCACAAGTGTTTTTGCAGTAATGTGAATAAATCTGTGTGGCATTGTCTGTACGTATTTTTGCCCAAATGTGGTGTGACATACTTAGGTGCCATCCCATGTGCCACCCTGAAATGGCAGCTGCCTGACCTGTAAGGAGGGACAAGGGAAAATGAGATAACTGCGCTGGCATTGTGCAGCGTCACGGTAGGCGGTCGAAGACCGCAGCGCAATTCAGCATTGGTTATCATTGGGCCCTATGGGTTCCAGGAGCCAATGACGATGTACGCCGGCGGTGATGGTATGCACCGCTGTGGACGTGACCACCATTTTCTATCTATTCACTCACTTGATACCTGACCTTCAACAGGAGAGGACCTACACTGCAAGTGCTGCTGTGACCTGTGTCTGGAAGCAACAATGGCTCGAGTGTCTGGGGAAAGGGCCCCTGCCTTCACTTCGGAGGAGTTGGAGAGACTAGTGGATGGGGTCCTCCCCCAGTACACGCTACTCTACAGTCCTCCAGGCAAACAGGTGAGTAAACTGTGAGCATGATGCGTGGGACATGAATGTCTGGAGTGGTGTGGATGGAAGATACATGTGGGGTTGGGTGCTGAGGCCTGCATAAGAGGATGGTGAGTGTATGTGTGTGTTAGGGCATGGGTGGGAAGTGGTGGGCAATGAGTATGACGAACCGGACGGAGGAGTAATTTCCTTTCAGTAATATACCTTTCCTATAGGTCAGCGCACACCAGAAGAAGGGTATTTGGCGTGCCATCGCCAAGGAAGTGCGGACCCTGGGGGTCTATCATAGACAGAGCACCCACTGCCGCAAGAGATGGGCGGACCTTCGCCACAGGAGGCCCAGCTGGGGATGGCCTCCCAATGTGGAAGGGGTGCCCGTCGCACCATGACCCCCCCTGATGTTCCGGATCCTGGCAGTGGCATATCCGGAGTTGGATGGGCGCTTGAGGGCATTACAGCAGCCACAACGGGGTGAGTAGAGTCTCATTCAGCTGACTCTGCGTGCTTTACGAGGTGTCTGGGTGGGGGATGTGGGCTGTGGGTTCCCCTAGGCCAGGGCGAACTTGGTAGGGTAGGTCCCTTGTTAGGCAGGGTCTGTGGTACTCCAACCCCAATAGTGGTAGAGGCCATCTACAACTAGTCAGTCTCCTGTGGGTTCCAGGTGTGCAGCAAATGGGGTTAGGCATAGTCCCCCATCGGCAGGTGTTTTTCTTACTAACTGCTAGTGCATAGGGCTGCTCCCTGTGTGTTGTGTCTGCCAACGGTAGTGGTGCTGCTGACATTGACCATGTGTCTCCTGTCTTTCCCCCCATCTTGTTTTGTCACCCTGTCCTTGTGTGTATTAGCATCATGTGGCGGAGGAGCAGAGGCACCGGAAACGGAGGGAGCTGCATCCCACATGGCCCAGGAGGGTGAATCTATGGAGTCTGAAGGCACCAGTGGGACAGAGGGCGAGGGGAGCTCCACGATGGGGACAGGAGAGGACACCAGCGTCAGCGACTCCTCCTCTGATGGGAGCACCCTTGCGGTGGCAGGCACCTCTTTGCCCAGCGCAACAACAGGTACAGCCGCCATCCCCCTACCAGCACAGCCCTCCCAGCAGCCCCTCAGCGTGTTTCCCATGCCTGCTCACCCAGGAGGGTGGGCATCTCCTTCGCCCCAGGCACCTCAGGCCCTGCCCCAGTCAGCCCTGCTGCCCTCAGTGTGGATACTATTGACCTCCTGAGATCCCTCACTGTTGGGCAGTCAACCATTCTGAATGCCATCCAGGGTGTCGAGAGGCATTTGCAGCAAACAAATGAATACCCGGAAGGCATTCATTCTGGCGTGGCGGCCCAACAGAGAGCATTTCAGGCTCTGGCCTCAGCACTGATGGCAGCCATTGTCCCTGTGTCCAGCCTCCCCCCTCCAACTTCCTCTACCCAGACCCAATCCCCTCTATCTCAGCCTATCCCAAGCACACCATCAGACCAGCATGCACACACATCAACACACAAAAGTGGCTCAGGCAAACATAAGCACCACACATCTCACGGGCACTCACACGAGCACCGTACCCATGCAGACACACCAACATCCACTTCCTCCACTGTGTCCCCCTCCTCCACCTCTCTCCCTGTCTCATCTCCACTCACACCTGGATGCACTACATCCTCAGCCACTGCCTCCATCACCAGCATGCCCATCACAACACACCACTCACGAGCAATCACCACCTCCACAACCATGCACACGTCCCCTGTGTCCCAGTGTGTCTGTGAGCCCTCCTCCCAAAGTACACAAACATAGGCACACAGCCACCCAACAGCCATCCACCTCACAACAGCCTCCAGCCCATGCACCTTCACCCAAACTCAACAGACGTACACCTCCTATAACCACTACCTCTCCCTCCACTCCCACACCCCCTCCATCTTCTCTTCCCACTGTGTCAAAGACCTTTTCCTGGCTAACACTGACCTCTTCCCTACACCTTCCCCCCATCTTTCCCCTAGGGCCAGGATGTCTAGATCCCAGACCAGCACCTCAGCCACCAAATTGGCGTCCACTGTGGTCCCTGCAAGTCTGGGAGGATCGAAGGGGGCACCCATCAGGGCTGCCAGTGTGCCACCTACTGAAGCTAAGGACCACCCGATTCTGCCACCTGCCAAGGTAAAGAAGGGGCCAGTATGCAGAACGGAAAAGACGCACCACCCACCCAGCAGAGCCTCATCCAGAACCAAAGAGGACAGTGCCAAGGTCCCAGCAGCAACTACCAAGGTGGGGAAGGGACACAAAAGCAAAGGAAAGTCACCTCAGGGCACGGAGCCTCCTGGTGAGGGACTGGTGACCCCCATTTCTCATGACAGGCCAGCAACCTGTACCACGGTGAGCACCGCCGCAACGACCGCCACCTGCACGGCAGCTGCCACATCTACAGTCACCAGCATCATCCCCAGTGGGCAGCCGTCCGAGGCTGCTGGAGACAGCCTGGTGTCTCCCTCCACTACTACAGACACCTGCACCACGGGCAGCACCAGCAGCATCTCCGCCGCAGCCACCGCCACCTGCACCACCACGTGCCCAGCCAGTGCCACTACAGTGGACATCAGCAGCATCCCCAGTGGGCAGCCGTCTGAGGCTGCAGGAGAAGTCCTGGACCCTGCACACACTACATGAGACACCACCACCAGCACTGGCACTACCAGCAGTTTGCAGCCTAAGATGCCAGAGTGGAGTGTGGCTCTACCTCCATGCAGTATCATGCTACCTGTTCCCTGAAAATATTGTGGCTCAGACACCCAGGTGAGGGGATGGGAACTACCACACCCCAGTTGCAGCATCACTGGGCACCATGCCCCCTCCAGAACCAGTGGAGAGATGCATCCACTCACCCAATCCTTGGCAGGATGAAGCACACTGGGCACAAAGCACCCTCCAGAACCAGTGGAGAAATGCATCTAGTAACACCTTCCTTGGCAGGATGAAGCACTCTGGGCACAAAGCCCCCTCCAGAACCAGTGGAGAAAAGCATCCACTAACAGTCCTTGGCAGGATGAAGCACTCTGGGCACAAAGCCCCCTCCAGAACCAGTGGAACATGTCACCGACTTGAGAGACTGTGGGTTTGCACTCCCCAGGACCAGGTAGTGGGCAACCCACCCACTTGAGAGACTGTGGCTTTGCACTCCCCAGGAGCAAGCAGTGGGCAGTGACCCACTTGAGAGACTTGAGAGACTGTGGCTTTGCACTCCCCAGGACCAGGCAATTGGCAGTGGACCCACTTGAGAGACTTGAGAGACTGTGGCTTTGCACACCCCAGGACCAGGCAGTGGGCATGGAGCCCCCTCGAGGAGCAGTGGTGGCGTCCCATCATCCGGGTGAGGTGCCCCCCTCCCCTTCCCCCTGAGGTTTTTTTCCCGACCTGATGCCCCTGCAGTGTTCTCTCCGTTTTGAGGCAGGTGTCATGTGTGGGCTTCGCCCATGCTTTTTGGGACCACTGGTCCACAGACATTTCATGGGACAGTGTACGGACTTGTGTACTTGCTGTAAATATTTGTGTTAACTGATTATTTACTGTTCTCTTGGGCTATCTGATTGTTCGAATATTACACTCGTCAAATTCATTTTGTTCAGTCCTTGCGTTCTTACAGTGTATCTGTGATGTGATTGGATATGTGTGTGTGTGTTGTTGTGGGTGGGGCTGGGGGGGGTTGCATGCGTATGTCACTCTCTTTTCCCTCCTCCCCTCCCCTGTGTGCTGGATGTAGTATTCACCGTGGTCGGTGCCACCGCTGTTCATACTCCTGATAGATGAGAAGGTACACCAACATTGGTAACACCTGTAGTTCGGGCTCCATGGCGTCCTGGTTCCTCATTGGGTGTCGAGAGGTGAGTGGTTTCCCTTCCAAAGACTGTTTCTGCCATGCTTTTTTCCGCCCCGGAAAAGCTGGCGGATTGGTACCTTGTAATAGTGTGGGCGGTACATTGTCTTCTGCCTCTCTGTTGGCAGTTACCGCCACAGTGTTTTTTTTTTCTACCGCCATGGCAGTCGGAGTGTTAAAGTGGCTGTCTGTGTTGGCGGTTTCCGCCATGGTCGTAATTCAATTTTTTTGACCTCCGGCCTGTTAGCGGTATTACTGCCGCTTTATCACCGACAGCCAGGGTTGTAATGAGGGCCATAGTGTGTTAGCAGAACCCCTCGCCCCACTGCTGAAGCCTCTCTTCGTCCCATTGTGTCAAAAACATTTCTAATACAGATCATGGATGTTTAACACACTAGTAACTCAAAGACATTAAGCCCTGATTACAGCTTTGTTGTGTTCCTCAAAGTAAACCAAATAAAATAGAAGAGCGCATTACAGTCAGGCCCTTCAGGACCAGTACCCTTTCTAAACATCTGTTTTATGGTCTTCTTATCATTTTCTATCAACCCATCAGTGTAAGGGTGATGTATGGAAGTTAATAATCATTTGCTCTTTAACATTTGACAGACTCATTTTAATAACTGTGCTGTGAAATTATAAATTTTTACTGTAATAATCTTGGAAAGAAACCCTACCCTATCCAGAAAAGAATGCTATAAGGTCAGGAATGCGAGTAGCCGAGGTTCGCTTCATAGGTAAGGCTTCTGGCTGTCTGAGGCATAGTCTAAAACAACTAGGATATAGCAGCAGCCTCTCCCTAAACATCCTAAGGGGGCTACCAGATTCATCCATACTCATTAAAAGAGTACCTATAAGATAGGAAGAGGCAGTAAAGAAGCCCTTGGAAAGGCCATTGCTTATAATATTTCTTCACTTCTGCATAGCCCCATGTGTTTAAAATCTTTGTGATGATATCTTATGCTTTTTTTGCTGCCTGTTGATGTATCTTTTGAGATGACTATGGGGAACTTGCATACAGTATTCCAAAAAAGTTGCAAGATCAACAGCAATGTTTGTTTGGTCTCAGTAATCATTGTATAAAGATGAAAACTTTTGTTCAAGAAATAAGTACCATCTGGGAAGACCATTGGGTCAGCTTCTTTTGAGAAAATATATTTAAGGGTTTCATCTTGGTGGGCTATTCAAAAACTGTCTCTCATTTTCAGATTCCAGTTAACCAGATCATTAATCCCATAGAGCCCGTAGATCAAGCATGAATGGTGTTTTTCAGTTTGTTCTTCAGTTCAACATTTATATTTGTATATGTTACACGCCAATAGATAATTGTAAAGCAGCGTCTTTTAGCTGTTGTCCTAGATTGTGAGCACTATGAAAGAGTTCCCAGAAATTGGAAATGTAATTCCCTATAAACTTGGGGAAGTGTAGTTTAGGTAAAAACCCAACAGTCATAAGAAAGGTCTGTCTTGCCACTGTCCAAGTAATGGTCTTTGGGATGGGGCAGAATTCTTTGGTACCACAGTGTACACAGATAATAGTTATATTTTCTTCCCTATTTTGGACTAATCAAAGTCTGTAAATAAAAACTTTCCAGCAAATCACTGATGAGGCAGCATTTGACAATGACTTCAAATATTTATGAGTGTTGCTTTGCAACTTATTCTCCACTGAAAGAAAGTAACAACTTCCATCTCTACTGGTCCTGGGGCAACTTTTTGGGGACGTAGTCGAACTATATGGCCCCACTTTTCACAACTGAATTACTGAGGTTATAATGCTAGGTGGTGTTGGCTCTCGGAATCAATAATATGCAAGGGGTGTGGACTGTACGATGAATCTTTCCAACATATCGTCTGTAACTGTCCACTTTTACTTGTGGAATGAAAATCTCTCCTGAAGCAGGAATCAAACAAACTGGGTATCTGATCATGACTCCAGACAATAACTGATTCCCTCAACCATAACAACACTTCTTTGAACATTTTGTCTGGCTAAGTTTGTGGCACTAGCAGTCAATAAGCTTTGATGCCTGGGGGTTCCACCCAGTAGTATCAGCCTGAGCACTTTATTGGATTGCTCGTCAATGCCTCCCCCATAAATTTGCATTCATTATCTGAATAACTGGGTGGTTTAAGATAGTGCTGCTCATGGTTATTAATTTTTTCATCATCGGTTGCAGCGATGCCACTTTTTATCTATTTATCTCTGTGTTTATTATTTACTGTAATTCTGCAGTTATTTTAATCATAGCACTTTGCACTTAGAACCCATCAGCTATTGGCACCATAGCCTATGATGGTTCCTCACTGAATATAAGTCACCTGCTAGGAGCCTACTTTAGTCATGAGTACTGAGTCACCGCACGCCCCCTCTTTGGTCAAACCTTGTGGTTATTTAAATTCCGCCCGTGCGAAATAAGCCCTTGAAGAAGCACCTTATAGGCGTTGTTACCATCTCCTTTTATATATGGCATTTTGTACTTTTTTATGACAGACCTTTTTTTTCTTGACGGTGGCTTAAGCGCCGGTCTTGGTTGAGAACACTGGGTGGTCTTTTAAGTGGTCTATCGGCAACAGGCTCGACCTATGAAAAACAGCCACTACTTTTCCAGTACTGCACAATGCACTTTGCCTGAATCAATAAATCTTCCCAACTTGTTGCCTGTTTCCACATGTTTTGCAGACTTAACCATTTGTCCCTCTTATTGGCAGATACAAATAGCTGCTTTTACTGAACATTGCACTTTGTGTTTATTAGGCACAGGCAGGCCTATGGTTCTGTCCCTTGATATAAGTTTGAGAGTTGCATAGGCTTGTTTTTCAAGCCAATTTAGAGGCCCATAACATGCATTGGTATGCTGGAAAATTGGAAAAAATGTGTGCACTTGGGAACTTTCTAAATTTTGTATACGTGTTGGTTAATTGTAATCGTTTTCATTAACCACGCAATAAACTTTATTAACATAAGGCTGGAGTTCTGCATCTTACCCATGCACCAAATCAAAGTTTCTCAAATTATTTGTTCCTGTATCTATTGTTTAGAGCAGTGATACTATCTGTCAATGTTCAGTTTTTCATTCACATATGCAGTCATTCACAAATGCCATGCTTTGTGACATGCACTTTTAAAGTAAATGCTTTAGAAATTTTGATAGATTTAAACAGAAATAGTAAAAAAATGTGTGCGAATAACAACACAGTACACGCTTAGTATGATTTTTATTTGCTCCAGCACAAAGGCCAATTTGAGTCTCTTCAATTTATCGCACATTTTCAGTCAAAAAGTTCACTGTAATCGCATCTCTGTTCCCGTTGATCACAGGGGTAAAGAAGTAGCTCATTTCCCAGAGAGGTAATAGGCTCCTCCTGTTAACAGAACATACATTAGATTTATTAACTTCTGCAGAAGTAACTTTAACACAAGTTCAGAATGAGTACTTTTATGCAGTGTACTAGTTGCCTCTTAAAAATGTGCTTTACTTTAGATTCCAGTGCTTCATTCTCTTATTTAATCTTAACTGCAGTGATAAAATATTGCTATAAACAGTGTTTAAAACTTGACATTTAAGGCAAGCATAACTTTTCTGTTGTACTGCTCTTTCTCTCACATTTGGCATCACAGATAACACTACAACTGCATCATCAATAACATCACATATGATCATCATAACTGATAACAGTAGACATCGTTGATGATGTCACGCATATAGATTAAAAGATGAAAACTGCGAATTTATGGGCATTTTGTCACTGAGGCGTTCTGAGTAATATCAAATAGACACTAACAATGAAGCTCAAGTTGTCTATGATGTCACTGACAACCTAGATGTGAAAAACATTCCCTTTGCTCTGAGTTATCCCACCTACAGTTTTATGTTAATTATGTCCCCATAACCTTTTATAATCCTTAGACAAGCAGCGCTGAGAAGGAGGACCAACCTGGTGACATACAAAACCTAACATTCTCCCCCACAATTATAAAAAAAGATACCTAGAGTTCTACCACACAGTGTCACCACCCTCTGCATTGTTCCTCTCCTCAAAATTTAAAATAAATGACCTGGTGTACTGCCACTTCCACTCCATTCACACTTGGCACTACCCGTGAACCCCCTCACAAATACTAAACGAGCATTTGCATAGGTCACGCCTTTACTGTAGTAGTGTAGGTGTTTATTTGCGAGTCGGTAATTTTGCAATTTTTATTTGTTTTATTGCACATAAATATGGTATTGTAATTTGTCAACTGTAACTCATAACCCTATGGCAGAAGTCCATGGACAAGTAGAGAACTTGGCTGTGAGAGCCTTACTTACATTCACTTCATGCAATTGCCTCCTAAGACCTGTGGCACCATGGGCAGCGTCATACCGGGATGTACCTGTCAATTGTGCAGCCCCTGCACCCATATTCGATGCCAAAGGAGGACGATGGGTACCCATTTCACTCACTTGCATGAAGGCTCATCGCACCCTTGCTATACCAAGGGTGTCAGGAGCAGCAGAGGAGTACACAGGGGTAGTAACTGTCACCTGTGGCTACCTTCAACTGCCTATATTATGTAATAGCATATGCGAGTATTTAATTCAGTTTTTATCGTGCTAATGCACTGTCACAATACAGTACTGAAGCTGGTGCATGAAATAAAGTTCAAATTCAGCTTTGAAAGTGAACATCGTTGACAACGTTATTATATTCTAAGCAGTGGTTTAACGCTATATATAATTTTGTTTTATAGCACAGGGCAGTCTGTCTGTTTTTATGTTGCATGATTAAGCACACAGGACAAATAGTGCAATGCACATATAAAATGTAAATATTGTTGACAATGATGTGATACCAGCATTTTCCTTTGCTTTTGTCCCAAGGGTTGAATGGTCGGGCCTGAGGATTGGAGGCAGGGGAGTGGGATCAGCTGATGAACAGCAGGAGGGCCAGGAAAGACAAATGTGTAATGTCACGATCAAAGCAGTGACATGAGGGCACTAGGACCTAGAGGGACATCGAAGTGTCCGGTGAGCTCCGAGGGGCCAGACACCGGAAAGGGAGGGAATAACAAGTCGAGAAGAGGAGATACAGAAAGGAGATAGGTCGGGGGCGAAAGGGCTCTGAAATAATAATAAAGTAAAGTGCAAGTACTCACCTACGGCTACGTCTCGGTATTCCTGGGGTCACAACATTACAACTGGTGATGAGAGGGCCCTGAGAGCCCACCCCAGTTGCATCCGCTCACCGCATCGTGCAGCGGCCAAATTAAGGTCAGGCACCCATACAAAAGCATACAGAGGGAACCCTGAAGAGGCTCACAGCAATGCCCACTCACTGGCACTTGCGAGCCCAGTACCGCAGGATTCCACGTGACGCATGGGCTGCAACACAGACAGGGCCATGTCTGCGTCGCCCAGTTCTCCACCTCACACCATGCACAGACCAGCCATACTGAGGGGGTCCCATTTCTGTACCTGCCTGAACCTCTAGCCCACGTGTCCCGGGAAGGCATGGACCTTCGTTGGCAAGACTGGCTGGAAGACTTCGAAGATTCCATAAAAGGGTCACAAGTCACTGACTCTGGGCAACAGCTAATTGCACTACGTAACCTAATTGGAAAGGAGGTTATCCAGATTACTAAGGAACTGTCTACAGACACTGCATCATCCTATCAAAAAGTCTTCTAGGCACTTAATGGGAAATTCCTTCATAAAAGGAACATAGACTATGAACGTTACAGCTTTAACCTAGCATCCCAGGAGAAGGATGAGTCCATGGGGGAGTTAATTTTGCAACTAAACGCTTATCATAGTATTGTGCTTTTGATACATTCACAAATGAAGGCGCTCTTCGCTTGCAGATTATTGGAGGATGTCAGTGCCTGCGCTGATGCCTCCTAAAGAAATGCTACTTTTTGGATGAAATAGAAGAAATGAAGAGGGTCAATAATCAAGCAGAAGAACATGCAAAGAAGTTGGAAGCAGGAAAGCTAAAGAAACGTGAACAGGCACTCAGGCTTCAAACTTGTCAGAAGGAATGCCATTCATCGGGGCGCCGGAGGACTCCAAAACCTACAAACTACCCCTAATGAACAGGGCTTCATCGCAGCCCTAACAAGCGGGGTCTGGGGAGTGGGCAACAGCTGAAATGCTATTGCTGTGGCCAAGACTTCCCACACACCTATCTGTGCCCAGCATTAGGCCTGCACTGTCATCACTGAAGAAAGGAAAACCACTTCGAAAAGGTCTGCCAGACTTCACAGAAGAAGATACAATGGAAATCTAGGGAGTCCAGGTCGTGTCGTCATGCGAAGGCCGCGGGGAATGCTCTACCAGCTCATCCAGCTCAAGCCTTTACTCGTACAGCATACAGAACGTGATGCTCTGAATCCAGTGAATCAAGGTCCCTCACACCAATCTCACAAGACAGTGAGGAGAACATCTACATGGTTGCCGAATACGACAGGCTCAAGAAATACCCACGGCTGCATCTACAAATGGGAACACACATCACCACCTTTGTGCTAGACAGCGGTGCCTCCCTCAACTACATCAGTGTCACAGAATATAAAAGGATGACCCCAAACCCTAAATTACACAAAGCAACTGTGCGAGTCTACACATGGATGTCCAAAGACCCTCTCCCATGTTTAGGGCAGTTTCAAACTGCTATCACATACAAAGATAGAATGGCACAAGCACAGGTTCACGTGATAGAAAGGCCAGAAGCAGACTGTCTCCTAAGACTACCCACGGCCGTAGGACTAAGGCTAGTGAAGATACTATATCAAGTGAAGGATAAATCAGACTTGGTGCACAAGTTCCCGAAGCTGTTCACTGGACTTGAAAAGCTGGCTCACTTTCAAGTACGCCTGCACTTAAACGAGCAAGTACCACCAGTGGCCCAGCATCACAGGGAGGTACCCTGGCTTCAACAGGCGGTCGAGGACGATCTACCGGACCTCCTACAGGCAGACACCATAGAGAGAACCTCTGGACCCATCCTGTGGGTGTCCCCAGTGGTAGTGGTACCTAAACGAGGATCTGGTGGCAAAGTACATCTGCGTGAGGACATGAAAGCCCAAAACACCACCACTGAACAAGAAAGACATCCGGGCCTCCACATCAGTGACATGATCACACTTCTGAATAGAGCGAAAGTATTCTCCAAGCTGGATCTAAACAAGGGCTACCACCAGCTCAAACTTCGTGAGAGTTCATGCTACATCACCACATTTTGAACACATCAAGTGCTAATCCAGTATAAAAGGCTCAGTTTCGGCATTTCATTGGCAGCTGAGATATTTCAAGAAGCAATCAGTAAGGTAATCCAAAACATTTCCAACGCCCGTAACTACAGTGATGACATCCTTGTATTTGGAGCAACACTCAAAGAACATGACAAAGCCCTGGACCAGGCATGTCATGCCCTTCTGGATGCCAACCCAACTCTCAACACGCATAAGTGTGAATTCCACAGGTCCACACTGACGTTTTATGGACACATCTTCTCAGGTGCCGGGATGAGGCCAGACCCCAGGAAAATCACAGCTCTGACTGGCATCCCTTGCCCTTAAGATGCTGGGGACTTCAGGTTGTTTCTGGGGATGGGCAGCTTCTGCTCCCAGTACATCAAAGACTATGCTACCATAAGCTATCACCTCAGGGAGCTGACAACCCTTCAAATGGTCGTAGAGATGTGATCAAACGTTCAGTGCAATCAAAGACACCAATGAATCAGCTAGTAATCTGGCAGACATTAATCCCACAAGAAGACTGAGATCACTGTGGTTGCCAGTCCTGTGGGACTCAGAGCTGTCCTAGGACAATATGGCAAAGAAGGTGATCAAAGACACATAGTAGCTTATGCCAGTCACCGCCTGAGCGACACCAGGAGAGCATACCCGCAGCCGGAAAACGAAAGTCTGGCAGTTGTCTGGGCCTGTGAGCACTTTAAGATCTTCATATACGGGAAACATTTCACTTTCATATCAGGCATTAATAACCATATTCGGAAAGCCCCGAGCAAAGATGGCTTCCCGGAATCGTGCAATGGGGAATCTGTCTGCAAGAATACACATACACTATAATACAGAAACCTGGAAAGGCAGCCAATCCAGCAGACTACATGTCATGACACCCCAAAGCATCCTCCACAACCAAGCCATCACTAGCAGAGGAGAACATTCCCTTTGTCGTTGCTCAAGCAAGACCGCCTGTAGTTCACGTTGAAGCTATTATTGAGGCCAATGCAGCTGACACCACCAGGCAAGATGTAACACGCTGCATCTGAACAAACTGATGGGGCCATGTGGAAGAACCCAAAGGCAACCAACTCATTGATATCAAAGAGATAACCTCTTTTCGACACATAAAGGATTAACTATCCATTGCAAAAGATGGCCTGCTGCTGAGACAAAAAAGCATATTAATTCTGAAGAATCTACAACAAGGCTTGGTCAAACTAGCTCATGAGGGACACTGAGGCTTAGCAGCTACCAAAAGAGCCTTACGTGATCGTGTCTGGTTCCCCTCCACGGACAAAATGGTTTGGCTACGCTCAAAGACTGTCCTCAATGCCAACTTGTCAGCCAAGAAGAACCTTCTTCACTGTTGCAAATGTCCGAATTACCAGGAGTCTGGCAGCAAGTAGCAGTAGATTTCTTTGGCCCTCTGCAGTCTGGCAAATACATCCTTGTCATAATGGACGAGTATTCTTGATTCCCAGTTGCCGAACAATTATCATCCACCAGGACACCCACCACTGTGACTGTGCTAGATGAAGTATTCCTTGCATGGAGAATTCCAGAGGTAGTCAAAACAGACTGCAGCCCTCCATTCAACAGTCAAGAATTTGCCGAATTTGCCAGTCACCTCAACTTCAGACATCAAAATATCACCCCCTTGTGGCCTCAGGCAAATGGGATGGTGGAGAGGTTCATGGCCACTTTTAAAAAAAAACATACAACAAGCTGAACTAGCCAGATGAGATGTCTAGTGCAAAACACTGATTGAAGTGCTCAGAGCATACAGAACCACACCCCACAGCACCATGAACAAATGTCCAGCCACCCTGATGCTAGGTCGCACCATGCACACAAGAATACCCACCTGGGATAAATCACCCTGCTGTACCCAGCAAGGCACCGAGTACGACGAGCTGGCAGAGCTGAATAGAGCCAAGAAAGCCAAAATGAAGGAATATGCGGACAGGCATCGGAGGGCAAGAACAAAAAAGAATCTGACAGTCAATATCATGAATATCTTTTTTGGACTACAAAAGAAAGGTGGCAGGTTTGCACATTCTAAGTATACATACAATTACTTTGGGAAGTTATAACTTATAGTCCTACAAGGTGTCCATTGGGTGCCCTACTGGTATTCACATCCAACCACCAAAAGTGTGGCTGTACTGATTGGAAATCCAATCGGGACTGAATACATTTATTTTGGATTACCAAGGCACATCAAATTGGTCCACAAAGTCCATATTCTATAAGGCATGTCAATAAAAGTTCTGAACGTGTCTTGTGGATGGTTAGGATTTATTCTTTCCAAGGCACAATGAATCCAATCATAACAGCCGACACATGTTTTATCATGAAGACTTTCTCAAGGCTGTAGGAATTAACATATGAAAGAAAGTTCAATAGAATACACTGATGATAACAGGGATTCATAAATGTTGTTAAGGTTCCAAAAAAACAAATATTTGTTTTTAAATTGTGACCTTCACTTGCTATTGTTGAAGTGAGAGACCCCCAAAGGGAGAGCTGTTCTAAATTTAGACAGATATGATTATTACCTCTTGTTATCCATAGTGCTAGATGGTAGGGTTATACATGGTTAGAAGATAACGTATACATGCAAAGCGGGTTTGCAGTGTCCAAAGGATCTAAGTAAAAAAAACGCATGTCGCAGAACAGTGGAAGAATTGTGATGTCAATCCAAAGAATCAACCACAGTCTCAAGTGGTGAATAAGTGAATATCAGTGTGATGTACAGTGAAGTCAAACAAGAGAGACTAGATGAAAAGACATATCATATAATGGTTAAAAAACCATCCAAACGTATGGCAAAATCCTTGCTGTCTACAGTATTCTTAAATAAAGGAGAACAAAGGGAAAAAGCAAAGGACCTCAGAAAAAGTATAGGCATAATTTCAATAGTATCTCTCACCACAGTAACCAGGATTTTTTTAATGCCAAAATTCAAAGGATAATAAAATAATTATTAATGTCGAGTTATAACTTCACGAGTATAGTAGTGGTGTTACACCTGGTTCCATATCTTAATTTTATGGAGGGACCAAGTCTCGGAACAGTTTATAAAAACCAAATACAACACGGTAGAACCACCACCACAAGTCAGTAAGCAAATAGGAACAGAAACATACCTATATTGGGCTGCCTTTTGTATACTGAAACAGTTCAGAAATATTCAAGAAGAAATGGCCATGATAAGCCTGTAGTGGACATAAAAGCCAATGAGCAATGAGTGATTGTTACTGTGAAAGGTCATAATTGTCAAGAAGGATAGCACAAACCCTATCTTCCATGTGTTCTTCTAAACAAAAAGAATTACGGTACTGTAAGGCATAGGAAAAAGGAGGAGTCAGTATGACAAGCCTTGTGCCCCAAATATCCATTCCTAATGTCTACAATGTACTAATGTCCTTTTGCTATGAAAACTCCAAGTATATAGCGCTCTACAACATTTAAATATGTGTGGCTCGCTGCATCGTTAGCGTTAACGTCGAACAATTTTTGGAAAAAATGTGTACATGTGGTTGAGTATTATCATAGACATAGAAAAAGGCCTAATATTGCTATGAAATAAATTACACATCTAAAATAACATTGAATTTGGATTAATTCTAAGACAGAAGGAAATTACAACCCTCCAAATGAGGACCAACAATGTTGTCATAGGGTTGACTGCCTATACAGATTAAATGCTCAGATAATATAGAATCTTATCTACAAATCATTATAATTCGATAATGAATAGTCTGCAGGCCCTTATTGAACCAAGTCACAAAACTGAAATAACAGATGAATATAGTGTATAAATCATAACAAATCCATAAAAATTAAATGACAGATGAGTATAGTATACAGGATTGTAACTGAGAACAGATTAAATCATGGAGTGTTCTTCCTAGTCACCTTGTACGTGCATTTTCAGAGGAACACATGTAGGTCCTAATCAGTGTTAAAACCCTCTTCCACCGCTCTCAGTCTCATAATCCATTTGCTTTCCATGCGTCTCAACATCAAAATCCTGTCCCCACCTCGTGGTAGTGCACTTCTTGCATCAATACCATGGAAAGTGATGCCCAGGATTTCTCTTTGTCCATGAGCAGTGTTGTAGTGTGTGGCAAAGTGATAGTCTTTGTTGTTACGTCTGATTGCTTTTATATGTTCCTGGACTCTTTCTTTAAATGGCCTTATCGTACTTCCCAAATATATGAGATTGCACACACATATTAAGCAATAAACCACATATCTGGTGTTACAGTTAATACATTTAGCAATCTTGTATGAAAGCCTAGTTTTATACTGTAACATAACAGTCTTATCCTCGGCATAGCAACAGATATTGCAATGGCACACATTTATAGAAACCACAGGGTGGTTTAGGTAACCATGTTTTGTTGGTATCAGGTGGTAAAAAGCTATGACACAAAAAGTAATGTAGTGTACGACCCCTGCTATCTGTGACGCTTGGTTTAGGATTAATTCTATCCTTTAGGGTGTTGTCCACTAGTAAAAAGGACCAATGTTTGTGCAGAATTGTGTAAATCTGGGAATTGAGGGCACTGTAAGGGGTGATAAGAGACCATTTACTGTGTTCCTTACGTTTGCCCTTGCTTGGGGCAGTTCGAAGAGTATCTTGTTTAGTTTTTTTAATCCTGTGACTGGTCCCAATAAAAAGCCTCCCAGGAAAATTCCTTGTTGTGAATCATTGTTCCATAAAATGTAATTCACTTGGGAATTCCCTATCCTGACTGCAATTTTGTCTGATTCTGGTGGCTTCTCCATCTGGGATGGCCTTAATAATTTGTAAATGAGAATGAGACCTCTTAGCATGTAGTACGGAATTACAGGCTGTCAGTTTCCTGTACATTTTGGAACATATTTTGTTGGTATTTATGTACAAAGTAATGTCTAAAAAGTCCACACGCGTAGTGCTGTATTGACTGGAGAATTTGATATTGTAGACCTTATTGTTAAGACTTTAGATAAACTGACAGAGGGGGTCGGAATCACCAGACCAGAACTTCAGTACATTGTCTATGTATCTGCCCCATGACACGTTGAATCAATCAGGAGGACAATTCTGCCACAAATGTACTTTCTAAAAAAAAAAAAAAATAGATATTGGCGAAGGACGGAGAGAATTTTTCCCCCTTAGCTACTCCCTGTATTTGACAGTACCATGCTCCATTGTGTGTTAACACATTATTGTTCAAAACAGTGTCAATTAAATCCATCAACATATTTGAATGTCCCAACAAAGTAGCATCCCGTTTATCCAAAAAATTTTGTATGGGAACCGTACCTTCAGCCCTAGGAATGCTGGTATACAGTGAAACAACGTCAAGGATAACTAAAAAAGTGTCATTCCGTCCAATCAAAGTCACTGATTTTACATAGTAGATCCTTCGTGTCTCTAATGTATGATGGTAAATTACAGACAAAGGGTTGTAAAAAGATATCGATGAATTCTGATAATTTTTCTGTGGGGGATCCTATCACTGAAATGATGGGCCTGCCTGGTGGGAAGGAATCGGTCTTGTGTATTTTGGGAAGAATATATATGCATGGTGATTTGGGCGTAGGGTAGTAAATGTAGCGATATTCCATGTCTGTGATAAGGCATAGGTCTCTCCAGTGACTCAGCTTTTTTTGCATACTGCATACCTCCTGCAAATAACAAATTTAAAAGGTACCATGGTCACAGCCACTTCGGAGGACAAGAAGTGCAATCCAATGCCCACAGAGGCCATGTCAGGGGCGGACGGGGATGTCACTGAGAATATTCCCACACCAGACAAGAGAGCAGGTCCTCCTCTCTCTGTGGCAGTGAAGGAACCTACCTCTCAAATCTCAGTAAGTCAGCAACAGCATGCTCGCCCAAGGTCTGCACGCCTAATAGAAGAAATATAACAGACACTTTCCTGAACTAAGCTCAGTTGTGCAAGGGGGGTAGATATAATGTCACGATCGATCGAAGCAGTGACATGAGGGCACTAGGACCTCGGGGGACAGCGAGCTCCGAGGGGCCAGGAACTGGAAAGGGAAGGAATAAAAGGTGAGGAGAGGAGATATGGGAAGGAGAAAGTTTGGGGGCGAAAAGGCTCAGAATTAATAATAAAGGAAAGTGCAAGTACTCACCCATGGCTACGCCTTGTCATTCCTGGGGTCAAAACACTACAAAATGGACACAGAAGTATCCCAGCAAACAAAAGAGTACATTTTTCAAATCCATATGACTGGAGTAAAAGGGGCAACAAAAAAAAAGGATACAGAGGTCGGTGTTGTGTGTGAATTTGTGGATTAGCAGGACACTGTGAGGCAGAAAAGTAGAGTTGTAAGCTGACACTGCAGGGTTTGTCAGGACTTTTCACTGAGTGCAAGGTCTGTTTAGTAATAATACGTGGAAAAACACTGCCTCCTCACATATCGCTCACTTCCTCCAAGTACTTTCTTGATGTCTTGCAGCTTTTACAGGAAAACAAACCATATTACCAATGGTTTGTTTTCATGTAAAAAGCTGCAACATTATGTTAGCTCCAGTGGGGGCGCCATTGTACCCACTGGTGTTGTGAATACGTGAGGAACCACATGAAGAGAAATGTTTCAATCATTCCTCTGGACTACAGAAAGGCAGATGTCTGCATCAACTTTTTGAACTCACCATCAATTATATAATCGAGCACCTGGTTTTAGTATCGTTGAAGAAAGGTTCTTCTTTAAAAATAGCTCCGAATTCTGAATCTTAAACCCTGGAATTATGATATTCATAGTAGATTGTCGTGCTTAAATCGGGCACTTACACCTCTGAAAATCATTTTCTGCAAGCTTACGTTTGGTTTTGTCTCACAAACATGTGAGTAACGGAACAATCTTTTCTAGCTGCACCTTGGTGTGTGCTACCCTGTGGTTCCACTGTGAAGACCCTACCTCATTGGACTTTTGGGGTGCACTATACAATTCTAAAGATCCACTGACGCATCAAAGTCTAAGACTTTCTTCACGCTCTACCACATCAATGTCATGCATTTAACTACAACACAAAAATATTTCCAGCAATCGTTTTCGTACATGTTTTCATTTAATGCGTACTTTTCGTTCCATGGAAACATATGCATGTATTTTTATCGAGGAGCAAGGAATCCTGCCATCCCCGTCTGCATACATTTCACAGACTTTCAAGCCTCCCCCCCCCTACTTCCCATCCCTTTTAGTTTTCCCACCTTTTGGCCTAGCGCGAGAAGCATTGATTTTGAAATTGACAACACTGACTTCTTCCCCCATATTGCCATCTTTCTCAATATGCCACCTGGAAGGGCACAGATGTGCATGTGTTTGGTTAGCTATGGGTGGGCACGGTGCCAGGCGAAGTCCTGTGTGGACTGCTGTCAGCAGGGCTTTCCAGAGCAGCTGCCACCTTGCACACCAGTCAGGGCTGTGTTTGTGCCATGCCGGTTCAGGGTGAATCAGCGTAGAACTACACAACTCAGGATCTCCTTCAGTCCAGTTCATATGTGCGTGGACATTAACATAGCCTAGTGGTCTGAGTGCCAGGGGTTCAGGCTGTGTACATGCTGTCGGGGTGGGACCTGCCTCTGTTATATAATATAGTGATGGTTTGAGTTGTCATTTAGTCCAGTTCATGTGCTAATGGATATTAACCTAGCATGGAGGTGGAGGTGTTATTTGGTTCAAGTGCAGTGCCTGTGCTGGCAAAGGACTGAATAGAGATAGTGGAATACAGATCACATGAAGGTTCTTTAGTCTGTGTCACTGATACACAGATATTAACATAGCTTATTTCGCGCAGCATGGTATGTTGAGTGCTGGTGGTATGTAACCAACTCTGGGAGGGTGTAATCGGCTGTGCTGCCAAGGGGCAGAGCCACCCTTAGGGTAAATTGCAGATGATGTGGGATCTCATGCTCTGGTGGATTGAGTTTCAGTGGTGGTGTGTGTTAATTGGAGACAACTGCTTTTCATCTTTCTTTGGGTTAGGCTTGGCAATGTCCAACTTTTAAGGCCTTAATCGAAGCCATAACATTAGCAATACCAGGTGAAAAATTGCTAGAAAACTCTGCCCCACTCCCAACTAAACAAACAAGGACCTGCTACAACAGTTGCAATTAGCAAAGTCAGTACTCACAGAAGGAAAAACATAGGAAGCAGATTTCCAGGCTGCTCAAGAAATGTAAACTAAGCAGCCATACAGCCAAAGCCCAAGTGAGGAAAGAAGACAGACAGCCTGCAGATGGAGTGCTAGATAGATAATAAAAATATAAGCAAGATAAGATTAAGATTTACAGTCCTATTGTCAATCGTGCTCGAAATCAAAAGGCAAGGGGAGAAGCTCTGTCAATGGACAGCCTTCCAATGCCGCCAGAGACATCCCACAACAACAATAGAGGAAGAAAACGGTGCCTTCCCGAAACACATACAGAAACAAAATAATTAAAATAGTGTGCAGAAACAAGCATAAATGCACACAAGTGTAAGGTTACAAGTACTGGTGCGCTGCTCTATGGGAGTGAACAACTGACAAAGAGGAGGGAGAAAAAGGAAAGATTAACCACTTGGAAGCATGGATTTTTAAAGGACACTGAAATAAACAAATGAAAAGCAATAGGCGGTCTGTAAGCCCACAAAGTATATGCAACATGTCTCAGAGAGACAGCAGAAATATTGTCTAGGTTCAACCTAAAATGGTCTAGTATCCTGTCACCTGACTACCGGCAGACCCCTCTTCTCTGACCCTTCCCTGTCATAATATGAGTATATCTGGTGTCCTGCCAACCCCCCAACTAGTCTCCGTACCTTCCCTCACCTTCCCTGTTTAAGCTATGCTCTCTCTTCTCCATTGACTAGACAGATGGACCAGTGTTGTGCTGGTAAGTGTTCGAGACCCATGTCAGTGCACCTTCAAAATTCGTATAAGTATGAGCCAGCAGAGATCCAGGCATGACACGGAATGTGGTAGTTGGCTCAGACAGTGCACGTGTGACATGATCCCCTTCTCTTTGCTCTGTGGAGGCATGAGAAAGGCCAAACAGGTGAATGAGAACACCAGCCAGTATTCCACTGCATGACATGGTTCTTTGGACATCCAGATAAGATATGGAAACAGAGGAGAAGTCAGCCCTTCCCCTTACCGCCTTTTATTTTTTACCAGCTTTTTACTGTTACTACATTATACCTGTCCCTAACTGGATTTTAAATCTGGTTATTGACCACAAGGGCTCTCAAAATACAAATATAAATGGGTAAGAGTGAATAATGGGGATTTCACCAAGGGTTCTGAGTGACGTCAAACAGACAATGAAAGTCCAGCTCAAGTGGTCACTCAAAAACCAAGCAGACATAAAGAAACTCATTTAATGGACTGCCTTATGGAGATAGGTTAACTATTGTTTTCTCTCCACTAGATGGTCCCCTTAATTTGTTAATTAATACAGACAAGTAAATCAGATATCATGACAGTACTTAGGAAGCTCTCCTAAATAGGATTCCCTAAGTGAGGTTGAAACCCATTGATTCAACACAGTGACAAATTAAGAAAATTATAATTATTGCTGTGTAAACCTTAGAGAAATGATATGATGGGCCAAAGTAACAAGGGTCCAGCACCCTCAGAGGGACTAAAAAAAACTAAGCCTATTAAATAGAGGCCTGGTAAATCACAGGTGCTCTGATCTAGATACTGGTGGTCATTAGGAGCTAAAATGGACAATTTAATTTAGCTTCTTGTTATAATATAGTTTCACAACAGTGTCACGGCACTTTGGTGGATTTTTAAAGTATGATGTAAAAGAAAATGAAAGAAAACCAAGACAAGGAGAAAAATGTTATTGTTATAATTGTTAAATACATGACAATTAATTGCTAATAAATCATGTGGAGATGTGTTTTTCAAATAGATGTAAAGAAGTAAAAAGCTATACGACTGGCTGGCTAAATAATCAAGTCCATATGCTGTGAAACAACAAATGTTAAGCGTGCCTGAATGATGTATTTGCTACTTTGAACTAAGCACCATTATTAGCACATATTCATGCCTCACATTTGTGCCCTATGCCAACTGTATCTTTTTGGCTCCTTCTCAAATTCGTCAGAGGGCAGCCTAACCTATGGAAAGTTCACAATGCATTTAACTGATTTGCACAAGAAATACCTGGCTGAATGCAAACAATGCTTTTTAGTTTAGGTGAAAAAAGACACATCTATCTTCCCTTTGTCTCACTGTCTAGAGCAACATGCAAATACTGTCAGCTACACCTAGTTATGTGACACATGGACAGGCTGCAGGCACCAAATCGTTAGGACAAGAAAATGCCAACTTTATTAAAAGTGGCATTTTCAGAATTGTGACTTAAGTTCCGGCTTTACAATTAAAGAGGGCTTTTATTGCAACTGAATAATGGACCATAAGATGCATCTCTTCTGTACACATCTTGACCTATGTAAGCCTCAGGAAAAGATTTGCTGTGCTGCTTTGCTGCAAGAAGAACTGCTATGGTGCTTCCCTGCTGCTCTACGGCCCTCGCTTCATCACGGTCAGCCTGAACTTGTGAGTCAGACTACTGCAACCAGATAACAATGACTGGCTCTTTTTGCTTCTTAGCGCTTGTTTTCTGTCTTCTTTTTTTTTTTTAAAAGAAACTAGTTAAAATTACATAGCTCAGGTTCTACTAATTGGATTATTTCCATTTTGGTCTCAAATAATTTATTTAACATTACTCTATTTTTCTAAATTGGTGTGGGATTTTTCTTGTGTTGTGTTTTCACTGTATTACTTTTTGAAGTGATGCATGACTATTGTACACATTGCCTCAAAGTTAAGCCTGACTGCTTTTGTGCCAAGCAACCAGAGGGTTAAAGACAGGTTAATTTGGGGTTTTCTTGTGTTTCACCCTGACAGAAATTGTTGTTGCTGTTTGATTAGGGGTTGACCCGCCCCCTCAACCAATAGCCCAATTTCCAGGAACCCGATATTCTAAATGGATTATATCATGACAACGTTTATTGAAGAGCATACTTAATTTTCTTTTGTCTCAGAAGGATCATAATTTAAATAGGTCATCCATATAACCTAAAGCAAACATTGCACTTCACCAACTGTCATGAGAGAAAATGACCTTCAGAAGGACCTTGACATCCATTATGCTAATCCATGAAGGTTACATCATAACTATTTCATAAAAAAATCGGAAATCAACATAAAGATGACAGATTGAGATCATTAACCCAACATATAAAAGCATGGGTAACTAAAAATAACGCCATTAACATTAAAAATAAAAATTGATTTTAGACCCTGATTGTTACATGAAGTTCAAATCACAGACCTTTGGTGGATTACTTTATTCCACACGCAGACTGGGACGTTCATATCAGACTACACTTTACTAGCCCCATTCTCTATCCACTATTAATCTTGATTTATAATCCGCATTTAATAAATTGATGACATTGATGAAACAAAGTAGGTAGTAAGAATTCACAAGCAGCAGGACCAAATGGAATTTAGATTACTGCTATAAAGCAAAATCCAGTGCTGTGGGCAAATCTATTGACTCCAATTTTAACTATGTTCTCTTTTCAGAGAAAATGGCACCTGTCATGAACCTGTGCAATAGTTAACCCAATACATAAACAGTGACCCAAAGACAATCCGGTAAATTTCTGATTAATAGCGTTATTTGATGCCGAAGTCAAACTCTTTGATAAGTATTTGTAAAACCTCTTAACACTCTTGGTTTCAGATAATAAACTCTTACCAGTATATCAAGCAGGCTTTCACCCTGGTTGTTTATCAGTTGACAACATCATAACTCTAACTTTATTAACCGAAAAGGTGCAGGCAAAAGGGAGAGCCTTACATGTATGCTTTGTGGATTATAGTGCAGCATTCAACAAAGTTAACAGGAACTGTCTTTGTGCCAAACGTCAAACACATGGCATTCATCTAAGCATGTTACACCTCCTTATGGATCTTTATAAGGATACTTGGGTTAGGATTAAGTTGTCCGATTATAATGTTTTTCCCTAAGGTGTTAGTTGAAAACGGGCTAAAAAAGTGTGTACTAGGATTCCATCTCTTCTTTCTTTACATTCGCGATATAATGATTTGCAGACATATCGTTGATTTTTCTCTACCAAGTTCAGACACTTATTTCATAAGCCATTTAGCCTATGTGAGTGATTTAGCAATGTGTTTGCAAACACCTACAGGCCTACAAAGCACCTAAGAACCTTAACTGATTTGAACATAAAAAATTAACTGATAGTCAATATATCAAAAATTAAGATACAAACACCTATAACAAACACCTTAACTGGAAACTGGGTCAAAACTATATCAACACACTGAAACCTTATGAATGTTAGGTTACACTATAAATTCCCATTCATCAGGCTTACTTCATCTTGCAAAATTAAAATTCAAAGCCAACAAAACTGATTTAAAAAACATTGCACAATCCTACAGAGGAAAAGCAATGAGTCTTGCAAAACTTGCTCTGAACATTAAACTTATGCCAGCCTTGGTTTCACCTTCAATGTCTTGAGATCACCTACATGCAAAGTTTAGGAGCATTACTCATTCTTTCCACATCAAATCTCCATTCTGTCTCCCATGTAGAACTAAAAGCTCTTTTTTTTAAAAACTATTACTACATAAGCTATACAATCAACTATTTCACAGACTGCTCTATGGTAAGCAAATCTACCATGAAACACGTTATTTATGATGAACTACCAACAAACCTACAGCCACACTCTTTAAAAACTTAGGCCCTCATTCTGACCCTGGCGGTGTCTCACCGCCAGGGCAGAGGGCAGAGGAAGCACTGCCAACAGGCTGGCGGTGCTTCCGGGGCATTCTGACCGCGGCGGTAAAGCCGCAGTCAGAAAAGGGGAACCGGCGGTTTCCCGCCGGTTTTCCCCTGCCCCAGGGAATCCTCCATGGCGGCGCTGCATGCAGCGCCGCCATGGGGATTCCGACCCCCTTCCCGCCAGCCTGGTTCTGGCGGTTTTCACCGCCAGAACCAGGCTGGTGGGAACGGGTGTCGTGGGGCCCCTGGGGGCCCCTGCAGTGCCCATGCCACTGGCATGGGCACTGCAGGGGCCCCCTAACAGGCCCCCACAAGATTTTCAGCGTCTGCATAGCAGACACTGAAAATCGCGACGGGTGCAACTGCACCCGTCGCACCCCAGCAAATCCGCCGGCTCCATTCGGAGCCGGCTTCATCTTTGCTGGGGCTTTCCCGCTGGGCCGGCGGATCTTTTGAAGACCCCCTTAATGCCTGTAACACATGTACTTCAACAATATACTCTACTGGATAGACATCAGTTATCTAACCTGACAAGCTGTTTCTGGAAACAGCTTATCAAGCAGGCTTTGCAGTATTTGTTTGAATTAAGTGATATAATTAATTCACCCAAGTATCACCACGCACCATATCTACAAAGGTTCCTATTTTTATCGTAAAGAACCGTAACTTGACTCTACTTTAGAGGCTGGGATAATGTGAAAGTATCTCCGCTTTAGGTTATTATATATCCCTACCAAACAGTTTCAAGGTTTGTGGACCAAACAGCAATTACAGGATAGATCATGCAGGCTATGCCACTACCATCATGGAACTCTAGAGCATATAGTTTGCACTGACCCAAAGCAACAAGACTTATGGAAAAAGTATCTATTATCTACATTCCAAGAGATTACAGAAGGTACTATTAGGGAAGCAATGAAAACTGTTTCAATCCTCAAACTCCTTTATTGGCAAGTTAATAACATTTCTGGATTATAAATACAGTAGACTTGGGTCCTTGCAGAAGTAAACTATGACGCACTAAATTACAGCATCTCTCAGAGGAGCTAAAATACCTTCTGTTACATAAATCCAACCACCTGTGGACAGGGACCAGAATTTGATGCCTGTTAAATAGATACCTCTTAAAATTACAATTTTTTCATTTTATCTTTTCTTTGTAAGCCGTTCAGTTTTAACTCTAATTTACTAAGCTTTACCTGTAGTTTGTATTTAATTTGGAGATAACAAAAGTTATTTTATCAAAATCCAACCTCCTGTGGGCAAGGAACATAGGGGGTCATTACGACCCGGTGATCGGCGATAATGTGGCGGTAAGTACCAACAACAGGCTGGCGGTACTTACCGCCATATTATGACAAATGTACCACTCCAGCACGGCAGTAACAGCGCCAGGCTGGAGATGGATCCATCTCCAGCCCAGAGGCCGCCATTGTGCCACCTGCGGGATTATGACCCCACCTACTACCATGGTTTCCATGGCGTTCTTTAACGCCACAAAAACCATGGTGGAAGGCCATTTCAGTGACAAAGAATTCCTTCCCTGTTACTGATAGGGGTATCCCCCCTCCCTCTCCAGTTACCCCCCACCTCTGCCTACCTATCCAAACCCCCCAGCCTTCCTTCATTCACACCCCCTTTACACACACACACATGCATACAAAGACTCATTCACCTAGGTACCCAGGGCATTGGGGTTCCAGGAGATCCATATGGGCTGCAGCATTTCTTTTGCCACTCATAGGGAGCTCAGACAAACCTTTACACAGGACTGCCATTACAGCCTGCGTGAAATAACACACACGCTATTTCACAGTCATTTTCACTGCACTTAAGAAACTTATAAGTCACCTATATGTCTAACCTTCACTTGCCGAAGGGTAGGTGCAAAGTTACTAAGTGTGAGGGCACCCTTGCATTAGCAAAGATTCCCCCACATAGTTCAGGGCCATTTCCCCGGACTTTGTGAGGGCGGGGACACCATTACAAGCGTGCACTACAAGTAGGTCAATACCTATATGTAGCTTCACAATGGTAGCTCCGAATATGGCCATGTAACATGTCTAAGATCATGGAATTGTCCCCCATTCCAAATCTGAAAATGGGGAGCCAATTCCATGCATCCTCAGAGTTACACTATGGACCCCAAGTACTGCCAAACCAGCTCTCTGGGGTTTTCTCTGTAGCTACAGTTGCTGCCACCCCACAGACAGGGTTCTGCCCTCCTGGGGTCTGGGAAGCCAGTCCCAGGAAGGCAGAACAAAGCATTTCCTTTGAGAGCAGGATGTTACACCCTGTCTCTTTGGAAATAGGTGTTAAAGGCTGGGGAGGGGTACCCTCTCCCAGCCTCTGGAAATGCTTTGAAGGGCACAGATGGTGCCCTCCTTGCATAAGCCAGTCTACACTGGTTTAGGGAACGCACAGTCCCTGCTCTGGTGCGAAACTGGACAAAGGAAAGGGTAGTGACCACTCCCCTGTCCATCACCACCCCAGGGGTGGGGACCAGAGCTCCTCCAGTGTGTCTCAGACCTCTGCCATCTTGTTTCCAGAGGTGTAGGGGCACTCGGGAGGCCTCTGAGTGGCCAGTGCCAGCAGGTGACGTCAGAGACCCCTCCTTATAGGTGCATACCTAACTGGGTAGCCAATCCTCCTCTGAGGGCTATTTAGGGTCTCTCCAGTGGGCTTTTCCTCAGATTACGATTTGAAAGAATCCAGCAGGACTTCTCTGCACGTCTCTCTTCGACTTCTGCCAAGGATCGACCGCTGACTGCCCCAGGACGCCTGCAGAACTGCCATAAAGGAGCCCGAAGACTACCAGTGACATTGTAGCGCCTAATCCTGCTGGCTTTCTCGACTATTTCCTGGTGGTGCATGCTCTGGGGGCTGCCTGCCTTCACCCTGCACTGGAAGCCACAAAGAAATCTCCCATGGGTCGACGGAATCTTCCCTGTGCTTCAGCAGGCACCAAACTTCAGTCTCATCAGTACTCTGGGTCCCCTCTCATCCTGACGAGCATGGCCCCTGGAACACAGGTAGTGGGCCCAAGTGACCAAGAGTGTCCAGAGGTCCAACTGTTCGAACTTGAAGGAGGTAAGTCCTTGCCTCCCTTTCCCAGACAGTAATCCTGTGCACTGTGTGATCTGCAGCTACAAGGGCTTCTGTGCACATTTCCAAGAAATCCTTCATGCACAGCCGAGCCTAGGTCCCCAGCACTTCGTCCTGCAATGCTCAGCTCCCTGAGTTGACCTTCGGTGTCGTGGGAGCTCTCTTTGCAGTGTTGACACGACCGCTGTGTTCAGTCTTCTTGAACCCGTGTTCAAGGACTTCTGTGGGTGCTTCCTTCCTGTCCGTGGGCTCTCTACATTGCTGAGGGCCCCCTCTGTCTCCTCTCCCAAGTGGCGACATCCTGGTCCATCCTGGGCCCGGGCAGCACCCTTTTTCTCCAACTGCGACTCTTGCAAGTAGCAAGGCTTGTTTGCAGTATTGTGCCAAGGAAACAACTCTGCAACCTCCAGCATGCCGTGGGACATCTTCTGCACAAAGAAGAACCTCCTACCTCCTTTCGTTGGTGCAAAACCAGCATCTTCTTCCAACTGGAGGCAGCCATTTTGCACCTTCATCTGGGGTTTAGTGGGCTCCTGCCCCTCCTGGACACTTTAGCAACTCTTGTACTTGGTCCCCTTCCTTTACAGGCTTCAGGTCCAGGAATCTGTTGTGGTGCATGCAAAATCCTTTATCACGACTTCAGTGTGATTTGGGGGAAATAGTAGTACTTTACTCCTACTTTCCAGGCTCTCGGGGTGGGGTCTCCTTTACACCCTTTGTGTTTTCTCACATTCCCAGTGACCCTCTACACACTACACTTACCTAGGGGAGCATTTGTGGTTCACATTCCACTTTTTTAGTATATGGTTTGTGTTGCCCCTAGGCCTATTGCATCCTACTGTGTTTTACAGTGTTTGCACTACTTTCTGACTGTTTTAATTACCTGATTTGGTTAGTTGTGTATATTTTGTGTATGTTACTTACCTCCTAAAGGAGTATATCCTCTCAGATATTTTTGGCCCATTGTCACTAAAATAAAGTACCTTTACTTTTAGTAACTATGAATACTGTCTTTCCTATGATATAGTACCTATATGATATAACTGGTATTGCATGAGCTTTGCATGTCTCCTAGTTCAGCCTAAGCTGCTCTGCTATAGCTACCTTTATCAGCCTAAGCTGCTAGAAGACTACAACACTCTACTAATAAGGGATAACTGCACCTGGTACAAGGTGTAAGTACCATTGGTACCCACTGCAAACCAGGCCAGTCTCCTACAGTCATAATACGGCGGACGGCTGGAATCCGCGGCGATGGTGTTTTGGCGGCCGTCGTAGCGGCAGTAGGCGGTTTTTACCACCGAAGTTAAAATGAGGGCCATAATACCTTGTCTGTTAATCAGATATCTATATTTTTCTTCTGTAAACTGTTCAATCTTCACTTTAACTTAACTTAAATGAACTGTCACTTTCATTTAATTGTAATGAATTTTAAATGTATATAACAAACTAATTTGCTTACGTTACTGCAGAATATGCTTCTTACAATTCCACAGGGCTCTTGGCAAAAAGGCACAGTTGGATGATGATCATTAGGTTTTTGGTAATGCGATCAGGTTATCTCTTATCATACTAATCACAGATGTGTTAACATTTTAAAAATGTCTGAGGTAATTAAAAATAAATCTGTATGTATGCAGTATGATATCTTATGAATAACATTTGGCTAAGTACATGGCCACAATATATTCATGAAGAATATTTTGGCATGATTACCTTGAAAGATGTTGAAAATGAAGCATCAATGTGAAGGAATCATAAAACACATTAACATAGATTCTGGACTTGTGGAAATCTGAAATCTGAAGTACTTGTTGGGATAAATCCATGAGTGTTTCTATTCCTTTCATCTTTCATATTTTTTTCTTCTTTGTCTCTTCCGATTTTCTCACATAGAACTGGTTATTTTTTCGATGTTATGAATCATGTTGTGTCTCATTGGCAAGTTAAAATGCCCTTGAGAACTCTATTTCCGCCCATTTTTTAGTTGAAAAGTGCATTAAGTGGTCTGCGAGAAAATGACATGTTTAGCTTTTGACATTTTTGGAGCTTAAAAGCAAGTTTGTAACATTTAGAGTCAAAAGTAGTCAAAACTGTGCTAGCTGAAAATGTTCGGGCGGATCCCGGTTCCTGCGGGAGCAGCGGCAGAAGGTCCCCGGAGCTGGTGCAGGGCCACTTGGAAAGACACTGCACAGGTAAGTTTAAATATGGATCATTGAAGTCGCAAGTGGTGAAAGACCCTTAGGGCACAGCAGGATCTTCAGTGCATGGCACAAGGATGCCCTTGGGAGCAAGAGGTAATTTGGTTCAAGGCTTGTTTGAGGGACAACTAGGGAACTCTGGCACAAGGTCCAGGGTGTTCCTGAAGTCCCTTGACTGGAGCTTCCTCTTGTTCCTTTTCCAGTCCAAGGAGGCCTGTTTTTCTGCATATCTGACGTCAGCTGACCAATACCCAGGGTATTGGCACGGTTTGGCTGATGGAGGGTACAGTACCACCGAACTTGGCACACTGGCGGTGTGTAGCTTAATCCAGCTATGGCATCCAGCTAGGGAGTTAGTAGCTGGTCACTGAAGTGACCTCACTGGCTTGTTGGTTTCTTGCAGTTGTAGAATGGCACCTCCAATTTGGAGGGAGTTCTCTGGTGACTTGCAAAGCCTGGATGTCCTGTAGGGTTTTAGTAGAGTTTTCCAGCTGTCCAGCAACTCCTCAGTGGTGATTGTCGGGTCCTGGGTGCAGCAGGCAGTGTTTGGCGCCTTTTCTTTGATGCAGCAGGTCTACAATTCTCGTGCTTTGGAACTTCTTGTTGCTAGTCTTCTTTTGTCCGCTGAATCTGATTTCTTGGTCTAGGGATGCCCACTAAATATGGTATTTAGTGGGCATTTTAGGGGGAACATGGTAGTGACCAATGGGTCATCTACTTTAGGGTGGCTACACCGACTAAGTGACCCCTTCCTGTGGGGATGGGTCACTTCCCTATACCTCATTAGGTATTTTCCTTCCATTCAAGATGGAAGAAAATGAAATGGAGTGTCCACCTCGCAGGCAACATCTTAGGGGTGGTGCATGCCAGATGGGTCCACTCTTCCTACCCTTGTATTTTCCCACCGTTGTTCCTGCCAAAAGTGGAGGTGTGCAACGGGGTGGCCATCTGCAGGCCTCGGGGTCAATTTTCAAAGACGGTAAGCCCTTTGAAGCTCGTTGCCAGGGCAGTGCAAATTCCTGAGGGAGGGGGTGTTAGCATCTCCATCCACGAGGGGCTTTGCCTGCAACCCAGAGAGAAGAATCTCTCACCCTAAGGTGGTAGATTGTCTGTCTGGCGGTGGCAGGCTGGTTAGAACCAGTCAGCAACCATGCGAGGGTAGCTAGCTTTTGGAGGGGGCACCTCTAAGGTGACCCTTGGGTACATTTATTAATAAATCCAATACTGACACCAGCTTGGATTTATAATTCTGAGTCGTTTGATACCAAACAACCCAGGGTTCGGAGTGGCCATCATGTAGCTATGAAACTCGTGTTGACCAGTGTCCAGCACATGCATTAAAATGGCTGTTCTGTCTACTCACTATGCCCAAATTTTGGCAAGGACACGGTGGGGGCATAGTGCTCATGCATCTATGCCCTCACATACAGTATGGTGCACCTGCCTTAGGGCTAGAAGGCCTGCCAGAGGGGGGACTTACCCATATTGCATGGAGTATGTAGTGGGCAGGGCACACAGGTAGTGTGCCATGCCAAGTTTGCATTTTAGGTTTGCATCAGGGCATTTAGTCTACAGTGGCAGTGCTGAGTGCACTTGAATGCAGGGCCCTAGAGGGTGGCACAATCATTGCTTCTGCCCTCAGGGGCCTACCCCAAGTGCCTCCTGCCCTTGGTACCCGAGCACCATTTACTAGGGACTTATAGTGGCAGCTAAAGGTATTGCCAATTACCTTTCCATTTTTAGGGAAAGAACACTGGCACTATGAACCTGATTAGTAGGATCAGAGTGCACTCCAGTCCAAGCTGCATTCAGAAACCAGGCAGAAAGTGAGGGGGTACTGCAACAAAGTGCCAGTTTCCCACAGGGAGAAAACATGTTGATGTACTTTTTGTTTGAACTCAGCAAAGAGCAGGCTCTAAAGGTGATGCGTTTTGTGCACAGAACTAAAATAAACTGAGATTTTATAAACTATTGACATGTTTGTGGATATTTCCGTGTATGGTCCTTAATTGTTCTCAGGGAGGATCACAGTGGTGCAGATGTATGCATTAGGCGTTCAGACTTGCTAATGCAAGATAAGGGCTTTACAGGATATTGCAACTTACAATCGTATGTGTTATAGACCGGGCACGATTAACACAAAAGTTCTGACACACATATACCTACAGATAGGTTAAAACAGACTTTAAAATCAAATTTAAATTCTTTTTTTCAATGGATTCTTTAGAGAGTACATCTGGAATTCCTCACGGTTCCTGTCAAACATTTGATTTACTTCACCTTTATTGATAAGTACCAAGGGTAGGTCATGTCTAATACAATTTTGTTCAATTCAACAACTTGTAGTTTATCCTTGAAATTCATGTATGCGTTCTGGCTTTCAGATTTGGCAGTCATTAACAAGTGTCCAAATACATGCCTCAGAATACTCATATATTTTTAACATTCTGGCTATTTTTTCATCTGTCAATGTGAATTCATTGTTGTACTTATATGGCTGGGATATTCCTTCATTCTGCTTTAAGCACGAGGTATGTTTACGCTGTGTTCTTACTTTTGTTTATTTGTACTTCAGTTTGAAGTTGATTTTCTGTTTTTTCTAAATACAATTTCTGTCCTCTTTCAGTAATCATTAATTACTGGCATAAGACAGCTTAGCATGATATAGGTAACTTAATGATTAAGATCAGCACTTGTGTGTGTCTTTCCCACATATGGTGTGTTTGGCATTATATACCTTTAATCCTCTTTTGAATACATTGAAGGTTTAACTTTTTGAAACATTCTTGTTTTGCATTTGAACCTCTACACCACCATATTTCTTTCTTCATACTGGGACTTTTCTTTTTGGATTAGGTGTGGTTATGTCTTTATTGGCTATATTTTGCTTATATATTCTGTATCCCCTAACAAATAGATGGAGGAACTATACCTGCTCTCTTCTTGTCTATTTGGAATTTATCACAATATTCTAAGAAACTTATGTCTTTTATGATTATTAGGTTAGACCACAGATTTGGACTGTGTGGCAAGAGATTTAGCTTGTTAGCTTCTTTTAATTTTCTCATGTTTCTTTTTCTTTTTTATATTTATTAATAAAGATTATATTTTAATAATATCTGTTGTAATGCAACATTTTAATCAGCTTTGAGGAATTCCTATCTAGGAAGAACCACATGCTGATCATCTTTGGGAATATCTACAGCAACATATCAACAAACTGCTATTAAATAACTGTATTTGCATTTAGGAGTAAATTACAATATGTTTACAAGTTATTACCGAACATCTCTATTTGTAATCAAGGGACTGATGTTGTAATTAAGCATGAGATGAAGATATGCTATGTAATTCCTTTTCTGAAAATGGGTTCAAGAAAAATAAACTATTAATCATCTAACTGTGTGAAGTGGATTTATAACAAATGGTTTCTATACTCTTTAAATCATGATTTTTGTATGTACCGTGATGTATCAATGGATTATTAAATGGATTTAAATTGAGATGGAATGGAGAGATTTGTATATGTTGAGTGATCTATTTTGCATCCTCTATTCATAGTGAAGTCTGGCACACTGTTACTGGCATGTTGCCAAACATATTACATTAAAGGAAAAGAGACTTTAAAATACATAAATTACTACGACCCCCTCATTGCATATATGTGGAAGGCACACCTTGATGTCCTGTTTGTAGCTGTTAACTACACTGCAGTTGCTCATTATGTTACTGCCTACCAGACAAAATCTGAAAAAACAAAACTGAAGATGTGATGAGCGATTTACACACAACAAGCGTTAATGCAAATATTGTATTGCTTTGGCATAAAGATGCTTTTGTGTTGGGTAATTGGAATCTCTCAGGAGTGTGACCAAATTATTTGCTCCACCCTCCATGAAAAATCAAGAAATATGGTTTGGTTAAGTTTGAATCCAGTTCCACGAAGGAAAAAAGTTTTGAAATCTTTATCCAATATTCAGTACTTTGTTTTTAAAGAAAAGAACCTGAAACTACTGACACTCTAAAATCTAATATGCTGAACACTTACTACCCAAGTATAGTGCCTTTTTGTAAAGTCTGTGCCTGAATGAATACTACACAAATTGGAAATATGTAAAAACAATGTGGAAAATTGTCATTCTGCAGTTAGTGATTACAAACAAAGTCTCGTAATTGTATACTTTCATGTTAAACTGTAGGCTAAAAAGGGTTTTTATTAAAATCAAGACTCCAAAGTATCAAGCCATGGTGTTCCATCATGCTGCAATTATGACTTTTGCCACCTTCTTGCAGATCTAAACACTATCGGCCTTACCCAGGACGTGATGGGCCAGACCCACAACAGTGGTCATCTGCTAGATCCAATCTTTTCCAGTTTCAGTAGCCCCAATATTGAGTCTAACCTCCTAGTGACCTGGTCATATCACCTCCTTATAGTTAATATCCAAATCCCTTAGGCAATGCCAACAACCACAACATTCCTGACACTTAGGAAAACCAAATCGTGGAATCTGGTCAAGGATAGCTTGGAAACACATTTGACCAATTCTCCTCCAGATGTAACTACTGACACTACATCTGGTACCACCAACATTAATAACTGGATTACAAGTGGCATGGATGATACTGCTCTCCTTAAAACCTTGCTCTTTACTCTGTAAAGCTTCCCTGATGAACTGGAACATAGAGGATCCTGAACACTACAAACATAATTGAAAGCAGCTCAAGCACACTAGGAAACTTTCTCACCTAGGTTATGTGAGACAAACGTACAAGGCTGTCCTCAATATATACCACAAAAAGTCACCTTTCCAGGTGCAATTAATTTAGTTTTCATATGTACTAAAGTTCTAACTCTACTATGGACATTGTTGGCATTATCAAAGAATTATCCCAAAAGCCCGCCAGTTTGCAAACCATTGCCGATCTTTGTGTCGCGCTTACTGACTTCCAGTAAGATCCAGCTCTTACCACTCTCTTCAGTCAGTCAGTCACTACTGCCACCTGTCTCTGGTGGCTGGAAGCATGCCAAAGGCAAGCCAACTCTGAAGAAACCTACAGAGTATGCCACTATTCTGCCATTTAGGCCAATCTCCTTGCTTCTACATACTGCCAAGTTCTTGAAAAAACTAATTAGTATCAACTATCTAGTTATGTAGAAACTAACCAACTCCGTGACCCCTCACAGTCTAGCTTCCATGCCACCTCGAGCACAGAGACTGCCCTTATTGCTACCTCAGCTGACATACGTTGCATTCTGGACCAGAGTGCTCCTCCTGTCCTGATCCTATTGTTATTTTATATTGATATGTACGGAGCCTTAATCACCAGAGAGAGTATCCAGGCACTTAGGCAGATGTGTAGGTGTGTGGTCCCCAATGTGATTAAACAAACAGCCAAATCTTCAGCTTCTAGTGGAACTCAAGTAAAGAGGCTCTGATGTATTGATGGAGGTTGTTCCATACCTTTGGTGCGATGTAGGAGAATTAGTGACATCCAGTTTTGATTTTGTGGATGCAGGAGTGTGCGCAAGTGAGAGGGAGGGAGAGGGAGAGCATCGGTGTCTGGGTGAAAATATATGCACCTGTCCAGTTTTTCTGGTCCTGTGTTGTGTTCGGCTTTATATATGTGCGTGAGAAGTTTACATTGGCTATGCTTGTGATTGGGAAGTCAGTGAAATGTGGATGGGCAAGAGTCTGTGTAGGAGATTCCAGTGTAGAGAGTGGTGGTGTAGTCAAGCCTGCTGGTGATGAGTGCTTGTGTGATAGCCCATCTGGTGTTTTAAGGCAATCATTTGAAGATCTTTTGCAGCATGTGTAGGATGTGGAAGCAAGAGGTGCACACTGCGTTGACTTGAGCCATTATGATGAGCTTGTAATCCAGGATGATCCCTAGATTTCTTGTGTGGTCTGTGAGTGTGTATTGGTCCTAGCTCCGAAATCCACCAGGTGGAGTCTTGTTGTCAAAGACCAATACTTCTGGCTTATTGGAGTGAAGCTTCAGGCAGCTGGTTCACATACATTTTGCTACCATGCTCATGCAGTTGGTGAAGTTTGTTCTGGTGGTGGTTGCCTTGTACATTAGAGAGAGGATAAGTTGGGTGTCATCAGTGTAGCAGATGAAGTTGATGTATTGTGACTAGATGATGCTGCAAAGAGGTGTCATCTACATGTTGAAAAGGTTGGCACCAAGGGAAGATCCTCCTGTGGGGCTATGCATATCAGTTTCTTGCTCTCTGATGTGTATGGTGGCAACCTGACCCTTTGGAACTCCCTGTGAGGAAGGAACAGATCCATTTGAGAGCACATCCTTGTATGTCAATCTTGTGGATCTTCTGATGAGGGTGTTATGGGAAACCGTGTCTAAGGCCACAGAGAGGTTGAGCAGGATGATGACCACTGTTTCTTCTTGGTCCAGGATAATTCACATGTCTTCAGTGGCTGTGATGAGGGCTGTTTCAGTGTGGTGGTTCTTTCTGAATCCTGATTGAGTGTTGTATAGAAGATGGTGAAGTTTGAGGTAAGTTGTGAGCTGCTTGTTGATGGCCTTCTAGATCACTTTTGGAGCAGAAGATGTGTTGGAAGGTGCTCAGTTGATTTTGCTTGGCTGTGGGCTTCCTGAGGAGAGTGTTGATTTCTGCAAGTTTCCATTCATCGTTGAATGTGGCAAATGTGTGGAGGGTTTTGATGATGTGGGTAAGGGTGGTGCTGATTGGTGATGTTCCCAGGTTTTAGATAGGGTGGGAGCATAGGTCTGTTGAGGCCCCTAAGTGTATGGTCCACATGATTGCCGCTGTGTTGTATCTGGTGAGAGTTGTCCTTTCTCCATTCGGTCAGGTGAGTAGATTAGCAATGAGGTCTCTGGCATTGGGTAGGTGTGTGAATTTTCTGTAGACATTTGCAGTTTTGCTGTAGAAGAAGTTAGATAGGTTGTCGCAGAGTTGTTGTGAGGCGGCAATGATGACAGCGGCTCAAAGCAAAGTGAAATCCTTGATGATCGGGATCTCCTTGCAGCTGTTGGGTCTTCCTTTGATATGGTCCACTAATGCTTTTTTCTTGGTGTTTCTTATTTGGTGATAGCGTCTGAGTGCAGTCTTATAGGTAGGTCTGTCAGTACTGTTATGGCTTGCTCTCCATTTCCTTTCTAGCTGTTTACAGTGTTGTTTGGTGTCTCAGAGGTCCTCTACATACCAGCTGGCCTGCTTGTTTGATCTGGTATTCTTGTTGAATTTGAGAGGTGTGAAGAAGTCAGGGCACTTCTTAATCTAGCTGTTGATGTCCTTGACAAGACTGTCTTTGGGGCTAGTGCAGAGGGCACTGAGGCAGTCTGCTTCTGTAATTTTGCCCCAGGTGTGACTTGGAATGCTGGAGGTGGGCTGATTTGAAAGTAGATGATGGAGTCGTCAGTCCTTGGAGGCAGTGTGTTGGAGTTGCATTTGATGCTGTCGCTTGTGGTGAACACAGGGTACAGTGTTTGACCTTAGGTGTGTTTTGGCTCTGAGATGAGCTGGGTGAGTCAGATGTTACTCAAGCTTTTGAGGAGTTCTGTGCAGCAGGGGTAATTTCGTTCTCCCAGGTGAAAGTTGAGGTAATGGGGACAATGGGGGCTCTGGAGTTGGTGGCAAGCGGGGCGATAAAGTCAGTGATAAAATTGGTGTAGGAAAGCGTGCCTTTATGTATGATCAACCCCCACTTGTAGCCCAAATGCAGATGTGTATGACTATGTTAGAGCACTGGAAGCTTCCCAACCAGACCCCAGTGCATGTGTTCTCTCATTAATTGCTTTGTCAATGTTGTGATTTCCTGATTGGCAAGACTTTACCACCTTATAAACCCCTAGTAAAGGGTACCCAGGGCATACATGGCAAAGGATTCCCCAGGGCTACAGCAGGAGTTTGTGCCACCCTAGGTGACTCGAACAAATTACTGATGGCAGGCCTACCACTGCCGACTGCCATAGTGGTGCAAACTGCTGGAGTTCTACTGTACCCTCATCATAAATGGCACAGTCCCATGCATTGCCTTACATATTTGTCATACAGCCCTAAGGTAAGCTTCTGCAACCCAGGAGGCAGTTTGCATTATATTTAAGGTGCAGTCATATAAGCAACAACTTCTATGTCTGTATATCAACTTTTCCATTAAGGTACACTATTAGTGTAGGTTGGTTCATAGGATAACATGAGACTTAAGCCCGGGCAGACCCAGGCTGCTAGCTCCATTATGGTACTGCCTAGATATGTCGAGTTTGGTGTTAAACAACTTGCTTTCTCTCCCCCAACACAAATCTGGTGTCAAGGAATGTCTTGCATGCACCCAGGTGGCCCACTACAGGTTCCCCATCTGTTTGCTACCCTCTTTTGTGCTCTGGCCGGTCAGCCTGCTCTTCTTCCTGTGCTTGCTGCCACCAAGACATTTTCCTGACCTGCTGCCAGACAGCCTGGGTGCTCCCAGGAATTAGAAACAAAGGCTGAGGGAGGAAGGCGGTCACACCTTTTGTGCCCCAGCCGGGCTAGTGAATACAGCCATCAGGGCAGTGAGCTTCAAAGGCTTGACTGCCCTTGTTAGCCATCTGTGCTGTCCCACAATGGAGGAAACAACTCTCCCTCTACTCCCAGGCATAGTGGCTTGTGGACAGGTGGGAAATTAGGCATACAGGACTGTGCACACCACCAGGCTGACCACACCTCTAGGGTGAGCAGTCCAGTATATGCACTAAATTTTGATTTCTGCCATCTTAGGAGTGGCAGAATAGAGGGTTGTGAGTAGCTAAAGGTAACCTGTTCCACTGTATGCGGCCACCTCAGGGGGCAGATTAACTGTAGGAACTAGCTGACAATTGGCTACTAGTCTCCACACCCCTAACTCCCCTCAATCCAGTATTTAAGGGACACCCCTGGCATCAGAACGTCAGTTCAGATCGACTAAATTCAAGGAAGAGCAAGGAGAAGCTCTGCATCATCGACAACTGGACTCTGCCCACTGCCCTAAGGCGAAAGAGGGATACTCTGGGCAAGAGACTGGGAACTGCGTGATTGACTCTTGACCTTGGTTGAAACACACCACCGGACCAGAGAGACCCTTGTTGAAGCCAGAAGCACTCAGACTCCCTTTGGGCTGGTGGCACCATTCTCCTGCAAACTGCAGGTAAAAACACTCACAGGATCCAAAGTTTTGATGGCCATCGGGCCCACCATGAGATCCAGGGTCTACTGGGAGTTGTGGTCTCACCTGCCTCCAAGTTTCAGGCCATTACACTGCTCCCTCAACCCTGGGAAATTCCCAAAGGGTTGCTGCCCTCTTATCGCTGCCAAGGCTTGTTGTTTGCCAATCTGGTAACTAACTCCCCACACCCAACGCTGCAGGTGCAGGGCACAGCATGCAACCTGCATCTGACATCTACAACCCAGCCCCAGCTGAGATTTTGCAGCTCTTGGTCAGCACCATTGTGTAAACGGTAAATTCATCACCAGTTAGTGTCCCGTTGAGCACCACAGACAGCCAGGACAATTCTGCACCAGGACCCCAAGGACCCAGCAGAAGTGAACTGACTGCTGTGGTCTAGTCCCAGGACCGGCACAGCAGCAGTTCAGGAACAGTGTCCAGGATCTAATGACCTAAGAAGTGCTGCAGAGTATCACTTGGCAGTGATCAGACCAGGGTTCCTGGTGCTGGGCACAGTCCAGGCGCAGACGGTTTGCCTTTAGCATGTCATTGACACGCTCGCTGCGTGTATCCGCTGCGCACCCTTCTTGCAGATGCCATTAAGTAGGTCCTGGGAGGTGGAGGAGTGTAGGGTGCTGTGATGTCATTTCCTGTGCTGATGAATGTAGGAAATTAAGTTCTCCTGCTTGGCTTCTTAATTAAAGATGGTTTTGGTAGGAAAACCAGTAATGTCACTTCCTGTCCAGACGGATGATGGGAAATTCAGTGATGTCATTTCATGTGGGGATGAGTGATGGGAAATGAAGCCCTCTTGCTTGGCTTTTTCTTTTATAGACAGCTTTGGTGGAAAGAACAATAATACCACTTCCTATCCAGGTGGATGATGCTATTTCATGCCATGCCGTTACCTCTACACAGCTTTAGCATCTGTCTCACTGCCTTTAAATACCTTGACCCTTTTAGGTCCCACTCTTTGAAAGACACCTGTGGATTCCCCCAAGGACCATTCATGAGTCCAACACGTTTTAATGCTTACCTAGCCACCCCCCCAGCAGCAATCATAAGAACACTCAGCTTTGATATTGTATCATATGCAGATGACACACAGCTCATCATCTACATATCTGATGATATATTCACCATACAATCCAATTTAATCCTTGTACACGAGAGGTCACAGGTCTGATGCAAAAAAATGCATAAAACTTACATTTGTTATGATTGAGGTAGTTCTGTTTAGAAATAACATTGTACACTGGTCCAGAGACTTGTGGCACGGAGAACTGTATACTACTCCCACAACATCAGCTAAGAATATTGGAATCTATAGTTGAGAATCAACTTTCTATGGAATATTAATTTATAATTATTTCAGCCACTTATTTTGGCATTCTTTAATGCTTCATAAAACCTTCTTTTGGCTGCCAATTCACATTCACAAAACTGATACACTCAGCCCTTATCAAGAGTAGACTGTACTACAGTAATGTCCTCCACGGAGGCATACCAGACTATCTCTGTAACAGGTTACACATAGGACAGAATGATGCAGACAGACTTTTACCTCCTTGCACTGTCACTGATTACCCCATCATCTTCGGGCCTGAACTGGCTCCTGGTGCAGAACGCGCTATCTCCAATCTGTCATACCTTCAAAGGTAACAATAACATCAGCCCTCAACTATCTCAACAACAGAGTTTCATTTCTCCTTCACACCTTCTTTTATCTGCCATTTGTCAACTGAGGGAGCTCCTTTTCCTACTTGGTAGCTAAGCACCGGAACCAACGTCCTATCACACTATGAGCAGCCAGCTCTTTCCAAGAGTTCACAACAAAACTAAAAACCTGACTGTTCATATTTTCTGACTCTCTTCTACATCTCTCGCTAGTTTAGCAATCTCATAGCACCAGAATATAGTGGCTAGAATGATTTGTGCACTATAAAGCTCATAACAGTGCAAAATTACCTCCTTTTGTATGGTGTACCTCAGATTTTTGCTGTATGTTTTTTTGCTGGGATAGAACTCTGTGCACATTACCCCTGCTAACCAGTAGTATTGTTCCCTTGCTCCCCCTTTTAACATGTCTGAATTGTATAACCCTAATTGGAATATTTATTTTACCTACAAATCTCTAGTATATGGCACAAGGTGTACTCAGGGCCTTTAAGCCAAATGTCACTAGTGGTCTGCAGCTCTCATTGTGCCATTTACTACAGAGACAGTGTAAACGTGACTTTAAACCTATCATTGTAGCCTGACAGGATCAGTTTTTTAAACTGCCATGCGACCTGTGGAAAAAATCCTGTAGAAAGATGTAAACCTTCCTTTAAATATTAATGTGTCACCTCTGAGTAGGCTTTAAAATACATAAAGCAAGTGCATGGTACTTAAAAGGAGGACATGTAGAAACGTTAATGGTCAACATGTCCTTAGAGTGACTAGCTCCTAAAAGCTATTTTCACTGCAGGAAGTCTGACTGTTCCATAGAAAATACGGAGTTGTACTATTTAATTTAACAATGCTATATTTGCCTAGGGAACTCCTAATAACATCATTCAAGAATTCATTGAAATACTTGATAAAAGACAAACTCACTGGTGAAGTCAGATTTTTTTTTAAGAAACATTAAGGAAAATATGCTTTTAGAAAGCTATCTTTTTATTGCCCAAAGTCTCTGAAGTCAAATTTGTATTAGTGTCCAGCTGTAGCCCTCTTAGTTCTCCAGCCTTTGAATGATGTGTGAATGCTGCTCCCAGAGCAGAGACATAGGACTGAGTGTGGCGAGGTATTTCTGTTGATCTGGAAGGATGACCATTTGAGCAGTGCCCAGGAACTTAACTTAATTCAAAGGGGTGTCCCCTGTCATGGACAGATGTCAGATGACACCTGGGCAGGTTCCTTCTTTTGTTCTCCCATTCAGACAGGCACCAATCTCAGTGGGGAGGCAGCTCTCTCCATAACTGGTTTATAGTGACCACAGAGGAGGTGTTGCGCAGCACTTCTGGAGTGGGCCAAAGGTACTGCACAAGGGACAGGGTTTCATCTGCTTGGATTCAGGCAGAGATTAGCACTCTAGGATTGTTTGCAGTAGTGTACATAGGAAATGCTGCAAAAATGGGTAGAGTAACCCCAGGGAACTTTTATTCCATTTAATAAGGAGCAGCCAAGAATCACCCCCACCCACAAGCGCATAAATGTGGCATCCATAGTACCTTCTTCAGCACACAGGTGGGCCTGAGGAATATCAGAAGAGGACTGAACCTGCAGCCTGAGACCTGGGAAGAGCTCTGCAGGACTAAAAACTCCTCTCTCTGGCACTCAGCACAAATAAGTGGACTCCAAGGCTGACCCCCTGTTTAAGCTAAAGAGACACAGCAAGCTAAAAGAGTGCTTTCCTGCAACTGCCCAGCTGACCAGTTCCAACTGGATTTTGTCCTGGACCCTGCTGTCTGCCTCTGCTGGGGTGAGTCCTGAGACCCAAGTGATGATCCTCGAACCTTTGGGTATGTGTGGCTGGCTTTCTTCTACTAACCCTGAAAACTGAGGTACTGGGCAAACCTGGCAAGCTGATCTGTTCAAAATGTGTTGCCCCGTGGCTGCGGATTCAGGTTACTTCCTCTTGGAGCTTTTCCACTGTAGCGAATCTGATCGAGCAGGGCCTCAGAGAGAAGGTATGTGGCCTTGTGGAGACCATATTGGCTACATCCTGCAGCCATGCCCCAATAGAGGAATCAGACTGCCAAAATAGTGACTAAGGCCCATATTTATACTTTTTAGCGCCGCATTTGCGCCACTTTTTGACGCAAAAACGGCGCAAACTTACAAAATACAATCATATTTTGCAAGTTTGCACTGATTTTGCAAAGAATGACGCAAATACGGCGCTAAAAAAGTGTGAATGAAAAATTCTTGACCAGGCGAAAACACCAAAAGCATCTAGCAGGCAAGGGACCTGCCTTGGGTACCAATTCGAATTGGTCCTGCTCTACCGTGAACACCTGATAATGGTTAACACTTAGCCCCTCATTACAACATTGGCGGTAAATGCTGCTTACCACTGTGCTGACGGCTGCCAACATACCGTGACCACGGCGGTATACCGTTATGGGTATCATGACCCACACAGAGAAATCCCCCACACAAGTCCGCCAGCCCAAAGGTCAGTGATAAAATGGTGGTACCAAAACCCACACTGTTACGCCAATAGAAATACGCCCACAGTAACATGACCTAGGAATCACCGCAGCAGACATTAAACCGTGGTAAAATCATTGGCGGTACACACCGCCGCGCTAAAAATACACACACACCAACAAAACTACACCACATTGGACAATTCAAAATACACATACCTGACACACATACACACACCATACCCACACACCCAATCCAATATAAAACACACACCCACAACACCCACAACCCCTTAGACGAAAAAGAATATTGCCAGCTGAGAGAGAGAGACAAGGCAGGAGCACCCACTGAATCTGAGCCACATAACACCATCACCCATACACCATCCACGCACCTCACAGCACACACCCCAACACATCACCCCACACCCCCTCACACATATCACTCACACTACACCCATGGTACCACAAAGACACCCCAGGTTCTCAGAGGAGGAGCTAAGGGTCATGGTGGAGGAAATCATCCGGGCAAAGCCACAGCTATTTGGATCACAGGTGCAGCAGACGTCCATTGCTAGGAAGATGGAGCTATGGCGGAGAGTCGTGGACAGGGTCAACACTGTGGGACAGCACCCAAGAACAAGGGATGACATCAGAAAGAGGTGGAATGACCTACGGGGGAAGGTGCGTTCCGTGTTTGCAAGACACCAGGTAGCTGTACAGAGGACTGGCGGTGGATCTCTCACCTCCTCCCCCACAACTAACAACATGGGAGGAGCAAGTCTTGGCAATCATGCATCCTGAGGGCCTTCAAGGAGTAGCAGGAGGACTGGACTCTGGTAAGTCAAATGTGTACTACTTCCCCCGACCTGGATGCCATCACAAACTCCTACCCATACCCTTATCCCCATTACTCCACCACCTCACATATACCCCACCATCACAACCCACCCACCCAATACCAAGCACTGCATGCAACACCAATGCATGGACCCCCATCACAGACCTGCATGGACACCCATCACCACAGCATGCACACTAGTGACAATCACTTAGCCAAACCAAGCACAACTCACACAAGCCAAAGCTGCCTTGCTAATAACAATCATAAAGGGAAACATTTCCATGCACAAGATGGCACATGCAGATACAATAACACTGCATTTACATCCCCACAGGACCCCCACTCAACGTCACCGGAGAGGAGGTGCCAGCCACATCCAGTCCCCCCAGAGAAGAGGCCCACAGTGATGACAGCAGCTCTGCACGCCTGGATTACGATGACCAACCTGGCCCATCAGGGACCTCTGGACAGTCATTGACCGAGGCACAGTCCCAAACCACCACAGAGCCTCACCCCTCAGGAAATACCACCACAGCACCCACCCAACGGGCCCATCCCTCTGTCCCCAGGACACGTCAATCAGCAGTGTGTCCACCACTAAATGGACCCCAGGCAACCCCACAAACCCAGGACAACCAGGGACCTGGGGTCAGTGGCAGTGGCCACACGGTTCAGGGGACAGAGGCACAGGACAACAGGGAAGCTGAAAAGATTGCTGTGCAACAGGGGGAGGACAGGCCCAGGGAACCGACTCTCCACGAGGCACTTGCAGGGATCCTGGGAGCATACCACCATTCCCAGGAGACCATGGGCCAGATACTGTACAAATTGCAGGAGACCCAGCGGCTGCAGGAGGGACAGTACCTGGGGATCAGGGAGGACCTGAAACACATCCACACCACCCTGGTCACCATTGCAGGGGTGCCGGCAGACATGGCCAACACCATGAGGGAGGCAGTGGCACACCAACGGGCCCCTGACACTAGCCACACTGATGAACAGCCCTCCACCTCTGCCGGCGCTAGTGGACCGGAGACCCCACCACAGGACCAGCAGGCCACCAGCACCCCACCCCCTGCAGAACGAGAACCACCCCACGAACGGTCCCTGTGATCCAGGCAAAAGCCAGAGAACATTGCCAAGACCCACAACAGGAAATAAGACTCTCCTGATTGTCCACCTTGTGTCCCACTCTGTCAACCTGTGTACCTTGAACTGCCATTGCTCCACTTCCTATGCACCCTTGGACAATGCACCTGTGATACAAATAGACTGGACTCTACCCTGGACTTTCCTCCATCAGCAACCCAGCCCATTGCAATACCCCCTTCACTTATTAGCACCTAAATAAACACCCTTTGAACAAATTCAAGTATGGAGTCTGTGGATTATATGACATATGTATTATTTACACTAACTGTAAACATTGCAATTCTAATCTACTGTAACATTAACATAGGTATGACCTGTAGTGGGCAGCAGTAAACACACCAGGAGCCAGAGTGAAGCACAGAGATCTGAAAATAGAGATGCCAAAGGGTATAGTAAGTGGCCATAGAAATAGGGAAATCAGGCAGCCATGTTCAATATCAAACACAAGACTACAATGGAAGGTGAAGTTACAGTGTCTTACTTGTGTGTCATTGGAAGTACTGTTGAATGAGTGTACTCCTGTTGTCCACATCTTTTTCCTCTGCCTCCTCTTTGTCACTGTCCACAGGCTCCACCGCTGCCACACAACCATCCCCAGGCTCATCCTCCGGAAGAAAAGGCACCTGGCGTCTCAAGGCCAGATTGTGCAACATGCAACATGCCACGATGATCTGGCACACCTTCTTGGGTGAGTAGTACAGGGATCCACCTGTCAGATGGAGGCACCAGAATCTGGCCTTCAGGAGGCCAAAGGTTCTCTTAATGATCCTCCTTGTTCGCCCATGTGCCTCATTATAACGCTCCTCTGCCTTTGTCCTGGCATTCCTCACTGGGGTCAGTAGCCATGAGAGGTTGGGGTAACCAGAGTCACCTGTAAATATGGTGGGATACCTGTTAGCCACACACTCACCCTTAGGGCCAAACCTACACCCATATACCTACATCAACTGGGTGAGGACCATGGGCTCACCTATTAGCCACACCGGTGCCTCTGGAGCTGAGACATCACATATGGAATGAGGCTGTTCATCTAGATAAAGGCATCATGCACAGAGCCAGGATACTTGGCATTGACATGGGAGATGTACTGATCCGCCAAACACATTATCTGCACATTCAGAGAGTGAAAGCTTTTTCTATTCCTGAACACTTGTTCATTTCTCTGGGGGGGGGGGGGAGAAATTCAATATGTGTACCATCAATGGCACCAATGATGTTGGAGATATGTCCCAGGGCATAAAAGTTAGCCTTCTCTGTTGCAAAATCATCCAACTGGGGGAATACGATGTAGCTGCACATGTGTTTCAGCAGGGCAGACAACACTCTGGTCAGCACGTTTCAGAACATTGGCTGAGCCATTCCCAGATGCCATGGCCACTGTCGCTTGGAAGGAACCATTTGCCAGGAAATGGAGCACTGACAGGACCTGCACTAGAGGGGGGGGTACCTGTGGGATGGCGAATAGCTGAAATCAGGTCTGGATCCAATTGGGCACACAGTTCATGGATTGTGGCCCTATCAAGTCTGTAGGTCATGATAATGTGCCTGTCCTCCATTGTCACCAGGTCCTCCAGGGGTCTGTACACTGGGGGATGTCTCCATCTCCTATTCATCCTCAGCGGTTGAACTCTAGGGTGAAAAACGGTGCGCAGAGGGTCATATTCACATATATGTTAAAATTAAAACTAATTGCTTCCTTTACAGAAACAGTATGTGAATTCAAGAGTCAGTTGATGTGCCAATGTCTGCTGTGACGCAGTTAGGTGCCATGGCCTGTGCCACCCTGAAAAGGCTGCTGCCTGACCTGTGTGGAGAGACAAGTGGAAATTAGGTAATTCCGCTGGCGTTGTACGCTGTTGCGGTCAGCGGTTGACGACCGCCGCACAACTTCCTATTGGTTATCATTAGGCCCTATGGGTTCCAGGAGCCAATGGCGATGTACGCTGGCAGTGACGGTACGCACAGCCGCGGACCTGACCACCATTTTCTATCTGTTCACTCACTTGCTACCTGACCTTCAACAGGAGAGGACCTACACGGCAAGTGCTGCTGTGACCTGTGTCTGGAAGCGACAATGGCTTGAGTGTCTGGGGAAAGGGCCCCCGCCCTCACTTCGAAGTTGGAGAAACTGGTAGATGGGGTCCTACCCCAGTACACTTTACTCTATGGTCCTCCAGACAAACAGGTGAGTACACTGTGAGCATGATGCGTGGGCCATGAATGTATGGATTGCTGTGTGTGTAAGCCTTGTGTGGGGGGGATGAGGAGTCCTGGGCAGAGTGCTGCATGCCTGGTGGTCAATGTCTGTGCGTATGGGGATGGGAGGTATATGGTGGGCCATGAGTGTAACAGGCCGGACGGTATGACTCATACCTTTTTCTTTGCACCTTTTTCTGCAGGTCAGCGCCCATCAGAAAAAGGGTATTTGGCATGCCATCGCCAAGGAGGTGCGGATCCTGGGGGTCTTCGACAGGCAGAGCACCCACTGCCGCAAACAGTGGGATGACCTGGGCTGCTGGGCAAGGAAGACGGCAGAGGCCCAGCTGGGGCTGGCCTCCCAGCAAGGAAGGGGTGCCTGTCGTACCTTGACCCCCCGGATGTTCCACATCCTGGCGGTGGCCTATCCGGAGTTGGATGGGCGCTTGAAGGCATCACAGCAGCCACAAGGGGTGAGTACAGATTCAGAATCATGACTTTGCGTGCGTTAGGGTTTTACCTGGGTGAGGGATGTGGGCTGTGGGTGCCCAAAGGCCAGGGCGAACATGGCAGGGTAGGTCCCATGTTGGGCAGGCTCTGAAGCACTCCCACCCCAATAGTGTTAGTGGGCATCTACTACTGTGGGTTTCAGGTGTGCAGCCAATGGCATTAGGCATTGTACCCCATGGGCTGGTGACTAGCATTGTAACTGGTAGTGCATGGCCTAGTGCATAGGGATGTTCCCTGTGTGTTGTGTACGCCAACGGTAGTGTTGTTGCTGGCATTGACCAACTGTATCCTCTGTCTCGCACCCCCCCTTTTTGTTTTGTCACTCTGTCCTTGTGTGCATTAGCATCATCTGGTGGAGGAGCAGAGGCACCGGTGAGGGAGGGAGCTGCATCCCACATGGGCCTGGAGGTCGAATCCACAGATGATGAGGGCACCAGTGGGACAGAGGGGGAAGGGAAGCACCACGACGGCGACAGGAGGGGACACAACGGACAGGGACTTCTCCGATGGAAGCTCCCTGACGGTGGCAGACACCTCTGTGCCCACTGCAACAACAGGTACAGCCGCCACCCCCGTACCAGCACCGCCCTCCCAGCAGCCCCTCCGTGTGTTTCCCATGCCCACTCACCCAGGAGGGTGGGCATCTCCTTTGCCCCAGGCACCTCAGGCCCTGCCCCAGTCAGCCCTGCCACCCTCAGTGAGTATGCTTTTGACCTCCTGAGATCCTTCACTGTTGGGCAGTCAACCATAGTGAATGCCATCCAGGGTGTAGCAGGGCATTTACAACAAACAAAGATATACCTGGAGGGCATTCACTCTGGCGTGGCGGCCCAACAGAGAGCATTCCAGGCTCTGGCCTCCGCTCTGATGGCAGGCATTGTCCCTGTTTCCAGCCTTCCCCCTCCAACTTCCTCTACCCAGTCCCAATCCCCTCAACCCCAGCCTATCCCAAGCACACCTTCAGACCAGCATTCACCCAAATCAGCACAAAGTAGCAGCTCAGGCAAACACAAGCACCACACTTCCATTTCACAGGCACTCACACAAGCACCATACCCATGCAGACACACCAACATCCACTGCCTCTACTGTGTCCCCAGCCTCCTCCTCTCCCACCTCCCTTCCAGTAGCGTCTCCACTCACACCTGCATGCACTACATCCTCATCCACTATCTCCATCACCAGCACACCTATCACTACACGTCCCTCACTGGGAGTCACCACCCCCACATCCATGCACACGTCCCCTGCGTCCTCTCCCACTGTGTCTGTGACCCCTCCTCCCAATGTAAACAAATGCAAACACACCACATACCCAACAGCCATCCACCTCGCAACAGCATCCAGCCCATGCACCTGCACCCAAACACAGCAGACTGAAACCTCCTACAACCACTCCCTCTTCCTCCACTCCCAAACCTTCACCCTCTCCCCACCCCAGTATCTCTAAGAAGCTTTTCCTCGCTAACATTGACCTATTCCCTACCCCTACGCCCCCGTCCTTCACCTCAGGCCAGGGTGGCCAGAACCCAGCCCAGCACCTCAGACACCCAGTCCAGGGCCACTGTGGTTTCTTCCGCTGTGAAAGGGCTCCAAGGAGGCACCAGTCAGCCCAGCCAGTGTGCCAGCCACACCTGCCAAGGCCAAGAAGGGTCCGCAACCTGGCAAGGGCAAGAAGGGGACAGCAGCCAGCAAGGGGAAGGAGGCAGAACCAGCCAGCAAGGGCAAGTCGGAGACTCCAGCTGGCAGAAGCAGGGAGGCACCACCATCTGCCAAGGGCAGAAAGGGGCACAGAACACCAGCCATAGCATTTCAGCTGTCTGAGGCTGCAGGTGAAGACCTGGAGGCTACCACCACCACTGCCAGCACCGCCACCTGCACCATGGCCAGCACCGCCACATGCACCGCGGGCAGCACTGCCACCTGCCCCGCTGCCAGCAGCAGCCCCAGTGGGCAGCCGTCACTGCTGGAGAGCAGTGTGTAGTGGTGACTACATGGGCTGCAGTGCGTCCTGGCCCATGCAACACCTGTCGGTGTGACACCCAGGTGAGAGACTGTGACCTTGCCCCATCCAGGATGAAGCTTACTGGGCACAAAGCCCCCTCCAGAACCACTGGAAGAAGGCATCTGCTCAGCCCCTCCTTGGCAGGATGAAGCACACAGGGCACAAAGCTCCCTCAAGAACCACTGGAAGAAGGCATCCACTTGAGAGACTGTGGCTTTGCACTCCCCAGGACCAAGCAGTGAGCAAACCACCCACTTGAGAGACTGTGGCTTTGCACTATCAAGGACCAAGCAGTGGGAAAACCACCCACTCGAGAGACTGTTGCTTTGCACTCCCCAGGACCAAGCAGTGGGCATGGAGCCCACTCCAGGCCAGTGGCGTTATACCATCTTCCAGCTGAGGTGCCCCCCCATTTCACCTTCCCCCTGAGGTGCCTGTGTGTTTGCGACCTGATGCCCCTGCAGTGTTCTCTGCGTATTGAGGCTGGAGTCAAGTGTGGCCCTGGCCTATGTCTTATGGCCCCATGGGCCACGGACATTTTGGAGTGGGCATTGTCCCTCCTTTTGTATATATTGTATATATTGTACACACTGTTTATTTTATTTCTGAACGTATTTCTAATAATAACTTATATTACACTCATTTTACTCCATTCCTTTTGTCCTTGCATTATTCCTGGGGTTATGGGGTGTATATGTAATGTTGTTGCATGCGTTAGTGAGTATGGTGTTGGGGGGGGGGTGTTGCGTGTGTTTGTCACTCTCTTTTTCCTCCCCCCCTCCCCTGTGTGCTAGGTGCAGTACTCACCGTGGTCGTCTTCGCTGGCGTACATGTTCCTGGTGAATGAAAAGGTACACCAGCATGGGGAAGATCTGCAGTTAGGGCTCCATGGCGTCCCGGTTCTTCCTTGAGTGTCGAGAAGTGAGTCGCTTCCCTTCAGTATTCTGTTTCCGCCGTGCTTTTGATGGCGTTGGTACCGCCCCAGAAAAGCTGGCAGATAGGCCTAGGCCTGTTGTAATGCTGTGGGCGGTACATTGTCTTCTGCCTGTCTGTTGGCGGTTACCGCTGCGGTGATTGTTGCTACCGCTGTGGCGGTCGGAGTGTTAAAGTTGCTGTCTGTGTTGTCGGTTTCCGCTGTGGTCAAAATTCAATTTTTTTAACCGCCGGCCTGTTGGCGGTATTACCGCCGCTTCATCACCGACCGCCAGGGTTGTAATGAGGGCCTACATTCTTTCTGGAGCTATTCAGATTGTAAAATTAAACAATTAACACATCCAGTTTCCCTTTTTGATTTTTTTCTTTGATTGTTTTGGTGTAATTTCAACTATTACAATTCACTCTACTTTTTCTAAATTAGTTTGGGATTTTTCTTGTATTGCAGTTTAACACTGTTACTGTTTTGGTACTGCATAATTACTTTACACATTGTGTGAGAAATTGAGTTGTTGGTTGACTGGAGTGTGGGCCCTGGTCCTGGTCAAGCAACAGCCACAATCCCTTGGAGGGTGAACCACAAAAAGTCAGTAAATTAACCTGTGTTTAACTCTGGGTAGCTTGGCACAAAAAGCAGTCAGGCTTAACTTAGAGGCAATATGTAAAATATTTATGCAACATAAAAACGGTAATAAAGTGAAAACACGACACAAGGAATAAAATCTCAAACGAATTTAGAAAAAAGAATACATTTCAAAAACATATTTGACACCAAAGCAACAATCCAATCAGTAGAACCGGATTTCTGATATTTTTTTAAAGTTTTTAATGAAAACTAGCTCCTAAAAGATGAAAACGCCAACTGTGGACATCTAGTTGTGCGAGTCTAAGTCAAAGCAAAAGTTAAGGCTGACCACGATGTAGACCAGTTTGGATACAAGAAGTGGGTTGGGACCTGTTAGCGCTTACCTTTGGACTTGGAAGAAGTTCAAGGAAAAAGAGTTTGAGAAGGCAAAGTTCAACAGGGCCAGGATGAAGAAACTGTCGAGGAGGGAGCTTCATCGTCAGATGTCCTTGGGTTTAAGCCATGTTGAAGATTTCTACATCGGAGTTAGTCACCTACTTGTAGGTTGAAAAAGTCTAGCAGAACGAAGCTGGGGGTTCTAGGCGAAGACAGCTGCACGAGGTGGGATACCCATTTGGAACCGCTGAAAAGGATTTGCTGCTGTTGAGAAGAATGTTTAAGGAGAAGCTGCAAAGTCAATCTGATTGGCAATGGAATTCAGCTGTGGTTTTTGGCCATCTGGGCATCGTTAGCACCACAACCAAGAGTCTAGTTCTGGTGGGACTCTCTTGAGGCTACAGGACTCACTTAAGCTAGGTTCAGGTGCAGGTTCAACATGTTGGGAGCCTTTTATGTCCCTCTGGCTCTGAGCACTAGACCAGCAAACTAGCCCTTATAGTCACTTCTGGCAGTCCTGGGTGCAGGTGATAATGCTCAACAGTTGAAGAACCCAACATCAGGGCTGACCTCTAAGGGTTCAAAGCAGGCTCCTATGTTTGAAATCAGTCCTCCCAGGTACAACAGCAGTCTGGGAGATTGCACAGCAGGTCATAGCAGCAAGCAGTCCTCTTAGAGTCTGTCCGCAGGTCCAGTAGAGATGTGGAGAGTGGGTCTGAAGGTCCTAGTTTTATACCATGTTGCCCTTCTTCTGAAAGGTGGAAGAATCTTCTGGAAAGGTTCTTTGAAGTGCATGAATTTCCAGACTCCCCTGTCCTAGTTCCAAGCTGGCTGCAGTGACAATAGAGGGTTGTTTGGCTCTCTGTGTGAAGGCACAGCACAGGTTATTCAGTTGTAAGTGGGGGCTGTGCTCGGCTCTGCCCCGCTCATCCTGCCAGCAGATGGCCCATTTTGGCACAAATAATACCTCTATTATGTGACCGTCTGGAAGGAATTCACAAAGTCCAACTGTCAGTTACACGCAGTCATGTAACCCAGGCCAGGATATAGGCATAAAAGGTCTATGGGCAGAAAAATGCCATCTTTTTAGAAGTGGCATTTGTATAATTGTGATCAAAGACCCAACTTTATCATGTAGCAAATAGGGCTCTTTCATAAATTCTAAACATTACATAACTACCAGTTCCCAATTAGAAATTACAGATTTTAAAATGTACTAAGGAATCCCCAATGGTATCCTATGGGATGGTTAGGCCCTCCTTGTAATGAAAAACAAATGTATGAGTTTTTCACTACCTGGACACTTTAAAGTGCAAACCCAATAAGCAGACAAGGTTAATTTATTTCATGTGTATAATCCAGGCAGAAAATTAACCTTGTGTGTTTATTTATATTTCAAACAATTGTTGCTGCATATAAAACTGTGGACCAAAAAACAATTATTTCACAAAACAGATATCTCTTTTTGCCTCGATTTCTGTCACTTGGGGTGCACTTTACACTATCTCACTTTGTCATTCACCGAAAAAGAACTTTCCTTTTCTGCATTGCTTTTACAAATTAAAGAGGATTGATTTATGTTGACTGACAACACCTACTGGTTGATTGTGGGTTATTTTATGGATTCATGCCTGACAAAGCTTGTACTAATTAGATAAAAAAAACTTGATCATTAATTAATTCTGTGCAGCAATTTCAGCTTTACTGTATATACATATATTTTAAATGAGCTCCAGGTGAACAGTTGTTGTGTGTTGCAGTAGTTATACCCCTGTCCATGTGAACATTAGGATTGCTCTTGTTCTTTAAAAAGTTTGCACACACCCCATAAGCAAGAGAAACATGTCTTCTGAGCTGATATGGGACTACACTGTTTGTACAGACCCTGAAGTGCATACAGTCACGGTTTGCTCTAGTACTGATGATAATGCAGTTATCAGTGATACTCATGGACAGACAAGATGGGTGTGTCTGTTGGTGGTTTTAAGGTGTCATCATTGTACTCTAGCAGTTGCTCTATCTGTGATGCTTCACATATGACAATTGTGAGAACACATTCATCAGTACTTCGTTCAATCTGTGATGATGAACAGGTGGGAGATTTGCTACCTGTAAAGGCTGCTGAATTAATATGGGCGGATACCTGTGATCTGTGTGAAATTTGGCCTTTTGAGTTCCAGACAGTACTGATGTTAGTATAGCACCTAGAGGTAGGGGCAGTGTCCAGGAATAGGAATAGTGCTAAAGAATAGCATTAGGATAGTTAGTTTCCCAAAACACCTCTGGATGGAACATATGAGGTTTAGATCCAAAGTGGTAAATGAAGCAGAAGAGCAAGGCAGTGGTAGATACTATGAACTCTTGAATGAACTTGAGATGAGATGGTCCATAGCTGTAGTAAGAGTCAAAACATTTTGACATTTCAGTCAGTCAGTCAGTCAAAATTCTTTATTCAGCAAATTACCATAAAAGCAAAAAATTCATTATACATAAGAAAATATTTTAAGACACGATTCATAAAATATAAAACAACAATACTAAAAGATCTCACCTATATATAAGTTACAAACTAATTTCAAATTCATAAGTTCCATATTCTCATAAAATGCCGAAAACAATAGCGTTGTCATAATCATATTCACATTGTGAGAAACTAGGGCTGATTGCAGAGGCCCCATAACTTTTTGCCCCCATTTTCCACTTTATGCTGGAGTTTTCCTGACTCTGATGGTGCCCTGGGTACTGCTAACCAGTCCCAGGGCCTGTGCTCTGTGTAAAATGGATATGCAAATTAGGCTAATTATAATTGGCTAAGTTAACCTACCTATAAGTCCCTAGTATATGGTAGGGCATGTAGGTTTAGGGACCACAGCATAGGTGGTGCACACCTAGGTGCATTGCTGAGGTGCCCAGTGTCATTTTAAAAGCAAGCCTGCCTTGCTGGCTGCTTTTAAATTAAAGTTATATGCAAATTCGACTTTGGAATTAAAGGTACTTCCAAAGTCTTGAAATACCTTATTTTTACATATAAGTCACCCCTAAGGTGTGCCCTATGTGCCCCTAGGGCTGGGTGCCATGTAACTATAAGCAGGGACTTTATAAAAATAGATTTATAAGCCCTGGTGAGGTAAAAACAGCCAAATTAGTTTTTCCCTCATTGAAGTAAATGGCCTTCATAGGCTAGAATGGGCAGACTTTATTTTAAATTGTAAAGTCTCCTTAAATGTTACCTACCAAGAATTTGGTATCAAATTGATTGTTGTAATAAATCCCACAACTTCCAGTTGTTGGATTTAATATAACTAGTGCAGGTAAAAAGTTTAGACTTTACCTAAAAAGTTGCCAATTTCAGCTCTGCATTGTTTTTGCTGCTGTGCTCTGATTGGCCAGCCTGCAGCAGCTTCTGCCAGGCTGCCTTGATGAGGTGGGAAGTGGCCAGACTTCACACAAAGGAATGTGCTTGGGGGAGAGAATCTCCCCTCAGCAGATGGTGAGGCAGGAAGGGGGAGGGCTGCCAAACTGGTCTTCAAAGGCAGAGAAGGACATTTGCAGCACCCAGCAACACCCCCACATCCTGCAACCCCAGACAATTAGGTGCCCCCTTGATTAGATTAGGAGAGGGCAGGAGAGGGGTGTGTTTATGATTTTTAGCCACACCAGTGGGTGGGCTCAGCCAGATGTAACCTCCAAAAATCAGATTCATCCATGTTGGATTTTTAGAGACTGTTGCCTTCTGGGATGGATTTTTGCCACACTTCCCAGGAAGTGGTCATCACAGGGGGACGACCCTGTCCCTGATTGGAGAACCAGGGCCCCCCTGCTTTTCACCCAGGAGCAAGGATAAAACTGGCAGACCTGCACCCACGCCTCAGATCCCCACCAAATTTCAAGAAGAATGAAGTACAAGGAGAAGAAGGACTGCCCTGCTGGACCCCTGGCCTGCACCTGGACCCTGCATTCAGAAGGACTGCACCAGCTGCACACTTGGGCTTCACCACAAGAAGGACTTTGCCTGGCTTCAACTGGTTCAAGGAGGGACTCCCTATTTGCTACAGGTGAAAAATTGCTAAACCAGAGTCCCCTGCACCAACTCCTGAAGAAAGCGACCAGCTGACCACTGTCCAGTGGCCAAAAAGGAGTTTGCGCCAGGTGCATTCTGGGAGTTGAAGTCCGCACCCCCCAAGGACCGTCACAGAACTTCTGGACCCTTGGGGTGAGCTGTGGACCCCAAAAGAACCTTAAAAGAACATCTGGGTGAAGCCTCAGAAGTTTGGAAAAGATTTGAGAATTTTTGGAAAAAAGCTCCAGAGAGGGACCGACCCGCCGCGGAAATTCTAGCCGGCTTGCCTCAACCGCGACCCGGCCTGACTTCGTGGTTCGTCCCGGTAAAGAAAAACATCCAAAAAAGAGACTAAGTCCGAACGTAAAAAGTTGACCGGGACCTCCCAGCCATCGTATCCGAGAAGGGCTCCATGGACGTCGGATCAAGATCCAGGTTTACCCCGGTCGAAGGATTTTCATCTCGAAAAAACGACTAAGTCCGAAGGTAAAAGTCTCCACCGAGGAAACCCACATCGCGTATCCGGACAAGGGCTCCAGGAGGTCGGATTCAACTGGTAGGTTCGTCCCGGTGAAGAAAAACTTCAAAATAAAGACTAAGTCAGAAGGTAACTTTTTAACCGAGGCCTCCCGCGACCTGTAGCCGAGCAGGGCTCCATCGCGGTCGGCCTGAAAGTTTGACTTTGCCCCGGTCGAGGTGCAACCAGATGACCCGATTGGCGCTTTTTGTTTCTAAGCGCTAGAAAAGTAATAATTCTTTAAAAATTCATATCTCCGGTTCCCCTGAACCGATTTTAATCGTTTTTGTGTCATTTTAAAGATAAAAATATAAGCTATTTTTATAAATTGGTTTTGGATTTTTAAACTGTTTCCTGTGTTTTATTTAATTACTGTTTTGTGATATTTGAATGCTTTACACTTTGTCTCCTAAGTTAAGCCTTGACGCTCGATGCCAAGCTACCAAGGGTAGAGCTGGGATTAATTTACTGAGACCTAACTGTACTTATGTGGAGGTTTGTGGCTTGTTGCTAGGTGTAGGTACCTACCTGCCCTACCAATAACCCATTTTCCAACATAATTGGAAGCAGCGACGGGATCCTTTACTTGTGTTCAATATCACGTTACAGTTTTAGGTAAAACAAATTAAAAATCCTTTAAATTGTCCTAGTGCAAAAATTGTTTTTAATTTTTAATTTGGATTAATTTCAATTATTGAATTTTTGTAATTTTTTTAAAAGGTTGTTTCCAATTTTTGCAAAATGTTTTTGTTGACACAAAACTAGGGAACCATGGAGCTTGATCTGGCTAGCCTACCCACACTGACAGTAGTCCAGCTTAGGGGGTTGTGTATTGAAAGAGGGTTGCCTGCAACCACTGATCTCAGGAAGCAAATCCTGATCACATCCCTGACAGCATGGGCTGAGGCCCAAGAGGTAGAGTCAGAAGAAGCTCCAGAGGAGGGAGAAAGAAGGGAGGATGCAAGCTCTAACCACTCAGGGGAGGGAAGGCATCTGAGCCCAAGTGAGGATGAGGAAGAACGGTCCTCAGTAAACACAGTCACTAGGGGCAGATCCAAAGCTAGTGGTGGGAAGGGGGTCCTTTCAGGAGGAGAGACCCCATCCATCAGAGAAAGAGAGCTGGAGGCCCAGCTAGCATACATAGCTTTGGAAGCAGAGAAGCTGGCCCTAGAAAAGCAAAAGTGGGCATACAAAGAAAAAAGAGATGGAAGCAGCGATAAAGAAGCTGAGGTGTCCATGGGTGGGGGAGTTTGCCCCAGATTACCCAAGGGGGTAGTTCCTGCTTATGTAGAGGGGGATGACATAGATAAGTGGCTAGGGGCCTTTGAGAGGGCACTCCAAATGAGAAGGGTTAGGCCTCAATACTGGGGTTCCCTTTTGTGGGAGTTGGTCCCCAACTCAGGGAGGGATAGGCTTCTGACCTTAAGGGGGGAGGAGGCAGATTCATACCCTAGTATGAAAAGGTGCTTAGCCAAGAAGTTTGGTCTGACCCCAGAGCAATATAGAATGAAGTTCAGGGACACCCAGAAGGTCAGTACCCAGTCTTGGGTTGACTTTGTGGACATTTCACTAAAGGCACTAGAGGGCTGGATTATTGGTAACGAAGTAGATACTTATGAGGGGTTATACAATCTGATCATGAGAGAGCACATCTTGACCAATTGTATCCAAGAAAGGTTACGCCAGCATCTAGTGGACTCTAAGCTGACCAACCCTAGAGAGCTAGGGGAGGCAGCTGATGAGTGGTTGAGAACCAGGGTGGTTGTCAAGTCCCAGTGGGGAGACTCCAAGAAGGGGGGGATAGGTCCCCAAAAACCTAAGGAGGGAGGTGGTAAGCCCACCACAGAGACTCCCTCTGTACCCCAGAACCCTAAGAAGGAGGAGAGTAAATCCCACTCCCACTCTGACAAGCAGAGACAGGGAGACCCAGGGTTAAAAAAACTCTTGGACAGTAGGGCTTGCTTTGACTGTCAGCAGACAGGTCACTTCAGAGGAGATGCAGCCTGTCCAAAGAAGGTGGTTAGCACTGGGCTGTCCAGTGTAGCCATAGAGGAGGACTCCTCAGATGATGAAGTCCTCCTAGCATTGTGCTGGGAGACAGGACCAGATGGTAAGCTGGTGATCCCTGAGGGTGGGAGTAGGCACTTCCACCACATTCAAGTGAATGGGATCCCTACCACTGGTCTGAGAGACACCTGTGCCAGTCACACTATAGTGAGTGACCGGTTAGTGACCCCAGACATGTATGTCCCAGGAAAGACAAAGAAAGTCAGGATAGCCACAGGGGAGGTCACCTCCAAACCTGTAGCCATAGTGCCCCTAGAGAGGGAGGGTATCCTTGACTGGATTAGGGTGGTAGTCAGTGCTGACCTTCCCCTAGATTGTATCCTGGGCAATGACCTCCCAGAGGTGAGTCTGGTCACAGATGGGGTGGTCGCCCAGGGCGCCCCCCCAACCCAAAGTCCTGGGGAGTCAGTCCCTACAGTTAGGAGACAGGGGTCCCCAAGAAAAGGAAAGAAGAAAAGGAAGGGTAGGCCACTCTTAAAGAGAGTTCCAGGGAGCCAAGGGCCTTCTGCCCCAGTAAGGGGGGAGCCCAGAGTTGGCACTGGTGAGGCCTCACCTGACCCCAAGGAAGTCCTGAGAAGTCAGGCAGCTGTCCAGATGCAAGGTGTTGCCCCTGCACTGACAGAAGGGAGAGTGGAAGGAGGGTGTCTGCCACAGGAGGTGGTAGCCCCCCACTCTAGACAGCAAGAGGGGTGCCAGGACCCCAAAGTTGCCCCTAAAGCAGCTCAGCCACCTGTCAGGGTGTGGTTCTGGGTACTGACAGCTGTCAGTAGCCTCTGCTGGGTGCTAGCCTTCCTGGCAGCACTGTACTTGGCCTGGGAGGCAGACCCCAAGGCCAATAGAAAAGTAGGCCCCCTGACCCTGTTGGTCATGGTGGGGTTGCTCAAGTGTTGGGTGACCTCTTTGGGTAAGCTAGGTGTTGCCCTAGCAAAGTTAGGAGTAGGGGAGGTGGGCACCTCACTACCCAAGTTGGCAGAGAGAGAGGAGGAAGACCCCCCTAGAGGGAAGTTTCAGTTTGAATTGGGTCCTTTTACTGTTGGGATGGCTTCACTACCCAGAGGGAGTGACCCTGACAGGAGGATATAAGGCAGAGTAGGCCCTGCAAAGGGACAGCCAGTTTTCTTCACTGTCTTCCTCGCCTAACAAGCCAGGAAGACTCTCCCAGGGTTGGGCTGAGTCTCCTGGGCGTGTGGGCTGGGGGGGGGTTGTGTGAGAAACTAGGGCTGATTGCAGAGGCCCCATAACTTTTTGCCCCCATTTTCCACTTTATGCTGGAGTTTTCCTGACTCTGATGGTGCCCTGGGTACTGCTAACCAGTCCCAGGGCCTGTGCTCTGTGTAAAATGGATATGCAAATTAGGCTAATTATAATTGGCTAAGTTAACCTACCTATAAGTCCCTAGTATATGGTAGGGCATGTAGGTTTAGGGACCACAGCATAGGTGGTGCACACCTAGGTGCATTGCTGAGGTGCCCAGTGTCATTTTAAAAGCAAGCCTGCCTTGCTGGCTGCTTTTAAATTAAAGTTATATGCAAATTCGACTTTGGAATTAAAGGTACTTCCAAAGTCTTAAACTACCTTATTTTTACATATAAGTCACCCCTAAGGTGTGCCCTATGTGCCCCTAGGGCTGGGTGCCATGTAACTATAAGCAGGGACTTTATAAAAATAGATTTATAAGCCCTGGTGAGGTAAAAACAGCCAAATTCGTTTTTCCCTCATTGAAGTAAATGGCCTTCATAGGCTAGAATGGGCAGACTTTATTTTAAATTGTAAAGTCTCCTTAAATGTTACCTACCAAGAATTTGGTATCAAATTGATTGTTGTAATAAATCCCACAACTTCCAGTTGTTGGATTTAATATAACTAGTGCAGGTAAAAAGTTTAGACTTTACCTAAAAAGTTGCCAATTTCAGCTCTGCATTGTTTTTGCTGCTGTGCTCTGATTGGCCAGCCTGCAGCAGCTTCTGCCAGGCTGCCTTGATGAGGTGGGAAGTGGCCAGACTTCACACAAAGGAATGTGCTTGGGGGAGAGAATCTCCCCTCAGCAGATGGTGAGGCAGGAAGGGGGAGGGCTGCCAAACTGGTCTTCAAAGGCAGAGAAGGACATTTGCAGCACCCAGCAACACCCCCACATCCTGCAACCCCAGACAATTAGGTGCCCCCTTGATTAGATTAGGAGAGGGCAGGAGAGGGGTGTGTTTATGATTTTTAGCCACACCAGTGGGTGGGCTCAGCCAGATGTAACCTCCAAAAATCAGATTCATCCATGTTGGATTTTTAGAGACTGTTGCCTTCTGGGATGGATTTTTGCCACACTTCCCAGGAAGTGGTCATCACAGGGGGACGACCCTGTCCCTGATTGGAGAACCAGGGCCCCCCTGCTTTTCACCCAGGAGCAAGGATAAAACTGGCAGACCTGCACCCACGCCTCAGATCCCCACCAAATTTCAAGAAGAAGGAACTACAAGGAGAAGAAGGACTGCCCTGCTGGACCCCTGGCCTGCACCTGGACCCTGCACTCAGAAGGACTGCACCAGCTGCACACTTGGGCTTCACCACAAGAAGGACTTTGCCTGGCTTCAACTGGTTCAAGGAGGGACTCCCTGTTTGCTACAGGTGAAAAATTGCTAAACCAGAGTCCCCTGCACCAACTCCTGAAGAAAGCGACCATTTGACCACTGTCCAGTGGCCAAAAAGGAGTTTGCGCCAGGTGCATTCTGGGAGTTGAAGTCCGCACCCCCCAAGGACCATCACAGAACTTCTGGACCCTTGGGGTGAGCTGTGGACCCCAAAAGAACCTTAAAAGAACATCTGGGTGAAGCCCCAGAAGTTTGGAAAAGATTTGAGAATTTTTGGAAAAAAGCTCCAGAGAGGGACCGACCCGCCGCGGAAATTCTAGCCGGCTTGCCTCAACCGCGACCCGGCCTGACTTCGTGGTTCATCCCGGTAAAGAAAAACATCCAAAAAAGAGACTAAGTCCGAACGTAAAAAGTTGACCGGGACCTCCCAGCCATCGTATCCGAGAATGGCTCCATGGACGTCGGATCAAGATCCAGGTTTACCCCGGTCGAAGGATTTTCATCTCGAAAAAACGACTAAGTCCGAAGGTAAAAGTCTCCACCGAGGAAACCCACATCGCGTATCCGGACAAGGGCTCCAGGAGGTCGGATTCAACTGGCAGGTTCGTCCCGGTGAAGAAAAACTTCAAAATAAAGACTAAGTCAGAAGGTAACTTTTTAACCGAGGCCTCCCGCGACCTGTAGCCGAGCAGGGCTCCACCGCGGTCGGCCTGAAAGTTTGACTTTGCCCCGGTCGAGGTGCAACCAGATGACCCGATTGGCGCTTTTTGTTTCTAAGCGCTAGAAAAGTAATAATTCTTTAAAAATTCATATCTCCGGTTCCCCTGAACCGATTTTAATCGTTTTTGTGTCATTTTAAAGATAAAAATATAAGCTATTTTTATAAATTGGTTTTGGATTTTTAAACTGTTTCCTGTGTTTTATTTAATTACTGTTTTGTGATATTTGAATGCTTTACACTTTGTCTCCTAAGTTAAGCCTTGACGCTCGATGCCAAGCTACCAAGGGTAGAGCTGGGATTAATTTACTGAGACCCAACTGTACTTATGTGGAGGTTTGTGGCTTGTTGCTAGGTGTAGGTACCTACCTGCCCTACCAAAACCCATTTTCCAACACACATCTTATGCACATTCACCCTAGATTAATATACAACTACTACAACCAGTTCGTAACGTTTTCTAATAGCAATAGCCACTCTTAAAAAATTTAAAATGGTATAACAAATATCAGTAGATTTCATTTTTGTACATACATCAAAGCATCATTATAAGATGTAATTCGTAAATTCCGTAAAAGTGGCAATAAAAATGTACGTCTGGGAGCAGAATAGAGTGGGCAGAATAAGAAGAAGTGAAGTGCATTATTTGGAAAAAGTATCACAAGAGCAATTCGGAAGCACTTTTTGCCGAGTACATTGTTTAGGAAAAGCCACTCTAAAGTGTATAAAGTTTAGTCTGAATAAAACAAGAAGGGAATATTCTGAGAAGCTCAGAAACCAAGTTAAGTAAGATTCCATCCGGGTCGTAGTTGAGAGCTGGGCATAAGAATCAAAGGTTTTCAGTTGTAAGGCCCCCTGTAATCTCTTGTTCGATTTATACTCAAAATATCGAGTTTTAACCAGATCTTTATTGTTCAGGGGCAACGACTCTGGGTGAGTGAGTAAACATATTCTCCAGGTCTAAATTCCGAAAAGTGGTTTGTAGGTATGAGAGCCACGGAATCCTATTAAAATTGGCCAGTTGGATACAATCAGATAAACAGTCCTGAACCAAACTAGCCGCAGGATGCGACCAAGATTTCAGCCATAATACAAGTGGGGCAGCACCAGTCAAGTCCCCAATATAACTTAGTCCCAATTCCTCATGGCAGGTAAAATTTGCTACGTTCTTAGGCATCATCAGTAATCTGTGTGCAAATTTGTTCTCCTCACGTTGGAGAGAATCAACTTTATTCAGGCCCCACAAACCTGCCCCGTAAATAGCTGCATATACACATTTAGATTTATAAAGCCTAATTATCTGATGAACTGGTCTTTGGCCTAATTTACGAGCAAAACGAAAATTTGCTTCCAAATTTCTCACCATTTGTTGGGTCTTAAAAGTAAGATGGGAATTCCATTGCAGAGAAGAACGTACATGCAGACCCAAATAACAAAACTCCTTTACTTTGTTTATAGTATTCCCTCCCATAGAGAAACGTTTAGATCTTGTATTTCTCAGGCCACAAGTCATCACGTATGTCTTCGAATAATTAACTTTCAAATCTAAGTCTGAATGAAGATTAAGAAATAATCCGTCAGGCTTTGAAGGCCATTAGCTGTATAGGCGATCAAAACCGCATCATCTGCATACAGTAAAACAGGGAGCTGTCTCACGCCCATTCTGGGGAAATCTTTACTGTTTTTTATTAAAAAACTATAAAGACCATTAATATATAACAAGAATAAAAAGGTGCTAAAATACAGCCCTGTCTAACTCCTCTAAAGGAGGAGAAAGGGGGAGATCTCTCACCGTGCAACCCATACTGCACTGAAACCATCAAATTGGTATATAAGCGTTTGATTAGCTTCAAGAGGTTCCAATCCACTCCCAAGGATTCCATGATTTGCCAGAGCTTCTCTCTATTCACCAGGTCGAAAGTACTGGATAAATCTATAAAATTTGCTCAGAATAAGGGTCAAATTTAGCGGTTGTTCAATAGTACCTAGACCAGGTCTAAAATGATATTGGATTGGAGAAAGAATCATTGCCTCAGCTGCCCAATCCTCCAGTCGGGTCAGGATCACACTCCCCAGTATCTTGGCAATAGAATCTATGAGGGAGATTGGCCTATAGCAAGTTGGATCTTTCCTGCTGCCCTTTTTAAAGATGGAAATGATAATGGCCAATTTCCATGAAGGGGGGATTTTACTCATTACTACGCATCTTAATATGTTAGTAACTAAAGGGCCCCAAATGTCCGGCATAGACTTAAAATGGTCAACAGGGACCCCATCTGGGACAGCGGCTTTCCCCGATCTCGAGCGACTGAGAGCTTCAATAACCTCAGGTAACTCAAAAGACAAATCAATAGAAGTCAAATTGGAATCCACAGGGCTCTGATTATTTCTTTCATCCCCTTCGAACAAAATATTATTGTCTGGCTGAAAAACCCTAGTAAAATGGGTCACCCACACTGTTTCTGGTATCAAACAATCATCCTCCCTATTATTCTGATCCATAAAATAAGGGTGATTAACCACTCTGCAGAATTGTGTAGTGTCCTTCAATTCAGTAGCTGCCATAAGCTCATCCTTTGGAGCGACCTCTGACCTGTTTTCGGTCAAGAGCTCGCCACCCCAACGTCCGCAGCACCACCTTGCTGTGTCCGTGTCCCTGACCTCCGCCCAAGCTGCTGCTAGCGTGTTCGAGGCCCTCCTCCACCCGCAGGCATCCTCCTGCGCCTCATCCCTGGTGTCTAGTGGGTTTCTGGTAAGCTTCCCTAGACTTGTGTGCATTGTGCCGTTTTCGCCGTATTTGTGACTGTATTCTGTTTTCTGCGCCTTGCTTCCCTGCGCTTTTTTCCCCCCATTTGTGTCTTTTCTAGATTGCTGTAAACCACTTGTGCATTGTGCCGTTTTCGCTGTATTTGTGACTGTATTCTGTTTTCTGCGCCTTGCTTCCTTGCGCTTTTTGCCCCCATTTGTGCCTTTTTTAGATTGCTGTAATCCGCTTGTGCATTGTGCCGTTTCACCGTATTTGTGACTGTATTCTGTATTCTGTGACTTGCTTTTGTGCATTTGTGCTTTTTCTTCCAATTGTGCCTTTTTGCTGTTTTCTGCTTTTTTCGCCCCTTGTGCGCTCCCCCCCTTGCCGCTTTTCCCTGCTGCTGCCTCCCTGCGGCCCGCCCCCCTCGTGCCCCCATTCGCCGCTCCCTCCCCCCTCCCAGCTGCTCCCTCCTCCCTTCTTAATGGCTGGCGCTGTGCGTCGAGGGTGAGCAACCTCTGACCTGTTTTCGGTCAAGAGTTCACCCCCCCACGTCCGCAGCACCACCTTGCTGTGTCCGTGTCCCTGATCCCCGCCCACACTGCTGCTAGCGTGTTCGAGGCCCTCCTCCACCCGCAGGCATCCTCCTGCGCCTCATCCCTGGTGTCTAGTGGGCTTCTGGTAAGCGTCGCTAGACTCGTGTGCATTGTGCTGTTTTCACTGTATTTGTGACTGTATTCTGTTTTCTGCGCCTTGCTTCCCTGCGCTTTTTTGCCCCCATTTGTGCCTTTTCTAGATTGCTGTAAACAGCTTGTGCATTGTGCCGTTTTCGCCGTATTTGTGACTGTATTCTGTTTTCTGCGCCTTGCTTCCCTGCGCTTTTTTGGCCTCATTTGTGCCTTTTCTAGATTGCTGTAAACAGCTTGTGCATTGTGCCGTTTTCGCCGTATTTGTGACTGTATTCTGTTTTCTGCGCCTTGCTTCCTTGCGCTTTTTGCCCCCATTTGTGCCTTTTTTAGATTGCTGTAATCCGTTGTGCGTTGTGCCGTTTCACCGTATTTGTGACTGTAATCCGTATTCTGTGACTTGCTTTTGTGCCTTTGTGCTTTTTCTTCCAATTGTGCCTTTTTGCTGTTTTCCGCTTTTTTCGCCCCTTGTGCGCTCCCCCTTGCCGCTTTTCCCTGCCGCTGCCTTCCTGCGGCCCGCCCCCCTCGCGCCTCCCAGCTGCTCCTCCCTCCCCCTCCCTTCTTAATGGCTGGCGCTGCGCGTCGAGGGTGAGCGATCTCTGACCTGTTTTCGGTCAAGAGCTCGCCCCCCCCACGTCCGCAGCACCACCTTGCTGTGTCCGTGTCCCTGACCCCCGCCCACGCTGCTGGTAGCGTGTTCGAGGCCCTCCTCCACCTGCAGGCATCCTCCTGCGCCTCATCCCTGGAGTCTAGTAGGCTTCTCGTAAGCGTTGCTAGACTCGTGTGCATTGTGCCATTTTCACCGTATTTGTGACTGTATTCTGTTTTCTGCGCCTTGCTTCCCAGCGCTTTTTTGCCCCCATTTGTGCCTTTTCTAGATTGCTGTAAACCGCTTGTGCATTGTGCCGTTTTCGCCGTATTTGTGACTGTATTCTGTTTTCTGCGTCTTGCTTCCTTGCGCTTTTTGCCCCCATTTGTGCCTTTTTTAGATTGCTGTAATCCGCTTGTGCATTGTGCCGTTTCACCGTATTTGTGACTGTATTCCGTATTCTGTAACTTGCTTTTGTGCCTTTGTGCTTTTTCTTCCAATTGTGCCTTCTTGCTGTTTTCCGCTTTTTTCGCCCCTTGTGCGCTCCCCCTTGCCGCTTTTCCCTGCCGCTGCCTCCCTGCGGCCCGCCCCCCTTGCGCCCCCATTCGCCGCTCCCTTCTGCCTCCCGCCTCCCAGCTGCTCCTCCCTCCCTTCTCTCCGGCGCGCCAGATGCAAGCCCGTCTGACCCCGTCCGCGCCTGGACCGCGCCCAGCGCCACGCCCCCGCACCACCAGGCATCGCTACTCAGCCAGCGAACTCACCGCCCTCAACCCCGGCCCCTCCACAACTTGCTTCCAGGCCACACCGAAGAACACCAAAGGATCCTTCTCCTGCCGCGCCTGCAACTTCACCTGCAACAGAACAAGGAAACCTGCAACAACCAGCACAAACCACCTTCACTGCATACTCAACACATGCTCCGCACGGAAGCACGCCATCGAGCTCTGGGACCTGCTCGACACCACCGCCCCAGACGTAGCCTTCCTGACCGAAACCTGGTGGAACGACTCCTCAGCACCTGACATCGCCATAGCCATCCCGGACGGCTACAAGATCACCAGAAGAGATCGCCCCAACGGAATCGGAGGAGGAATAGCCATCGCCCACAAATCCACCCTCAAAATCCACACCCATACGGACGACACCCTCAAGACCGCCGAACACCTGAACTTCCGGATCCACACTGACCCCAACACCACCCTCAGGGGAACGCTCATCTACCGACCCCCAGGACCACGAGCTCCCTTCAGCGACTGTCGCCGACTTCACGAGCACCCACGCCCTCGCCTCTACGGACTACATCCTCCTTGGAGACCTCAATTTCCACCTGGAGAACAATGACAACGCCAACACCACATCGCTGATCGAGAACCTCTCCAACCTCAGCCAACTGGTCAACACACCCACCCACATCGCCGGCCACACGCTCGATCCAATCTTCTCCGCAAGCAACCACGTCACCTTCAGCCACACCACCGAATTCCACTGGACCGACCACCACTGCGTCCACTTCACATTCAAGAAGCACACCGAACACCACTGCACCCAACTACCACCTCACCCCCGCTGGAGCAAAGTCACCAAAGACCAACTGACCAGCACCCTCGCCCAGAACCCGCCTACCGACCTCACCGACCCAGAAACCGCCGCCATCAACCTACGACGGTGGATCAACGACTGTGCCAACACCCTCGCACCTCTCAAAAAGCCCACCGACAACCAAGGAAAGAAAAAAGCCGCCTGGTTCACGGACGAACTCATCACCTCCAAACGCACCTGCCAGAAACTAAAGAAGAATTGTCTCCTGAGCGCACGCCAGACAGCCTGACGGCCCACAAGGAAGCCACCTGCAAGCACCACCAGCTAATCCGACTCACCAAACGCTCCCACTTCACAGAACGCCTGAACAACAACGCACACGACAGCAAGGAACTCTTCTGCATCGTAAAAGAGCTATCCAACCCCAGCGCCAACGCCAACGACATCCCACCCTCCCAAGAACTCTGCGACGCCCTGTCCACATTCTTCTATCAGAAGATCGCCGACATCCATGACAGCCTCAACACCACGCCTCCGCCAGACCCCACCTCCAACAGCTCCACCTACACCAACCGCCTAACCGCCTGGACCCACGTAGACGACTCGGAAACCTGCAAGATCATGAACTCCATCCACTCAGGATCCCCCTCAGACCCATGCCCCCACCACGTCTACAACAAAGCCGACTCTACCATCGCCCCCAAACTTCGAAAGATCATCAACTTATCCTGTGAAACTGCAACCTTCCCGGAAAGCTGGAAGCACGCAGAAATCCACGCCCTCCTCAAGAAACCCAAGGCAGACCCCAACGACCTCAAAAACTTCCGCCCGATCTCCCTCCTCCCCTTCCCGGCGAAGGTCATCGAGAAGATCGTCAACGCTCAGCTCACCCACCACCTCGAGGACTACTCCATCCTGGACCCCTCCCAGTCCAGTTTCAGACGCAACCACAGCATCGAAACAGCCCTCCTTGCCGCCACAGATGACATCAGACAGCACATGGACAATGGCAAAACATCAGCCCTCATCCTCCTGGACCTCTCCGCAGCCTTCGACACGGTCTGCCACCACACCCTACTAACACGCCTCCACGAAGCCGGAATACAAGAAAAAGCCCTCAACTGGATCTCCTCCTTCCTCTCCGGCAGAACCCAGAGAGTCCGACTCCCTCCCTTCCGCTCCGAAGCCACCAAAATCATCTGCGGCGTACCCCAAGGCTCCTCCCTATGCCCAACGCTGTTCAACATCTACATGGCCCCCCTCGCGCAACTGGCCCGTCAGCACAACCTCAACATTCTCTCCTACGCCGACGACACCCAGCTCATCCTCTCCCTCACCAAAGACCCACACACCGCCAAAGCCAACCTCCATGAAGGAATGAAGTCCATCACCGAATGGATGAGAAAAAGCCGCCTGAAACTGAACTCTGACAAGACGAAGATCCTCATCCTCGGACGCAGCCCCTCGGCCTGGGACGACTCCTGGTGGCCCACCGCACTGGGACCTCCTCCAACACCAACCAACCACGCACGCAAACCTGGGCTTCGTCCTAGACTCCGCCCTCACCATGTCCAAGCAGGTCAACGCAGTTTCCTCCTCCTGCTACAACACCCTCCGCATGCTACGTAGAATCTACAAATGGATCCCGACGGAAACCAGAAAAACTGTGACCCAGGCCCTCGTCAGCAGTAGACTGGACTACGGCAACGCACTCTACACAGGCATCCCAGCTAAAGACATCCGACGCCTCCAACGCATCCAAAACACCTCCGCCCGACTGGTCCTCGACGTACCCCGCCGATGCCACATCTCCCACCACCTGAAGGACCTCCACTGGCTCCCCGTGGACAAGAGGATCACCTTCAAGCTCCTCACCCACGCACACAAGGCACTTCACAACGCCGGACCAGCCTACCTGAACTACAGACTCAACTTCTACGTCCCCTCCCGCCAACTCCACTCTGCCAACCTCGCCCTCGCCATCGTTCCCCGCTTCCAATGCAAGACCTCCGGCGGCAGATCCTTCTCCTATCTCGCTGCCAAGACCTGGAACGGCCTCCCGACCGCCCTGCGACAGACCCAGGACCTTCTCACCTTCAGGAGACTCCTCAAGACCTGGCTCTTCGACCAGTAGCAGCAGCCCCCCCCCCCCCTCAGCGCCTTGAAACCCTAACGGGTACGTAGTGCGCTCTACAAATATTGTGATTGATTGATTGATTGATTGATCCCATGCTCTAGTCCTAATTTCATTTTTTCTCGCTGCGAAAGCTGCCTTATATTGAACCTTGGCTGTTCGAACTGAGTCACGGGAAAATGGAATAGATCTAAGAGCCCTTTTCAGATCTTTATGGGCCTTTGGGAAGCAGAATTGAACCAGCGACAAACCCCTGGGCCCCAGGTAGGCCTGTCACCCACCAAGGTCTCTGAAATAGCATAGCATAATTGTGCATATTCTGATACTAAGTCATCAGGGGTAATTTGTTGCAATAGGCATAAATTAATGGAGTCCAAATTTTGTTCCCTGATTTTCTGATTTCATGTTTTGGGGTCTACTCTTTCCCATTTCATACGTAAACCAAACTTTTTATTAAAAGCGGTTCGCCTATTCGATTCTCTATTAGTTATGGCCGGTTTACTATTATATACAAGATTAATGGATAGTGGATTGTGATCACTAGCACAGCGCGGTATTAGCTTAAAATCAAGAATTAAATGTGAATCAGGGGAGCTAATAAGGATAAAATCAATATTGCTCCCTTTACCTTTCCCCGCAAAAGTTGGTATTTTTTGAATGATAGCATTTGCCTTATCTGTAGCATAAGCAAGATCGAATTTATAGATGAAAGTATTCAAAACTTCCCCTTGAATTGTATGAGTAAGATGAGTTGATGTCTCCCTGCCCTCCATGGGGGTACAACAAGTATATGGGGCTTCCGGATTACATAGTGGCATGTTGAAATCCCCAGCCCATACATTGGTAAACTCATTTTCCTGGAGCTTGTCAGAAGAATCCAAGAAATCTGTGACCTCCTCGAAACTTCCCTTCAAAAGGTCATTTGGGATATTATTATAAAAATGTATTATCAAAACGCCTTTACTCCCCTCAATCAGCAATAAAAAAAACATAAAATAAGGTGAGGACCAAATTAAAGAAACCTCCTTTTTTGGGAGATGCAATGAAACAAGAACCGTAAGTCCCCCACTTGCCCTTCCTGCTGAGGAGGGGCTTGCCGGTTGGTGTACGGAATAATAACCGTCCAAGAAAAAGGGATCCGTTAACCAGGTCTCCTGCAAACAAATCACATTGTAAGAGGATTTAAATACTAACCACTCTGGATTTTTAGCCTTTGACCGGAGCCCTGCAATATTCCAGCACAGTAACATTAATGATTTAGGCATTTGACATTTCTTTAAACCAGCCTACACCAGATTGATCTTGATAATCTCAGTGTGAAGCCATAAAAGTTGGATTCGAATTTATGTTACCGGGAAGGGCAGATACCAGCCCCAGGTAAGCATTAGAACACACCAGAAGGTAAACATTGTGCAACAAACAAAAGCACCTACATGGACACATGGTGGGTAGAAAGGTACAGTGAGTGGCCAGAAGGGTTTCAAGCAAAGGTTCTCAAAGGTATACTTGGCAGTTTTGTTTAGCTATATAAGACTGCTTCAATTGCATCTGTCCAAGACTCACAATGAGCAAACAACCAAGAAATGTGTCACCTACCCAGCTATCCAGTCCCAACGGCTGTACCCTGACATAACTTGGTGTGGGTCTCCTGACTACAAACAAAGGCAGACAACTGTTGAAACAAAGATAAATGAACAAAAGGACATGAGAAAGAAACTATCTTTTCTTTCACATTACTTTGGTATTGTTTGCTTAACCTCTGCATAGAGATATGTTTCTAAGCATCATTTATAAAATCACCATTATGCTTGCTTGATAATAAAACTTGTTAACCCGACTGCGGGCAATTAATTTTGTCAGTGTAGTTAAAAATAACCCAAGGCAAGACAAGGTCATAGAAGGATCTGATTTCAAACAAATTGGTATCTATGATAGAAGGTGGGGTTTGACTTGGTTGTACTTGATGAAGGGTCCTTTGGGAGGTCTGCAGAATGGGAGATTAAAGCCTTTCCAGTTTTTGGCCAACTGCTTGTTGTTCCCTTTGGATGTGCAGCAATTGTGCAAATTTGTTTTTTGAGGCATGATGAATATGTGGGTTTATCCTTTTCCAAGTGACCGGGTTCAGAGCCGTCTGTGGTGATAACCTTTATAGTGTGCATGCTACTTCGGTATATGGTGCTACACTGCTAGTGTATGTTTGAAAGTTATACCACCATTGTTTAAAGACATTTCACAATATATTTAGGCTTCTGAACATTGTTTTTGTTGAAAATTAAAATTTTGTGGGAAACTTACGGCATTACATTGATAATGGAGGAGCTATCTGTCTGCATTTGGTTTGACACAACGACCATATGTTGGCACACATCTGATTTTGAGGAACACCAAGTTTTATTTGGATTACACAAGTCATCTTGAAACAAAAACATGTACATCTAGGGATATAAGTGTAAGGTACACTTGGTTACTGAAATATATGGTATATGACTTCTTGTGTCAATATTTTCTAGTATGTCCCATCTTTGGAAATGCATGCTGAAATAGAGATCTGATGAAAACTGTTATTTTTCAGGTTCCTGTTTGATGTCATTGAACTTCATATAAAAAATGGTTCACCTTCTTCTTCTCTTCCTAAAACCTCAAAGCCTCCTTGCAAAGCCTGATACTGGAGAGACGTCCATGGTACTCAATATTCTTTTTGTTCTTGTGCCTTTAGTATAGGTCTATTTTCCTTCTTATGTTAATTTATGCTCAGACACAACATCTCACACATTTACATCGGAGGACATAATACAGGAATTTTAGAAATAATCCAGCAGAGAATATGGCCATCTGCTGCTGTCCAGGTGCTCTGTGTCCCGCGCAGCAAATAGCATAATTGGTACTTTGGAGTCTCATCTGATCAAATCTCGACCTCTTTGTCATCTTGTGCTGACTAGAAAGCACAAATGGTATCTTCTTTTCTGTTTAGCACGTGCTTAATACTGGTTGTGTTAAACATGGAAGATCGATATTTATCACTCCTAATAAAATCCGGAAATTCAATTTTTCACGTATCCTATAATTTGCGCATGTATAAATGTATCACACATCACAAAATAAAATGATGGACGCAGTGTTGAAACTTTTCAAACACTCATCCCCAGTCACAGATCTGGGTTTAATCCATCATTCGTTTGCTCACCATGCCACTCCAGTTTAGACCCAGCCATATGCAAATCAGTCTTCAACAAGTTTACATGGGAACAGTCGTGCCAGAACTGCCAGGCCAGGTCCTCCCTGGACCGGAAACAAGCATACTGGGACCGGTTTCATGGTATCACCCTGTAGGAGGCTGGCCTGGCTTATAGTGGGTACCTTGTGGTATTTACACCTTGTGCCAGGTCCAGTAATCCCTTATTAGTAGATTAGAAGTGTTCTAGCAGCTTAGGCTGATAGAGGTAGCTATAGCAGAGCAGCTTAGGCTGAACTAGGAGACATGCAAAGCTCCTACTATACCACTTACATCATATAGCACTATATCATAAGAAACACAATACTCAGGATTACTAAAAATAAAGGTACTTTATTTTAGTGACCATATGCCAAAAGTATCTCAGAGGATATACTCCCTTAGGAGGTAAGTAAAATACACAACATATACACACAAACCAAAATCAGGTAAGTAAACAGTTAGAAAAGTGGTGCAAACACTGTAGAACACAATAGAATGCTATAGGAGACAATAGGCCTAGGGGCAACACAAACCATATACTCCAAAAGTGGAATGCGAACCACAAATGGACCCCAGGCCTAGTGTAATGTGTAGAGGGTCACTGGGAGTGTAATAAAACACTAAGGGTGTCCAAGATACCCCACCCCAAGACCCTAAAAAGTAGGAGTAAAGTTACCCTACTACCCCAGAAAGACAGTAAAGTCGAGATAGTGGATTCTGCAAAGACAACAACTGACTGCTAAGCACTGAAGATGGATTCCTGGACCTGAGGACCTGTAAAGGAAGGGGACCAAGTCCAAGAGTCACACAAGTGTCCAGGGGCTGCAGGAGCCCATTAAACCCCGGATGAAGGTGCAAAAGGGCTGCCTCCGGGTGGAAGAAGCCAAAAATTCAGCAACAACGGAAGGTGCCAGGAACTTCTCCTTTGGTCAGAAGATGTCCCACGGCGTGCTGGAGGATGCAGAGTTGTTTCCACGCAACAAGGCCGCAAACCAGCCTTGTTAGCTGCAAGAGTCATGGTTGAAGGCTTTGGGTGCTGCCAGAGCCCAGGAAGAACCAGGAGGTCGCCCTTTGGAGGAGGAGACAGAGGAGGCGCTCAGCAACGCGGAAAGCCCATGCAGAAGCAGGCAGCACCCGCAGAAGCACCTGAAGAGGCGTTCAGAAGATCTGAGCACAACGGTCGACTCAGCACAACAAAAGAGGGTCCCACGAAGTCAGAGTCCATCTCAGCGAGTTGGGCAATGCAGGACGGAGTGCTGGGGACCTGGGCTTGGCTGTACACAAAGGAAGTCTTGGAAAAGTTCACAGAAGCCCTAGCAGCTGCAGTTCACGCAGTACACAGGATTACTGTCTGGCGTGGGAAGGCAAGGACTTTACCTCCACCAAATTTGGAGAGAAGGGCCACTGGACTGTCGTGGACACTTGGATCCAGCTCCCGTGTTCCAGGGACCACGCTCGTCAAGATGAGAGGGGACCCAGAGGACCAGTGATGCAGAAGTTTGGTGCCTGCGTGCACCACCAGGAAACAGTCGAGAAAGCCGGCAGGATGAGGCACTACAATGTTGCTGGTAGTCTTCTTGCTACTTTGTTGTGGATTTGCAGGCGTACTGGAGCAGTCAGCGGTCGATCCTTGGCAGAAGTCGAAGAGGGAAGTGCAGGGGAACTCTAGTGAGCTCTTGCATTCGTTATCTGATGAGATACCCAGAGGAGAGACCCTAAATAGCCCTCAGAGGAGGATTGGCTACAGAGAAAGGTAAGCACCTATCAGGAGGGGTTTCTGATGTCACCTGCTGGCACTGGCCACTCAGAGGTGTCCATTGTGCCCTCACACCTCTGCATCCAAGATGGCAAAGGTCTGGGACACACTGGAGAAGCTCTGGACACCTCCCCTTGGGAGGTGCTGGTCAGAGGAGTGGTCACTCCCCTTTCCTTTGTCCAGTTTCGCGCCAGAGCAGGGCTGGGGGGATCCCTGAACCGGTGTAGACTGGCTTATGCAAAGAGGGCACCATATGTGCATTCAAAGCATTTCCAGAGGCCGGGCGATGCTACTCCTCTCAGGCCCTTCACACCTGTTTCTAAAGGGAGAGGGTGTGACACCCTCTCAGAGGAAATCCTTTGTTCTGCCTTCCTGGGACTGGGCTGTCCACACCCCAGGGGGGCAGAAACCTGTCTGAGGGTTGGCAGCAGCGGTAGCTGCAGAGAAAACCCCGGAAAGTTAGTTTAGCAGTACCCGGGCTCTATGCTGGAGCCCCGGGGATGCATGGAATTGTCCCCCCAATACCATAAGGGTATTGGGGGGATAATTCCATGATCCTAGACATGTTGCATGGCCATGTTCGGAGTTACCATGGTGACGCTACATATAGGTATTGACCTATATGTAGTGCACGCGTGTAATGGTGTCCCCGCACTCACAAAGCCGGGGAAATTGCCCTGAACAATGTGGGGGCTCATTGGCTAGTGCCAGGGTGCCCTCACACTAAGTAACTTTGCACCTAACTTTCACTAAGGGAAGGTTAGACATAAAGATGGCTTATAAGTTACTTTAGTGCAGTGAAAATGGCTGTGAAATAACGTGTGCGTTATGTCACGCATGCTGCAATGGCAGTCCTGTGTAAAGGTTTGTCTGAGCTCCTTATGGCTGGCAAAAGAAATGCTGCAGCCCATAGGGATCTCCCGGAACCCCAATGCCCTGGGTACCTAGGTACCATTTGCTAGGGACTTATTAGGGGGGTCCAGTATGCCAATTAGAATTGGTAAATGTAGTCACTAGCCTATAGTGACAAATTTAAAGGCAGAGAGAGCATGAGCACTGAGGTTCTGATTAGCAGAGCCTCAGTGACACAGTTAGCCACTACACAGGTATATACATTAGGACACAAACTATGAGAACTGGGGTCCTGGCTAGCAGGATCCCAGTGAGACAGGCAAAAACATACTGATATACATGTAAAATTGGGAGTAACATGCCAAGAAAGATGGTACTTTCCTACACACACCCCCACCAAGGTTATTAAGAGGGGCAGCTATAGTGCCATAATTCTTGCTGAACCTCTTGTAGTACCCAGTGAGGCCTAGGAAGGCTCTCACTTGGGTCTGAGTTGTAGGGGGAGTCCATTCCATAATGGTTTGGATCTTCCCCTGCAGTGGTGCAATCTGTTCTCCACCTACCAGGGAGCCCAGATAGACACCATCTGTGCCCATCAAAGCATTTCTAGAGCCTGGGGGAGGCTACTCCTCCCCAGCTCTGACACCTTTTTCCAAAGGGAGAGGGTGTAACACCCTCTCTCTGAGGAAGTCCTTTGTTCTGCCTTCCTAGGCCAGGCCTGGCTGGACCCCAGGAAGGCAGAAACCTGTCTGAGGGGTTGGCAGCAGCAGCAGCTGCAGTGAAACCCCGGGAAAGGTAGTTTGGCAGTACCCGGGTCTGTGCTAGAGACTCGGGGGATCATGGAATTGTCTCCCCAATGCCAGAATTCCATGATCTTAGACATGTTACATGGCCATGTTCGGAGTTACCATTGTGACGCTATACATAGGTAGTGACCTATGTATAGTGCACGCGTGAAATGGTGTCCCCGCACTCACAGAGTCCGGGAAATTTGTCCTGAACGATGTGGGGGCACCTTGGCTAGTGCCAGGGTGTCCACACACTAAGTAACTTAGCACCCAACCTTCACCAGGTGAAGGTTAGACATATAGGTGACTTATAAGTTACTTAAGTACAGTGGTAAATAGCTGTGAAATAACGTGGACGTTATTTCACTCAGGCTGCAGTGGCAGGCCTGTGTAAGAATTGTCAGAGTTCCATATGGGTGGCAAAAGAAATGCTGCAGCCCATAGGGATCTCCTGGAACCCCAATACCCTGGGTACCTCAGTACCATATACTAGGGAATTATAAGGGTGTGCCAGTATGCCAATGTAAATTGGTGAAATTGGTCACTAGCCTGTTAGTGACAATTTTGAAAGCAGAGAGAGCATAACCACTGAGGTTCTCGTTAGCAGAGCCTCAGTGAGACAGTTAGTCATCACACAGGGAAAACATACAGGGCACACTTATGAGCACTGGGGCCCTGGCTGGCAGGGTCCCAGTGACACATACACTAAAACAACATATATACAGTGAAATATGGGGGTAACATGTCAAGCAAGATGGTACTTTCCTACAGAGGGTCACTCGCTTCTTCCTTCCCCTCATCTGTGGCCATAAGCAGGGTTAAATCAGCCCTGTCATAGTAAGGGTTAAGGCGATTGACATGAAGCACCCTAAGGGGGCTTCTGGCAGTGCCCAGGTCAACCAAATAGGTGACCTCACCTTTCTTTTCCACAATGAGATGGGGTCCCTTCCATTTGTCCTGGAGTGCTCTTGGTGCCACAGGCTCCAATACCCACACCTTCTGTACTGGTTAGAACTGTGTCAGGACAGCCTTCTGGTCATGCCATTGCTTTTGGAGCTCTTGCCTGGCATGAAGGTTTTTAGTGGCCTTTTTCATGTACTCAGCCATCCTTGATCTGAGGCCAAGCACATAGTCCACAATGTCTTGTTTGGGAACTTTTAAAGGTTGTTCCCAACCCTCCTTCACAAGAGCAAGGGGACCACCTTACAGGGTGTCCAAAGAGGAGTTCAAAGGGGCTGTAGCCCACTCCTTTCTGGGGTACCTCCCTATAAGCAAAAAGGAGGCATGGCAACAGGACATCCAACCTCCTCCTGTGTTTTTCAGGGAGTCCCATGATCATGCCTTTGAGAGTTTTATTAAATCTCTCAACCAATCCATTTGTCTGTGGATGATAAGGAGTGGGGAACTTGTAGGTAACACCACACTCCTTTCACATTGCTTTGAGATATGCAGACATGAAGTTACTACCTCTGTCTGATACCACTTCTTTAGGGAAACTCACTCTGGAAAAGATTCCCAGGAGGGCCTTTGCCAACTGCAGGAGCTGTAGTGGTCCTTAAGGGTATAGCTTCAGGATACCTAGTGTCATGGTCCAATACTACTAGGATGAATCTGTTTCCTGAAGATGTTGGAGGGTCAAGGGGGCCAGCAATGTCAACCTCTACCCTCTCAAAGGGCACCCCAACCACTGGAAGTGGAATTAAAGGGGCCTAAGGTGTTCCAACAGTCTTGCCACTGGCTTGGCAGGTCACAAAAGAGCGACAGAACTCCTTGGTGTGCTCTGATATATGAGGCCAGTGAAACAGGGGGACAAGTCTGTCCCATGTTTTACTTTGGCCCAAACGCCCAGCCAAAGGAATGTCATGAGCCAGTGTCAGAAGAAACTCCCTATACTGCAAAGGGATGACCACTCTCCTGGCAGCTCCAGGTTTAGGGTCCCTTGCCTCAGTATAGAGAAGATTGTCTTCCAAGTAGATTTTGTGGTTATCAGTGGCATGCCCCTTTTGCTGTTTGACAGCTTGCTGTCTTAGACCCTCTAGTATAGGACAGGTCTGCTGTGCCACACTCAGCTCTTCTCTAGCAGGACTCCTGCACCCAAAAGCTCAGCAGTGTCAGCTGCCAGCTCCTCTGGTGTAGGTTCTGCACAGGGAGAGGATTCCTCTTCCTCAAAAGGGGAATCCTTCTAGAGAGGGAGGGATAGTGGGCAAGGATTTACCCTTTCTACCCCTAACTTTTGGGAGTACTTGGTCCATTTTTCCAGGATCCAAGTGTCCATGTCCTCTTTGCTTCTTGGCCTAAGCCCTTGTGAGAGCAAATATATGTCCTGGAATGCCCAACATTGCTGCATGAGCCTCCAACTCCACATCAGCCCAAGCTGATGTTTCCAAATCATTTCCTAGTAAGCAGCCTACAGTTAAGTCAGTGGCTACCAAAACTTTCTTTGGGCGAGTAACCCCCCCCAGTTGAGATTCACAACAGGCATGGGGTGGCTAAGAGTGTTATGAGCATCAGTCACTTGGTACTGCTGACCAAGTAGGTGTGGTTCAAGGGCAACCAGTTTCTCTTTCACCATGGTAACACTGGCTCCTGTGTCCTTGCAGGCCTCAACATCAACACCATTTATTAGAGGTAGTTGCTTGTACTTACCCATATTAAGGGGACAAGCAACTAAGGTGGCAAAATCAATACCACAATAAGAGACTAAAACAGCCTCTGTGATCTCCCTAACTAGACCAACCCCCACTACATTACCAATGGTGAGCCCAGCTACACCCTTTGTCTGGCTATTTGTAGTGTTCTTCCTACCACCACTGCTATTACTAGAGGCACTAGTGGACACAGTTGGGGTTGTGGTGGTGGGAGCCTTGGTGTTTGTCTTTGGACTGGTGGGGTCACTTGCCCAATGGCCTTTACTTTTACATAAATAACACCATGGCTTCTTTTGATTGTGAGAAGAGGATATGGACCCATCGTCCCCAGAGGATTTTTGTAGGCCTGATGAAGACTCAGAATTCTTTTTGTCTTTGTCCCCACCCTTGTCATGAGACTTACCATCCTTCTTCTTGCCATCCTTGCCACTCACAGTATGAGCTTTTCTGCTCACTCTTGTTCTGACTCCTTTGTCTGCCTTCTTTCCCAATTCTTGGGGAGAGGTCAGATCTGAGTCTACCAAGTACTGATGCAACAAGTCTGACACACAATTATTCAAGATATGCACTCTCAAAATTAGATTATACAGGCTTTCATAATCAGTCACCTTACTGCCATGTAACCAACCCTCCAAGGCCTTCACTTAACAGTCTACAAAGTCTGTCCAGTCTTGAGATGACTCTTTTCTAGTATCTCTGAACTGTATCCTGTAATGTTCAGTGGTTAAACCAAATCCATCTAAGAGTGCATCCTTCAAAACTTTATCATTGTTGGCATCACTCTCCCTGACAGTAAGGAGTCTGTCCCTACCTTTGCCAGTGAAAGGTAGCCACAATATAGCAGCCCTCTGCCTTTGAGGGACCAACTGTACCATACAGGCCCTCTCAAGTGCAGCAAACCACTTGTTAATGTCATCCCCCTCCTTGTAAGGGGGGACTATCTTATGCAGGTTTATTGAATCTGTTTCTCTAACAGGATGACTATCAAGATCGCTGCTGTTGCTGCCACCATGAGGAAATAACCCCAATGTCTGTCTTTCTCTCTCTACATCTAAGGATTTCCTATCAAAGCCAACTGTTGGTGCTTTAGCCTCAGTCTGGCCTCTTCCAACCTCAGCTTTCTGAGTTCCCTGTCTAGGGTGTTGTCCTCAGGGGGGGAGACTTGGGAAACTTTTGATACAGAGGTAAAATGAGAATGTGCAGAAGTGGACCTTTCTCTGACTGCCTGAACCCTAGTGACCTGGCCTTTAGGAGTGAAAGGTGTCCTACTGTTGTGTGACACCCTCCCACTACCAGCTTCACTAGGTGGCCTATTAAGTGAAACATCTTTGAAAGTACACTCGCCAGAGTTCTCAGGACCCTCCCCTGAATCTATCTGGGTACCCCACTCCTCTACCTCCTGATCCTAGGTTTGACCAGTCTGACTCTGGTCACTTTCAAGGAGAAGGTTAAGAAGGAGATCCTTAGTAGGGTTCTTACCAATCCCCAAACTTCTTTCTATACAGAGACCCCTCAAACTTTTAAAGTTTAGATTGTCATAAGTTGTTTTCTCAACTTTATGAGTAGCCTGTACCACAGACATGGTGAAACGAAAGAGGTTAGGGGTAAGAGAAAGAGTTTTGAGCTTCCAAGAACTTTTAGAAACTTTTTAGAAAGTTTTTAGAGTGAAAGTAAGACTGTTAAGTTTACTTGTGTATATTTCTAAGTATTAGGAATATGATTTTCTTATGAAAAGCACCAATGGCACAGTGGTAAAGCTGTTACTAGTACTTATCCCACTGCTGCCACCAATGTAAGAGGCTGGCCTGGTTTGTAGTGGCTACCAATGGTACTTACACCTTGTACCAGGTCCAGCTATCCCTTATTAGTAGAGTGTAGTTGTAATCTGAGGTAAAGCCCACTGGAGAGACCCTAAATAGCCCTCAGAGGAGGATTGGCTACCTAATCAGGTATTCACCAATTAGGACGGGTCTCTGATGTCACCTGCTGGCACTGGCCACTCAGAGGCCTCCAGAGTGCCCCCACACCGCTGGATACAAGATGGCAGAAGTCTGAGACACACTGGAGGAGCTCTGGGCACCACCCCTGGGGTGGATGATGGACAGGGGAGTGGTCACTCCCCTGTCCTTTGTCCAGTTTTGCGCCAGAGCAGGGACTGGAGGTTCCTTAAACCGGTGTAGACTGACTTATACAAGGAGAGCACCATCTGTGCCCTTCAAAGCATTTACAGAGGATGGGAGAAGCTACCCTTCCCCAGCCTTTAACACCTATTTCCAAAGAGAGAGGTTGTAACACCCTGCTCTCAGAGGAAATGCTTTGTTCTGCCTTCCTGGGAATGGACTGCCCAGACCCCAAGAGGGCAGAACCCTCTCTGTGGGATGGCACCAACTGTAGCTGGAGAGAAAACCACAGAGAGCTGGTTTGGCAGTACCCAGGGTCCATAGAGGAGACCCCAGGATGCATGGAATTGGCTTCCCAATACCATATGTGGAATGGGGGGACAATTCCATGATCTTAGAAATGTTACATGGCCATATTCGGAGTTACCATTGTGAAGCTACATATAGGTATTGACCTATATGTAGTGCACACATGAAATGGTGTCTCCGCACTCACAAAGTCCGGGGAAATGGCCCTGAACTATGTGGGAGCACCTTTGCTAGTGCAAGGGTGTCCTCACACTTAGTAACTTTGCACCTAACCTTCAGTAAATGAAGGTTAGACATATAGGTGACTTATAAGTTACTTAAGTGCAGTGAAAATGGCTGTGAAATAACGTGTGCGTTATTTCACGCAGGCTGCAATGGCAGTCCTGTGTAAAGGTTTGTCTGAGATCCCTATGGGTGGCAAAAGAAATGCTGCCGCTCATATGGGTCTCCTGGAACCCCAATGCCCTTGGTACCTAGGTACCATATAATAGGGACTTATAAGGGGGTCCAGTATGCCAATTAGAATTGGTAAATGTAGTCACTAGCTTATAGTGACAAATTTAAAGGCAGAGAGTGCATGAGCACTGAGGTTTTGATTGGCAGAGCCTCAGTGACACAGTTAGGCACTACACAGGCATACACATTAGGCCACAAACTATGACACTGGGGTCCTCGCTTGTCCAGAAAATCAGGAAAGCAACGCAGAATTTTGGGAGATGGACCAACCTTCATTTATCTGTTGTGGGTTGGTGCAAAATTGTAAAAATGCTATTCTTGCTGAAGGTTCGATATGTCTGCAAGACTGTCTCAAGACTGATTTGCATATGGCTGGGTCCAAACTGGGGTCACGTTTCAAGCAAAATAACAATGGATTTAACCCAGATCTATGACTGGGGATGAGTGTTTGAAAAGTTTCAACACTCCGTCCATCATTTTATTTTGTGATGTTGCTATGTGCGCCCTAAGTGGCTAGGGTATGCCCAGACGTGGGTGTAGGAAAGTACCATCTGTCTTGGCATGTTACCCCCAATTTGTACCTGTATGTCAGTATGGTTTTGCCTGTCTCACTGGGATCCTGCTGGTCAGGACCACAGTGCTCATAGTTTGTCGCCTAATGTCTGTGTTGTCAGTAGTGCTTAACTGTTTCACTGAGGCTCTGCTAACCAAAACCTGAGTGCTTATGCTCTCTCTGCTTTTAAATTTGTCACTATAGGCTAGTGACTTCATTTACCAATTTCAATTGGCACACTGGACCCCCCTTATAAGTCCTAAGTATATGGGACCTAGGTACCCAGGGCATTGAGGTTCCAGGAGATACTTATAGGCTGCAGCATTTGTTTTGCCACCCATAAGGAGCTCAGACAAACCCTTTCACAAGACTGTGTTGTAATCGAGGAGTCGCTCCGGTAACAGTTAACGCGTTTATTGATTTATAGAAATCACATATATGAAAGCTGCCGCGTCTTCCAGCCTCCTTCCGCTCCCTTCAACGTCCTCCCGGAATGCCCGAGGCACGAAGACGCGACCGCGGGCTGCACGCGACAGTTCGGGTTCGGCACGCAACACCGCACGCCGAACCTACAAACACAACATATTAGCTCCCTTTTATTTTTTTTATAATAATAACAACTTTCACAAAGGAGGAAAATTACATGAGAACATTGCATAACATTTAACAACCAAATAAGTGTGTCCTTAAACAGACAATAATTAGTAACATTCCTGCTAAAAGCCATGACATTCCCTGAGTTTGATTGGTACCCGTTTCTCACGGAGAGATCTCCTCAGAGTGTGGAGTTCCAACAAATTAGTGTCTGACGCCTTCCGTTCCTGATCGATGCCCTCTGACCCAGAGTTACTACCCCTTTTCATTCCACAGTGACAGACATCATTCACCTTCACAACCTTATCCAGATTCCACCATTGATCACCCTCAACCATGATGGCATTACCACACACTTTCTTCACCGTCACTGGACTTCCATAGCAGGCCTCCCCTTTCCTCACAAATGTCTGTAGCTTGACACGCACCAGATCTCCAGGTTGAAATGAGAGTTCTTTTGTAGAATTCTTCAGGTCATACCTAGCTTTTACCTTATCTTGATTTTTTTTTACTTCACCCAAAACCCAGTCCTTGTCCACAGAATTGGGAAATTTACCAGACACAACCTTGGCTAACCACGGCGGAAAAAGTCTTGACGTGCTACGTCTACCCTTGATCAGTTCAAACTGAGAGATTTTCGTCACTGAATGTGGAGTGGTATGATAGAACCACAACATAGTATTCAGCGCTTCTTCCACATCCAATTTACTTGCTTTAGCCCACTTGATACACTCCACAACCACCCTGTTCATTCTCTCTACTAAACCATTCGTTCGAGGATGGTACAGAGAATTCTTCAAATGTTTCACACCAGACTCTCTCAGAAACGTTTCCATGTCATTGCACACAAACTGTACACCATTATCCGAGATCAAAGACTCCGGAAATCCTTCCCTCCAAAAAATCTGTTTGAGAAACTGAATAGCACTACCAGCCGTAGGCTTGGCAAAGAAACACACTTCTGGCCACTTACTGAAGTAATCCATTAGTACAAATGCATAACGGATCTGACTAGGGAGAAAATTGAAAGGTCCAACCATATCGACCCCAACTTTAACCCAAGCCTTGTCGGGTAAAGATATGGGTTGTAATGGTGGTTTTACAACCTTCAACCCTTTTTCTGCACCGTTACACACCACGCATCCACCAACCGCCCTTTCCACATCTCTGTCCACAGAAGGCCACTAATAGTGTGCTCTAATACGTCTCTTAGTCATAGTGGCACCAAGGTGCCCCTCATGTGCATGGTCCACCAACTTTGACCGAACCTCACACGGGGGTACACATTTATCGGTCCTCAAAATAATTCCGTTTTCAATTGACAATTCATCACCCACCTTGGCATATGGTTGAACTTCTGCATTTAAATTTCTTTCTTTAGGCCAGCCATTGATTATATGCTGCTTAACAATGGACAACACCTCATCACTGCTTTCAGCCATCCTCCACACCGTCTCCGTGCACACCTTGGATTCATCAGCATCTACAGCTGCTATAAAACAATCTTCCACATCATCCTCCAAATCAACATTATTTTCTTCATTGATAGGTAGACGAGATAGAAAATCTGCTGTGAAATTATCTTTCCCCGGAATATACTTGACTTGAAAATCATACTGCAACAATTTTGTGGTGAGGCGTGCAATACGGGGGGTCGTGTAGTTAATTTTGTCCCCATTTAAAATGTACACCAACAGTTTATGATCAGTTTGAATTACATAGTTTCTGCCCCACATATAACTCCTAAATTTCTCGCTAGCCCAATAGCATGCAAGCAATTATTTTTCAATCACCGAATAGTTCAGTTCAGGATCACGTAAAACTCTAGAAGCATAACTGATGACTTTCTCATCTTTTCCCATACCTTGTGACAACACTGCCCCCAACCCATACCTACTAGCATCAACCGTGATGGTGCACAATTGGCTGGTGTCATAAGGACTCAATGGTCTGGCGTCCACCAATTCCTGCTTCACCCTTTCGAATATCGTTTGACACTCACTGTCCCATTTAAATGGTACTTTGTTCCTGAGCATATTAGACAAAACTTTCATTTTGCTAGCATAGTTGGAAATTAACTTAGAGTAGTATTCACACATACCCACAAAAGATCGCAACTCGTCTTTGTCCTTAGGGTTAGGAGATTCCAAAATCGCCTTAACTAACCCAGGCCGAGGTGCAATACCTACCCCAGACACCCAATGGCCCAAAAATTCTATCTTTTTATCGTAAAACTCACATTTTTCTTTCTTTACGCAGACGCCAAAGGACTGAAAAATCTTAAACACTGATCTAATTTTCTCATTGTGATCTTCCAAACCCATAGTGTGGATCAAAACATCATCCTGAAAAATTAGAATACCCTGAACTTCCTCCAAAATTTTGTGCATGATGCGTTGGAAAGCTGACGCAGGAGAGGCCAACCCAAATGGCATCCTGCAAAACTGGAAAGTGCCAAACGGGGAATTAAAAGCTGTGTAATGGCGCAAATCCTCATCTAACACCACCTGGTGATACGCAGATGCCAGATCAATCTTTGAAAACCACACTGAACCCCTAAGCTCTTCGAGTAGGTCACTGATCTTAGGTAAGGGATACGAGTCTACCCATATTTCCTTACTGAGACTCTTCAGGTCCACACATAGTCGTAGGTCTCCATTACGTTTTTGGGCAACCACCAATGGTGAAAGCCACAAACTGGACTCAATCACACCATTCTGTTGAAGCTTGTTCAATTCAGCTTTAAGATCTTCTCTTAAACTAAATGGCACCAACCTGACTTTGTGTCTAACAGGAATGGCCCAATCCTTTACCTTTATCCTGTGCTTGAAACCTGAAATCTTTCCCAAACTCAGGGCAAAAATACCAGGAAACTCATCTTCAAACGGTGCCTTGGAATCTGCGTTCTCTACCACCAGAACTTGTTCTTTCGTTCCGGGTTTCAGCACCATACCAAACAAACCTTGATGGTACCAACCCAAAATGTTCAGACCCTTATAGGTCACATAAATTTTACCAAAGATCCTCCGACCCTTGAACTCTAAACTGTCTTCTATGTAACCTTCTAACTCAATTTTCCTGCCCTCATAAGAGACCAGTGATCTGTTGGGAGGCAATAACTCTCTGTCACCCCAAATATTGTGGAACAGATCCGATGTAATCATAGTAATACGTGCCCCAGAGTCCACCAATAAACGAAGCCATTTATCTCCAACCCGAATATCCACCAGGGGATCCATACATTGGTTTTGTTCCTTGACACCTAAGACATTATCCGTGACCACAACAATCATGTCTTGTCTACAAAAGATTCCTCTCTATTTTCCTCATCTTCCTCCAATACACAAGTTACTTTAGCTTGCTTATTACTCGTGGATTGACAGACTTTTGCAAAGTGACCAACGTTGCCACACTTCCTACATACAATGTTCTTGCTGGACAACTTTTGCCGTCCTTGAAGTGGGGCATGTTTCCACATCTAAAACAAATGTTAGAAGACCTAAAAAAAGGATTGTCACTTTTCTTCAGCTCAGCGTTCTTTACTACGCCCCTTTTTGTAACAGCCTTGACATGAAGTGGATCAGAGTCCTTCACACCAGTGCTAGAAGAGAGTTCCATCAGAGAGATCTGGGCCAGCTCAACACTCTTGGCTACTTTGATAGCCTCATCCAACGTTTGATTTCACATGTTAAGTAGCTTCTGCTGAATGTGTTTGTTCGAACAATGACCAATGAACTGGTCCCTTATCAGCTGATCTTGAAATCACGAAATTCACGCTTAGAAGCCAGTTGTCTAAGCGCACTGACGTATGCATCAACATCCTCACTTTGAAATTGCTGATGCTTGAAGAATTTGTGCCGCAACACTACCAGACTCAGCAGTACATCAAATCTTGTGGACAACTTCTTGGTAGTCATCAAATATTCATCGAGTTCTTCATCAATTTGCGGTAGGTCTGGTAAGTGTTTGAAGATTTCTCTCCCTTCATACCCCAACGAATGCAAAAGCAAACACTTTTTCCTTTCAGGGCGAAAACGAGAGGCTCCTATCGCACCCAGGTAGGTTTCAAAACCATCAAACCATTGTCTCCATGGAATGGGAGGGGCACCAGGAGTTTCCAAGAAAGGTGGTGGGGGATTGACTGACTGCATTACGTAAATCCAGACATGGCAGTAAAAGTCAATATGATATCAACTGTGTAGCAATATTATTACACTGCTGATATATTAGAATGGAGATTCAAGCACAAAGTACCTCCAAGATGGCGCCTGAAAAGGCCATCCACTGGACCAGTAAATACTCGTTCTATATTTTGGTTACAACTGCTGTCATACAATCCTCCAAAGAAAAGCTCCCAGAATATACTTGTTTTCTTCTGGATATAGATGTGGATATAGATGTGGAAGACGCTCGAAGAAAGAACAATGAATGTTATCTCACCAACCGCGTGGGTAACATTGCGGCAGCCTGCAGCCAGCTTGTCGCCAAAAATCAAGTGTTGTAATCAAGGAGTCGCTCCGGTAAGAGTTAACGCGTTTATTGATTTATAGAAATCACATATATAAAAGCTGCCGCTGTCGCATCTTCCAGCGTCCTTCCGCTCCCTTCAACCGTCCTCCCGGAATGCCCGAGGCATGAAGACACGACCGCGGGCTGCACGCGACAGTTCGGGTTCGGCACGCAACACCGCACGCCGAACCTACTGCCACTGCAGCCTGCGTGAAACAGTGCACACACTATTTCACAGCCATTGTCACAGCACTTAAGTATCTTATAAGTCACCTATATGTCTAACATTCCTTTACTGAAGGCTAGGTGCAAAGTTACTAAGTGTGAGGGCACCCTTGCACTAACAAACGTGCCCCCACGCAGTCCAGGGCCAATTCCCCAGACTTTGTGAGTGCGGGGACGCCATTACACGTGTGCACTACATTTAGGTCAATACCTATATGTAGCTCCACAATGGTAACCCCGAATATGGCCATGTAAGGTGTCTAAGAGCAAGGAATTGAACCCCCATTCCAAATCTGGTATTGGGGAGCCAATTCCATGTATCCTTGGGGCTCCACCATGGCCCCCAGTACTGCCAAACCAGCTCTCTGAGGCTTGCACTGCAGCTACAGCTGCTGCCACCTCACAGACAGGGTTCTGCCCTCCTAGGGTCTGAGCAGCTCAGTCCCAGGAAGGCAGAACAAAGCATTTCCTTTGGGAGGAGGGTGTTACACCCTCTTCCTTTAGAAATGGGTGTTACAGGCTTGGGAGGGGTAGCCTCTCAAAGCCTCTGGAAATGATTTCAAGGGCACGGATGGTGCCCTCCTTGCAAAAGCCAGTCTACACTGGTTCAGGGACCCCCAGTCCCTGCTCTGCCATGAAACAGGAAAAGGAAAGGGGAGTGACCACTCCGCTGTCCATCACCACCCCAGGGGTGGTGTCCAGAGCTCCTCTAGTGTGTCCCAGACTTCAGCCATCTTGTTTTCCAAGGTGTGAGGACACTCTGGAAGCCACTGTGTGGCCAGTACCAGCAGGTGATGTCAGAGACCCCTCCTGATAGGTCCATACCTAATAAGGTAGCCAATCCCCCTCTCAGGGTCATTTAGGGTCTCTCCTGTGGGTTTCCCTTCAGATTCTGCTTGCAAGTTTCCATCTGGAATCCTCTGCAACTACTACTTCATCCTCTGACCTCTGATCGACTGCAGACTGGTCCAGAAACCGCTGTAACTGCAACAAAGTATCCAGAAGGGCTACTTTTCCTCTGCAACTTCAGCCCCAGCCAGCAACTGCAACAGTTTCCACGGTGTGCATGCTTTGGGGACTCCCTGTCTTCACCCTCCACCAGAAGGACCGAAGAAATCCCCCGTGGAGTGACAGAGTCACTGCCCTGCTCCAGCAGGCACCTTCTAAGACGACGACGGGTTGTCTTGGACTCCTCTCCTGGCAATGAGCGTGCTCCTTGGAACACAGGTGGTGGACCCCTTGGACACAGACTGTCCTAAGGTCCTGCTGTCCAAATTTGGAGGAGGTAAGAACTTGCCTTCCTCGTAAGCGACAGTGCCCCTGTGCACCACATCATCTTCACCTCCTGAGGCCTCTGTGCACTATTTGCAAGAATCCTTCATGCACAGCCTGGCCCAGGTCCCCAGCACTCCATTCTGCGACGCTCAACTCGCTGAGTTGTTCTCCGGCGGCGTGGGACCTTCTTTTGTAGTGCTGCAACAACCGCAATTTACACCTTCTTTGTCCCCGTGTCCTGGGAACTCCTTGGGTGCTGCCTAGTCATATGTGGGTTCCCTCCAGTGTTGGGAGCCCCCTCTGCCTCCTCAGTCTGAGTTGAGGCCCCCACGTCCCTCTTGGGTCCAGGTAGCACCACTTTGACGCAATCCGCGATACTGCTTGAACCAGGCTTGTTGGACGAATCCAGCACCGAAACTCACCTGCATCCAACATCTCCACGTGGGACATCCACTGCATCAGGGAGGAACCCGCAGCCATCTTCCTTGGTGCTCTTCTGCAGTCTTCTTCCAACTGGAGACTCATCTTTTGCACCTTCTTCTAGTTTGGCAGGGGCTCCTGTCCTTCCTGGAATCTTCTGCGACTTCTGGACTTGGTCTCCTCTCTTTACAGGTCTTCAGGTCCAGGAATCCACCATTTGTTGTTTGCCATCTTGCTTGGTTCTTGCAATAACTCTAATCACAACTTGTAGTGTGTCCCAAGGAAACTTGCAGTACTTTACTCCTACTTTCCTGGGCTCTGGGGTGGGGTATTTTACTGACCTTTGTGGTACTCGAACTCTCCCAGTGATTCTCTACACACTACACTTGTCTGGGGGGGGAATTCGTGATTCGCATTCCACTTTCTTAGTATATGGTTTGTGTTGCCCCTAGACCTATTTTCTCCTATTGCATTCTATAGCATTTCCTATTGTTTGCACTATCCTATGTCTAATTACTTACTTTATTTTGGTCTCTAGTGTATATATTGTGTATAATACTTACCTCCAGAAGGAGTATTGCCGCTAAGATATTTTTGGCCTTGTGTCACTAAGATAAACTACCTTTATTTTTGGTAACACTGAGTATTGTCTTTACTTGTGTATGAGTACTGTGTAACTATAGTGGTATTGCAGGAGCTTTGCATGTCTCCTACTTCAGCCTAAGCTGCTCTGCTACAGCTACCTCTATCAGCCTAAGCTGCTAGAACACTACTACATTTAACTAATAAGGAATAACTGGACCTGGTATAAGGTGTAAGTACCCAAGGTACCCACTACAAACCAGGCCAGCCTACTACAAACTGCAAGATCATATGCATAGGCTAAGATTTTAATCTTCCAGCCATGTTGTCTTATTGGTTGTATGGCTGGATTAGCCTCTAGCCTACAAATAAAAAAGGGCGATGTATAGCACGAAAAGCAGGGGGACCCTTGTCTAGTTCTTCTCTCCATAGGTAGGCCCATACTGACCTCCCATCATTTGCAGATGGGCCACATGTTTGTAGTAAATTGCCTGCATTGCCCTAATATAGCATGTTCCTAATCCAAACATGCCCACGACTTTCCATAGATATTCCCAGGTGACCCTGTCAAATGCTTTTTCTGCATCCAACAGGCCCACTGCCATGGGGTTGTCTGCAACATCAGTCCGTCAAAATGAATTATCACCTGGCGAATATGATCACTGGTACCCCTCCCAGGGATGAAGCCCTGCTGATTGGTAGAGACCATTTTGGCAATAATGAGGCCAGCCGGGAGGCCAAGACTTTAGAGTATACCTTTGCTTCGGGTTATTAAGGTTATTGGTTGATATCATCCCAGGTCACGGGGAGATTTCTTTTCTTTAAAAAAACAACAATGTTGGCAACAGGCCAAGGGCCTGATGTATTAAAGGGGTTTTGTCATTCTGTGTCTATGGGAAAATGTGTTAGCAGATGTGGACCCAAGAATGAGGAGCTGTTTGGCCCTGTTGCACTTGAAGAAAAAGCTCCAGCATATCAGGAAGTACAGCTGTGTAGTGTAGAAGACCTTATAAAGTTCCAGTAGGAATTGATTGGTTCCCATGGCCTTACAGGATGGCAGTTCTTGAAGGGATGCTTGTGTATCAACAGAGGCGAAATAATCCCCCAGGAAATTCCGATCCTCCTGAGTGATTCTACCCAATGTCATAGATTACAGGAATTGTTCAATGTTCTCCTTCCCCCTCCTGCCCCCAGACGCTGAGCTCAGTATATTTTTTATAGAATCCCCTAAAGACTTCTAGGATACCTTTAAGATCCGAGACTAGGCCACCGTAAATATATCTTACTTCACTAATATAGCCAGCCGTCACTTTCTGACATGCGTTTCGCTAAAACATGCCCCACCCGTTCATTATATTTGTAGCAATCCTGCCTTCTGGCAAGAAATTTCTCTACAGTCTTTTCAGCTGTAATTTCATTAATTGCAGCCTTAGCTATTGCTATCTGCTATTGGGCTATCGAGGGGTAAGTCCCATCAGTTGTTGAGATGAGGAGTAGGGCTTCCACCTGACTATGATTCTGATAAAGCCCTTAATAAGCAATTGACTCTGCTTCTGAAGATTCAGGCTGAACCTAAGGGTTTCCCCCTGTGGTTGGTCAGGTTAAAGGACGACACGCAGCCCTGGAGTAGATTACGAATGTGATTTATTGAAGAATATAGTTGAGTGACGAATAGGCTTTTCTCTGTGTTTATTGTATTGTTTCTTGGATAGCTTCGGTCTTGTGTCCCTTGATCTTCACTTCTTCTATGTTCTTTTCTTCTCTTTCAGGGCTCCCAGGAAGCGCATGTGTGGAGAAGAACAAGAGAAGTATCGGTAAAAGGATTTATTCTCTGCCTGTCTCTTATCCTTTTCTACCTCTTCTTTTCCTTCCTCCTCTGTTTTTAATATGTCTTGCTCTCTTTCTCTCTTCCTTTTCTCTGTTCAGGTGGTTATGGTGTCCTTTAGTTCTCTCTCTCTTGTCTCTTTCCTCTCTAGGAATCTGGGTCTCTTTTCTTCCGCTAATACCTTCTGCTATTGGCTTTCCCTTCCTTCACGTAGCCTTTCCTGTCTTCTTACTGCCCTCTCTATCATTCATGTGTTCATTCCTCTTATAGATCCTTCTCCTTCCTTTACTGCACTTTAGGTAGTTTGTTGTTAAGGCCCTTCCTTTTGGTGTTGTCACTACGGTGGGACTTTGTACTATAGCGGATTTATACCTCTGTGCCTACTTATCGTGGTTGTGCTCTTAAAGTGTCCGTAGTCCTTCTCCTTTGTTTTATTCCCGCCACCCACTCCCCCATGCTTATTATTCCCGCTCCTCCCGTCCTCCTGCACCCTTGATTACCCTCAGTTTAGCATGGACACGTACCTGATTGTGCCACGCTTCTCCAGAAGCGTGGCGGGGTTCCTTGCTCCGCCTCCCAGGACCACTGCGGTGTTCGTTCCTCCGTCTGCCTGTTCCTCGTCTTCTCTCCTGCGGGGACAAATCTGCATTCCGACACCGTCTTCCTCTTTCTCCTCGTCGCCCTCCTCTCGTCTCTGGGACGGCAGATTTTCCTCTTTCAGCTTCTGCGTTTCCGCCTCCGGAACTCAACGTCACAGCCGCTGAGGACATTTTATTGGTTCCTGCCCCAGGCTGTTCCCGAGCACTTGGGGCAGTGTCAGCACCAGTTGGTTTTGTGTACCGGCTGTCTCCGACCGGCCCGTCACATACACTCCCCCTAGCGAGCGGCTGATAAAGATGCTCCGACAATGGTTAGCGCAATAAAAAAATCAGCATTTGCCATGAGGGTACCCGGGGAATGTCGTATCTTAAAGGAGAAAGGCTGAAGTGAGAGGAACCATCGTAGAACACTGGAGTTGGTATCTTTGTTGTGGGTGAGCCAGGTAAGGGGAGCATGATCAGTCACTAAGATAAAAGTCCTGCCCGCTAAATAGTATTGCAGGGACTCCACCGCCCATTTTATAGCCAAACATTCCTTCTCTAATGTGGGGTAATGTTGTTCCTGTGGAAGGAGTTTCCGACTTATGTATACAACGGGGTGAAGGGTCCCATCGTCTTGTTCTTGTGAAAGGACGGCCCCAAGACCTACATCTGAGGCGTTGGTTTGTACGATAAAGGGTTCCTGGAAATCTGGACAACACAACACCGGTCCGGATGTCAACGCTGCCTTTAGCGTTTCAATGCTCTGTCGTTCTACATCAGAAAGAGGGGGTAAGGTGTTTGGACATGATTTCCTTAGGAGGTGAGTAAGCGGTCCTGCTAAGGTGGATAATTGTGGTATGAATCGTCTATAGTATCCTACGAGTCCAAGGAAGGCTCTTATATCCTTCTTTGTGCGTGGGAGGGTGATCTTAGTGATGGCCTGTATTTTCTCAACCTGGGGTCTAACCTGTCCTTCTCCCAGTATTATAGCCCAAGTATTTGATTCTTGTATGTCTGAACCTGCATTTCTCAGGATTTGCTGTAAGATTGGCCTTTCTCAAGGCCTGTAAGATGCTGTCTAAGTGTTTCAGGTGGTCCTCCCAGGTCATGCTGTATACTACAATATCATCGAGATAAGCTGCGGCATATTTAAGGTCGCAGTATCCAGTCTATGAGCCTCTGAAAGCTGTCTGGGGCCCCAGGAAGACCAAACAGCAGGACAGTGAAGTGATAGAGTCCGAATGGGGTCGCAAAGGCAGTCTTTTCCTTATCCTCTGGCCGCAATGGTATTTGCCAGTAACCTTTCGTCAGATCCAATGTGGAAATAAACCGAGCCTGACCCAATCTATCGAGAAGTTCATTGATGCGTGGCATGGGGTATGCGGCAAACTGTGAAAGGTCGTTGACGCGTCTGAAATCAACACAAAAGCAAGTGCTTCCATCAGGCTTTGGTACAAGTACCACAGGGGAACACCAGGGGCAAGTAGATGGTTCAATGATGCAGGCTTCTAACATGGATTGCACTTCTTGTTCTATGATTTTCTTTTTTTGCTTCAGGGATACAATAGGGTCGCTGGCGGACTATACCGTCTGCTTTAATATGAATCGCATATTGTACTAATGATGTTCGTCCCGGGGATTTAGAAAATACGTCTCGGTTGTTATCTATCAGATGGTTGAGTTTCCTAAGATAGGGGTCTGTGAGTGCGGGGTTTATTTGAAGGGGAGGATCCTTGTGAGGTGAGTCAGTGGAAAGGGAAGGGAAGGGAATCTCATCATTTGTTTCCTGTGTGATATACATGACGGAATTATCACACGAGGGTTCCTGCCATTTTTTAAGCAAATTGATGTGATATATTTGCTCCCTTCCTGAGCCTTGGGGCATGGCAAGTCTGTATGTGGTGGGATTGATCTGTTCTAAGACTTCATATGGTCCCTGCCACCGGGCTAATAGCTTATTTTCACAGCTAGGTAATAGGACTAACGCCTTGTCTCCAACCTTCAGACTTCGATAAACACTTTTAACATCGTATAGCCGCTTTTCTTTGTTTTGGGCCTCTCTTAAGGTGGCATGGGCCTCTTCTCATACCGTGTGGAGGTTTTCTCGTAGATCTCGGGTATAGGTCAGGAGGTCTTTAACCTCTTCCTCCCCATTGCTCAGCCAGCATCTCTAAAAGGGTACGGGGTTGTCTCCCGAATAACAGCTCAAAGGGGCTATGTCCTGTGGCTGTCTGAATATGGGTGCATATGGCATAAAGCACTAGAGGTAGTTTCTTCTCCCAATCTTTTCCGGCTTCGGAAATACTTTTTCGAAGTAGGTATTTAATAGTCTTATTATACCTCTCCACTAGACCGTCTGTTTGGGGATGGTAAACAGACGTTCTGATTTGTTTAACCCCTAGGGAACGGCTCACCTCTACCATAAGTCTCGACATAAATGGAGTCCCTTGATCTGTGAGTATTTCTTTCGGAAACCGCACTCGGGAAAATAATTCTAGCATTGCCTGTGCTATGGTTTTTGTGTGCATACTGGGGATTGGTATTGCCTCAGGATAACGAGTTGCATAATCGACGGATACCAGAATATATTGTCGTCCTCTCACCGAAGGAGTTAGGGGTCCTACCATGTCCATCCCGACTCTAGAAAACGGGGTATCTATAATGGGAAGGGGTTGAAGGGGAGCTGGACGGTGTGGAGAGGGATTCAGGAGTTGACATTTTGGGCATTCGGAACAATGTTTCCGAATATCTCCAAACCCTCCAGGCCAATAGAAGCGCCGCAGTACTGCTTCTTCCGTTTTCTCTCTCCCCATATGACCTTCCCCATTATCCCCATGGGCTAATTGCAGGACCTGCTGTCTATAACTCCGGGGTACCACTAGCTGCAGTTCTCTCTCCCCTACGGCGGAGGAGTTTCTATACAGTAAGTTGTTTTTTACCAGGAATTTGGGACCTACCACATGGTCATCCGGGTTCAAGGCTTGGTGCCATGCATGTTTCAATGTGGGGTCTTCGTGTTGGCTCTGTCGGAAATCTCCCGTGATGGTGCAGATGACGGCTGGGGGTTCTTGGGAGTCCGTATTTCGGGGATCCCTAGCAAGTGGATATTTTAGCCGTTGCTCTCTCTTTTGTTTCCTACTCAGTTTGATCCGAGGTTTTCTGTTCTCTTCCTCACCGGCCCCAAAAGTTATCTCCTCCCACCATGTCTTAAGGATTTGTTCCTGTCCTGCTTTATTTAGGAGGGAAGACAAAACCATGTAGTCCATCCCAAGGATGAGATCTTCTCCCAAATGTGGAATTACTCCCACCTTTATTGTCTCATCCTCTCCTTTCCAACTCAGGCGTACTGTAGCCATTGGATAGGGTCATTGATCCCCATGCACGCAGGCTATTAAAACCTGACTCTGCGGATTCTCTTGTCCAGGCAGGACCAAGTTCTGTCTGATCACGCTTTGACTGCACCCCAAATCTACTAGAGACGTTCTTTCCATTGGTTCTTCAGGATCTTTTTTTTAACGGACAGTGTCTAGCAATATGGCCCCATTTGGAACAATGATAACATTGTGGCCCTGTGGTTGGATAACTTGGAATTGCCGAAGTCGTAGGGAGACAACGCTCCGGGCCATGCATGGCCGTAGGCCGCTGGGTTATACTCTTGGTTATGGCTGGGCGGACAGAAGAAGGAAAGGGATGTCTACTGGAGGCAGCACGAAAATCTGGGGCCCGGTGGTAAGCACAAGCTAGGTCAACGGCAGTCTGGTTTGTCAACCTCGGATGTTGTCTAACACAGTTTCGTGTGCTAGGTGGTAGGGCGTCAAGATATTGTTCAAGGACAATGGTATTGAACATCTCCTCCTTGGTAATTTCTGTGGGGTGTAACCATTTTCCTGCGGCATGATGCACCCGATAATATAAGGTGCGTGGGTTTTCTTGTTGTTACCATTTTGTCTGACAAACTTGGTCCTATAGCTTTCGCTATCCAGTCCAGTGCGTTCCAGGATAGCTTTCTTTATCTCCTTATAAGGAAGGGTGCCACCAGGGTTAATTGCCTGGTAGGAGGCTTGCAACTGTCCAGTAAGTAACGGGACTATATATTGACCCCACTTGATTTCAGGCAAATTTGCTGTACTAGCTGCCCTTTCAAAATTAGTAAAGAATGAATGATCCTCCTGTTCCTGATATCTTTGCAGCACACTACTCGGTATGTTAGGATGGACCTTTGTGTGGGCAATAGTATCAGTTAGTTTTCCCAGGGCTGTTTCATAAACCAACTGGTTGTTCGCTATTATGGTTGCCTGACTTTTTAGAGCCGTTTGTAAGGCCTCTCGTTCTTCCTTAGCCTCTTTCAGCTGTTGTTCCCAAACGATTTGTAGATGTCGTTGCACTTCGGACAACTGGGCAATCATGTCCGCCAAGGTTGGTTTCTCTTCCACGTTGGCGATGATCCTTTATGGATCCCACTTCTGACACCACTTGTGGTTGGTCAGGTTAAAGCACGACACGCAGCACTGGAGTAGATTACGAATGTGATTTATTGAAGAATATAGTAGAGTGACAAATAGGCTTTTCTCTGTGTTTCTTGTATTGTTTCTTGGATAGCCTCAGTCTTGTGTCCCTGGATCTTCACTTCTTCTATGTTCTTTTCTTCTCTTTCAGGGCTCTCAGGAAGCGCATGTGTGGAGAAGAACAAGAGAAGTATCGGTAAGTGGATTTATTCTCTGCCTGTCTCTTATCGTTTTCTACCTCTTCTTTTCCTTCCTCCTCTGTCTTTTATACGTCTTTCTCTCTTTCTCTCTTCCTTTTCTCTGTTCAGGTGGTTACTGTGTCCTTTAGTTCTCTCTCTCTCGTCTCTTTCCTCTCTAGGAATCTGCTTCTCTTTTCTTCCGCTAATATCTTCTGTTATTGGCTTTCCCTTCCTTCACGTTGCCTTTCCTGTCTTCTTACTGCCCTCTCTATCATTCATGTGTTCATTCCTCTTATAGCTCCTTCTCCTTCTTTTACTGCACTTTAGGTAGTTTTGTTGTTAAGGCCCTTTCCTTCGGTGTTGTCACTACGGTGGGACTTTGTACTATAGCGGATTTATACCTCTGTGCCTTCTTATCGTGGTTGTGCTCTTAAAGTGCCCGTAGTCCTTCTCCTTTGTTTTATTCCCGCCACCCACTCCCCCTTGCTTATTATTCCCGCTCCTCCCGTCCTCCCACACGCCTGATTATCCTCAGTTTAGCATGGACACACACTTGACTGTGCCACGCTTGTCCAGAAGCGTGGCGGGGTTCCTTGGGAGTGTAAGAAAACACCAAAGGTAAATAACAGAACCCCCCAGAGCCCAGGAAAGCAGGAGTAAATCACAGTAAGTTTCCTAGAACACACAAGAACACGTGAAATAAGATTTTGCAAGAACCAGAAGAGTCTGCAAGACACCAATGATGGATTCCTGGACCTGAAGACCTGTGGAAGAAGGGGACCAAGCCTAAGAGGCACTGAAGAGTCCAGGGAGAACAGGAGCCCCTGCTAACCTGGGTGAAGGTGCAAAAGAAGAGCCACCGGTGAAGAACAGTCAGTACTGCACCCAAGAAGATGGATGTGGGTTCCTGGTTGGTGCAGATGATGTCCCACACTGGATGAATGATTGCAGTCTGGTTTGCATCCCTGGTTTCCGTCAACAAGCCTTGGCAAACGCAAAGCTTGCTGTAAACGGAGGAACCTGGTGGCCTCTACCTAGGAGGGAAAGACAGAGGGGGATCTCAGCAACTCAGAGATCCCTTAGAAGACCAGGCAGCACGCACAGGAGTCCCACAGCACGGGGACAAAGAAGGTGCAAATGGAGGCCCAGGCAGCACTACACAAAAGGATCCCACGCCGCCGGAGAACCACTCAGGAAGCTGTGCGTCGCAGGAAGGAGTGCTAGGGGTCGGAGCTGTGCTGTGCACGAAGAACTTCGTGAAAGGTCGCACACAAGCCTTGGCAAGTGCAAAACACACAGTGCATGGAAGTACTGTCTTGCATGGGAAGGCAAGCTCTTACCTCCACCAAAGTTGGACAGATGGACCTTTGAACCGTCTGGACCACTTCAGTGTACCAACCGTGTTGCTGCATCCATGTACTTTGTCAGGAGAGGGGACCCCCGCCACCGGTCGTTGCTGCAGAGGAGTGCCTTCTGAAGCAGCAAAGTGACTCTTTCACTTCAAGGGAGACTCCTTTGCTACTTATGGTGCAGGCTGAAGACAGGCAGTCCTCGGAGGATGCATGACCTGCAAACTGTTGCAGTTGCTGGCAGGAGCTGAAGATACAATGTTGCCGAAGTCGTTTTTGCGTCTTTGTTGCAGTTTGTAGACTTCCTGGAGGGTCCAGATGCAGGTTCATCAGTAGAAGGTGAAGTAAAAGATGCAGAGGATTCCTGCTGGAGTCTTGCAATCCAAATCTGAGAAAACAACCAAAGGAGAGACCCTAAATAGCCCTAGAAGGGGATTGGTCAGCTACACAGGTAAGCACCTATCAGGGGAGGGCTCTGATGTTACCAGATGGCACTGGCCACTCAGATGCTCCCAGAGAGCCCTGCCAACTTGGAATCCAAGATGGCAAAACCCAGGGACACCCTGGAGGAGCTATGAGCACCACCCCTGGGGTGGTGGTGGACAGGGGAGTGGTCACTCCCCCTTCCTTTGTCTAGTTTCACACCAGAGCAGGGACTGGGGGTCCCTGAACTGGCGTAGACTGGATTATGCAAGGAGGACACCATCTGTGCCTTTCAAAGCATTTTCAGAGGCTCTGAGAGGCTACCCGTCCCATGCCTGTAATACCTATTTCCAAAGGGAGAGGGTGTAACACCCTTCTACCAAAGTAAATGTTTTATTCTGCCTTCCTGGGCTTGAGCTGCTTGAGCAACAGCAGGGCAGAAGCTTGTTTGTCAAGTGGCATCAGCTGGGGCTGCCAGGAAAACCTCAGAAGCCAGGTATGCCAGTACTGGGGGTCCACTGTGGAGCCCCCGAGTGCATGGAATTATACAACCAATACTAGAATCAGTATTGGGGTGTAATTCCAAGATGTTAGACACCTTACATGGCCATATTCAGAGTTACCATTGTGCACCTGGACATAGGTATTGGCCTATGTCCAGTGCACGTGTAAAATGGTGTCCCCGCACTCACAAAGTCTGGGGAAATGGACCTGGATGACGTAGGGGCACCTCTGCTAGTGCAGGGGTGCCCTAACACACAGGTACTTTGCACCCAGCCTTCAGGGTAGGAAGTTCTGGTACATGGGTGACTTATAAGTGACCTGGTGCAGTGTAAATGGCAGTGAAATGGTGCATGCACCATTGCACACAGGCTGCAGTCCTGTTAAAGACTTTGCATGGGCTCCCTATGGGTGATAAAATTAATGCTGCAGCCCATAGGGATAGCCTGGAACCCCAATGCCCTGGCTACCTAAGTACCATATACTAGGGGCTTATAAGGGGTGAGCAGTATGCCAATTTGGGATGAAATACTGGATTACCAGTATGCAGTGACAAAATTGAGAGGAGGGAGAGCATAAGCACTTTGGTCCGGGTTAGCAGGATCCCAGTGACACAATCAAACACACTGACAAACAGGCCAAAAATGGGGATAACCATGCTAGAAAGAGGCTACTTTCTCACAGACATAAGTTGGGGGAATTGGGGAGGAGGAAAGATGGCGAACGAGTAGCGCCACTGCAAACTGGTTCTTCCATGAGCTCCATGCAGATTGTGGTGTGAGGATCGGGGAGGCACAACCGCTGTTCTCTTGTAGCAGCTGCATGCAAGAGTGACCTGGCTTACTCTTTGGCAGTAGGATTAATCTTCGTAAATGGCTAGCTGTGGAGATTCGGATGGTGTGCTTAATCCATGAGTCCATTCTCCTGACAAACACTGGGGCCTCCAAAAGTAAGGCTCGTAGCGCTGGGCTGGGCATTTGGACAATTCGTTATCATAACCAGAATCGCTGGAAGCATGGTGCTGAAGAACACCAGATCTAGTGGAGCACTCGTACCCGGGCTACAAAGCGATCGAGCCGTTGGTGGGGGGTGTGCTGCAGGTAGGTCTGTTGACCCTTGCCTTGCTAAGAACGTAATTGACCCACCTGGGGTAACAGAGGAGAACCTAGCTATCTCTGACACTGCTTTGCCTCTGCAACATAGGGTCCCATAGCATGCTATTACTGAGTGGTTTCATGAAGCTGCTCAGCTCAGCCAGCCCCTGGGCTTAACATGCTAGCCCAGGACAATCCAGTTATTTGAGGCTTGGCTGCAAGCTTGGAGAGATGCTCGAATCTCTGTTGTGTGAGAGGTTCAGGGGAGAATGGTCCTAGAGCTTAAAGTGTAGAAATAATAAAAACCTGGACTTTTCTCGAGAAGGAGGGGATATGTTTTACTCCCTTACCAATGGGTCGGAATTCACCTGCCTCGTCCCCAGCTCAAGCGAGGATGAAGCTAGCACCTTCCTGTCCGAGGCTAGTAAAAGCAGCTTTTCCATGGTATCGGGGACCACAATCAAGCAACAGAAACATCAGAAGAGGTCAAAAGGAAAACCAGCTGCATCCGTAGCAAGGGGAGACAAAGAGCCCCAGGAGGCAGCGGCTTTAAAATTAAAATGGGACTATTCAGCTACTCGACTGGGCCAGAGAGTCCATCTGTAGCTAAGGATACTAGCCACATAGTATCAAAAACCTGCACAGAGATTGGGGTAAAACTCAATGCTACAGAAGAAAGAACAACAAGAGTAGAAGCCGATGTGGGGGGTCCCTCAGGGGACATGTTGAAACTCAGGAGGGGCACCTCTCTCAATCAATCATAGCATTTGTAGAGCGCACTACTCACCTGTGAGGGTCTCAAGGCGCTGAGGGGGGGATAGGGGTGGAGGGGTGCTGCTACTGCTCAAACAACCATGTCTTGAGGTGTCTCCTGAAGGTTAGCAGGTCCTGTGTCTGTCGCAGCCTGTCTCTGATATCATGGGGAAGATCGAGTTTTAGACCACAGCCTGCTTCTAGGTCTCATTCAGCAATCAATCCATGTTTCACATGACCACAAACTGTGCATACCTGGAGTTCCTTACCCAACTAATAATACACAGTGTAATGACACGAAAGCCTCCAAGACCACACCCCCTGTTGTAAACAGCCAGACACTCTACACAGTAGACATTGTCTTTCGGGTGACTGCCTGCACAGCATTACCATAAACCAGACTATTCATCCCATTATCTCGGCACATGCACACTGAGGTTGGTTGTCTGGTGGCTTGGGTGCAACTCCTGCCTGCAGCTCAAGCCAGGTGAAAAATCTCATCCACACTCGGACACATTTGTGGGCAGGTGCGGCTTGGTGCAATGTTGTCATCAGTGATATTCTGTACGAGGCAATGAAAAGTACATGATTTTGGTGCAACATATAATTTGGGTAGCTAAAAAGAACTGGCCAGTTTCAAGGTTTTATTGTTTTTGGTTTTTTTTTGAAACCATGATTCCATTGAATTATGTTTTAAGGGAGCTGAGATTTTTAACCTTATTTATAATGTTTATGTATATAAGAATCTCCACTTTAACCATGTTAGAAGTGATTATATATAGGATAAAGTACAGCCTTCTGTACCTTAGAAAGATATTGCAAGTCACCAATAAATTCCATGGCAATACAGAGGAACCAGTCAACAACTGAGTTCCTTCATAAGGTTGTGGAACTACGAGGTGACTTGCAATATCCTTATCATGTATGGCAGGGGATACTTTGTAACTTATAATACATGGTCACACCTTCCGCTTTCCCACAAACCACTTGAATCCTTGGTGCATAGCTCTTTCATATGAAATCGAGAACATGTTTGCAAGCATGAAAAATAAAAATAGAATCTCTAGTGCAAAATTACACACGTCAAAAAAGTTAGATATTTGTTGCAAAAAGGTAATAGAATCAGCTTAATAAGTCAGCCTTAAAAAAAAAAAGTTGCAGTAAAAACACGCAGAAAGATTCTAACGTTTTATATTTACCTAAAGGGTGCAACAAATAAACATACTCCCATAAATATCTACTTTGTGCAGGCCAATCTACAGCAAGAAACAAAAGCACAAGAAACAAAAGCAACATTTTGTTCTAGTTCTTCAAACAGCAGCTTTAATTATTTTCTATGGCCTCCCTTTCTCCTCAGGCTGCTGGCTCTTGCAGCAGGCAAGTCAATGCACATGAGTCCTCACATCCTTCCTTTATAATAGGAGACTGGGTGGTCACTAATGGCTTATTATGAAGAAAATAAACAAGTGTTTTATGCAGGGATTGCATAGTCCCATGTATTGTATATAGAGATAATATGCATTACGTATAATGTCAACAATTCATTATGCGTTCAGTACTTATATATAATCGTCAACAGATTTATTGTACATATTTTCAAAGAGACAAGGAATTACGTTCAAGTCTTATTCCTCTGAAGAATACATGAAAAAAAACATGTTTTCGATTTAGCTGTGACACTGCTATTTTAATGTACTCCTTGTATGTAATAACACGTCGCAGGGTTATAAGTTCCAGGTATTACGTGCACTTTTATTAAGGTAAAATTGATTGCTTCTTCTTTTAGAAAACTGAATGAAGAGATGCTGTTCAGTTTCCAACTAAGCTCAGGTATCAGTGTTTTGGAGCTAGGGCTGTGCCAAACAAACACACATTGCAAAAATTAAATCCTTGGAAATATATATCACCCTCGATCTTAGAACTTGGAAATAAACTTTGTAAACAATGCGTTGCATTTAGCGTTTATTCTTAATTTTGATGCAGTGCAGAGTTTTTGGGATGAGTACATTTATGGCGAATTGGCCATCTAGGGAGAAATTTACTTTTAATTTTGTAACTTTTCTAAGACTAACATGCAGCAGCTCTGTAAACTGCAGCTTATTACTTTTTTCACAGACTGAGGGATGGGGCTTAGGCAATGAAAACTCAGGTGACATAGACGTTGAATTAGAAAGAGGGCATACAATAAATTAACCTAATTTAGTCTCATTGGAAATTATCACGGAACCACCGCATGATGATTCATACAGAAAATTTGCATTTAATTGAAAACACATAACTTAGTGCTGTCTACATCAGTTTGCATAATATATACATTCTTTGATCTAGCATAATAAAATAATGTGAAAGATATATTTTTTACCTTATGTGAAATTATTCCCGCAGTCACATTTTAAAATGTATAACATACTCCAATAGTTCAGTAACACCGCTGACACTCTCCAACATATGTACTTATATAAACGTCACTTTACATTTTTTCCTGTGTAGAGTCACAGATGCTAGATTTACACACTAAAGAGTGCAGTGTCACAACAGATAAACTGTGCATCTTCCAAGGTTACTGATGGCCCTCCCCAGTCACCCTTAATGAATATTCTTTGTGTTGTGTTGCTAGCTTGAGAACACTTTTGATCACAAAAATCAAAGTATGGTGCTAGCATATGTAGGTTTCCCTTTTGAAATGACTAAGTGATATGTGGTGTTTATTTTAAAAAGACAGGCCTCTTTTTGTTGCTCTTAGTTTTTTTTTTTATTCTTGGCAAATTGATAGCCAGACAGTATCATCCACCCAAGGTCTATATTTCTCTTTATTTAACAGACATACTACTGTGGCTATGTAGTTGATAAATTTGCCAATATTTTTACTAAATTCGTTTTAAATAACATTTATTGAATGAATTAGGATGGGTTGCGGGCCTGTATTTTTTGCACGCGAGGTGTCTTAAGTTCAAACATAAAACTCAGAATTTCTCTGAGTTAATGCATAAACTTTAGACAGAACAAGTGGTAAACAGACTTGTTCTGGTTAAAGTTCAAACATTAACTTGGAGAAATTCTGAGTTGTATGTTTTGCACTTCAGACACCTTGGGCAGAAAAAATTAGGGAGCAGATTTATCATTGTTTTTATCATCCTTGCACCACGCATGGTGACCTAGGGTGGGCGCAAAACCTAGAATCAGGATTGCCAAACCAGGCAAGGCCATTCTACATGGCCCTTTGTGGCTTGGTAAATATGGTGCAATGAAAGCCAGTGCAGGCCGCTGACTTGCATTACACTGCAAGGTGGAGGCGTTGCATGGTTGGAGTGAGTGTTCCCATGCATTCATCCATGCATTCTGACACATTCCAAGTTTACCAACACTGGTAGACCTGGGAATACACCAGAATTGTACACCTGCCCACAGAGGCACAACAAGGAGAAGTGGCTTTAGTTATCCTCCTTGTTTCCTCTTTGTAAGTGTGTGGCATTCTGCAGCACACAAACAGGAACTACCTCTAAGGATTGTTTTTTTACAGGAAGGTGTCTCTTCCTGCACAAAAATAATCCTGCCTGCTTGAATGTGCCAGCGCAAAGAGACGAAAGAGCCGTAAACATGGCGTATTCCTGCCCTCTCCTTTTCATGCAGTGCAGCAAGCTGTCTTGCTGCGCTGTGTTAACATTCAGCTTTGGGGGCAGTATCATAATGCCTCTGAGCAGAGGTTAGTGCCTGTGATTTCTATTCGAGGTGCCTAAAGTTCAAACATATAATTAGGAATGCCTCCAAATTAATGCATGCTACAAGTCAGAAACAGTAAGCCAGAGTGCTGAAATTAGAAAGATATTACTCTGGGAACCCATAAATTAAGGGCCAAAGTGTGGCAATGGAATTTGGGTGGTTGTTTTTTAAAATATCTTGTTGGGGTAAGATACCTGTGATCTTCTTGTGCCCCTTAATTTTCAGGGGGACTATAATCATAAAACAGCTCTCCTGATTAATGCGATTTTAGGAGTGTTCTGTATTTTTTCCAGCTTTTGCAGTTATGACTCATTAAATAGCAAAGAGGGTTAAGGTACCAGCTGCAAAGCACATCTTATAACATGCAGATCACAAATTTGTCATTCTAATATAGCACAGAAAGCTATAAACCTATAAACCGGCATGAAGGAGCTGCATGCACATTGCAAATCATAGGTTTAGATCATTATTGTTTTTTCTCAATCTGTTGTTATTCTAAGTGTGCAAAGAAGGGTTCCTTTGGGAAATAATAACGACTTGTTAGTATAGACAACCCCAATTACTGCATTACTTTTGAAATCCTGACTTTGTGTTTCTCTTGACCATGCACTCTTCAATCAATCAATCAAGTAGGATTCATTAAGCGTGGCTAATCACCGCAAGGGTATCCAGGCACTTGCATATATCGGCGGCTCAGTCGAACAGCCAGGTCTTGAGGGCCCTATGGAATTCCGGAAGTGAGATGATGTTCTGAAGATGTGTGAGGAGGCTATTCCTGGTTTTTGCTGTTATGTTGAAGAGGGATTGTCCACCGCTTCTGCTGAGGTAGATGCAAAAAGTGTGGGCAAGTGATAGGGAGGTGGATCTCCGTCTTCTCAATGGCTGGTGAAATTTTGCACAGTGGTTAATGTAGGTATGTTCTTGGCTTTGTTGAGCTTTGTCTGCATAGGTCAGATACTTGAATTGACATCTCTTCTGCTGGGGAGCCTGTGGAGGTACCTTAGATGTGGTGTCGTTGGGAAAGGTCAAGGATGAGCCTGCTGTTGTGTTCTGTAGGGTCTGAAGTCTTTCAAAGAGGTGTGCAGCAATTCCTCCGGAGAGGGCGTTGCAATAGTCCAGTCAGCTGATGATGATGGCCTATGTCACAATATGTCTCGTGTGTAAGGTTGTCACTTGAAGATCTTGCATAGCATGCACAGAGTGAAGAAGCAGGCAGAGGAGATGGCATTGATCTGTGATTTCATGGTGAGCCTGTTGTCAATGATGAGTGTGAGGTTTCCTGTGTGTTCGGAGGGAGTGGGTGTGGGTCCTAGTTATAAAGGCCACCAGGAGTCTTTCCATGTGTTGCTGTTCTTGCGGAGGATTAGAACTTCAGTCTTGTCTGTGTTCAGCCACAACCAGTTGCCATTCATCTAGTCTGCAATGCTTATCATGCATCTGTGGAAATTGGTTTTGGTGGTGGTGGGGTCGTCGGTGAATGGGAGGATGAGTTGGGTGTCGTCTGCATAGGAGATGATGTTGAGACCATGGGATCTGATGATGTTGGCTAGCAGGGTCACACATATGCGTTGAAAAGCATGAGGCTGAGAGATGATACTTGGGGGACACTGCAGGTGATACCTTTAGGTTCAGAGGTCAAAGGAGGTAGGTGAATTCTCTGGGTTCATCCAATGAGAAAGGAGGTGATCCATCTGAGTGAGTCTCCTTGGGTGCCGATGCGGTGGTGTATATTGCTCAGTGTGTGGTGGGAAACAGTGTCAAAGGCTGCCGAGCAGTCAAGGAGTATCAGGGCTATTGTTTCTCTTCAGTCGAGGAGGGTTCAGATTTCGTCAGTGGCTGCAATCAGGGCAGTCTAGGTGCTGTGACTGCTCTGGAAGCGGGATTGTGAAGGGTTGAGTAGCTGATTCTGCTCCAGATATGTCATGAGATGCTTGTTGATGATTTTTTTCTAGTACCGTAGCTGGGAATGGGAGCAGGGAGACGGGCCAGTAGGTTTTGATATGCTAAGGTCTGTGGAGGGATTTTTGAGTAGGTATTTGACTTCACCATGTTGATGAGATTGTTGTACAGCTCCTGTGAGGGTGTGATATTGTTTTCCCTAGCAGCTGGGTTGAAGAATTCCTTAATGATGTGTAAGAATTCCTTGGTGTTGCTGCTGGTTTTGATACATGTGGCTAATGTTGCCTTCTTTGTTGCTCTCAGCAGGAAGTGATAGAAGTTGATTGAGGCCTTGAAGGCTGCCCTGTGGGAGGTGTCATTGCTGGCTTCCACTTCCTCTCCAGCTGTTTACTGTCTGATTTAGCTGTTCTGAGTTCAGCGGTGTACCAGTTGGCCTTTTTGGAGGGGGTTCTAAGGATGCTGCTCTTAATGGGTGCAATTATTTCGGTGCAATTGGTGATCCAGGCATTGAAAGTCTTTACTCCTTGTTTGAGGCCGGTTGCAGTGGTGGTGTTGGAAGTGTTGATGGCCTCCATCCAGTTGGTTTCTGAAATTTTGCTCCACGCCTGGGTGGTCTCCTTGGGGGTTTTGGTGTAGGGGTAGAGATGCTGAAGTGGATGATGGAGAGATTGGTCGATGTGAATTCAGTGACATGGCTGTCTTTGAAGCAATTGCTGGAGGTGATGATTGGGTACAGTGTCCCTAATGCAGTGTGTGTGTGTGTGTAGGGTCGTGATGATCTGGGTCATCCTGAGGCTGCTCATACCATTGAGGGCTTGAGGATTCTTGCAACATATAGGCCCTCATTACAACCTCTGTGGTCTTTCAAAAAGACCGCTGAGGCTGCGGGAGACAGACTACCACCAGTGCAGGCGGTATTTCTGGCTCCCTATTATGACGTGGGCCAGCAGGAAAAGTCACATCAAAATTGCTGCCGGCTCGTAATAGAGCCTGCGGCAATGCTGATGTGAAGCGGGTGCAGTAGCACCCGTCATGTATTTCACTGCCCGAAATTCGGGCAGTGAAATGCGCGATGGGGTTATGCCTGGGGCCCCTGCACTACCCATGCCAAGTGAATGGGCAGTGCAGGGGCCCCCAGGGGCACCCCAAGTCCCCCTTACCGCCAGCCTTTCCATGGCGGTGTTTATCGCCGTGGCCATGCTGGCGGTCGGGGACTCATAATACCCAGGGCAGCGTTATAGTGGAGGGGCCAGCGGTATGGCCGTGGCTATTGTGCCACAGTCATAATAGCTGGAGTAACACCGCCAGCCTGTTACCGCCAGCCACCAGGGTCGTAATGTGGCCCTCAATGTCTACATCTGTGGACAATATGTAACTGCTGCACTGTTAGACCTGGCATCCTTGGCGTGGTTTCCCATGACATTTTGGCCTTCTAACCTCCTGTTTGCGGACTTCGTTTTTGCTGGCTTTAGGACTCTGGACACTTTACCACTGCTAACCAGTGCTAAAGTGCATGTGATCTTTTCATTTGCTTGTCCACAATTGCCATATTTAATTTAATTATAAGTCCCTAGTAAAGTGCACTACATGTGCCCACGGCTTGTAAAATAAATGCTACTAGTGGGCCTGTGGCACTGATTGTGCCACCCATTTCAGTAGCCCTTTAAACATAACTCAGGCCTGCCACTGCAGATCCTGTGTGTGCAGTTTTAAACTGCCATGTCGACCTGGCAAGTTAACCCTCATGCCAGGCCCAAACCTTCCTTTTTAATAAATATACGTCACCCCTAAGGTAGGCCTGGCATAGCCCAGAGGGCAGGGTGCAGTGTATTTGAAAAGTTAGACATGTACTTTTAACTTTTACATGTCGAGGTAGAGAAAAACACTTAAATTTGCTTTTCACTACTGCAAGGCCTATCTCTCCCACAGGTTAACATTACGGTTGCCTTATTACATTTTATAAGTTGAATCTCCAATTGTGAAGAGATGAGACCCCCAAGTTTGGTGTCTCTGGAATTACAATTTAAAATCACAACTTATGGTGAAGTCACCTTTTAAAATGTAATTGCGAAAATGCAATTTTTTGAAAGTTGGCATTTTCTTACTTGAAATCATATAGTGCCTCCTGCCTGTCCCTGAATACACATCTAGGTGAGGACAGCTGGGCCGTGTGCATTCTCTCCAAACAGCCACACACAAAGGGAGCTGAGTAGACATCTTCATGTTGATGGGCTATCCTGGGAAGGATGGGAGGGAGGAGCTGACACTTACACCTGCATGGGCTGGGTTCTGAGCTTTCACAAAGGGCAGCATAACCCCAAGTAGGATGTTTGGAGCAAGGACAGGAACAGCAGAGACTTTCTGCACTTCAAAGGCATCTCTTTGAAGTCTCCCCAGTTCAAAGGCACCATTAGGTATAAGAACTGGACTTCCGACCTTACCAGATCAGTACACTTCTGTACCTGAGGGCGGTCTGCCAGGAAAAGGACTGCTGTACTGCTGAAAGGACTGTCACTCTGCTGGGCTTTGCAGGGCTCCTGCTTCGCTGTGCCTGGCCTGCTGCTTGCTGCTCTCCTCTTCTGGGGGTGAGAAGGGTTGGACTTGCATCTCTACATCCCCAAAACCAAAGCGAGTCCAAGCCTGCGCAGCTTGACAATGAGGCATTGCTGTCATTGTAAAGAAGTCGATGCTGCACTGCTGCTTAAGACCATCGCATCGACAACTGCACAGTTTGACAAGAAAACATCCCTGACTGCGCGGATCAGAACAGACGCATCGCCTTCGCATTGTATCCTCTGCTCCTTGCATCAGATCTTCAACAATGAGGCAACCCTCCACACAATATACTTTCTCAGTGAGACAAGGTTGATCCCTGTATCCAGCCCACGCTCCATTGATGTCGGCCTGACTTTTCAGATTTCACCAGGTCTAGCGTGACCAGTTAGCCCTAGTTTTTGCTTTACACTTCAAAGCACTGTATTTGCAGATATTCTTTAAAAAATAATATCTTAACTTCTGTTTATTTGATTTTTGTTGAATGAGTAGAGCTATAAGAGAATTAAAAAAAAAAGTTGTAGGCTCCATTTAAATAGTTAATGGGTAAATACTCAGACACACAGATAAATCTGGCATTCGTACATGTCAGGCTCATCTTTAACATAGGGATGTTGAAGAAAGTCAAAAACTTACCTTCAAACCATAGTTTCTCTAAAGTACTTGTGGAGAGTTAAGCTGTGTGCCATTGTTTCCTTCCACTGCATTGGCATCGAAATGCTAAGCTCCAGGTGGCTCTCTATCACAATGATACTTGAACAAAAGAAGGGCTTATGCCCCTTTACGTCAGGCCTTTGTTTTCAGCCTAGCTGTAAGTGAAAATAAAAAAGGCCCCTTGCCGCCTGCAGGTTACTGCTCAGGATAGAAAACAGACAATGTGCGGACGCTGTTGAACTGTGCCCCAGTGTAAGACAATTACAAAAAAACACAAATTCAGCATATTTCACTGGCTCAGTGTAGGAAAGTACCTTCTTGCCTGGCATGTTACCCCCATATTTCACTGTATATATGTTGTTTTAGTCTATGTGTCACTGGGACCCTGCCAGGCAGGGCCCCAGTGCTCATAAGTATGTGCCCTGTATGTGTTCCCTGTGTGATGCCTAACTGTCTCACTGTGGCTCTGCTAACCAGATCCTCAGTGGTTATGCTCTCTCTGCTTTCCAAATTTGTCACTAACAGGCTAGTGACTAAATTTACCAATTCACATTGGCATACTGGTACACCCATATCATTCCCTAGTATATCGTACTGAGGTACCCAGGGTATTGGGGTTCCAGGAGATCCCTATGGGCTGCAGCATTTCTTTTGCCACCCATAGGGAGATCTGACAATTCTTACACAGGCCTGCCAGTGCAGCCTGAGTGAAATAACGCCCATGTTATTTCACAGCCATTTACCACTGCACTTAAGTAACTTATAAGTCACCTATATGTCTAACCTTCACCTGGTGAAGGTTGGGTGCAAAGTTACTTAGTGTGTGGGCACCCTGGCACTAGCCAAGGTGCCCCCACATCGTTCAGGGCAAATTCCCCGGACCTTGTGAGTGCGGGGACACCATTACACGTGTGCACTGTACATAGGTCACTACCTATGTACAGCATCACAATGGTAACTCCGAACATGGCCAGGTAACATGTCTAAGATAATGGAATTGTCACCCCAATACCATCCTGGCATTGGGGGGACAATTCCATGATCCCCCGGGTCTCTAGCATAGTACCCAGGTACTGCCAAACTGCCTTTCCGGGGTCTCCACTGCAGCTGCTGCTGCCAACCCCTCAGACAGGTTTCTGCCCTCCTGGGGTCCGGGCAGCCCTGGCCCATGAAGGCAGAACAAAGGATTTCCTCTGAGAGAGGGTGTAACACCCTCTCCCTTTAGAAATAGGTGTGAAGGCTGAGGAGGAGTAGCCTCCCCCAGCCTCTGGAAATGCTTTGATGGGTACAGATGGTGCCCATCTCTGCATAAGCCAGTCTACACCGGTTCAGGGATCCCCGAGCCTTGCTCTGGCGCAAAACTGGACAAAGGAAAGGGGAGTGACCACTCCCCTGACCTGCACCTCCCAGTGGAGGTGCCCAGAGCTCCTCCAGTGTGTCCCAGACCTCTGCCATCTGGGATTTAGAGGTGCTAAGGGCACACTGGACTGCTCTGAGTGGCCAGTGCCAGTAGGTGACGTCAGAGGCTCCTTCTGATAGGATCTTACCACTCTTGGTAGCCAATCCTCCTTCCTTGGTAGCCAAACCTTCTTTTCTGGATATTTAGGGTCCCTGCTTTGGGGAATTCATTAGATAACGAATGCAAGAGCTCACCAGAGTTCCTCTGCATCTCCCTCTTCACCTTCTACCAAAGGATCGGCCGCTGACTGCTCAGGACGCCTGCAAAACCGCAACAAAGTAGCAAGACGACTACTAGCAACCTTGTATCGCCTCATCCTGCTGGCTTTCTTGACTGTTTCCAGGTGGTGCATGCTCTGCGGGAAGCCTGCCTTCTCCCTGCACCAGGAGCTCTGAAGAAATCTCCTGTGGGTCGACGGAATCTTCCCCCTGCAACCGCAGGCACCAAAAGACTGCATCACCGGTCCTCTGGGTCCCCTCTCATCCCGACGAGCGTGGTCCCTGGAACTCAGCAACTCTGTCCAAGTGACTCTTCAGTCCAAGTTTGGTGGAGGTAAGTCCTTGCCTCCCCACGCTAGAATGCATTGCTGGGTACCGTGTGATTTTCAGCTGCTCCGGCTCCTGTGCACTCTTCCAGGATTTTCTTCGTGCACAGCCATGCCCGGGTCCCCAACACTCTATCCTGCAGTGCACAACCTTCTGAGTTGTCCTCCGGTGTCATGGGACTCCCTTTTGTGACTTTGCGTGGACTCCGGTTCACTTTCCTTCCAAGTGCCTGTTCAGGTACTTCTGCGGGTGCTGTCTGCTTCTGTGAGGGCTCCCTGAGTTGCTGGGCGCCCCCTCTGTCTCCTCCTACAAGTGGTGACATCCTGGTCCCTCCTGGGCCACCGCAGCACCCAAAAACCTCTACTGCGACCCTTGCAGCAAGCAAGGCTTGTTTGCGGTCTTTCTACATGGGAACACCCCTGTAAGCTTCATCACGACGTGGGACATTCGTCTTCCAAAGGAGAAGTCCCTAGCTCTCTTCTTTCTTGCAGAACTCCAAGCTTCTTCCATCCAGTGGCAGCTTCCTTGCACCCTCAGCTGGCATTTCCTGGGCTCCTGCCCACTCTCGACACTGTCGCGACTATTGGACTTGGTCCCCTTGTCTTACAGGTACTGAGGACCAGAAATCCACTGTTGTTGCATTGCTGGTGTTTGTTCTTCCTGCAGAATCCCCCTATCACGACTTCTGTGCTCTCTGGGGGTAGTAGGTGCACTTTACAGCTACCTTTCAGAGTCTTGGGGTGGGCTATTTTTCTATCCCTCACTATTTTCTTACAGTCCCAGCGACGCTCTACAAGCTCACATAGGTTTGGGGTCCATTCGTGGTTCGCATTCCACTTTTGGAGTATATGATTTGTGTTGCCCCTATACTTATGTGCTCCTTTTGCAATCTATTGTAATTCTACACTGTTTGCATTACTTTTCTTGCTATTACTTACCTAAGTTTGGGTTGTGTACATATATCTTGTGTATATAACTTATCCTCATACTGAGGGTACTCACTGAGATACTTTTGGCATATTGTCATAAAAATAAAGTACCTTTATTTTAAGTAACTCTGTGTATTGTGTTTTCTTATGATATTGTGTATATGACACCAGTGGTATAGTAGGAGCTTTACATGTCTCCTAGTTCAGCCTAAGCTGCTTTGCCATAGCTACCTTCTATCAGCCTAAACTGCTAGAAACACCTCTTCTACACTAATAAGGGATAACTGGACCTGGCACAGGGTGTAAGTACCTCTGGTACCCACTACAAGCCGGGCCAGCCTCCTACACTCAGCTGGATCTTAGATCTGACTCAGAAATAGGTACCAGAACTGAGATCTGGTAGGATCCACCTCCTTTCCTCCCATGGTGGGCATGGACTGTTTTTTCTTTTTTCAATTTATATTCCCTAAAAAGCTCATGCATTAACTCTGAGAAATTCTGATTTATATGTTTGAACTTGAGACACCTCAAGAGCAAATAAATGGCTCTAAATGGCTCTACGCAGAGTCCTCAAGATCTGGCCTCTGGTCTTCTTCTAGCACAACTCTTCTGGGGATTCCAATTTCTATGGAATGCAAGACTAGTATTTTACACTGGGGAATAGATTAACATAAATTCAGCTCATTCTTTTTGTGAAAACACACCTCGGTCAAGAATTTACCTAATCTTATATACTTCATCTGAATATGTGTTTTAAGCAAGCTTATTGCTTTGATGAAAAAAAACGATGGCAAAGTTTGTCTAATTTCACTTTGAAAACTGGATCACAGCTTCACAAATGCATATGGTGCTGGATTTTTTAATCCACATTTTAATTACCGGGAATTACACGTAAATCCTTTTGAACTCAGTGTATTGAAGGAAGAGAAACTGTGCATAATTATTAAGAAAGCACACACGTACAGGTCTTGACAACAAACAAAATTGTGGTGGGGGTAGTTGACGTTGGGGAGGTGGCACGTGTACAATAGATGGTAAACAAGCCTACCGTTTTTTTAAACTTTCTGGATCAAATGTTAAGCTCTTTTGCATCTTTAAAAAATGATACCTTGTGATATGCAACAAGATCTGCCAGAGTTGCATGTTGCAGTTGGTCTACTCCAAGAAAGCTATACGAATTGCAGGAAGCATCTATCATGAAATGCTTATATCCATCTTCTGAGCGAAATGAGAGAACATATCCTTTGATTTTTTCACTGATTCGGATCAAAAAGCTTCCTGCACTTCCTGTGTTTAGCATATCTTCTGCCTCTGGTCGGGAAATAATACCTAGTGAACAAAAACATGTTTGAGAACTGAACATGAAACAGACAGCTCGAACAGTGGAATCAAATACAGTGTGAGGTAATGTATTTTAGCACTGAAAAGGAAGACTGATTCACCAACATGGCCAGACAGAAAAACAAAAATACCCCTGGGAATAGATGGAATAACAGCCCCACATCAGATTATATGTTACAATGAGAGAAAGAAAGGAAAAGGGGCCGAGACAGGGAAGGTTTCAGGGGGTGTAGTGAGTGGGACCAGCCCTTTCTGTGGACATTTAGGGACAGAACTCTATTGACCAATTATTGAGACACACTGGTGTCAAACGTCACCTGTCAAATAAAAGGATTAAAACCTAAGGGAGCTATTCACAAAGATAAGTATACAAGTGACAAAATGTACACATCTGAATTTACTCTTCCACTTTGTAGTACATTTACTGCTTCTGTTTGTTCAGCCTTGAAAAGTAAACTAGTTCATTTAACCTAAACAAAATAGCAAGAATATTTCGATATCAAATAATAATGTATATATTTATTTCAAATGAGGAACACTATAAAATGCTAAAGCAATAATTTTTAAATATATATTTAATGATTGTAAAATTATTAAATTAAAATTACATTTTCATGGATTTAATTAAAATCCCACCTAAAATAAAATGTATACATTTATTAATAATAATGTATAAAAAAATTACCGAAAGTAATGTACAGAATCAATCTACAATAATATTATTTAAATAACAGTTATGCTTATTTCAAATAAGAAGTATATTAATATATTTTAAAATAAAATGGCTTGAAACCGGTTTTGGTGTATTTTAAAATTAGCCTACTTGAGTCACGCTTCCTTCAGTTCTTTGTCATATGTGTTTAACAATGACGACTAGTCATCGCTGTTAGTATTTCAGGCCCGGAATGTTTTGCTAATGGGTCCTAATTCCTGTGAGTCCAGACACAACACCTTTGAACCCACCCAGGGTCTGACAATAAGGTGGGCGCTAGCTGCGTGAGAGTGCCAGGGCTATTCTGGACTGTCACACAATGCACCAGTGGACAATATTTCCGGCATTGGGAGTAGGCTACCTTGAATTTAGTGTGCAGGTCATCAAGGGTTTTGAGAGTGTCATTGCAGATCAGGTCATCCAGCACAAGAACACCTTCAGGGCCGGCGCTAGGTATGGGCAGCTGCCCAGGGCCCCACATTGAGTCCATCAACATGGGACCACGCACCAGTGTCCTCCCATCCCTCCCTTTACCTCATATGGCAATGCTGCAGCACTGCGAGGTCCAGGGAATGGTGCCTCTCTCCTGGTCCTCGCAGGAATATGTAGCGCTGCCAGGAGTAGGGAAAGAGTCCCCTCCCCCCTCATGCCTGGTAGCTCACACCTTAACTCTGCGGCCTGTCTGAATTTAACAGGTTTGGCATGCAACTGTGCATCCTGTCATTCAAAGGCGCTACATGACACCCATTGTCCCACATTAACCCCTGGAAGAACATGCACCTCTCACTCTTTCAGCCCTTAATGAGCCATGAAAGAGATGCTTTTAGTGCCTGGCAGAGGGATGTTGCAGCACAGGAAGGGTCCTGCACAATGCAGGTTCAGGATGACCTTCAACTTTTGGGATGTAAATAGGGTTGCCAGCTTTCCAAAAAAATATATAATCAATTTTTTGCTATTTTAAGAGCCTGGAAAGGCCATCTCAACAATACTAAATAGGACTTTAAAGAAAATTGTATACATTTGTTTGTAACAACAATTTTCTACTTTTGTTTCTTCTAATTATTCATCATGGATTGTTAGATCTGCTCTAGAACACCTTTACATATGGTTTCTGTTTGAAGTATGTACAGATAAGTGCTAAAAGTACCAGTTTTAGGAGATTTTGCTTATTTTTGTACCGGCAGGGACATTAAAGCACTAGTGGTGCTGGTAGAAAACGAGCCAAGTGGCAACTTTAGATCCTCCTTGAATGAGTAAATGAAACCTATTTTGCAGTTTTATATAGTACAAACTCGTACTGAAGGTATTGGAGCACCTTATATGAGCACCAGGCACATTACACAAGGACACTTTTTTTAATAGGCACAAGGAGATATCTGATTTAGAGTTTGGCAGAGGGGTTACTCTGTCACAACAGTGACAGTTATTCTGTCCACCAAAATATAAATCCCATAGACTGGAATGGGATTTATATTTCGGCGGACAGGATATCCGTCACTGTTACAATAGAATAAACACTCCACCAAACTCTAAATCAGGCCCCAAGTTTCTTGCCCAGATTCACGGGATGTTGGGCTGACGCTAAACTTGAACTTGATTCCTCAGTTGCAAAGTCAGCAGTTATAGCAGGGACGCCTCATCCTGATTAGAGGGAGGGTGGCAGGCGGAAGTCACATGAAAGCTAGGCTCATTATGGGCTCAAGGTTACAACAGAACCTCGAGCTGAGCCAGGGGGTATACTCTTGGTGTTTACATTAAGCCTGTTTCCAAGTGCTGCCATATTGTCAGATCAGTGGTCGAGGCACATGAAGTATTATTTCCTCAAGGTTAAACAGGTTGTTAAATTAGTAGACCTAGGACTGCAGTACACTGCTACTCAGTGCAAATGCTATTTATTTACCACTGTACTGAATTTAGGTGACTATACCATGTGATTGGGCACCTCTTTCCTCCCAGGTAATATTCTGTCATGATATTAAATCAAGCTGACTAGCAGTTATTTGCATCGAAATAAAGTACTCCGAATCTTGCCAAAAAGGGAGGTGCAGAGCAATAAGCAAGGCCACTTTAAATGTGCAGCAGGAAAAGGCCACGTTATGCCTGGTTGAGTTGGTTTTGTTTACTGGGCGTATGCTCTGAAAACCTCATGTTACTAAAGCTGCTTCTAAATTCAAACAACTATTGGGATGTTGTACAAAGAATATTGTGCCACATACACTAAACGTATTACACATGAGCTTCACATATATGAGGCCAAGGTTGTGGGGTTCATATTGTATGGGACTGAGTTATGTTTTTTCCAGTATTGAGTTACTTATTAATGTTGAGAATGCATTTTTACACAACTTAGCCTCGCTCCCCCCAGCACCCATTGTACCCACTTCGTCTGGACATGGGTTTGAGCAGTCTAACTGACAAAGCCAGGTTACATCCCCTTTTATATTGGCGCAGGGTATGGACTATTCCAGAACTGGTGCACTATGAGAAAGCTCTCCAGGATGTTATGGCCAACGATCGCTCTCATAAAGTCTCCTGGCTTGTGAATATTAGCACACATTGGTACATCCTGCAACTACTATACTCCCATCTGTACGTTCCCTGCGGTCGGCATAATGGGCACCTGTCCAGCTAGCAATTTTACAAAGGTTGAGTCCTCCAAACTGGTTAGGCGCTTCCTAGATTTCAAATCTTTGATGAAGTGCAAGCTTTATTGGGATCAGGTGACTGTTGGAAATTATACTTCCAGTTTAGAATGGGCACTCTCCCATTGACATTGCTTTCAACTAAGTGAAATGGTGAGGCCATTGATGGGTGCTCCAACTGTTTCTCTACAACGGAGAATGTCGTTCACTTATTCTTTGTTTGCTAAGCTGAGGCTCGCCCTCGCAAAATTTTGCTAGCTCCTACTTGTAGACGCTTGGGTAGCCACAGTTATTTTATTGCTCTTCACATCTTAAGATCTGATTGCAGTTTAACATTTGATACTCTAGTAGCCAAGTTTTTGGCCGCAATGTGGTTACTTTAGAGAAAGGCATTAACTCCTTTAGCCACACAAAACTGATGATCCTGTTTGCCCTGTTTTTATGTAAATATGTAATGGTTACCCTCTTATTGGCATACTGTGAACACAACCCTTTCTTTTTTCTCTTTCAGTGCAGAATTGTGATGTTTTATGCTTTTGTACTGTAAATTTTAGTAATATACATGAAATGTTAACCTGTTATGTTGCAACAGTATTGTTTAAATTATTTATTCTGTATTTCTATATATGCTTTGTACTTTTATGGCCCTGGTGGTCGTAATTAAGTATTATGATTGAGAAATTATGCAGCAACAAAAGGCAAATTATGCAGCAGATTGTGGCACATTTTATGATAGTATAACTCTTTATAGTGTCATTTTCATACTTGTTAACACTGCCTGGGGATTCGTTGCACATCAGTGCTACCAGTTTAACACCCAAATGTAACAATAAGCAACAGAAAGATAAACAGTCCAGCTTTCCAAAGAGTCTTTGCAACAGCAATGTATGTTGCTGCGTTTTGTGTTACGTTTGAACTGTTTGAGGTAGAAACTATTTTTTGTTAAAATCTGCCGATTATGCAACAGATGATGGATTATATGGCAAATGCATTAAATCTATAACTATTCAAAAACCTCTGCGGCCACACAATTGGATAATTCCAGTGAACTTGACAATAAATTACAATAAATTCAGAAAAGTGATTTCCCAAGGACACACAACTTGGGCAAATGTGACGCCAGGATTAAAAACTTTAACCTCTGGTTCCATGTTTCCATCTAGTCGACTAGATCACAATTGGGGTGTCAAGGATTCTGATGGCAAGGCAAAGGGTCTGCCCCTGCCAGGTAATTGTCACCCTGATATGGTTCCTGCCCAGTTTTAAAACATGGTGTTTATTTCCATCATAAAACTTAGATTAGATGTCAAATATTCTAGTTCTGTGATTAAAACGTACCAGTTGGACTAGGTTCTGTGACAGTGGGTATGTACTGGATAGTATGTGTGGTAGATACTGATATTTACATCTGGTGCTTCAAAGTTTAAGACAATTTTATTCTGTATCAATACTAGAGTACATTTTCTCAACTTGTTGCTCAAAATTCGTTATAGTGAGCAGTCAGTGATTACTGTAGGAGGTGGTAAGGGATTAGAATTCAAATATACTATGAAGAGTAAACACACTTGTAAACTCACTCTCCAGCTCAGTTTTCTTTTAACAGGCCTTTTTGGGGGAAAAGGCGGATTTCCAATGAAACCCCCAAAAATCTTCTATGTGACTCATAACTACCCCACTCCCCTAAAAAGGAGTTTCTGATGTCTCTGCACACCCGATGTGCCTCCATATGCACAGTTTCTCTAAGGGCAATATTGTTCTGTGAAGTGGTAATGGATAACTGGCAAACGTATTTGACCCTTGCAATGATGACTGGGGACCCTGGCTGCAAAGGCCCTTGGAAGGGGACTCTCCTCCCCTGTGCCTTGCAGCACCCGACCTTAGCTATGAAGCCCCGGGGAGGCTCAAGGGATAGGACAACACTTTGAATGGCCTCACAGCTTTGCATCAAGGTAGGGTGGTCCATGAGAGGGAATACCCTTCCCCTGGGCTTTGAGTGGTACGCCATTATAGCAAGGCCCATGGTGGAGATTTCCTCAATTCTGGGTCCCTTCTCCTGGGCCTCGCAGCACTAGACCATCATTGCGAGGCCTAGGGGAGTGGAGCCCCTACCCTGCGCCTTGTAACCCTGGTGTAACATTGCAAGGCCTTGAGGAGGGCCATTCTTCCCTGGGCCTTGCAGCCATGCTTATGTGCTGTGAGGCCCGTGTGTTAGAGGCAGTGCTTAATTTGTGCTGGTTATATCCGGTGCGGACCACCAGCACTTATTTTTGAGGGCCGGCACTTATTTTTCTGCTTCAAGCATTTACTGCAAGCAAAAGACACACATGGGAAAACCGGAGAAAAAGAAAAAGCTTCACACATGGAGAAAGCAGAAAGCTGCAAGAGTCAGCTAAAGAGGCAGGGAGTGGCTTTAAATGAATTAAAGAGAGCCGAGATGGCTTCAGGATTAGGCTGCCTCTGTATTCCGTGCTCGCACATTTAATTGCAGCAGCCGCATGTTTAAGATGAGGGCTTTCGGCACCCGCACCTTTTTATTTACAAATTAAGCACAGGTTAGAGGGCTCTCTACTCTAATCCTCTCAATGCTACACCGTGTCTGGAAGAGAGGGGTGGGGGGCTGTCATGGGCCTCACCCTGGGCCCAATGGTGTAGGAAAGGACCATCATCCCTGCTAGCCAGGACCCCAATGCTCATAGTTTGTGGCCTGAATGTGTGTACCTGTGTAGTGACTAACTGTGTCACTGAGGCTCTGCTAACCAGAACGTTAGTGCTTATGCTCTCTCTGCCTTTAAAATTGTCACTATAGGCTACTGACCATTTTCACCAATTCTAATTGGCACACTGGAACACCCTTACAATTCCCTAGTATATAGTACCTGGGTACCGAGGGTATTGGGGTTCCAGGAGATCCCTATGGGCTGCAGCATTTCTTTTGCCACCTATATGGAGCTCAGACAAATCTTACAAAGGACTGCCACTGCCGCCTGAGTGAAATAACACACACGTTATTTCACAGCCATTTTACACTGCACTTGAGTAACTTATAAGTCACCTATATGTCTAACCCTCACTTAGTGAAGGTTAGGTGCAGAGTTACTATGTGTGAGGGCACCCTGGCACAACCAAGGTGCCCCCACATAGTTCAGGGCAAATTCCCCAGACTTTGTGAAGGTGGGGACACCATTACACGCGTGCACTACATATAGGTCAATACCGATATGTAGCTTCACAATGGTAATTCCGAATATGGCCATGTAACATGTCTAAGATCATGGAATTGTCCCCCCATGCCAAATATGGTATTGGGGTGCCAATCCCATGCATCCCTGGGGCTCCACTATGGATCCCGGGTACTGCCAGACCAGCTCTCTGGGGTTTTCAGTGCAGCTGCTGCTGCTGCCACCCCACAGACAGGGTTCTGCCCTCCTGGGCAGCCCAGTCCCAGGAAGGCAGAACAAAGGATTTCCTCTGAGAGAGGGCGTTAAACCCTCTCCCTTTGGAAATAGGTGTTAAGGGCTGGGGAGGAGTAGCCTCTCCCAGCCTCTGGAAATGCTTTGAAGGGCACAGATGGTGCCCTACTTGCATAAGCCAGTCTACACGGATTCAGGGAACCCTGAGTCCCTGCTCTGGCGCGAAACTGGACAAAGGAAAGGGGAATGACCACTCCCCTGTCCATCACCACCCCAGGGGTGGTGCCCAGAGCTCTTCCAGTGTGACCCAGACCTCTGCCATCTTGAATCCAGAGGTGTGAGGGCACAATGGAGGCCTCTTAGTGGCCAGTGCCAGCAGGTGACGTCAGAGACCCCTGATGATAGGTGCTTACTTCACTAGGTGGCCAATCCTCCTCTGCGGGCTATTTAGGGTCTCTCCTGTGGGCTTTTCCTCAGATAACAACTTGCAAGAATTCACCAGAGTTCCTCTGCATCTCCCTCTTCAACTTCTGCCAAGGATCAACCGCTGACTGATCCAGGACGCCTGCAAAACTGCAACAAAGTAACAAGAAGACTATTAGCGACATTGCAGCGCCTCATCCTGCCGGCTTTCTCAACTGTTTCCTGGTGGTGCATGCTCTGGGGGCTGTCTGCCTTCACCCTGCACTGGAAGCCACAAAGAAATCTCCCTTGGGTTGACGGAATCCTCCCTCTGCTCCAGCAGGCACCAAACTTCAGCATCACCGGTACTCTGAGACCCCTCTCATTCTGACGATCGTGGCCCCTGGAACACAGGTGGTGGACCCAAGTGACCCGGACTGTCCAGTGGTCCAACTGTCCAAATTTGGAGGAGGTAAGTCCTTGCCTCCCCTCTCCAGACAGTAATCTTGTTTACTGTGTTAACTGCAGCTGCTAGAGTTTCTGTGCACTTCTGCAAGGAATCCTTCGTGCACAGCCTAGCCCAGGTCCCCAGCACTCCATCCTGCATTGCTCAACTCGCTGAGTTGACCACCGGCTTTGTGGGATCCTCTTTTGTAGTGTTGAGATGACCGCCGTGCTCAGTTTTCTTGAACCCGTGCGGGTGATGCCTTCTTGTGCATGGGCTCTCTGCGTTGCCGAGGGCCCCCTCTGTCTCCTCTCCCAAGTGGCGACCTCCTGGTCCTTCCAGGGCCCGGGAAGCACCCTTTTTCTTCAACTGCAACCTTTGCAGCTAGCAAGGCTTGTTTGCGGTCCTTCTCCAAAAAACAACACTGCATCCTCCAGCTCTCCATGGGACATCTTCTGCACAAAGGAGAAGTTCCTAGCACCTTTCGCTGTTGCAGAATCTTCACCTTCTTCCATCCGGAGGCAGCCATTTTGCACCTTCATCAGGGGTTTTGTGGGCTCCTGCCCACCGGACACTTTCACGACTCTTGGACTTGGTCCCCTTCCTTTGCAGATCCTCAGGTCCAGGAATCCGTCTTCAGTACTTTGCAGTCTGTTGTGGTCTTTGCAGAATCTCCTATCACAAGTTTAGTGTGTTTCTGGGGAAGTGGTATCACTTTACTCCTACTTTTCAGGGTCTTGGGATAGGGTATCTTGGATACCCTTAGTGTTTTCGTACAATCCCAGGGACCCTATGTACACTACACTAGCCTAGGGGTCCATTCGTGGTTCACATTCCACTTTCTTAGTATATGGTTTGTGTTGCCCCTAGGCCTATTGCATCCTATTGTATTCTACAGTGTTTGCACTACTTTCTGACTGTTTTACTTACCTGATTTTGGTTTGTGTGAATATTTTGTGTATTTTACTTACCTCCTAAGGGAGTATATCCTCTGAGATATTTTTGGCACATTGTCACTAAAATAAAGTACCTTTATTTTTTAGTAACTCTGAGCATTGTGTTTCTTGTGATATAGTACCTATATGATATAAGTGGTATAGTAGGAGCTTTGCATGTCTCCTAGTTCAGCCTAAGCTGCTCTACTATAGCTACCTCTATCTGCCTAAGCTGCATGAACACTACTAGTCTACTTATAAGGGATAACTGGACCTGGCACAATGTGTAAGTACCATCAGGTAACCACTGTAAGCCAGGCCAGCCTCCTACATTGGTGGTGCAGCGGTGGGATAAGTACTTGTAACTGCTTTACCACTTTGTCGTTGGTGCTTTTCATAAGAAAAACATATTCCAAATACTTAAAAATATACACAGTTAACTTGTGGAGAAGTGTGGCTCAATGGTTAGAGCGGCAGACCCTGAAGCAGAGATCTGGCTCAAGACCAGGGTTCAAGTCCCGCTTCGGCAGGTCTTGGGCTCAGTTCCCCTTGACCAGATAATTCTCGCCTCGGTGCCTAATCTAATTCATGGGTCCCACTCTGCAACTCTGGGCAATAGCTTGCTTAATCTCCACAACGGCCCCAACAGCGCTTGGATGCCTGGCTTCACCCTGGGGGTGCTCAGGAGTGGGCGCCTCACAGGGAAAAGCCAGGAGGGGTTCCATAGCGGTATGAGTACAGCGCCTTGAGACCCTAACGGGTGAGTAGTGCGCTATACAAGTGCTAATTTACATTTTTAATTTTTAATTTACATTTAAACACTTTCTACAAAGTTTCTAAAATGTTTTGAAAAGTTTCTAAAATGTTTTGAAAAGTTTGAAAAAGTTTTTCTCTTTTCTCTTAAAGTTTACTAACTTTTTTCTCTCTATCCTAAACTCTTTCTTGCAACTACGTCTGTAGTAGAGGCCACTCCCAAGGCTGTCCAGGCAACTTATTGCAGTTTAAACTTTAAAACTTTGAGGAGTCTCTGCATAGAAAGAAGTTTAAGTATTGGTAAGAACCCTACCAAAGATCTTCTCCTAAGCCTTCTCCAAAAAAGTGAGCAGAATCAGTCTGGCCCATCCCAGGAACAGGAGGTAGAGGGGGTGGGTATCCAAGAAGAATCAGGGGAGGGCCCTGAGGACTCTGGGGAGGGTTCCTCCAAAGACCTCCCAGCTAACAGGCCACCTAATGAAACTGGTAGTGAGAGGGGGTCACATATCAGTAGGGCACCTTTCACTCCAAAAGGCCAAGTAACAAGGGTTCAGGTAGTTAGGCAAAGGTCCACTTCTGACCATTCCCACATTACCTATGTGTCTCAGAATTCTCAAGCCTCCCACTCTGAGGATAACACCCTAGACAGGGAACTCAGAAAGCTGAGGTTGGAAGAGGCCAGACTGAAACTGAGACAGCAGCAGATGGCCTCAGACAGAGAGAGTCTCTAGATGTAGAGAGGGAAAGACAGAAGTTGGGGTTAGTTCCCCATGGCAGCAGCAGCAGTATTCTTGATAGTAATCCTGTAAGTGAACAAGATTCAAGAAACCTGCACAAGATTGTCCCCCCTTACAAGGAGGGGGATGATATCAATAGGTGGTTTGCTGCACTTAAGAGGGCCTGTATGGTACAGTTGGTCTCTCAAAGGCAGTGGGCTGCTATCTTGTGCCTATCTTTCACTGGAAAGGGTAGGGATAGGCTACTTACTGTCAAGAGAAAGTGATGCCAACAAATGAACAAGTTACTTACCTTCGGTAACGCTTTTTCTGGTGGATACAATAGCTACCTGTGGATTCCTCACCTTATGAATTCGATCCTTGCGCCAGCATCTGACGGAAAGTCTTCTTCCTAGCTGTCTACGTCGAGGAGGACGTCATAATGGCACGGCTCCACGTGAGTCCGTCTGACGTCAACGTGCCAATAAGAGGTCCTCGTCGGCGCACTGACGTCAGTTTCACCTCATTTTTTTCGTGCTCTTAAGGCGAACAGGTGTAAACCGACATGAAATTTAGAATATATATAAACATATACGCACACAAAATTCTTGTCTATTGAATCCATATATTTACATCATTATTTTAAATACACAAATATACAAAAATATGCAGAGAAATATAAATATATATATCTATATATAAAAATATATGAAGAAACAAATATACAATTATAAGAAGAAATATTAAATCAAAAACTGCAAGATAACAGAGAAATCAGGGAGGCATCGGGGAGGCGGGAGGGACCGTGAGGAATCCACAGGTAGCTATTGTATCCACCAGAAAAAGCGTTACCGAAGGTAAGTAATTTGTTCTTCTGATGGATACAACTACCTGTGGATTCCTCACCTTATGAATAGAGTCCCAAGCAGTACCGCACTCGGTGGTGGGTGCCCGCCTGATTACACTAAGAAATCTTGCAATACCGAGCAAGCAAAATGACCGTCCCTCCTCATCTCAGAGTCTAAACAATAATGTTTCACGAAAGTATGGAGGGACGCCCAAGTTGCCGCTTTACATATATCTATTAATAATGGAACTCCCCTTTCTAGAGCCGAGGATGTAGATTTAGCTCTAGTAGAGTGGGCCCTGATACCTTCAGGAGGGATCTTTTTTGCCAATGAGTAACATATCTTAATACACAAGATGACCCACCTGGAGAGTGTTCTTTTCTGAACCGCTCTGCCCATTCACTGTCCAGCATACCCAACAAACAGTTGATCATCTAAGCGAAAGTCCTTAGTCCTCTCTAGGTAAAAACTCAGGGCCCTCCTAGGGTCCAACCTGTGGAGTCTCTCTTCTTCTTTAGACATGTGAGGAGGAGGGTAAAACGCAGGTAGAGTGATAGCCTGCTGTTGTGTTTTAAAATGTGCTATCGTAATTCGTTGTTGGGGGTGGGCAGTGTACCTTTATGGAATGCTGGGTGCGTGGAGTTCTTATGACTTCATCGGCTCCCGAGTCAGTTGCTGTACTTGGAGCTGTGAGGACGTTGGTGTTGATGTGGAAATAAACTTCGTGTTCAGGAATAGTCCTTCTCCGTTTTTCCCTTCTTTTGGATACAACATAAAATGGCGCCGAGCTTCTATCAACACCATCTGGACCCACGTAACTGTTATGATATTAATTTCTTGTCCTCACACTCGTTTACTTCATTGTTATATTAAGCGGAAACCTTTCAGCTGACAGAGTATGCTGGTGTTTTTAAATCTATTTTGAAGCAGATTACAATCTGTTTGTGTTCCTCATCCTTCTTCGTTCAGGTATTTTGTTAAGGGCCTTTGCCTGCTTGCGCCCGGCAAAGTCCTCTGGTTTCAGTTCCTGTTGCCTAGTTACTCCTGATCAACAAACATTCTACTCAGAGGAACCGGTTTAACTCTTCTTTGTTGCTGTAGTTAATGCGACATTGGGTTAAGACATCAAGAATATTTTCTTTACAGAGATTGAAATCTACATATTTTTAAACAACGTGGAGCAAATTCTGGTTCCTGTAGTTTATGTTCCGGGCACGTTCTAGGTTTTGGTTTACAAACAGTGATATATAAATCCGCAAATCGTCAGAGGAATTCTGTGTGCCTCTACTGTGTTTATTCACATAAACAAAGAAAACCTGTACTGGACTTTCTGCACCAGAAAATAAGAATCCACTATCATGCGGACAGGTGCACAGTAATTTGCGCACTCTTCATTTTAAGTGCACCTTGTGGATTCGTACATATTCTGGTATTTATTTCACTGTTGCTATTGAATGGAGGATATTTCTACGCAATTGCGGATCTTTTCAGTGATTCGCACACTTCTATTCTGACTGCGAGAAAATAAGAATCCACTATCACACGGACAGGTGCACAGTAATTTGCGCACTCTTAATTTTAAGTGCACCTTTCGGATTCGTACATATTCTGGTATTTATTTTACTGTTGCTATTGAATGGAAGATATTTCTACGCAATTGCGGATCTTTTCAGTGATTCGCACACTTCTATTCTGACTGCGAATTTACAGTGAAAGTACAAATTGTATGGACATGTGGACTTAAAATGTTATGCGCACAGTGATTCACACATTCATCTGCTTTTCTGGATTTGCAGACCTGTGAATCTGTTTGCAATATTTCACGCACGTATCACGACTACTCTACATTGAAGGCGGTTGCAGATTTGTACAGTGATTCGCACACTTATTCAATTTTTATCTTTAGTGGTGTCTTATTAGTCATATACACGTTCATACAGTGTCTATTCCTCGGTATGCAAACAGCAAATTTGCCACTGGCATTTTTGCCTGAACCCGGTATTCCCACGATAAAATGGCAACACTGGTTCAAGTCTTTTGAAAGTTACTTAGTGGCGATAGATGGGGTAAATTTTTCTGCGGTTAGAAAGAAGGCGATTTTGTATAATTGCCTTGGTACAGAAGGTCAGAGAATTTTTGATCATCAACCCCAAGTGCAACCTTCATCCAGTGATGGTTGGGATGTTTTTACTGAAGCTGTAAAGAGGTTAGAAAATCATTTTAAGGATGACCTTAGTATAATAGTTGAAAGACACAAATTTTTTACTCAAAAACAATTCCAACACGAATCGATTGATAATTTTGTAGCTGAGCTCAGGGTATTAGCAGCCACTTGTGAATTTTTAGGACCCCTCGATCAGTACCTAAGAGATCAGTTAGTGGTGAATTGTTATGATTCTAGAATCCAAGAAAACATTTTATGTTGTAGAAATCCATCTTTGTGTGAAACACTAGAAATTGCTAGAGGCATCGAGCGTTCAGTAACAGCTTCCAGAGAGTCAAGCAAAATGAAAGTAAGTCAGGCAGAAAATGTGAACATAGTTTTACAGAAGTCTAAGACAGTTATGTCGGGCACTCCAGATTTAAAAAAAAAATAATGCTAAAAGTTCACTGTGCTTTAGATGTGGTTCTAAGTCACATGTTGCCAATTCCTCAAATTGTCCTGCACTGGGGAAAGTGTGCATAAAATGCAGGAAGTCTGGCCATTTTGCTCGTGTATGCAAGCAATCGCAAAAAGTAATGTTAGTTGAGCATCAGCAAGCCATTGACAAGCTGACAGATGGAGGGGAGGTGGACTTTTCAAAAAGATGTGTTTTGACTGTCGATGATATTAATTCTGATTGCAAATTTTCTAAGGATCCAGTATGTGAAGTTAAAATTGGGGAAGTCAAGCTAAGTGTCACTGTGGATTCAGGCTCACCTATATCAATTGTATCTGATACAAATTATCATTCACATTGGAGTAACCGTCCCTTGTCAGCTCCTGACATAAAAACAGTAGCTTTTGATGGTCAAGAAATTGATATGATGGGGTATTTCTTAGAAAGGATTTGTTATCAGCAGAAGACTATTAGTACAAAAATATATGTAGCCAAGAGAGGGTACAATATTCTGGGGTGGAAAGATCAAGGACAATTTGGGATGGTTCTGAGACCGGGTACTGAACGACCTATCACCCTGATTGAGAAAGTGGACATAAAACTTGATACTCTTAAAGATGTCCTAGACAAGCATACTGTGATTTTCAGGGATAAGCTAGGCTCTGTAAAAGGTTATGAGCATAAAATAATTCTCAAACCTGATGCGATACCTGTGGTACACAAGGTGCGTAATGTGCCCTTGAGCATCAGAGGGAAGTTAAAGGAGCACCTACGTGAGCTATGTGCTGATGGAGTCATTGAATCGACTAATTCGTCTCAATGGGTTTCTCAGATTGTGGTTGCAGTTAAGAAAACGGGGAATTTGCGATTATGTGTGGACTTGAGGTCTTTGAACAAAAATATTCTAGTTGATTGTTTCCCGTTGCCCAAAATACAGGAGTTATTGGCACGATTGGGGGGTATGAAAGTCTTCTCCACGATTGACCTCAAGTCCGCCTATCATCAAGTTGAGTTGAGTAGGGAGTCTCGTTCTCTTACAACATTTGTCACTCCATTTGGGGCTTACAGATTTTTGCGGATGCCTTTCGGTTTAGCTTCCGCAGCATCTGTGTTTCAGAAGCAAATGTATCAACTGTTTGGGGAAGTACACGGAGTGTTGGCATATCAGGACGATATTCTGATAGGCTCAGAGTCTATTCAGGAACACATACACAAACTTGATAAAGTCCTAGAAATTCTGGAAGATCACGGGATTACGGTGAGAAAAGAGAAATGTAAATTCATGGTTGAGACGGTTGAATATTTAGGTCACACAATTTGTGCACAGGGAATCCTACCCAAGAAGGACTTATTAGGGGCTATTGGAAATGCTCCATCTCCTAATGATAAAGACCAGTTGAGATCCTTTTTGGGTCTTTGTGAGTACTACTCGCGATTTGTTCACAATTTTGCGTATCTGACAGAGCCATTAAGGAAGTTGTTGAGGAAGGGTGAGAAATTTCAGTGGCAGGATGAGCAGGCTCAAGCCTTCTTAACTTTTAAGACTCTCATAATTGAGGCTCCTGCTCTTCATCCGTTCAATGAAGACATACCTTCTGTCATTACTGTGGATGCAAGTGGGATTGGCCTAGGAGCTGTTTTAAGTCAAATGATAGGAGGCACAGAATTTACCATTGCTTTTGCGTCCAGACGACTTTCTGAGGCCGAAGTGAATTATAGCACAATCGAGAGGGAGGCACTAGCTTGTGTTTGGGGTGTCAACCATTTTTCAATGTATGTTTGGGGGAGAGAATTTACTTCGGTAACGGATCACAAGCCATTGGTTTATCTATGGAATGATAACATTTTCAATAAAACTAGTCCTAGATTGACCAGGTTGTTGGCTAAACTGTATGAGTTTAATATGAAAATGAAACATATTCTTGGGGAGAACAATGGTAGAGCAGATTTTCTTTCCAGGTGTCCGGTACACAATCCAATTGAGGGGAAGCAAATGGAGGATGAGGATGTCATGGTGGGAATGATGGACGGAGTGTTTGTTTCTGGGGAAGTCATTTCCAGGCAGGTTTGGGCGGAAGCTATGAACAAGGACAATTCTCTATTGCTTCTTAAAAAATATATTTGTGAGGGTTGGCCAGCAGGGAATGGTGTTTTAGAAGTAATAAAACCTTTTTGTAAGGTTAGAGAGGAATTGAACGTGGAGGACGACCTTGTCATGAGGGGGGAACGTTTGGTACCTCCTAATGAATTAAGGCACAAGTTGATACAGCTGGCTCATGATGGGCATGTTGGAATCACTGGCACAAGGAAGAGGTTGCGTTTATATTATTGGTTGCCGGGTATGGACACAGAGGTGGAATTTGCAGTTAAGAATTGTAGCATTTGCAAGGGGGCGGATAAAGGTTTGCATACTAGAGAAGTGCCTTTGTGTCCTGTACCGTTTCCTGATAAACCTTGGCAAAAATTGGGATTGGATTTCATTGGTCCAGTTGGGGGTTACAATGACGGAAAGAAATATGTGTTGGTTGCAGTAGATTATCATTCCAAATGGGTTTCGTACAAGTTTTTAAGAGAACCTAATACCACCAATGTGATTGGATTTTTAAAAGAGATCTTTCATTGGTAGGGTATTCCCAGGTTTTTGGTCACAGATAACGGGGTGCAATTTGTATCGCACCAGATGGTTGAATTTCTGAGAAGACTTAATATTAAGCATCTTACAACTGCATTGTATAGTCCGCAGGGTAATGGGTTTGTTGAGAGAGTAAATAGATTACTCAAGGAAACTATTCAATTGGCCATCAGGTCAGGGAAGAGTATACAGGAGATGGTGGCAGAAAGGATATGGTGTTATCACAACACACCACATTCTTCTACTGGTGTTGCTCCTTTTGTACTTTTGAAGGGTAGACATTCTTGCAATGAACTGTCTCCAGAGTGGGTTGTACAGGAAACTTTAGGGGGTGTTGTTGCTTCTGATATCAATCAGGTGAAAGACAAGGTGATTAAGCAACAGGTCAAGAGCAAATTGAGATATGACGATCTGAAAAGAGTTAAGGAGGTTCAATTTGGTATAGGTGATGTAGTTAGAGTAAAAAAAACTCAGGGGAAGGGAAAGGGATTGTCAAGTTTTTTTCCCACTGCCAAGGTGGTCAGAGTATCCAAACATTCTGTTATGGTTGAAGGTGGCAAATGGTGGAATAAGAGGAATGTGGCGAAAGTGACAGATGTAGCCCCTGGGGTAAAACATTCAGGTGTTTGGGCTGATGTTGAGTTGAAAGATAGTGGTTATGATGGCGGTGCCTTAGGTAGAGGATCAGGTGAGAATGTGGGGTGTGGTAGTTCTCCACATGAAAGAGGATGTGTGTTTTCTGGGCAATTTAGTGATCTAGGAAGAGGGTCAGGAGAAGACATACGAGAAAATAACATGCATGACGGTCGTGGAAATTTTGGCATAGGAAATACTGTGGGGGTGATGGGTGAGGGTGAAGTTGAAAGGTTGGAGGAAGGTGCTAATCTGAAGGGTGTGATGGGTAGGCCCAAAAGAAAGGCTGTTAGACCCAAATATTTAAATCAGTTTGTGACGTATTAGGTATTTAGGGAGGCAGTGGGATATTGCCTTTATTGCTTATGTACAACTTGCCGTTATTGCCTATGTATAACTTGTTTTTCATTTCTTAGTCTATGTATGGAATGTTTAGAATGTTTATTGGGATTTTTCATTTCCAATGTATCTTTTATATATTTTATTGTAGCATAGTAGGGAATGTGTAATATATGTGTTTGTATTTGTTCTGTTTGTTAAGGGGGAAGATGTGTTGTGTTTTAAAATGTGCTATTGTAATTCGTTGTTGGGGGTGGGCAGTGTACCTTTATGGAATGCTGGGTGCGTGGAGTTCTGATGACTTCATCGGCTCCCGAGTCAGTTGCTGTACTTGGAGCTGTGAGGACGTTGGTGTTGATGTGGAAATAAACTTCGTGTTCAGGAATAGTCCTTCTCCGTTTTTCCCTTCTTTTGGATACAACACCTGCCCTATATGAAAAGGGGTGACAACCTTCGGTAGAAAAGCAGCCCTGGTTTTTAGAACCAATTTATCAGGGAAGAACATGGTAAAAGGAGGCCTAACGGAAAGTGCCTGAAGCTCTCCAATCCTCCTGGCAGAAGTGATTGCGACTAAGAAAACGGTCTTCAAGACTAAATATCTCAATGGACATGAATGCATGGTCTCAAAAGGCGAACCCATCAAGAATGTCAAAACAAGATTTAAGTCCCACTGAGGCATGTGAAAGTGAGTAGGAGGAAACCTATTCACCAAACCCTTAAGGAACCTATTTACAATTGGAGACTTAAATAAAGATGGCTGGTCCGGAAGGCAAAGAAATGCCGACAGAGCTGCGAAGTAACCCTTAACTGTAGCTATCGCACAGCCTTTCTTCGCCAAACTAAGAACAAACAAAAGAACATCTGAAGGGCGGGCCTTTAAAGGATCTTTTTGGTTCTCTCCACACCACAGCACAAATTTTGCCCACCTACCGGCATAAATAGATTTAGTGGAGTGTCGCCTGGACGATAGTATAACATCCACTACATCCGGTGGGAGAGAAAACAAACTCAGGTTGCCCCGTTCAATCTCCAGGCATGAAGGTGCAGGCTCTGGAGGTGGAGGTGTAAAACCTGCCCCTGCGATTGAGAGAGGAGATCTGTCCTGAGCGGGAGACGGAGCGGAGGGCACTGAGAGAGTTGAAGCAGGTCTGTATACCATACCCTTCTCGGCCAGTCCGGAGCCACCAAGATGACTTGGGCCCAGTCCTGACGAATCTTCCTCAGGACCCGAGGAATCAAAGGTATGGGAGGAAACGCGTAAAGGAACTGGCCGCTTCAGGACATCTGAAACGCATCCCCCAACGCCCCTTGCATTGGATACTGGAGCCTGCAGAATAACGGGCAATGCGCGTTCTCCCGAGTGGCGAATAAATCCACCTGAGGTGTACCCCACATCTCGAAGATGTGGAGGACTAGATCCGGATGGAGACGCCACTCGTGATCTAATGAGAAGTGACGACAGACCGTCCGCACGTACATTCAGCACCCCTGCCAAATGATTTGCTACTAAGCAAATCTGATGGTCCTGAACCCAGGACCAGAGTCGCAGGGCTTCTCTGCAGAGAAGGTACGACCCCACTCCTCCCTGCTTGTTTATATACCACATCGCAGTAGTGTTGTCCGTCAGGATCTGAACTGACTGACCGCGAAGGGAAGGGAGGAAGGCCTTGAGCGCCAAACGTACCGCCCGCAATTCCAACAGATTGATATGCAACGTCTGTTCCGCTGGAGACCAATGACCCTTGATCTCCAGGTCCCCCAGATGAGCTCCCCACCCTAGAGTGGAAGCATCCGAAATCACTGTGGCCACTGGAGGAGGCAGTGAAAACGGTTTTCCTTGGGAAAGGTTGCCGTCTTCTGCCCACCAAAGAAGATCCGCTACAGCGTCCCTGGAGATCTTTATTGAATCCCTGAGATCCCCCTTGTGCTGGAACCACTGTCTGCGGAGGCACCACTGAAGAGCCCTCATATGCCAGCGAGCATGAGTGACCAACAGAATGGAAGAAGCAAACAGACCTAGCAGGCGTAAGACCTTGAGGACTGGAACTGCCGCTCCAGTTTGAAACAACAGAATCAGCGCCTGAATGTCCCGAATCCGCTGAGGCGGGGGGTAGGCCCAAACCATTGTCGTGTCCAGTACTGCCCCTATGAACAGGAGGCGTTGAGAGGGCTCCAGGTGAGATTTGGGCACATTTACAGAAAAACACAGATCGAACAACAACTGGGTTGTCATTCGCAGATGAGACAACACAAGCTCCGGAGACTTGGCTTTGATCAACCAATCGTCCAGGTAGGGAAAAACCACCACTTCACTCTTTCTGAGATGTGCTGCAACAACTGCCATCACCTTCGTGAAAACCCGAGGTGCTGAAGTAAGTCCAAACGGAAGGACCGCAAACTGGTAGTGTTGTGATCCAACCACAAAACGGAGATACTTCCTGTGCGACTTGACTATCGGAACATGAAAGTACGCGTCCTGTAAGTCGACAGACACCATCCAGTCTACTTCGTTCAACGCCAATAGCACCTGCGCTAGGGTCACCATTTTGAATTTTTCCTGCCTGAGGAACAAATTCAAAATCCTCAAGTCTAGGATCGGCCTCAACCGACCGTCCACTTTGGGAATCAGGAAATATCTTGAATAACACCCCTGACCCCTTTCCTGCAACGGCACCAACTCTATAGCGCCCTTTGCCAACATGGTGACAACCTTCTGTTGTAACAACAGAAGATGGTCTTCTGAACAAAAGGAGGGACGGGGGGAAGGGAGGAGGGAACTCCTGAAAGGGGAGAGCATAGCCCTTTTCCACAATGCCTAGCACCCACAAGTCCGTTGTTATTGACCTCTGTTTCTGTAGAAAAAGACTCAATCTTCCCCCTACAGGAGAAGTATGGCTGATAAAGTGGGGAAAACTAGGGCTGCTTCTGCTGTTGTCCACCAGAGGAGGATGAAGAAGAAGAGAGCTGCTGGGCCGGACCTCTAGCCCTACCCCTACCTCGCCCTCTAAAGGCACGATAGGGCGGATTGGCAGGTTGCTGGGCGTAAGATTGTGACCTTCGAAAGGCAGAGCCTCGAATAAATCCTCGAAACCTATGAAAAGGTCTGTAAGGTTTCGTAGATGATGCCTGTAATCCCAGGGACTTAGCTGTAGCCCGACAGTCTTTAAACCGTTCAAGGGCAGAGTCTGCCTTGTCCCCAAACAGATTTTCCCCGTCAAAAGGAAGGTCCATTAAGGTGGATTGTACATCTGACGAGAAACCAGAGGACGTCAACCAGGCATGCCTCCTTGTAGCCACCGATGTTCCCATGGCCCTGGCAATAGAATCTGAGGTATTGAGGCCAGATTGTATAATCTGCTGTGCAGCAGCTTGAGCGTCTAGGAAAAGGGACCCAAAAGATTTCTGCACGTCCTGCGGCAGATCCCCTGCCACCTCCTTTGCAGAGTCCATTAGGGCATGGATGTATCTGCCTAACACACAGGTGGAATTGGTAGCTTTAAGGGCCATGCTGCAAGATGAAAAAATCTTCTTTGAAGACTGCTCCATCCTCTTGGATTCCCTATCAGTCGGAACACCAGGGAATGTTCCAGGAGCAGTCTTTGCAGAACATGACGCCTGAACCACCAAACTCTCCGGGGTCGGGTGACAAGACAGAAAGACTGGATCCCCTGGGGCACTCCTATGCCTCCTCGCCACTGCCCTGTTCACAGCAGGAGATGTAACAGGGTTTTTCCACAATTCCAAAATGGGCTCAGTCAAAGCCTCATTGAAAGGCAGCAAAGGGTCCGCACTGGAGGAAGATGGATAAAGTACCTCTGTGAACAGGTTAGTTTTTACTTCTGCTGCGGACAAAGGCAAATCCAGATACTCAGCTGCCTTCCTCACCACTGCATGGAAGGAAGCAGCCTCCTCGGTAAACTCCCCCGGAGACGCAATGTCCCACTCCGGGGAAGTATCCAAACCACTTGCAGTGGCAAGACCCTGGAAGTCATCAGAAGGCTCGATCTCGCCTTCCTCAAGCCTTCTGTATTCCTCTTCCACCAGAAGTTTCAATGCCTTCCTTCGAGATCTGAGATGTGTCTCCAGAGCCGGCGTCGACAAAGAATCCATCGACGCCGACGACCTCAAATCCCGAACCGGGCCCGGAAGGCTCCTAGATTCCATTGGCGCCGGAGCCGGCGCCGACCCGAAGTCGGCAGATGACCTTCTCGAAGCCGAATAGCCAGACGGAGATGGAGCCGGTCTGGATGGAGACAACAATGAAGCCGGATGGCGCGGAGAAGGAGTCGGTTGACGTGCCGACGGGTCCACAGTCACAGGCGAAGGACTCCTGCCAGGGGAGACTCTCGGCGCCGGACCACCAGACTCCGTAGGACAGAAGGGCATGAATGGAGCAGCCCTGTATGACGCCGGCGAGCCCAAATTGAATGCCAATGGCCCCGTGGGACCCGCCGGTGCACCAGCAGGGGCCATGGATTGAAAAACAGCGTACATCGCATTAAAAAATGCGGTCGGATCCGTCCCTGGAGTCGGGAAAGCCGGGTACTGCTGTGCTGATGTCTGTTGAACATCAGGATCCCTCGGCGCCGGCGAAAAGTGAGGGCTACTTTGAGTGACCTCATATACTGAAGGCACCGGTGACAACCGCGGACTATCTGGCTGAGGCGTGACAGTAGGACTCATCTCCCAAGTCCTCTGGCGTCGTGATGAACAAGACTTCGACCTCGATCGACTCCTCGATCGGCTCCAGTCCGAACGGCGCCAAGAGTCACGATGACGCCGCTGCTTATGTTTTTTGGGAGAAGCATGGGAGGAATCCTTCTTGTGTTCCTTCTTCTTTGCCTTGGCTAAAAAGAGCTTCGCCTCGCGTTCCTTCAGAGCTTTTGGGTTCATGCTCTGGCACGAAGAACAACCTTCCACATCATGTTCGGAGCTTAAACACCAAATACAGTCCGAATGGGGGTCGGTCACTGACATCCGACCCCCGCATTCCCTACACGGCTTGAAACCGGACTTCTTCGGAGGCGACATTGTAACCTCCCAAAAATCGTTACAGTTACCAATGGGCCAGGAAGAAAAACCATTGGCGTCGAAGCACGGAAAAAAGGAAAAACTGACGTCAGTGCGCCGACGAGGACCTCTTATTGGCACGTTGACGTCAGACGGAGTCACGTGGAGCCGTGCCATTATGACGTCCTCGTCGACGTAGACAGCTAGGAAGAAGACTTTCCGTCGGTTGCTGGCGCAAGGATCGAATTCATAAGGTGAGGAATCCACAGGTAGTTGTATCCATCAGAAACAAAGTTTTGAAAGATGCACTCTTAGATGGATTTGGCTTAACCACTGAACAATACAGGATAAAGATCAGAGATACGAGAAAAGAGTCCTCTCAAGACTGGACAGACTTTGTAGACTGTTCAGTGAAGGCCTTGGAGAGATGGTTATATGGCAGTAAGGTGAATGACTAAGAAAGCCTATATAATCTTATCCTGAGAGAGCATATTTTGAATAATTGTGTGTCTGACTTGTTACATCAGTACTTGGTAGACTCAGATCTGACCTCTCCCCAAGAATTGGGAAAGAAGGCAGACAAATAGTTCAGAACAAGAGTGAGCAGAAAAGCTCATACAGGTGGTGACAAGGATGGCAAGAAGAAGGATGGTAAGTCTTCTGACAAGAGTGGGGACAAATATAAAAAGCATTCTGAGTCTTCATCAAGCCAACAAAAATCCTCTGGAGGAGGTTGGTCCAAATCCTCTTCTCACAATCAAAAGAAGCCATGGTGTTATTTATGTAAACGTAAAGGCCATTGGGCAAGTGATTCCACTTGTCCAAAGAAAAACACCAAGGATCCCACCACCACAACCCTAACTACGTCCTCTAGTGCCCCTAGTAATAGCAGTGGTGGTGGGAAGTCTACTACAAATAGCCAATCAAAGGGTGTAGCTGGGCTCACCATTGGTAATGTAGTTGGGGATGGTCTTGTTAGGGAGACCACAGAGGCTGTTTTAGTCTCTGATGGTGGTATTGACTTTGTTACCTTGGTTGCTTGTCCCCTTAATATGAGTAAGTACAAGCAATTTCCCCTAATAAATGGTGTTGAGGTTGAGGCCTGCAGGGATACAGGAGCCAGTGTCACTATGGTGATTGAGAAACTGGTTCAACCTGAACAACACATACTTGGTCAGCAGTACCAAGTGAGTGATGCTCATAACAACACTCTTAGCCACCCCATGGCTGTTGTGAATCTCAACTGGGGGGGGGGGGGGGGTCGGGGACTGGTCCAAAGAAAATTGTGGTATCCACTGATTTACCTGTAGACCTCTTACTAGGCAATGATTTGGAGACATCAGCTTGGGCTGAAGTGGAGTTGGAGGCTCATGCAGCAATGCTGAGCATTCAAGGGCATATCTTTGCTCTCACAAGGGCTCAGGCCCAGAAGCAAAGAGGACAGGGAAGCTTGGATCCTAGAACAATGGACCAAGTTCTCTCAAAAGCTAGGGGTAGAAAGGGTAAATCTTTTCCCACTATCCCTCCCTCTCCAGAAGATTCCCCTTTTGAGGAAGAGGAATCCTCTCCCTGTACAAATCCTAAACCAGAGGAGCTGGCAGCAGACACTGCTGAGCTTTTGGGTGCAGAGGGGCCTGCTAGGGAAGAGCTGAGTGTGGCACAGCAGACCTGTCCCACACTAGAGGGTTTAAGACAGCAAGCTGTCAAACAGCAGAATGGGGATATCAATGATAGACATAAAGTCTATTGGGAAGATAACCTCCTCAACACTGAGTCAAGGGATCCTAAACCTGGAGCTACCAGGAGATTGGTCATCCCTTTGCAGTATAGGGAGTTTCTTCTGACCTTGGTACATGATATTCCTTTGGCTGGGCATTTGGGCCAGAGTAAAACTTGGGACAGACTTGTTCCATTGTGTCACTGGCCTCACATGTCAGAGGACACTAAGGAGTTTTGTCGCTCCTGTGTGACCAGCCAAGCCAGTGGCAAGACTGGTGGCACACCTAAGGCCCCCTTAATTCCACTTCCTGTGGTTGGGGTGTCCTTTGAAAGGGTAGGGGTTGACATAGTTGGCCCCCTTGACCCTCCTACTGCTTCAGGCAATAGGTTTATCCTTGTGGTAGTGGACCGTGCCACACGGCAGCATGAAGCTATCCTCTTAAGGGCCAGTACAGCTCCTGCAGTGGCAAAAGCCCTCCTGGGAATCTTTTCCAGAGTGGGTTTCCCTAAGGAAGTGGTGTCAGACAGAGGTAGTAACTTCATATCTCAAAGCAATGTGGAAACAGTGTGGTGTAACTTACAAGTTCACTACTCCTTATCATCCACAGATAAATGGCCTGGTTCAGAGGTTTAATAAAACTCTCAAAGGTATAATCATGGGACTCCCTGAAAAACTCAGGAGGAGATGGGATGTCCTGTTGCCCGCCTCCTTTTTGCTTACAGGGAGGTACCCCAAAAAGGAGTGGGCTTTAGCCCCTTTGAACTCTTCTTTGGGCACCCTGTAAGAGGTCCCCTTGGTCTTGTAAAGAAGGGTTGGGCACAACCTTTAAAACCTCCCAAGCAAGACATTGTGGACTATGTACTTGGCCTAAGATCCAGAATGGCTGAGTACATGAAAAAGGCCAGTACAAACCTTCAGGTCAGCCAAGAGCTCTAAAAGCAATGGCATGACCAAAAGGCTGTCCTGACTCAGTACCACCCAGGACAGAAGGTGTGGGTATTGGAGCCTGTGGCCCCAAGAGCGCTCCGGGACAAATGGAGTGGACCCCCATCTCATTGTTGAAAAGAAAGGTGAGGTCACCTATTTGGTAGACCTGGCCACAGCCAGGAGTCCCCTTAGGGTGCTCCATGTCAATCGCCTGAAACCTTACTATGACAGGGCTGACTTAACCCTGCTCATGGTAACTGATGAGGGGGCAAGAAGAATAGAGTGACCCTCTCCCTGACCTCTTCTCCACCACTGAAGCTGATGGCTTAGTGGAGGGAGTGGTGCTTGCAGATTGCCTTACTGCTGAGCAGAAGGACAACTGCATAAATCTCTTAGATCAGTTTTCTGACCACTTCTCATTGATCCCAGGTACAACTACCTGGTGTGAGCACACAATCGACACTGGAGACAGTTTGCCTGTCAAAAGTAAGATTTATAGGCAGCCTGACCATGTCAGAGATTGCATAAAACAAGAGGTACAGAAAATGTTAGATCGGGGAGTGATTGAGCCTTCTGAAAGCCCATGGGCTTGTCACGACCTACTCGTAGTCTGCGTCTGTGGCCCATGGGAAGTGTGGCAAGGTTCTTGTAGGTTCTGCCTCGGCCCACATAGGGGCAACCCTTTTTTTAGTAGCCATGGTGCTGCTGACGGAGGGATCGCCAAAGGCAGTCCTTGCCCCCCAGAAGGAGTCCCCGAGGGGAAAAAAACTCAAAAAAGGAACTCCTGAAACAAAAACAAAGGTAAAAGAAAATCAGAACAAAAAGGAAAAATGACCAGGAAAAAGCTGGAACAAGATCAGAAAATCAATATCTGACGCAGAAGAACAGGAGCGAGGATCACCACCCAAAGGAAGTGTTGCAGTGCAAAGGGAAAAGGAAGCACACACCTTATATACCCAAAGAACAGGAAGTGACCGAGAGTAAGTAAAAAGTCGCCATATTGAATTGGGATCAAGTCTTAGAATTCTATAGAAAAAACACCATAGTGAACAGGGACATGATGGGGAAAAAAGGAAGGCATGCTGGGAAAGAGAAAGGAAACATGGGTAGGAAAGGATAGTATAAGTTCAGAAGAAAACAAGGACGACAGAAAAGAAGGAAAAGAATATAGAAGGTGAGTGGGGGATGCAGGATCTAGCGGGGGAGCGCCGCGCCAATGTAGAAACGAGGCCCCATGCCCAATTTGGGGCCTCGATAAAGATAAGAAAGGCTTGGAGCGCAGCGCGTCCCATTGCTGTGCGCCGCGTACCGAGCCGAACATTCGTCTCGCGCAGTGGCATGCTGAGCGACAGGGCCGCCCGGTGGTGCTTGTCCCCAAACCTCATAGTAAAGATGGTAAAAAGGAAATGAGGTTTTCTGTTGACTATAGAGGTCACAATCAAGTAACCAAAACTGATGCTCACCCTATAACCAGGGCAGATGAGCTCATAGATACCCTGGCTTCTGCAAAATATCTAAGCACTTTTGACTTAACTGCAGGGTATTGGTAGATTAAGTTGTCAGAAGATGCTAAACCCAAAACTGCATTTTCAACCATTGGAAGGCACTATCAGTTCACTGTTATGCCCTTTAGTCTGAAAAATGCACCTGCCACTTTTCAGAGGTTGGTGAATACACTCCTTCAATGATTGGACGCTTTTAGTGCAGCATATCTAGATGATATAGCTGTCTTTAGCTCCACCTGGTATGATCACCTGGTCCACCTATGGAAAGTTTTGGAGGCCCTGCAAAAGACAAGCCTCACTATCAAGGCTTCAAAGTGCCAGATAGGGAAGGGTAAAGTGGTTTATCTTGGCTACCTGGTAGGTGGGGAACAGATTGCACCACTGCAGGGAAAGATCCAAACCATTATGGAATGGGCTCCCCCTACAACTCAAACCCAGGTGAGAGCCTTCCTAGGCCTCACAGGGTACTATAGGAGGTTCATTAAGAATGATGGCACCATAGCAGCCCCTCTTAATGACCTCACCAGCATGAAGATGTCTAAAAAGGTATTGTGGACAGCTAGCTGTCAAAAGGCTTTTGAAGAGCTCAAACAGGCCATGTGCTCTGCACCTGTCCTAAAAAGCCCTTATTACTCCAAGAAATTCATAGTCCAGACTGATACTTCTGAATTAGGGGTAGGGACAGTTCTATCAAAGCTTAACACTGAGGACCATGACCAACCTCTTGCTTTTATCAGCAGGAAGTTGACCCCTAGAGACAAGCGTTGGTCTGCCGTAGAGAGGGAGGCCTTTGCGGTGGTCTGGGCACTGAAAAAGTTTAGACCATACCTGTTTGGTACTCACTTTATTGTTCAGACAGACCACAAACCTCTATTATGGCTTCAACAAATGAAAATTGTTGAGGTGGTCCATCTCCCTGCAGGGAATGGACTATACGGTGGAACGTAGACCTGGGAGTACCCACTCCAATGCAGATGGACTCTCCAGATATTTCCACTTAGACAATGAAGACTCATCTGGGCAAGGTTAGCCCTATAGTCCCTCGTTTGGCGGGGGCGGGGTTGTGTAGGAAAGTGCCATCTTCCCTGGCATGTTACCCCTATTTTTACATGTATGTAAGTTTGTTTTCCCTGTCTCACTGGTATCCTGCTGGCCAGGACCCCAGTGCTCATAGTTTGTGGCCTAAATGTGTGTACCTGTGTAGTGACTAACTGTGTCACTGAGGCTCTGATAACCAGAACCTCAGCGCTTATGTTGTCTCTGCCTTTAAAATTGTCACTATAGGCTAGTCACCATTTTCACCAATTCTAATTGGCACACTGGAACACCCTTATAATTCCTTAGTATTTGGTACCTAGGTACCCAGGGTATTAGGGTTCCAGGAGATCTCTATGGGCTGCAGCATTTCTTTTGCCACCCATAGGGAGCTCAGACAAACCTTACACAGGACTGCCACTGCAGCCTGAGTGAAATAACGCACCCACACTGCACTTAAGTAACTTATAAGTCACCTATATGTCTAACCCTCAGTGAAGGTTAGATGCAAAGTTACTAAGTGTGAGGGCACCCTGGCACTAGCCAATGTGCCCCCACATAGTTCAGGGCAAATTCCCCGTACTTTGTGAGTGCGGGGACACCATTACACACGTGCACTGCATATAGGTGAATACCTATATGTAGCTTCACAATGGCAACTCCGAATATGGCCATGTAACATGTCTAGGATCATGGAATTGTCTCCCCATGACAAATCTGGTATTGGGGTGCCAATCCTATGCATCCCCGGTGCTCCACTATGGACCACAGGTATTGTCAAACCAGCTCTCTGGAGTATTCACTGCAGCTACTGCTGCTGCCAACCCAGACAGGGTTCTGCCCTCCTGGTGTCTGGGAAGCCCAGTCCCAGGAAGGCAGAACAAAGGATTTCCTCTGAGAGAGGGTGTTTATCCCTCTCCCTTTGGAAATAGGTGTTAAGGGCTGGAGAGGAGCAGCCTCTGGAAATGCTTAGAAGGGCACAGATGGTGACCTCCTTCCATAAGCCAGTCTACACTGGTTCAGGGAACCCCCAGTCCCTGCTCTGGCACAAAACTGGACAAAGTAAAGTGCCCAGGGGTGGTGTCCAGATCTCCTCCAGTGTGTCCCAGACCTCTGCCATCTTGAATCCAGAGTTGTGAGGGCACAATGGAGGCCTCTGAATGGCCAGTACCACCAGGTGATGTCAGAGACCCCTCCTGATAGGTGCTTACCTCACTAAGTGGCCAATCCTCCTCTGAGGGCTATTTACGGTCTCTCCTGTGGGCTTTTCCTCAGATAACAACTTGCAAGAGTTCCTCTGCATCTCCCTCTTCGACTTCTGCCAGGGATCAACCGCTGACTGACTACAACAAAGTAACAAGAAGACTACTAGCGACATTGCAGCGCGTCATCCTGCCGCCTTTCTCGACTGTTTCCTGGTGGTGCATGCTCTGGGGCTGTCTACCTTCACCATGCACTGGAAGCCACGAAGAAATCTCACGTGGGTTGACAGAATCTTCCCCCTGCTCCAGCAGGCACCAAACTTCAGTGTCACCAGTACTCTGGGACCCCTCTCATCCTGACGAGCTTGGCCTCTGGAACACAGGTGGTGGACCCAAGTGACCCGGACTGTCCAGTGGTCCAACTGTCCAAATTTGAAGGAGATAAGTCCTTGCTTCCCCTCTCCAGACAGTAAACCTGTGTACTGCGTGAACTGGAACTGCTAGGGCTTCTGTGCACTTCTGCAAGGAATCCTTCGTGCACAGCCTAGCCAAGTCCCTAGCACTCCGTCCTGCAATGCTCTACTCGCTGAGTTGACCACCGGCTTCATGGAATCCTCTTTTGTAGTGTTGAGACGACCGCTGTGCTCAGTTTTCTTGAACCCGTGTTCAAGTACTTCTGCGGGTGCTGCCTTCTTGTGCGTGGGCTCTGTGTGTTGCTGAGGGCCCCCTCTGTCTCCTCTCCCAAGTGGTCCTTCCTGGGTCCGGGCAGCACCCTTTTTCTTCAACCGCGACCTTTTCAGCTAGCAAGGCTTGTTTGCAGCCTTTCTCCAAAGAAACAATGCTGCATCCTCCAGCACTCCGTAGGACATCTTCTGCACAAAGGAGGAGTTCCTAGCTCCTTTTGTTGTTGCAGAATCTCCAGCTTCTTCCATCCGGAGGCAGCCATTTTGCACCTTCATCCGGGGTTTAGTGGGCTCCTGCCCCCCCTGGACACTTTTGTGACTCTTGTACTTGGTCCCCTTCCTTTGCAGGTCCTCAGGTCCAGGAATCCATCTTCAGTGCTTTGCAGTCTGTTGTGGTTGTTGCAGAATCTCCTATCACAGGTTTAGTGTGTTTCTGGGGAAGTAGTATCATTTTAATCTTAATTTTCAGGGTCTTGGGGTGGGGTATCTTGGACACCCTTAGTGTTTTCTTACACTCCCAGTGACCCTTTACACACTACACTAGCCATTCGTGGTTTGCATTCCACTTTCTTAGTATATGGTTTGTGTTGCCCCTAGGCCTACTGCATCCTATTGTGTTCTACAGTGTTTGCACTACTTTCTGACTGTTTTACGTACCTGATTTTGGTTTGTGTGTATATTTTGTGTATTTTAATTACTTCCTAAGGGAGTATATCCTCTGAGATATGTTCGGCACATTGTCACTAAAATAAAGTACCTTTATTCTTAGTAACTCTGAGTATTATCTTTCTTGTGATATAGTACCTATATGATATAAGTGGTATAGTAGGAGCTTTGCATGCCTCCTAGTTCAGCCTAAGCTACTCTGTTATAGCTACCTCTATCAGCCTAAGCTGCTAGAACACTACTAATCTACTAATAAGGGATACCTGGACCTGGCACAAGGAGTAAGTACCATCAGGTACCCACTATAAGCCCAGCCAGACTCCTACAAATGGAAACTGTGTCACAGCTCTGTACCATGGCTCTGTGCATGCATCCATGTCAGGAGTCAAAGTCATCAGCAGTGCAGTTGCTAAGGGGTGTTAAATGCTCAATGTTCCCAAATTATGGCTTTGTTTTACTGTGCAGCCAGTGAATAAAGGTGAGGGGGCACTTTTACTTTGCACCAGGGCTCATGGCACCATTGCTGTGCTACATGCTTCTCTTCAATGGGCCTTGCAGCATTGTTCCGGAGTTATGAGCCTTGGGAGAGGCCCACTCTCCCCTGGGCTCACAGCCGGCTGTGGTCAGACACTAAGGGGAGAACGCACCAGCCCATGAGCTTAGCAGTGTTGGAATATGGATGTAAGGCTCATTGGGAGGGGCTCTCTTAGGGATGTAGCCAACAGTAGAACAGAAGCTGCAGTGACACCAAGGCTCATGGATGTTAGAGAACCAATGCACCCAGATGACCACTGTGTTTTATTGTCCAGCATAATTTTCTTACATCCGGGCCCATGACTACATTACTGTGCCACTGGTCCCTTCTCCCATGCACTGCACCGCCCTGATCCAGAGCTGTGAAACCCAGGAAAGGGCCATCCTACCTTAGGCACACCAGCCATGGTACAATGCTGAGAGGCCCAAAGGAGGGAACTTGCTGTTCCTGACCTTGTAGCAGTGGTCCATAGCTCCACCCATGACTACATTACTGTGCCACTGGTCCCTTCTCCCATGCCCTGCACAGCCCTGATCCAGAGCTGTGAAACCCAGGAATGGGCCATCCTACCTTAGGCACACCAGCCATGGTACAATGCTGAGAGGCCCAAAGGAGGGAACTTGCTGTTCCTGGCCTTGTAGCATTGGTCCATAGCTCCAATGTTCAAGGCAAGTGGCCATTGAAGGGTATAGCTATCAATAGTGCAGAAAGTGCCAAGTGGCCATGGCCTAACAGGGTTATGGGTTCAATGTGCCCAAAATATTACTGTCCACAAAAACGTATACAAAAAGTGATGGATGGAATGCTTGAACTAATCTCAGCCACTAATCATTCAGGCCGCAACCCAGTCCATTGTTATTTTGCACATTATGCCACCCCAGTTTGTACCCAAGAATATGATAAACAGTCTTGACCCTGCACAAAATGGCAGCAGTCCAGACTGAACTGCCAAGCTAGGTCCGACCTGAACTGGATCCCAAGCAACTGGAAAGCAAGCTCTAGTCAGGGCTCATCAATCAGGTATGGCTTGGTTCGATTGACAGGGTGGACAAGACTCAAGTCTGGGCATCCGTGTTCCACTTAGGGCGACGCACTAAAGTATACAAAATAGTGATGGATGGAATGCTTGAATTAATCTCAGCAAATGCTGAAGCTGGTTCACACCTGAGATCAATTGAGGCCCACCATGGGTGCCTCTCCCCCCGCCCCCAGTTTGAAGAACTCTTCTTATACCATTTGTCTTTATATGTTGGCCACTTTTAATTTCAGAGATTTTACTTAGTTGATGAGATATCGATGTGTTGTTCTATATTATTTTATCTCAATAAGTTCTGTTGACATTTTTGTGCTTGTTTGCTCTGGTTTAGACATGAAAATACTGTCCGTAATTATAGAATACTGACCAGACACAACCCTAGAGGCCTGGCCTCTGTCCCCTGGGTCTTTGCAGCAGTAATCCAGGACTCTGAGGCTCAAGAAAATGGGCTAATTAGTGGATTGGGCTCTCAGCATTATTTCATTGCATTTGAACGTGTGTTTTCCAGGTGTTGTTCAAAATATAGAGAAATTAAATTAAAGGAGATGTATCTCAATTCTGTTAACTAAATTTGCATAATGCTAATTTACAAAATAAATTGCATTCGCAAGCCATGAAAATGTATAGTAATTATTAGTATCAGAACATTTAAAGGATTCAAAGGACTTTGCCGTGAGCCATGGCCAATTTTTTTTCAAATATATTAAACCCTTTTACCCAACCTATGATTGTGTTTTGGCAGTTTCTAGTATTTTACAGTGACTTGGGCTATGCTTTAAATAGAAGTCAGGCTGTTTTCAAATTTTGTGTTTGCTTTCATATCTTTTTTGCACATACGTTATTATGCAGTAGGTATTTGGGAAATTACCCTGGAATTTTAATCCACACTGACTCACGTAAGGGAATTCTGCATGCTGCAGCACACCTCATCATTAGAGCTATAAGAAATATGACCACATTATTCTGCAATGATGAAACTCCACAGTTTCCCCTTGCAAGACCCCACCATCTTCAAACCCAGCTGCATCATCTTCAAAAAGCCATCACAATGTATTAAAAGTCAATAATCCTGCTACTTTCCCCATCACTCCTTGACTTTATGCTTGTCCTTGACCTGTGCAGTGCTCTGCTGCCATTTGGCTATGCGTGCACCATACAAATGACACCCCTGCCGTCTCGGATGACAAGGTCACCAAGTACAGGGGCTCTCTACACACCTACAGCAAGGACACCTTCAGATGGAAGATGTGCTAACGAGAAAAAAAATACAAGAAAAAGGCCTTTCCAATCTATGCATCAAGGATCTGGAATGATACCCCCTTATCAATGCGAACAGCCGGAACTCAGCTTCAAATTAGAAAACTGCTGAATACTGAGTCTTTTTTTTTTTAAACTACATCAAGATGCAGTCAAAGGCTACAAACCATCTCTTCATCTTCTCACATGTTGACTGTGTATTTGGCTTTGACCCTGTACATCGTTTTGCAGCCTTTCTGGTAGGTTTGTGCCCCAAAAAATACTACATATGTTTCAAATGCACTGATCTGGAAACAAATGGTTAGCATTTGATTTAACATACGTTTTAAAGAGAAAAAATGTATTTCCAGTTAATCACAATTTTAAATATATTCACGTATTTTATTAGTGTTAATATTTATGATTTTATTGTTTTACTGATTTCCACACTCAAGAAACTTGCTGCTTACAGTAGTCAATTGATGGCACTTGCTGTGATCTCACTTCCTGTGATTGTACGCTGTATGCAAATAATTGAGGCCTCACACTTTCCTTTGCTGCCCAGGTACCCAAAGGTCCTAAAACCGGCACTGACAAAAGAGACCAACCTCTACAGATTGAACTTACGACCCACGATCAACAGACGTGCACTGTTCCAAATTAGAGCCCCTTTGTTTATACAACCATAAATGCTAAGTCGCTTATGTGCTTGCATCCATGCAGACAACAGTGACTAAACCAATGGAGGTTTAACCTTGTCACATGTATGTCGCCCACAATAAACACAAGTGAACCTTGGTAAGCTGCTTAGGTGCTGCCTTTCTGTACAAATCGATAACAGGGGTAAATTTAGTAATTACGAGTACGATTCTGGAGCAGCAGCTGTAAACAGTGAGAGGCTATGTGGTATTGGTGCTTTAAGGTTACCCTAATGCACCCCCCCAAGGTAGTGGTTCCATGCAGTATCGGTCGTTTGAGGCAGAGTTTCTTGCTGGCCCATATGAAATCCTTTTCCCGATTAATGATCATCTTTAATGTCGAGATGAGGACTAGCAACTTTAGCATTCCTGGCATGTAACTTAATCTGGGGCTATCACCACCTTTATGATCTACACACTACCCAGGAGAGATGGCAGACTAGCAGGTAAAATCACTCTCAGTCTAACCTGAGAAGGCAGAAAAGGATTTCATTAGAGAGATAAGAGTAAAATTCAACACGTTTGGTAGATTTAGTCTAAAGAGAATGCTGTCCATATAAGAGCATAGCGTTATGATGACCAGTAACTGTGTCTGCATCCACAACAGAGTTTGATTGCCTGATTACATCTGCTAAGGATTCTAGTGCAAGCAGAAAAATAGATGGGAGAGTGTGCTGCCCTGCTTTGTACTGCTGAGGCGTTGTGTGGGCCCCCAGAAAGGTTTTTTTCTCCCCAGTTCCGGGTACAACAACCACCAGCGTGTGGGTGAGAAACATACCATCACTATTCTCACCTCTGAAGGTCGACTGACTCTTTGGACTTGGCGAAGTGTAGTAGTCAGAATCATTCAATCACCAATCAATGAGATTATAACATAAACAATTCAAAACACCATGAACAATTTAACACTACATCAAACTCCAAACCGGATAATGTTTCAAAGCTTTATTACAATCTGAAAATCAATGTCACATAAATGATGCAAAAAACTATGTTATAAACATACATGAAAACGTTAGGCTGACCAAATCATCTGAAAACATTTAGCTTAGTAAACAGCAACACTGTTAACCACTCCAAAAGAATAATGTAAATTAGCAACAACACAACATTAACATTATTGTTAGAATAAAGCAGATGATGGTGACCTCAGTAAATCATCAAAATACAGTTTAACATTCAATTTCAGATTTTAGGTTTCAGAGCTGTATCATTTCTAACATGAATTTGAACTTGCATGTGTGGGAGCGGGCTAATACATACAGCAAAACCAAAAGATAAAAGAAAGACAAAATTAATTTGGAAAAACATCTTACATTATAACTCACTATAAAAATATGGTGATGTAAGTAACTGAAAGGGAAACAGCAAACCACCTGTAATTATACCTCTCCTCATGGTTCAGCAGACAGCAACAGTTTGTCAGGCAGGACAGGCACCTTCTTCGGTCGTCAGTTGACAGCAGCATCAAGACAGTGCAGAACACAGGCTGCACATAGGACAGATCAGCCTTTCAGAATTAGTTGGCCCTATTAGTACTGAACCACATAACAGAATAGGGCAGCTAAGACTATGATGAGGTTAATTCATCACCACGTGCTAACTTCTATGCCACAAAAATATTAATTAAATTAGATCTCTCACAGTATATCTATAGATTTAACAAGTGCTGGAGATAAAGCTCCAATCCAAGCTGGGAAAGGGTCCTTCTTAAAGGTATTTGACCTTGGCCAGGAAGTCATGACCAATACCACCTCTCTTTATTATTCGGAAAACAAATCCTCATTCTACCAAGTGGAATGCCTTTTTGACATTTAAAACAATGGTGATTACATCCTCTAGCTCATCACTCAATTGCTCTCTTAAATTCAACAGTCTGGATGACCTGCTGAGCATGAATCGAACATGGAGGCCATAGGCAAAGCTAATGATGACCTTCAGAAGGCAATTTGTCAGAATGTTTGATAAGATGTTTATGTCTTTGTTGATTAAAGATACTGGCCTGAAATCTCAACACTCAAACAGGTTTCTACCTGGTTTAGGCAACAGAATGATTAGAGTTCTGTACAACTCTGATCAGAGCAAACCTGTTTCCTCTGTCTTTTTGAAGATATCATATAAGAAGGGACAATCACAGACTGCTGATCTCATAAAATTCACAAGGGAAACCATTGTCCCCCCATGTTTTGCCTTACAGTGCCTCTGATTGCAGATTTGATTTCCTCTAATACTAAGATCTTAAAATGTCAGTCGTGTGTCAGTATGGCCCAGTGGTGTAATAAGTTGCAGTTATGGCAACCTGAAAATCTTGTTGCATAAGTTAGGCAGATAATAGTCTGCCCACATTATTTCCCTGTTTGTAATTTCTCCATTATTGCAAAGTTATGGAGTTTTCTGCATTTCTCCTGAATAGGGCTTTGAGATCTGATTTTTCACATTGGAAGGGAAGGATGATCATTATAAGAGGTCAAGCAGATCATTTTCAAGAGCTGCCAGTTCATGTTTAAGTGTAGTTTTATATGAGGCTGAGTCTCTCATCATATGCCCATGTAATGTCAGCTTACCCACTGCCCTAACAGTTAGCGATGAGGATGCAGAGCTCCTATTGGTATTCAGATATTCACTTGTGAGATCATAGAAAGGTTTCTATACCTTCAAATGGTAATCCTCCATCACTTGGATGCCAGACAAGCATGCCCTAGGGATAAAGAATTGTGAATGAATGAGTGGCCTTACAGCCATCCAGTCAATAGTGAAAAATCTAACAAGCACTGCAGGACTGAGAGAGTGGCAAGGAAATAATGTATTTGGGAACATGTGTCATAAACACGATAGAAAGGTGCAGTCCTTTTCCGTCAGATGAAATATTACCAGGGGTCAATTAGACCCTAGTCAGTCATGATGTCACAAAGAACTGTCCTATCCCTAACAATGTGCCTATCAAGGGGCCTGTTCCTGTCCAAAACCGGGTCAAATGATATGTTCCAGTCGCTCCAATGACGGTCATTGTGGACTTAAGTTTCTGATATCTATCATGAGCAAGACTTTCATGGAGTGTATCTTAGCAAAAGCAGTAGCTCCCTAGGTACAGGTCTTTTGGACCATATTTGATAATGATTTATTGAGCAGGATAGCATCCCGCACTTTTTTGAGGATGACCATAAACCTTAGTCTAGGCTTACCTTTTGCTGTTATTTGCTGCTTCTCACCATTTTCCCCACCTAGTCACCATTTAGAAACTCAGACTCAGTCTGTAGTATATGGATATTTTAACTCAAGCTTATGTCGAGGGATCTGGTGTCCAAGGTCATTAATAGCTTCTTATGTTTGATATAACAGACCTGCCATTGACAGTGAGGGAAAGGAAGGTGAGTGGTTTGTTGCAGAACATTACAGCATTGTTGTGTAAAATTTGATTATTGGTTTTTTGGGGGGTGGAAACCCCACTCAGGCAATAATCACAGTGCTTGTCAGGGTGAACAACAAAAAGCCCATAAATTAAACTTGCTTACCCCTTTGGTAACTTGCCACAAAGCAGTGAGGCCTAACTTAGACACAATGTGTAAAGTATTTATGCAGCACACAAACGATAATAAAGTGAAAACTCATCACAAAACAAATCCCAAGCCAGTTTAGAAAAATTGAGTAATGAAATAATACCAGAACAACATAAATTCAATCAGTAGAATCCGAGATAAGTTAAATTGTTTTTGTGAAAACAGCACCCAAAAGCACAAAGCCCCTCATTACGAGTGTGGCGGTCTCAAGACCGCCACACTTGCGATGGCGGTCGGACTGCTGCAGACAGGGCGGTCCGACCGCCCCATTATGATCATGGCAGAGCTGCCACAGTCATACCGCCGATGCCGCCAGGCTGCAGCCAGCCTGGCGTTCCTGGCGGTTGTAATCTGCCAGGGCAGAGCTGCAGGCAGCGCTGCCCTGGGGATAACGAGTCCCCATCCGCCAGCCTTTCCATGGCGGTAAACATTGCTGCGGAAAGGCTGGCAGAATGGCGGTGTTGGGCCCCGGGGCCCCTGCACAGCCAATGCACTTGGCATGGGCAGTGCAGGAGCCCCCCTGCACTGCCCCATTGTGCATTTCACAGCCTGAATTACGGGCAGTGAAATGCATGACGGGTGCTGTAGCACCCGACACACCACAACATTGCTGCTGGCTCAATTATGAGTCGACGTCAATGTTGTGGTGAGTGTTCCGCTGGCCCAGCGGAACACTCCTAATATGGCGGGCAAAAGACATCCAGAACTGGCGGTCTTTTGGCTGCAGTGGCTTCAGCGGTCCTTCGCATTGGCAGTCGTCATTCATGACGGGCTGTTGTTGCTGTAGTATGAAGTGCCGGTCTCAAGTTGCCTGTTTTCAGCGGTGTGGTCAATGTAGACACGAAGAGGAAGATTCATATTGTCTGTCATTGTGCGAGGGAGAGTCACTCTGGTTAGCCTGAGATAAAGGCAAATAGGTCCAGTCTTACTTCTCAGAAAGCAAGGCAGTCCTTCAAGCAGCAAGGCAATCCTCTGGGAGCAGGGCAGTCCTTCTTCTGTAACTTTCACAGTTCCAGGACTGTTCTCACGAGTGGCTCTGAAAGTCCAATATTTGTCCCTGGTATCAACCTTTTGTGTGCAAGGACACCCTGCCCTACCCCCACATCTGGCCGTAGAAAGGTCTTCCACCTCCCACTAACAAGGCACCAAACAGTCTGGGGTGACAAAAGGCAGTGTAAGCCTGGTGTCAGGTTCCCTGGTGTGTGCAGGAGGCACAGTCCTTTTAAGTTTAAGTGGGACTGAGAAAAGTCCCACACCAGTCATCCTGCCAGAATGGCCCAAGCAGCCACATCTAAGCCCTTTTTGTATTATGTTCTGGAATCAACACACAAACCCTCAGTAGCAGAGCCATTCACAGTCGTGTGTCCTAGGACACTGGCAGAAGGCACAAATGATTGGGACAAAGAAATGCCAACTTTCTCCTAAAATCCAACTTCATCATTAAAGACGATGTTAAATACAATTTATTTGAGAGTAAACAGCATAACTGTATCCGCTCCGAATCCAAAGCTAGACATAAATATAATAAGGTAACCCATTGAGGATCAATAGGACAGATATGCCTTACAACAGTGACAAAAATACTTTAGGAGTTATTCCCTGTCACAGTGAAAGAAATACCTTAGGAGGTTTTCCTTGCCAGTACATGTAAAACTTAAATACGTGTCCTACATTTTAAATACATCACACCCTAACCTATCAGCATTTAGGGCCTACCTTAAAGGTGACTTATTAGTATTTAAAAGGGACATTTAAGTCTGGCAAAAAGGAGTATCTTGTATGATCGAAATGGCAGTTTAGAGCTACACTAATGGCTGCAGTGACATACCCAAGACATGCCCAAGACATGTTTTAAAAGTGCTACATTAGTGGGTGGCACAATTAGTGCTGCAGGCCCACTAGTAGCATTTAATTTAGTAGTATTTAGTTTAAAGGCCTTAGTTACATGTAGTACTATTTACCAGGGACCTATAAGTCAATTAAACAGGCCAATTAGGTGTGGGCCAATTTTACCATGTTTGAAGGAGAGAGCATCAGCACTTTGGCAGTGGTTAGCAGGAGTAAAGGGCACAGAGTTCTAAAGCCAACAAAAATGAATTCTGAAAAACAGGAGAAGTGATAACATAAAGTTTGGGAGAGTACCACACCAAGGGTGTCAGGTCTAACATCCATCATGTAACACCCCAGTACATGCTATTGATGTTTTTAATAAACAAACTGTTGGCACTCCGAAAAAAGACAGTAGCACACATATATCTGAATGGTTGTTCTGTTTATTAATTCTTTAGGTCGTCAAGATCCAGTCAGTTAACATGTGTTTTATCATGGTCTGAGAAAGTTAACTTCATTAGGGTATATATCTTGCATGTAGCTATCCGCAGTAAATATAACTGTAGTAACTCCAGTGACAACCTTGGGAATGGTATTCCACAACATGGTTTTGTTCTACTTCAACATTATGCACATAAACAACTTCAAATGTGGAATGGGTGTGATCAGTGGAAATTCTCCTAGGAATGGGCCAGGAGTTGAAACCATTTAATGGCTAATACAAATTGTAGAAATGGTAATCCACCACCAGTTTATTAGAATATGACTGGCTTGTGAGCACTTGCAAAAACATCTGTCTAGACCTACTGTCTAGACCTACCTATAAAGAGGACTGTGGGGTATCCTGCTCTCCAATTGTTTACCAGGGTCAGCTGGAATGTGTTCAGTCTTATCTCAGGATGCCATGAGGAAGAAGGGCTCCACCATGTGCGGAATCAACAGCTACCCAGGTGGGAATGGACTCCACTTGACCGTGTGGGAGCCCTAGCTGTAGAAAGACCTGAAACTAGCTACTGTTCCTAGAAACCTGAGAAATGTAGGAGAGACCAGGAGCAAATATTTCAAGCAAGTGGAATATTTTTTGGATCTCTGAAGGATCGGAGAACGTGGCAAGTTTCCTCAAGACAAGAGAAACTGGAGCTGCTGTGAACTGCCATTTTGTTTTTGTTCACAGTATCTTCATGACCACCAAAAAGAAGCATCCAACCTCATGGAATCCTCCTTGGACAGAGTATCCTGCACTGCCTGTGGTACAATTTTGAGAACCAAAAACATGACAACGTTTTTTTTTTTTTAAGAGTTTGGCAGATGTATGCTATCCACCTAAAACTGGTAGATATTCAATTTGCTGTCGTAAGAGTGTGTGTATATATCCTACATAATGTGGGTGGGACTGTAAGGCCTTGAATACAAGTGCCTTGGTAAATTTTTAACTCTGCCAACACCTGTTTACGCAAGGACTGCAATTGTAAAGGCATGATGTTATTACACAACTCAATAACTCAGTGAGATGAAGTTTGATCTCTTCATTGTAAAATTCAGTCAGTCAGATTTGCTGTAATTTAAGAGGGAAGGGGACCAATATTTTCTGAGACAAGGAGATTTTGGTGTGGTCACCACCAAAATAAACATATTATTCCCCATTAAAGGGAAGCTTCTTGTAATAGGTGTTATTTACTGCACCAGATAATTATTTTTGAGTAAGTAAATATATTTTGCGTTAAGTAGTACTCCAGTAGTACTACTTTACATAATCACAAATGCAGCTCATGAATATGTGGTTGGTAATCTCTGCCTGCATCTGTCTTATCTCCTATATGCAGAGAGCTCCACATGCAGTGGTGGGCGTTTTAAGTGATGATGTGGGAGTAGTTGGAAAGTAGGAAACTATCACAAAATGGGATGATTATAGGAAGAATTAAGAAGGGGAACTTCGGAGCATGTGCAAATACAAAAAAAACATGCCTACAGAATAGGAAGTCAGTTAGTATTCACTAAAGTTGCTCCCTAATCTACGCTAATAGGATTAGAGTCCAAACAGACTCAAATCTACGCAATTCAGGTCTTGAGGTAAATCACACACTATACATTGCTATTTACTTATACAACACAGGAATCTCATAGAAATGAACGGAGGCAGGGAATAATATTTACAAGTACTGAAAAAATAGGAAAACAAAAGGGAAAATATGTGTTTATAATAAAACATGTTTGTCTGCAGTTTTATTAAAAATTAAAACGATGTTAACACGCATGCACTTACCATGCAATACAAAACGTTGCTCTTTAAAACACAATGCATCACATCATGAGTCTTTACCGCACATTTCTGTGGCTATTAGCGATAATTTGCTTGTAAATATAAATATAGATATATAAGGATATTGATATATATAGATATATATCAATATTTTTAGATCTTACCTCCTTTCATCTCTATCTTTATCCCTGCCTGCCTCTCAACCCTATAAACCCTTTAGCTCATTTTACCCCTAACTTCTCCCCTGAATCTTAAAAAAACTCTACATTCCTTTATCTTAACTTTCTCCTAAATCCTAAAAAACCCTTATCTTCACTTACCTCAACTCTCCCCGAACCCTAAAAATCCCTACCACTCTTTACCACTACCTGCCCCTAAAAACCTCTTACCACACTTTGCCTTTGTCCTGCCACGAACCGTAAACATTTCTTCCATTTTTGGCCTGTACACCCAACCCAAAGAATCCCTTACCACCATTTATTTCTAACCTCCCCAGAACCCTTAAAACCCAGTTACCGCCCTTTCCACTACCCATAACTAAACTCTATAAACCCCTTTCCTTCTACAGGTCCCTAATCCCTATAAACCCCTTACCTTTACTTTCCACTAAACCCTAACCAACTCTTACTATTCTTTAACTTCTTACCCATCCCTTAACCCACAAAACTCTTTGTGATCCCATACTTCTACCCAACCGTTAAACATATGTTTTTTTCAAATGACATGGATGTTAAAGTACTACATGGCAAAGTGCCCAAAAAAGATGCAGGGTCCTTACCTGCATGGTACCTGTGTAGTAACGTCCTGCATGGTAAAGGCTACATTGTAAAAGCTGCATAGCTTCTATACAGCCAGCAGCAATTGTCGGTTTTGACGGCTGTTTCTCAAACTTTTTACTTTTTAAAAAACAAACTCCCAAAGTGAGACTTTGTATTTGAAAAACAAATAATGAATTCATCACTGCTAGGTTTTCCCTGAAGGTGATGGATAGAAAAAATTAACATCAGATCGTCAGCCCCAATTACCTCAGGGAGGGTGATGCCCTTAATCTGATGGCCAGCACTCCATGAGGCTGTTGAAGTACTTAATTTCTACTGAGCCAATGAGTTACTGCCTATGGAAAGGTGATGGTTCACTTGACTCTAAATAGGGCAGGTTGACCTAGGGCTTGGAGGATATGGTACTCAGTCATGTTTGTGCAGAAGAACCCTGTCTGGTAACTGCAAGTAAGGGAGCACACATAGCAACACACCTCATCCGCTTTCAACACACCTGCTAAAGAAAGTGGAGGAGGGAGTCAACACTGATGGATTCACCACACTCATCGCTAGGTGAAACTCACTGCAACAACAACCAATCACACACAACCTTTCCTCATAAGAAAGCAAGCCACAGACAAAACAAAATTTCACCAAGTAAGTCAATGTACTTGTCACCTTATTTTGAAGAACAGTTACTTGATGAGCAAAGAGAGGATATATAGACAGACATTCAACATCTCTGCTATGTAGGAAAGGAGTAGATGCTAGATAGTGCTTCTCTCCAGATGTCATAATCAACATGGAGCAGTATTCACCTATGACACTCTCCTAGGCTGTTCCTGCATGTCAAAATAAGGTCTGCACTCCAATTCCACACAAATGGATCTTTATAGAGAGTCAGTGGAGGCATTATGGAAATCTAAAACGTGGGCTAATCACTGTGCCTGTGACAGGTACTCAGATGCATTGCCAGCAAAGTGCACTAACTTATCACAATGCATCAGTCACAGGCAGAAACAAAGTATTGAGCACAGGAATTCTATTCCAATGGCTGTTTTAATCAATTATTTTCTGTCAATGATTGCGACCACCTGGCACTAAAGCTTTACAAAGATAATATCATTATGCAATAGATACTACCAGCATTTCATCAATGTGCAAGGTATCTGCAGTGCCAGGGGTGTTTCCCTGATGTCTACACTGTGTTACCTGAGTGCAAAATTGTCACATCACAATGCACAAATGTGAGTCTTAACCCCCTTAGCTGCTGGGCTGTTTCCCCCTCCAATCCTGAGCCCTTTTCTGGCTGTTCAGGGTAGTTTGCACTTAGGGCTCATAACTGTTTTCCAAATAAGGTAGTCACACCAAATCTGCATCCATTTTACACACATCCTGGGGATTCTAAAGATACCTAGGGTTTGTGGATTCCCCTGGAGGAGACAGAGAAAATAGGCAAAATATAGTAAAATGTTGAGTATTTTGAGGAAAATGGGGAAAACATTACTCCAGATGAGTGTCTGTTTTTTTTTTATTTTATTTTTTTTAAGTGCAATCCAGGAACGGTGGCTGTGATAAAGTCATCATCCTCCCAGCTTTCAGGAAAATGCAGAGCAGAATCAAAAAAACTATTTTTTAATCAAAGCTTTGGCATTTTTCACAGTAGGCCTACTACCGGTTTGTGGTGGAAGCCAGTTGTGAAAGCCATGGGTGATCCAAATGTATATTTCAGAAAAGTGGACACAATTCGGAATTCAGTAAGGGGTCATATGTGTAGATCCCTCAAGCTTTTCCCAAATAAATTAAGTGTTGAAATAAAGAAATACTAAAAATGAGTTGGAAAAAACAGCCATGTATGACAATGTTATCATCTGTAACTTTTTGTCACAGAAGCTGATTTACAAAAGCAATGTAGCATTACGTTTGCTGAACCCTTTTGGTTGTGGGGCTATATAGAGTCACATTTTTCCACTCAAAAGTGACAGTTTTTTGCAAAGTGGGTAGCTGTGGATTTTGGACCCTAGTTCAGCTGGGACCTGGAGAAACCCAGTAAACCTGTACATTTTTGAAAAATAGAAACCTAGGGGAATTGAAGACAGGGTGACCTGAGAGGTTTTCACCAGGTTGTTTTACCCAGAATCCCTTGAAAATCTGAAACTTTGATTAAAACACATTTTCCTCACATTTCTGTGATGGAAATTTCTGGAATATGCAAGGAGCCACACATTTCCTTTCACCCAGCATTCCCCCAAGTCTTCCAACAAAAATGGTGGCTCACTTGTGTGGGTAGGTCTAGTGCCTGCGACAGGAAAGGTCTAAAACACAACATTGACGCTTCACATTTTTCCACTGAAAACTGACCCTTTTTTCCATTGTGGGTAGCTGTAGATTTTTGACCCTAGCTCAGTCGGCCCCTAGACTTAGGGAAACCTAGCAAACCTGCACTTTTTTCAAAACTAGACACTTATGGGAATTTAGCATGGGGTGACTTTTATGGATCCCATGAGGTTTCTTTTACTCACAATACCGCTCAAACCTTTACCTGAAATAAAGCATTTTCCTTACATTTCTGTAATGGAAATTTCCGGAACATGCAGGAATCCACAAAATTTCTATCACCCAGCATTACCCCATGTGTGCTGATAAAAACACTGCCTCACTTTGGTGGTTGGGCCTAGTGGCTGCGAAAGGAACAGATCAAACTAAGATCAATGGGGACTTCTATTTGGTTTGATCTGTTCCTGTCGCTGGCACTAGGCCGAATCACAAAAGTGGTGCATGTAGGAAAGTACCATCTTGCCTGGCATGTTACCCCCATTTTTATTTGTGTGTATGTTTGTTTTTGCCTGTGTCACTGTGCTCATAACTTGTGCCCTGTATGTGTTCCCTGTGTGGTGCCTAACTGTATCACTGAAGCTCTGCTAACCAAAACCTCAGTGTTTATACTCTCTCTGTTTTTTAAATTTGTCACTGCATGCTAGTGCCCATTTACACCAATTCTGATTGGCACACTGGAACACCCTTATAATTCCCTAGTATATGGTACATAGGTACCCAGGGTATTGGGGTTCCAGGAGATCCCTATGGGCTGCAGCATTTCTTTATTTCACAGCCATTTTACACTGCACTTAAGTAACTTATAAGTCACCTATATGTCTAACCCTCACCTGGTGAAGGTTAGGTGCAAAGTTACTGAGTGTGAGGGCACCCTGACACTAGCCAAGGTGCCCCCACATTGTTCAGGGCAATTTCCTCGGACTTTGTGAGTGCGGGGACACCATTACACGTGTGAACTACATATAGGTTAATACTTATGTGTAGCTTCACAATGGTAACTCCGAAAATGGCCACGTAACATGTCTAAAATCATGGAATTGTCACACCAAGCCAAATATGGTAATGGGGTGGCAATCTCATGCACCCCCGGGGCTCCAGCATGGACCCTGGGTATTGCCAAACTAGCTCTCTGGGGTTTTCTCTGCAGCTACCGCTGCTGCCAACCATTAAATTGGTTTCTGCCCCCGGGGCCTGGGCAGCCCAGTCCCAGGAAGGCAGAACAAAGGATTTCCTCTAAGAGAGGGTGTTACACCCTCTCCCTTTGGAAATAGGTGTTAAGGACCTGAGCGGAGTAGCCTCTCCTGGCCTCTGGAAATGCTTTGAAGGGCACATATGGTGCCCTCCTTGCATAAACCAGTCTACACCGGTTCAGGGATCCCCCAGCCCTGCTCTGGCACAAAACTGGACAAAGGAAAGGGGAGTGACCACTCCCCTGACCAGTACCTCCCAGGGGAGGTGCCCAGAGCTCCTCCAGTGTGTCCCAGACCTCTGCCATCTTGGATTCAGAGGTGTTGGGGCACAATGGACTGCTTTGAGTGGCCAGTGCCAGCAGGTGACGTCAGAGACCCCTCCTGATAGGTGCTTACCTCTTTCAATAGCCAAGCCTCCTTTCTTAGTAGCCAAACCTCCTTTTCTGGCTATTTAGGGTCTCTCTTCTGGGCTATTCCTCAGATAACAAATGCAATAGCTCACCAGAGTTCCTCTGCACTTCCCTTTTCGACTTCTGCCAAGGATCGACCGCTGACTGCTCCAGGACGCCTACAAAACCGCAACAAAGTAGCAAGACGACTACTCAGCAACATTGTAGCGCCTCATCCTGCCGCCTTTCTCGACTGTTTCCTGGTGGTGCATGCTCTGAGGGCTGTCTGCCTTCACCCTGCACTGGAAGCCAAGAAGAAATCTCCCGTGGGTCGACGGAATCTTCCCCCTGCCAATGCAGGCACCAAACTTCTGCATCACCGGTCCTCTGGGTCCCCTCTCATCCTGACGAGCGTGGTCCCTGGAACACAGGAGCTGGGTCCAAGTGTCTCCCACAGTCCAGTGGCCCTTCTATCCAAATTTGGTGGAGGGAAGTCCTTGCCTCTCCACGCCAGACAGCAAACCTGTGTACTGTGTGATTTGCAGCTGCTCCGGCTTCTGTGCACTTCTCCAAGGATTCATTTGTGCACAGCCTAGCCTGGGTCCCTAGCACTCTGTCCTGCATTGCCCAACTCGCTAAGTTGGACTCCGACGTCATGGGACCCTCCTTTTGTGACTCTGAGTTCACAGATCTTCTAAGTGCCTGTTCCGGTACTTCTGCGGGTGCTGCCTGCTTGTGCGGGGGCTCTCTGAGTTGCTGAGTGCCCCACCTGTCTCCTCCTCCAAGGGTCGACATCCTGGTCCTTCTTGGTCCCCAGCAGTACTCAAAATCCTCATTCGCGACTCTTGCAGCTAGCAAGGCTTGTTTGTGGTATTTCTACCTGGAAACACTTCTGCAACCTCCAGCACGCCGTGGGACATCTTACATCCAAAGGAGAAGTTCCTAGCCCTTTTCGTTGTTGCAGAATCTTCGGCTTCTTCCACCCGCATGCAGCCCTTTTGCACCTTCATCCGGGGTTTAGTGGCATCTGCCCCCCCTGGATACTTTCGTGGCTCTTGGACTTGGTCCCCTTCCTTTACAGGTTCTCAGGTCCAGGAATCAGCCTTCTGTGTTTTGCTGGTGCTTGTGGTTCTTGCAGAATCCCCTTTCACGACTATTGTGTCTTTCTGTGGTAGTAGGGTAACTTTTTCCTACTTTTCAGGGTCTTGGGGTGGGGTATTTTGGACACACATACTGTTTTCTCACAGTCCCAGCGACCCTCTACAATCTCCCATAGCTCTAGGGTCCATTCGTGATTCGATTCCACTTTTGGAGTATATGGTTTGTGTTGCCCCTAGACCTATGTTTACCTATTGCATCGTATTGCGATTCTACATTGTTTGCACTACTTTTCTTATTGTTACTTACCTGTTTGGGGTTTGTGTTCATATAACTTGTGTATATTACTTACCTCCTAAGTGAGGGTATTCTCTGAGATACTTTTGGCATATTGTCACTAAAATAAAGTACCCTTATTTTTAGTAACTCTGAGTATTGTGTTTTCTTATGATATTGGGCTGTATGATATAAGTGGTATAGTAGGAGCTTTGCATGTCTCCTAGTTCAGCCTAAGCTGCTTTGCCATAGCTACCTCTAACAGCCTAAGCTGCTAGAAACACCTCTATTCTACTAATAAGGGATAACTGGACCTGGCACAAGGTGTGTGTACCATAAGGTACCCACTATAAGCCAGGCCAGCCCCCTACACAGTCCGAGGAGACAGTGCTTCCTGGTTTGCTCTTGCGAGCCTCTCGTGAGATTATACCAAAATTTAAGTTCAGCCAATAGAAAAGCACATACTGTTTATCAAGTAACTATTCACACTAAATACAGCAGTTGGTCACAACATAACTTGACTTTTGTGACTGCCCAAAATTTACCAATCACATTTATAATTTTGCCACCATCCCATTTTGTTTCTCTCCCCATATAACTCCATATAGCTCCTGAAGCTTACTCATTCTGCTGAGCACTCCTCTTGTGACTGGGATCTTCATACAACACCATGGTTCATCTCTGGATTTTGGGACACAGCTTCATCTACTGGGCTAGAGAACTTGCAAATAACTGTGGTAGTGACAAAAATCTTGGATTTCCTAACTTAGACATAACTTGGATTGGTCACAGATGTATGAAGTGAGATCAATTGGAACCAACGCGAGAAAGCATTTTGGATTGTGTGCACCCAGATATGATGGTAGTGCACTGTGGTGAAAATGACCTTGGCACAATCACAGGAGTTGCGCTTGAAATCTAAATGAAGGAGACCTTTTCACAATTGAAGTCTCTCTTTCCTCTGCCTCTGTATATTTTAAATGTATATCAAATCCTGAAATAGCAATGGTCAAAAACATTTTATCCCAAGAAATCCCGGAAGCATGTCAATTAAACAGATTCTGCACTTCTTCATGACCATGGAATAGGCTCTACATATCACAACAACATCCAGTTTGATATGCCAGGTGTTTATAGGCAAGATGGAGTGCACTTCACTGCAGAAGGGAATAGGATCTTCCTTACTAACATCAAGGAAAGCATTAAATTGTATGTGTAACTGAAAATTACACAATATGAACACAAAGGCAGTTGTCAGAGTCACCCTATTGTAACACTATGGGCCTGATTACAACTTTGGAGGAGGTGTTAATCCGTCCCAAAAGTGACAGTAAAGTGACGGATATACCACCAGCCGTATTACGAGTCCATTATATCCTATGGAACTCGTAATACGGCTGGTGGTATATCCGTCACATTTGGGACGGATTAACACCTCCTCCAAAGTTGTAATCAGGCCCTATGTGATTATTTCATGGTATAAATCCCTTTTTGGGAATACTGAGAATTGAGATATTTGTATGACATTCAAACAAGAAGCAGCATAGGCAATACACTGAAATCCAGTTAGTCCATAGATGACATTAAGAGTTGATGAAGTATGAAATGGTGGGAAAGCACCTCATTACAAAAATAAGTGGATGTGGCACAATTACTAAGAGATTTGAGAACTTTAATGCTATCAAGTTACGAGAATCACAATCTAGCTATGCTAGGCGATTGTGTTGAAAATAATGCAATCACTTTCATAAAAAGTTTGAAAGCCTAATAAAATAGGCAAACATTGACAGATGTCAATTCTTCAAAGAGATATCATTGATGAGACCAGATTTTAAAAACTACAAAGACCAAAATATTGTTGGAAGTTTTGAAAAAGAGGTGAAATTATGGCTAGCAAAGGAGGAAAATATTATTAAACTAAAGAAAGCAGTAAATTACTTAAGAGAAAAATGTGATCATGAACTCGGACAAATGTACTCTTTTGTCAGACGATTCACTCCTTTCTGAAAAGAAAAACGTTTGGAGACCAAACGGACTTCAACAAGAATAGACTGCCACTAAGATGAGCTCTGATGTAAGCTCTGGTCCGGATACTGAGCCTAAAGAAGAATGCTCACTATTGGAAGGACTGCAAAAAAACACCTATTTGGTCAGAGGAATTCAGGCAAGCCTGTCTGGGAAAGAAAATGAAATGGAAAAAGCAATGGACAAGCAGAATAAAAGAAGGAGGAAACAAGGGTGAGGTGGTCAAGGAGCATGGAGGCTAAAGACTCACCAATGCAAAATGAAAGCTAAGAAGAACTAAGAGCTACTACAGATGCTAATATGGTAATTAATTTAACTATCAGAGTAGAGTTAAATGTGGAGAAACTGCAGTTGTTTAATTGAGGTCTGCATATTGTCCAGAAAGATATTTTATGTATTGCTAGATAAGAGTTGATATTTGAAGGTTTTGAGAATACATTTTCGAAACCCAAGTTAAAGGGGAGTTATTTCTTCCTCTGAATCAGTATGCAAATTGAGTATTAAGGATAGTGATGCCCTATCTGCCTTGATTTCCTTGGAAAATGAGACAACTAGGAATGCGGATGATATGCAAAGGTTTGACTTAGATGAAGAGACACTTTTCAAGGAGTTAAGTTTATACACATCTTATAGTATGCACACCACTTTATACCTGCTTCTATACATGTACCTCGGATGCCTTTTGATTGTGTAGATGCTTTTAAAATCTTGATTCTTTATGATTTAAAAAAACTTAATACCACTACAAAATGAAACATACCTACTTATATTTAAAACACAATAGAATGGCATCTTTGCTGTGATTAAATATTTGGGTAATGATAATTCAATAAACGTGAAACCCGCTCACTAAGGGGGTAAAATAGTAATATGGGTGAAGTATATATACTTAGTGAAAGCAATGAGTCATTTAAATAATGATTGCTATGAAAAAATCATCAAAGCTGATTATTTTAAATCACAAAGGACTTCCACATTCAGTTTCAGGCTTGGGTAGGGAAATTGGACTATTGAAAAGGGAGGAATAATATTTGCCTAGGAATGATCATCCATGATTACCCACTGCACAAAATTACTATTTTCCATGATCACACCATTTTTTTTTTATGCTGCTGTTTTTTTTCTTCTATGTACTGGGACTCTGCTAGTGCATGTGTTCAGTCCTGTAAAACATGTTGAAATTGGCTTTCAGCCTTAACGGCATATTTAGCTTACCCATTAATCCCAGTTCCTAGTATATAGTACAAACTGCACCAAGGGCATGTTAGTTAACCGATTCTGTGCCCTGGCTACAGTTCCCGTGTGCCTTGGACGAGGTCACCTCGTCCAAGGCACACAGGAACTTGGGGGAGCGCTAGCGCGCCCCCCCTGTGCACCCCCCTCCCCCCCAAGGCGGGGATGGAAAGGGAAGACCTTCCCCTTCCACCCCGACCCCCCCCCCCCACCCCCTTGTGACGTGAGCACGCGAGCGTGCGATGATTAGTCACAGGGGCCTCCCCCATCGCGCTGGAAGCAGAGCTTCCAGCGCGATTGAAAGAGAAATGCTAAGCATTTCTCTTTCAATCACTGGGGGAGGCCCGGAGGGGCTTCAAAGGGAAGGAAATGCATTTCCTTCCCTTTGAAGTCTCTCCCAGGGTTTCAAAAGCCGGATTGCTTGCAATCCGGCTTTTGAAACCCCACTAGACACCAGGGATTTTTTTTTTTTGTGTGAAATTACCATAAGGGAGCGACCCCTTGGGCAATGGGCCGCTCCCAGGGGGGGCATTTTTTCAGGAAGGCCTTTTCTGCCCCCCCCTGTTTTTTTAGAGATGGGGAGCGACCCATCAGGCAAGGGTCGCTCCCCTGGGGGGCAAATTGTATTTAGACCATTTCTGCCCCCCTGGGGGCAGACTGGCCGATTTTAGGTCAATCTGCCCCCAAGGGGCAGAAACCACTAGGCACCAGGGATTTTTTTTTTACGCCAATGTCACGCAGGGGGAGCGACCCCGTAGGCAAGGGTCGCTCCCGGGGGGGCGGGTTGGGGGGCAAATTTATTTTATCCCATTTCTGCCCCCCCAGGGGGCTGATCGGCCTATTATTAGGCCGATCTGCCACCAGGGGGGGCAGAAACCTGTAGGCGCCAGGGCAATATTTTTGTTTGTGTTTTTTTTTTTTGTTTGTTTGTTTTTTTAGAGATGGGTAGCTGCCCTGGGGGGCAAATTGTATTTAGACCATTTCTGCCCCCCTTGGGGGCAGATTGGCCGATTTTAGGTCAATCTGCCCCCAAGGGAGCAGAAACCACTAGGCACCAGGGATTTGTTTTTTGGCGCCAATGTCACGCAGGGGGAGCGACCCCGTAGGCAAGGGTCGCTCCCGGGCAGGGGGGGTTTGGGGGGTTTGGGGGGTGGGGGGTCAAATTTATTTTAGGGCATTTCTGCCCCCCTCTGGGGCCGGCTGAGCTAGAGGCCAAAATCCACAGGTAGGCACTTTGCAAAAAACACCTCTGTTTTCTGTGAAAAAATATGTTGTGTCCACGTTGTGTTTTGGGCCATTTCCTTTCGTGGGCGCTAGTCCTACCCACAGAAGTGAGGTACCATTTTTATCGAGAGACTTAGGGGAACGCTGGGTGGGAGGAAATTTGTGGCTCCTCTCAGATTCCAGAACTTTCTGTCACCGAAATGAGAGGAAAAAGTGTTTTTTTGGCAAAAGTTTGATGTTTGCAAAGGATTCTGGGTAACATAACCTGGTCAGAGCCCCGCAAGTAACCCCATCTTGGATTCCCCTGGGTTTCTAGTTTTAAAAAATGAGCTGGTTTGCTAGGTTTCCCCAGGTGCAGGCTGAGCTACAGGCCAAAATCCACAGGTAGGCAATGTTTTCTATGAAAAAATGTGATGTGTCCACGTTGTGTTTTGGGCCATTTCCTTTTGTGGGCGCTAGCCCTACCCACACAAGTGAGGTATCATTTTTATCAGGAGACTTGGGGGAACGCTGGGTGGAAGGAAATTTGTGGCTCCTCTCAGATTCCAGAACTTTCTATCACAGAAATGTGAGGAACATGTGTTTTTTTTAGCCAAATTTTGAGGTTTGCAAAGGATTCTGGGTAACAGAACCTGGTCAGAGCCCCACAAGTCACCCCATCTTGGATTTCCCTAGGTCTCTAGTTTTCAGAAATGCACAGGTTTGGTAGGTTTCCCTAGGTGCCGGCTGAGCTAGAGGCCAAAATCTACAGGTAGGCACTTTGCAAAAAGTAGCTCTGTTTTCTGTCAAAAAATGGGATGTGTCCACGTTGTGCTTTGGGTCATTTCCTGTCACGGGCGCTAGGCCTACCCACACAAGTGAGGTATCATTTTTATCGGGAGACTTGGGGGAACGCTGGGTGGAAGGAAATTTGTGCCTCCTCTCAGATTCAAGAACTTTCTGCCACAGAAATGTGAGGAACGTGTGTTTTTTTAGCCAAATTTTGAGGTTTGCAAAGGATTCTGGGTAACAGAACCTGGTCAGAGCCCCACAAGTCACCCCATCTTGGATTCCCCTAGGTCTCTAGTTTTCAGAAATGCACAGGTTTGGTAGGTTTCCCTATGTGCCGGCTGAGCTAGAGGCCAAAATCTACAGGTAGGCACTTTGCCAAAAACAGCTCTGTTTTCTGTCAAAAAATGGGATGTGTCCACGTTGTGCTTTGGGGCATTTCCTGTCGCGGGCGCTAGGCCTACCCACACAAGTGAGGTATCATTTTTATCGGGAGACTTGGGGGAACGCTGGGTGGAAGGAAATTTGCGGCTCCTCTTAGATTCCAGAACTTTCTGCCACAGAAATGTGAGGAACATGTGTTTTTTTAGCCAAATGTTGAGGTTTGCAAAGGATTCTGGGTAACAGAACCTGGTCAGAGCCCCACAAGTCACCCCATCTTGGATTCCCCTAGGTCTCTAGTTTTCAAAAATGCACAGGTTTGGTAGGTTTCCCTAGGTGCCGGCTGATCTAGAGGCCAAAATCTACAGGTAGGCACTTTGCAAAAAACACCTCTGTTTTCTTTCAAAAAATGGGATGTGTCCACGTTGCGTTTTGGGGCATTTCTTGTCGCGGGCGCTAGGCCTACCCACACAAGTGAGGTATCATTTTTATCGGGAGACTTGGGGGAACACTGGGTGGAAGAAAATTTGTGCCTCCTCTCAGATTCCAGAACTTTCTGCCAAAGAAATGTGAGGAACATGTGTTTTCTTTAGCCAAATTTTGAGGTTTGCAAAGGATTCTGGGTAACAGAACCTGGTCAGAGCCCCACAAGTCACCCCATCTTGGATTCCCCTAGGTCTCTAGTTTTCAGAAATGCACAGGTCTGGTAGGTTTCCCTATGTGCCGGCTGAGCTAGAGGCCAAAATCTACAGGTAGGCACTTTGCAAAAAACACCTCTGTTTTCTTTCAAAAAATGGGATGTGTCCACGTTGCGTTTTGGGGCATTTCTTGTCGCGGGCGCTAGGCCTACCCACACAAGTGAGGTATCATTTTTATCGGGAGACTTGGGGGAACATAGATTAGCAAAACAAGTGTTATTGCCCCTTGTCTTTCTCTACATTTTTTCCTTCCAAATATAGGAGAGTGTGTAAAAAAGACATATTTTTTAGAAATGCCCTGTAATTCACATGCTAGTATGGTCACCCCGGAATTCAGAGATGTGCAAATAACCACTGCTCCCCAACACCTTATCTTGTGCCCTTTTTGGAAATACAAAGGTTTTCTTGATAGCTATTTTTTACTCTTTATATTTCAGCAAATGAATTGCTATATACCCGGTATAGAATGAAAACGCACTGCAGGGTGCAGCTCATTTATTGGCTCTGGGTACCTAGGGTTCTTGATGAACCTACAAGCCCTATATATCCCCGCAACCAGAGGAGTCCAGCAGACGTAACGGTATATTGCTTTTGATAATCTGACATTGCAGGAAAAAGTTACAGAGTAAAACGTAGAGAAAAATTGATGTTTTTTTCACCTCAATTTCAATATTTTTCTTTTTCAGTTGTTATTTTCTGTAGGAAACCCTTGTAGGATCTACACAAATGACCCCTTGCTGAATTCAGAATTTTGTCTACTTTTCAGAAATGTTTAGGTTTCTGGGATCCAGCATTGGTTTCATGCCCATTTCTGTCACTGACTGGGAGGAGGCTAAAAGCACAATTTGTTTTAAAAATGGGGTATGTCCCAGTAAAATGCCAAATTTATGTTGAAAAATTGGGTTTTCTGATTCAAGTCTGCCTGTTCCTGAAAGCTGGGAAGGTGGTGAGTTTAGCACTGCAAACCCTTTGTTGATGCCATTTTCAGGGGAAAAACCACAAGCCTTCTTCTGCAGCCACTTTTTCCCATTTTTGTTTAAAAAAAACTAAATTTTCTCTGTATTTTGGCTAATTTCTTGGCCTCTTTCAGGGGAACTCACAAAGTCTGGGTACCTCTAGAATCCCTAGGGTGTTGGAAAAAAAGGACGCAAATTTGGCTTCGTTAGCTTATGTGGACAAAAAGTTATGAGGGCCTAAGCGCGAACTGCCCCAAATAGGCAAAAAAAGGCCTGGCACAGGAGGGGGAAAAGGCCTGGCAGCGAAGGGATTAAGAAAGCTGGCTATACTGGATTCTTTAAAAGTTGAAGGGATCTTGACACCTTTCTTCATACCGTTAAAAAATAAGTAAGGAAAGGGAGCAGCTTTGTAGCAAATGTCTTGTACACCTTAATTGGAATACCGTCATTACACTTGCTTTTGCATTAGGTATCTTTAAGAGCATTTCCGTCACCTCAGAGATAGTTATTCTTGCTAGCATTACATCTTTTTGAGTGTTAGACATTCAGAGTAAAAGTGAAGAGCTAAAAATTCTTCTCAACAGAGGAATGAAAAAGAATAGGTACCCTCACCAAGATTTCAGTAGTGTTGCAAGAAACCTGAGCAATATCCTCCTTCTCAGTTACAAGCATGTAAGTGTTGGGGTTCTCAATCTGACTAACCATTTGTTTCCCCAGCTTGATCTGAGCAGACCAGGCTAGGAATTTTCCTATCTGCTGACTCTCTTCATAAATCTGTTGCTGATATGCCTTAAAGTTGCTTATTTCCTCCAATACCAAAAAGTCTCTAAGTCTCTGTTTGGCCTTTTCCAGGTGTTCTTTTAGGTCAGGTCTATTTTGTGTACCCATGTAGGCCTCTCTAGCTACATTGATTCCTGACTGTAGCTCACGTATTCCAGAGGTACGCTGCTTATTCTAGTTTGTCTTACAGGATTTGCCCTAGAAGACAAGCCTTAAAGGCCATCAAGACTACAAACACCTTAAACACTTCTTTTATGAATTGTCTCATTGCCTCCAGCCAGTTCTGAGACCTATCAAACTGCCATCTCAGTCTCTCCCTTCTAACAGTTTCCAGATCAAACTGAATAAGTATGACAGAGTGATCTGAAAATGTATGTGCCCAAATATCTGAGTTCTTCTCAATAAATGATTGGGATACCCCCAAAAAATCTATCCGTGATGTGGTGTTCAATTGGTGTGAGAAACAATTATATTGAGCAATATGTGTATGGTCTGCTTGCCAGAGGTTGTCTTCGCTAAAATCCTGCTTTATTGTATTTAGCACCTGTGCTGTTTTTTGGCTTTAACTGCTTTTGCATGATTAGAGCTGTCAAGGGACAGGTCTGGATATAATTAAAATCACCACTGAAAATTGTGGGCCCTTCTGCCACCATAGCGAGGTTGTGCAGCTGTATTAATGCATCAAAGTCATCATTCCCGGTGCCATAAAAGTTCACCAGATTCAGTGAAGAAGTCTTGTATTGCAACTTTAATCAGAGTAATCTTTCTACTGGATCCCTAATTACATCTCTCACTTGCCAATCAATGGACCTGCCCAATAGATTGCCATCCCGAGTATTGCAACTCCAGCCAAAGCATAATATGCATGAGGAAATCTCTTTGGGACATAGAGTTTTGGGTTGCTACTATGGAGATGGGTCTCTTCCAGAAAGACAACAGTTGGACCAAGTGAGGAGAAAATCTTATGAAAGCCCCATATTTACGTTTTTTTAACACACCATTCACTTTGCATGTTACAACCTTAATCTTCTTCATCATTCACACCTTACACTGGAATTATGCTGGAATTCATATATGTACTCCCCTTCCTCCACCCTCCTTAAACTGCTCCTCTGTGTAATTTCATTAACATCCATGTTGAACCTGCTAATTTTTCTCCCTGTATGGGCCACCCCACACCCAAAATCCCAGTGTCCCCACCATGCTTTGTGTGCCCCTCACTACGGCTAGGAGAATCACCCACCATACTCTCAGGCATCCCCAAACCTAGTTAGATGCCTTATTCTTGCACCAGACTGCAGTCCTAGGGAGGGAACCCCATCCCCCAACACTTGTCACCCTAAACGTGAAAAAAAATTAATTTGATAATACTGTGGCAAATAAATCTTGGAGACATGTAAAAAATACAGCACATTATGATCCTTCAGCTTAGAGCTTCTTGCAGGATGCTTTGTGCTTTTTCTTTGACCCAAAAGTCCTACAAAGTCTCTACTTTGTTGAGCTGCTGAGACATACATATTGGAAACAACTTGAAACTGTACTTTATCAGACATAGTAAATACTCTCTTTGGATGTCTGTTGAAAGTATATGCTCTTTTATGCAATAGTCTGCAAAGTTTACAAAGACAGTGCGGCAAAAGCTTGGGTTTGTGAGAAACTAAGCGGGGACCCGATGGAGCCTCATGATAGTAAGATCCAATAGAGTGTCATCCAAAATATATGCTCTACTCAGAGATTCCATAAACTGGGGTATTTTTTTAAGCCTTCCCACTTGCTCGACCCCTTCTGGTATCCCTATAAACCGTAGGTTGGGTTCTCCTGCTGTAGTTTTCCATTTTCTCCATTTTACCTTGCACCCCATGCAGTTTCCTTTGGATATTAGTCATGTCCTTATAATAGATGAGGGAACAGTCTTCCAAATTTGAGACCCATTGTTCCACCTCCTGAATCCTTGCTAGTATTTGTAACACAATCTCTTCTATCTTGTTCAGTCTTTGATGATGTAAGGCAATGTCCTAGGTGTGAACTTCATTCAAATTGCGAATTTCAGCCATTATGGTCTCCAAAAAACCTGAGGAGGGAATGAGCCACCCGTGTCTCAGGGTTTACTGCTCCTGCAGTGGGTATAACATCACCATGAAACTGTGACGACTGCAGATCTTTCACCAAGTCCTCAGAGGGTTGCTCACATATACCTCCTTGTTCATTAGCTGGCTGTAGCACAGACAGCAGATCTGACTCTGGGCTTGGGTTGTTGAATATATTTGAAGCCTTTTGAGTATTATAAGAACTGATAACTGTTGGGCAATTATAACAGTGATCACAAGTGGCCCTGCTTCCTTCCTCACTGCTCATCCTCACTGTAGATGGCAAACCTGAGGGACATCCTAGAATGTCAATTCTGATTTTCAAGTTCCTTACAAAAAGTGGGTAATCTTTGAGCCCTTTATGTACCCTTGCTGGGCTAACAGGTTTAGGCAGGGTTTGTGATGAATATGCATCTCCTTCTCCCATACTGCTGGCAGCCATCTACTCACTCTCCCCTACCAAATTGTTGCCGGATATGATGGCAGTTGAATTAATAGACTTTTGAAGCAGTGGTGCATCCCCTCCCCAACCCTGATCAATATCAAGAGAGTCATTCAGCAGGTTCTCACTTGTCGTGACTGGATGGGTTATAAGCTTAGATGGGCCCCCATGTCTTTTCTCACCACCTTAACACACAACATATTGTCTCTCCAAGACAGAGTTCTCCCTTTGCAAGATGCGGTAGCAAGCGTCTGAATGGCACACCTTTTAGCCTTCTGGGAATGAAACACCACACCCACACTTGCTAAATTTGTTTCACGGAAATTAATCTGGCACATGGTAATCCCTCCAAGCTAATGTCTCCCGATAAAGTCCTGCCAGTTCATTCAGGAATTTTATATTGTGCACCAAAGCATATACAGATCAGGGCATAGGCGGATAGGTGATGGTTTTGGCGTATAGAAGGACACACCAGAGACCCACTCTGGGTAGTTAAGGAGCACCCTGCCTGACTTCTTGTGACAGAGTCCCACACTGACTGCATTGAGAAACCTGGTGGTCCTCCCAACGCAGCCTTCATTGTCTCCATAGCCTGAAATCTTCAGGGGGTTACATCAACTTCTGCACCCCATTTCATGAGACCGTCTCAAGGCAGACATGGCAGAAGGGTTGGAGGATCATTCGAATGCAAAGACTTGCCTGTGCAGAGACCTTCATGCCCAGCAAACCAACATGCATTTCAGTGAGCAGAGTTCAGAGCACTCAGCGTCCTTGGCACAGAGTCAATGTTCTTGCTTCTGGCACATTGTCAGAAGCAGAATCAGCATGGAGAAAGGCGGATCTGTGAGTGCGCTAGCAGCCATTCATATGGGTTCTGCTCCCCGTGTCACAATACTTGAGCCACTGTACAAACGATACTGGCCACTTTCATTCCTTTTTCAGAAGGGTATGTTTCATTATACCAGATGTAGATTGTAAGCAAGCCTGAAACCTAGAAGAAGAACGGCTGAAAGCTCGAGCCCATGCAGAAGTTCTAGTGTGCAGTTTTCAACCACAAGAGATGGCAGCGCTATTGTCTTAGAGCAGACAACACCAGCAATAACAACATTGGCTACGACAACATCAGCAACAGAAGAATAGGACCCAACCTCTGCAACGGCTTGGTTTTAATTGGCAGAGCTTAAGTCAAGTGGAGTGAAGGCAACAGCGGTCGAGCAACTGGCAGCACCAATGACCATTCAGAGGATGGTCCAAGGCACTCTGAATGGCCCCAAAGAGGTCTATGTTGATCAGAATGCATTGGTCTATTGGTATGGGAGGATGCACCAATGGCCAGAGCTCAGCACGCTGGCAAAAAGTATCTGGCTTGTCCAGTAGCCAGTGTGTTTGTTGAGCGTGTGTTCAGTGCAGCTGTTGCAGTTGTTAAAGTTAGAAGGACTCAAAATCTGAAGAGATTGACCATGATTAAAATTATTAAAATTAACACTTCATACCACACAATTAAACTGTTCCTGAAATAGCACAGGAAAAAGATGAGGGCAACTGGTCACACTCAAGTGCATTAGCTGACCAACCTCTGGGAGAACCCCTGGAGCTTGAGGATGAAGTCTACTTCCCTGACAAAGTCACAATAGGAATTTCACATTATCATCAAACCGCTTTGCAAAAATAAAAAAGCATACAGCTAGAGGAATAATATATAGTTGGTGTCTGACTTATGCAGCCCCCACCATTTATTCACATGTATGGCTGGACTGAAGTTGAGCTGGCGTGCACCAAAGAAGCCTCCTCATTTGCTTAAAGGACATGAAGACAATGCCTAACTCTTTCCCATCTAGGGTGACAAAAGCAAAAAAAACAGATGATGGACAGAGATGACAGCAAAATTATGACCATGCGGTATTCCCAACAGAATACAGTGAATATACTGCCAGCACCGACAGTGCAGTCAGGACACCACGGATAACGGTAGCCACCTTCAGATCAACGGAGACCATGTTCCTGCGGGACAGATTATGAGGCTGCACACTGCCAAGGTATCTGACGCGGTCGCACCAACACGGAAACTCTGGCGGAAACCAAATCTATAAAAGGAGGCACTCACCTTCAGGAACATGTTCCCGTCTTGAGTCGCCATGGGACCCGAGGTACACATGTTCCCACTGCTCCTGTTCGCGCAGTGACTCCGGAACCAGCGACGACGACAACAAAAGCAACCGTGAGTACGCACACTTACCTGTCACCGTTGCACACTGCTAATGTTTCTATGCACACACAACATACACATTCTGAATGGTTGGTGATGGCGACACACATACACGTACCCTCACACTGACACGCACACCCACACCCACACACAGCCACATACACACACACAGATACATAGTACACACACTACGGCCAACAAACACACACTTCCAAAACACACACCAACACCCAGATACACAGCACCAGCACGTTAAACACTACAACATGCAACAAATGACACAACACTACAACTGCAAACCTAGAAAGCACAGTCATTCACCCAAAATACACAACCCCACTTGACAAATCATACACACACCACAACCTAACAACACCAGAGAACTAAAACACACAATCACACATCCATACAACAAGGCATACGTCATATCCTGTCAACACACGACAACAAATTTGACATACCAATCACCACACACACTCACACACATACTACAACCACACAAGGGCACACAACACTCAAAATAACATATCAACACATTCACTACACACAATATCAACTTAAATCCATGTTCCAAACTAATATGTGCCCACCACACCATACATAGCCATCACAGCAGGACAAAAACAATGCACACACCCACACATGCTGGCCAGACACATCTGGTAGCACAAACACCACACATAAAATGTACTCACATATAAACAAAAGCAACCAAGACCAAAACAGCCATAAGGAATGGAAGGCAGTACAAAAATGCAATCTTGGAACCAACAATTGGTTGGCTCAGATGTATGGCAATGAATTAATAAATAGATATGCATAACTATGTACACTATAAGAGGCCATAGGCCAGTCCAAACACATATGTGCTGTATGCACATAAGGCACATTCCAGTGCCCCTACTTGACTCTTTACTGCCATACAAGCTCCACAGGTAGGGGTATCAAGGGGGCAGGCAGGCACCTTAGGGAATAGTGGGGTGGGGGGGTTGGTTTCGGTTTGGGAGGTGGATCTTTGGGCTTGGGAGGGGGAGACGTAGGTCGAGGCTTAAGGGAGGGCTGGGAACTCTTGGGAGGGGTCGACCTCTTGGCGGGAAGAGGGGCATGGCTACTTGCAGGGGGGCCAGGGGAGGACTTGGAGGTGAAAGGGCTGGGCTTGGGGAGGGACAAATATCTTTGGGGGGGTCACACGGTGTGGGAGAGGAGTAGGGAAAAGAGACAACTCAGAGAGGAAATATTTCTTAAACACATGGGGATGGTCATGGCAAAAGGGTTTGGGAGTGGAGGGAGAGGGAGTAGTTTTAAGAGGTGTTTTGGTGGATGCCTTGGGTGCATGTGTGTACGAGGTATGCTTGTGTGTGCTGGGTGTCTGTTGAGAGGGTGAATGTAGGTGTTTATGTGTCTTGGGAGGAGGGGGCTGGAGGTGCTGGGAGATGCCGTGGTGGGTGGGTGGCTGTCTGTTGGGGTGGTGACTGCAGGTATGATGGATGTGCTGCATGTAGGCATGTCTGTGGTTGTGGTGCCATCAGCTGTGTTGACTGGTGTGGATGTCTGCAGGTCTGCTCTTGTGTTGACTATGGGTAGTATAGGAGTTGTGGCTATATCAGTGAATGTTGGTGTGGTGTCTGCAGGTGTGTCCGGTGTAGTGTCTATGAATGTGGAGGTGGTGGGGGAGTCAGTGCAGGTAGTAAGTGTTGGTGTGTCTGCAGGTGGGTGTTGTTTGTGTGCATGCTGGTGGTGGGTTTTGAGGTGATTCTGTCTGTGTCAGGGTACCCTTGGATGTTGAGGGGGATGCATGCTTATCTGTCTATGTGCTTTGGCTGGGACATGGAAGAGGGGTATGGGATTGGGAAGAGGAAGGTGGCAGAAGACAAAGTTCAAAGCCTGAAAGGATCTCTATAGGCTTTCCAGTGTACCTTGAATACTCTCCAGAAATGCACTGCTCTGCTGGACTTGGGTTGCCAGTCCCTGGATTGGATTGACCCACAGACATCGACCTCAGGAGGTCAATAGCTTCCACACTGAGGGCAGCAGGGCTGACAGTCGCAGGGGCAGGGGTGCCTGCAGCGAAGCAGATGCCCATCCTCTTGGGTGAGCGGATACGGACAACTGGGTGGGGAGCTACAGGGAGGGTGGTGGTAGTAAGGGTGTGGTGGAAAAAGATGGTGTTGGGGTGGTCCCGGAGTATCCACTGGAGGAGGATTCTGAAGATGAGGATGCAGAGCTCTCTCCCCCATGTCACTCCCCTCACCCTCTTGGTCACTGGGTCCCTCACTGTCAGTGGTATCAGCACTCCGGGTTCCGTGGCCAGCAGCCTCCCCACATACCTGTGTCCCATCACCTTTGCCTACTGATTCTGATGCACACAAATAGAGAGGGAGAGAGAGTCAGAGAGGGAGAGAGAGTTAGAGAGGAAGAGAGAGGGGCATCACATCCATCACATACATACATTACAACATGGACAACTGTAGGTATTCATCTCCTGGCTAGGCTAAGTCATTTAGTAATCCACATAACCTACATCATGTCACAACATGTTACTCCTATTCACCCCTTTATGTCTTCCCTCTCACTCACATCATAATCTAATTAATCTAGCACAACTGGAGCATTCCAAGAAATCACTTGTAAAGCTATGCCAGCATGCTCATCATGCCCTGGCTAAAGCAGAAAATCTGTCCTAATCTGGATCATAACTCTCCATACTCCTATCACCTTTAAGGAAAGCAGTTGACTGATCACAACATAACATGCATGTTATAATTTACGCCTGACCAGTCCATGTCCATAAGCAATGTCCCATGATAGTTAAGAAACCTCAATTCACAGACCACACAACACCTGCCATTCTAATCACATAGAAACTCTCTGTACATATATGCCATTATGGATACAATGACTGGTGTTGCCACAATGTGAGGCACTTTCATACAGGTGACATCTGATGTGTATAATACATGTCTGGAGAACAGCCATGTCACTACATGTACCAAATCCGAGAGGAACATCTGCAGACACTGAACACAGACACACCATATAACTTCATAGATGCATGTGCAGTTACAGTGGGCTACATAGCACACATGAGAAATCCACTGGCAATCACTGACTGCAGTGTAAGAACACCTAAACATTAGCCAGCCACTAAATACTTCATAGGGCACCTAACATTCCACCTGACATGCCGTTACAGTTCTACCACATGACTACATGAGTACAGCAACACCACACTCAAACCTTTCCTGACATGTGATTACCTGTACCGAAGTTCAGACAGCACACATATCCCACTGAGAAATTATGTACACATGATGTACACATGGAACTACACAACTGCGACTGCACTGACAACATATCCCACACCAACACCTGTTTTAGAAATAATAGTACAGTTAAAACATCAAATCTTGAAAATATGTCATTCAATAACAATTACTGTCCAAACTGCCCACATCAGCTAGGCTAAGGGTAGCAATGATTGACCCACTCTCTTACATGCGCCCACAAATAACCATTGAGATATGATAGAGGCAGATAATAACATATGTGGCACTGTTATTGGTAGGACATTGGCACACATAGCAGAGACATTGCATATTGTCAAAGGGCGACTCTGCCTAGCCACTCACCGCCTCGAGAACAAAGCCATTGGGATAAATTTGATTTGCCCACGTGTTAAAGCCATGGAAATGCATGAAAAAGACAAATAGACAAAATCAGACACCCACATAGCCATCCCTTACTACCTTCACATACCCCTTTGTATGTAGATGATAGGACAATGGGAATACCTCTACAGACCCATATGTACTGTCCTATACTGGCCATATCTGTTGAGTGATAGTGATGCCTGCCTCACATGGAGTCAACACCAGTACCAGGACAAATGTTACATAGCCCCTGTACAAAATATGTCAGCCACCCAGTTGCAAATACAGGTGATCAAGACAGATGGGAGTGCTCAGACACCTTAGAGCTACTAAAGCACATATGCTGAAGGATGGACCATGACATACTCTATGGGTGTGATGAAACAGCAGCTTACGTCCGTAAAAATGGATGGATGGAGTTACAAATGTGGCACTGCCATCTGAGCATCTCCACATGCAGTTACAGATATGTCTTCACACAGGTGAACTAAACGTACACATTGCAAACCATGAATGCCAGATCTACATCTAACAGTCAGGCAATGTGGGTAGTACGTATTATCACTAATCTACATACACGCAGCACCTAAAACACTGTCACAGCTGCTACAGTGTGACTGCAAACACCAGACAACCCGAGCCAAGAACAAGGATACATTCAGTACTTACCCCCTTGTGGCTGATGTGCTGCCCTCAAATGCAAATCCACCTCAGGGTAGGCCACTGAAAAAACGCAGGCCATTAGGGGTGTCAGGGTCCGAAAGGCACCCCTCCCTCGTTGGGAGGACATCCCCAGCTGGGCCTCTGCAGTCTTCCGGAGGCAGCGTCTTAGGTCCTCCCACCTCTTGAGACAATGGGTGTTCCACCGGCTCTGGACCCCCAGGGACCATACTTGCCTGGCGATGGGACACCAGATCCCTTTCTTCTGATGGGCGTTCACGTGCATAGATGACACAGACAAAAGGAGAAAGTCATGTATACATGCACCATATCAATAGGAGTGGTAACTACACATCTGTCACTGCAAGTGGGCACACATACCCATACTCTCTGCTCACACACCTTCACAATATGGCATGTGCATGCATCTATACCCTCACCAGTTCACATGCCTGAATGACCGTCACACACAACACCTATCACACATGGCTGGGCTACTGAACTCATCTGTTCCTCTGGTGCCCCATAAAGCTGTTCATACAGGGGTAGTACCTCCTCAGCTAGCTTATCCAGCTCTTTAGGGATGAAGGCAGAGGCCCGATTACCTGCATGACGTGTCATGATGGCTCCCAGAGGCACTACACAGCAGCTCAAGTCGTGGAGGTCTTGCTGGCAACAGTTTCAAGAGTCAAGTGAGCAAAACTGCAGAAAATGACGGTCCTGGGTGCCATGTAAATGACTGTCACCCCCGGCAGCCATGGCCGTTGGCCACAGTCATTCAAAGGCAGCAATGTTAACCAATGACAAGTGCATGGCGGTTGTGACCGCCTACTGCCATGACGACTCCAGCCGGCAGGCTTAGGTTACTTCCAACTGTCCACTGCAGTAGGTCAGGTGCCTGCCATCTTGGGCACATGTAATCAATGGATGTGCTAAATAATCTGCGTCAGTCACTTACTCCCCCTAATTTCAGTGTAGCAGTATGTTGGGCCATCATGGTTGTGCAACATATTGTGACTACCAAGGAGGAGAGGCATGTCATCCAGACATATCATCTGAATCGTCATACCATCATGGATCTATGTACACAGTTGGAGCCAGATCTGATGCCAGCCATTCACAATCCCTATTGCATACCACTTATAGTTCAAGTATTGTCAGTGCTACACTTCTTTGCCACAGGATCCTTTCAGCGGATTTGGCGTTTGTGATGGCAGACGTTTATGAGATGGGACACATTCCTGATGTGGTAGGAGCCATCAATGTCACCCATGTAGCCCTGGTCCTTCCCAGTGTCAATGAACAGGTATATAGGAACAGAAAGAACTACCATTCAAACAACATACAGGTGGTGTGTCTGGTAGACCAGTATATCTCACACGTCACAGCCAAGTTTCCTGGATCAGTGCATGATTCCTACATAATACGGAACAGCAATGTCCCACATCTGATGGCATGACTACAAATCGAAAGAGCCTTGCTTCTTGGTAAGTATGCATTGTATTGTGTGTTTCAGTGTTATGTCTGCTGTCATCACATTATAGGCAGTCGCTAAAGCTATTTATGTTTTGTTCTACCATTGTGTTCACAGGTGACTCTGGCTATCCAAACCTTCCTTGGCTGTTGACACGAGTGAGGTACCCAGCCATGCCAGGGGAACTCCCTTTCAATGAAGCCCACAGGAGGACAAGGTGTGTAATCGAGTAAACATTCAGGCTCCTGAAGGCAAGATTCAGGTGCCCTCCTCTAATCGCCTCACAAGGTATGCCAAAAAATCATTGCCTTCTGCATGCTCCACAATCTAGCCCTGAGACGTCAGATACCACTGATAGCAGACGAGGGGGAGGCAGCAGAACCAGTGGCTGGTAATGCTGATATGACAGGTGATGAAGAGCCAGAGGAAGAAGGAGCAGCTGACTCTAGGACAGAGCTCATCAATCAGTACTTCCACTGACATACAGCTATGTGAAGTGGACCTTTACAAGTGTTGCATGTGCACATTTTGACGTGGATGGGTGCCATAACACCTCTTGACTAGATTCATTAGTGGTGATGTAATGAGCTCCAATGCCTATTTGTGAGTTGGGGAAGCTGACTGATAGATTGTAAGGTGTACAATAATAGAGTCAGTTCAAACATGTATCGTTACATCTGGTTCTAACATTCACTTCTGGAATAGACTATTCAGTACTGAGCTATGTTTCTTGCATTCTCCTATCGTCTTTTTCTTCCACCTACTGAAATTGCAATTTCCTGTTTGCCTTTCCAACCTATGTCTTGAAGTATTCATTGTCAGTAGCCAATGTTAGTAGATGACAGACGTGAGAGTTGTTAATGACAGACAGCAAGTAAATTGTATATTCAAATTCAAAGAAGCTTTATTGCGGCTACAAGAGCCAAAAAAGCACGAGCAGTAATAAATACAAGTAAATGCACATAATAAAATAAAATTGCAGGTAAATATGGTGATAAAAGGGAGTAAAACATAAATAAAAATTAAAATGGAATAAAAATGAGATAGAATAAAATGGAATGAAATTAGATGAAATGAGATGAAATGAAATGCACTGTGCAGGATGTTGGGACAGTCTTATTTGGAGTCTTTGTCCAGGAGAGTTTTCCCTCTAATAAGCCAACTAGCTCCGAGGAATTTGGCGATAGCGATCACTAGCGTTGGCCTGGTGTCTGATCTAAGGATTCGCAGAGCTAGCGCAGAGCAGCGTGCTCCCAGTAGTCTGCATGCCGGGGCCAGCCATTTCCTACGGGGGGCAGTATACGCGGGGCATGCAAAAAGGAGGTGAGGGAGATTCTCGACGGGGGCTTTGCAAGCAGGGCATGCGGTGGATTCGTTGTGTGACCAGCTGCTGGTGAAAAGTCTTAATGGGAGTGTTCCAATGCGGAGCTGGAAGTACAGTTTCCTTTCCCTTGGGACCGTGATTAGGTCCCAAAAAGTTTCGTACTTGCATGACTCTTTTAGGTTGGCAAAGTCACAAGATAATGTAGTGTGGAGTGCAGCCCGAGTGTCTTCGTTGTTGGCCCTTTGCCAGTAAAGTTTCTTTAGTTCGCTTTTCGAGGGAAAGACTGACGTGGCTGGTGAGTTCCAGAGATCATCGAGCCCGATAGAGTGAAGTAAATCCTTGATGGATCGTAGCCAGGGGATTCTGTGCAGGTGGTCGGCTTTTAGGATGACCTGTAGAGCTTCGGTGAAGATGTCAAGTTCCGGAGTGGTCCAGAGACGTCGCCAGTACAGCAGAGGTCGCAGGCGGGCTTTGTGACCAATGCGTTTGATGCCGAGGTCCTTGAAAAGAGGGAACAGTGGGGTGCTTAGCGGAAGGGACACAAGATTTCTTAAGAAGTTGTTTTCAGCGGTGGTTAGGTCTTGGGTTTTGGTATAACCCCAAAGTTCAGCCCCGTAGAGCGCTGAGGAAACTGCCTGGGATTCGTATAACTGTAATGCTGGGCGAATTGGTTTTGTGTGTGAGAGGTGGAAATTTTTTAGTAGAGCCCCAGTTGTTTGTCTTAATTTAAGGGCTTGTTTTCCTATGTGTGGCTTCCAGGACATGTTGTCAGTGAGTGTTATGCCCAGGTAGCTGAAAATGCCCACCTTCTCGAGTGAGGAGCCCTCTAAAGTAAATTTCCCTTTGAAAGATCTGTGGGGATTAAGGGTCATTAGTTTGGTTTTCGTTGCGTTGATTTCGAGTCCCTGGGATGAACAGAAATGCTCGAAGCACGCAAGGAGTTTCCTTAGACCACTAGGGGTCTTAGATATCAAAAGAGTGTCATCGGCAAAGAGTAAGACTGGGATTTTTTGTGTGCCAAGTGAAGGTGCGTCAGCCTGCAGTCTGAGAAGGGAGGGGACAATTTCGTTGATGTACAGGGAAAAGAGGGTCGGGGCAAGTACGCAACCTTGCCGCACACCCCTGGAGACGTGGATTCTATCGGTAAGCTGGCCCTTGTTGCCCCACCTGACTTGTGCGTAGTTGTCCTCGTGGAGTCGTATCAGAATGGCAAGGATGTGTTCCGGGATTCCCATCCGAGAGAGAGTGACCCACAGTTTGTTGCGAGGTACTAGGTCAAAGGCAGATTTGAGGTCCACGAAAGCTACATAAAGGCTGCCTTTACCAATGAACACTGTTTTCCAATATAATAATAGGAATCTGAGGGCTTGATCAGTGGTGGAAATCTTCTTTCGGAAACCGGCTTGGAGGGGGCTAAGGATATCGTGGTCAATTATCCATTCTTCTATCTTCCCTAGGAGGCAGTGGCAGAAGACTTTTTGGACACAGTCAATTAGACTAATGGGTCTATAGTTACAGGGAAGAGATCTGTCGCCCTTTTTAAAGATTGGAATAACAATGGCCGCTTTCCAAGAGTCGGGAATTGGCGCCCCAGATGCTATTGCGTTAGCTAGAATGGTGAGATATCTTGACCAGGATGCTAGGTCTGTTGAGAATAGGTCTGCTGGGACGCAGTCTGAACCAGGGGCCCTGCCGCGTTTTAGAGTGCTTAGAGAATAAGTTATATCACTTTGGGAGAACAACAGGGGTGCTGCGGTGGTTGGTGCTGATGAGTGAAGTAGGAGGGGGCCCGTACAAACAGAGGTGGGGCTATCATGATCAGGGGAGTACAGACTACTAAAGTGGGCTATCCAGTCTCTTGGGGCAATATTGGTTGTGATGTCCAAACCACTGGTTTCTGGGCCTCGCGCTGCCAGGGACCAGAACAGACTATAATTTCTCTCGCGCACAGCGTCGCTGAGTGCTGTCCACCATTTGCTATCTTGATCACGCTTGGCTATGCATATTGCAGATTTATAGGACTTCCTAGCTACGCGGATGGCGATGGGGTCCTTGGATTTAATGGCTTGAACTAGGCGCTTGTTTAGGGACCGGCACGTTTTGTTGAACCAGCGGTGCCTGGCTTTGGGTCGTTTGTCGTCGTGGGCTGGGGGTGCTGAGAAGTGGGCTGCGATATCCCTAAAGCAGGAGGTGTGGATTGAGCTAATTTCCTGGTGGGGTGTTGCAGAACCCGCCTCTAGGTCCCTTAGTGTGGATTTTAGGGTGTTGTTGGCAGCATTGATGAGTGCGGGCCGGGCCACAATATTGACCCATTTTAGGTGTCTTTTGTTGTTGGCCAGGTTAATACCCTCGGGTGCTACTGCTGCGGGGTTAGACGTGGCTGGGAGGTTACCTAGGGCTAATGTGTGGACAGAGAGAGGGTTGTGATCACTTTCGGTCCTTTCGATGATTGTCATGTCGATGACTAGAGGCCATAATCTTATATCGAATAGGCAATAATCGATTCTGCTGGTGTGGTTCGTTTTGTTGTATGTGTGACTACCGTTGGTGTCTGAATTAGTTCTGCCATTTAGCGCCCTGAGTCCAAACTCCATGGTCAATGATTTAACCTGAATGGCAACCGACGTCCACCTTTTGATGGGTGGAATTGACAGGGCGGGGATAGACCAGGCTTGATCTTCCTCGCGGGTGGACCTGAGATCGTCCCAGTCAAGGGGTTCGAATGTGACGTTGAAGTCCCCAGCCACAATGGTTTTATGATGGCGGGGATAATTTTGTAAGAGGGCTACGAGGGCGCAGAGGGTTTTGGAGACTTGACCCCCCCTGACCCCTCGAGCGTAGATATTAAAGATGTTCACCACAGAGTCAGGCCCAAAGGATAGACGAAGGCCTAACAGGTCGGGAGAGGCGGTAGGTAGCTGTGATATATGGCAGCTAAGCGATGTTTTGATCCAGATGGTCAGACCCCCTGAGGGCCTGCCTCTCGTGCTGGCCACAGCGGGGATGTGGAAATTTGAGTAGCCTGTTCGGAAGAGTGGGTCGAGTGACCATGTTTCCTGTAGGAGACATATGTCATGTTCGTCAATAAATGAGGAGAAGGATGGAAGGGGAAGAATAGATTTCAGACCTGCCACGTTCCATGAGACAAGTCGTACCCCAGATTGTGACTGAGTTGTCCTGCCTAAATGCCCGGGGTTTGTGAAGTTGGCTGTCGGGGGTAGGTTTGGCAGATGTGGCTGAGGGAGCAGAGATGGGTTGATACCAATGTTTGCCCGTGAGGCTTGTGGTGGTTGGTGATGTTCCTCTGTTGGAACAGGCCTGGTCCTGATCAAGGAGATGCTTGCGGGCCTAGACAGCAGCTCTAGGTTTGGTGGGCAATGTGCCTGCAAGATGGGTGGAGCATCGTTGTCATGATTGCTCGGTGAGCCGGAAATGGTCGCGGTGTCATGGGTAGGGGGGTGAAGACATGGACAGACAGTGGTGGGGTAAAAGGAGGATCTGGGGGTGATAGATGTTGGAAGGTTGCAAGGTTTGCCTGCATAGATTTTAGGTGGGGCTGTGAGTCAATCATGTTTACCAAGAGGGGATAGGTTTTCTGCCGGGTGGTAACTCGGGCATTCCTCGTGGAGCGTAGGTGACCTGGGCTGTTTAAACTGGATGCGTGAGTGTGCAGGTGGGCTTGTTCTTGCGTCTAGGGCCACCAGATTGTTCGCCATGGTCCTGTTCTTGAGTGTCAGTTTTAGGATATCAAAGTGAGTTCCCGGGTCTGGCTGTCGTACTACGGTAATTAGGTCCTCACGTAAATTGTATATAGTTACAGTGGGATGCAAACTTGTTTGTACTCCCTTCATACATGTGGAAATGTGACAGCTTCGTCCGTTCCTATTACTAGTGGGGTTGGGTGGATGTGAAATGGTATTGTTCATGTCAGCTGAAGTATGTAGCACCTACGTGAAGAATGGATTATGGCCTCTGGCTACACAGTGGGTGGAGTAGTTTGTGATGACCATGGGGCCTAGCTGTGTTTGTATTCTGACATTGTTGTACCAGGTGTAGATTACTGTATACTGACAAAGCAGTAAGTACATTACTCTAGGTATAGGCCCTGTAGTTGTGTATGGTTAAGGTACTGGGTCCTCAGTGATGTCATATGTGTGTTCCATGGGATATGTGATCATGTAACTATGTTATGTGTATGTGAAGAGTCTGTAACTGGTGATATATAAGTCAATTCTTGGAGCCCCTGCCTTGTAGGTGGGTTACCATGGCCAGAACTTCTGTTACCTGTATTTGCGCATTGTGTGCTAGCATGCCTTCCACCCTGACAGTACTCTCTGTCATGCTCTATTTGCAGATTGGAATACTGACTATACTATAGTGTTGGCCTGGATTGCAACTCTCTGACACCTGTCCTGTGACATCTCTGTTGTAATATGTATCAGGCTGTGGGAGGCTCTGTCTGATGACCATTACACTGACTGTTCGATGCAGGGGGGCATCACCTCACCACAGTTGGCAAGCATAGCAATTGTTGAGATATTAGTAAAGACACACATACAGTAGCTGTGCTCAATTGTGATTTATTGTGCATATCGTGATGAATATGTTCAAAATCAAAGTGGTAAAATGAAAAAAGGGGTGATGAGTTAGGTCATGGTAGATGAAGTCATCAGAGTAGAAGCTACACCAGTTGGTTACACAGGTCCAGTGTTCTTGTACCATGGAAAAATGGAGTCATGTCTCTGAACAGTCTACAGGGTGTCTCAGTGGCACACAAGGGTGACCTACAAGGTGAGGATCACTTACTGGCAGTTGGTTTGGTCTTGAAATTTGCTCCAGTCGGATGTGTGGGTGGACGTTCACGTTTGCGGGGGGTTCTTCAGCTACAGAGGGACAGGTGTATGAGGTCTGTGGTTCCCCTGACAGGGCTTCCATTCCACTGGCTGCTGCAGATGTAGATGGGGCAGATAATAGTTTGCTAGTGGAAAGGGACTGATGGTCTTTTTAGGAACCAATGATGGTGGTACTGATGTCCCTCAGCACCCCTGAAATGGCGGCCATGATGGCATTATGTGCCTGCCACTGCTGCATGACATTCTGGTGGTATTGCCTCTGCAGCCTTTGATTCTCCCCCAACATGATGATTATTTGGCCCATCCTATCCTGGGAATTTTGGCATGCTCTCAGGACTTAGAAGTTGGTTTTCTGGTCGGTGGAGTCTCTTTGCAGCCCCACCCTCTGGCCCACAGATTCCCTCCCATGCACCCTACCCCCAGCTGCCCGTGCCCCTGGCACGGTGTCTTCACTTCCAGTGGTAGCAGGGCCATTTTTGTCAGGGATGTCAAGGTTCGACTCAAGTCCCTGTATTGCGGGGCACACAATAGTTTGAACTGGCCTTGGGACACAGATTGTGGGGTGAATGGTCGTTTGTGATGTCGTTGCACCAGGAGTAGGGGGTGTTGATGTGGGCAGGGTGAGGCAGGGAGTCGTTGACTGACCAGGTATCCCAGATGGGCCAGGTTGTTTGTCATTGTCCAGACATCCAGGCGTGTTGGTCTCACTGGGGCCTTCATCCTGAGGGGGACTGGCAATGTCTTTTATCTTTTCCATGGTGGCAATAGCTTGGTTACCTGTGGAGGGAGTGAGACACAGAGTTTAGGTTGGAATGTGTGTTACACTACCTCTTAATAAGATGCATGACAGTGACTCTACATGATTCCCTTCAATGACATTGACAGATGCTGCACAGCATACCTTTATTGTTCATACTACTTTGTGACTTGATTGCCATACTCCACGTTGGAAGATGTCATACAGATTGCACTGCAGATGAGTTCTGTTATTGGCTGATAATTGACACAACTGTACACCAGTGTTACCTAGTGATTTGTGAGGCTTGCTAGATGTCAAAGATTATAGCTCTACAATGCACAATTATGTCCTAGTGGAAACAAAGTATGTGAGCATGCAAAGATATCAGTCCTGTATCTAGATGTTATGCATGTGCATTGACTCAGTCATCTCAATTTCCAACCCAGGTCCGTCTATTTCTTGCTTTGGATATTTGATCTGTGGCCATTAGGACTGGTCACTCAGCTGTAGTTGTATGTTGTTTTGTATGCTATTGTGAGTGCGCCATTGCTTTTCTGTCATTGCGATGTACTTGTCCTCGCGAGCTCAATCTAGATGGTGTATACCTAGTACTTTAGTTGTACATGCATGAAACGTGATGTGTTGTGCACATTCAAGGTGCTCAAAAAAGTTGTGTTAGTGCATTCTGGGAGTCATAGTGATTTGATTTGCCAGTTGTTAATTTGCCATTGCCAAGGGCTGTGGAGGCAGCTGGTCTGAGTGTAGTGATGGCATGCAGGAGAGGGGAATTAGGTGAATAGGTGGGAGGTGCAGTGGGTGATTTAGTTAAAATGCAAGTATTTGGGTGGTGAGGAGGCATGCAGACAATACATTTGTGTGACATGACTGTTGTAGGTACTTACCAGACTCCAGTCTCACAGGTATTCCAGCCAGGCCACCTGGTTGAAGTGTGTCCAAGACCTTCTCCTCCCATGATGTGAACTGTGGTGGGGGGGAGGTGGGAGCCCATCGCCAGTCTTGTGCACGCCGATTTTGTGGTGTGATGCCATGGAACGCATCTTCCCCCGTAGGTCGTTCTACCTCTTCCTGATGTCGTCCGTTGTGCGTGGATGGCTGCCTACTGAGTTGATCCTGTCGACTATCCTTTGACACAACTACATTTTCCTGGCAGTCAATGATTGTTGGACCTGTGCTCCAAACAGTTGTGGCGCCTACTCCGACAATTTCATCCACCACGACCCTAAACTCCTCATCAGTGAAACGTGGGTGTTTTTGTGGGGGCATGGTAGTGTTTGTGTCAACTCTGTGTGGGGGTGTTGTGAGTACAAGGGTGTAGTGTTGGGTAATTGGTGAGGTGTGGGTACTGCGTTGTGGGGTTGATGGTTGTCGTGATTTGTGTGTCCTTGTGGTGTATTTAATATCTTTGTTGTGCTGATGTGGGGTGTGTGCTGAGTGTGATATGTATGTGTGCCTATGAGTGTGATATATATGTGTGCCTATGGTGTGAAGGTCCCATATCAATTTTCTTCCCCTACTCTTTGGGTATGTGAATGGTGTTTTTGTTGCAAAGGATAGGGGGCTGTGTAGGGGTGTGTTATGTAGTGCAGTGAGTAGGTGTGTCGGTTTGTTGATGTGTGTCAGGTGTGGTTCAGACTATCCGATGTGGTGTGGTGCTCTGCCTGATGTGAGTTTTTACCACCATGGAAGTACCGCTGTGGTGATTTGTGGCTCGTAATCTGGTGGGTAGATTTTGGTTGGGCTGGTGGTGCTGGTGGGGGAACCGCTTCTTTCCTGCCCTCCACTGTCCTAGCGGTCTCGTAATTTTGGCTGGTTTTGGTGGTCTTCACTGTGTGACTCTTAATACGCCAGTGAAACCACCACCAACATGGCGGTCTTTTGGCAGCTGCAACCATGGTGGTCTTCCGAAAAGACAGCCAAAGTTGTTACGAGGCCCACAGTATTGGTTGTGATATCTCATTTCTATCATGCTGCACTGTAATGGAAACTGGTAGTATAAGACCATATTTGGAGTCCTTGGCCATGATGACCACTCTATCTCTGCTACTGTTCTTTTTGACAGTTTGATCAAGAAAACCACCAACATGTTTGGTGACTAGAGTGGACCTGGCTGCGCAACCCTATTTACGTTACCAAAAATCTTTTTTCCTTTTTTCCTCTTAGTACTACACAACAAGACACATATGAGGGGCAAGGGGAAGCTTCTGAAAAACTTTAGCAGATGAAAGGTAAAGACAGGAGAAAGTCAGCCATGGAAACGGGGAATATAGAAAAAACACAAGGAAATGCAGGGATAACAAGCAACATCCAACATGAAAAAAGTGGTAAGTGTACACAAGGGCATAAATGTAGTAGTAGGGAACACAAATTACATACAGGTGGCAGCAGAACCATCTGCCTTGGCACTGGTAGTAGAGGGGTAACCAGTCACACCAGCCGCAACGCTGGTGGCAACCAGCCCAGATGCCCCCTTGCCCTTGGTTTGTGACAACCTAAACATGACACTCTGACTCCTCAGGGAAGTCATGATGAACATATCCCTTTCCCTCAGTAACTCAAAGACTCACACATGCCAAGGTGGAATAAGATATGTAAAATGGATTTCAATGCCTTTACTGAAGCAATTGCATCCTATCTAACTATGAGCTGTGATAATAAGGCAGGTGAAACATAGAACAGTGATCATCATGAAGATAATTGTGAAGAGGATAAACAACTCCACCATCTCTGTATGACCCTGAAAATCTTGAGATTCCTACCTATACCCTAGGTCTAAAATCTGAGAGCATAGTGGTGGTAATCCTTCTGCCTATCCTGGTCTAATAGAAGGACCTCAACCCCATACCTGAAAAGGCTGGCAAGGGGCTGCTGTTGTCTGGAATGGAATGGTGTACGTCACAGGACGGCCATGACTGGAATGCCCTCTGCCCCCTTTTGGTGTATATGGTGTTTATATAATAAATCTTGCAGTGTTCTAAGAACAGGCCTGACGTGATAATTTGTCTAAGAATTGGGGACTGACTCCTCAGCTCATGGAGCACCAACACAAGTTAGAATATCATTTATCGAATGCGACTTTCTAGAACAGGGCACAAAGTGAAATGCGTGGAAAGGGCTGAGAAAATGTACAGCGTGAACAACCCTGTCTTCTCAGAATGAAGCAGCTGATTAAAATATAAAAACAACAAGGTAAAAGCTGGCTGTACTAAAAAATATGAAATGAATAAAAGTGTGTCTACGTGTAAAAGGCACAGGCTATGGGCCTAATGCTAAAATAAGGGTCTTCAACCCAGGCACCAACGAGAAACCACAACAGCATATTCCTTGTTTCAAAATCCTTTGTAAGAGAGAGTGACATGATGAGTTGAAAATCCTGCCTTGAATGAGCCCAAGCAAGCACCTGTCTAGCTCACACTGGAACAGAAACCTGACAGTATCATTCACTTGACTTCTCCTCCCGGACTCAACATTCTAATTTACTACATCCTCCCCGTCATCAGCACCAGTACTGTACTCTATCAAGGGTTTGTGTTGCCATGTCTGTATTGATTTTTTTAGTGCAGAGAGGTGTCCCTCACTGCATAAAACAATCCAGAGTACTGTGCCATGTAATGTGTCACCCTTGCACTCTAATAGCGTAAAGGTGCCCACACTGGTGGTACGCTAAGTGGAAATCGGTATGACAGCACAGGAAGAGAGCAGGAATGAGACATCCTAACAAATAAAGGTCACATTACTACCCTCTTTCTTCCAGGCAGCTCCGAAAGTTGTCTTGCTCCCCTGTACAAAATGTTGATAACTCAGGATGATTGTCACTGGTGCACTCAGCACTATATTGAATAAATCCTGGTGTGTTAAGATTATATCATGTCGCACTTCTTATGAAACAAAGACAGTGGACACAACTGAAAGCATTCTCATGCTAAAGGTGCATTTATATTTAAGTGAGTGGCACACACAAACATTTCTTGCATGAACATGGTACCACCCACATAATTAAAATGTCCTTTATGACTTTGCACCAGAGGGCACATATGGCCACTGGCTACAATCTTTGCTGCAAAAATATAAATCTACACAATCAATTTAATGCACATGTAATACATTTCCTAATAAATTAACACATTGATATTATTAAGTACCTTTACATATACTTACATTATTCATTAATAATGTATATGCACACTATTATTAACTAGTGTGAAGTAGATTATTTTTTTTAAAGACAAAAAATAATATACATAAATATTATACACATTGACCACTTGGGTATTATATTTATGTATTTTTACAATAAATATTATAAATATAATTCATATATATATATATATATATATATATATATATATATATCAATTTAAAACATGACATTAACTTACCTTACCTATGATCAATCATGCTGCTTGGAAAAAAAAAAAAAAAAAAAAAAAAGATATATTAATATATTTGAATTGTTCAAAACAAAAAAATGTGTTACTCACCACGCCCCATAACCTCAAGGTCATGTTCCCTGTCAATAATGTCTGCCTAGCAGTGTGTCAGCTGCTGCTGGGTGCAAGTGATTCCAGTGCAGAAGCATGCACACAACTGCACTCACCCCCACAGCACTTGGCACTCCTGCAGGCATAGCTTGCCGGGCCTGCCACCTGCTGCCAACAAGTGGAGGCGGTGGCACTGTAGCCAAAAAATAAGTGATGGCACCTCTGCCTCGCTAAACATGGGGCGGACCCTCACCCCTGTTGCGATGCCCGCATAGGGTGTGATGTCTGTATTGAGTGTGGCTGGCACCATGCTGCCTGCTTCTGCCATCGTGACCAGGAAGGAGTGGGACTGGAGCGTCAGGAGGGAAAGTTGACAAATAGGAGGAGGACAAACAGAGGATAGGCCAGGAAAAGATTAAACAAAAAAAAGTCACCAAATGTGAAATAAACCCAAAAACAAACAAAGAGAAATTGAGACAATAACAAAATAAGTATAAAAAAGTTGGGATTGGGTATAGAAGGGAGCAAATGGGGTTGGCCTGTGTTGATTGTAGCCAGCAAGGAACGAGGTACGGAAGCAGGCAAAACAAAATGGTTGTGCTCTAGTGCACCACATGGTGCCGTTCATGCTGAAATTCCAGTGTGAAGGAGATTCTGGCCTAAAAAAGCAGCGTGAACAGCCGGACAAGCATTCTTCTGTACGTTCACAGAGCTGCATGGAATTCTGTGGAATAAAACTCTGCGAGTTCCACCCAGGCCTAGTTTCTATACGGCAGAGCCAAGAGCTGAACCTTATACAACAGATTATAAAACATTGCCTAAATTTGGATAAGGCTCTGCATATCCCCTGGCTAGCTTATTTGGAAAATGCATTTCATCAGCTGTGGTTGCCTGAGGTTTTTAGCAACCCAGATCAATCTATGACATCATGTAAGACAACGGTAAAGTAAATGTACAGAGTGAACCTAGAGGAAGCTAGATTAGTGCAGGAATTAAGTAAATCCTTAGTTTAGTATCAGTTTGACTTACTGATAGAGAGGGGCCCGAGCCCTATATTTTGATGTTCACTAATCTCCAACACAGAATTTAATTAGCGTGTTCAGACAAAATACGTTGCACTTTTTGGTGGCGTTCCCAAGCTATGGTACTTGGTTTGAAGATCTCATTGAATGTCCCTGTGACAACCATTCTGCACACAGCACCTCACACTTTGCCACCTTTTATAACATTTATACTACACCCAGAAAACACCATCTCTTGCCATTATTACGTTGTCTTATGTTAAGGAGGGCCAAACAAGCACTAATTGTTTCACAAGACAGGACCTTAGAAAAAATTTGTTTGAGTATAATTTATTTTATTCAAAGTGCTTTGAATATAAGGAAGCATCATGACTTGATAGCATTATGGTGGGTGTTCTTTTAAGTACTCATATAGCTGGACTAAGATATTGTTTTTCGGTGATATTTTAATGTATTATACATTTTACTCAATGTTTGTTTCAGATGCTGAATTTTTCTGTGCACTTTTATGGCTTCTAATTTCAGCAAAATAAAGATATTTTGACTGACTGACTACACTTGGTACAATGGTTAGAGTGGCAGACCCTGATGCAGAGATCTGGCCTGGGACCAGGGTTCAATTCCCGCCTCAGCGGGTATTGGGCTCAATTCCCTTGGACCAGATAATTCTAGCCTCAGTGCCTAATCTAATTAATGGGTCCCACTCTGTAACTCTGGGCAATAGCTTGCTTAATCTCCACAATGGCCCTGACAGAGCTTGGATGCCTGGCTTCACACTGGGGGTTGCCCAGGAGTGGGCGCCTCACAGGGAAAAGCCAGGAGGGGTTCCACAGCGGTATGCGTACAGCGCCTTGAGACCATAACGGGTGAGTAGTGTGCTATACATGTGCAAAGTTTACAGTTTTTTTTAAAACTTATTGTCTGTATCACAGTCCATCTTTGTAAATTATGAGAAGACTGCAAAGAATTCAGAAGGCTGCTGCTAGATTCCTCCTACATGTAAAGCCACAGGCTTATTTCTTCTTGCTTTGCAGGCCCTACACTTGCTACCTTTTGCAAGCAGATCCACCTTCAAGCTGCTGTGTATCACACACAAAGCAGTACATGGCCAAACACCGCTCTTCATCAGGATAAAAATCAACAAATACATTAAAAAAGGAACCTACACCCAAATATGGCTCCTCACCTCATAACTCTTACATACAAGTGAAAAAAACATGGGTGGAACATCTTCCTCTGTTCAAGCATCCAAACTATGAAATTCCCCACCCTTAAACATATGCAGACAATCATCTATACTTCAGAAGATTGGTCAAGAGCAGACTCTTCCCCTCCTGATGACTATACTCATAACAGTATACTCAGACATGACAAACAATACATCTCACAGTCTGGAAAATAGCTGTTGTTATACAAATATATGTCATTGTACCTTAAATTATGCCTCCTGTTATAAGTAGATACATTTATATAAGGTGAAAATTATATATTATATCACAAGATACATCTGTATATCAGCTAATGTCAAAATTGCTGCTTGACATAGGTATTTATATTGAGGGGTTTAATCAAGCAACCATAACTTTGCCAAGCATCATGTATTTATATAATTTAATTTTTGCTATTAATAAAAAACCTTCTGCCTTTCCCATGTCTCATCCGAAACCTTTATGACTACTATGAGCTCCCATACATCCTTCTCATAGTTTCACCCCTCCTTTTTATCCATGCCACACAACAAACAAGCACACGTGACCACTATTTACAAATAACTGAGGGGTTTATTTACAAGCCCCTCTGCACCGCCTGACATCACTTTTAGCGACAGTCCGGCGGCACACGCTGCAGGGCCATATTTACAAGGCCACATAAAGCCACCCTGCGTGGCTTTTCATAACCTTGTAGATATGGACTGAGGAAATGCAGTGCAAGTCCCTTTGTTGCCTCATCCAATGAGAGGGAGGCATGAAATGGACACTACAGTGGGTGTTCCTACATATCAACCATGGCATTTGACACATTCCCAGATTTACGAGATTTTGTAAAGCTGGAAATGCGTCAAAAGCTTACACGTTCCCAGGGGAGGTATAAGGGAGGGGCAATCAGAAGAAATACCTTTATTTCTCCTACCTTTTTTTCTTTTTCTATGTGTGTTGCATTCTTCAAAAACTTGTAAATACACCCCCTAATACTTTCATTTTCAATTCAATTCCTATCATTCTATCTCGACTCCCAACCCCTACTTTGCAAATCCATTCCTATCATTGTATCCCAATTCCAAACTATACTAAACATGCATGAAATCAAGAGCACAACCCTAACACAAGTAATGTACACAAAAAAAAAAAACTTGCTAACTACTAATCTTAGATTCAGGAGCAGTGTAATTCTCACAGAAAAAGTGTTTCAATGCCTCGTCAGGGGTTGTAAGTGCTATATAAATACATTTACAATTTACTTCCAAAGGCAATGATACAGAAAAGTATTTACCCTTTTGTGTAAAAGTAGCATTGAAAACAGATTTCAAATTGAAAAAAGTTTCATACTGAAGTAATAGCAACACCGTGTTTTAACTATACTTATTTTTTTAATTAAGGGGTACCTTGTTAAATCTGAACCTTCCACTGAATCTTGCTTGCCCACCCTTGTTTGTATAACCAAACAATACTGCTATTTATTGGCAACTTTGCTCTTTGCCCTGTGGGAAGCCTTTTCATACCATATAATGCACGTTCTCTTTAAGATGTTGTGATACCTCCCCCGTTATACCGTTCATTTGCAACTTTAACTTATATCTTCTTGGTTCCACATAAATTGTCTTAACTATGTATGTAAGTCAGCTGGACAGCCCTTGGGGCCTCTGAGTATGTGTGATTCACATCTCTGCAAATAAAAAAATAAATTAGACTTCAAACAGAGTCAAATCAATTATGGGGCAAGACTTGAACTTTGGAATCCACATGTCCTCTCACTGAAATCCCAAGAGATCTGCAGATGGCATTGTTCAGGTAAAAGCTTCAGACGCGCATTGGGCCAAGCTTGCCTATTGCACAGAACAGGCACAAAAAACACAACAGACCCTCACTTCATCAGATAACTGAATGCTAGTGTGCATATGTACACCCACAGGCTTACCAAAACAATGGAAAAACTTAATTCTACTCTGGCCGAAATATCCCTAGTTAAAATGATTAAACTTTACTCTGAGTCAGCATTCAATAAAAAAGCAAATAATAGATAAATGTGGACGCCATGTTATCAGGGTCGGTTTCTCCTTTAGGGCTGAGGGGCTGCTCCCCTCTGAACTTCCTATACATTTATAAAAATAAAAAAAAACTGATTTTTTCAGAGATGCAATAGTAACGATTGTAACTCTAAGCAAATCGACGCATTTAAGTCTGAGCTCTCTGTCCCAGGGTGCCTGGCCTGCCTTGCTTTGAAGCAGGAGTCGGAAGCCAGGCAGTAAATCACTTTTCTACACTGTGATGCATGACGCAGGACTGACTGCTCTAAATCCCTTCATTTCCATTGTGGTCTATGGCAGTATTCACTACAGGCCAGTGATCATGACTTTGGGCATCAGAGTCTTCTTTTTTAACACAAACTGTATTGCATTTTTCAGTTACATTCGAATATTTTGCTTAAAATGAAATACATGTGAGAAGAGAGAGGCATAACTCGTCTTGCTCTTGACAATGTGCTAATAAAGAAAATTGTACTGCATTATCTTAGAGAGACAGAAAGGAAAAAATATTTTATGCAATCATAACAGTAAACCCATTAACTCACCCTCCCTTCCCCCAGCGGCTGACATATATATGTGTCCATTTCAGAAGCACAGGGATTACTATTGTGTGGAGAACCTAAGAGTTGTGGGGAACCAGACTGGCGTTTTAAATGATCTAGTAGTATAGGATCTGAAGATTAAGAAGCAGTCAAAGAATGGTACCTGGGGTCCTGGCCTGATCATAAACACTTCATCCACCAGTCCTGACATCACAGGTTGTAAAGTGGAATGGTGTAAAGGTCTAGAACCAACTGAGAGGCCTTACGATGTCCTAGTAACTGCTACCATCGTCGCTGTCTTGTATGTTAAGGTTTTCTAGCATAGAGTCCCATTCTAGAGCTCTTGGCCTTTTACAGTGTCTCCTGTATTCTTCACGGCAGATTGCAGGGCTCTCCACCACTCCCCACTGTTTTACTTCCTCCCTCCATTGGTGTACTGATGGGAGTCTAGAAGGTTTCCAGTGACGTGTCAGTAGCCTCCTGGCCAGTAAGAGTGCCATGTCTGTGAAATAGGAGGCCACATTAGCTGATTTGGGCCTGGGATACAAGCCCAATACACAATGTTCCAGAGTATGCCAGTTATTACTTCCTGTCAGACTTGATAATGTCACTCCAATTTCGGTCCAGTAAGATACTAGGAGTGGACATGACCATAGCGTATGGACTTGATCTGCACTCAGCATATGGCACCGTGGGCAGGAAGCTGAGGCCGATGGGAATTAGATTGAGGTCCTCATTACGATCATATAATGGACATGGTGACGGCCGTCAGCAGCAGCCGTCATCCACCACCAGGATACCGCCGTCAGGCAGACTGGCGGTGAGTTGAAACACCATCCGCCAGGGTAGATGCACTACCCTGCGGATAATGTTTCATTTCCCGCCAGGAAAAGGCTGGCGGGTCGGGTGCCCCGGGGCACCCCTGGGGTTTGCACTGCCCATGCAGTTTGCATGGGCAGTGCAGGGGCCCCGGTGCAGAGCCCCATCGTGTAGGGCACTGATTTTCCCACTTGTGTCCTAAGTGCGCTATAGAACTGTTTGATCAAGTGTTTTCCATGTCCCATAGTGTGTAGTGCCTGCAGGAGTTCATGTGTTTCAGGCAAGTTTCTGTCTGGTGCCTGCCAACCAATATGCCAGCCATTGTAATTGACTGGCTATACAAAAGGATTTCAAGTATGGAGCTCCCATCCCTCCCTTATCAGATGGTATTGTAGTTTAGCTAGGGTAATTCTACGCTGGCCCGTGCTCCATATCAGGTCCAGTAAAGGCATATTAAGCACTTTGAATATGCGTGGTGGTATCAATATTGGTAAATTTACAAAAAAGTATAAGAACTGTGGTAAGAGGACAATTTTGGACAATGCCAACCGGCCAACTATGGTCAAGGGCAGAGTCTTCCAGAAGTTTATTTTTGTGTACGCATTGATATTAATGCGCAGCTTTGTTTGTTATCTAGGAGATCGTCCGGACTACGGTACACTTGCACCCCCAAGTATCGAAACAATTGTAGGGCAAGTTGGATATATAATGGTCCGAATGTGATCTGAGGAGTATCATACAGGCCTCTAAAGGAAAAGGCATAGGATTTATTAGCGTTTATCCACAAACCTGACAGGTCACGAAGTGTGGTCATTAGTTGTGCTGCCTCCTCATGGGGACACCACAGGTCTCTGAACTAGAGGATCATGTCATCCGCATATAGGGATATTGTGTGAAGCGACCTATCCATGTATATTCCCCAGCTATCAGCATGTTGGCAAAAGCATTGGGCCAATGGCTACATTGCTAACACGAACAGTAAGGGGCTTAGGGGGCATCCTTGTCTAGTGCCTCCTGCTCTCCGGTTTGGGGCTGAAATATAAGCTCCAGTCCTGGCTCTTGCTGTGGGATTCAAATAAAGCAGTCTCACCCAGCGGATAAATATAGGGAGTATGCCATAGGCAGAACGGGCTTCTAAAATAAAATCCAAGCTGAGGGAGTCAAGGGCCTGTGTAATGTCTAAGGAGAGGCAGCCAGCATAGGGGTTGAGGTTATGTGAAGCGTTCATGACATGAAACAATCTGTGTATATTTAGGGGGGGGGGTTTCTGGGGCACAAAGCCACACTGGTCAGCATGTAGTAAGTGTGGAAGCAAGGGAAGTAATCGGTTTGCCAGTGCTTTACTAAAGATCGTATATTCGGTGTTCGAAAGTCAGAGAGGCCTATAGGAGGACATCTCTGTGGGGTCCCTTCCCGTTTTTAGGTGGGAGGTCACTAATGCCTTCCAGGTTGATTGAGGAAGCATACCTTTTTCTAATGAGACATTATATAATTTAATGAGGTGAGGGGCCAGAAGCACGAACTACTTAGAATTAAATTCCGACTGTAGACCGTCCATGCCAGGTGTTTTATTGCAGGCTAAATCCTTTATAACACCACTTATCTCGTTTGCGGTTATGGGAGTCTCTAGAAGTTTACGTTCTGGAAGTGTTCCTTGGGGGAGTGTAAGTCAGGCACGATAGGAAGTTGTCGCTGTTGGGCCATTCACAGACTGTGCCGTATATAGTAGTGTATAATATGCCTGGAACACTTGGTTAATTTCTAACTGTGTATATACTGGGCCATGGGTCAGGGTATTTATGTGGAGAATCGGTGTGGGTGACTGCACAGGTTTGATTAGGCGGGCTAAGAGATTACCGGAGCGATCCACCTCTGAATGCATTGTCTTAAGATACTCTCTATGGTCAATGAGACGTAGACGTTCTAGTAGTTCGGCGTATGTTATACATGCTTCTTTGAGTTGAGAGACATTGCCTGGATGATGTACGGCTTTGTGTTCTAAGGGGCCTAGTCTGTCCTCTACTTGTGTGAGGTTGCGTAAAACCTCTCCTCCGACTCCCACCAGTGTCTTTATAGAGACTCTGCGCATTACTGCCTTAAAGGCCTCCCAGTCAATCAATGTAGAAGAAGCCGTAACAGTGTTTACTGCAAAATATGTGGTAGTGGCTGTTGTCAGTGTGTCAGGGTATACTGCATCTTCCAGCAGTGTTGGCTGTAGTCGCCATGTAGGAATCGGAGCCGGGACTTGTCTCTTGGTTAGTGTTATTTCCTACGAGTTATGATCAGAAAGTGTCTTGCCCAGATATGTGGCATGGGATATCTGGGATTCAAGGGTGGAGGTGCAGAGAAATCGGTCAAGACAGGAGTGTAATACGTGTGTGGGAGTAGAATAAGTATTCTCTCATGCCTGCATTATAGCCGAGCCAGACGTCAACGAGTTCCCATCCCTTCGCCCAACATCGTAGGGCTTTTGCCTGCCAGGTCGTGTTTGTAGTTGGCAACGGGGGGTGGTGCAAGACACTGGGAAAGCACACACTTTAAAGGGCCTGAAGTTGTTGCAGTGCACAATTCACACATTAAAGGGTGAACATATTAATGCAGTAAGATCTGGGGCAGTTTTGACTGTGTTTAATATTTCAAGACTATACGTTCCCACTGCTTTATAAACTTTGCTTTCTCACTAATTTTATTTCCTTTCAAATACCCCATTTGTGAATCTTTTTTCATTTTTTTCTTGAGAGGAGGACCCACCCTGGACCGCATGTTTGTTCACTGAACTTGTTTGCTTGCTTCACTCGGTACATAAAAGTCGAGACCAGACTTTTACTCCCCACAATTATCAAATGTCACCAGCCGCCACTGTGGGTAATGCATGTGGTAACAAAGCCTAAGGACCTTCATACATCACCTTATTCCCTTTGAGGATCGGTTTGACATTTGAGATATTTAGGTTCTCTCAAATTGAAACAGGCATTTATAGTTTGCTACAACCCATAGCTAAAGTAGTCCCGTTTTCCTTTCACAAAGGAGGAAGCGTAGTTAATCATGCAGAGTCTCTTTCCTGGAGGATGATCAGCAGAGACGTGTTTAGTAGAAGTGTAGAAGCAGAAAGTGTCTATCACTCATTTCATGCTTGAAACTCCATTACAAATGTGACAGATATCCAGTCCTCCTTATTAAAAGTGTTACAGGATATAAAGCACTTATGACATGGCAAAAGGGATATCCATCACCTTCTTGACCAAGTATCCCATCTTTCAAAAACTAAATTAGGGCCAGAGTGTCTCTGGTCTCTTACTCTCTTTTAGTCAACTCTGGAATGAAGTAATTAAGTATAAGTATCTATTCAATTAATAGTATCTCTTTGAAAAAGGATGGACAGCATTAAAGGGGTAGGTAACCGAAAACAAACTTAATTGTGGCTGTTCCAAATGATTGCAGCACCTGAAGGTAAAAGAGATGGTATGAGTGGACACGTTTGAGAAGTCGAGTCCTCTTGTGGATTACAACATGTGTCAAATGGACTTACCATGGAACCAAGAAGCAATGTGATCTCCTGACTTATTATATCCAGCTTGTAGAGGCAGCTGCTCCTCCTTAAACCACTTAATGATGTCCTCACGATTGGAGCTTGACATTGTGCGTTTAACACCATGCCTCCTGTATATCAAAATAATCAATAGTTTACTGATAAATAGCTGTAAACTCGCAAAACTGCATTTTGACAAATAGTTGTGAGTAAAAAATAAAACATTTTGGTAATATTGCACTTCTGAAGTGTTTAATTAGAGTGCTGTAAACAAGAGTAAAATAAATCAAATTAATTTAAGGCATAATAATCAACTGCACCTTTCTTTACAGATGATGCTCAGAATGGCCATGGAGGATGCAGCTGAAAGACCTAGAGTGCAGTTGCGTAGAGTACAGTGACATGGAGTGCAGTTGTGTAGAGTGCAGTGGTTAAAAGCAGAGTGGCGCAGAGTGGAGTAGAATGGTGGAGAGTGCAGTGGAGTAGAGTAGATTGTTTCAGAGTAGAGTGAAGTAGAGTAGAGTGTAGTGGTTCAGAGTAGAGTGCAGTAACAGAGCGGCTTAAAATGTAATGGCGTAGAGTAAAGTGGTGCAGAGTGCAATGGTGCAAAGCAGACTAGAGTGGTGTACAGTGGATTGGTGTAGAGTGCAGTGGCATAGTGTGCAGTGTTGCAGAGTGGCGCAGAGTACAGTAGCATAGAGTGAAGTTGTGTAGAGTAGTTTGGTGTGACCTAGACTGGAGTGGTGTAGAGTGCAGTAGTGAAGAGTGCAGTTATTTAGAGTAGCGTGTCGAAGAGTGCACTGGCATAGAGTAGAGTGGTGCAGGGTAAAGTGGGAGCACCCTGCCATTACAGAAAAACATTTTCAATTGAAATGACCATCACATTTGCACAGGCATGCAGCTTTACCAATGAAACAATACAGTGCACAGAGGAAAATGTGTGAAAACTGCATCCCTATTTTAATGGTTCATTATAATCACATTAAAGTATTTGTTTCCGACACACTTCACAAATAAAGAATGTGCTTCATTTGTGCGTTCACAATTCTGACATATTCTGAAATATTTAGACAGTTCATTTAAATGTTTTTGTGTGCTAGAAAAAAACTCTTTCCTACCCCAGTAGCCAGCAATATTGTCACATAAATCCTTTCACTTTGAAGTCAAAGAAAGAAAAGTAAACAAGTGCCCTTAAAAGACAGCGCCTGGCATGTGAACTCACTCTTTGAATACACAGCAAATGTGACCAGACAAGAACAAGATTTAAAGGCCTGTTAATAGAAAGCAAGTTTATGAACGAATTCTGAAAGCCTGGCTTAGACAACGGTTTTCAAACCACAAAGCCAATGGTAATAAAAGAGAGGAATGCATTCCTAGGTCAACTTTCTGAAAGTCCCCAAGTTGTCTTTGACAAACCAGACAGCTGTACTATCTGGTAGGCTGGACCTTAAAAAACAGAGGTCCACAAGTAAAGAAAACTTTTCAAGAATGAAAGCCACATCACTGCAGGGTGAGTGGATTTGCTGTTTATGTTGATTCTATGTGGTTCATTCTCTTTGGTGGGATTCAGTTCTGGAAGATGGGGTACTGACAGACAATAGTAGAGAGTCTCATTTAACAAAACAATTGTTTTATAGGGTCTTCTAAAATGAAGGGTATTTTCTTATACACAAATATTAAACATTTTCCATTAACATATTATACGGGAGACCGTACACTGGACCAGTAATCTCCCGGTCCCTCCCCCCTTTTGTATTTTGTTATTAACATATCATAGACAGTTCGGATAAAATTGGGATACGTTACTAATCCATCATGCTTAAGCCACGTGAAAAATTACTTGTCATATTTGAAAATATATGTTACTCTGCATTGAACATGAATATGATAGCATATTCACACCGAAGCAGTGAAAAAGGTTACCAATGGCTATCACCAGGACATCGGACCTCTTCATGAACATTAAAAGCAGGAAACGTAATTCGAAGGGGTACACCTACATTTGCCTATTTGTCTTTTTTTTTAATGTAGACTTTTGGCGCAAATACAATTTGCCATTTTATGCCACAAGAAATAGTTATATTCTGATGTAAAGCTAGCCACGATTTACCTTACAGTATGCGCAAATGCGTAAAAAAGTGCTGAAATTGGGGGGGTGGGGTGGGGGGTGAGGGAGGGGCGCAATACATCCAAGTTCTTCAAAATGCTTTTCAACCTGCGACAGATTACAAACTCTTTGAATGTCACACCACCACAGGTCGAATGCGCTTTAATCAGTGTGTCAGGAATACCCTTCTGCAAAACACTAATTACACACTATGAGGGACTTTTTAAGTAGACATGGGGTGCCTGGAAAACATCAGCAATTCATTATATGACTGCGACCATAGGCTGCTGGCTACATACTTGTACTCCATATGCATGCTATAGAACTCACACTATAAGTCAGTCAGAGCATTTAGGAGAGAGGGCAAAAAAAAACAACAATATTTATATCCATTCCTTGGAAAATATTTACTTAAGATTCAAGAAATTGTTGCAGAAAATATTACCAAAGAAACGTCTGATTTTTCCGATCCGTTTTACGGTCATTCTGGATTGTATTAATGCCAGAGGATGCGGATTCAAAAGGCGAAGGTAGCTACTGTTGTGTAATTATTTGAAGCCGTAAAAAAATCACAACTTTCCTGCTGGGCAGTGCAGAAATCAGTAAGTGGCATGCATAACTCACTGATCTATCATAGTTTGCGTCCTTTAAGAAAAACCCATTATCGGAATGTTCCATAAGCAAAGTAACCGAACAGGAGGCGGATGCAAGTTTTCTTCCAAGTACCTGCTAGATAGACATCGTGACTCGCTAACGTGAGCTTGTTTGGTTCTAGGCCTATGACTAATCCACAGGTTCTGTAGCTGCTTTTAAACATTCTCTTCACCAACCAGAACCCATAAGACTTGCCATCCAGTCGCAGCAGGGTGATATGGCAGAACTACGCTCTGTGGCTTTCCATGCAGGACATCAAGACACAATGACCCCTGACCACTGGGAGCCACATATGAACCAATCAGCATTGAAATATCAGGTGCTCCATGTCTTTTTGCACGTCCACAGAGACTCAATGAACACTGCAAAGTATGGAGAAGTGTACCCACTGAAGCCCACGCAGGAAGGGCCTTGCCATTGTTGGAGTGCGTCTTTTAAAATTAATATTAACATGAAAAGCTTGCAATATATTGTGTAATGAAGCTGCATAGAAAATGTGATAACATAGAAAATAATATATGTGTTTGAGATGTGCCCACGGGGAGTGGCCGCCAATGTATACGAAGACTAATGAAACTTATTAATGATGAACTAAAAATGCACTAATGTTTGAATTTGTATTACCATATCATAAATTAGAGCTCCGTATTTGGGTTTTGCTAAGTTAATTACTAGGCCTTAGTTAGCGAGGGTCTGGACCTACCTGCCTGGTCTCATATTAAACTGTGTTTTTTCTAACGTGCAATGTGCTGTCTTTCAGAAGGACACGAAACTGTACTTTTCCAAAAGCTAGAGATGTATGTGTAGCCGTAGTAAATTCTTTCTCATGGGACCCGACTCGCTCATGGAGACATTCTTGCTGAATGCAAAAGTGTAATTCGTAACAGGTGCATGGCTGCCTGGAGTAGGAGAAAACAATGGGACTACTGACTGGAGCGTAAAGTGTAACTTTTCTTACCTGACATTCCACCCGATGAAGACGTCAATAACATGGGCCAATCAACGGCATGAGAACTGTGTTCTGTGAAAAATTCTAGTGAGGTGTGTGAAGAATTATTGGACAGAGATAATGATGCACCATATATTATCCAATGGGGAATTAAGGTCTTGTTCGACAGTTTTGATATAAACGCACAACCAGAGGACAAATCAGCTATTATTAGCCATTATTAGCTATTTTTTGGACATTATTAGCCATTACTGGACATTCCACTTAAGCCACATCTGCCATTGCTCTTTTGAGCCTTTGGTGTTTATTCTTCCTGATAATTTAAACCATCCTCTTTCTAAGTCCTTACTGATGCTTACTTCTCCTCCATATGAGGGAAGAGCCCTACCCTTTAGCTATGCCATACTGAGACTCTGCCTTGTCCTATCCTTGCTGATGGTGAATCGACTGATGTCCTGAGGACGAAGACTGATGCTGTTTGCTGATTCGTTGGAGGGGTAACTATCTGATGAAAATTGTAATTGTCTGTTTGCCTTTTCTTTCAAGGTACCAACTGCTCTTTTGACAGATGCCATAGTTAGATGTTTTCCAAATTTGTGTTTGATAAATTGTTTTGCATGAAGTCCAAAATGCTGATGCTAATCGAGGTTAATTAAGGTGCTCACTAAAATCTGACGCAAATAGACAAACAACTGAGTTCTTGCTTTGTTGAATCTTGTACTTTGAGACTTTGCTAAACTGCTTCTTATTAATGATGTGTTAATGCTTAATTAATATTCTCTATGCGTTGATTAATTGTGTTTTAATGATAATCTGAAGAGTTACTAATGAGATTGACTGCTAATGAGATTAACGGAGATAACTATTAGATTGTAATCAATAGGGAATAAATATCCTAACACTTAACTAAATTTGTGTGGTTATTCATGGCCGAAAGGTCTTGGTGTTTTTCATTTATTGATTCTTATTAAATGTTATTGATTATCTTGTCGATTAGTGTGAGAAAGTAGCCTCTTTCTAGCCTTGTTACCCCCACTTTTGGCCTGTTTGTGAGTGTATGTCAGGGTGTTTTCACTGTCTCACTGGGATCCTGCTAGCCAGGGCCCAGTGCTCATATTGAAAACCCTATGTTTTCAGTATGTTTGTTATGTGTCACTGGGACCCTGCTAGTCAGGACCCCAGTGCTCATAAGGTTGTGGCCTATATGTGTGTGTTCCCTGTGTAGTGCCTAACTGTCCCACTGAGGCTCTGCTAACCAGAACCTCAGTGGTTATGCTCTCTCATTTCTTTCCAAATTGTCACTGACAGGCTAGTGACCAATTTTACCAATTTACATTGGCTTACTGGAACACCCTTATAATTCCCTAGTATATGGTACTGAGGTACCCAGGGTATTGGGGTTCCAGGAGATCCCTATGGGCTGCAGCATTTCTTTTGCCACCCATAGGGAGCTCTGACAATTCTTACACAGGCCTGCCACTGCAGCCTGAGTGAAATAACGTCCACGTTATTTCACAGCCATTTTACACTGCACTTAAGTAACTTATAAGTCACCTATATGTATAACCTTTACCTGGTAAAGGTTAGGTGCAAAGTTACTTAGTGTGAGGGCACCCTGGCACTAGCCAAGGTGCCCCCACATTGTTCAGAGCCAATTCCCTGAACTTTGTGAGTGCGGGGACACCATTACACGCGTGCACTACATATAGGTCACTACCTATATGTAGCTTCACAATGGTAACTCCGAATATGGCCATGTAACATGTCTATGATCATGGAATTGCCCCCTCTATGCCATCCTGGCATAGTTGGCACAATCCCATGATCCCAGTGGTCTGTAGCACAGACCCTGGTACTGCCAAACTGCCCTTCCTGGGGTTTCACTGCAGCTGCTGCTGCTGCCAACCCCTCAGACAGGCATCTGCCCTCCTGGGGTCCAGCCAGGCCTGGCCCAGGATGGCAGAACAAAGAACTTCCTCTGAGAGAGGGTGTGACACCCTCTCCCTTTGGAAAATGGTGTGAAGGCAGGGGAGGAGTAGCCTCCCCAGCCTCTGGAAATGCTTTGTTGGGCACAGATGTGCCCAATTCTGCATAAGCCAGTCTACACCGGTTCAGGGGACCCCTTAGCCCTGCTCTGGCGCGAAACTGGACAAAGGAAAGGGGAGTGACCACTCCCCTGACCTGCAGCTCCCCTGGGAGGTGTCCAGAGATCCTCCAGTGTGCTCCAGACCTCTGCCATCTTGGAAACAGAGGTGCTGCTGGCACACTGGACTGCTCTGAGTGGCCAGTGCCACCAGGTGACGTCAGAGACTCCTTGTGATAGGCTCCTTCAGGTGTTGCTAGCCTATCCTCTCTCCTAGGTAGCCAAACCCTCTTTTCTGGCTATTTAGGGTCTCTGTCTCTGGGGAAACTTTAGATAACGAATGCAAGAGCTCAGCCGAGTTCCTCTGCATCTCTCTCTTCACCTTCTGATAAGGAATCGACTGCTGACCGCGCTGGAAGCCTGCAAAACTGCAACAAAGTAGCTAAGACGACTACTGCAACTCTGTAACGCTGATCCTGCCGCCTTCTCGACTGTTTTCCTGTTTGTGCATGCTGTGGGGGTAGTCTGCCTCCTCTCTGCACTAGAAGCTCCGAAGAAATCTCCCGTGGGTCGACGGAATCTTCCCCCTGCAACCGCAGGCACCAAAAAGCTGCATTACCGGTCCCTTGGGTCTCCTCTCAGCACGACGAGCGAGGTCCCTCGAATCCAGCAACTCTGTCCAAGTGACCCCCACAGTCCAGTGACTCTTCAGTCCAAGTTTGGTGGAGGTAAGTCCTTGCCTCACCTCGCTAGACTGCTTTGCTGGGAACCACGACTTTTGCAGCTACTCCGGCCTCCGTGCACTTCCGGCGGAAATCCTTTGTGCACAGTCCAGCCTGGGTCCACGGCACTCTAACCTGCATTGCACGACCTCCTAAGTTGTTCTCCGGCGACGTGGGACTTCTTTGTGCGACTTCGGGTGAGCACCGTTTCACGCATCCTCGTAGTGCCTGTTTCTGGCACTTCTCCGGGTGCTACCTGCTGCTGAGAGGGCTCCTTGTCTTGCTCAACGTCCCCTCTCTCTCCTGGTCCAATTTGCGACCTCCTGGTCCCTCCAGGGCCACAGCAGCATCCAAAAACGCTAACCGCACGATTTGCAGCTAGCAAGGCTTGTTGGCGTTCTTTCGGCGGGAAAACACTTCTGCACGACTCTACAAGGCGAGAGGGATCCGTCCTCCAAAGGGGAAGTCTCTAGCCCTTTTCGTTCCTGCAGAAACCGCAGCTTCTTCTGTCCAGTAGAAGCTTCTTTGCACCCGCAGCTGGCATTTCCTGGGCATCTGCCCATCTCCGACTTGCTTGTGACTTTTGGACTTGGTCCCCTTGTTCCACAGGTACCCTAGATTGGAAATCCACAGTTGTTGCATTGTTGGTTTGTGTCTTTCCTGCATTATTCCTCTAACACGACTTCTTTGTCCTTAGGGGAACTTTAGTGCACTTTGCACTCACTTTTCAGGGTCTTGGGGAGGGTTATTTTTCTAAATCTCATTATTTTCTAATAGTCCCAGCGACCCTCTACAAGGTCACATAGGTTTGGGGTCCATTCGTGGTTCGCATTCCACTTTTGGAGTATATGGTTTGTGTTGCCCCTATCCCTATGTTTCCCCATTGCATCCTATTGTAACTATACATTGTTTGCACTGTTTTCTAAGACTATACTGCATATTTTTGCTATTGTGTATATATATCTTGTGTATATTTCCTATCCTCTCACTGAGGGTACACTCTAAGATACTTTGGCATATTGTCATAAAAATAAAGTACCTTTATTTTTAGTATAACTGTGTATTGTGTTTTCTTATGATATTGTGCATATGACACTAAGTGGTACTGTAGTAGCTTCACACGTCTCCTAGTTCAGCCTAAGCTGCTCTGCTAAGCTACCATTATCTATCAGCCTAAGCTGCTAGACACCCTATACACTAATAAGGGATTACTGGGCCTGGTGCAAGGTGCAAGTACCCCTTGGTACTCACTACAAGCCAGTCCAGCCTCCTACATTGGTTGTGCAGCGGTGGGATAAGTGCTTTGAGACTACTTACCACTCTTGTCATTGTACTTTTCATAAGAGAAAAATATACAAAACAAGGTCAGTGTATATACACATAGCCAAAAAGTTTTGCATTTCCTCTTTTCACTCTTTTCTAAGTGCTGAAAAGAACTTCTAAACTTGCAAAAAGTTCTTAAAAGTTTAAAAAGTTTTCTTTCTCTGTCTTTCCAAAAGCTCTGACAAACTGTTTTCTCTTTTTCTATCACTTTAACTCTCTCTAAAATATCTGGCACAGGCCAAAATGTTGACCTGTCTAAGATTGCATATGATCACCTTAGCTGGAAAGGAGCAAGGAGTCTCTGCATAGAGAGAGGTTTGAGTGTAGGGAAGAATCCTTCCTTGGAACTGTTACTTAATATGCTTAGAGAACAGGATAAGGCTAAAAGTGCCCCATCTGTTGAAAAAGTAGCTAATGGTTCTCAATCTGATCCAGGGACTCCCCCAGGTAAAGGTTCAGGAAAGAAACTTCTTAGCCTTCCTATTACAAGACAGTCTAGCATAGTTGGTACTGAGGTGGAGTCACATCATCCAGATGATGTGCTCTCACATTACACTGTCAGCCAAGCTGTTAGGGTGCCCTCTGTAAGGGACAGGTCTCCTTCTGTTCATTCCCATCATACCTCTGTATCTAGAAATGTCCCTCCCACCAACCCTGATGACAGAATGTTAGAGAGGGAACTCAATAAGTTGAGGGTGGAACAAACCAGACTGAAGCTTAAAAAGCAACAGCTGGATTTGGATAGACAGTCTTTAGAATTAGAGAAGGAAAGACAGAAGTTGGGTTTAGAAACCCATGGTGGCAGCAGCAGTATTCCCCATAGTCATCCTGCAAAAGAGCATGATTCCAGGAATCTGCACAAGATAGTTCCCCCTTATAAGTAGGGGGATGACATTAACAAGTGGTTTGCTGCACTTGAGAGGGCCTGTGTTGTACAGGATGTCCCTCAAAGGCAGTGGGCTGCTATCCTATGGCTATCATTTAGTGGAAAAGGTAGGGATAGGCTCCTTACTGTGAAAGAAAATGATGCTAATAATTTCCAAGTTCTTAAAAATGCACTCCTGGATGGTTATGGCTTAACCACTGAACAATACAGGATAAAGTTCAGAGAGACCAAAAAGGAGTCTTCACAAGACTGGGTTGATTTCATTGACCATTCAGTGAAGGCCTTGGAGGGGTGGTTACATGGCAGTAAAGTTACTGATTATGACAGCCTGTATAACTTGATCCTGAGAGAGCATATTCTTAATAATTGTGTGTCTGATTTGTTGCACCAGTACTTGGTGGACTCTGATCTGACCTCTCCCCAAGAATTGGGAAAGAAGGCAGACAAATGGGTCAGAACAAGGGTGAACAGAAAAGTTCATACAGGGGGTGACAAAGAGAACACTAAGAAGAAAGATGGTGAAAAATCTCAAGATAAGCATGGGGACAAGGGATTAGGTACTAAGAATATTGATTGGGTTATTGATATATTGATTTTGTGATGCCGGAAAGATACCTTGTGCTGGGAAGTCTCCGAACGTGGTCAAAAGGTTCATCGGCCTAGGCATGTCTCCTTGTAAGTTTACTTATCAAGGTTCTGACGCGCTATCACCACCCACCGATCTAGATCCAGCTAATAAATCTATTTTCAGCTCTAATGGGACGCTAAAGAGCAACTTACAGAAGGGCCGCCAACTTCTCAGTATCCCAAAAGGCACATGGTCTCAGATTACTGTTCGTGTAATCTCCCAGGTAGCATTATTGCTAAAACACTTCAGCGTTAGAAAGGCCCTGCAGACACCGGAACGGTCACTTAGACAACGGTTCCGCTGGCCCAATATCAGCTCTACCAGTTCTTAGACCCTCCCAGTTTCTGTCTGTAGTGCACCAACAGCACACTGTCCTACAGCAACACTCGGAATTATCATCACACTGTCCTTGTCCTTCTACAGCAACACTCAGAACCATCACCACAATGGTCTTCTACAGCAACACTCAGAACCATCAACTGCCTACGAAATGCTAAATACATTTTAGTGTGAAAATAATTCTGTGCCTTGAAAGACTTGCTTTTGTTTATGGTTTCTGCAAAGCTTGCATTCAAGCACTGCCTGCTCGAATCGTAGTGTCAAGCCTTTTCATCGGGTCTGTGGGGTCTATCATTACTTTTCAGGTCTCTGGTGAATTACTGTAATTTACTATTGCTGTTCCAGTGTAGCCAGTACTATTGTTCTAATCAGCTTTGACTTTGGTAAAGTTTGCATGGTTGAGAAGTCAAAAGTTTAACCTAAAAGGTGATGAGAGTCCGTAGCTCATATATTACTGCTGCTGCTCTCACCAGATATCACTAAGGGATGTCGGCAATACATGTCGGAGTGTTACGTTGTTATGCTGTGGATAGGGCCCTGTTCTGGTGGTTGTCTCTCTCTGAGACAAAGGATCACACAATTAGAATTCCCTGCCCACATCAATAGATCGCTAGCCACAGTGAGCCGTCTCTAGCAATTTTGGAAAGAAGGTCATATCCCCCATGATGGGTAAATATGTATTCATCAAACACAATTCACATCCCTTGCAAAATGACATGATATATCACAAATAAATAGCCCTGGTTCCGTAATTCACCATTCCTTTTAAACCGGACACCCTCTGCTCTCCATATGACAACTTTTTTTAGAATATGACGAGAAGGAGGAAGAATACAGGTTACCTCTCCACTGTTTAGCTAAACAGTCTTCTTCCTGAGCATCGAGATGCACTTTCTGAAGGAAGCAAGTGACAAGAAATTGGCATTCGAGATAAGCATCCTTGTCATTCTAAACATGCAGAAACCTCAACTTTCCAAAGGGATTCCAACAACCCATAAACAAGGTGTATCTGCTTTCTTTCCAGTCCGTACCCCCTTGTATACAAGAACCTAACATCACAGCCCACACCTAGCTGAATAGTGTAATAAAATAAAGACCTACAATGGGGATACCCTACCCACCGATTAAAGAGAACAAGAGACGCATGACGCATCTCTATCATTAATGATGTGGTTTCAGTCATTTCTCTTTGATCATACAAAATACAGTTGAACTCAGCTCATCAGTCATCTGAAGCAAAAGTGACATGTGGAGTGCCCACTGGCTCCCAGTTGTCCCAAGTTCTCTTCAGTATATTTATTACATCTCGGTTCTCGGTCAGGGCAAAAAAGCTGCAGTACCATTCCTATGAAGAAGATAAGTAGAATCTCAGAGATATTAGTAGTCCTGATAATAACATAGCCAGAGTTAAACAAGTATTAGCAATACCAATTTTCTATCTTATGAATGAAAGTGCCTTTTGTGTCACTGATACGTTTAGATACTCAACAGGTCATCATGCACGCACCCTGTCACACATCTTTGCACTTATGCATCCATTCATCAATCCATTGATTAATCCTTTCATTCACCCTCTGATACAATTGCAAAAAACACACAAAAACTCAAGAAGCATATGCAAGATAAATTAAAAGAATACACATAGAAAAAAGGAAACATGCTGCTTTCTAAACACAGCAAGCATATGTTTTTCAATAACAAAACATAGCAGTGGGTTTATGTCTGCAAATTAATTGTAAGTAGTCTATCTTTGTTTTAAAGATCAAGCATGGCCGCTACATTTACAGTCAATCAGTTGGCCATTTTTGAATGGTAAACCAATAACACAATATGGACAACAGCATTCCACAATGATCTCCTGGTTCAGAGGAAGTGGCCAACTGGATTGTGGCACACTACAGATGAAATAAGCGGCAAGCAAGCAACCCGTAAATACTGCCTGGAGAACTGTAGCATCCTCTTAAACATTAAAATAAAAAAGGGGAAAAACAAAGAAATGAGAGGGAAACTATAAAAGAAGAAAAGTCCAAATTAAAGAACTAGCCAACCAGGCCTGATACTAAAGAGCACTCATTTCCATGTGAATGTACACATGTGAAATGGTAATGCCATAATTTACCGGCCAAAGGAGCCAAGGACTAATGCAGACTAAATCATGACCCCATGCAGTTTGTTGTCATGGACGGAAGTAGAGTTGTAAATGTCACTCAGACGAATGGCAGAGAATGTCTTCATCATATATTTATATATCTGGATTTCTGTATTATTTAATGTTTTATTACAAGATCCTGGCAGACATCTAAGAAGAGATTCCGGAAAGAATTATTATACTGCAAATCTCGACGCAGGGTTTGTCAGAGGCACTAACCAACACCAAATTATTCCCTTTAAAGGTAATCTGACATTTCATGTAACAAAATATCTCTCTGTAGGTATCTGCAGGAAATAAAAACCTACCCTTAAATGCCTGTCAGGTTTTTCCCTAGAGAACCAATCAGTAACTGTTATGAACAGCTTATCACTACAACCAGCTAAGGCCTCTTTTATTGAGTATTAGCTTTCCCACATGGCAACCATCAGACATACAGTCATAACATTAGTGTATAAAATTACAGTTGGTGAAGCACTATACTATCTCTTCTTAAACGGCCTAACAAGTATTCTAACAGTACAAATGTTCTGCACCCAGGTTTGACTGAGGGGATAACCAGCACAAACATGCTTGCCTCTATGGTAATCTGTGATTTTCTATGTAACAAAATAACTATCTGTAGGCTTTATTATAGATTAATAACAATTCACAAGCATTCCAGCTCTGGGAGGACGCTGAAAAAAACGTGCTAGATCCCGCACCCATTCATGCGGAAACCCATATCCAATAGTCAAGTCTTCTCCTATATTGTTGTGGAGCGACCTGCTGCTATAAGAGCCTCCTTTTCACCTCTTAAATTCCACAAGAACCAGACGGCCTGCCTTTTCAAGTAGTTCCATCAGGCCCTAGGTTTGGGTAGTCTCACATCTGCTCACTCCCCAGATACCCTCCCGGATGATAGTGTGTTCTATTGATATGCATAACATAACCTTAAATGGCTGGTCTGGCTTGCCTCCATTGTTTACATGTAGTAAAGGATGCCAGGTTTAAATTCACATGCCTGAAGTTTAAATGCAAAAAACAAATGGTTCCACTGTATCTATGACAGAAACTGTCATGCAACGTCTAACAGTTGTAAAGATCAAGCAACCAGAGTTGCTGATAACCATGGAACTAATCCACGCTGGAAGCTTGATCGAAGGTTTGCAGTTTAGATCAGAGACTTGGCACTTCGCAGAGTATATTAAACATAAGTGCAACGTGCTAAACTTCATGAAAGTAGTCAAGTAAATGACCTTTAAGGAATTACACACTATAAATGATAAGCCACTTAGCTTAGTAGAACTAGGCACCTACAATCAATTACATTTTAAGTGCGTGCGCTAAATAAATTGAATCAAAACATAAATAAATATCAACATTCCATTTCCACCATTTACGAGCGCAGAACCCTGGACTCATTTTAAAAGGCACAAAATACAAATTCCTCGATCTATACTCTCTCATACACAAATAAAACAGCAGAAATGACTAACTGTAAAAAAATGAAATATTGTGAGATACATCATCTCGGCCTGTCAATAGCCCTGCAGATAAAGGGTTCCACCAGAGCACTAGTGCCACACTCAGCAGGACCCGAGTTGTTGGTACCCAAGGGGATAAAGTGGTAACAACAGGATAACGTTCATTAGGTCTTGAAATGCCTTCCACACATCCATTAGCCCCGCTGGAGCTCTGGTATTTATTTACCCTTAGAGCGACCTAGTTCTTTTTTTCATGCTGTATTCAGTCCTTGACACTTGACACTAAGAATTCCATCATCATTCACCACCATTCACCTTACAATCAGCTTCAGTATGTGCTCCTTTAAGGTCAACTGAATCAGTAGCTGGCCCAACCCACCTCAAAGCATCTAAAGGAGGAATCCTATGTTTGTGCATTCATCTCGGTTTCTCTTAACCATTCAGCCAATCCAATGCTACTGCAAAAAGGAAACATGTCTTTAATAATTTCCAGCTTCAGAAGTAAAAAAACAAAAATTTAAGTCATCAAATGGTCAGAGAGCTTATGAATCAGTACCTCATCATATTTCCTCTGATGCTGGACTGCCTGAATGTCGCCTGGGAAACCCAGATTGTTGAAATTTCATATGGCAAAGCTGTCACATCGCTGTCCAGAAAGTTGAGGAATGCGGTTATGATTGTTCATGGTGGAATTGCAGGTTTAAGGGGAGGCACCAATGTACTTTGTGCCTCTCTTTAGAGAATAGCTTTAAAATGCTTATCAACTGTTGCATTTCAATAATCCATTTCTCTGAGGGCAATTTAACAGGTAGGCCTTCCACCCTTTCCAGGAACCAGAAGAAATAGAGGTTGTTTCTCCTGGTATGTCTTCTGTCTATACCACCCTGTTTTGTAGTAGGCTTGTGTTTCTTTCAGTTTAAATATGGTGGTAAACATTTCTCTGACATTGTTTGTGATATCCTCAATTACTTCCTCAGTAACATTTCCAGTGACACATTATCGGTCTTCTGATAACGTACCACTTGAGAGTCCTTGATGGCTTTCATGAAGTCTGCAGTTGAAGCTTCAGTCATCTCATCATGCCCCTGTCCCCTACTGTCTCCGCAGTCCCAGGTTCTTGGACAGATGTATATTGCAAAATTTTATTGGCCTATGCCAGTCTGCTCAGTTTATCACATGTCATTATGGACAGAGTACAGACGAGTAGCCTGTGAGACAAACTCAGCAGCAGGCAAACACACCAGCAAAAGATTCAGTCTATCGCACTACCACAAAGCTTTTGTAGGTTTTTGAGTCCAGCTCAGATATGTCCTACCATTCATCAGGTTCCTCATAGCCTTTGCAAAAGAATGTCCAGAATCTTCTTTACTCAGGGTCAGGCCAGACACAGATTAATGCCTAGCCGACCCTGCATCCAACTGGTTGCAGTTGTTTTCATCCCAGGACCGTCTCACAATCACCCAGGACATCAACTTCATTAAGCAGTGTGGGCACCAATGTCTTCTCCCCAGAAGTATCATACACACAAAGTAAGGTAGAAGCCTCTACTCTGAAGTCGGTTTGAGCTTAAATATTCACAACTCCGCATCTCTACAGCCAGCCACATTCATCTCACCCCAAAGTCGGTCTCCGATGCAGCCCTAAAAATTCTTTGCCTCCCAAGGCCTCCAGCTGCAACTCCAGCGTTGCTTACCTGGAGGAATCAAAACTGAGCAATCCTCTCAATTCATAGCCACAAAGATTCTGTCAGCTACTCACCGGTGATAAAGATGTTTTCTGCTCCAGGCCATTCCGGCTGATTAAATCAGTTTCTTAGTTCTTCAAACCACAGTGCTCAGGGGGATCCAGACATGCCATCTTGGTTAACAGCACTCTCCCAGTGGGCCAGTCCCTCAGTCCGTCACTAGTGCCCCACAACCATTTTCTTCAGGTTTCAGCTACAGGGGCTCTTGTTGCTTTTATTGCCAAGACTGGTTAGGAGTAAATATGGGCCCTGTAAACTACATGTCACTACATGTTTAATTCACCCCAGTGAGTAAACGACACAGAAGTACCCAGGATTCTTCAGGATAAATAGCAAGTAAATGGAAGTCATGGGTTCTCAGCCATATTACCGGCCATACAGCAGCAGCCTGTCCTTACTGGAGAAGGGGCCATGCTCCCCACCATTTTCCCAACTTGAATAACATATGTCAGGCTGAGCAAAGGTCAGCCTGACAGACATTCTTATTGTTCAGATCAGGCAGCCAGGAGCTAGACGTGCTAAATGTGCAGGCTCCTCGCTGCTTGTCGTGCTGAATATGTCACAGCTCCTGTGGGCATGACCTCTTTAGCCTAGCAAAGCACCTCAAGGCCTTCTCCCTCGTGAAGAGTGAAAGTGTCATTGATAACCTCAGATCTGAGTGTCTAACACTGATAACTCGTCACAGAGTGGGATAGGGTCAGCAGCTCTCAGTGACCACATCCCACTCTGAAATGAAGTAGAAACTTCTACCTCAGAGGCTTCCTTCCCCGAGAGCTGCAGCACGTAAGTGTAATGATTTTCATGTTTAGTGCACGTGTACCTGTATGTAAGAGTGAATATTTGGGATTGAGTGTTGTGAATGGGTGTGCGTGAGCACATGTGGGAATGCATGGCTGTGAGTGTATATGTGTGTGTGTGTGGTATGCCCACCCAGCTCCTTGCTAAAATTACTGGCCACTACAGCAGCTGTGTCCAAAAACTGTCAAAATATCCATAATTTACAGCTCCTTTTATTGTAACTTACCTGTGCATCAGAATCTGGGATTCTGCTATGTAAGCAAAATGATCATTTCCATACACCCTACACCAACTTCCTCCTATAACATCTTGTTCCTTTACAGATCACTGTACCATTCCCAGTGGAAATGCAATATTCCCATACTCATTTCTAGACACAGTTTCAAACCTTATGACACTACACTGCAAACTATGCATCCTTGGTGATCTAAACATATGGCTTGACAAACACAATAGAACCCCATCCAAGAACTATCATCACTGACCTAGACACTCTGAACCAACATCAGATTGTCCACAAACCCACACACATCAATGGACACATCCTATAAGTAACTTCAGCAAATCCAGAACTAGTTAGCTTTCAAAGAATTAGTCCAGTCACATGGTCAGATCATCATCTGGTAGCTTCCAACACAAAACACCACAAATCAACATATCTAGGACCATCATACATGTATCCACTTATCGACTGTGGAACAAAGTCAACTGTGAATACTAAGAAACACAACTAACCTCCAATTAACCTCCAACACAGATCTGGACACAGTAAATTCAATTTAAAAACTCTGGGTGGCTAAAGGAAGCGTTTGATATTTTAATACCACTAAGAACAGTGTAGGAGGCTGGCCTGGTTTGTAGTGGGTACCTATACACCTATACCAGGTCCAGTTATCCCTTATTAGTGAAATGTAGTCAGTGTCTAGAAGCCAGGCTGTCTAGATGTGCTGTAGGCAGGGCAGCCAAGGCTGAACTAGGAGACATGCAAAGCTCTTGCAATACCACTGTAGTCACACACTACTCACACACATGAAAGACATTACTCAGTGTTACAAAAATAAAGGTAATTTATTTTAGTCACACAATGCCAAAAATATTTTGGAGACTATACTCCCTTAGGAGGTAAGTAAATTACACAATATATACACTAGTAACTAAAAACAGGTAAGTAAATAGTCAGAAAATCGTGTAAACAGTGAAAATCACAATAGGTTGCAATGGGCCTAGGGGGAACACAAACCATATACTAAAATAGTGGAATGCGAAAGTTGGTTTCCCACCTAGGCAAGTGCAGTGTGTAGAGGGGCGCTGGGAGTGTAAGAAAACACCAAAGGTAAGTAAAATACCCCACCCCAGAGCCCAGGAAAGCAGGAGTAAAACACAGCAAGTTTCCTAAAACACACTAGAAGTCGTGATAGAAGATAATGCAAGAACCAGAAGAGGCTGCAAGACACCAACAATGGATTCCTGGACCTGAGGACCTGTGGAAGAAGGGGACCAAGTCCAAGAAGCACTGAAGAGTCCAGGGAGACCAGGAGCCCCTGCTAACCCAGATGAAGGTGCAAAAGAAGAACCACAGGTGAGAAGACAAAGTTAGTATTGCACCAAAGACAGATGCGGGTTCCTGGTTGGTGCCGAAGATCTCCCACACCTGATGGATGAATGCAGTCTGGTTTGCCTTGCTGGATTCCACCAACAAGCCTTGGCCCAAGCAAAACACGTGGTTGGCGGAAAATGGCACTGCCTGGGACCAGGTGGCCTCTACCCAGGACGGGGAAACAGAGGGGGCTCTCAGCAACTCAGAGAGCCCTCAGAAGACCAGGCAGCGTGCACAGGAGTCCCACGGCATGGGGACAAAGGAGATGCAAATGGAGGCCCATGCAGCACAACACAAGGATTCCCATACCGCCGGAGAACCACTCAGGAAGCTGTGCGTCACAGGATGGAGTGCTAGGGGCCTAAGCTGTGCTGTGCATGAAGAACGTCTTGGAAGGCCTCACACAAGCCTTGACAACTGAAAGTCACGTGGTGCAAGGGGTACTGTCTTGCGTGGGGAGGCAAGCTCTTATCTCCACCAAATTTGGAAAGCTGGATGTTGGGACTGCCAGAGTCACTTTAGTCCCCCACATGTGTCGCTGGATCAACGCCTGTCATCTGGAGAGAGGACCCAAGCCACCGGTCGTCGCTGCAGAGAGGTGCCTGCTGAACAGGGAAGTGACTCCAACACTCCACGTGCGATTCTTTTGGTTCTTCTTGTGCAGGCTGAAGACAGGCAGTCCTCTGAGGATGCACGACCTGGAAACTGTTGCAGTTGCTGGCAGGAGCTGAAGATACAGGGTTGCAGAAGTCGTCTGAGCTTCTTTGTTGCAGTTCTGTAGAGTTCCTGGAGCAGTCAGCAGTTGATCTGTCGGGAGAAAATGAAGTAAAGGATGCAGAGGATTCCTGCTGGAGTCTTGCAATCTGAATCTGAAGAGACACCCAGAGGAGAGACCCTAAATAGCCCTTAGAAGTGATTGGTCACCTAACCAGGTAAGCACCTATCAGGAGTGGTCTCTGGTGTCACCTGCTGGCACTGGCCACTCATATGCTCCCAGAGTGCCCCACCACCTTGGAATCCAAGGTGACAAAACCCAGAGACACTCTGGAGGAGCTCTGGGCACCACCCCTGGGGTGGTGATGGACAGGGGGGGGTCACTCCCCCTTCCTTTGTCAAGTTTTGCCTCAGAGCAGAGACTGGGGGGTCCATGAACCAGTGTGGGCTGGATTATGCAAGGTGGGCCCTATCTGTGCCCTTCAAAGCATTTCCAGAGGCTCTGGGAGGATATCCCTCCCATGCCTGTGACAACTATTTCCAAAGGGAGAAGGTGTAACACCCCTCTCCTAAAGGAAATGTATTGTTCTGCCTTCCTGGGATTGAGCTGCCCAAGCCCCAGGAGGGCAGAAGCCTGTCTGTGGGGTAGCAGCAGCTGGGGCTGCAGTGACAACCTCAGAAGGCTGGTATGGCAGTGCTAGGGGTCCACTGTTGAGCCCCCAGAATGCATGGAATTGTGCAAACAATACTGGAATCAGTATTGGGGTACAATTCCCTGTTGTTAGACACTTTACATGGCCATATTCTGAGTTACCATGGTGAAGCTGGACATAGGTATTGACCTATGTACAGTGCACACTTAAAATGGTGTCCCCGCACTCACGAAGTCCGGGAAAATGGGCCTGGATGACGTAGGGGCACTTCTGCTAGTGCAGTGGTGCCCTCACACACAGGTACTTTGCACACAGCCTTCAGGGTCTGTAGGCCTGATATATAGGTGATTTATAAGTGACCTGGTGCAGTGAAAAGGGCTGTGAAAAAGTGCATGCACTATTTCACAAAGGCTGCAATGGCAGTCCTGCAGAAGCCTTTGCATGGGCTCCCTGTGGGTGGCAAAAGAAATACTGCAGCCCATATGGGTCCCCTGGAACCCCAATGCCTTGGGTAGCTAGGTACCATATAATAGGGACTTATAATGGGGGTCCAGAATGCCAATTTGGAGTGAAATACTGGGTTACCGGTATGTAAGGACAAATTAGGAACCAGAGAGAGCATAAGCACTGGGGTCCTGGTTAGCAGGATCACAGTGACATAGTAAAGCATACTGACAAAAACAGTGAAACATACTGACAAGTAGGCCACAAACCATAAGCACTGGGGTTCTGACCAGCAGGATCCCAGTGACACAATCAAAACACACTGACAAATAGACCAAAAATGGGGGTAACCATACTAGAAAGAGGTTACTCTCTCAGAACCAGCACATCTGAGGCATGCAGAACTAAAAAGATGAAACAAAAGATTTTAAAACTGCAACGCACCTGGGTCAAAACAAATATAAACCAAGACAAACTTCACCGACACAAACTCAACATAACATACAAGTCAACAATCAAAAAGCTAAAAAAAAAGTAGTATTCAGAAAGAATACAAAATGCTTAATGAGCAAAGAATGAATTTTATAAAATTCTCACAGATTCTTACGTAAACCTAAATGCACAGAAGGAACTCATCCTATGACTAAAGGGCTTACTGACAAACTGGTGAATCATTGCACACCGAGGCAGAAATGTTGGACACTTATTGACAACAAAGGAAAACCACCAGCACCAATCTATTTCCAACAATCCCCTACAACAGTAGGGGATCCCAGCCTTTGTGTTCTTTCAAACAACTATCACAAAATGAACTTATGGATCTCTTCAAAGCAAGCAGGCCAGCCGGCTGCCCTTGTGACCCTTGTTCACCACAAATCTTCAAGAACATTTTTAACTACCTCTGCTGCCACACAAGTAAGAAAAATAATCAATCATTTTTAACTACAGGAATCTTTCAAAGAAAACAAACGTAGACATGCATGACCCAAACCACTACAGAGCAATTACAAATGGGCCTTTCCTTGGCAAACTGAAAAGAAAGAGAAGCATTTACCCGGATGTCACAATTCATTGAAGATAAATCCATACCTTCCAACTTCCATACAGGATTCCGTCCAGGAAGAAGCACAGAATCTGCCCTCACTGCCATCTGGGATGACTTTAAAAACACAGTACACTAGAATGGGGTTGCTTCATTACTTGTCTTGGACCTTTCAGCTGCCTTCAACACAGGTGACCATGACACTCTAATGCAAAGCCTCTACGAAGCTGGTATAGAGGGTACATCTCTTGACTGTATCACATCCTACTTTCAAAATAGGACAAGTGTCATCCATCCTCCCACTTTCTCATCCAAACCAGACTCCACAAGAGCTGGGGTCCCTCAAGGCTCTATCATCTCGTCCATGCTTCATTACCTGCAATGATCAATGAATTTCTGCTCACATGCTTTAACTAAGCAGATGACATACAAACACTTCTTAAACATGAAGGCCTCAAAGATATTGTAAACTCAAAAATCTTCAGTCGCCTCACAGCTGCTTATCAGTGGATGAAGTAGAGCCACTTCAAATTGAAAGCTTCCAACACTGAAATACTCAAATGTGGCGACTGGAAATATTATGACCCACTCTATGATTGGCCGGATGATCTGGGACCACTTCCTAAAGTATCTAAGGACGTAATAAACTTGGAATTACGATGGACTTCAAATTATTAATGAATGGCCAAATGGACAAATTAGCAGGATCAAGCTTCATTACCATGAAAACTCTGCAACACATCTTCCCACCTAGGATTTCCACACAAGGTCCAAGCTACTAGCTCTGTTGTACTGTCTAATTTAATTACGCCAATAGCCCCTACCAAGGATCATCTTTATCAACTATAAACAAATTACAACAAATTCAGAACTCTGTTGCCAGACTACTCCTACATGTAAAGCCTCAAGTCAACATCCCTCCTGTCTTGAGAGCCCTACATTGGTTCCCGGTTGCCAGAAGATCCACTTTCAAGCTGCTTTGTACTACCCACAAAGCAACACATAGAACAGGACCACTTTTAAACAGGAATAAAATCACCAAGTACATAAAACAAAGGAACCTGTGCTCAGGATTGGCACCTTGCCTCAAAATCCTAAAATACAACAATAAAAAATGGGTATTACATCTTTCTGTTCAATCAACCAAACTATGGAATTCATTAACCTCATGGAGCCACCGATAACTATTTTATCTTTAGAAGACTACTCAAGAGGTGTCTCTTCCCGACATGCCCACCACACTCAAGCACAAATTTACAGCACGTCTGTGCATGTAAGCATGTGCAATTTGATTATATGTATTTAGATATGTGCATTTTTTGTACAATTATATATACCACTTGTAGTTTACAAATATATAGATTTTCTTGAGGTACACTTAAGAAATATTTATATTACTTATGGTTAAAAATATATATGTATACATATATACTTTTGCATTATTTTATGCTTAACATGAACATATGTCACTGCATAGTTTTCATATACGTTATTTAATTAGATGCTTACGGGTCTCTGTTTATTTTATTTGTCTATCACAATTTCTAAATACGATCACAGCAATTGTATCTATCAGTGCTCCACAATTGAAATATCGAGGAAAACATGAAAATAACGTAAATATAAAAAATAATTTATATCAATACAAAAATAAATTAGCTTTTACGTACAGCAACTCCTAAAAGTATGAATTTTTAACTATTTATTCATACTTGCAATATTGAACTTTATACAATACAATTTTATATCTATTTATTTTCCTCATGCATGTATTCCCTTTCTATACAGTTCGGCATCTATATATTTATTACTTTACTCACACTATAGAAAGAAAGAAAAGAAAACCTCCAACTCCAACCTCTCTCAATATATGCTCTACCTCAACACACTGACTCATCCCAGACCTCATTCTACTAGTATCTCCCAAAGACCTCTTCTTGACTCTTCCCTCCTTTATCTCCCCTTTACTCACCCCAAACATTATTCTACTACTATGATCTGCCACATGACTCTTCCCTTCTCCATCTCCTCCTTGACCTACCCCAAACCTAATTTTTCTACTATGATCTCCAAAATAACACCACCTAGACTCTTTCTTCCTGTATCCCTCCTTTGACTCGCCCCAAGCCTCATTTTGCTACCATGATCTTCAATATAACCCTTTCTAGACTCTTCTCTCCTCTATCCCTCCTTTGCCTCATCCCAAACCTCCTCTTACTATTATGATATCCCAAATAACACTATCTAGACTCTTCCCTCCTCTATCCCTCCCTTATACTATTCAATTGAACTAACCGACGTACATGTCCACCGCTCAAATTAACTTATATTTCTCTATACTATTCCACCACTGATCCTTTGGGTTCCAGAGTAGCATGCTCCTCGCAGACGTAAGTACGGGGTTCTCTAGAAGCGGACGTCGCGGATATTAGCGTAGTCCTAGGTTGTATGTATTCCTATTTGGAAGGGTAACGTCAGTGGAATGTCAGTTGGAAATTACCGAGTGCAACAGCGAGGGGTGGGAAGAAGGGAATTTCCTTTTACGGACTAGGTGGTCTCACACACTATATAGTGTCATGCTTCATCATTTGACCACCTAGACCCACCCAGGTAGGACATTGCCACCTGGGCGGACTCAACCTGGGTGCCTACTTCGTCCTCTCCTTGGACCGCTTGTGACCAACCCCCCCTTTTTAACTACACCAGACAGACACCACCATTAAATTTGTTGCTCTTCACAGGTGTCTGCTTAGGTGTTTTTAGTTTTTCAGTAGATTAGCTGGATCCCGATCTTTCCAGAAACAAGTTTATTTACGCACTCCCTCCTGTTCCTTTAACAGTGAGGTTGAGTCCGCCCAGGTGGCAATGTCCTACCTGGGTGGGTCTAGGTGGTCAAATGATGAAGCATGACACTATATAGTGTGTGAGACCACCTAGTCCGTAAAAGGAAATTCCCTTCTTCCCACCCCTCGCTGTTCCACTCGGTAATTTCCAACTGACATTCCACTGACGTTACCCTTCCAAATAGGAATACATACAACCTAGGACTACGCTAATATCCGCGACGTCCGCTTCTAGAGAACCCCGTACTTTCGTGTGTACTTTGAATTATAGGGAGCTAAGTACGGAGTGTTCCTCCATAGTTATCCCCCCTCCTCCCTCTTCCTCTCTCCATGTGTAATGATGCTCCTCGCAGACAACATTTCAATGCCTCATCAGGGGTTATATGTGCTATATAGATCCAATTACAACTATCAAGCCTTTTCCAGTGATACCGAGGTTCAGTGAGATGCACAAAAATGATGCAGAAGGACTGATTACTGAGTACTTTGTAATTGATCAGATGTTATAAATATTGCCTATTCTGACTGGTTTTTTTCTAGGAGGAAACGTGGATTTGAGTGCATTAACATCAAAATCTGCATGTCCTGAAAATAATGTATTTTCGCTGATAAATTCAAGCAGTTTGACCTGCTGCACCTTAACAAAGGGAACAAACTTTATCAAACCTGCTAATTACCGGGTGTGATGAACATTGCACCGCTTATAATTGCGACTCCAATTGTAATTTACCGGGTGACTTGTAGTCAGGCTAAGAGCTCCATAGTTTGGGTTGGTCCGAAAACTGTGTTATCCTAGTGCCATTACTCATAATCACCGCAAAATTACTCATAATTATGCGTAATTGTGTGAGAAGTATAACCCAGTGTTTAGTGCTATTTTGTTAATGCAAAGTGCACCCTTTTGTTCAAAATGGACCACAGGATGCATTTTGTAGTATGAAACTAACACTACATGCTACAGGACACGGACAGCAGTATCCAGCAGTTGCTTGCTACCTCTTAAGAGCACATTTAGTTTACTTTTACACAACGCAGGGCAGCAAGCAAAGTTGCAGAGCTGCATTGTGCAAAAGAGAGAGGGCAGAAATACTTCATATTGACAAAGATATGCAGCATTTCTGCTCTCACCTTGCACTGAGGCACTGTGTGCAGCCAAGCACCAATGCAGGCAGCCTTGCACCAGAGTGCAAAGGTGCCTACCTTACAGGCAAGATTGTTTCTTTGCAGAAAAACAATACATAAAGGCATTTTTTTCCTTCTATGTGTGCTGCAGAATGCAGCACGCAAAGAAAGAGGAAATAACAAGGAGAAATAAAAATATTTTTTCCTCGCTAAGCCTCACTGGGGAAAACATATCATTTTGACGCGATCCCAGATTTACTACGCCTAGTAAATTTTGGATTTCCTCACAATCCATGGGTGAATGCCCAAAGAACACCTTCCCAACAAAGTGTAACGCAAGGCAGCGATTTGTACTACCTCGTGTTACTCTGGATTTACTAAGCCACGCAGAACCATGCAAGGTGTCTGTGTGGTTTAGTACATGTTACTAAAGGGCTTGCCTTGCATCAGCTTGCGTGATAGGAGGGCAACACAAGCAAGACCTTTGTATATCAGGACCCCCAATTTCTTATATCTGTGCCCGTACAGTAGGATTTTTGCCCCAAATTACTTTAGCTGGCATAATTGTGTAAATTCGGTAATCACTCTGATTACTCTGTTGTAATTACAATTTCACCCAGGCTTAGTAGTAGTCAACTATTCAAGTGGGTGTGAGGGGTTTGTTCTGACCCTTACTCTATTAAATCTGTTTTTCAGTTTTAACTACCTCTGACCATTCTAAAGTGAACATACTTCCATCTTCGTAGGCCTCAGTAGTGAAAGGGACCAAGGAATATCCCTTTGATTGATAATTTCTGAAGCCTCAATCATTTTGCATGGGTTTTCAATCCCATCATCTTATTAGTCACAAATGTTAGCAATTCGCCTCATTCAGGGAAGGCTTTTTGTGGAGAGCTTCAGCATTTGCATCATCTTGTTAGTTATAATTCAGAGGAACTCTGTAGTCTGAGAAAGTCTACAGGCTGATTTTTCCAAAGTTGGTAAACAATCTTACACTGCGCAGGAGCCAGATGGACCACTTTAACTGAACTATTGACCTATTCTTGCAGCGGCAGATGATGACAATTGTGACTCACTACATCATTGCTGAAAAAGGTGAATGATGGTGTCTGGAAGGGCTGAATGATTGGGGACAAGAATAGCACATCTGTCATGTCCACCCTATTCATCCAATTCTGTGAATGTTAGTATTTTTAAGAAAATCTATTTTAAAATGGTGGCAACCCTCCTATTGACTCTTGGTCCATCATGGCTAGACTTCAGTGACACCTTGCCTCCAATTTCTGAATCTTGGACTAAGTGTACTGTTAAAAATGGGGTTTCTGGTTGGCTCGGGTATGCACCCAAGCCAGGCAAAACCCACCACTCTACTTAGGGCAAGTAAGTTACACACCAAAGATAACTTGTGCTCACCCGCTGGAAGCGCGTCAGGCTTATCCCCAGAGGCAATGTGTACAGCGTTTGTGCAACACACTCATGCCAGTAATACAATAAATACACCACAAAAAGAGACTTCACACAGTATTATATATACAAATATGGTTCTTATTTTGCAAATGTATTTCTTACACTTTAAATGATATAACTTATAAGTACTATGCAAATAAAACAATTACTAAAAGAGTATACTTGTTATCCTAACATTGCAGGTATCAAGGACAGCATATAGATAACCATCAGGGCATGGAACACAAAATAGTGAAACATATATTACCCAGGGTTCCCAGAAGAACACTGACCCACAGGGATACTGTCCCAGTTATCCTATATGATGCAGTAACTTATGAGGAATACATGAATCAGGATATGAATGACAGTACTGTAGTTTCGAGACAACACATGGATGGCCACAACAATGTAGGGCACAGTGTACCTGTGCTCCTAATAAACCTCATACGGCAGTAGGAAGCCCATTTAGGTCGCTGGAGCCTCCTGCACACCTACTACAAGTATTAAGGTCATCTGCAGTTCTGCAGCAGAAAACAACCTCCTAGAAGCAACATTTTGCCATACTCAGAGACCTCCATAAGCACCAGTTCCCCCTAGGTAAGGCCCAGCAGCAGGTGGGGGGGGGGGCACACACACTACAGGTGGTGGTTGGGAGACGTCCTCTGGACCCACGAATGAAAAATTGCAAGTAGGCAGCTACCCGCTAACATGAGGTGCAGCTGCGGAAGATGCAAAAAAATGTAGCTGAATGAGGGTTGGGGAGACTTCCTTTATACTCTCAGGTCTAGCAACGGAGATTCCTGTGGTCTTGGGTGGGGGAGACCTCTCTTGATCCCACTGGGCTGCCCACATTCAGGGAATCCAAAGGCAGCCACCAGTGAGCGCACAATGTGGCTGGTGTGAAAACGAGCTATCAGAAGCCCGTCCTGGCTTCAGGAGGGGCTCGTTCCTGGTCCAACAAAAGGCATGTGCTACTGAGTTTTCCTCCCTGGAGCAGTCAGCGTGGGCCTAGGGATTGCCCTCGGGGTCAGAGAAATGTGTCCAGCAGAGTCTGGTGAGAGCCACACTAGCCCTCCTCACTCGTCTTAATGAGGCAGGCGCTCCCTGCTTGCTAATCTGCCAAAGACAGGGAGTACTACTCTCCACCCCCAGAACACACAACTGTCACGTACAGTGCTCACCACACACCAATTCTGCCTGTCCAGGGGGTGAAAGATTGAAGCTAAATAGCACTCACCATTTAATGGTTTGCCAGGCTCTGAGTCCCACAGGCAGTTCTGAGCAGTACATTCTCAAGGGGCACTTGAGGCACAGTGCAGGATGGTAGGCCAGCTCATTCAGGCAAGTAGAAAGCAGTGATGGCGGTTTTTCCTTACACCACCAAAGTGCATGGGTGGTACAAGGCAAGGAGCAGATGGCAGCAGGGCAACAAGCAGAAAAGCAATGTAGTGAGTCCTTTATGCTACCCATCAAGTAGCAGGCAGCATGGTAACAGCCGAAGATCAGACCAGATGAGTCCAGCAGTGCAGCAGTCTTTCTGAAAGAGGTTCAGTCCCAGTTCTACAAGCGCTCTAAAAACAAGGGGTCAGAGCCCCTGTACGTATACTCCAAAATGTCTTTGTTAAAGGGGTGACTTCAAAGGACCCTTTCAAGTGTAACACAATCCCTTTTAAGACAGCCTTGGATCCTGACATCATTAAGGGGTAAATCAGCCCTTTGTGTGAGGGCAGGACATGGCCTATATAAATGTAAGGGTTCCCTGCCTCTCTCTCTCCCAGCCAATGTAAACTATCCGTATGCAGCTGGACGCCGATGCCTCTCCCGTCATACCCAGCTCCTCCTGTGTTGTCTGGAAAGTATGCACAAAGTGTAGCTGTTACTCTGCCCTAAATGTGAACTCCAGTCATGCTGCAAAACACTAGTTATAAGCACATAGAAATTTCCACTTTCTAAAGGTGGCTTTTCCAAAATAGTAATGTAAAATCCAACTACACCAGTAGACAGGATTTCTCACTACCATTCCAACATACCAAAGATACCCACGCTACTCCTTTCAGATCAGAAATTGCCACTTAAAAAATATATAAGGGAATTCCCAATGCTAACCTATGAGAGGAGCAACGCTCACATTAGTGAAAAGTAAAATAGGCTGTTTGTCAATACTATGACATACAAAACATAACAGTGCACCCTTCCCATAAGGGCTATCTAGGAGCTACCTTAGGGACGACTTAGGTGTAGGAAAAGGGGAGGTTATTATACGGGCATGAATCCTATTTGTTTGCAATGTAAGCATATCGACCTTATCATTCTGACATAACAACTTGAACCCTCCACACATCTTCCAGGTGGAATGGGGTAGAGTAAGTCAAACCACCAAAGGGCAGTGGTCTATCAGGTGGATGTGTCTATGCTGCAAATGGAGACTGCTAACATAGAGAAGTTCCCCTTCATCCAGCACATATTCAACACTGGCAGAGAATAGCCTTCACAGAAACTGCAATGAAGGCTTGCTGCTTAAAACCATTAGAAGCCATAGTTGACAGAAAATGCAAAGGAGTTTCATCATCTCCAAGATGGGGCACAGCACTTCCAGTTCTCCAGGGTTTGGAATTCACAAATAAGAGACTGGCAGGGATAGGTATCACAGGCCTCAGTGCACAGAGAAAAAACAGCAGCAAAATGTACCCTTTTAAGGGACATCTCACTCTAGTTATCCCTGAATAAGATTTTTTTTTGTAAGGTGGCTTTCACTGCAACATTAGTACGTCAATTAATGCTGCTGAGCAGACAGTCAACTGATAAAGTTTCTGGAAATTCAGTTTAGAAATCCAAGCTGGAATGCATTTTAGCTAAAAATAGGTTGGCGCTATCATCTTAAATCCACTCTTTCTTTTGAAATTGTATAGCGAATACTGTGCAACGAACGCAAGTCAGGGATAAAAATAGGGTAATTCTGATGAAAGCAACTTCCTTTGGTAGGACCCACTTATTTATGTATTTGACAGCAGACTCCAGGTAGATAAACCCTTCCAGCCTTTGAATCTTAAAAGGAAGATAGGGCCAGGCAATATTCGATCTAGCACAGCCATTACAGTAATCTTGATGCATGCCTCTAGCTGAGAAGTAGTCAACTGTGATTCACTGTGGTCTCTCAATCTCTAAAAGCAGCAGCTTTACTATTTTGATAGGAGTAATATTTGGGACTCATTATTCTGACAACCAACTCATCACAATTACCACCAAAGATTAGCCCCCCAAAAAATGCAGAAACATTAAAGTGACAAAAATATCATAATTTTAAACTGGGATTGTACCAGCATTTCCCCTTTGCGGTGGGTCACTCACTTTAAAGTCTGTGCTATGTCAGGCATCTCTTACATCACACATGCTGCCTTCATGTACAGCTGGGCCAAATCATCAAAGAAGATGTGAGTTTCACAAGTGCACTGCTCCACCTGTAATGAATCTCCTACATTTTGCCTCCTATATGAGCCATCAAGTGCCGGGACAAATCACCCAGCTCAAAATGTAAGTTGACACTGACTGCTATCATCAGATGGAGCTGGATGATCTGCATGGAATTCAGGTGCTTATGTAAGCAAAGCATATCGCAGCAGTTGCAGTGTCAAAGGGTCTGTGCTATGTCCATGTAACAATCTAACTCTTATTTTATTTTTCTGTAGGATCCAATTTATCTTCTTCTGCAAGTGTCTCCTGACCAATGCTCTACACGACGCCAGGGTGTTGCTCACAAGAAGACCAGCAGACAATGGTGGGCATATGAGACCCATCCAAAGATATGTTCCTTTTTTATGGGTGACTGCAGTTTCTGTAACTAGATCATGGTACTAACATTGGTGACAGGTTACTTTAGCAGTGAATTCCAAGTCACCACCCAAACCACAGCTTAAGAACTTCTGTCCTAGATCATGACAGTCATGCGTCTATAGATAGCACTATGAAAGTGCTTAGGAAGTTTCACGTGGAAGTGGAATCGTAAAAGTCTATGAAGGGCAGAGGGCAGAGAATTTCAGAGAACAAAGAAAAGCCAAGGAGTAAGAGATGGCATACAATGAGAAAAAGAGAGGGTTAGAATTAAAAAAGCTTACCAATGTGGTAGTGAAGAAACTTGCCAATGCTGTGGAGATTGCCAATGTTGTGTAGCAAAGTGCAAACACACAACAGGGAGTTTTCTTCTGGGACGTCTAGATTTTTTGTTGTATTTACCTGCTTGGATTACCAATACCTCTCTTTGTAGTCAGATTGCCATACCTTGCACGATTATCCCAAGAGGGGAAATCTAGTAATGGTCATCTCGCTCTAAGTAAGGCAAATCAACGTTCAATACTTCTTAGAATTCTAGTGGCTCACATCAGGCCAAAGGTTTCCACTGGTGGAGACAACTAAGTTTCCATCAGTATAAAGACTGTGGTTCCCCCACCTTTATGGGGTGTGGGAACAACACGTTTGACAGGTCAAATAAACCGCTCAATATATGTTGATATATAACAGCTCCGTCAAACTCTAAATGAGCTCTTAGTTCCCAACTAAACTTTAAAGGCTTATGTAATCGGGACGACCAATGCGTTTGAATTAGAATGTGTCTTTTCAATGTTGCAGTTAAGGTAGCTGCTTTACTGAGTAGATTCCCCTTATGGGTTAAGAAGGCTGAGAAGGAATTAAACAACAGTGACAAAACCGAGTTTAAATGTATAAATGATGGTATTATTAGTAAATTTGGGCTTACCTGCACCTCAGTTTTCCAAATCATTGAAAGTGGAGGGAAATTGCTGAATGCAGAATGAGAAACATTTTTACATGGCATTTCTAAAAGCTTCACTGATTATGTCAGTTGGTAGAAAGTGTCAAACTTTTGAGGTCTACCAAACTGATTGTCTATCCACATTATTTGGAGCAGGCCGGACCATCAAGTTTTCTCTGGTGTTGCAATTGTTGGCGCCGCTGGCTGAACAGCACAGTTTGCTTTAATAATTGTAGCAGTAATAATAATCACTGTACAGTACATACATACAATATTAAATCCACGTGTTTTGGAAATAAACACCACACGCATTCTTATATCAACAGTCACACCATAACCAGCCTATTTAAAAAATACACTGAGATGCATGGATGCTTCATGTATTATTTCATTGTGCATTACCTGAGAGGATGAGGTTTTACAAAAGTTGTGTATTTGCAGATTTTTTATATGATATTAACATTAATTACTATTGTACAGTGCATACTGTGAACTGAGTCACATCCATGTGTCCTATTGAGTAGAAACTGTGGATGTGTGATTACGATGGAATGCAACTGAGAGCTCTGCAGTTAAGGCAGAATGCAGTGCCAGTTTTTCACAGTGCCTGTCAATTGAGTCCTGACCTTGTTCGGATTACATGCACTCCAATTTTGGCCTCTCTACAAACAAAAGCGAGATATGGTCATATACATGATAACTATAACTGTGGAAAATTGGGAGGAAGAGTTACACAGCTTTCCAAAGAAGACAACACTAAAGAGAAACAAAATACAGCGCTTGCAGCAGGTGCCTGGGTAAATGTGTGGGGAGTGTTCAAGTAGAAGAGGTGAAATGCATTATGTTCAGGAAAGATTGAAGAGGTGTAGGTTCATTGTTGTGTTATGCCTGGATATAATAACAGAAAATCCCAAGGGCACCCAAATACTGGTAAAATTTGTCGCTGTATGAAGCACAGGATTCTGATTGACATGTTTTTAGCCATATCCCTTGAAAGGAGGCTTATTTACACTTCTTTTGACATGCCCCTTTTAGAGATGCCTCGTCAATTTAGGTCTACTTAAAGCACTGCTGCACATGTGCAGTACTATAAGAACTCCCTTTGAATTGGCACTGCAAGGAATGGTACCACAGAGTTGTCTGTAGCCTCCCAAAGGTGCCATGATAAAAGCATGTGCATGTTTTCTCAACTCCACCACATATGCACATGGCATCTGGAGAAAAGTTCAAACACTCCCTCTAAAACTAATGGTGGGAAAGTAAATTTGTGGTACACCACATACTCAATTGTTATGGTATGGTCTCAGGAACCTGGTGTGATTTTGAAGAACGGATCTCGGGGTTACAATCAGATGCTGCATATTCGGTGTAATGAAACTGCTACATATTATGTTTTTTTGTTGTGGCAGCCTGCTGCCCAATTCCTATGTTGTCAAAGTCTGCCATCTTCATTTTGTTGTGCTGTCATCTATTGTACTTCAAAAGAATTGAAATGCAACTATTAACAAAATAACCTATTTTTGTTTTGAAAGAGTCCTGGTCATATTATGTGCATGTCACTTGCTGTATCATTTCATATGGGATATGCTAAAGGATTGTATCTTGTTCAAACCTTCCTATGAACGCCCAAGGCTGGCATAGCTCTACCTCTCATGCAGCATAAATGCCCGGGAAAAGCTGCATCACAGAAGGATTAATCCACAATGCAGGTATATAAAACTGATGAGCATAACAAATGCTAATAAAGAAACATTCGAGTACATACCTATTTGGCTTAAGTGGAACCCCATGTAACTTGCATGCATGGTCAGTTTTTTGGCGCATGCAGCCTTGGCTGCAGTGCAAAGAGACACTTCACTGCTGTACACATTAGATTGAGAAAATTAGAAGGAAGATTGGTTACATATATAAGGCTACCTCTGTGCTGGGGACTTTAATGGAAAGCATGAAAATATGTACCTAGGACTTTAAGAAAAAGCATGACATGTGTACCTGGGATCAGTAGAAAAAGCATGAAAATGAGAGCCGGGGCCAATATTTACTAAACATTTTGTGTCGGGTGGCACCACTTTAGTGGTGCAGCCATGATGCAAAATCCATTTTGAGATTTACATAAGCATAAACATCCTTAATTGTATGGCTTTAAAAAAAAAAAGAAAAAAGAAAAAACTAAAGGCAGGGTACCTTGTTTCAGGTAGGCGTTACATGAGTGGTACAAGGGGGTTCCAAGGATTCCACCCTTATATTTTGACCCAAAACCATATTTACAAAGACTTGTAAACATGGGTCTGTGCCAAAATGGTGCATCTACCTGAGCCTGGGGTCACCAGGAGAAATATTTTTATTTCTCCTCGTTATTTCTTCTTTGCATGTGCGCTGCATTCTGCAACAGGACGCAAATGTGCATGCATTGGCACTAGTAAGCCACAAGTGCATCAGTGCTATGAGAGAGCAGAACGGCTCTATCTTTTAAAAAATATGGTGCTCTTCTCTTTTAAGCAACGTAGTGCAGCAAATTCACTTGCTGAACTGCGTTGCATGAAATGTTAGTAAATGTGCCCCTTATATCTTAGGAAACACATATAAATATGGAGCAGTTGGTGCACGACCAGTGTATCCTCCAGAAGGCAAACAATGTAGCAGGGGAGCAGGTGAAAGCAACAGCAAGAAATGTGGCCAAAGGGAAACAGGATAAAGACACTTGTAGGAGTAAGCAAAGAATGAACAACATAAAAAGAAACTGAAGAATGGAAAGAGGGAGGGTGGAACAGTAGAAGAGACCAAACACAGGAAGGGAGCAGATGAAAACAACAGCGCAGAGTTGGACCAGGAGGAAGGCAACCTAAAAACTCAGGCACGCTTAGTGAGCGCTGCAAGTAGAATTTTAAGAGTAGCCTTGGTCAACAGCGAGCAGAAAAAGCACACACACAAAGAAAGGAGGCAGTACTTGGGCCATGCTCCAGGGTGCAGGGAGAAACACACAAAGAAGATGGCATGTGCTGGCCAAAGAGGAGCCAGCTAATAAGAGTGACGATGAAGCCAACAGTTGTAAGCAATGGACGACTCTAAGCCCAATTTAAGCTAAAATAAATATGTTGCAAGTGACAATGCATGCCAATCAATCAGTCATTTGTGAGTGCATCGCTATCACCCCTGAGGATATCTGGGCACTGCGGTGCGATGTTTCTGTCGAAGAGCCAGATCTTTAGTCTCTTTCTGAAGTCTCCCACTGACGGTGCAGCTCGAACGGGGAGCAGGAGGTTATTCCTGCCTTGGTGGTGATGTAGAAAAAAGAGTGTCTGCCACTGCGGCTGCACCGGGTTCTAGGTGCATGTGCAAGGGCCAGAGTAGAACAGAGCACGTATCTGATGGGATGGTGAACATGTAGGCCATGGTTGATGTAGTCCTTTCCTTGACCATGTAGGGCTTTGTAGGTGTGCATGAGGATCTTGAAGTCACGTCTCTTTTGGATGGGGAGGCAGTGGAGGTTTCTGAGGTGGGGGTGACGTGGGTGCGCCTGGGAAAGTCCAGGATGAGTCTGGCGGCGATGTTCTGTATTGTCTGGAGACTCTTTAGGAGCTGTGAGGACATGCCAGCATAGAGAGTGTTGCCATGGGTGAGCCGGCTGGTGATGAGGGCCTGGGTGACGTATTTCCCGGTGTTGGCTGGGATCCATCCGAAGACTCTGCGGGGCATGCGAAGGGTGTGGAAGCAGGAGAAGGCAACTGTGTTGATCTGCTGTTTCATGGTCAGCTCACTTTGGTCCCAAATGGAGCTGTTTTTTCCCAAAGATCAGGACTTTCGTCTTGTTGGAGGTGAGCTTCAGGCAGTTAGTTTTCATCCAGTCAGCTACAGTGGTCATGGCATTGCGGAAGTTGGTTCTGGTGGTGGAGGGGTCTTCAGTAAGTGAGACAATCAGTTGAGTATTGTCTGGGTAGGAAAAGATATTACGTCAGTGGGACCTAACAATGTTGGCCAGGGTGGTCATGTAGGTATTAAACAGAGTGGGGCTGAGGGGTACTCTGCAAATTGTGCTCTTGGGTGCGGAGGTGAAAAGGGGTAGTCGAACACTCTGAGAACTTTCTGTCAGGAAGGAGGCGATCCATTTGAGGGCGTTGCTTTGTATTCCAGTGCTGTGGAGTCTGTTGATGAGGGTGTGGTGAGAGACAGTATTGAACATGACTAATAGGTCGAGGAGGATCAGGGCGGCACTTCCCAGTGGTCGAGGAGTGCTCCGATGTCATCAGTGGCAGCGATGAGTGCAGTCTTGGTGCTGTGGTTGGAACGGAAACCAGATTGGAAAGTGTCCAGTAGGTTGTTTTCTTCCAGGTAGCTGGTGAGCAGCTGATTGATGGCCTTCTCGAGTACTTTGGCCGGGTAGGGGAGTAGAGAGATAGTTTGGTAGTTCTTGAGTTCAATGGGGTCAGCTGAGGGTTTTTTCAGGAGGGGGTTGATTTCCGCATGTTTCCATTTGTGTGGGAAAACTGCCAAGGTGGTGGAAGTGTTGAGGATGCTGGTGAGTTCCGTGCTGATAGGGTTGGATCTGAGGTTGAATAGGTGGTGGTGGGCATGGGTCGGTGGGTGCCCCGGAGTGAATGAATGACATGATAACTGATTTGGATTGAGTGGTGCTCATGTGGAGATCGCACTGTTTGTGTGTGCTGGGGGCTCGAGAGAGCTGAGGTTGAAGATTGTGTTTTGGGGGTTGAAGTTGTTGTAGATGTGGAGTTCTTGCTGTGGAAATGGTCTGAGAGGGTGCTGAAGAGTTCTTGGGAGGGGTGGATGGCGTTCTCTGTGGCTGCTGAGTTGGAGTATTCTTTGACTATCCTGAAAAGTTATTTTGTGTGGTTGGATGCTGAGTCAGTGCAGGTCGTGATGACCAATCACATAGGCTCCTTGAGTTGTCGGTGATAGTTGCTGAGGGCTGCTTTCTGGGCTCTTCTGTCCGAGGGCTTCCTGGTGGATCGCTGTTGTTTCTTGAGTTAGTAGCAACTACACTTGGTAGCTCTGAGCTCCAGAGTGTGCCAGCTGGTGTTTGTAGCAGTTTCGTTGATTCTGGCTAGTTTGAGCAGAGCAGTGCATGCAGTGATCCAAGAGGAGAAGTTCAGGATGGCCTGGTTGAGGTTGGATGAGAGCTTGGGTTTGAATGAGCTTAAGGCCTGCATCAACTGTGATTCAGTTACTCTGCTCCAGTTGCGGTAGTCGGCTCTGTGGTTCCTGGTGGTGGTGTGTTGGGCATTGGTGACGGTGAAGTGGATGATGCTGTGGTCGGACCTGGAGAGTTCTGTGACATTACTGAATCTGACTCTGTTGCTGGAGGTGAAGAGGGGTTCGAGAGTGTGTCCGGATTTGTGTGTGCGTAAAATGACTAGTGGGGCGAGGCTTATGTTGCTTAAGTTCTTGAGGAGGGTGGTGAAGTTGGCATTGTTAGGGTCATCGATGTGGAAACCAAGGTCACTGAGTAGAATGTAGAGGTTGGAGTTGATGGCTAGTGGCGCGATGATGTTGGGGATGGCATTACAGAAGGCTGGTCAGGGTCTTGTGGGTCTGTACCCAAGGGTGCCTCTTAGGTTAGTTTTGGCAATAGCTTTCAGTTGGAAATTGAGGCATTCCAAAAGGGATCAGGTGTCGTCGTTGGTGGTGATGCATCAAATGGTGTTCTTGAATATGATGCGGATACCCCCACCATGTTTGTTGGTGCAGTCTTGGGCTATGATCTTGTAGCCATCAGGTGTTGCAGTGACGATGTTGGGTTCAAGGAAGGGTTTTGGGGTGATGAAGGCAACGTCTGGTAAGAGGGAGGTGATGGTGCTCCCGATTTCTGTGGCATGTTTATGGAGGGATCGTGCATTGAGCAGGATACATCAGAGAGGTTCCGGGTTGACTGTGGCCTTCCAAATGGGTGCAGAGCAGGGTCCTGTATGGGCTGGTGGCTTGGTGCTACATAAGCAGCAGTTTCCGGAGGTGAAGGGTTCTTTTGTATTACGAGGGGATGTGGTGCAGCAGTTGCTGTTTTGGCATCCAAGATTCAATGCTCTGAGCTCCTCAGTGGAGTAGCAGTGGGTGGCTTGAGGGCCAGGGTTCCTGGCGCTAGACAAGGTCCAGGTGCGGACAGGAGCAGATGGGGTTGCTTTGGCGCACTTTCAGCGTGCCAACCGCACTGTCATCCTTTGGCCGCCATTGAATAGATCCTGGGAGAGGGTGGGTCGCTGGGTGGTAGGAGGTGGGAAACGGCAGGAGGAGGGAAATCGGGAAGATTGGAGAAGGAGCAGAAAAGGCAAAAGCAGGGCAAAAACTAGCAGAAAAGAGGAGGAAAAGGTGCAGAAAACAAGCAGAAAAGAGGAGGAAAATGTGCAGAAAATGAACAGAACAGAGGAGGAAAAGGTGCAGAAAAGAGGAGAAAAGGAGCAGACAACGAGCAGAAGGTGGCAGAGGTCAAGCTGGACAGGAGACTGTCCCGGGGGAGCTAGCATGAGGACCTGCTCAATGGGGTCATGCTGCGCCTCCATTAAGTAGGTCCTGGGGAGGGCTGGGCGCTGGGAAACAGCAGGATGAGGGAAATGAGGGAAGAGAGGAAAAGGTGAAGAAAAGAGCAGAGCAGAGGAGAAAAGGAGCAGACTACAAGCAGAACCAGGTAGTAGAGCAGAGGAGAAAAGCATTTGCTGTCTTAGATGACCCACTAAAGTATTCCCACACCCTGTAAAAAGATTCCCAGAGTATCAGGATCATTTGTACTTTGTTTTACAAAAACCTACTCCCACTTTGGAAGGTTTTGTTTTGTAAACCAAAATGTTTGCTGAGCAGCTGCATGAAAATAGTGGCCGCTCAGCAAAATATTATTGCCTTCAGAAATGCTGCCACTAAAGACACAGAGATCTCTGCCAGGCTGGGGGAGAGCACTACATATACGCGGGTGATAGTGTTGTGAGGTTATTTTAGCAGCTTTTTATGGGTAAGTTATTTTAGCCATAGGCCCGCAGCTTGTGCCCTTTAGCCTAGTAAAAATTCCTTTTAATTCAATTTTATTTCTGAGTAGAAGCTACATTCTGCGGTGATGTGTTATTTCTTCTATCTAATACACTTTTAGCCCAGAAACTGTTTTCATTCTTTTTAATCTGACATTCTGTGCTTTGCTCAAGGCTGCACACGATAGTGTTGTTGGTACAAAGTGGAACACCACAATCTATGCCACTTCACAGAAACATATGTGTTCTTATGTTAGGGCAGTTTTCTTAGAACATCAGCTGTTTTATTATAAAACATCTCTCTGCTCCTAATACATTAGAGGGAGAGCTCCAGACAGAAATTGCCACTGCATGATGTTACTTCATTGCAGCTGTCTGCTGGGACTGGACATCTTTTCCACCTACATGGGAGAGGGCTCTCGGTAGACCAATAGCCCTCTTCGGGTTAGGGGGGATGGTGTCTTTCCAGGGGTCATGAAGGGCGGACTAGGACTATCACTGCAGTGCTCTACTTTAGTATGTTAGTGGCATAGGTAGGAATTCCAACACTTAGCATTCTAAAACTATGGTGGGGCCTTTCTTTGTCACTTCTCTGCTATTATTATGTTTCATTATCCTAATCATTGCAGTACATGCCATTTTATTTAGAGCGCAATTGACTCAATAAAACACACTGAACCGATTCCTGCTTCTGTTTGTCTTTACTTGTGTGAGACTAATGTAAATGAGAGAAAAGGATGAGATCTGTTCCACTACGATTTGCCCTGAGAAATCTAAATGTCATGAGCACGGCTGCCACAAATCACTGCCATTTTCAGGTGCTGGGGAGGTACTGCTAGCTGGCAGAATGGGTTAGGCCAACAGTTGTCACACGGTATGGGACTGAACTCAGTTCCCCACAACCTGGTGGTGCTGCTGCCCAAATCCATTAATCTTATTAGTACAATGAGAGCCAACATGATATGGCGCCACCAACATTTGGTCAGGCACTGAATTACGGATCTTCCTATGTATCTCTGTCTCACTATGTGCTAAAGGCACCCCAATGCTATATACAGAGAGATTCATGGTATTGAGGATCTCTTCCTCACTAGATAGGTAGCACCTATTTCAGACTGTAGTTTATTCAAGCTTGAACCTTAAAAGGATTTATCCCCAAATGGTATCCTTATCTCTGAACCGCTGCATTTACCATGGCGAACCCGCAATGGGTAGTAATTGCAGCAAACATGAGGCCGCCCCTCACTAATCATTTATGAAATAATGGCCTTACTGCCCAGGGGGGTGCTGTTACATTCATGGTTGAGGCTCATCCAGCCTATAGAACAACAAAAATGTTCTATTCTTGGGTCAATTTTCCAGTAGTTGATGGGAACACTCATACATTTCATCACTATACACATGCTAATGCACCTGCACAATACAGAGCATATGCACATGTAGAAATACCGCTAACCTTTCAAGACTACCAACACTGTCTTGATGGCGCCCTACCACATTCAACACTTCATGTTAAGCTAGGTCCTCTGTGCAATGACGGTCATACTTGGCATCAATTGGCCATATACACACCACAATCCTGTTGCAGGCACCTTGGCAGTAGCTGAGGTTCACCGTTCATACATGAGCTTGTAGCAATATATAGACTCCTGGTACAATTTGTAATGCAAACGTTTAATACTAACTGAGGACGGACTGCTCCAGGGCAAGTGCACGCAGTCACACCAGGCATTAACCCTGTGACAGTGCATTCTATTAAGGGTAAAGTACCCGCAAAATGTGAAAAAATCCAATTTGAATTTGAGGATGCATTTAATGGGCTACTCTCTACAGTGTCCTCAATAATATTAAGTGACCTTAAAGTGGAAGCAGTAGCACTAGCAGTGCACAGGCGGTTACAGGACGTTAGTACACAGTATCATGAAAGCGAGCTGCCTAAAATTACTGCTAAAACCTAAAAGTATATGTCAGGATAGTTTGGGAGCCAGACCTAGCAAACCACAATTACAAGGTAAATACAATAAGGATTCTACCAAGCAAGCAGCTGAGGGTTCTAAAAAACGGTGTGATAAACAAAAACAAGTATCTAAAAAATACTGGGGAGCATCTCAACATTCAGAGACACCTAAGAAACGCTATAACTTGTGAAATAGGGATAATATCAAAACTCCTGCTAGATATTAATATACTGATGCATGACAATCTTGTTTCTTTCAGGTTTCACCAGATAAACATAGTGAGAGAGGTAGGCGATCAGAACAATGAGCAGAGAATGTGAAACCCAAAAAACGATTCACAATGCTCAGCAGAATTTTAAATAAAAAAAAAAAGAAGAGAAACTTCCAAACAAAAACCCCAATTCAAAAAGAGAAAGAAGGTGGCAGCTATTTCTGCAAGAAATGCCACACAAGATGAGAGTTTTATTGAAGAACAGGAACTGGGCATTGGCTTTGCTAGACAGCGCAGCAGGGGTCACAAATAGTTTGCCGGAATCTTCAAGAGCATCTGGAGGTGAAAGCAACTGATTACTTTTTAGAAGTCAAGACTGCGGACATGCACATCTCCCCTCCCAAAAGGGTGTATAAAATGAAAATACAATTAGAGGGAGACATTGAGTGCATGATATACCATACATAATTTCTAAACAAATAACTGGCATTTATGACATTTTATTGGCAGAAAAAGATTGTGTGCCACAATTTGTCCATGAAGTGCTGCGGGGGGAGAGATCATTAAGCCTTCTTTCTCACCCTTGGTTCCAATAGCATTAATAGAGTCATACTCATTTGATTGGGCATTGGCACAAGCCCCTGTACTGTATCACAACCATGTTGGGTGGGATAAAGATTCTCCCTACCACATAATACCAATTAGGTCCCAACCACAGCCTCATCTTCAATAATCTATTAAGTATGAGGTAAAGCACCTGTGAGAGAGATTCTCACACCGTTAGTATACCAGGGTATAATTGAGCCACGTGGCTCACCAATGAACAATCCCCTATCTCCTGTTGCTAAACCGGACCATTCATATAGAATAGTCTTAGATTACAACCATTTGAACAGTCATACACGCACATTTGCTATCCAAAATGCACACAGCGCAGCACTCATTAACAATATGGTGTACATAAAATACAAAAATAATTGGGCATTTGCAACGGCTTCTTCTGCCAAAATATAGCACCTGAAAGCAGGGATTTAACAGCATTTAGAGCTTTAGGCTTTTAGAAACATTTTGTAGGGTCCCACAGGGTTATAAAACAGTTCTGGGCTGTTTGTAGCACGTGCAACATCCATCTTACACGACATTGACCGTGAGGCGTTGTCCTATGTCAATGACATCTATATAATGGATGATAATCTTATTCACCACCTAAAACAGGTGGCCCACTTGTAGTGGGATTTGCCAAATTCGACTACAAATTCACTTATAAAAAAACAAAAATTGCCTTTCTCAGTGTCCTATTTTTGGGATACGAGTTATCAGATGAAGGCAAGAGCCAAGTGCCCCACATTGTAGAAACGTGTGCACAATTGCAACCACAAAATACCATAAAAAATCTCCAGTCCTTATTGGGCTTTTTAAACTTTAGCAGAACTTACATTCCAGTTTATGCACAAAGCAGCAAACCATTATATGATTTAATACGCCCTGACTTTTCAAGCAGACTTTGGACAGTCGAACACACATGTATTGCAACGAGACATGCTTGCAGCAAAATACTTACTTACAAGGAACAACAAATCAAATTCAGAGTAAGTGCTGGTGCCATCTGCTTCACCTATGTGACATTTAATGAGGGTGCTCCCTCCCTTATAGCATACAAATCACATCTGTACTTCACAGCTGAATAATGCTTTGACCCCACAGGAAAAAATCTGACCACTGTTCAGATGGCTGTCATTAACCCCTTCGCTGCCAGGCCTTTTCCCCCTCCTGTGCCAGGCCTTTTTTTGGCTATTTGGGGCAGTTTGCGCTTAGGCCCTCATAACATTTTGTCCACATAAGCTAGCCAAGCCAAATTTGCGTCCTTTTTTTCCAACATCCTAGGGATTCTAGAGGTACCCAGACATTGTGGGTTCCCCTGAAGGAGGCCAAGAAATTAGCCAAAATACAGTGAAAATTTAGTTTTTTCAAGAAAATGGGAAAAAGTGGCTGCAGAAGAAGGCTTGTGGTTTTTCCCCTAAAAGGGCATCAACGAAGGGTTTGCGGTGGTAAAATCACCAGCTTCCCAACTTTCAGGTACAGGCAGACTTGAATCAGAAAACCCAATTTTTCAACACAAATTTGGCATTTTACTGGGACATACCCCATTTTTTAAACAAATTGGGCGTGAAACCAATGCTGGATCCCAGAAACCTAAACATTTCTGAAAAGTAGACAACATTCTGAATTCAGCAAGGGGTCATTTGTGTAGATCCTAAAAGGGTTTCCTACAGAAAATAACAACTGAAAAAGAAACATATTGAAATTGAGGTGAAAAAAACAGCAGTTTTTCTCTATGTTTTACTCCTCTGGTTGCAGGGATATATAGGGCTTGTAGGTTCATCAAGAATCCAAGGTACCCAGAGCCAATAAATGAGCTGCACCCTGCAGTGCGTTTTCATTCTATACCGGGTATACAGCAATTCATTTGCTACAATATAAAGAGTCAAAAATAGCTATCAATAAAACCCTTGTATTTCCAAAATGGGCACAAGATAAGGTGTTGAGGAGCAGTGGTTATTTGCACATCTCTGAATTCTGAGGTGACAATACTAGCATGTGAATTACAGGGCATTTCTCAAATAGATGTCTTTTTTGCACACTCTCTTATATTTGGAAGGAAAAAATGTAGAGAAAGACAAGAGGCAATAACACTTATTTTGCTAATCTATATTCCCCCAAGTCTCCCGATAAAAATGATACCTCACTTGTGTGGGTAGGCCTAGCACCCGCGACAGGAAACGCCCCAAAACGCAACGTGGACACATCAAATTTTTTTAAAGAAAACAGAGGTGTTTTTTGCAAAGTGCCTACCTGTAGATTTTGGCCTCTAGCTCAGCCGGCACCTAGGGAAACCTACCAAACCTGTGCATTTTTTAAAACTAGAGACCTAGGGGAATCCAAGATGGGGTGACTTGTGGGGCTCTGACCAGGTTCTGTTACCCAGAATCCTTTGCAAACCTCAAAATTTGGCTAAAAAAACACATTTTCCTCACATTTTGGTGACAGAAAGTTCTGGAATCAGAGAGAAGCGACAAATTTCCTTCCACCCAGCGTTACCCCAGGTCTCCCGATAAAAATGATACCTCACTTGTGTGGGTAGGCCTAGCGCCCGCGACAGGAAATGCCCCAAACCGCAACGTGCACACATCACATTTTTTTAAAGAAAACAGAGGTGTTTTTTGCAAAGTGCCTACCTGTGGATTTTGGCCTCTAGCTCAGCCGGCCCCACGGGGGGGCAGAAATGGCCTAAAATAAATTTGCCCCCCAGGGGAGCGACCCTTGCCTAATGGGTCGCTCCCAATCTCTAAAAAAACCAAAAAAAAACACAAAAAAAACATGTGACCTAGAGGTTTCTGCCCCCCCGAGGCCAGATCGGCCTAATAACAGGCCGATCTGCCTCCAGGGTGGCAGAAATGGCCTAAAATACATTTGCCCCCCAACCCCCCCCCCCCGGGGAGCGACCCTTGCCTACGGGGTCGCTCCCCCTGCGTGACATTGGCACCAAAAATAAAATCCCTGGCGCCTAGTGGTTTCTGCCCCCCTTTGGAGCAGATTGGCGTAGCAAAAAACGGCCGATCTGCGAAATGGCCTAAATACAATTTTCCCCTCCAGGGGAGCGACCCTTGTCCAAGGGGTCGCTCCCCATCTGTAAAACAAAAAAAAAATAGGCTGATCTACCCCCCAGGGGGGCAGAAATGGCCTAAAATAATCCCCCCCCACCCCCAGGGGAGAGACCCTTGCCTAAGGGGTCGCTCCCCTTGCGTGAAATTCACGAAAACAAAAAAACTCCCTGGTGTCTAGTGGTTTCTGCCCCCCTTGGGGGCAGATTGGCTTCATCAAAATAGGCCAATCTGCCCCCAAGGGGGGCAGTAATGGCCTAAATATAATTTGCCCCCTAGGGGAGCGACCCTTGCCTAAGGGGTCGCTCCCCACCTAAAAAAAAAAAAACTAAACAAATAGAAAAAGAAAAAAAAAGATCCCTGGTGCCCTAGAGGTTTCTGCCCCCCCTGGGGTGCCCCCCCTGGGAGCGACCCTTGCCCAAGGGGTCGCTCCCTTATGTCCATAACCAACAAAAAAACAAACATCCCTGGTGTCTAGTGGGGTTTCCCTGGGAGAGACTTCAAATGGAAGGAAATACATTTCCTTCCCTTTGAAGCCTCTCCGGGCCTCCCCCACGTGATTGAAAGAGAAATGCTGAGCATTTCTCTTTCAATTGCGCTGGAAGCATAGCTTCCAGCACGATGGGGGAGACCCTGTGACTAATCAGCGCACGCTTGTGCGCTGACATCACGGGGGGTCGGGGGTGGAAGGGGAAGGGCTTCCCCTTCCATCCCCGCCTTGGGGGGGTGGGTGGGTGGGGTGCACAGTGGGGGCGCGCTAGCACTCCAAGGCACACTGGAACTGTAGCCTTGGACGAGGTCACCTCGTCCAAGGCACAGAACAGGTTAAAGAGAGACCTCTGGCTCAGGGAAAACACAACATTGTTGTTACTCTGATTCCTACCCTTGAGGCTGTTACAAAGGTCTGTGTTCCAAACTCAAAAGCATTACATCCACGCTGGATCCAATGGGCAACGTCTCTGACAGCCACTGATTGTTTTTTAACATTTTATTTATTGGTATTTCAGATGGTACATAGTATCATTCACAAGATCCCAACAGGTTGCACAGCTGTATGGATCTCCATGCCATGACACCTTTTGAACAGTTAACCAATACTGTTATTATAGTATGCTACCCCCACCTGAGGGTTGTTCCTCGCATAGGTCTATAAGCAGGCTAGTGGTCTGTGGTGGGGGCCACCGGTGGGCCTCCAGTTCAGTGCAGCATACTCGTGAAGCAGGGTGGTCGATTCCCACCATTTCCAGCTCTGGGACCTCAAGTACCCATCTTCTCTTATTACAACGAATAACAAGCAAACCAAACAACTTGTCCAGGGATCTAAACCTAACTATGTGACATGTGAGTGTGCCTACAGCCGTATGGGGTGCAGCTGGGGGGGGAGGGGAGACGGGAAGGTGGGGAGGGGAAGGGACCCAGGGGACCTGCCCCCAGTGCGTGATCTTCAAGGGAAGTCCCGGAGGGGTATGTTTGTTTTGTTCTTAACTCTGCAGGTTAAGTGGCCCATCTGCATCGTCATCCATAGTCACCTCAGGAGTATCCCATGATCCCGCCACCTCCCCCTACAGGGGGGATATCGGTATGTTCCTCAGTCCTCTAATTTCTTCCCTTTGAAGTGCCCTTTCTTCTGGCCTAGCTCAGCAAATGACGTCCGCCACCCATGTACTCAACCTAGGTCCATATCTATTTATCCAGGCCATCACTACTCTCCTAAGGCTAGTCCCAGTGCCAGGTTGATAAACGTGTTCCCCACCTTTTTTGGGTGGGGGGATGTCTGTCGAAGAGTCCCAGTTGGCAGACATCCTGTCCAGGGTGTTATTGAGTCTAGAGATAAGTTCCCCCCAGAAGTGTTTTAACACTGGGCATTCCCAAGTCATATGGCAGAAGTCTGCGTCACTCAGCCGGCATCGTGGGCATGTCTCTAACGTTACTCTGTATATACAATTAATTCTATGCAGACTAACGTAGGTCCTATGGACGTAGTTGTACTGGATATATTTCAGGCATCTGTTTTGTGAGATTTTGTATGGGTATGCCAGGATTCGGGTCCATCTAGCATCCGCCATCTGTCTTCCTATATCTATGTCCCACTTACGTCGCAGTCCCTCAAATGATCGGTCGATCATCCCATTCAGTGCTCTATAGAACCACGTTACCAGGTGAGATCCAACCCCAAGATTCAGCATAGACTGCAAGATCGCAACCATAGTGAGTTCCACAAGGTGGGATGGTGAAACACTTGCTGCTGTGGAAGCTTTGGCTGACGACAAGCCATTACCAAAGGCATATCTTGCCAAATATTCCTATGGTATAACTAGCCTGAATACTGTCTTAGTAACAATACCAGGGGTGGTTGATAGTGCGATCCCCAACCAAGACCAAAGATCTGAGTTGATAAAAGCGGCACATGAAGGAGTTGCTTCTGCCCAGGCAGGTGTGGTGGCTAATATTTCTTTACTCCAAAAATGCTATTGGTGGGCACGTCTATACAGACAACACAATATGTCCTTTGCTGTGACATCTGTCACTAAATAAAAGGGTCCACCGTCAAATGCCCACCACAGACACCTTTTCTTATTTCAAACAAACCTTTACAGTGTGTGTGCTTGGCCCATTGTGATCCTTTGACACCAGACGGTGCATCCAAATACATGCTCCAGATTTCTATGGGTATTGCCACAATGATCAGCTAACGCTCAAGCTGTTATTAAAGATTTGCAAGTCTTCATCGTAACATATGCAGCTGCAACTTTCCACTCGGACCAGAGCCCTGTCTTTGCCTCAGAGGCATTCAGGGACACCATGGCTTAGTTAGGGGGTCCAACTCCATTTCTCGTCCCCCTACCCTCCCGAGGGTAACAGTGTAGTAGAACGGAAGAATCAAGACTTAAAGCAATCCTTAACAGCAAGAGTATTAGGGCTGGATCATAGTTGGCTTAGTCACCTGTATGGAGTCCAGAGAGCACTTTTTAAGTTGCCCAGAAGGTCCTTGGGAGCATGCATCCCATTTATGGTGCTGTTCAGGACACAAATGTATGTTCCAGATCTTGATGGCTGAAGCGCAGAGGCAGCAGAAACACCTTTTGACATAAATGAACGTGTCACTGTCTTGCAGGAATTAAAACAGTTCAGTGGTGAAAATGTGTCTGCCTGTGCCGCCTTCATGGGACTAAAGAACGCACCAATAACATCTACTGGCTCGATTACAAAAGTTGGGGATGTTGTGCAAGACAAAATTGCTGTGAAAAAGGAGTCTGGTCCTTCATATTGTTCAAAGGTTCCAGTCCTGGGAATACACAGTACCAGAAATTTTATTTTACCACTGCTGCCTGGATAAAAAAAATGCTTTGTCTCCATTGATAATCTCAAGTTACAACATATGGCTGATCCTTGATAGTAGACCTAGTGGACTCCTGGGTAGTTCCCAAATCTCTCTCACTAGAGACCAGGATGTTCCTCTACAGGTCTTAAGCAGCGATGCTGATATTTCCTAGAGCTTGGGGAGGGTGGAAGATGATCTTTCATTAGTGCCACTATTTTCATCTGTGACAAGCAATGACCAAAATAATGAGCAAAACTACACAAGTGTAACTCAAACTGATGGAATTGTCTACTATGAACCGCCAAGGGAGACGTTTGCTAGTTCTCAACTTCCTCAGACTGCCCCAGTTTTTGCACTAACTGCTTCTGGATATTTCACTGATCGCAATGACTCCTTCTCCAACTCATCTACTCCATCTGCAACATTATCATCAAGAGCACATAAGCTGATAGATAAAATAGTTATTTTTGAGCTAATTTATCAATGGAACTATCTGTGGCTTTTAGTAATTGTACTTGCCTTTCTTCTTTGTATTGGGTTTGTCATCGTCTTTTTCTTACTGATACGTGGTCATTACCTTCCTGAATGCTCTGCAGCCGAACTGGTGGATGAGGTCCTAAAAGCACGTTTTCCTCTCATGAGGTCCAGCATGATTTGATCCTAGTAAACATTTCAGCTATACCCATTCCTGATGGGAATGTTTGGGGTAAAGCATCTTTTGATATATGGCCCGACAGAGGTTATTCAAATTTCATATGTATTTAAACTTTCAATTAATAATGTAATATCTCGTGGAGTTTTATCAAATGATTGAGATATAAAAACAGTTGTTTCTATGTTACCTGAACTAGAATATTTTACAGCATTTGAAAGTCAAGATGTTTACCAATCAACAGAAAACTATGGAGGTATGTTCTATTACAACTATTAGGACATCATTTCATTCATAGAGCAAGTACCCCAATTTTTTTTTTAATTTAACACAATGGGAACATTGTCCAACTCCGCAATTGGGATGTTCTAAAACATAGTATGAAAAGTTTGCACCTTTTTATGGGCACAAGGTTAAAAATGCTGAGTCATATTATTTTAAATTGCTTATAATTGAAATGGACAATATTTGTTTGACTGATACAAAATTGATTTATTCAGATTCCTTTGTTTCCCGGTTGGCTATAGAAGACTATGAATATTGGCAGAAGTTGATTGACAAAGAGTGTATGGGGAACTAAAAATTGGCAAATAGGGGCAAAAGAAGCTTCATTTAGAGCATGCCTGATACCTGTTCAAATTATGTTTCTAAATGAAACTGTACAGCAGACAAGTTATTTAGGCTTAGCAAATTAAGAAATTGAATGCGCCCAGTATCCCTGCACCTGCTAAGTTCTGTAAATGGCAAAAATACAATAATGCAACTGAAGATCAGCTCAATGGGTGGGTCAAAAAGGGAACATTGAAAACATCACTTTCACATCTTGGTGGGTGGTTATTGTGGCCAGTGGACACAAATGGTTGTCATACGTGTTTTGTAAATACCACAGGGGTTTTTAGAACTAATAGACCAGACCCTTGCTATATGTCATCAGACCATTCGGGTATAGTAACAGCATATAGTGTAGGGAAAAGATGCCAGCAATGGTTAAAAAGTTAATCACTAGATGCTGTTAAAGAACAACTCAGTCTCATATCAAACAACACAGACTTGAAAGATTTTCTGTTAGGCCCCAGAAGACAACGTAAATAGCGCTTCTAATAAGTAGTTCATAATGAAATTTGTAAACTTTCTCAACAACAAGCCACTGCCCGGTTAAGGCAAACAGATCAGGGTAACTTACAGAAAGCATTAGCCGTTGTAGATAATGGGAGAAACACCTGGTCCGACCACATATACACTTTAAACAACATTGTTTCATTGGCAATAGACATCGTACAAAGCAACATGTCATTTTTACAACATGGACAGAGCCAGCTTAGGTCCATTATGCAGTTAGGTTGGACACTACAAACACTGAAATCTGGTAGCATTCCCTGGCAACAAGTTAGGGCGGGGGAAATGTTTTCAGCATTTAATTTGACAGGACAACAACAAATAATGGCTAAGAAGGAAGAGACTTATGTTATGCTAAACATTGAAAAGTTAGAAAAGTTGCCTTTTACTGTGGCTCAAATACCATTCACTGAATGGTTAATAAACGGGATTATCAATCTGCCTATTTCAACAGTGCAATTCACATCCTGCTTAAAACACATTCCAGTGGGCAGATATGAAAGGCTAGTAGGTAGTTACATCCATGAGGTTTGGGAGCTACCCTTTTCGTACATATGGCTCAATGGCATGAAAGAGGTCTTTCTTAGCAGCAGCGAATGCAAGACTTCAGTGAGCCATTCAATGGTTTGTAAGCAGCTGTCCTTGCAGAGGGCATGCAACGCTTCAGCAGCAAATTTAGCTTGCTATCTGAAGGGAGTTCCAGTTCCCCTGATTAGACCAGTGTTCCAGGTGCTTTCTAATGGAAGCTATGTGATTCTTAATAGTGAAAGCTGTCTGGAATGTGAGCCGGAATTGCTTATGTAGTTTCAGTCTCCCAAATTATCACCTGTTATGTTAACGTTCTTTTTCCCCCCACAGAACAGACAAAAGTAGCAGATATTTGGGCTCATATTGCTACTTCAAATGTGAATTTTGACAAGTTTAGCAGGCTAAAAGCTTTATTGTTACAAATGTTTGATGCCTCTGGTGCCTTTTTGAATTGGCACTAAAGGTTTGTTTTTCTATGTGGAGTTACTTTCATTGGACACTGATCTGTGGATGTTCTCGCTAAGGGCTCATAACCAGACATGTACGTTGAAGGTGCATCAGTTGTTTTATAATAAAAACATTTCAATGTCCCATGCACATTTCAGCCAGATGACCATGACTGCATGCTGTCTAACTTCATTACAGCTGCTCGCTGAGACCACTGGTTCCCTGGCCTACATGGGGATGGTTTATTTATAGATAACAGGCTTCTCCACTACTATCATACTCAGGTATGGTGGATGATGTCTTCCCGGGGGAGGGAAATCCTGAAGGGCGGATTAGGGCTTATCCTGCTCAGGTCTTACATTGTTTAGGTAGGAATCATATGTAATGTGCATACTGACAGTATGACAGGTCTTTTCTTGTGTTTCACTTTTCTTGTCACCATTTTGCTTCTAGTATGTTTCATGATCCTAATTATTGTATGTCATGTTATTTTATCTAACACGCAGCTGACTCAATAAATCTTATTGAACCATTTCCTGCTTCTGTTAGTCTTTGCATGTGTGAGGTGAATGTAACTAAGAGAAAAAGATGAGATCTGATTAACTACGATTTCCCTGAGAAGCCACAGAGTCATGCGCCCGACTGCCACAAATCATTCCTGCTCTTGGGCCTAGATGAGGCGCTGCTAGCTGATTGGAAATGGATTAGGCCGACAGTTGTCACATGGTGTGGGACTGGACTTAGTTCCCCACAATTCAGGTGATGCTGCCGCCCAAATCCTGCAGCCTCATTGGTACAATGAGAGCCTTGAAAAAGGTAAAGCTCTGCAGAGTGCTTTGGAAGCTGTCATTAAAATGATGAAACCCATATTTCATAATGGAACCATGAAAAATGTTCAATATTTCATGTTCACTTACAGCTATTGATGCAAATGGGTATAACCCGCCCAGGAAACTAGCATTACTTTTTAATATCTGAGAAGGGCAGACCAGAGAGTCTTTGTCACATTACCGACTATTCCAGCACCATAACAGGAGGGAGCAATATGGAATGTGTATTTAGAAGCTAAGGCAAGGCTTGGGAAACAGTTTTGAGGAACAATCCAGTGTTCTGTTAGAAAGACATTCTTTAAATATAAACAGTTAAGTGAAGAGTCAGTGGAAGAAAATGTTGCAGAACTTAGGGTTGTAGTGTCCTCCTTTTATACCACTACGAATTGATCCATGTTACACTATTCAGAGTTCCACTGCAATGAAACTAGGTTCTCGCTCTACAAATCCCAACACATACATACATTCAGTTTGAAAAAATATCTCTGATGACCTCAGTGAGGTTAAATTTGTACCTTGTAAAAGTTGCCTTCTTTGACTCCAAATTTTCCTTCTTAGGTTTTGGAGGAATTGGAGGTCGCTTCCCCTCCTCAACACAAAGGACTTCTGCAACTACTTTGCCCCTCTCAATGGCCTGAAGAGACAGCCTCTTGTAGTCTTCTATGGCACTTTTGGCAACAGAACGTCGACGAAGGTCGGCTGCTTTTGATTTTCGTACTGGGATTTAAGAGGTAATATAACAAACAAAATATATCAGTTTGGTAGGTGTCCATCACATACTTAGTTAACATTTACATCCTAAAGAATAAGCACTGAATACAATAAATTCAGTTTACCTATTAGCCTTACTTTTAATTGATGTGTGCAATCTGTGCATTTTCCGTATTTTTACACGAAAATCCTAATAGTAATCTTACAATTAAGAGTGAGCAAAGATGTGAAACTTGCCTTTGTACGATAATAATCTTAAAATTAGGAGTGAATAAAGTTGTGCAACTTTGTCCTCGTCAGTCTTATACTATGTTTATTTTAACTCAACACTCTATGTGAACTTTCTGAAATTGTGACCTTCCCACAATTCAATTGGATAATTATAATTTCACTCACTTACTCCTAATTAAAACATGCAGATAAAGGTCTATCATGGATTTATTGCTTACAACACATATGGCATCAGGTTAAGTGAAAATGACTGGGCTTGCAAGTCTGAGTTCCCTCTGACAATAACATTTGTATTCAACATCATTTAAGTAAACTGAGTTCAAGAGAAATGTAGCAGTCGTGACAATCTGGCTTGAAAAGAAGTGAGTTCAAGACATTCATGCTCACGAGGAGAGCAATGCATGGCAAGAAGATCAGAAATATCAGCTTCTAAAAACTGGAAAAGAAGCATGTGGTGTGTGGTTTAAAGGAAATGATTAGAGTAAGATCAAACGTGAAGGCGTTTTTCAGCGACAACCAGGCAGTTCGAGGTATAAAAAAAGTTTGATCAAAACATCTTCATTGTTTAAGTTGTGGAAAAATAAGTGTAAGTGCTCAAATATACTCTCAAGAGAATGTTGCCCACTTCCCCCACAAAAGCCACCCTCTTCCATCACTGGTACAGCCCACTGCCATCACTTGTACCGCCCACTTCCACTGTAAGAGCTGCTCACTTCCTACATGGACAATGTCCATAGCCATTTAGAGGAAGTGTAAATCGAACAAACCAGCCTTCTTCAAGCAAAGCATCAGGGGATTTCCATCAAATTGGGCATTTTGCAGCTTGCTGAAACATCATAGACTCTGATACAGTACTTTGAAAGGGCATGTTTAAAGCAGTCCAGTACAGAAGAAGAACTGTGAACTCTCCTTTAGAGCTCTCTTACTCCTATTGACAAGTATATTTTCAAATGCCCCATTTAAAAGAAATTCTTTGGTTGATCTTCAACAGACTTCTTCAGAAGAGTGCACCTGCGTGCTGTGATCAAGTGACAAACAGGTACAGGGTGTTCCAGGTTTATCTAATAAAACTGTGTCAGCTGTATGTTTAGAAAGATGATCCAGGACAGGAATTCATGGGAAAAAGAAACCTGTAATCATCACTTGTCTCTAATGAATATTTTTCTACAACCTGACATTAAGTCTTCCTCTGGTGGACTTCAGGTCTTTGATCACAAGGTAACTGCACTACACTCTAGTTAAAGCAGGTAATTCCTGCATTTCCAACACAGATCTCCATCTCACATGCTTCACTGTACACTTATGTGTGCATATTTTGTTAAACAGCGTTGAGTTTACACTATACCTGCAAGCCTATTTCCAGTTGCACCTGCTATGTAACGGGTGGTGGCGGTGCGGAATGGATGAAAAAAAAAAGAATACTTATCTGGGTACAGGTGCCGTCTCTCCTTTATCCTCTTCTCTTCACCGCCTCCCAGCAGCACAGAAGCACATAGGCTCCCAGAGTCCCCTAAGACAATCACAACACTGCTGTCACCAGCATATCAGCAGCATTGTGATTGGTCTGAGTGGCCTGGTTCGGTGCTCAGACAGCAAGTGGGAGCCTGTGCATGTTTTCCACCCAGCTGTGCAATACAGTCGTGTGGAGGAATGGTAAGTGAGCATGTCTCTTTGGCTGGCCCAAGACGGCCGGCCAAACTGTCATGTGCACTTATGGTGCACATAACACTCCCTCTTCCCTGTGAAACAGTCCAGCCCCACCCCCTCTAACCTGGTTCAGCACTGAAAAATAAAACAACAACATTGTGTTATTATCATTTTATTTTTCCTTTTTTGTACTGCTCAGAGCAGTGGAGCGATGCTCCTCCATCTTAGTGGAGAAGCCGCTGCTGTCTATTTCTTTGATCTATCCTGCTGGGATATGTCCATCAAATTTCAGAGGAATGTGCCCAGAGAGTCAGTCGGGGGGCCTTATTTAGCCTATGGCACTCTTTACTGTGTCTGTCAGGCAGGCGATTAAAGATCACAGCGGGCCCAGCAATGATCTCTGTACTTTCAGACGAATCGCACTCACGGTCTTTACCACAACTTTGGTACTTATATGAATCAGATATAATTATGGGACTATAGTAGCAAAGAGCCAGAAAGGAAGTGTTTTCAATGGCCATTGTGTCAGGTTGAAATGATTATGTTGGGTTCCCTTGTTCAGTTAGGGTCAGTGCTGGATGGGGAACAGAGTGGTAGTTTTATTTTATCATGTGTGATCTATGGATATATTTGGCTCTTAATGCTTTCAGTTAGGTTTAAATGATTTTTAGGGGCTTATGGTGGTCTCAGTCAAGATGGTGGAAGTTTGGGTTAGAGAAGAATTGTCTACTTTCGGAATAAGCATAAGCTTAAGCTTCCTTGAATTGCTTGAACCTTGGGAGCGACATTCTTCTATAGTGAGCTCAGTAACAAGGGGGCACGATCTGAGGTTCATGTGCCTCACATGCACATATTGAGGTTTTGACATTCATTAGCTACCACAGGTAGGTGCGTGCTATTTCTTTTCACATCCATCCTGGAGAAAAGAACAGAAACCTATGCAGATCCATTTTAAAAGCTTGGAGGAATCAAGTACATTGTCCGATACATCATAAATCATTTTGAGGGGAAAGAACGGTTCACTAACTTGAGAGTCAACAATGTATTCATTTATTTATATTTTGAGATTTTACAGTTCGAGAACGTTGCTTTACAGCAACGATTTTTGTCACAATTAATGTCTCTGTCATTTTCGCCTGGTTTGCTGTGACCCAAACTACATTTTGGTATCAGGAGTGGGGCAATATTCACCCCTCAGACCCACCAACCGAATATTTGGACTTCTGATACTACAAGTCAAGTGTTCCTGCACTGAACATCAGTGTGTTGAGCCTCAAACTAATGCTGCACAATTTTGTAGGCATTTTGATCTTTTGGCCACTAATCAACATAATTTGGTTTGTTCGTTGGAGAGCGAATGCTTGTCCTCGAGACGCAGTTAAGAAGTTGGAACCTCATGCGTGTGGACAGTGCACAGTGTTTGGACATGTTACAACTTCACTGAGAGGAGTGCGAGAGAGTGAAGCGCACTTTCTCTGTTCGGCTTTTTAGTGCGTTGTCTTGCTGCAGTGAACTTCTCTTCACATTACACTCTCTGTTTCTGATTTTCTTGTCGTACAACTCCTTATATGCTTGTAGGGCCTTATTGATTTTCATTCTATCCTGATCAGGAGACCACTCAACTTGCTTTACAGCTGATAGCCAACCAACATCTTTGCTGATAAGTTCACAAACTCTCATCAAGGAAAATGGGCTTTCATCAGTGATACTACTGGGAGTAATTCAATAACCTCAAATTAACTTAAATATCTCACATTCCCAATTCCAAACACTACTCTTGGCCAACTAGATACTACATTTAATAACCCTATGTAAGCGTTCCACCGGACCGTTTCTTATTATGAATTATATCATTTCTTTAAAAGATGTCTTGAATTTCTCAGTGGTAAATTGAGGTCCATTGTTAGTAATCATAGTTTAGGTAGACCTCTCATAAAAATGTAGGCCCTCATTACAACCCTGGTGGTAAATCCCGCTTTCCGTCATGCAGAAGACCGCCAACTTACCGCTGCGGCTGCGGAATTCCTCTACAGGTATTACGACCCACAGCTCGGAATCCACCACAATACAGACACCCACACAAGTCCGTCACACCAAAGGTCAGTGATAAACTGCGGATACCAAAACCGACACCGTCACTGCAACAAGAATATGCCCAAAGTATCACGACCCACGAATCAACGCGGTGGTCTTTCAACCGCGGTATTCCATTGGCAGTACACACCGCCGCGCTCAAAATACACACACATTTACAAAACACAACCACATTGGACAATTCGAAATGCACACACCTGATACACATACACACACCACACCTACACACCCAATCCAATAGAAAGCACACACCCAACATCACCCACAAACCCTTGCTACCAAAATTCTGAAAGAAGGCCAGAGAGAGAGACTGCCTAAAACAACACCAGCATCCACAGACACACAACACCATCACTTACACAACATCCACGCACCTCAAACAACACACACCAACACATCACAACAGACACCACTTCCCACATCACCCACACCACATCATGGCACCTCAAAGACAACCCAGGTTCTCTGAGGAGGAGCTCAGGGTCATGGTGGAGGAAATCGTCCGGGTAGAGCCACAGCTATTCGGATCACAGGTGCAGCAGACATCCATTGCAAGGAAGATGGAGCTATGGCGCAGAATTATCGACAGGGTTAACGCAGTGGGACAGCATCCAAGAACAAGGGGCGACATCAGGAAGAGGTGGAACGACCTACGGGGGAAGGTACGTTCCGTGGTATCCAGAAACCAGATTGCTGTACAGAGGACTGGCAGTGGACTCCCACCTCCTCCCCCACAACTAAGAACATGGGAGGAGCAAGTCTTGGCAATTATGCATCCCGAGGGCCTTGCAGGAGTAGCAGGAGGACTGGACTCTGGTAAGACATATCTTTACTACTCTATCCCCCACACCTCACCTGCATGCCATCACATACCCCCACCGTCACCCTCACACCCATCACCCCAACAACCCACAGATACCCCACTAACACAACCCACACATCCCAAAACCAAGCCCTGCATGTAACACCAATGCATGGACACCCATCACCAAAGCATGTCCATCACAGAGACTCACTCATGCCCCAAAATCACCAATCACACAAGGACCAAGTCAATAATGCAAGCACAGGAGTAGAGGGTCACTCACCCATTGCACAAGATGGCACACTCAGACACAATAACTATGCATTTACACCCCAACAGGACCCATACGCAACGTCACCGGACAGGAGGTGCCAGCAACATCTAGTCCCCCCACAGAAGAGAACCACAGTGATGACAGCAGCTCTGCACTCCTGGATCAAGATCAGGACAGTCGGTTCCCCTGACACAGTCACAAACCACCACAGAGCCTCCCCCCTCAGGAAACATCACTACAGCACCCACCCAGCGGGCCCATCCCTCTGTCCCCAGGACACGTCCATCAGCAGTGTGTCCACCACTACAGGGAACCCAGGCAACCCCACTAACACCGGATGATGAGGGACCTGGGGGCAGTGGCAGTGGGCACACAGTTCAGGGGACAGATGAATAGGATAACAGGGAAGCTGGGAGGACTGCTGTGCGACAGGGGGAGGACAGGCCCAGGGAACCCACTCTCCACGAGGCACTCTCCAACATCATGGGAGCTTACCACCATTCCCAGGAGACCATGAGCACGGTACTAACCAAGTTTCAGGAGACCCAGCGGCTGCAGGAGGAACACTACCTGGGGATCAGGGAGGACTTTAAGTCCATTAACACCACCCTGGTCACCATAGCAGGGGTGCTGGCAGACCTTGTCAACACCATGAGGGACACAGCGGCACACCAACGGGACCCTGACACTAGCCTGGACGATGAACAGCCCTCAACCTCCGCCGGCGCTAGTGGACAGGAGGCACCTCCACCCCCTGCAGATGGAGAACCACCCCACAAACGGTCCCTGAGGTCCAGGATCAAGACAGAGAACATTGCCAAGACCCCCGCCAGGAAATAAGACCCCCCCTGAATGTCACCCTTCTGTCCCACTATGTCACTCTGTCCATCCTTAAACAGCCATTGCTCCACTTCCTATGCCCCTTTGGATAATGCACCTGTGAAACAGACTGGACTCTGCCATGGACATACCTCCACCATCACCCCAGCCCATTTTACAACCCCCTCCACTTATTTGCACAGGAATGAACACACTTCAATCACAAAACAATCTGGAGTCAGTTTGTGCTTTCACTAATGTGTAATTCCAACATCTCTGAAATATAGCAATGTCAATGTACGTGTGCACATACCAATGTTACACAGCTGTAGGCCAGGAGTAAACGTAGCAGAGGGCACAAAGTGGGACCCAGATCTGTGAAATGGAAGGTCAAAGTGTCAAGTCAGTGTCCATACACTGAGTGAAAATGACAGACTTATGCTAGCTCCAACAATAGTATGAGATGTGGGAAGCAGTGACATCTTCTAACCTGTATCTCACTGGAAGTACTGCATGATGATGTTGTTTCAGTTGTCGATATACTCTTCTTCTGCCTCCTCTTCTTCACTGTCCACAGGCTCCACAGCTGCCACAAGACCACCATCTGGCCCATCCTTCTGCAGAAAAGGCACCTGGCGTCGCAAACCCAGGTTGTGCAGCATACAGCAGGCGACGATTATCTGGCACACCTTCTTCGGTGAGTAGTATAGGGAACCACCTGTCAGATGGAGGCACCGGAATCTGGCCTTCAGGAGGGCATTCGATCATCCTCCTATTTCGCCCATGTGCCTCATTGTAGCATTCCTCTGCCCTTGTCCTGGGATTGCTCACTGTGGTCAGTAGCCATGACAGGTTGGGATAACCAGAGTCACCTGCAAATGTCGAGGGACAGCTGGTAGACACACACTAACCCTTAGGGACAACCCCATACCCAGACACCCTTGGCAACAGTATTGGGATCTTGGCCTCACCTATTAGCCACACACGGTGCCTCAGGAGTTGCCCCATCACATAAGGGATGCTGCCATTTCTCAAAATGTAAGCGTCATGCAGAGAGCCAGGATACTTGGCATTGACATGGGAGATATACTGGTCTGCCAAACACACCATCTGCACATTCATCAAATGGTAGCTCTTCCGGTTTCTGTACACCTGTTCATTCCTGTTGGGGGGGGGGGGAGACACAAATGCCACTTGTCCCATCAATGGCACCAATGATGTTGGGATATGTCCCAGGGCATAGAAGTTACCTTTCACTGTGGGCAAATCCTCTACCTGAGGGAAAACAATGTAGCTGCACATGTGTTTCAGCAGGGCAGACAACACTCTGGACAGCAAGTTAGAGAACATTGGCTGTGACATCTCTGATGCCATGGCTACTGTTCTTTGAAAAGATCCACTGGCCAGGAAACGGAGTACAGACAGGACCTGCACTAGAGGGGGTATACCTGTGGGATGGCGGATAGCTGACATCAGGTCTGGCTCCAACTGGGCACACAGTTCCAGGATTGCTGCACGATCAAGTCTGTATGTGATTATGATGTGTCTCTCTTCCATTGTCGTCAGGTCCACCAGGGGTCTGTACACTGGAGGGCGCCGCCATCTCATCAACTGCCCTAGCAGACGTGCCCTATGGAGGAGAACAGCAAGCAGAGAGTCATCCAACACTGAGGTATCCCAATGTGTCATTTGCAGAAACGTTATTAATCCGCAATGTGCCGGTATCTGTCTGTATTCCCGGCATAGATAGGTGTGACGCAGTTATTATCCATCCCATGTGGCCCCCTGAAATGGTGGCAGCCTGACCTGTAAGGTGGGGCAAGGGGATATGAGGTAACTGCGCTGGCGTTGTACACCGTCGCAGTGGGCGGTCGAAGACTGCAGCGCAATTCTGCATTGGAAACACTGGGCCCTATGGGTCCCAGGAGCCAATGGTGGTGTACACCGGCAGTGACGGTACGCTCCGTCACGGACGTGACTGCCATTTTCTGTCTGTTCACTCACTTGATACCTGACCTTCAACAGGAGAGGACCTACACTGCAAGTGCTGCTGTGACCTGTGTCTGGAAGCGACGATGGCTACAGTGTCTGGGGAAGGGCCCCTGCCTTCACTTCGGAGGAGTTGGAGAAACTTGTGGATGGGGGTCCCCCTCACCCCCCGGAACACTAAACTGTATGGTCCTCCAGACAAACAGGTGAGTACACTGTGAACATGCTGCATGGGCAATGCCTGCTTTGAGTGGTGTGGATGGAAGATACATGGGGGGGGGGGCTGAGGCCTGCATGTGCAGATGGTGAGTGTATGTGCGTCAGGGCATGGGTGGGAACTGGTGGGCAATGAGTATGACAGTCCGGACGGGTGAGTAATTTCCTTTCCCCCTGTACCATTCCTCTAGGTCAGCGCCCACCAGAAGAAGGGTATTTGGCATGCCATCGGCAAGGACGCCCGGACCCTCGGGTCTACCACAGACGGAGCACCCACTGCCGGAAAAGATGGGAGGACCTGCACCGCTGGAGCAAGAAGACAGTGGAGGCCCAGCTGGGGATGGCCTCCCAAAGTGGAAGGGGTGCCAGTCGCACCATGCCCCCCTGATGTTCCAGATCCTGGCGGTGGCATATCCGGATTTGGATGTGCGCATGAGGGCATAACAGCAGCCTCAAGGGGGTGAGTACACTCTCATTCAGCTGACGCTGCGCGCATAACAAGGTGTCTGGGTGGGGGAGGTGGGCAGTGGGTTCCCGTAGGCCAGGGCGAACTTGGTAGGCAAGGTCCCTTGTGAGGCAGGCTATGTGGCATCCCAACCCCACTAGTGGTAAGAGCCATCTACACCTAGTCAGGCTCCTGTGACTTCCAGGTGTGCAGCAATTGGGCTTAGGCATCATACCCCATTGTCAGCTGAAATTTCTAGGAACTGTTAGTGCAGGGCGTAGTGCAGAGGTCTGCTCCATGTGTTGTGTCCACCAACGGTAATGGTGTTGCATGCACTAAACATGTTTTTCTTCTCTTTCCCCCCCCCCTTTTTGTGGTCTCCCTGTTCTTATGTGCAATAGCATCATCAGGCGGAGGAGCATTGGCACAGGAGCAGGAGGGAGCTGCAACCCACTTGGAGGGTGAAGCAACGGAGTCTGAAGCCACCAGTGGGAAGGAGGGCGAGGGGAGCTCCACTGCGGGGACAGTAGCATACACCAGCGACAGTGACTCCTCCTCGGATGGGAGCTCCCTTGCAGTGGCGGGCACCTTTGTGCCCACCGCATCAACAGGTACAGCCGCCACCCACCCTACCAGCACAGCCCTCCCAGCAGCCCCTCAGCGTGTGTCCCGTGCCCGCTCACCCAGGAGGGTGGGCATCTCCTTCGCCCCAGGCACCTCAGGCCCTGCCCCAGTCAGCCCTGCTGCCCTCAGTGAGGAGGTAATTGACCTCCTGAGATCCCTCACTGTTGGGCAATCTACCATTTTGAATGCCATCCAGGGTGTTGAGAGGCATTTGCAACAAACAAATGCATGCCTGGAGGGCATTCATTCTGGGCAGGCAGCCCACAGAGAGGATTTCAGGCTCTGGCCTCAGCACTGATGGCAGCCATTGACCTGGGTCCAGCCTCCCCCCTCCAACTTCCTCCACCCAGACCCAATCCCCTGTACCTCAGCCTATCCCAAGCACACCATCAGACCAGCATGCACACACATCAACACACAAGAGTGGACATGGCAAACATAAGCACCACACATCCCACAGGCACTCACACGAGCACCATCCCAATGCAGACACAGCAACATCCACTGCCTCCACTGTGTCCCCCTCCTACACGTCCTCCTCCTCCCTCCCTTTCTCGTCTCCACTCACACCTGCATGCACTACATACTCAGCCACTAACTCCATCAGCAGCACGCCCATCACCACACACCACTCACGTGCAATCACCACCCCCACTACCATTCACACATCCCCTGTGTCCTCTCCCAGTGTGTCTGTGAGCCCTCCACCCAAACTACACAAACGCAGGCGCACACAAAACCAACAGCCATCCACCTCACAACAGCCTCCGGCCCATGCACCTTCACCCAAATTCAGCAGACGTACACCTCCTACAACCACTACCTCTTCCTACACTCCCAAACCCCCTCCATCTTCCCGTCCCAGTGTGTCTAAAAAAAACTCTTCCTGACTAACATTGACCTCTTCCCTATACCTCTCCCCCCGGCCTTCCCCTAGGGCCAGGCTTTCCAGGTCCCAGCCCAGCCCAGCCCAGCACCTCAGCCACCAAATCCCCAGGCACAGTGGTGCCAGCAACTGCGGGGTCATGGTGTGCTCCACCCATCAGGGCTGCCAGTGTGCCACGTAGCGAGGGCAAGGATATTGTGCCACCTACCAAGATGAAAAAGGTGCCCACATCCCGGAGGAAGAAGCTGAAACTACCAGCCACCAAGGGCTCAGCAAAAACAAAAGGGGATAGTGGCAAGACAACTGTGGCACCGTCAAAGGTGGGGAAGGGCCAAAAGCAGAAGAGCAGGTCAGGAGAGGGCATGGTGGCACCGACTGAGGGACCAGTGTCACACCTTCTGTCCACGACCACACCAACCTGTACGGCGGCGAATACCGCTAGCTGCCCCGCCACCACAACCGCCACTTGTACCACCACCTGCACCGCCACCGGCACATCTACAGCATCAGCGACATTCCACAGCCTCTTCCCCAGTGGGCAGCTGTCCGAGGCTGCAGGAGACGTCCTGCTGTGTCCCTCAGCAGGTGCTGACCCATGCACCGCCGGCAGCACCGCCGCCACAGACACCGGCGCAAGCACCGCCACCGGCCCTGTGACGTACTCGGACAGTGGCACCACCACTGACGTGGCTACCATCCCCAGTGGTCAGTCGTCCGAGGCTGGAGGAGAGTTCCTGGACCCTGGGCAGATTGAAAGAGGCATGACTTCCATCACTGTTTGCACCTGCAGGTGGAAGGCGAGGCTGCAGCAGTGTGGGGTATGTCGCTGCCTCCATGGCGTATCATGCTACCTGTACCTCGCCAATCTCATGGCACGCACACCCAGGTGAGGGAATTGTACCGGCCACACTGCACGTGGAGCACTCTGGGCACCATGCCCCCTCCAGAACCAGTGGAGAATGACATCCACTAACTCAGTCCTTGGCAGGATGAAGCACTCTGGGCACCATGCCCCCTCCAGAACCAGTGGAGAATAGCACCCACTACCTCAGTCCTTGGCAGGATGAAGCACTCTGAGCACAAGGCCCCCTCCAGAACCAGTGGAGAATGACATCCACTACCTCAGTCCTTGGCAGGATGAAGCACCCTTGGCACAAGGCCCCCTCCAGAGCCAGTGGAGAATGACATCCACTACCTCAGTCCTTGGCAGGATGAAGCACTCTGGGCACCATGCCCCCTCCAGAACCAGTGGAGAATGACATCCACTACCTCAGTCCTTGGCAGGATGAGGCACTCTGGCCACAAGGCCCCCTCCAGAGCCAGTGGAGAATAACATCCACTTGAGAGACTATGGCTTTGCACTCCCCGGGATAATGCAGTGGGCACACCTCCCACTGGAGAGACTTGAGAGACTGTGGCTTTGCACTCCCCAGGATACAGCAGTGGGCAAACCACCCACTGGAAAGACTTGAGAGACTGTGGCGTTGCACTCACCAGGATAATGCAGTGGGCAAACCACCCACTGAAGAGACTTCAGAGACTGTGACTTTGCACTCCCCAGGATACAGCAATGGGAATGGAGCCCCCTCGTGCACCAGTGGCGTCATGCGTTCATCTGGCTGAGGAGCCCCCCCCCACTTCCCCTGAGGTGCCTGTATATTTTCGATCTGATTCCCCAGCAGTGTTCTCTCCGTTTCCAGTCAGGTATCTAGTGTGGGCTTCGCCCATGCATTTTGGGACCAGTGGTCCACGGACAATGATTGGTACACTATTCAGACTTGTGTAGTTGGTGTATATATTTGTATATACTGATTTTTGAACTTTCACTATCTGATTTTTCATTTTTACACTGGTTACAATCATTTCCTTTTGTCCTTGCGTTCTTCCAGGTGGTGGGGTGGTGTATATGTAATGTTGTTGCATGTATTTGTGTGTGTGTATGTTGTTGTGGGTGAGGGTGGGGGTATTGCGTGTGTGTGTCACTCTCTTTCCCCCCCTCCCCTGTGTTGTAGGTGCAGTACTCACTGTGGTCGTCGCCGCCGCCGTTCGTACTCCTGGTGGATGAGAAGATACACCAACATGGGCAGGACCTGTAACTCGGGCTCCATGGTGTCCTGGTTCCTCGTTGGGTTTCGAGAGGTGAGAGTTTTCCCTTCTGTGTACTGTTTCCGCTGTGCTTTTAATCGAGTTGGTTCCGCCCCGGAAAAGGTGGCGGATAGGCGTCTTGAAATACAGTGGGCGGTACTTTGTCCTCAGTCTGTCTGTCGGCGGTTACCGCCGCACTGTTAGTTTCTACCGCCGTGGCGGTCGAAGTGTTAAAGTGGCGGTCTATGTTGGTGGTTTCCGCCATGGTCGTGATCCCATTTTTTTTCCGCCGGCCTGTTGACGGTATTACCGCCACTTTAACACCGACTGCCAGGGTTGTAATGAGGGCCTTAGTATAAAAATGTCATGATCCTTTCACATTCTGCCTTATCTCAATTTCAGGCCATTTTGAAAAATGGACCATTGCAACCTGAATATATTTGTATTCAACATTGTTACTTTCTGCCGGACCCACCACATCTAAACCTATCTTTTCCCAAGACATGTTGGGACATGCAGTGGGTAATAAAGGTAGCTTAAATATCGTCTGGCTCTTGTCAGACTTATTGCATTCCATGCAATCTCATATTTTGTTTTCAATTTGATTATCAAGTCCAGGCCAGCAATACCTGAATTCGATTCTTTGCTTAGTTTTGGATACTCCAAGATTCTCTTCATGACATACATCAAGTATTGTTCTCGTAAGAGACACTGGAGGTACTGCTCTCACACATCTGAACATTATATTTTCCATGCTTCCAGCGCGATTGCGGAGAGAAATTCTCAGCATTTCTCTTCCGCTCTGGAGGAGGGGGCCAGCAGAGACATGAAAGGAAAGGCCTTTCCTTTCCTTCCATGTCTCTGCAAGCATTTCTGCTACCCGATCACGATGCGATCGGGCAGCAGAAATGCCCACTAGACACCAGGGAAGTATTTTTTTTTTTTTACCTAAGGGGAGCGGCCCCTTGGGCAAGGGCCGCTCCCCACGGGGGCAAAAAATATTCAGGCCATTTCTGCCCCCCTTGGGGGCAGATCGGCCTACTATAATTAGATCGATCTGCCACTGGGGGGGGGGAGAAAACCCCCTAGACACCAGGGATTTTTTTTTCTTTCTTTTATGTTTAGGGACCAACCCCTTCAGCAAGGGTCGCTCCCTGGGGGAGGAGTAAATTATTTCTAGGCCATATCTGCCCCCCCGGGGGCAGATCGGGCTAATATAATACACCAGGGATTTTTTTTAGGGGGGGGAAATGAACATAAGGGGAGCGGCCCTTTGGGCAAGGGCCGCTCCCCAGGGGGGCAAATCATTTTTATGCCATTTCTGACCCCCCCGGAGGCATATCGGCCTAATATAATTAGGCCGATCTGCCCCCGAGGAGGCAGAAAACCCCCTAGACACTAGGGATTTATTTTTATTTTTTTATATTTAGGGAGAGACCCCTTCAGCAAGGGTCGCTCCCTGGGGGCTGAATTGTTTCTAGACCATTTCTGCCCCCCTGGGGGCAGATCGGCCTAATATAATTAGGCCGATCTGCCCCTGCAGAAACCACTAGACACCAGGGATTTTTTTTTTCTTAAATGAACATAAGGGGAGCAGCCCCTTGAGTAAGGGCCGCTCACCAGGGGGGCAAATAATTTTTAGGCCATTTCTGACCCCCCTGGGGGCAGATCGGGCTAATATAATACACCAGGGAATTTTTTTTGGGGGGGGAATGAACATAAGGGGAGCTCCCCTTGGGCAAGGGCCGCTCCCCAGGGGGGGCAAATCATTTTTAGGCCATTTCTCACCCCCCCCGGAGGCATATCGGCCTAATATAATTAGGCTGATGTGCCCCCGGGGGGGGGGGCAGAACACTCCCTAGACACTAGGGATTTATTTTTTTATATTTAGGGAGTGACACCTTCAGCAAGGGTCGCTCCCTGGGGGGATGAATTGTTTCTAGACCATTTCTGCCCCCGGGGAGGGCAGAAACCACTAGACACCTGTGATTGGTGTGTGTGTATATGTGTGTTTTGTTTGGGGGGCTACCCCTTGTGGAAGGGTCGCTCCCCATGGGGGCACATTACTGTTGGCCACATCTGCCCCCCTTGGGGGCATATCGGCCTATTTTTGGAAGGCCCATCTGTCCCCAAGGAGGGCAGAAAGCCCACCAGAGACCAGGGAAGCTTTTTTTTTCAAAATAAGAGGGTGGGGTATGGCCATACCCCCACCCCAAATAAATGGGACCAAAGATCCACACCCCGGGGGTGGCAGAAAGTCTACTTGATGGCATGGAATAAAAAAAAAAAATAGTGGGGTGGTGGCTACCAACCAGTATGGGCCTGGTTATGCCCCCACCCCAACTGAAGGGAGTAAGGCCCTCATTCTGACCTTGGCGGTCTTTTCGCAAGACCGCCGAGTTACCGCCGCGGTGAAGACCGCCGACCGCGGCGGTGTGCCGCTGTGCGCATTCTGACCGCTGGGAGCGTTCCGCCGGAAAACCGCCAGCAGCCACACTGGCGGTCGGCGGGAAAGTGGAGACTGGTCAACCTCCACCGCCACGCCAGCAGAACACCGCCCACAGAATTACGACCCACATTTCTGTGTGGCGGTCTTCTGTTGGCGGTCTTCTGTTGGCGGTCACGTCCCTATGGCTCCCGTCGCCTCCCGGAGGACCAACGCACAAGGTAAGTTGATCGTCCGTGAGGGGAGGGGGTGGGGGGGTGTTGTGTGATGTGGGCGTGCATGGGGGTGTGCGTGTGAGTGTGTAGAGGGGGTGTGTGAGTGCGTGTATGCGGGCGGGGGGTGCTGCTGTGTCTATGGGTAATGTGTGCTGTTCGGCGGGTGCGCATGTCGGCATGTATGTGTGCGGGTATGTGTCCCCGTTGTGTATGTGTGTGTAGGGGGGGTGTATATGTGCATGTTGGGGGTGTGTGCATGTCGGGGTACATGTATGTGCATGTCGGGGTGGGGGTGGGGAGGGGGTTCGTACCACCTCTGGGGGGTGGCAGGGGGGTGGAGGGTGTGGGGGGAGGACTCGGGTGGGTAGTGGGGGGTGGGGGAGACCCCTATCAGTGCCAGGGAAGGAATTCCCTGGCCCCGATAGTGCTTACCGCCATGGTTCGCACGGCGGTTCCCGCTCGCAAGAAACCGCGGCGGTAGGCAGGGTCATAATACCCTTGGCGGTCTTGGGACGACCGCCGGGCCGGAGTGCGCAAACTCCAGCCCCGCGGTCATGACCGCCGCGGCGGTCGGAGTGGAGAAGTAGCGGTCGGTCGCGGCGGGGACCGCCGCGGTCAGAATGCCATTTTTAATACCGCCGGTCTGTTCGCGGTCCGACCGCCGTCTCTCCGCCGACCGCCAGGGTCAGAATGAGGGCCTAAGTGTCTTTCAGCTCTCCCCCCGCACAATAAAACATTTTTTTCCACGGCTAGCAAGAAGACATTTGATTATTTTGGGTTTTGGTTTTACATTTGGGCCATGAGAGCTTGGTAACTCTCAAAATCGTCCCACTTGGAATGGTGAGGGATGCACTTTTTTGACTTTGGGACGCTGCCATGGAGAAAAATCCAGAAGACCCAGACACATCTGAAAACTAAACATCTGGTTTATTCCAGGGTGGTGTGCTTCACATACACCCGCACCATTTTCTTACCCATAATGCCCTGCAAACCTCCAACTTTGCTGAAAATCACACATTTTCCCCACATTTTTGTGATGGAACCTTCCGGAATCTGCAGGAATCCACAAAATTCCTACCACCCAACACTGTCCCATCTATACTGATAAAAATTCTGCTGCACTTGTCAGCCTAAAAATGTTTTTTTTTCAAACTTCCCTTTTGAACCCGCTTTGGTTCCCCCTCAATTTCGACATGTTTTTGGCTCTTCCCTGTCACAGACACTTGGCCCACAAGTGAGGTATCATTTTTACTGGGAGACTGAGGGGAAGGTTGGGTGGTAGGAAATTTGTCCCGGTGCGGTGATCCCGCACAGAAATGTGGGGAAAAAATGATTTTTTTTTAGCTATATTTGACGTTTGCTGAGGATTCTGGGTAAGAAATTATTGGGGGATCCACACAAGTCACACCTCCCTGGACTCCCTCGGGTGGCTAGTTTTCAGAAATGTGTGGGTTTGGTAGGTTTCCATAAATTGCTGCTGAGCACAGGACCCAAAAATGCAGGTTGCACCCCCCCAAAACAACCAGGTAGTTTTGTATTTGATAATGTTGATGTGTCCAGATTTTGGGGCATTTCCTGTCGCGGGCACTAGGCCTACCCACACAAGTGAGGTATCATTTTTATCGGGAGAATTGGGGGAACGCTGGGTGGAAGGAAATTCATGGCTCCTCTCAGATTCCAGAACTTCTGTCACCGAAATGTGAGGAGAAAGCGTTTTTTAGCCAAATTTTGAGGTTTGCAAAGTATTCTGGGTAACAGAATCTAGTCAGAGCCCCAAAGTCACCCCACCTTGGATTTCCCTAGGCGTCTAGTTTTCAAAAATGCACAGGTCTGGTAGGTTTCCCTAGGTGCCGGCTGAACTAAAAGCCAAAATCCACAGGTAGGCACTTTGCAAAAAACACCTCTGTTTTCTTTGGGAAAATGTTATGTGTCCACGTTGTGTTTTGGGGCATTTCATGATGTTGGCGCTAGGCCTACCCACACAAGTGAGGTATCATTTTTATCAGGAGACTTGGGTGAACGCTGGGTGGAAGGACATTTTTGCCTCCTCTCAGATTCCATAACTTTCTGTCACCGAAATATGAGGGGAAAGTGTTTTTTTAGCCAAATTATGAGGTTTGCAAAGGATTCTGGGTAACACATCCCGGTGAGAGCCCCACAAGTCACCCCATCTTGGATTCCCCTAGGTGTCTAGTTTTCAAAAATGTGCAGGTTTGCTAGGTTTCCCTAGGTGCCGGCTGAGCTAAAGGCCAAAATCTACATCTAGGCACTTCAATGTAAAAATGTGATGTGTCCATGTTGTGTTTCCTGTCGCGAGCTTCAGGCCTACCCACGCAAGTGAGGTACCATTTTTATTGGGAGACTTGGGGGAATACAGAATAGCAAAATAAGTGTTATTGCCCCTTGTCTTTCTCTTCATTTGTTCCTTCCAAATGTAAGACAGTGTGTAAAAAAGATGTGTAATTGAGAAATGCCCTGTAATTCACATGCTAGTATGGGCACCCCGGAATTCAGAGATGTGCAAATAACCACTACTTCTCAACACCTTATCTTGTGCCCATTTTGGAAATACAAAGGTTTTCTTGATACCTATTTTTCCCTCTTCATATTTCAGCAAATGAATTGCTGTAAACCTGGTATAGAATGAAAACCCATTGCAAGGTGCAGCTCATTTACTGGCTCTGGGTACCTAGCGTTCTTGATGAACCTACAAGCCCTATATATCCCTGCTACCAGAAGAGTCCAGCAGATGTAACGGTATATTGCTTTAAAAAATCTGACATTGCAGCAAAAAGTTACAGAGTAAAACATGGAGAAAAATGGCTGTTTTTTTCACCTCAATTTCAATATTTTTTTATTTCTGTTGTTATTGTCTATAGGAAACCCTTGCAGGATCTACACAAATTTCCCATTGCTGAATTCAGAATGTTGTCTACTTTTCAGAAATGTATAGGTTTCTGGGACCAGCATTGCTTTCACACCCATTTCTGTCACTGACTGGAAGGTGGCTGAAAGCACAAAAAATTGTAAAAATGGGGTATGTCCCAGTAAAATGCCAAAAGTGTGTTGAAAAAATGGGTTTTCTGATTCAAGTCTCCCTGTTCCTGAAAGCTGGGAAGCTGGTGATTTTAGCACCGTAAACACTTTGTTGATGCCATTTTCAGGGAAAAAACCACAAGCCTTCTTCTGCAGCCTTTTTTCCCCATTTTTTTTAAACCAAAAAACACGAAATTTTCACTGTAGTTTGGCAAATTTCTTGGTCTCCTTCAGGGGAACCCACAAAGTCTGGGTACCTCTAGAATCCCTAGGATGTTGGAAAAAAAGGACGCACATTTGGTGTGGATTGCTTATGTGGACAAAAAGGGATGAGGGCCTAAGCGCAAACTGCCCCAAATAGCCAAAAAAAGGATTGGCACCTGAGGGGGAAAAGGCCTGGCAGCGAAGGGGTTAAAGACACTCATCTCTGTGGATTAACATGTTCAATAAAGATGTCTGCTGCATGAGAGCAGTGTGGTTTAACACTAAATAATACTCTTGAGTGTTGTTATGCGGACATGCCTTATGATGTACGCTAACATCACTGCGCCCGTCTCTATGGTGTTCAAAATGCCCACATTGCTTGCGATTCGGCAGTTGCAGGCAAAGTAGAACTTGCAGGAAAGCTCATGTGGTGAGTAATGGCTTTGAAACTTATTGGCGCCATTTTGAGTGTGACGTTTATAAAAATAAAACAAAGTGTCACTAACTTAGGCCAAAGCAGTACTAGAGTACTAGTCAGGCACAACACTCCCTCTGCAATGGATTCCATCATCAAGCCACATGACAAAGTGGGTGCGTGCCTAATGTCTCCTTACTGCTGCCACATAGCGTCACCGCCTCTCAATCACTGCAAGCTGCTCCACCCCTGTGCTTCACCGCATCCAGAGCTGCAACAACTGATCACGAATTTCTGTAGTAACCAGTCAGTGTAAGCAGAAATAGGTTCTTTATTTAGCAGCCCCAGACACGTAGTACAGGCGCAGGACACTTTACACAACTCATCCAACCACCTCCTATGGAATCCCAAACCCCATCAGTTCTAAGGTTACCTCATAATTCAAATTTTATGCCAACCAATCAATGTATAAACATTACAAGTATCATTTATATTACATGTTTGTTTCAAATTCGCCCCAGAGTTCAGTGTGGCAGTGTGTATACTTCTTATTTGTGAGGGCTGAAAAGCTTTGCAGAGAATTCTACATTCTCATAAAGGGACTTATTTTTGCCGGCGAGCATCATATTGGATTTCTACAGTTTATTTTATTACTGCATTTAACTGTGCATATACTAACTTTCCAGGAGTGTAATTGGGTACTTTATTTGTTCTTGACTCTTTCACCAATGTTTTGGCTTTATAACTTTGGCGTATAGAAAAGTCTATTGTAACATCTCAAGTTTTATCACGTCAAGAAGGTGTTTCTTCTCCTGTTAGTTATGTTTCCCAGGAAACACCGATTTGGTCTATTAATTACAAAAATGCAAAAACAGGAAAAATCAGTATAGCTGTTTTGGATGTGGCTATGAGGGGCAATTAGGAAACAATGCTTTTTGTCCGGAATAAGGTAAAAAGTGTAACCGGTGTCAGAAGCTAGGTCATTTTCAAGCAGTATGTAAAAATCTAGGAGGTCGAGATAAGGTTAAAATTGTGCATGTGTCTGTGCATGATGATGAGAATATGCAGGAATGTCTTGAGAAATTTGAAAATGCGTGTATTACTATATATAATTCTAGAACTGGTGGAAGGAAAAAAAAAAATCAAAGGTCCCTTATGTCATGCTACTATTAATGGCTGATTCTGGTGTGCCCCTCGCCATTTTGGCAGATACTAATTGTCATGAAAAATGGAGAAAGTCAGTAGTAAAACCATTGGAATCTGGCATTATCCCTAAAGCTTTTGGGGAACAAGATAGAGATGTGTTAGGTTACTTCTGTACTAATTTAGAATGTCTTGCTAGGCAAACCTGGACTAAAGTTTATGTGGAAGTCAAAGGGGTCAATATTGTGGGTTGGTTAGATCTTGCTAAGTTAGGGAATACAGCTCAGATCTCGATGTGATCCACCTGTTTTGATAGGTGATTTGCCCATTTTGTCTATTTGGTCTGGTGACGATGATCTTATGCAAACAATGATATTCCAGTTTCCTGATTTTTTAAGGATGAGATAGGGACTGTGAAAGGTTTGAAACACACAATTAGACTAAAAAAATGCACTTCTTGCAGTGCAAAAGGTGCACCCTATACCATTGAGTGTCAGGAGTGGATTGAAAGCACTGTTAGATTCATTGTGTGCTGAAGGTGTAATTCAACACACAGACTCTTCCAATTGGGTTTCGCCTGTAGTTCTGACAAAAAAAGCCATGATTCTCAATCACTCACCACTTTTGTCACACTTTTTGGGGTATTTAAGTTTTTGCAGATGTCATTTGGTTCGGCCTCTGCAGCCAGTGTATTTCAGAATTTGATGGTTACCACATTTGGAGCCATGACTAACATGCAGGCTTTCCAGGATGACATTCTCATTTTCACAAAAATCAGGGAACAATATCTAGAGGTGTTGCATAAAGCACTGAGTATCTTGCAAAAAAAGGGGTATGATGATCAAACCAGAAAAATGCCATTTGTTCGGGTGACAAGTTGATTATTTGGATCATATCGTATCTTGGGAAGGCCTCCTACCCAAATTTAGTAATGTGGATGCCATTGCCAAAGCACCTCCTCCTGTGGACAAGGAAGCTTTGCACTCCTTTCTGTGACTTTGTGTGTACGACGCTAGATTTGTGCCTGGTTATGAATTGATTGTGCAACCCATTAGAACCTTGCCTAAAAAAGGGCAAAGATTTGAGTGGTGAATGAAGCACTTGAAAAGTTGAAGGGTTTGGTAATGTGTGTGCCTGCACTAAATGCGTATGTACCTGATGGAAAATCTGTTATAATGGTGGACGCCAGTATGAGCGGCATTGTTGCGGTGCTTGGACTGTGGGTGTCTGGAAATGAGAATACAGTGACTTTCGCATCACAAACACTTAAAGAAGCAGAAGAACACTATAGCACAATAGACAGTCCTTGCATGTGTTTGGGCGTGCAGAAACTTTCATCTGAGGAACAGTATTTGATATTTCCACTGATCCCAAGCTGTTAGTTCACCATGTGAGTGGCAAAAACGTAGGTAACGCATCTGCTTGCTTAGTAAGACGTATCTAAACTGCAAGAATATGATGTAACTGTAAAGTACATTCAAGGGAGGAAGGATTTCTGAGCAGATTGCTTGACAGGGCTTCTGCTACTTGATCATGAAACACTGGATGAAGACTTGAATAGTGAATGCGTTGTTGCAACTATTGGTGCCATTCAGAGATGTGCTGGTTCCATTTCAGAAAAGTGTGACTAGAGGCTACCAAGATTTGACTTTTTGTAAAGTTTCTGAGGTCATTGAGAAGGGTTGGCCCGGGGAAACGGGTATCTGGGGAACTGAAGAGGAATGGATTATTTATTCCTCCTGCAGGTGTGTGTGATCGTACTGTAAAATGTGGGCATGAAGGACACTTATGTATTTCTACAAGGTGTAAGAAAATAAGACAAAAGTATTGGTGGTCAGGATTAGACAAACAAGTGTCTGTTCACGTCAATGAGTGTCTACAGTGTTTAGTCTCAGACAAGCATTTGAAGTCGACTACTAAGCCATTGTCCCCAGTTCCTCTATCTTCCAATGCTTGTGAAAAGGTAACATTGGACTTTACAGGGCTATTCCACTTATTGCCATCAGACATGAGATTTCTTATTTGCTCTTATTGTCTATTTTTTAAAGTGGATATATTTCTCACCTGTGGACACACCAAATATGAAAAATGCTAATCATTTTTTAAAGAGCGTTTTCAAGGGTGAAGGTGCTCCAAGATGCAATAATTGCTTGCATTTTTTTCTAAAGAAATGAAAACTTTTCTAAGAAGCCAGGATACTGATCATTTACGAGTTGCATTATACGGCCTTTGTTCCAACAGTCTAGTTGAAAGAGCCAACTGATTGTTGAAAGAAGTACTACAAACTGCTCTTTCTTCTACATAAATGCAAAATATTTTTGGGGAAAAGACAATTTGGGCGTATTTAACAACTCCAAATTCTCTCACTGGCATTTCTCCTTTTTTTTGTCGAGAGGGAGAGAAGCTAGGTCGCATTTGGTTCCGAATTGGATGCATAGTATTGTCTTAAACAGTGGAAAGATGATGGATCACAATCAGGAGTTTTTAAGTAATATGAGAAGAAGAGTTATACAGGGAGTGCAGAATTATTAGGCAAGTTGTATTTTTGAGGATTAATTTTATTATTGAACAACAACCATGTTCTCAATGAACCCAAAAAACTCATTAATATCAAAGCTGAATATTTTTGGAAGTAGTTTTTAGTTTGTTTTTAGTTTTAGCTATGTTAGGGGGATATCTGTGTGTGCAGGTGACTATTACTGTGCATAATTATTAGGCAACTTAACAAAAAAAAAATATATACCCATTTCAATTATTTATTATTACCAGTGAAACCAATATAACATCTCAACATTCACAAATATACATTTCTGACATTCAAAAACAAAACAAAAACAAATCAGTGACCAATATAGCCACCTTTCTTTGCAAGGACACTCAAAAGCCTGCCATCCATGGATTCTGTCAGTGTTTTGATCTGTTCACCATCCACATTGCGTGCAGCAGCAACCACAGCCTCCCAGACACTGTTCAGAGAGGTGTACTGTTTTCCCTCCTTGTAAATCTCACATTTGATGATGGACCACAGGTTCTCAATGGGGTTCAGATCAGGTGAACAAGGAGGCCATGTCATTAGATTTCCTTCTTTTATACCCTTTCTTGCCAGCCACGCTGTGGAGTACTTGGACGCGTGTGATGGAGCATTGTCCTGCATGAAAATCATGTTTTTCTTGAAGGATGCAGACTTCTTCCTGTACCACTGCTTGAAGAAGGTGTCTTCCAGGAACTGGCAGTAGGACTGGGAGTTGAGCTTGACTCCATCCTCAACCTGAAAAGGCCCCACAAGCTCATCTTTGATGATACCAGCCCAAACCAGTACTCCACCTCCACCTTGCTGGCGTCTGAGTCGCACTGGAGCTCTCTGCCCTTTACCAATCCAGCCACGGGCCCATCCATCTGGCCCATCAAGACTCACTCTCATTTCATAAGTCCATAAAACCTTAGAAAAATCACTCTTGAGATATTTATTGGCCCAGTCTTGACGTTTCAGCTTGTGTGTCTTGTTCAGTGGTGGTCGTCTTTCAGCCTTTCTTACCTTGGCCATGTCTCTGAGTATTGCACACCTTGTGCTTTTGGGCACTCCAGTGATGTTGCAGCTCTGAAATATGGCCAAACTGGTGGCAAGTGGCATCGTGGCAGCTGCACGCTTGACTTTTCTCAGTTCATGGGCAGTTATTTTGCGCCTTGGTTTTTCCACACGCTTCTTGCGACCCTGTTGACTATTTTGAATGAAACGCTTGATTGTTCGATGATCACGCTTCAGAAGCTTTGCAATTTTAAGAGTGCTGCATCCCTCTGCAAGATATCTCACTATTTTTGACTTTTCGGAGCCTGTCAAGTCCTTCTTTTGACCCATTTTGCCAAAGGAAAGGAAGTTGCCTAATAATTATGCACACCTGATATAGGGTGTTGATGTCATTAGACCACACCCCTTCTCATTACAGAGATGCACATCACCTAATATGCTTAATTGGTAGTAGGCTTTCGAGCCTATACAGCTTGGAGTAAGACAACATGCATAAAGAGGATGATGTGGTCAAAATACTCATTTGCCTAATAATTCTGCACTCCCTGTAAATCAATAAATATACCAGAAAAAACAACTTTGATTAAAAAAATAATGTGAAGGAGAGAGGGTTGAAGAAAGGAGGATGGTGTTAATAAAAAAAAAAAAATCATTCAAAGTATGAAAGGAGAGAAAGTTTTCTGAACCTGTTAAGATTCTTAAAGCAAATAAAGCTTGTGTTCTTCTTTCCGGTGAAGGGTGGTGGAATGGAAATAGCGTTACACTGCTTAGTGATTCACAAGCAAAAAGATATGTTCATACACATGCTAATTCCGATGAACATGATTCTATGTCAGTTACAGATGTGGTGAAAACACAACATGTAGTTCCACAAATTTTATTGGATCAAATGTGTGTAGGGTCCGACAATTTTTCCAACAATGGTGTGGTGCAAAGAGCACAAACTGGATTTATGAGTGATTCCAATCATCCACATGCAAAGTGTGCTTGTGCCATTAAACTTCCAGGATTTTGTTCTTTCTTGATTTTTATGTATTGCGAAGGGAGATGATGTAGTATGCAGTTTATTTATTTATCCATTCTGTAAGTGTTTGTATTTGTCAATCATCTGCTTTTACATTATGCTGGGTAATTGCACTTGTTTCTTAGCTTACTCTGGTACTTTACTTGTATGCATTGTTCTATGACACATCATTGGATTTTGAAGGTGGGTTTTGGAATCCATGGGTAACAGCTGTTGCCAGTGGAATACAGACCCGCTAAATGCTTCCACGGTTGTGGGTCTATTTTGGAATAAACTTCAATTTTGGTCCCAATTAATGTATCTCGCCATATTATCCTGGTTTGCTGTGACCCATACTACACGGTTTCAGAGGAAGAGGGGATTTTGGGCCTGCTAGTTAAGGGACAATATGTGAAGTACAGATTGGTGGAAAAGTAATTAGAGACAGAAATATTTGGAGGAGTAATAACTATTTTCAAAGTGTATAATGGGTGGGCGTGATCTCTAGGGTGAGATTTGATTGAGTGAAGAGATGGGGAGAAGTGTTAATGGCACATATGGAGGACTTTAGAAAGGCCCAAAAGTTGGTATTGCCATGAAAAGAAAAAACCAAGAGGATGCATACTCCTGTTTCATATCAGGCCTCTTTCAAGAGTGCAGAAGTGAAGATCTATTGCTCATTAGATTTGGATATCAATAAATGGATTTAAATAATTACTCAAAGAGAAGGTTCACTTAGTTTAGGCAAAAAAGAGATTTTTGGAGATAATGTTTTTGATCTTCTGTGTATTACACATTTGTTGTCCCCTGAATGGTGACCAGTGCAACATTCTTCAGATTGTTTGGAATATCAGTAACAAAGGCAAATTCTCAAGTATAAAGGATTTGCTTAAGATCTGAATGTCCAAAATTGCCTCTACCCAACAGTTTAACGGTTACTGTGGAATTGGTTCCGAGAGAGCATAGCTTATATAATCTATATTAATATGAAACGTTTATATATTAATGTGTAATGATGCCGCCTAGAGACTATAATAATAGCGATTTTGCTTAAATGTGCAACTGAAATTGTGAACACGGTGAGTGGCCACCAATGTATACGCAAACTAATAATGATGAATAACATGTTTATGTTATTTTCAATTAAGCTTATATTAACATTCGCATTACTGAATCTGTATTGAAAATCCTCATAAGCCTTAAGTTAGCGTGAGCTGCAGATAAGCTGATCGGCTCTCATATTAAATGCATTTCTCTGTTTTCCAGTGTGCTGACTCACAAGGGGCCATGACCCCACAATGTTCTTTTTCTTCTAGCTTGGAAGATGAATGTAACCATGTTAAATCCTTTCCCAGGCGCATCTTCGGTGCCCTGGAATAATTGTTATAAATGAATTGAAACAAGTGTAGATTAATGTAATGTACAAGGTCATTCAAACCGGGACGACGAAGAACTGCTGACCAAAAGATGTACCAAGAAGTGCCAAGAAAATTAAGTAATACCGGATGTGCCACCTCTGAAGACGTCAATTATGAAGACCAATCAAAAGCTGTAGATAATATGGGGTGAAGATTTGGGATTACCTAATGTGTAATACGATAGGTTAAAGATAGTGGGCTATAGCAAGTGTCCAATAGAATTTTGGGGGAATGTACTACGAAAAAGGGATAAAAACCCATGTCACAGAGGGGTCATCAGAAATTAGGTACGGAATGCTATTGATTTTATCCAGAAACTCTGTCACTCTGTTTGGTGACTTTGAGACTTATTAAAACCATCCCCACCCATAGACTGCCCATTTACTCTTTTCCTCCTTACGAGGGAAGTGCCCCTATGCCCTTTAGTTGAGTCCTGACTGATGGCGTTTTGACTGATGTCCTGAAGATGAAGACTGATCATGTGTGCTGACCAAATCTCTGGAGGGTAATTATGACAATGCATTTGTGATTTGTCTGTTTGCTTTTCCTTTCTAGGTACCAACTGCTTGTTTTGACAGAGACCATAGTTAGATGTTTTCCAAACTGGTGTTCTGAATCTTTTTGCATGAAGCCCAACCTGCGGATGCTAATCAGTGGTCAGGACAGGGGTTCACCAAATCTGACGCAAATAGACAAACAACTGACATTATTCTATGTTGAACTGATGCACATTTGACACCCTGCTATCTTGATCTATGTTTACGCCGTGCTATGTTCTGATGTTTGTGATTCTCGCGTTAATGAAATCCTATCACAGCTGCCATATCGTAACTATACTCTTATGTTTCTTGGTTTTGAGATTAACTCATTTACTCGTACAATGTAATCAATGGGGAATAAAATTCATAAAATTCTATTAAACTGGTGTGGTTATTCATGGCTGGAAGGTCATGGTTACGTCGTCAATTTGATTAAGGACTTTGACTAAAGTGAAATGTATTGTTGTGATAAATATTGATGACATTATTGACATATTGATTAGCTATCTCGTCCTACGGTGTCTCTCAACTCGGTCAAAAGATTCATTGGCCTAAAACGAGTCCTAATGTGAAATAAATTAACATAAAAGGACGCGTTATCAGTTCCAAAGGGAATTTGCAGACATTTCACCACTGGGCAAATATCGATTCATTCTTGACGCTGGTGTTTGCCAAGAGGTAATTGGTGCTTTTTTTATTTTATGAGGGGTGCCACTGTGGGCCCTTACTCCTTTTTCAACCTTGCCTGTGGGTGTTTCACAATCTACAACTGCAGCATAATTTAATTAGGCATTGCAGTGCAGGTGGCCAAACGTCAGTCAGCAACAATGTACATGGCAAACGTCTGCACACGCTAAAGGGTTTAGTCCTTAATGGAAAAGGGGCACAAACTCTTGGAAAGGGCTTCAACAAGAGATGAAATAACTGCCAGAATTGTCTGGGGATTGTAGGTCCACTGAAAACAAATCTTTACTTTAGCACAGAAAGCTTATGTAAACAAAGGGAAAGTGGGTCCAGAGAAATGTGTGCCAGTAGGTGTATACTTGGCCACAGCTGGTAAATGTACCAGCTGGCAATGAGGGGGGTTCATCAGCTCAGGTAATGTTTCATGCTTAATTCCTTAAGGACATATCAGATAATTTAACCTGTTGGGCTATTCGGAAGGCCCAAAAGAAATATTATTCAAGTTTTTAATGACAGAGCATTGTTCATAGCCTGAGGGTAAAGATTATTTTCTGAAATACAGATGCTTGTGTCAGATCAACAACTTTCAGTTTGAGTCCCTCAAAAGGAGAGAGTTCATAAAGTTGGCTAAAAGTGCACTAACCTAAGATTCATTAATTTTCTAACAGTTCTAGGGTTCATTGTAGTATGTAGGGGAACCGTGCAGGCACAAATACCTCAGGAACTGGTATTCAGCAAACAACAGAGGTTGTTGGTAGATCAGATTTTTCAGTGGCAAAAAAAAGTGGACACAACAATTTTTGTTAGGATGGCATGACTAAGGAATTTGCTCAGTTATAAATCTGATGGAGTTCAATGATTTTATGTATAACATATTGAGTTCAGCATTAGCCATTTCTTCAGTTCCAGTGGGAGGGGAAGTGCATTTATTCACATGCATTCATTTCCAACTTTCACTAACCTTATGGTGCTTCGCAAATGTGTTGCCTTTGGTGGTTGCATAGTTACTTATAAGGGGTGCAAGATGAAGTCTTTAATTTGACAGCATTTTGATAATGCTGCCAGACACATCAGTTTTGCTTGAGTAAATTTAACCAGATATTTTGGTATTTGTGGTGATCAGGGACAAATTCATTGTGGAATCTGTGAAGATGACACTATTTTGTGCTTTGTGGTTGACACTGTGGATGGCTTATTGAAATGTCCCCCAGTGAAAAATTTAAAGAAACTGTAGACAGTGATAGGTGCGGATCGTATTTCTTTGAAAATGTTGGCGCAGTTTATCAGGTCTTTATTCTCAATGTTTCAAGGTTTCATGTCTAGGTCAATTACATAATTTGACACTGAAGTGGTACAGAACCTAAAGGTGTGGCATAGCAGACCAATTTTTAGTGGAGAGGCCGAGTTTGACAACAGTCAGATCAAATCATGAAGGGGCTGCGGAGGAGCAAGTATCGTCAGGTCTCAACTGGACACATTGGTCATTGGACGAGAGAGGATGCACTGAAACGTTTTGTGTATTATTTTACAGGAAGGTGTTTAAGAAATAACAAAGTCAACTGTTGTGTGATGTTGAGAATGGGAAGGAGACGGGTATGTGAACAAGGTGGGGGATCCTCAGACGAAAAGACTAGTGGATTTACCAAAGGATTTAACAAAGGAGTGATGACATTATTTGACTGCACAGGGACATAAAAGGGCAGGTGCAGCATACTCCATGGTTAAGGAACATTTTTGGAACTTCCAGGATGTAAGCTGTTAATACTGGAAAAGTTTATGTCAATGTGTGCAATGATACGTCCACATATAACAATTATATCGCATTACTATTAGCAAATTCACCTGTCATGAACTATCCATCAACCCTGACACCAAAGTACACGATCAGGCAGGTTCTGAGACCTAGGCCTGAGGTTACTGACTAACAGGTCACAGGTGGGGGCAGCACGTAGCCAGCAAACAAATGTGCAAACAGGAAACTTAGATTGATCCCACAGATAACCACAGCAACACCACAATGGTCCCAGGAGATTGGCCCCAATAAAACACATATAGCCAGAGGGGTGCACGCATTCCCAAAACACCATAGAATCAGATCCCACATGAAGTTAAGAACACTTATCCAATAAGAATACAGCAAGCGCAGTAACAAACACTGATCACACGTGCCTCAGGCTGGACGTCTGGACACGTTACCCGCTGGTTCATATTGTGTCAACCAAGATTGAGGCCCATACGCATTTGTTATCAGGATATTATTTATGACTCCAGGGCAACGGCTCACATTCTTTACCCCAAAAGGAATGTTGTAATTGTTTTATCATAACCAGAGAAATGTATAAAAAACAGCTCCGAACAATTGTACCTTGAGACAGTCCTCAGACATCGCTTCTGTAACTGCTCTCCGGTCATAATGTTTAATTAAACAAACTGTTCCTGTTTTGCCAAACGGCTCTTCTCTTTTCCATTTTCAAGGTCAATTCACATTTGAGCAAAAAAGCTAATGGGTGTGGGACAGTTTGTCAGTTTTGAAGACTCACAAGAATTAGGATGCTTTTAGAGTGGATACATTTGCCATCATAGTTACTGCTCAGGTGTAGAGGCTTTTCTGTTGGCATACAGATACAGAGGTGGGAGTGGATCAACTTTTACACAGTTTGAAGGGTTTGGTCTTATGTGTATTTTATTTGGGTACTAGGGTTTTATTGTGGATTGAACAGTTGAAGGAATTTGTTGAGATGGTAACAGTATTCAGGTGATCTCATGCTTGTTTTTCAGTGATAGAGATGTCAATAGATTGTTTTTGTCATCTTTTGTGATTGTCAGATGTGTTGTCAATCCCACCAGGGATATTGCACAAGCTACAGATTATTGGCTTTTGATTTTGGTTACAAAGAGGCTTTCAGGAGAATATGGTTGATGGTATTTTCTAGGTGGTGTTCAAAAGTGATTTCTAAATCTTGGGCTCCACCTGCAGCAAGAGCCTGCAGAACTAACTTGAGAGACATTGTTACTTTGCTTAACTGAAAGGGATACTGGACCTACTTCAGCTCAGATAGTACAGCATGCAAATCTGTTCCCTGAATAATATGACCAAGGTTTTCTCACAAGACAGTTAATTTTTATAGTTTGTCTATCGCAGTGGTATGGATTTGCCAAAGGGAAGGCTTGGTATGGCAGTACGTTTTGGTAAGTGTATTAGGAGTGTTAGGTTGGTTTACCAGCTCTTTTCTAGGTACAAGTTTTGTAGGAAGTGACTGGAAGTCACCAGTTATTAGAGAGACAGGATAAACATGAGGAGTTACCACTGCAGGTTTTATCCTTGAAGCTTACTCCGCTGTTATGTCTAGTATGTAATTGGAGGCTTTTGTTCTATCTAGCAGTTTTTAATTTTTTTACTGGTAGTGACAAATTGTATTTTGTGTGAATGAATATATAAAAGGCAGACAAGCCTTGGGGTGTCATATATTTTACTTCTGTTCATGAAGCCACTTACGTCTGTATCCTCAACCACCCTAATCTTGAGAGGTAAATAAAGTGAAAAATCAGGCTTGAATTGATTAGGCATTTTCGGTCAGTAGGCCTTCAGCTGCTAAATCTTTCAAGATGGGTGGTGGATTATACAATATTTTCCATTCAGCTGATGGTTTGAATGATGAAATATTTAGGCAATTATATTTTAAACATCTTTAGGGAGCAATGTATTTTGTAATTGCGAGGCTTCCAACTTGCATGTTAGCCTCTATGCTGGCCCACAACATGTACATTTCCACAAAATGGGAAGCAAACATGGAGTTTTTAAAGATACAGAGGCCAATATTACCCGCACCCACCTGTGGAACTTCACTTTAATTTATTTTATGGCTTCTTTTGCAATTTGAGAGCAGCTGCTGTGGAGTGACTTATCAGGTAGGTAAGGACTGCACACACCTATTCAAGAGACAAAGAAAATAAGGTGTTGATTGAAGATGTTGAATTTATGTTTGGACATCTTTCTGTTTTTGATTCCGTTTGTTTCCAGGTAGATGGCTGCTCACTCTTTGTTTTTAAATGGTATTACAATGTCTAGAAGTAACACACTGCTGGATTTCTTTGCTGCTGTGAGATGTCATAAAGGAGCTAACGCTCAATGTTAGCCTCTGTGTTTTTAATAAAATACACATTTCTTCCCATCAAGGTTTGGAAAATCTACATTTTGTTTAAAAGCAGCCACTGACTGAAACAGTATATCAATGAAACGGAAATCTCCCCAGTTCCAAGTACATTTTTTAAATTAGTTAGATGTTATTGGAGGTGACAAACATAGTTCTGTTTTGTCAACACATTAGTGGCTAGGAACAATTATTGCCCTATTTATGTTCTCTCTCCTATACCAACTATAAATGCAGGAAATATTCCATAATGACAGGATGTTTTCTGCCCAGAGATTCATGACCGTTGAAGAGAACAGAAGGATTCAAGCAATACCTTTTCCCAAAACACATTTAAAAGATGAATACATCCATTCACCATTAGGAGGCCCACTGACACATTGACAACTATGAATTTTTTACATGTAGATTATTGTGGATTCTTAAGGGTTTTACAGCTGAAGGCAAGGTAGTTAATACAAAAGAACATTCGCAATGTGCGCTAACAACATAGAGGACGTTGGCTGGAGCAGTCAACTGTGAGCCATATGGTTCCAAGCTGAAAGCATTTACTGATTTCCACTCTCAAGGGCTTATTTTCTGAAAGGTGGACGACAGCACTGTGGCATGTGCCACAGACAATCTTCATACAATACAGATGAAATCAAAAATCTCGGTTTGTCCTCGATTTATTATACAAATTTACCATTCCCTTTCACTCCTTGCCCTTCATTTTTTGCTGTCCGAACTGCGCCGCCTTTGCACTGTGAGCCCAATGTCATACCCTAAATTGAGGTCTACATTATGCAACACACTAAGAGTGGAACTGGTGAGGCATCTGATCTATGGAGCAATACCTCTATTGAGGGATGTTGGAAAATTTAGAGCCAGGTGGGAAAGCTTTACCACAGCATTATGAAGCATTTGTGTCACGGTCAATCACAAACTCCTAAAGAATGGACTGGTCAGAGAAACTGCAAGAATCATGGTGCAATATGGGTATCTCACGCTGAATAAGAGAAACAAACTTGACAAATCAAATATTTTAGCACTGGTAAGCGTACTGTGCTTAGGTGTATTACAAGTAGATGCACAATTTGGCTACCCTAGTGTATACTATGGCCCTCATTACAACTTTGGCGGTCTTTGGAAAAGACCGCCGAAGCACCGGGCACCAGTATACTGCCAGTGCTGGCGGTATTTCTGGCTCCCTATTTCGACTTTTCCACTGGGTCAGCGGATGGTAACAGTGTTACCGTCCGCTGGCCCCATGGAAAAGTCACATCAACATTGCAGCTGGCTCGTAATAGTGCCGGCAGCAATGCTGATGTGCAGCAGGTGCAGTAGCACCCGTCACACATTTCACTGTCTGAAATTCGGGCAGTGAAATGCGCGATGGGGCTGTGTCTGGGGGCCCCTGCACTGCCCATGCCAAGTGCATGGGCAGTGCAGGGGTCACCAGGGGCACCCCGAGTCCCCCTTACTCCCAGCCTTTCCATGGTGGTGTTTACCACCGTGGCCAGGCTGGCAGTCGGGGACTCATAAAGCACCCCTGCCCTGGGGATTATGACCGCCAGGCAGAAGCCTGGTGGTATAGTAAAGGTATGGCCGTGGCTATTGCGCCACGGTCATAATAGCTGGCGGAACAGTGCCAGCCTGTTGGCAATGTTACCGCCAACTTACAGCCGGCCGCCAGGGTCGTAATGAGGCCCTATGTGTGTGCACTGGGGGTCTGTTGCACGACTCTCAGTAAACTAACTGTGTACCACTGACAACTGCTGTCATCTGAAAGGAACGCATTTGAATGCTAACAAGGCCCAAGGAACTTTGTGTTGCCCACACAGTATGCAGAAATAGCTCTAAATCGTGGCAACATTGTACGCATTCCCCTCAATTCTGTATGTCCTTACATCTTGGTGACATGTTAATTCTTCTGTATATTTTCGGACATACCACTCATTCTTTGGTGGTGTGATGCTGTCCTATATCTGTATTAAAGTAGCTTTCACAACACAAAAGTATGATGGATGGAGTGCTGAAACTTTTCAAACACTCACCCCCAGTAACAGATCTGGTTTAAGGCATTGTTCTTTTGCTCACTATGTCACCCCAGTTTGGACCCAGTCATATGCAAATCAGTCTTGACCCGGTAGCCCATGGGAACAGTCAAGCCATCACGGCCGGGCCCGGTCCTCCCTGGAATGGAAACAAGCATCCTGGGACCCGTTTCAGGGTATCACCCTTCATCAGCCAGGCTAGCTTGAATCCAGTGGCACAGTGAGCAAGGGGTCCCTGTCTGGGCATACCCTAGCCAGTTAGGGAACACAAAGCAATATCACAAAATAACATGATGGACAGAGTGTTGAAACTTTTCAAACACTCATCCCCAGTCACAGATCTGGGTTTAATCCATTGTTCTTTTGCTCACCATGCAACCCCAGTTTGGACCCAGCCATATGCAAATCAGCCTTGACCCTGTTCCCCATGGGAACAGTCCAGCCCGAACTGCCAGGCCAGGTCCTCCCTGGACCGGAAACAACTGTGCCTAAAGCTCATTGGCTTTACAAAGTTATTTTACACTGTGCAGAGCAAGACTGAAATTTCAGGGGTGAGGCACCTAAGCAGCTGGTGAGCCTGTCTTTAGGGCTACCACTCAGGAAGTGGGGCAAATCTAAACAAGGGTCAAATCTAAACAAGCAGACTAGGCTGTCTGACCTCTTGAAGGGTACAGGAAACAACAGAGGCCTCTATGGGTGGAACTGGGAATAACATGCATATCAGAACAAGCATTGGCAAAACCAATAGGGCTCACCTATACAAGAGCTATTGGATTGGCAATGTATTTTTGCCATGTTGTACACCAGTCTGGCTACTGTTCAGTATGACTAAAGGTTAGTGGCACTGAGTGTCATAGAGTGGAGTGGGGAGTAGTGTTGTAGAGTGGATTTGTTGGAGAAGTGTCGTAGGGGAAGTAAAGTGTCATAGAGTTGAGTAGAGAGGAGTAGAGTTCAGGTATTCAGTGGCAGAGTGTGTCCTTGAGTGGAGTGGAGTGGAGGGATGTGCAACAGGGTGCTCTGGGTTGGGGTGGATTGTGGGAGTCTGGTGGATTGGACTGAAGTAAAGTGGAGTGGAGTGGATTGGATTGGGGTAGAATGAGGTAGATTGGATGAAGTGTGGTGTAATGAGTCGGCGGACTGAATGGTGTGAATTGGAGTGGATTGAAATGAGGTGAGCTGGACTGGATTGAGGTGGATTTGATTGGGGTGCACTGAAATGGGGTAACTAGATTGGATTGGGCAGGTGGATTAAAATGGAGTGGTAGGACCGGGGTGGGGTGGATTGGAGTGGATTGCATTGGAATGTGGTGATTGGGAGTTGGGTAGAATTCGGGTGGAGCGGAGTGGGGTGGATTGAATTGGACTGTAATGGGGTGAATTAGATTGAATTGGCATGGGGAGGATTGGACTTGAGAGGGCGGATTTGAGTGGCGTGGATTGGTTTCTTTGGATCGAAGTGTGGTGGATTGGACTAGATTGGGGTGGATTGCACTGGAGTTGGATGGGATGGATTGAGGTGTGGTGGGTTGAACTAGGGTTCGGTGGACAGGATTGGGGTACAGTTGGGTGGAGTGGAGTGAGGTGGATGGGAGTGGAGAGGGGTGGACTAAATGGATTGGATTTGGGTGGATTGAAGTGGAGTGGAGAGAAATGGAATTGGGTAGATTAGAATGGACTGGATTGGAGTAGGTTGGACTGCAGTGGAGTGGACTGGAATGGACTGGGTTGGTTCGATTGTATTGGAATGGGGTAAAGTGGATTGGATTGGAGTGGGGTGTGGTGTGGTGGATTGGAGTGGGGTGGATTGGCTTCAATGAATTGGAGGGGGTGGACTGGACTAGAGTGGGGTGAGTTGGAGTTGGATGGGCTGGATGGATAGGACTGAGTGGGTGGGCTGAACTAGGGTTGGGTGGATTTGGGTGGGGTGGGATTGACTGGGGTGGGTTGGACTGTATTGGAGTTGTGTGGATTGGAGTGGGGTGGATTATATTAGGGTGGGTTAGATTAGAGAGGGTGAGGTGGACTGAAGATGGGTGGGGTGGATTGGATTTGAGTGGGCTGGACTGGCCTAGAGTGGGGTGCATTGGATTGGAGTTGGATGGGCTAGATGGATAGGATTGGAGAGGGTGGTCTGAACTTGGGCTGGTAGATTTGGTTGGGGTGGATTGGAATGGATTGGAGTGAGGTGGATTGGATTGGGGTGAGGTGGGATTGACTGGGGTGGGTTTGATTGTATTGGAGTGCCATGGATTGGAGTGAGGTAGATTGGATTGTAGTTGGTGGGGTAGATTGGACTGGAGCGAGTGAATTGGAGTGATTATGGTGGAATAAATGAGGTAGGGTGGAATGGAGTGCCCTGGATTAGATTGGAGTTGGATGGTGTGGATTAGATTGCAGTGGGGTGGATTGGATTGAGTGGGGTGGATTGGATTGGGGGAGATTGGTTTGGATGAGATGGCGTGGAGTGGGGTGGAGTGGAGTTGGATGGACTGGACTGGGGTGGATTTGAATGGGGTGGATTCAGGTGATGTGGATTGGACTGGAGTGGACTGGATTAAGATTGACTGGATAAGACTGGAGTGGGATGGATTAAGGTGAATTGGATTGGAGTGGGATGGGGTGGATTGGGTTGTGGTCGGATGGATTTGTATGGGGTGGGTGGATTGACATGAGGGAATGGATTTGAGTGGGTGGACTGTGTTGGACTGGATTGTGGTGGCTTGGATTGGTGGGGAGTGGGGTGGATAGGATTGGAGTTGGGTGGGGTAGACTGTGTTGCATTGAATTGGAGTGGGGTGGGGTGAATTGAAGTGGTCTGAGGTGGATTGGAATGAAGTGGAGTGGATTGCTGTTTTGGACTACTGTGGGGTGGAGTGGAGTGGGATGGAATGTGGCGGATTTGAGAGGAGTAAAATGGGATGGAGTGGAGTGGGGTGAGGTGGATTAGACTGGGGTTTAGCAGATTGAAGCAGAGCCGATTGGAGTGGGGCAGATTGTTTTGGACTGGAGTGGAGCAGATTGTTTTGGAGTAAAGTGGTGCAGATTGAGTAGGGCAAATTGTTTTGGATTGCAGTCGGGCACACTAGAGAGGGGTAAATTGTTTTGGATTGCAGTGGGGAACACTAGAGTGGGGTAAATTGTTTTGGAATGGAGTGAGGTAGATTGGAGTGGGGCAGATTGTTTTGGACTGGAGTGGAGCAGATGGTTTTGGAGTAAAATGGTGCAGATTGAGTGGGGCAAATTGTTTTGTATTTCAGCCGGGCACACTAGAGTGGGGTAAATTGTTTTGGATTGCAGTGGGGGACACTAGAGTGGGGTAAATTGTTTTGGAATGGAGTGAGGTAGATTGGAGTGGGGCAGATAGTTTTCGACTGGAGTGGGCAGACTGTGTTAGATTGGTGTGGGCTAGTGTTCAAAATGTCCCTTTCTGAAGGGTTATCCCCAGACGTTTTGCCTTTCCCTTCCTATTTTTCTGACCCTCTTTTTGTTGACTTTAGGACTCTGAGCACTTTACCACTGCTAATCGGTGCTAAAGTGCATGTGCTCTCTCCCCTAAAACCTGGTATAATTGGCTTACACCTGTTTGGCTTATTTAATTTACATGTAAGTCTCTTGTAAAGTGGTATACCATGCTCCCAGGGCCTGTAAATTAAATGCTATTAGTGGGCCTGCAACGCAGATAGCACCACCCAAAGAACTAATGTTTCAAACTTATCTCAGGCCTGTGACTGCAGTGCCTCCATGGACAGTTTATTGTCACATTGACTTGACAAGTCAAACTACTTGCCAAGGCCTAAACTCCCTTTTTACTAAGGCACCCATAAAGTAGGCCCTAGATAGTCCTATAGGCAGGGTGCTGTGAATGGGAAGGGTAGGACATATATTGTTATGTTTTACATGTACTAGTAGCGATAAATAGACTATTTAGCTTTTCACTACTGTGAGTGCTTCTCCTCTTGTATGTTTGCATCAGGAATTCCCTTATATATGTCTAAGTGGCAGTTTCTGATTTATGAGGAGTAGCGTGGGCATGTTTGGTATGTTTGGAATGGTAGGAAAAATCCTGGTGGATTTTAAATTACTATTTTAGAAATGCCACTTTTATAAAATGGGCATTTCTTTGTGCTTATAGCTCTAGTGCTTTGCAGCCTGACTCCAATCCACGCCTGAGGCAGAGTGACGGCTCCACTTTGTGCATACTCTCCAGACAGGCATCAATCAGGGGAGGTTAGGTGTGAAAAGGTTACATCTGCATTCATCTACATACTGATGGTCTTCCTGTGCTGGGACAGAGGGAGGCTGTGTCCTGCCCTCACACAAAGGGCGAATTTATCCACTACTGATGTCTGGAGCCAAAGCAGAGGAGGAGAGAAACTCCTGGACTAGGTCAGATCTTGCTGTAAACTTCTCCCACTTTCTAGAAGTGGGGCACGAGGATGTAACTACAGGGGCTCTAACACTACGATTTTTAGAGCACTTTTGGGACAAGGACACCCTGTCAGGAAGGAGGACCGCTGTGCTGCCACTGTGCACTGCATTGCTATGTTGGCCTACTGCTGCTGTGTGCTAGACTTCAGCAGGGACTGCCACTTTGCTGCTGCTCTGTAGAGTTGGCCTGCTGCCAGCTGCCTCCTGATTCGGACTACCTTTGCAGTCCAAGGACTTGCAGGAGAACTGCCATTCCAAGCCCCTGCTTGTGGTGTGCTGATCTGCCTGCCCTTGTTGTGCCCCCTCAAATTGCCTCCCAAAGAGCCCAGCACAAGGAGAGTGCCTGTTTCCTGCTCCTTGGCTTGTTGAACCTAGCACGTGAAGAGCAATTTCCTAATAAAGTCTGAGTGCGTGCCGAGCGCTTGATTCTTTTGCCACAAAAATTCAAAATTTGATCTGCCCCGCTAATATTCCTAGTTTCTCGTCACCGGCGTACAGTGAGCGCCTTAGTTTTCTGATCCCGACAGCCTGCACATGGAAGGGGAAGTGCTTCGCTCTCAGCCCCCTTTCTGCCAGGAGCTTAGTAACTTGGGGTGAGAGCTGGGCAATAACCAGCATACTGGGAATGGCTCCTGAAGCGTTGCTGAGTAGGAAACCACTGCACTATGAGGAACGTCCTCACAGGGGCCCTGCCAGTGAATTAGCATACCTTGTTCAGTGCCAGGCTGTGAGGATCCCCCAGCGCGGACCCTTCCATCAGCTACACAGGGCGACCAATGGTGGAGGCACCTAAGTCTGGCCCCAGTATGAGAGGCCTGACTGCAGCACCAATAGCCCAGGAGTACCATCATCCACACTGCCCCCCCAACAATGCTCTGGAGGAGTAACTGACCTGATGGTCCATTATAACTGTCCCGCGCTCCTGCCATGTACTGAGCATCAAAGCCAGTGGGGCCCGGGGGAAGTATGGAAATTTCCAGCACGCAAATTCCTACCGTTACAAATTGGGTTTCTGGTTGGCTAGGGTATGCACCTCAGCCAGGCAGAAACCACCACTCTAGTCAGGGCGATATAGTTACACACTGAAGATAACCTGTGCTTATCCCCGGTACCTTGGCACAGAGCCGTCAGGCTTATCCCCAGAGGTCATGTGTAAAGCATTCATGCAACACATACGCACCACAAAAGAGTCTCTACACAGGGTTACATAGATATATAAATATATATATATATATATATATATATATAAATGTGTATACATACACACATATAGTATATATTGTACCTTCAACATAGACCAACAAGTCATGAACAATAAATCTTGTGCCTACTGTGCCATCACCTATATACACTTATGTCACATCTGCTATCCTCAATCAATCAATCTGGAATTTGTAAAGCGCACTACTCACCCATGAGGGTTCCAAGACACTGAAGAGGAGGGGGGAAGGTGCTGCTACTGCTCGAACAGCCAGGTCTTGAGAAGTTTCCAGAAGGTAAGGAGGTCTTTGGTCTAGCGCCGGTGGGAGGGAAGAGTGTTCCACGTTTTGGTGGTGAGGTGCGAGAATGATCCACCGCCGGTTGTAGTTCCGCGGACGCGTGTGACGGTTGCTAAGGTGAGGTCGGCAGAGCGAAGATGCCGGGTCAGGGTTTAGAAGGAGAACCGTCTGCTGAGGTACTCTGGTCTGGTGTTGTGCAGTGCTTTGTGAACGTGGGTGAGGAGTGAGTTTGAAGGTGGTTCTCTTGTTGACTGGGAGCCAGTGCAGGTTTCTCAGGTGGTCTGTGATGTGGCAGTGGCAGGGGATGTCCAGGATGAGGTGTGCGGAGGCATTCTGGAAGTGTTGCAGCCTCTTCTGGAGTTTGGCCGTGGTTCCTACGTATAGGGCATTTCCAAAGTCCAGTTTGCTGCTTGCGAGGGCTTGGGTGACTGTTCTTCTGGTTTCAGTGGGTATACATTTATGGATCTTTCGAAGCATGGGAGGGTGTTGAATCAGGAGGAGGAGATGGCGTTGACTTGCTGGGTCATGGATAATGAGGAGTCCAAGATAAATCCAAGGTTGCGTGCGTGGTCGGTGGGAGTCGGGCGGCTCTGAGAGTGGCAGGCCACCTCGAGTCATCCCATGCGGAGGGGGTGGAGCCGAAGATGAGGACTTCCGTCTTGTCGGAATTGAGTTTGAGGCAGCTGCTCTTCATCCATTTGATGATGGCCTTAATTCCCTCATGCAGGTTGGTCTTGGCAGAGTCCTTGGTGAGGGAGAGGATCAGCTGGGTGTCGTTGGCATATGAGATGATGTTGAGGTTGTGGGATCGGGCGATGTTAGCAAGCGGGGCCATGGAGATGTTGAAGAGGGTCGGGCTGAGGGACGAACCCTGGGGTATGCCGCAGATGATTTTGGTGGCCTCTGAGCAGAATGGGGGGAGGTGGACTCTGTGGGTTCTGCCAGTGCCAAAGGAGGTGACACAGTCCAGGGCTCTGTCGCGGATTCCTGCATTGCTGAGGCGTGAGTGTAGCGTCTGGTGGCAGATGGTGTCGAATGCGGCCGAGAGATCCAGGAGGATGAGGGCTGCGGTTTCGCTGTACTCCAGTATGGTTCTGATGTCATCTGTGGCGGCGATGAAGGTGGTTTCGGTACTGTAATTGCTGCGGAATCCGGATTGGGAAGTGTCCAAGGTGCAGTTCTCTTCGAGGAAGCGGGTTGACAGACTCTCCTCAGCACTTTCTTCTGTCCTTCTCATTATATGTCTGTGATAGGGGTTGTTTCTTATCTTTGTATGTGATTTAATTCTTCGTATATTAAAAAAATGATGGTCTTTCTAATTTGTTTTTATTATGCTGCTTGTTAATGATAGGATGTATGTTCCCAAGTGGGCATTGTAGTCTTTTGATACACTTTCTAAAAGTGGCATTTCTAAAATAGTAATGTAAAATTCACCTACACCAGTAAGCAGGATTTCTCACTACCATTCCAAACATACCAAACATGCCCACGCTACTCCTTATAGATGAGAAATTACCACTAAGACATATAGAAGGGAATTTCCAATGCAATCCTATGAGAGGAGCAGCACCCACAGTAGTGAGAAACTAAATAGGCTGTTTGTCACTACTAGGACATGTAACCCAAAAAGACCTATGCCATACCTTTTACATACACACCACTCTACCCCTATGGCTAACTAGGGCCTACCTTAGGTGTGACTCAGGGCTAGTAAATGGGAGGCTAGGCCTTGGAAGGGGGTTTGACTTGCCTAGTCCGTGTGGCAGTAAACTGCACAGGCAGGCCCTGCAGTGCCAGGCTTAAGCCATGTTTGAAAGGCTTCTGTGGGTGGCACAATCTATCCTGCAGGCCCACTAGTAGCATTTAATTTGCAGGCCCTGGGTATATGGTATACCACTTTACAAAGGACCTACAGGTAAATTAAATAAGCCAACCTGGTGTAAGTCAATTAGACCAAATTTTAGGGGTGAGAGCACCTGCACTTTAGCACTGTTTAGCAGTGGTAAAGTGCACAAAGTCCTAAAGTCAACAAAAAGAGGGTCAGAAAAATAGGAGTAGAAGGGCAAAAAGTTTGGGGATAACCTTGTAGAAAGGGTAATTTTCAACACAACCCTCCTCCAGCCTAAAACCAGGGTAGACCAATCAATGTCTTAATGGAATTCGCTGCTTGGGGCGATAGAACGTGGTTAATGGCCAACAACTTAGGAGACCATGCTTCCCAAAGCCGGGACTGGCGAACCAGTGGAGATCCGTTTATAAAAGAACTGGGAAAGTTTGTTTCAACATTCACCTCCCTGGATAAGGCTCAAGCCTCCATCAAAAAGATCGCTCACCCCTGCATTTTTGTTGGGGTATTTCGTGGTAGAGCAGCCGCCTTTACACAGAAGCCTCCTCTAGAGGTCAATGCTATCGAAGGACCCAGTGGCAGGACCAGGCTCTGCAAGGGGAATTCTTCCCATCCAAGAGAGGCCAGAGAGGTCATGGCCAAGGTTCCTTTAGAGGCCAGTCGCATGGCAGTCAGTCAGGTGAGTGTTGGTCTTTCTTTTGGGCTAAAGGTGGAAGGTTGACTGGTTTTATTCCACTACAACTGGGAAAAACTAACCTGGGACGCTTAGGTACTTCAGGCAGTTCAGGGGTTCTACATCAAGTTTTATGGCACCCTGATTCAACCTTGCAGGCTGCGCCCACTAACATTTTCAGAGTCCCAGTGCGCTCTAATAAGCCAGGTGATAGAGGACTTGTTGTGCAAAGAGACTATCATCAAATCTTCCCTCCATTTACAAGGTTTATTAAGCAACATCTTTCTGGTCGAAAAGCATAATAGAGGTCATCGCCAGGTGATTAATGTCCGAGAGTGCATTGACTGGCTAGTCTATTGCCATTTCAAGATGGAGGACATCCATTTCTTGTGCGACTTGTTAAAGCTGGGCGTTTGGCTGGTTCAGCTCAACCTCAAAGATGCGTATCTTACAGTCCCCCGTTTTGCGCCCCATCGCATATTCCTTCAGTTCCAATGGCGCAATCATATCTTCGAGTTTCAGACTCTGCCTTTTGGCCTCTCATTGGTGCCATGGTGTGTTACCAAAATCCTCACGGCCACAATGGAGGCACTCCGAGCTCAGGATTTTCACAGGGCTTCTGCTTCTATTTGGACAATCTCCTCCTGATGATTCAGTGTCCACCTCAACTTCAGGAGCAGTTCAGTTCACAATCAAATTATTGGAGAGCTTGGGGTTTGTCATAAACTAACAAAAGTCTCTTTTGACCCCGTCTACATAAACAACATTTTTAGGGTTTGTTATAAATTAGCCAAAAGGACCATCAGCCTTCCCTCACAGAAGCTTTCAAATATCCAAAGGGAACTGAAGCATACCCTCACTCATCCTTCAACATCTCTATGCCAGGTGGCCCGGGTAGTTGGCCTACTTTTGTCCTCCATTCAAGCAATCTTCATGGGCCCTTCAGAAGTTGAGTTCCTTTCACCTCTGCAGGGGCCTTCGGTACTCAGACCAGGTTCCTCTTATAGAGGAAGTTTGGAAGGCGTGGAGTGGCAGGGCCATTTTCGGTTATGATCCAGACATCATCTTAGAGTCAGACGTCAGCAAATTAGGCCTGGGGGCTCACTGTGGGTACTCTTCCTCTGGAGGAAATTGGTTCTGAGGCATAGCAGCAATCAACTGCCTGGAATTAATGCCAGGGTCTTTTGGGGTCCTGTGCCGGACCAAGGAACAGGTGAATTGCTTCATACTCCTAAGGATACTCCAGGTCGCAGTCCGGTATATCAATCAATTTGATGAAATAACTTTATTTGAATACTAAAGTATCCATAAAAGTACAAACATGCACAATAAAATACATACAAATTATTAAAACAATCTTAAAAACAGATAGCTAAATTTGAATGCTGTGAACAGCCACGCAGACAGCATATAGTACTAATTTCATGAGTCTTAATCAGTGTTCATGGAACTCCGAGCACGCACTGCTGCACTCAAGAACCCCCCTCCATGGGCAACTACCTCGTCATGGCTGAGCTGTCGAAAAGTATTAAGGGCTACCCTGAGGTTATTAATGTTGCACCTTTTTACAAGGGTAATCAAAGAGTACATACAATAATTTTTACAAAATAATGTAAACTGCATTATTGTTTGTCTGGACTTCCCATCATGAGGACAAGGCATAAAATCAAGAGTGACAGTAAAACCAAGTAGAAAACAGAGGAGCTGCTTACTGTGCCAAACAGCAAGCTCCGCTCCCATCGGCCCATTGGTCTGATCCTGTACCCTGCAGGCCGGCTATCCATTACAAAATTCAAATAGGCGGCCAGGCTGGACTTCTGCTTTCTATGGTCATTCTTTCAGAGTCTGCCAGGTTAAACATGGCCAATTGCAGCTGTTTTTTTTTTTACTGGTGTTAAGAGTACCCTCTGGGTCTGTAAAGAGAATGGTGTAAGTCGACCTTACGTAGACTGGATTCCACACTAGCTATTCAGGGAATCTCAAAGTCGTTGTCGCAGCTAAGGCAATCCCTGATGATATCTTTTGTGAGGCTTGCTTCCTTATTTTTCCATATTGCCAACCATAACAGGGGTGGCAGGCTCTCATTTAATCTTCAATGTATGGAATACCCAATTCCCTGTGATAAATCAGCTGTGAGGATGCAATGGGGACTGCCATAACCTTTGTACAGAACCAGAACCTTTCCACAGGTATATCAATCATTTGGGGGGGTTTGAGATCAAAAATGTTGGTGGACCTGGCCAAGGAGTTATGGGAGTTTTGCCTAGCTCGCGGCATATCATGACAGTGGAGTATCTTCCCATGGTTTCCAACATCGTGGTGGACCATTTTTCTAGGGAACGTTCGGATATGAGTCTGTGGCAGCTCAACCCACTAGTCTTCCATCAGATCAGCAATTGATGGGGTCCGTTCACAGTGGATCTCTTTGCATCTCATCTAGATCATCAGGTGGAGCGCTTCTTCAGCTGGAAGCTGGATCCTCTGCCAACAGCGATGGATGCATTTCTACAAGATTGGATGGTAAAGATGGGGTATGCCTTCCCTCCATTCGCTATGGTCATGAGATTGTCAACAAGTGAGAGGCCAGAAGGCAAGGGTGGTTTTTATCATGCCTTATTGGAGATCACAAGTTTGGTTTCCAGTTCTTCTGGAATTTTCCTGGGATTTTCCCATCTGTCTACCCCATGCTCCAGATCTCCTTCAAGTTCTCCTGGGGAACCCTAACCCTTTAGTCCTGCAAAGGCTTCTGCCTCTCATGGCATGAAGGATTACAGGGAGAGATGGAGAATCTTGGGACTTTTGGGGGAAGATGAAAGAATGCTGGCCACAGCCTGGGCAAGCAGAACCACCAAGCAATATTAGTCAGCATGGGCGAGATGGGTTCATTGGTGTATTCAGGTGGGTTGCGGCCTCTTGGGATCCGATATTGTCCAAATCTTAAACTTTCTGGCATCCTTGGCTTTGCAGGGACTGGCCTTTAGGATGGTGAAAACCTTCTAAGTCGACCATCTTTGCAGGTCAGATTCAGATTCATGGGTATCAAGTCAGGATAATCCTTTGGTTTGTAAATTGATGAGGGGTATCCACCACTCCTTGCCACTGTAACTGAGGTATTCCGCTTTATGGGATGTTAATCAGATTTTGCGTATCTTCCAATCTTGGCTTCAGAATTATTTCCTTTCTCATAAACAAATCTCTGGGAAATTGGCTATGGTCTTATGTCTTATTTCCTGTCGCAGGGTGTCAGATGTGTGGGCCCTTGACCTGACAGGTCGGGTGAAGGCATAACCTTAGCATTCGCGTCCAAAAGTTTCAGTTCTATTAAGGATACTGAAGTGATGATTATTCCCACCTATGGTTTTTAGGGATACTGCCCACCCTTCCGTGACTTTTCAGTTCCGAGGCTCTCAATTAATTGAAGTTATTTTTCCTTTAATCTATTGTTGTGCAAATGTGATTGTGATTACTATGTTCTCTTTAGCATGGTGATAGCTTTGTCCTACGAGCAAGGATGTTCTTCTTAGTGTGTATTTTCACTTTATCAGGTTCCGACATTAAAAAGTAGATTAGAAGTCTTCTGAGGATCGCCAACTGTCGCAGGAATGAAAGAGGAGGAGTCAGGAGGAGTGGCTTGTTATAAAGGACTAAAGGAGCTGTGATTGGTTCAAAGTTGTAGTTTTTTTCCCCAGGGAATTATGGGAAAAATTGTTTGATGTTCTGATTGATGAAGTCTGCTGGAGTAAATAAAAGATAGAAACTTCAGCATAATCTTCGACTCTGTGTCCTTAACAGAATTGAAACTTTCAGTTACGAATGCTAGGAACTTTTACATTAGTGTATGTCCACATTAGCCGTCGCCTGTTGTTTTTTTATATTACGTTCAGAGATCCTTCCCCCCCTTACAATGTTACGGACACTAACATTTGGCATGGCTAAGGTGGGCACAACAGGGTTGTGGTCACTGTAAATAGTCACTCTCGTGTCCCCATCCCTTATGTGACGGCACAAGTTGCTGGACACAAATAAATAATCAATGGTGGAACACCAGCCCCTTCCAACAAAAGTGGGTATTTGACAATTTTAATCCCTACGTACTTAACATTACATCGGTCATGAGACATTTTTTGTTCAGGATGCTGACTCTCTGATCAGAGATATGTGCACTGTCAGTGGTTTCTTGCAGCAAAAAAAGGTTAGCATACAAAGATCTTTCCCCAAATTTGTCATTAAAATCACTCCCACCAGTATTCTAAGACCTGTAGGCTTATATAGACAACAATTTCCTAGATCATCAATAGATCAAACAGAGCCTTAAAATTTCCATCATCAATAGAAGAAAAAACACCTGGGCATTTTAAAAGAAAACCCTTGATGAAGTTGTTTTTAAAGGGAATCAAATTTATTGCACATTGCAAGGTAACTTCAAACCAGGTCATCAGACCAATTCCGGCTCTGCTGATACAGAGGGCAGCGCTGGCAAGGATCAAAAACAAAACCATCACAGCCTACCTGCTCTTTAGCCCAACTCCTCTGGATCATGACAATGTTGTAAGAGTAAATCAAGTCTTTTTGGTTATCTATATTTAATTTAGATATGATGCCTGCAATATTCCAAGGAATTAAGTATAAATCAAAATCTGTGCGAACAGCAAGCTTAATAATATGTAGGGATGTGAGCGGAGAAGAGTTCTTAGATGTTGATCTCCAATCTTTATGTGCTAGATCTGTGAGTGTTAAAACATGATTATGCAGGGGAATTTGAGCTTTGGGTATCTGAGGATAAAAAAGGACATGGAATAGCACGGACATGCTGTGGCATAGCTTGCAGATATTCATAGTTAAAGACTATGGGAAGTATTTGGATTGGGCCAAGTCATGTTAAGCCTTGTAGGGGTTTGGTCAAGAGATTTCTAACCAGTAGGAATACTTACAATTGTCTAGGATATATTCACCAGTATAAGATTTAGGTAGCAGCCAATCCAAGCCACTCTATGGACCATTAAAATCTCATTAAAGTTACAAGTGTTAAAGCTAGTGTTATTTGCCAGCCAGTGAAAAGTTTTATTTTTTAACTGAAGAGTGGTCTCAAGTGTTTATGGAGGTGATTGTCATAGGACTCTTATCTTGGGGATAAGACTGCATAGGGTAGAGCAGCAGCACCACCAAGTGTGGGTGACTGTGTCTGCCCCACACCATCTGGAAGCTGTCAACCTGACGTCATGGGCTGGCTTGCAGTACCTCACATAAAACTAGAAAGTAAAGGTGATTTGTGGCAGCCTAAATACATGACTCTCTGACTCCTCAAGGAAGTCATGGTGAACAGATCCTACCTTTTCTCTCAGTTACAAGTCTTACACATGCCAAGGCAACTGAGGAGATGCAAAATAGGTTTATTAAAGCAATTGCATTTGATTATAAAAATGTAGGCACCAATAATTAGGCAGCTGAAGCATAATGCAGTTATTATGGTTATCATTAAAGTGAAGGAAATAAACAATCCCACCATCCTGGCATGATTACAAAACCTAATGATTCCTACCTACTTCTTAATGTCTAAAACCTGAGAGCATAGTAATGTAGCCTCTCTGCCTATCCTGGTCTATCAACAGGCAAGCGTCTGCCTGTTGTCTGCTGGCAATCCTCCCGGTTGGCAGAAAAGTCAATGCAAGGATCAGAAAAGCTGTCAAAGGAATGGTGTGCGTTCCCAGAAGGCCATGAATGGAATGCCCTCCGCCCTCCTTAGGCCTACATGGTGTTCATATAACAAATAGAACAGTGTTCTAAGATCAGGCCTGACGTGATCATATGTCTATGGTTGGGGGCTGTCCCCTAATTCCTGGAGCGCCAATAATCATTAGAATATCATGTACTGAGCATGACAGCCTAAGGCTGGGCGTGGAATGAAATGCATGTGACAGTCCTGATTAAATGTGCAACACGAACAACTATGCCTATCTAGAAAAGGCAACTGATAAAAAATATAAAAACAATGGGCTGAAAAGCTAGCTGTGCTAAAACAATCTTTAATGGAATAAAACGATTAAAACATGTGTGTATATTGAAAGTCACAGGCTATGGGCCTAAAGCTAAAATAAGGATGTGAAGCCTTGGTACTAAGGGAAATCCACAACATCCTCCCCATTGTCAGTACAGGAGTGTAGGCCAAAGCAGAAGCAAAGGCTAACTAACCTAAAAGCATTCTAAAATATACATAAAAGATATAAAATGCCTAAGTCAACAAGCAAACTAGGCCCAAGCACAAGGCCAAATTAATACTGGTCAACTTAAAAGGATGCCAATTAAAAAGTTATTGGGATCCCACAGAAGGTCACCAAGCACATCTCTTGGGATGAAATCCAAGATAGACTCCACCTTAGCAGGCGATGGAACCACCTCAAGATGGAAGGAGCACATATGATCAGTTGCCTCCGCCATAGTTCTGGCCAAGGTAGCAGCATTCCGTGCAGTGCCAGATACTGAAGCAGATGTTGAGCCACCAGGAGCCACTAGATCCACAAAGGGCGGCTCATCGAGGCTTCACGTAGCAACTGCAATCTCATGGGACACCTCCGGCAAAGAACCATCATCGAGAACATCATCAGATTTATGTCCACAGAAAGTACATGATGCAAAGCAAGCCACACTTCCAGTGCACATTCAAAATGGCATCATAAACAGTGGAAGACAGGCTGCACACAGCTGAGAACTGATCTGAATGACAGTGACCCATTTTTGTCAAGTTCTTCTAATAGTGACACTCCAAAATACTGCACGACAAAGTTGGACTGGTTAGAGCTCCATCATTTCTCTTAGTTGAGATGAGGCATCCATTGCAAATCTAAAATAGCAACAGCAGGATACCACCAATCAAATCCAGAACGATTGAAAATCCCCCCAAAAAACATTCAAAAGAAGTGAGTGAATGGCTGAAGGTATAACTCCATTAACTGTCTGGAAGATTTTAACAAATCCAGAAGCTACAGCCTTAAAAAAGTGCACAATCCCAACAGTGTTGGACGCATTGAAAATGCCGATGACCAATTCACCAAAATGTTTAGGAAAGTTTGGATTAAAATCAGCTGTATCTCTACAAAAGACCTTGTTACTTGCAGATAATAGGTTTCATGGGCTGATGTGAGCACCAACTGTTTTTGAAACAAAGGTGCTTTTAGTCTGCTCAGCTTGTCAAAATTGGCATTATAAATAGCAATGTGAAGGCGTGGCTTGAGCGTCAAGATGGTGGTCACAATTTAATAGTGCGCCAGACCCATCCATCATCCGCTCATGATACACACACCGACGGCCCTCCCTTGAGGAGAAGAGAGACCGCGGAAGACTGGGGCAGCTCCAGGGACGTCTGATCTGCGTCCCGGAGCTCTCAGCTCAAAGGGGAGCAGAGGACGGACGGAGCATCCCGCGTCCAACATGGCGGGCACTCCGAAGGCATAAGCGGCTGGTGGCGTCGGCCGGCGGAGGCTGAGACTTAGGCTGCAGGCGGTCCTTCCCAAAGGGAGGGAGGGACTGCAGGGGCAGCACGTGGGACCGTAGACTCCGGTCCGCGCTGCAAAGCTGGCGATACTAACTTTAAAATAAAAAAAAGAAGGAGAATTTCATGCGGAGTGCCCCGCGCGCAAAATGGGGAAACCCCGGCTGCAAGAAGCTGTTGATCCTAGCACCCTCGGTTGCGAGAGGTGGAGGTCTTTTTCTCTTCCCCCCGCGCTCCCATTGACCAGAGGGGAGAGGAGGTGCGCCGACCCGGAGGAGAGGTGTGGGTGGCGCCGAAGCGAGGGCAGGAGCGACGGCCTGACAAGCACCAAAGATTGCCCGGCGGGCGGAAACAAAGCACGGTGACCCCCCGCATCCCCCCTAGGACCGGGGGGCACCGGTGAGTGGCTGCTGTTCCGGAAGGGGCCTCCTCTGCTCTCCCGGCCCCCGTCTGGGGTGTGGCCCCCGGGGCCCCTGGATAATGTAAAGCGGATGGGGTTGAGGCTCTGGGGAGTGGATGAAGTGACTTTCCTCCCCCCCTGCCCCCCCAAGACTCATAGCTTGCCAGACACCGGGAACTCTGAGATTTGAAGTGTGTGGGAGACGGACGGTGGAACAGGCCAAGCCCGGGACCCTGTCGTAGGAGGAGAGGGAGAGCCCCCGTGGTCGGAGGTGAGGAGTGACCCTAGGCCAAGAGACTTCGGAGCTGGTGATCTGTGCTGCGGGAGGGGAGGTGGAAGAGTTGAAATCAAAGGCACACCGGCAGAAATGAAAGGATCGCCCTCCTCCACCCCTCCTTGGATAATAGCAGTTCAAAGAGACGACGTCTGAAGGTGCGAGAGGCTTTGCATGGAGGTAGCCCACAAGCAGGCTCCAGAGGGTGGACGTAATGGGTAAAGACAGACAAACCCGGCCTGCCGCAGCACAGACGCGCATCAACCAATTTGCCACAGGCCCTAGTGGAGCGCCAAAAGATGACCGAAAGGCGGAGGGTGGGAAAGGGAAACAAGCTGGAAACAGTGACCTGGCGGCCATCCTCCAAGCGATACAGTCATCTTAAGAAGCGGTGGAGGCTAAAAACGGAGAGGTGAGGGTGGATGTGGCCCTAGTACGCCAGGACCTCTGCAATGCGACAGCGAGGATCGTGGAAGCGGAGTCCAGAATCTCCACGGTAGAGGGTGACCTGGCTGCCCTCAAAACACAGGTATCAACGCTAACAGCCCGAACAGCAGAACTATACCGAAGGGCTGAAGATGCCGAAAATAGATCCTGCCGCAATAACCTCAGAATTGTGGGACTGCTGGAAAATACAGCGGCCTCCTCCCTGGCTGCATTCCTGGAGGATTGGTTCCGGTCTTGGATGCCCCGGGATCTTCTAACACCCTGGTTTGCGATTGAACGCGCTCATCGGGCCTTGCAGGCCAGACCCCGCCGGGCTCCCCACCGCGGCCGTTGATCCTCAGACTTTTCAACTTCAGGGACAGAGATGCGATACTTCAAGCGGCAACATCAAAAGGAGACCTGCACTGTGATGGAACCAAAATCATGGTGTTCCCTGACTACACGAGAGACGTTCAAATGCAACACCGCTCATTCATATAAGTTAAACAAAATTTGAGGGCGATGGAGGTGCCATACCACCTTCTCTTCCCGGCCAAAGTAAGGGTGGTCCACAACAACAAGACCTACTTCTTCGAGTCTCCCGAACAGGCATTGTTATGGCTGACTGAAGAGGTCCTGTTGGGCCCTAATGGGGAGGAACGGCGACGGGCCTTCACTGGTCAACAGAAGAATAACCAGTCGAGACGACCGGGTGGGGGGCGGGGGTCCCGCCGGAGAACTCGCTCCAGAAGACGCAAAGGGGGGGGGAGGGGGGCTCGCCGTCAGGCTCCCCCCCGGGGCTCCACGAGGGGGAGAACTCGGGGGTCGCGGCGGAGGAATTACCGGGGGACATTGGAGATGACTGCCGAATCAGAGACTCTGGAGAACTGCTCCCTGTGACGGCAGAGGATACCGACCTTTCTCGAAGCCCAGTGTTGTGAATCCCCTCCGGAGAGGGGAGGGCTGGGCCAAGAGAGCCAGTGACCAGGACGAGGTCATGGGGCTTATGTTCAAACGTAACACTTCTTAATCCGCAAGAATGGAGGGGTCCACCATAGCTCGAACACTAAAAGTTATCAGCTCACTATGTTTGGGGGTGAGCTGTTGGTACTGGGCGACAGATGCTTCTGGGGGGAAGTATGGGGTGGGCGGGGAGTTGGGGGGTATGTTTGGTTCTATCCAGCCAAATGGCTGCTGTTACTGTTCTTCACAGTTAATACAGGCTTATGGTCTCAATTACCGGCTGGAAATAATGGAAGTAGGTCACACCAGCAAAGAATGCATACAAGAAGAGTTAACTCCCGTCAACTCCGGGTCGCACGGGAGGAGCCAGGGGAAAGATCAATGAGGTCAATCCATAGACAAACAAAGGGGGAAAAATGGGGACGACTCACATAATATCATGGAATGTTAACGGGCTCCTCGATAAGATAAAAAGGTCAGCAGTGCTTGCTCACGTCCACAGACATAATCCTAATATACTCCTGATGCAGGAGACACATCTCATGGGAGATTGGTGCCCCTTCTTAGCCCGTAGAGGATTTGACAGGGTGTTTCACGCAGGGTTCATAAGAGGCTCAAGGGGGGTGGCAATAATGCTGCATCGCTCACTACCAATGGTGGTGAGACAAGAATGGAGAGATCCGCAAGGGAGATATGTGGCAATCTCAGGTACAATAGAGGGCCGAATAATGAACGTCGTGAGCGTATATGCCCCCCCGAGTATGGTGCAAAAGACTCTAGGAGATCTGACACGACTACTGGCAGAACTACCTCCAGGGAACACGGTAATAGGGGGTGACTTCAATGCAGACCCGAACCCAGGGCTGGACACGAGTGGGGGGCCCTCAGCCCACCGACAGGCCCTGACCACTAGTCTGTTAGGATGGATGTCCTCAACAGGGCTCTGCGACGCCTGGAGAGCTTGGCACCCAAGGCGCATACAATTCACACATATCTCTGCAGCTCACAACACACAATCCAGGATAGACCTGGTTTTCATATCGGCCAATGACTGCAGTCACCTTTCCCACATTAAGATTCTACCGCAGGGGATCTCAGACCACCCCCCGTCCGGCTCAAGATGGGCCTCGCAAACCCGATGACCCACCCCATATGGAGGTTAAACGCATGGTACCTACAGGACGAGGACTACGTCGATAGCTTGAGGAAGTCGTTATGCGAATACTTTAATATCAATGGGGGCTCAGTGAGGTCGCCCGGAAACCTATGGGCGGCGAGCAAGGCAGTGCTGAGAGGGACAGCTAGGGGCCTAATCCGTGCGCTGGAACGCGACCGGGACTCCCAAATTGCCCATCTGGAGGCTCGTTCCATTCATCTCGAAGCAGAGCAAGAAACACACCAGAATGAACGGATAACCAGACAACTCCTGCTGATTCAAGAGGAGATCCGTAGTCTATCCCTAGAAACGGCCAAACACATGTGGCGCGCTTCCACAGCCCGAGTTTATGGTTGGGGTAATAAGACAGGGAAACTACTATATTGGTTGATTTCCCAACAGCAGGCCCCCCGAATCGTCCCTGAGATTTGCAATAAGCATGGGGAGTGGCTGGTTGAACTCCAAGGGGTGGCCGAAACGTTCGCTGAATACTATACGGTCCTGTACCGAGCGACAAATTCAGAGAAGAAGGACTCCCCAGACCGGTTCCTGGCAGGCACTTCGCTCCCGGAACTGCCCAAGGTGGATGTGTGGGCATTGGAGGAACCGTTCACAGAAACGGAAATTGGGGAGGCTATAGCGGCGATGGGAGTGGGTAAAACTTCCGGGCCTGACGGGTTTCCTCCAGAATATTATAAAAGGTTCAGGGATGACCTGGTCCCGCATGTTATGAATCTCTATGCAGAAGTTGACCAGAAATGCTTTTTTCCAGAGGGGCTAGATGTTGCCACCATTGTTGTATTGCCTAAGACCCAACCCCCCTCCCTTTCCTGCAAGGACTACAGACCCATATCTCTGATTAACAGTGAAGTCAAGATCTATGCCGCGATACTGGCCTCCCGTCGCTAGAGGGTGATGCCCCTGCTATTGCACCTGGATCAGTGTGGTTTCATGGCCGGACGTAGCATGCGTCACTGTATACGAAGGCTCCAGGTGGCCCTCGCAGGGCGACACCGACTGCCCTAAAACCTAGCCCTCCTGTTCATCGACTTCAAAAAAGCATTTGAATCAGTTGACTGGGGGTTCCTTCTTGCGGTGCTCCGGCGCGCCGGTTTTGGACCAAGGTTCCGTCGACTGGTCCAGGCCCTGTATACAAAGCCTACGGCACGGGTGCAGGTCAATGGAGTCTTGTCCTCGGCCTTTCCGATTCATCGGGGAACCCGACAGGATTGCCCCCTCTCTCCTCTCCTTTTTGCACTGGCCATTGAGCCCTTGGCGGAGCTGATAAGGAAAGTCCTGATTTACCAGGGTTGGAAATGGGGCTCTTCGTATGAAGACCGAGTGGCCTTATATGCGGACGATGTCCTGTTATACATGGCGAACCCGGGAGTGACCGGTCCCCGAGGTTTCCATCTATTACGGCGTTTCGAGGAGGCCTCGGGCTCAAAATTAACCCGGCCAAGTCGGTGCTGGTTCCTCTGGCGCATCGCGGGACTGCTTTGACTGGCAGGAGGTGGTCCCCCTGCGTCGGCTAAGTTTTAAATACCTAGGGATATGGGTTGCACTGCTCCCAGAGCTAACCTGGTCCCTGAACTTGACTCCACTGGCATCTCGCATACGGGAAGACCTTAAGCAATGGCAATCATTGCCCCTGAATGTATTGGGCCGTGTAGCTTTGTACAAGATGATGGTCCTACCACTTCTTCTGTATGTGGTCCAGAACCTGTGGTTCACGATCCCCCCGCTCATGGTTTAGAAAGCTGGACGGAATTACCATCTCCTTTATATGGGGAGGGGCAAGGCACCGAGTAGCGTCCCGGAACTGCCGAAGAGGGGTATATGATGGGGGACTGGGCATGGCCGATCCATACCTGTACTACCTGGCGACACAACTCCTGGTGGCTCATGATTGGTTCAACGGGGGTTGGTCAGACCCAGCTTACCAGGTAGAATTAGAAGCATTGGGGTATTCCTGTATCCTGAATGTGCTATACGGTGCACCGATCCCTAGTGAACTGGAGCCTATCACCAAGGCGGTCTTTTTAGCATGGAGAGCGGCCCTAAGACACACTGGTTGAAACAAAGTGGTAACTGGGCAAACCCCATTGTGGCACGGTAGCTGGCTGAAAGAGACAGCCAAATTGAAGGGATTCGGGAAATAGGACACATTGGGTATATCCTTGGTGGGAGATGTGTGGAAAGGAAGTACGATGAAGTCCTTTCAAGAAGTACAACAAGAGTTCCAATTGTCCCCGAAGCAATTTTTTAGATATCTCCAGCTCCGGCATGCCCTGGCTATGCACCTAAAAGAGTCGACTCCTGTACCGGAATTCAACCCAGTTGAGGCTAAAATACTCATGGGAAGTCTGGGGAAGAAAGGCGTCTCCCAGATCTACAAATTGTTAGTTACCAATGCACTTGGGGACCTTGACCACCTTAGGAAGGGATGGGAGAACTGGGTGGGCCCACTTGAAGAGGCAGACTGGGCAGAGGCACTGATGGCCCCCCGAACGCTGGCGGTGTCGGCAAGGCTGAGGGTGACACAATTTTATTTTCTACATAAAGCATATCTGTCTCCAGATAGACTGCACAAGATGGGTTTCCGCAACTCGGCCCAATGCCCACGATGCGGTGAAGACCAAGCTGACTTCTTTCATATGATATGCTCCTGCCCTGTGATTCGGGTGTACTGGGAGGGAGTAAACCATGAGCTGAACAGTGTCTTGGGAATATCGCAGGTATTGACCCCCAAACTGGTACTATTGGGGGTAATGGATGACAGGGGTCTAGAGCGGACAGGACTTTGGTCGGAACGGCGACGATGGTGGCCAAGAGAGACATTGCGGCCGCTTGGAATACCGCCAGGGGCCCCTTCCTTCAGAAATGGAGGCGGGAGGTGGACTGGTGTGCAGCCCAAGAAAAAGTGGTGTATGAATCAAGGGGATGTCCCCATAAGTATGAGAAGATTTGGGGGAAATGGACGGGATTGCTAGACTAAAGGGGCTTAGAAGATTGTGTGCACATGCTCCCCCCCACCCCCTTTTTCTCTCTGTAATATCAAAATATGAAATCTTGGAGATTCCTGTGTATCCCGAGTACAGAAATGTCAGACCAGAATAGACTGTTCAGCCAGTGACAAATGGACCAAGGCTTGTATGTTACCTATATACTTTGTCTGTTCCTTCTTTAAAAGCAATACCATTTATTTATAAAAAAATATAGCAATGTGAGGTCACAAGACTGCTGCTTTTATCTCATGCGTACGGGGAAAAAGAACGTTCCCATAGCAAATCACTATTTGAAAAACAGAAATCACAAACAACACCTGCTGTCATCCGACAGCAACCTTGATCACTCAGCATCAAGTAACTCCCATTTGAAAGTAACTGAAACACTGGGCTAATCAAAGGGACGAAAATACCCTTCAAATAGCAAGCTAAATTTTTAACAGATGTATTACATGCGCTGTGCAAAGCCATCTGCTTACAAATCATAGAATGGCTTACAGAAGTTTCAAATCCACTTCCCCTAAGAAAAACCTCTTTGTCACCGTTCAGGCATTTGTAATCAAAGGGCAACTCCCACACCTCTTGGATGTAACTGTCTCCTAACTACTCAAACCTGCCAACAGGAAAATGTTTCAAACACAAAGTCAATTGTAATGTTGATACTGGCAGAAAAGTAACTTCATGTATTAACTACACTGGCAAAGGTGTTTCGGCTACAGTGAAATGAAACCTTTCTAACTTTTCTGTGTTAAGCATAATGTAACTAGCTTCTGTCTTAGCCATTATCTGCTGTCTCAGTGTAAAGTCAAATGTGGCAAAGAACTCCTTCGAGTTAACTTTCTTCCAAGGCACAAAGCTGTTTTTTAGAACATGTAAAGTCCAACTCAGCTGCATAATGGACCTAAGCTGACTCTGTCCATGGTGTAAAAGTGACATATCTTTTTGAATAATATCAACAGCACAATACACAATTTTGTTTAATCTAGGTGCCTTAAACATGCAGCAGCTTTCTATTTCCTAAACCTTTCATATTTCATTATATATTGCATATAAGAACCATTTTGAGCACGGTTTTCTGGGACCTAACAAGAAATCTTGTAAGTCAATATCCTCAGAAATTAGAGAAAGCTGTTCTTTTACATTTGTTAGTGTGGGTGTTTGTAACCATTGCTGACAAAGTTTGTCTACGCTGTATGTAGTAACGATACCGGAGTGCTGTGTGATGATGTAATGAGAGTTCGGTCTGCTTGCTCTAAAACCCTGTGTAGAGTTAATGAAACATGCATGACAACCATTTGTGTCCACTGGCCACAATAACAACCCATTGGGACCTGATAGTGATCAATTAAAGGTACCGTTCGGAACCTAACCATTGAGCTGTTCTTCTGTGACATTCAGAATATTCTGCTAATTTTCAAATTTAGCTACTGAGGGAATACTGGGCACATTAATTTCTTTTATTTTTGCTAACCTTAGGCAAATTGTTTGTTGTATGTGTATTAATAAATATTATTTTAAACAGAATTACACATGCACTAAATAAAGCCTCCGTGCACTGTATTTGCCAATCTTTCATTCCCCAAACACTTTTTAAATCAGTCAATTTATTCCAATATTCACAGGCTTCTATCGTCATCTGGGAAACAAAGGAATCTGAATAAATTATTTTGGTGTTGGTTAGCAATATATTCCTTACTTTCGAATGTGTTATTTTGAAATAATAGGACTCATCATTTTTAACACCACGGCCAGAAAATAGGTAAACTTTTCTACGTATGTTTTAGAACTCCCACTGGTGGAGTCGGACAATGTTCTCATTGGTTATAATTAAAAATGTATCTTGGAGTTTTAGCTCAATGTAAATACTGGTGTACATAATGATGATAACAGAACATTTCCCCATAATTTGCGGTATTCAGATAAACATCTTCACTTTCAAATACAGTATAATATTCAAGCTCAGAAAGCATAGAATCTACTGTTTTTACATCCCAGTCATCAAAAACAACTCTGGGTATAATAATATCACTCATTGATACTTTAAACACATAAGGATTTTGAATAATTTCTGTAGGACCAAATATATTTAAGGGAACTTTATCCCACACAATCCCATCAGGAACAAGAACAACTTTAAGATTCACAAGGACAAGTCTCTTGGTACTTTGTGTGGGGATAAGTAAGGTTTTAAAGCCTCATCCACCAGTTGAACAACAGAGCATTCAGGAAGATAATGACTATGTATCAGCAAGAAGACAATAACAAAGCCAATCCATAGAAAAAAGGCATGCCGAGTCAAAAGTATCTGCAGACAGTACTACGGACGAACAAAATACATATGCTTAAGAATCAAAAACCTTACATATATTTGATACAGGTAAGGTAGCTGATACTGAATAATTTGAAGAGAAGTCACCAACATCGGAAAAATGACCAGAAGCAGTCCGTGCAAAAACTGGAGCGGGTACAGGTGAGAGGGAACTGTTCGATGTATCCATAGGTGGATCATCATAAACAATTCTCACAATTTGTGTTGCATTAGAAAATTGCAAATTTATATTTTACACATTTGTTGTCGATGAATTAGTGACAGAAATCAACAAAAGTTCATTATCTGCCCTCCCCAACCTCTGGGAAATAAATTCAGCATTGTTTAGTGCTTGAAGAGGTACACGTTGAATGGTAGTGAGAGGGGTAAGGGGGCTACCCACGAATTCACACGGAAAGCGGTTTTCTTTAGAACCAGGCAGCAATGGTAATATGACAGTTGTGGTACCATGTATTACTAGAACTGAACTGGTGCTTTGTAGGATGGACCAAGCTCCTTCTTCACTGGTACCTTCTCTCAAACTAGATCCCCATCTTTGGGAACCCAGCCTGTGGATGGTGGCAAAACTCTCATTACCAAGGTGGCAGGATATCCTGATGAATTTTCATCCCTGAATTGCTGTATTTTCTGTGAAACAGTAACATGTTAATTTACGTCAAACAGTGTTTCTGCTGTCACCATGTCAGCGCCATCAAGATCTGGGACGTATATGGGGATCCCAAACAGGACTTCATTAGCGGTTTGTCCTCCCAAAGATCTTCTAGGCAGATTGTTTAAAGCTCTCTGGACTCCATACAGGTGATGGAGCCAAGTATGACCGGAACCTAATACCCTAGCTGTTAGGGATTGCTGTAAGTCTTGGTTGTTCCTCTCCAGTACCGAATTTCCCTCAGGATGGTACGGTGCAGGTAAATGCACTCCAGTACCCATCTTTGCCATGGTATCGCTAAATTCCCTGGAGGCAAAAGTAGGTCCCTGGTCTGAGTGGAATGCTGAGATTGATTATGTCCCGATAAAGACTTGCAAATCTTCAATAACAGTTTGAGCATAAGCCATTTGTTGTAGCCACACCCACAGGAATCTGGAGTATGAATCTACAGCAAGTAGAATATATTTGTATGCACCATCGGGTTGTAAGGGACCCTAATGTTCCAGGTACACACTCTGCAAAGGCTGGATGGAAATTAGATGGGGTGTCTATGGTGAACGTTTAACGGTAGACCCTCTAAATTGTGAGCAAATGTCACAACTAAGGACATACTGCGAGGTCTGTTTATATAGCACTGGCCACCAGTAGCATTTTTGCAACAGAAAGACAGTAGCCGCCACAGCAGCATGGGCAGAAGCAACACCCTCATAAGCTGCTTTAATCAGATCTAGTCTGTAGTCTTGATTGGAGATTACACAATCACCCACCGCTACTATTACAGAAAAGGCAATTTTGTGGGCATTTAAATGGTAGGAATATTTTGTAAGATTTGCTTTTGCTAAAGGCTTGCCATCAGCTGGGGCATTCACTGCAGCCATAATCTCATAATCTACCCTTGAATGAGAATAAGTTATCGCAGCAATAGAAGCTGTAGCAACTACAGGTTTGGCCACTTAGTCAGCCAAATAGTTTCCTACCACGTGTATTCCACAACGTTAATTACCCAATGAATGTACTTTTTGAGCATTGGCAGCTTGTCTTTAAGATCTGCCACTTCCCCCTACAGAAATCTGTGTTTTATGGTATTTTCCTTTTGAATCTTTGAATCCATTAAGGTGCCAGTGGTGTATGTATTCATTAAAGGACTGGACACACTAACACAATTTGTACACACACAATGTTGATCATTTATGATCTGCATGATCCAGTGCCAAAACCACAGCTTTAACCTCTGCACATTGTGCTGTGCAGTCCCATAGGGTCTGAATGTAGGTTTTCTGAGGTAGGAATTTACCATCCCTCATTACCCCACAAACAAGTTTTCACATGTGTGTAAATGTTTTGCTTCTAGCAAGTCAGTCTGTAATGACCTGAGAATATGTGTGTTGTGGTGACCAGTGTTTACTTGAAAAATAAGGACAAGTTAACTCAAAGTGGCTTGATGCATTGTGCATAGTCTGGAATTCTAGTTCTGCCAAAGTTAAAGCATAGCAATGATTGCCGTTTCTTGATGGTATTTGGTGGATGTAATTGTGCACATTTTTCTAAAGAACTGTGGTACCAGGCTCCTGCTCTCATTTGACAGTTTGTATCCTAAGAATAGGACACTGAGAAAAGCAATCTTGAAATTGAATTTGTAGCCTTGTGTGGTGGATCCCAAAACAATGTGATCCACCCTGGCAAATGCGTGTTGAGGTTGTCATCTGTTAGACAGATAGCATCAACATAGGACAACACCTCAGGATCAATATCATGTAATATTGATGTCAAACGGGCAGAGAACAGTCCTGGACTGTTTTTATACCTTTGAGGGAGATGACAAAATCTGCTTTTAGAACCCAATGTGGAAATATGCACTCAGATTCCAGCTTTCAGGTGCTAGATTTTGGTAGAAAAAAACATTGGCAATATCCAAGGTTGCTTTGTATTTTTTTTTGCTTTATGGTGTTGATTAGTGCTGTACTGTGTGAGTTTTATCTGGCAAATGTACATTTGTGACTGTTTAATTATCTGAAATAATAAGGCTATTCTATATGGATGGTCTGGGTTAGCTACAGGAAATAAAGGGTTATTCATAGGAGACAAACAGGGTTCAATTACTCCTTGGTACTCAAGTTGTGAGAGAATTTCCCTCACTGGGGCTTTAGCTTCATGCTATCCCAACCCACAGGTTTGCAGTACAGCGCTGGTGCCTGTGCCAAGGCCCGATCTGTGGCATAGGCTTCTTTTACTGTTTAAGGAACAGGGACTGGGAAAGAAGACAAAATGACATTATCCCCTTGTGGGAGCATACAAGTTAAATCTTGCTGCAAATCTTTTTCCGACAACAGAATTTCATAACTGAGTGTTAATCTCCCCCAGAAGATTACTTTAATGGTGCACTCAATGTCCACCTCAATCTGTATTTTAAGTTTGTAGACCCTGTCGGGTATGGAGACACGCCCGTCCGCTATTTCAACTTCAAAATAGTCGTTAGTTGTCGTCACATCCGGAAGCTCTCAAAGATTCTGGTGAACTATTGTGACCTCTGATGTGCTTTCTAGCAGAGTCACTGCCCACATCCTGTTCTTCAATAATGTTCTCAGTATGTTTGGCATATATAGCCAAAATTGCTGCAACCTTTTTGTTCTTGAACTGAGCTTTTTGTTTTGGAAATTGTTCTTCTTTTTTTTTATTGTGATTTCCAAAGGGTGTTGTGAGTCTTTTTTCAGTTTCACATACTCGTTTTGGTATTCTGACCGCCTTCCTCTCTCACTTTGTTTGTCGAGTGTGTCCTGAAAGAAACAAGATAAGCATGTAGCAGTACACTGATATCTGTCAGGAGTTTTTAAAGTGTCACAATGACTAAGATGGTATCATTTCAATGAGGTCTACAAATGCGGAGATTCTCCTCTCCTCTTTGCTTTACTTAATCTTTATTATTTTTCCGTTTATCCCAGCATTTTTTAGCACCCTCTTATGCTTGCTTGGTATTATCCTTACCGGATTTACCTTGTAATTGTGTTTCTTACCTAGCCTGGCTCCCAGACTATCCTGACCTATACTAGTATCAAGTCTTGGCGATAATCTTTGGCAGCTAGCGTTCCTGATCATGTGGAGGAATGTCCAGGAGCTGCTGGCATGCTGACAATGCTTCTGCTTCCCCTTTCAAATGACTTAGTATGACTGAGGAGAGTCTGTCAAAACTGCCCATTAATTTCATCCCCAAATCCAGGGCAGAGGCCGCCCTGTGTTCATCTTGAATTTGTTTTAACACTTCTAGTGAATTTGCAAGTGTCAGAGTACCATGTGTGGTAGTGTAAATTGTACAAATACTGTGCCCCAAGTGGCACAGTCGTCTATAGAGGGAACCAACCCAAACAGCCAGCACATTGTAAGAATTCTGTTTATCTTGGGGTCCAACATGGGGAAACACTGTTGGAGGGTACCATACCCATTATTGAGTGCTCAGTCACCGGGTTTATCCTGTGTGTAGCCAATTGTGGTATTGCTGGGGTGGTATTTAAGGTCAGCATTATGAAGTGTATGAATCGTCTACATATACATATACTAAATTATTATATATGCATCCTACATCCTCTACCGGATATTTCTTTGCATTGGGATGTGGTACATATGTGGACAATCCTGGCCATGAAGGTCCATCATTACGTAGGGGACCTAATCTAACATTCTGATTAATGCTCGGAATGCATACATTCAATAAATGCACATGCACACCCTCTACACACACAACTACAGACATAATCCCAAACATACACATGCACTCCCACTCACAACACAACTTACCCATACACATGCCCACACCCATACAATACATACACAACCTCTACACACACTACCACATGCACATGTATGTTCTCACACACACAGCACATACCCTGCCATACATACACACTCCTACACACATACGTACACACCCCAGACACAGAAACACATACACACAACACATATAAAACCTATACACACACATCTAAAAAGCCAACCGTGCACACTGAATTACACACACTTTTTTTTTTTATAATTCTGTTTTTATTGAGTTTGGAAAACATAACCAACAAGAATACAGTGCAGTGGATACCAATGTGAGATATTACAGTATTGTTTTGTCACATTACTGGAGGACAGAGTTAACATAAAATCCAAGACAAGGGTTGATAGCATCCACTGCGGCAGTAATTTCCCTCAAGCATCTCCCCCTGATGTTGATTCCACATGAAACCAGCCATTACACATATTGTAAATAACAGAGACATAGCCTCACCACAATTGGTCATCACCTATCAAGTTGATGCAAGGTGTACTTATTTAGCCGTCATCATCCGTACTTCCGGCAGAACTTAAATCCTCCACCCCAGTGAACCATTCCAATAGTGCTCCTGAGGTAATCATGTCTGTCAGTGCCCCCTTCTCCCTGTGTGTTATCCGCATATATTGTTCCTCAGCCGCACCCCATTCCATTAAATGTCTAATCCAGCAAGGGATGGAAGGGTTCCAGGCACTCATCCATCCTATAGTCACCCTACGCTTGGCCAACACCAGAGCCAGCTGTGTGAGCTTATATGGGATAATCCTATCCCGCAGTCTCCGCACTACACCTAAAAGGCATGTCAATGGCGTTGCTTCCAGCCCCAATCCCTTAACTTCCTCTACTCTCCCAACCACCTCCCGCCAAAAACTGTTCACTGCCCTGCAGGACCAAGCTAACTGTAGGAAGGAGGCATTGAAAGCGCCACACCTGGGACACCCAGCCCCTCGTCCTGGATCAATCTTATTGAGATGGTTTAGTGTGAAGTATGTCCTATGCACAAAAATGAGTTTAACAGTTTAAACCTATTGTTGCATGACACTGTGCCCAGCAACGCTAATGCCATTGCCCAGTCATCATTCTCTATATGGTCCCCTAGTTCACGCTTCCAAGCCCTACGTGCCACACTTATCGCACCCGGCCGATCATCTTTTTAGAACCAAGTGATCAAATTAGTCCCCTCGCCCCAATTAATCAGTCCACTCAACACCGCCAAGGCCTGAGGGGCCACCGGAAAACAACACCAGATCTGACGAGCCACACACTCCATTTTTGTACATTGCAAGAACTGACCGTTGCCCACACCGAACGTGTCCCAAGCATCAGTGAAGGAGATAAACTCACTATTGGGGTATAAATCTCCTGCCAATTCACATCTTCCCAGCCTCCAACCCTCCATGGACATCAGATTGTCCATGTTCCGGAAGGGTGCTAAGTCCCAAATCCTCAATTCTCTATTAAACAGGGCCCGTCGTAGCACATTCTTAATGGCCTGCTCCCATATCCAGGCAGTGGCTCTGACCAAATAGGGGACATCAGATTTAGACCAACAGCCCGACATCAATAGATGTGCCAACACCCTCCCACCCAGCATTCCTGCAAACAATCTCTTCTCCAAATTGTCCGATTCAGACATCCACTTAGCAGTGTGTGGTAGATGCGCCACATAATAATAATGTCTAATATTGAGAATCGCCAGCCCTCCCTCTTCCATATCCCTCTGCAGCACGGGCAATGCGACTCTACTACGTCGCCCAGCCCACACCAATTAAATCAGCAAGCTATCTAGACGACTGAAGAGCTGAGCGGATAACAGAACCAGAGAGTTCTGAACCAGCTAAAGACACCATGGCAGGAGCACCATCTTAGCCAAAGCCGCCCTCCCCATCACTGAAAGAGGTAATCTATTCCAGAACAAAACCGAGCATTCCAGGACAGTAACCACTTGTTCTACATTGTGTTTTTCGTGTGCCACCATAGTGTGAGTGACCCAAATACCTAGATACCGGAAGCTCTCAATCTCCCATGTGAGCCCCACCCTCGGTAAATCCTCCTGAGGCTCACCACAGAGCAACCCCAAAGGACTTTTTCCTATTCACCTAGTGATTGGACACAACTCCAAAGGCTTCCAACAGCTGCAGCAACAAAGGCAACGAAACACTGGGCTCCCGAAAATACACCAATGCATCACCTGCATATAGGGAAACGATGTGGGTAATCTGCCCAACCCGGATACCCCAAGGTCCCAGTTCCTCTCGGAGGCAGATCACCAGCGGCACCACAGCCAAGGTGAAAACGAGCAGCAAAAGTGGGCATCCCTGCCTGGTTCCCCCACCAATCTCCAAGGATTCTGAGAGCTCTCATCCCACCCAGACACATGCTGAGCGTGCAGTATACAACAGTCTCACCTGTGCAGGGAGGTGTGGGCCAAACCCCATGCCCCACAGCAACTCCAGAAGACAGCCCCACTCCACCGTGTCAAAGGCCTTCTCCAAGTCCAATGACATTAGCACCAGTTTGTTTTCTTCAACCTCAGTTTCATGCAGTACCTGTGCCAAGCGACGCAAGTTGTAGGTCGTGCTACGACCAGGGATAAAACCGCATTGATCGTCATGCACCAATCTCCGGATCACCCCGCAAAGCCGGGTAGCCAATATCTTGCACAAGATCTTTACATCGCTGTTCAGCACAGTAAGTGGGTGATAGGAGGAAGGATCAGCAGGATCCCCTCCAGGCTTAAGCATAAAGCACACAATGCCTTGGCACATGGTTTCCAGCAATGTGCCTCTCAGCTGAGCCTCCTCAAACACCGCCATCAGCTTCTCTCGCAGGAGGGGGGAGAAAGTTTTGTACATCTCGACCGGGAACCCGTCACCCCTAGGAGACCTAGATTTTGTCAATGCTTCCACTGCCTCATTCACTTCCTCCACAGTTATCGCAGCCTCTAGAGCATCCCTACTCTCCGGTTCCAACCACGGAAGCCACATCCGCTACAGGAACTCCCCTAAATCATCTTCTGGGACTGGAGCACCAGCCCTTGATACTCTCTGCAGATGTTCCACCAACACCTGAAGGATATCCTTATGATTGGTAATTATCTCACCTTTGGCATTCCTTAGATACACGATGGGGGGCGCCTCCACCTCCTGTTTTAGGATCCACGCCAATAATTTCCCCGATTTGTCCCCCTCCCTGTGCAAGTTCAGCCTGTATACTCTGTCACCCTGTTCAACGTGTCCCAGCAGTTGTTAACTGACTTATACAACCTGAGTTGCTCCTTTTCAGTCTCCCTTATTGTCGGTGTCAGATGCTACAGCAACCGCCAACTTATCCCCCGAACTAGTGAGTTCTTGTTCTATTTTTTTGCAGTGCCTATGCTGACCCCCCTCACTACTGCCTTCAAGGCCTCCCATTCTGTGCCCCTAGACTTCATTATGTTCCAATTCAAGTCCATATAACCTTTAATGGCAACCGCCACCTTATCCCTGCACCCCGCATCAGTCAGAAAATCCGCAGGCATACGCCAGCTACGTGCTAACCAAGTATTATCAGCTCCCCACTGCAACTGCATTAACACCAGTGCATGATCAGATAAAAACCTGCCCAGGTGCTTGATATCAGCACCTGTGAGCAGTTCAGTCCAACCAGAAGAAACCGATCTAGCCGCCTAAACGTGTTGTGTGTCTTAGAAGGACAGATGTACACCGTACCCTCTGGGTGTAGTTCCCTCCATCCGTCCCACAACCCTAAATTACTCATAACTTCCGCAAGGGATCTCACCATCAACGGTTTAGTCCCCAACTTGGGCGGGAGACAATACTTTTCACCATCCAAATTACAATTGTAATCACCGGCCCATACAATAGGCACGTCCACCCCATCCCCCAAGATCTTAGGTATGCTAGCATAGTAGGAGTGATCATCTGTATTGGGCGCATAATTGTTGAGAATAGTGATGGGCGACCCATCCAAGGTGACCTGTATGAGTACATATCTACCCTCCACATCCATTTCACTATAAACGTGGGTGATGGGATCGCTGGGGCCACCCATATTGTCACGCCCCTTGCGTAAGAGGAGAAGGAGGAGGAGAACATCTGACCCCACCATTTCTTTGATAGTTTTTGTATTTCCTCCTCAGTCATGTGCGTTTCCCGAAGACAGGCTATATGAACCTTATATCTCCTCAGAAAGGAGCGTACCCTGTAACACGTGGTGTACCTCTTAAACGCCCTAACATTCCATGTTAGCACGTTAGTATGTCGGCCAATGCAAAAGTCTTGCTGCAATCCGTCCCTCTAATCTTCCACCCCTCCCCTCCCACCAAAGAAGAGAAGACAAGGCATATACCCATTTCCCCTCTCACATGCATGCATGCACTGCTGTTATGAACTTCAAACATTGATAAACCTTACCAACCAAATGACCAACCCCCCCCCCATTATCCACCCCGGGTGAACAGTAGAACAAACACATCAAACAATACTGTAGATCCATGTTATAGATGCTGCCAGGACAACAGCCTAATCACAACCTTTCCAGTTACAAAGTCCTACCACAACCGTGGAGTAACCACCCCCCACCCCGGATTCAATATACTTGTACCTGAATGCCAACCCAACAGAACTCAGTGATCTCGTTGACCCCACCCATGTATAATACAATTCTAAATTCAAGTAGAGCCCCATCAGAAACCTGATCATCATCCCAAGGCACCCCTCCATGCAGTACATGCGCCTCTCACTTAGACACAGGCCCCCCCAAAGGAGGGCGCAACAGCAAACTCCAGATACAAGCATCAAAGTCAAACATGCACAGGGATCCTCTCCGCCCCCTGTTCCAGCTCCCCATTCGATCTATCCGCCGATCCAGGAGTCACCACCGCCATTGTCCCATCCTGTTGTATCTCAATTCTATGATCAGTATCAGTAGCTACCACTTGTGCCGCAGTACCCTCCACTTGGCTGTCCCCACGAGTCCTCCAGTCCTAGCCGTCCATGCCAGAAGCCCGATGAGCCACCACGCTAGTCCTCTCTGGTCTGCCAGGAGTAACTTTGTCCCACATCTCCAGCCATCTCCAAACCTCCTCCGGAAGTTCAAAAAAGTGGAACTTGCCACGCAGAGCACCTTTAGGCGTGCCGGATACAACAACATATATCTGATGTTCATGGCACAGAGCTTCGCTTTCACCTCCAGCTACCACTTTCTGGAGCTCTGAACCTTGTTCATGTAATCAGGATAGATGGAAATTTTACAGTTCTTGAAGACCCCCTGTCAGATTCACAGGCCGCCCGCAGGGCAAAGTCTCTGTCTTTATAATTCAAGAGACGGGCAATGATAGCCCTCGGTGGTACGACGGGCCGGGGAGGCGCCACCAGGACCCTGTGAGCATGCTCCCCCACAAACACCCTGGACAGCCCGACCGGCTGCAAAACGTCCTTAATCCAATTCTCTACAAATTTGTCAACCGTGGACCCCTCCGCAAGCTCAGGGAACCAGCTCTCCACGCAGGGATCCGCAGCCTTCCTCCACTAGGCCGTACATCGGTCCATTCGTCCACTCTCCGGCCGCACCTCACAGTCCACTCTTGGCCAGTCCTCTGCCCGTCCCCCAGGCTCCCTCGTTTCTCGTGCGCTCTGGGCCAGCCACCAGCCCTGCCCGGGCCGTCCAACAGTGCACTTCCGCGCAATTCAGTACGTCGCTCAAGGACCCAGTGGGCCGCCTCAAGCCCAATGCCGCACCAGGCCAGGCAGCAAAGGCCGTGCTCCTCTATGGGCCCGGCCGGCCTATAACTCCACCTGAGGGGAGCGACCCCAAGCAGCAGCAAAGTGCAGAAAATGCAAAGGAGGCAGCCGACCGCCACCTCCTCCCAGTGGGGCTACATGCGGCCCGGGGGAGGCCCAGTGGCACGGTCCCGAATGCCAGGAATCGGGGCTCCAAGACGGGGCTGTGTTGCGGCGATACAATAGGGGTGTCTTCCCGTGCTGAGGGGGGATGCCAATCATCCCAGGCACCGCAGGATTAACGAAGGATCAAGCGGGATACCGGGAGCTCACTAGGAGTGCGTCCCGCCGGCCATTTTGCTAGGCCAAGCCTCCTCTTTATGCACACACACACACCTATAAACACAACACACACAGCATACATACATACAGAACACAACCCCTACACTCACAACTACACACACAATCCCATGCACCCAGAACCCATACACACACATGGACTCCAACACAGACACCACATACACACCTTGGCAACCACACACAACACATACAAAACCTTACACACACAAGTACACACAAAAACACACACACTCTCCCACACCAACACACAACACAATCACTCCCCAATACACACACAAACTTGTATACACATTCAGAACTCCTACACACACAACTACACAAAGACTCCCATGCTGACAACCACATACGCAGACACTTCCACACCCACACACAACACACACAAGGCATACACATACACACCAACACACACACAGGACATACACACATACACAACATCTATAAGCACAACCTAACAAACACACACCTGCAGAAAGAACCAGACATGCACACACTCCCACACCAACATACAACACATGCAGAACACACACAACACATATACACCCTGACTGAAAAAACACATGCACATTCACAACTCTACACACAACTAAAATCACACATCCCCACAGAGCCAAAATCACAGTCACATTCACACAACACACACAATATAGACACACATACACAGAACACATACATATCCCCCTGCACTGTATCACACCCACACACATTCTCAATCTCACATGCACACATGCGCACACACCCACTACCTACCTAGTGTGTGTATCACACTTGTACAGCTACACACTAAACACACATTCATAGTCTCACACCAACAGACACACACACACATGAACACTGAACTACACATGCACCCACTCCCAAACCGGGCACACAACACACAGAGAACACACGAACAGACACAGACACACACAGAGAACACATAAACAACTCCTACACACAACTACAAACACAGCCACCCACACTGAGACCTATAAACACACACGCTGCCACATCTACTCACATAATACACACACAATACGCACACATACACCCCCCACACACTGATTCACACTCAGACATACAGATACACAATCCCTCACACACACTCTGACACTCTCCCATGATATATACAAGCATATATGTGCACACACCCAACACCCACATACACACACTTAGACACCGATAGACGAATACACAAATTCACAGTCTCACACCCACAAACACATAAACTCATATATACACAACTGCACATACAAAGATATCCACAGCCACACATACACCTATACAAATGGTGATTCACACATCTTAAGAGACAGCCACATACTTACACATGCATAGTTCCTATGAGTGGGAGGTTAGGTTCCAATATTTTTTTAATCTTAAATTGGTACCGCAATATCCCCAGGATAGCAGTTACATATCTGTAAAATGAAGGTATTACCTGGTGAGCTACTTTGGAGGTACCGCTGTACCTATAAAATCAGTTGAAAAAAGTCTATTCAAATTTGTTTCTGTGATAGTGACATAAGGTGGCTGTGAGAAGAGCTGTTGTGTTGATAGTGTGTTGTGCACACTTATAGGAAGAAGTAGAATTGGATAAATTTCTCGATGTTGTTAAGGAAGATCCTGTTCCCTTCTGCTGTGAAATGGACACCATCCTTACAATACTCCCCAAGCATGTCAAAGTGGATGTTATTGTGGTATACGAAACCCATTCCATGGTCACGGAGAATTGCTGAAACTGCTTTGTTGATATGTTTCTGGATTTTTCCACCTTTGGACAAAACTGACTTGACCACTGAATTTTCTGCCTTTGACATATGTTAGAATATACAAAAGCAGTGCGAGGAAAAAGAGTCATCAATTGTACCAGTGCCTCCTTCATTTGAATTTTGAGTCCAACGTCAGTGATTGAAGCTAAATCATTTCCACCATGGTGCACAGTAATGAGTTCTGGGTGCTCAGAAATGCCCCAACCATGGGCAACAGCTGATACCATTTCATACATATGTAGCAATCCAAGTAATGTTTACCTTGGCGAAATCCAAGATCCCTGTTAATGCCACAGTTTTTGGCATACATTGTAGCTCAGAAGATAAATGTTGTGGCCCAAGAACCACACTTCAACCATGATGCTAATGTGCTGGAGTAGGACACAGAACGAGCCAGTAGCACAATGAGAAACTTTCTGGAAGATCATGGAGTTTTAAGATTCCAAAAATAATGACAGAGTAAAGCTTGTGATTGCCGGTTGTTAGTATGTTAAAGTAATGTTACGTTGACAGCAACCGCCATCACTTATGTTACATTTGTTCTGTGGGAAACAGAGTCTACAGTGTACTGCTGCCTTTTGGTGGTTAACACTTTCTAATAGAACAAGCATACATCGAATGGAAAGATTTGTAACTACTGGAGAACATTTTATGGTTATATTCGTATGTTCGTAAAAAGCTGAAATTTGGTTGACTAGGAAACTGCTGTAGAGAAAAGGGTAAAAGGAAAGGGTGTAAGGTATAGTGTACAATGTTAATTAAAATACACCTTTTATGCGTTTCAGAGTGCTGTTTCCATCATGTTAGGGGAGTTTATTAGATAGCTGTTTACATTTAACCCCTCACCACATAGGGAATTCTGTTTATTTTTTTGGGTGTCATCAGTAACATGACCCTTCCACACCACTCAGTACAGCCCCCTAGTGACAACCATGATAGTTCTGCAGATTCCACTGACAACCGCCACCAGATGAAGCTTGCATCTTGGATCTGTAGAACTATTGCAGATGATACTAGACACCTTACTGAGCACCACAGAGGTATTGCATTACCTGTGACACACTCCTAAAAAATCCATGGGGAAGTGTGGGGCTGCGGGGGGCTTAGGCTATCAAATGTCCCATTCCACCTTATTTTACTCCTAGAGTTTGGTATTGTACTGTGGTAAGGCAGTCATCGAAACACAGGTCAGCAACAGAATGGTCTGCTTCTGTTGGAACAGTGTGGAGGAATCACATTAGGTTGAAACATTAGGTGTCATTTCTAGTATAGGGAAAAAGCGTTGCACCGGATATATCACTTCCATAATCTTTGCCTGTTTATCTCTAGGTAGTGAGAGGTGTAGGAGGTGAACTATTTTATTTCCGATAGCCGAAAGGGTGATGCATTGAGAATTGCAGAAATAATTTCATTCTTCTATAATTAACAGACAGCTTCTTTCACAGATGAAGGAATTGGGTTTATATTTTTCTCCTTTTTAAACATGTACCGATTAATACATTGAAATAAATACTGTACAGCATGGCTAAAAATGTTTTAAAAACTTGAATAGTGATGAATGATGATATTAATTTATATGTTCATTAAAATGTTATGCATTGTGTGTGCTCGTATTGTTGGATGCATAAAAAGAAATCACTTTACATGTAATATGTATAGTGTTTAACTTTAGCAGATTTCTTAAAGGACATGCTAGTCCCTGGGGACACTAAAGTCTCATTATGTGTCCAACTGTCTACTACATTCAGCCTTTGCTCTGAACAAAACTCTTGACATACAGACCGGACATGCACCAGAGATATCTCCCATTAGTTGGAGATGGATCTACTATGTAGCGATTTCGCTCTGTTCTGGGTTCTTCAGTAAGAGGTCAGTTCTGCATCACAATCATGGCTAAAGAGCTATTACATTCAATGATTACCCTGTGAAGAACTCTTCACAAAGATGTTAGTCTCTGAGCCTAGTGATACTCCATTATGCTGCAAAACATTCAATGATTACCCTGTGAAGAACTCTTCACAAAGATGTTAGTCTCTGAGCCTAGTGATACTCCATTATGCTGCAAAACGGATACTGCAGAAAAGATTCAACCATTTGAGAGAGCTTTCTCCAGGAAAGCCAGTCTTTTATAAATGCAACTTCTACTACTTGGCAAGCCCCTACTATGCACAGTATTCCCCCTGTACTGAGCTGTTCAGAGAAGCCAGTTCTTTATCACAGTCCAGTTGTATTAAGGAGTTACCTTTCTATTATGTAAAGCTGCAAACCTATAGAGAGCTGTTCATAACAATGCCAGTCTCTCAGTCTATTGAAACTTAATTGTGAGCAAAACCCCTAATGCACATAGGTTTCACCCATTACAAGGCTTTCTAGTGAGCCAGTTCTTACCACAAACAAGTACCACTACTTGGCCAAGCACTTTCCAGGAGCAGTATTCCATCTGAACTGATTTGTTCACAGAGAGGCTAGTTTCTTTCCACAGTCCAGTTACATTAAGAGGCTACCTTTCTACTATGTAAAGCTGCGACCCCATACAGAACTATACACAGAAATGTCAGTCCCTCTCTATAACAAAGCCCTAATATGTGGGCACGGCCCTACTATGCACAGGGTTGTTCCTGTACTAAGCTCTTCACAGAGAGGCCAGTCACTCACCAGAACCAAGCCCACGTTTGTGGTCGTACACCTACTTCCTAAAGTGTTCACCCTGTGGAGAGTTGTTCAAGAACACACCAGTGCCTCAGGGCAGTTATGTCTCATTATGTGGCCTAGTGTCTATTACATTCAGCCTTTGCCCTGTGTAACACTCTTGACAGAGAGGCCAGAGCCCCACCAGAGACACCACCCATTATCTGGGGAAGGCTCTTCTATATGCACCTATCTACCTGCACTGAGCCGCTTAGTAAGAGGCCAGTTCATCACCCCATCAAGCTGAATTATGTGACCAAACAGGTATTACAATTAGTGATTACCCTGGGAAGAGCTATTCACATAGATGCTAGTCTCTGAGCCTAGTGACACTTCATTATTATTAAACTCTAACTAGGTACAGGTTTCACCCATTACAGAGCTTTTTGCTGAGAGGCCAGTCCATTACCGCACACAGCTCCCATTACTTGGACAAGCACCTACTATACACAGTATTCCTCCTGCACTGAGCAGTTCATTCGGAGCCAGTTGCTTATCACAGTCCAGTTTTATTAAGAGGTTACCTTTCTACTATGTAAAGCTGTGAACCTCTTCAGAGCTCTACACAGAGATGTCAGCCCCTCTCTACACAGATATGTGACAGCACTTTTCATCATATTCAGATGTTGTTTGTTCTTCACACAAAAATGCACAACGCTGTCAGATTATATTTTGTGAAAAGCTTAGCTCTGCATTTAAACGCCATGCATTCAGCTCTTTACATAGCGCTCATTCAGCTGTTACAAATATTACAGAAGATGCCCAAATTACTTTTTTTGGTCCTGAAAAACAAAATGAAGAAATTGAAGGGGTAGTTGGGGGTAGGAATGATAGGGAGAACATTGTGTTAGATAACTTTAGAAAAGAAATGGCTGATCTGTCTGTAACATCAGCTAAAATTCCTAAGAAAATATGTGTATGTTGCCATCGTATATACTACAAAGCACAAACAGAAAAGTGGATATTTGTGCAAAAACTGAAGGAAGTGACCTTATCCACTGGTTAAAACTAGCTCCATATTTTAATTGAGGAGGAGCGGTTAAATCTATGTATCAGACAGGTTGTGCGCAAGTATTGTATAAACAAACTGGATGATAACAAAATGTCGGCAAGATGTATTCACAATAATCTAGAGGTTTTTCCAATCCCTCCAGAACTTCAGGAACTCACTGTGTATGAGAGTATCCTGATCCAGATAATACTCCCTTTCCAATGCAGTCAAAATCAGTAAAATTCCTTGCAACCAAATTAGTTAAAAGTCTGAAAGGGAAAGTTGTATATATTCCACTAGAATATGAACAAGATATTGAACCTTTTGGTGTAGACTTAGACACAGAGGAACCACTAGTTGTTCTAGTAAATGGAGTGGCAGCAAAGAATAAAAAGATTTGGCAGGAACTGGATGGTATTGAGAAAATAAAGAAAGCAATACAATATCTTTAAATCAAAACATATGCTACAAAGATGTAGCTGTAGATTAGCATGTTAATTCACTGGCACACACACTTTGAGGTCTAAAGCAGAACTTTTATATAATAACATTACAGGAATCATCCTCTACATTCTAAAGATGTAATGGGTGACACATTTGAATTATACCAAAAAACATGTTAAAGGTGAACTCATTAGTATATGGGGAAATAGTTTAGAAGCTCAATGCTTTCCAAATCTGTTTACAACAGGGCAGGAGGTCGGTATGATGAGCGTCCAGTGCAGACACCTGCTTCAATGTGCTGATTAACTAGTCTGTACTCTGACCAGCCGCAGTTCAGACAAAACATTCTTTATATTTTTCACCTTCTGTTTGAAAGGTAATTGTCTGTTTTGTCATATGCTGTAGCTTATGTTGAGAAAACAAGAGCTTGATTCTTAATTATGACAGCCAGAGACTTTGCTGGCAAAGTGCATGGCAAAGATGAAACTCATAACTGCAACCTCATCTATCTGATGTCTTGTCAATGTGGAACAAATGAATATTGGTTCAGTTGCCACACTGAGCTACAGTATATGTTGAGTAACTTACGTGGACCTACCTGGTTGATAAATGTCAGCTGTGCAGAGTATGCCTTGGATGATTTCCATGATTTTCTCAGACAAGCTAGCTCAAACATTGTTGCCATCAATTTTACGACACCAGGAATTGTGCTCTATGCATCTAGTAAGTGTTAGTAGGTACTTTAACAATATATTTCAAGCCATACTTCACTTTATATGCAATGAAAAATCTTCTCTGGGTGAGGTTATTGTTTTCTTCTAGAGAAGAGAATGTCAAGATAGAGGTACTCCACATATTCACATGTTGGGTACAAGATTCACCAAAGTTTGGACAAGATACTGATGAGCCAGTATTGCCATTCATTGAGCAGTATGTTACATGTGAGAGCCCAAATGACTCTCAGAACAGAACTCTTAGAAAACAAGAATTGTGATTTCAGTACCACCAAGCTGTACAGTAATGTTGCTGAAGATTTAGAGCCAAGGTAAATTACCACACAAAGTATTGTTTTGGTTTCCCCAGGTCTATTACCTCAAAAGGAAAAGTGAACACTTTTATGTCAGATATACAGTCACTAGGAAATCTCCAAAGAATACATTCTATATTGAGAGAAGTGAGGTTTCAAAATTAATCAGTGACTACAATACTATTATTTTGTCTATATCTGGAATGCAAAGACGGACAATCTGTTTGTAGCAGATAATTCCATTCCTCTTGTTCAATGTGTTACCTCATACATTACAAAGTCTGAAAAGAGGGAAACTGAAGAAGTGTGGGAGGATATCTCAGCAAAGAAATCTTTAACAAACACATTGTAATGTTTTAGTTTGAAAACGCATTCTCACAAAAAGGTAAGTGCTTTTGAGGTCTGTCACTGATTGAGTTTGTCTAACTAATATAGCAAAAGCAAATTGATCATCTGGATTAGTTTAGGCCTAGCTTCAACATACATTTTGAAATCATTTGCTAAGATTGAGTATCTTGCTCATGTTGATCCTGATAGCACTGAGACTGTCAAAAACAATATGATGGATACCTTTTACCCCAACTGTAGTGTTCAGAAAACCTCTGTCTTTTTGAAGTAGTTCAGTCCTCCACATAAAAGAAACAAAACATTGAAAGTGGCAAATTTGCTGTTTCTAGTTGTAATGGTTGTTTAGCGAGATACAATAACTCAAGTCCCATCAACCAGTATAGAGTCAGTTGTCAAACGTCTGATAGAAGAGAGTTATTTTACATAGCTTTTCTGTAACATTTTAAACCTTGGTGTCCTGAGGAAGAACTGTTAGGTCAATATGACTGCTATGAGGATGCTTTTAATGAAGCTGAAGACCAAAAAGAATATCCAGCATTTTCTAATTACCTCAAAATGCTCAATGATGAAATTCAATAAGAGAAGAGAACAGAAGCTGAGATTGCCACAAGGCAGCTGACGGGCAGGTACTTGAAAAAGTTTCACGATAAATGTGTGTCCTGTGTATGCCCATACAATTATTTAAATCTTTCTTGTGTTTTGACACCATCCACTAGACAAGCTGCACACAACTTAAAAGGTGTAACTTTACATCACCTTCTGATGTGGAGCATCACAACAAGCTGGAGTACTTTAGGTTCTATAGTGATGCTTGTCATGAAGTATCAAGGGCTCTATAGAAACTGAAGGCTTTAAACACTGATGAGGTTAGCATGGTTTCAAAATTAATGCTAACCTTTTTCCATCTGGAGAATGCAAGAGCTTCTCAGAAATGATTTTGACACTCTTCTTTGCAAACAGCATCCTATGATCTTTGGAGATATTATTTAGCTGCCCCCTCCCTGTCAAAGGGCAGCCACGTTTTAACAAAGGGATACATGAACAGACCAGAAATTCCTTAGGAAGCATTGCAAGTATTAACATATGGTTAAATTTCTAATATAAAGAATTAACCATAAATATGAAACAAGCTGCAGATGTGGAGTATGGAAAGATATTGAAAGATATGAGAATAGGAATACTGTCTAAAAGGATAAGCTAGCTTTTGAAAGTTATACTCTAACTACTCTTTTCCTACACAAGAAATCTTGGCAACTGTAATGGAAGAGCTCCTTAATTCTTGCAAACAGATTATGTTACTCATGACAACATTGGATAAGTGGTTGACAGTCGAACACCGAAATGTTGCTATTAGAGCAATAGGAAATTATTAATCTTCCCTCAAAAGTTAAGATGGAGCATCAATGCTTACATTTACCACTATGGCAAACACTGGTAAACACACTTGTAGGACTTGAAAAATCTGTGTCACATACAACTGGATTTGAGAAGAATCTAAGCTTCTGCAGCAATTGTAGAATCATTCTTCAACGTCATTTGAATGTTGAGGAGGGCTTAGTCGGTGAAGCTATGAGAAATGTGGCACACAATCAAATATACCTATAAAACTGAGTATGAGTATATTTTAATAGGTTATGACCATATTGAGGAACCGTAACAAATAACCCAGACTTACTCAAATATCCCTATAAAACGGAGTATGAGTATGTTTTAATAGACTATGACCATATTGAGAAACCACAACAAACAGACCGTTGTAGTGCTAGGTTCCTGTTAGTTAAAGATTTATATGTGCGTAGAGAATAGATTTCCCTGTGTTTAGTCTATGATGTCACCATCCATAGATCTCTATGATTAAGTCTGGATGCAGCACTGATAAATGTAGGTCGAAAAGTATTCAAGAGGATATGTCCTATGTGATGCTGTCATGTGTTAGGTCATCTTCAGGGCTGTACTTTGAGCATTTGATGAGGGTAAAATAAATGCAAACAGCTCTTGCATTAGACAGTACAATTGATTGAGAAATCTGTATGCTTCTCATCTAGGCCAATTACCAGTCTATGAAAAACGTGGTCATCTGTGTAAAACATAAGTTTGATAAAAAGCACTGAAGAATCATAATGCACAAAAGTGGGTAAAGTGAAGCAGGAAGTAAAGAAAAATTTAGAAATACAAGCAGTACAGGATTTGGTAGAATCACAGTTTTCAACTGTTTCTGGAGTAGTTATTTTAATATATTAGTAAATGTTCTATTCCAGTTACCTGCAGTAACACAGAATTTCTCTCGACTTTAGCTGTAGGCCGAAAAAGCAAATATGTCATTTTAATACTATAAAGATATGGTGTGTAGTGCCTTGCATGATTTAGAACGGAATCTTTGTAGCTCCCCAATAACTCCTAATCAGTGTGTGACATAATCATTAGAATAGAATGCATGAGAGCTTACTTTAGAATGTTGGAGTTCCTGGGTACACGCAGTGGAATAAAGACGTGATTTAAAGATCCGTTTGGGGCATAGTCATCCAGGCAGGGGAAGACGCTACAACTGACGACAAAATAAAGGATAAGAAACCCAAAAAAGAAAGTGCTCTCCTGGAGAGTTTGTCATGCGTGCCACATGTGCCTTCATCTAATTGCTGAGTTAACGGTTGTCATATGTGGAGTCAAAGCGCAACTCCAGCTGGTGTGAAGCATGTAACTGGAAAGAGAACTTCACATAAAAGTCAATGCATCTTTGGTCAAAAAACTACACCACAAGCAAACAAAAAGGCACCATGCTGACAGGCAAAACAAAGTCATACAATATACAGAGCGTTAAGGCTAAATGAGGATTCAACCAGGATTAAAAAGCATAAATAAAGACAGTTAGCAAATAGCACTAAAGGTGAATCAACCAGGTATAAAACAATACAAATCTAAGTATAAAAAGAATAATGTAGAGGCCTTACCAAGCCTGCTAAAGAGATTTACTGCATCACAGCTAAGGCTGGGCCCAAGAAGAAGCACATGGGTTGTGCTAAAGGAGCGGTCCATATTTACAGTGGCCAGAAACTTGGCAAGAGGCCGTTCTGCCGATGGAGTCCATCAAGGGTGACCCCAAGGGTCGCCCTTTGCAGGGCCAAGGCATAAATGGAACAGATCCTGATTTCCAGCCAGAGAGACCAGGGACAGAGCTACTCTCAACAACGGTAAGTTCCACACTGGTTTGCAATGCTGCTGCCTTCCTGAAACCACCATTTGATATTGTCAATAAGCAAAATATTGGCGATAGATGACCTGCATGGATAGAGACATTTGAAGATTTCATTGATGCACTTGAAAAGATTGATAACAGGAAGATTATAATATATGTAAAAATCTTGCTGGTGATGGTGTGAAAAAAGTTATAAAGAAAATGCCAGGTTTTTGAAGAGGTTCCCTGCCATCAGAAAAAGAATGCGTTGAATCTCAAGTTGAATCCAGTATCAAATGTCGACTATGAAAGATATGTTGTCAGTTAAGAACGTCAAATAGTTGACAAATCAATCTGCAAATTCCTGGAAAGGCTTCACACACTCAAACACTCTGTGTTCAATTAATTTAATGATGAAGAAACTATGCGACTTAAAGTGAGTGATGGATGCTTGTCCGATCAGTCAGACAACAAAAGTTGTGAGAAACTGTAAGTCTGGTGCAAGTGTTGGCTGCCAGAGCTGAGGAACATGCTGAAAACCAGCTGCCTACATGGAGGCCGGCAGTGCCAAGAGCGAGTCAGTCATGAGTGTGAAAAGTAATTTGAAACAAAAGTTTGAAGGGCTGTGTTTCAGATGTGGACTTTCGTTTCCACATGAAGGAAAGTGTCCCGTCATTGGTCAGACATGCAAAGGCTGTGATAAAGAGAACAGTGAGTTTCTTCGTAGAAAGGGCTGATAAGTGGTTCCCACTCTCCCTTTTTTAAGGCTAGATTGCCTAGCAAGGAGCCCATTGCCCCGAACGTTGATGCCTTGTTGGCACTGGCGGTTCAGGACGAAGGCCCAATCGTAAAGGACATCGGAATCAGCTCTTCACATCCAACTCCAGAGAGTGCTTCGTTACACAATGTATTACTTCATGACATTCCTTGTGCAAATCGTTTTGCGCCATTGGAGGTTTTTGATCAATCCTCTGATCCAAGAGGATCCATTTCTAACTCACAAACTGTTAGTCACCGACTCACTGCAGCAGTCTCTAAGGAGGAAATGGTTTCTCTCATCACTGATATAAGAGAAGAATGGAGGTACATAATGCCCTTCGACCCACTGCCTTGAAGAGGGACATTGTACCACCACAAAAGGAAGAGACAATCCTTATTACCTCTATCTCTTCAAATTTGGGGAATATAAGAAATGGGCGCTGCCCTAGCATACCTGCTAGGCCTGCCCATGGAAAGAGAGTATTACACGCTAGCCCCATTTTTCCCCATAAGTCCAAGGACCATACTTGTGTTGCATCTACAACCCGCTCATGTGTTAAAATGGAGTGGGACTCCACCATCATGCAATCTCCTGCCAAACCCTTCAACAGTGGCTACCCAATTTATATGTGTAAGGTACCTTCTCTATCGCCTAATGGTGAATCCTTGTAAGTCCCTTCGTAAATGGTGGGTTGAGACTAGATCATGCAATTTCACCTTTGAGCTTATAAAGGATTCCCATCTTATGGCATGCTTATTACTTGACACCACTATAGGGAATGTACCCTCAGACTCTTGTTGAACATTTCCTTTGGCGAGAAACAATGGAGCCGTATCAATCTCCCCCTGTATAACTCTTGAGATTTCCCCCAGTACTGCCCTACAATTACAGGCTATCTGTGGGCAGGCCCATACCATATAAAAGAAGTCTGCCCTGGGGCTTGCACAACGAGGACAGTCCGCTTGGGGCCTCAGACCCGCTTTACACATCTGGTCAGGCGTGAAGTATGCTGTGTGAAGGAAGTACATCTGCACCACTCGGAGTTTGGAAGCCGTAGTTAGGGATTGTGGGGCCATCAACGCCTCCCTGCAGTCTCCCTCATCAATCGGTCCCACCCACTGCTCCCATCGCTCTCGCAGTTTGTCAGCCACCTGGGTAATCAGTGAGCGGTAAATGCGTGACACTCCCCCCCGCCATCGTAACCTTGGTCTCCATGGGGTTTAATTCGGGGAGTTCTATTCCTGTCTGAATATGAACCTGCAATGCATGTCTAAGCTGCAGGAACTTGTGGAATTGGGACTTATGTAGTTCAAAACGTTCACGAAGCTCCTGGAACGATCGCATGCGGGAGCCGGTCCAGACGTCCCCCAGCTGGGAGATACCTATGAGATCCCATTTATTGAATCCACACAGTGTGGAAACCTCCTCAAGCCACCGCCCCTGCCACAACGGAGTCTGCTGGGTAAGGTGACACCACCACCCCGTTTTCCGCTGCGCAGTTCTCCACCCTGCCAGCACCACCTGAGTCACCTCCGGAATACTGTGCGGCAGGGGGTCCCAGTACAACCTCCCAAGCAATCCATAGAAGCCCATCGTCAAAAGTTCTAGCTGATACGGCAGGTCCGACCACCCCCCCAACCAGTCATGGATAACCAATAGGTGCATGGCCAAGTGGTAGAAGTAGAGGTTGGACATTCCCAGCCCACCCTTCATAAACGTACCCTTGACAGGTATGGAATGCCAGTCGGGGGCGTGAACCATGCCACAAGAAACGCCACAAAGCATGTGGAGGAGCCAGGGAAGCACCATCATTTTATAAAGTGCAATTCGGCCCAAAATATTGAGGGGGAGCGATCGCCAGCGCTGAAGATCCTCTCTGACTCTTCGGGTCAAAGGTGTTACATTGAGGGACCACGCCAACTCTGGTAAGAGTGACATGTGTATCCCAAGATACCGGAAGCTATTGCGGCGTAGGGGGATATCCTGCTGCCAGTCATAGCTATCCCTACCCTGGCACAGCGGGACCAGAATGGACTTACTAGGATTCACCATTAGGCCCGACACTTCGGCAAAGGGTCCTAGGAGTTGCAGCACCCGCGGCCCGCTTCTAGCAGGGTTGGCCAGAAACACCAGTACATCATCCGCGTACAGCGCAATGCAATCTTCCCATCCGGTGGGCCAGGGCCAACATCAATCAAGGGATCCTCCCTAATCATTTTTGCCAATAGCTCCATCGCTAGAGTGAATAATAGCGGGGAGAGAGGGCAGCTCTGACAAGTTCCCCTCCGGATGGGGAAAACATCCGACACCACTCCATTCACCTGCACTTGCGCTGTAGGGCTAGAGTAGAGGAGCCTCACCAGGGCCCAAAACCGTTGGCCGAACCCCGCCCTCTCCAGCACCCCCCGAAGATAAGACCAGTCCACTGTGTCAAAGGCTTTCTCAAAATCCACGAGGAGGAGTGCCAGCAGGGGGGGTCAGGAGGGTCGGATTAGCCAACCCCACGTGCAGCCGTCTGATACAATGCTTAGTTCCCCTATTTGGCATGAAACCACATTGGTCCGGATGCACCAGCAACGGAAGCACCTTACGCAGTCTAGCCACGAGAACTGTAGGGAAAATCTTAACCTCAGTGTTGAGTAGTGAGATCGGTCGATACTCCGAACAATTCAGCGACAGCAGGTTCAACTTGGGGATTACTACAATCGTTGCTTGATGAAGCTCTAGCGGAAACCCCCCAGTCTTTTCTGCCTCCTCAAACAGGGCCAGCAGATGCAGGGCGAGTACATCTCGAAATTTATGATAGAGCTCAGCTGGAAACCCGTCGGGCCCGGAGTTTTACCCACCGCTAACTCGACTATGGTGGCCCCGACCTCCTCTACACTCACTGGCTCGTCCAGGTCCCGACGGTCGGCTATCGAAATCTTAGGGAAGGACACTTCATATAACAGAGGAGAATTTCTCTCCCCCAATGGTCTGGGGCATTCCTCATATAATCTCTCATAATAGTCGGCGAAGCTCCTCGCTATCTCATAAGGTGACCCGGGATACTGCCCGACTCAGTAACGATCTCCGGGACGATCCTCCCCGCCATAGGACCAGTTGCCAACCAGTGCAGAAGTTTGCAATTTTTATCTCCCCACCCGTACACTCGGGCCACAGACGCTTGCCACATGTGCTTTGCTGTCTCAAGAGTTGCATGCTTGACCTTCTGCCGAATAAGGAGGAGCTGCCTCATAAGTACTTCCTTGTCGGCCTCCGCAAGCCGGCCCTCCAGGCGCACCGCCTGGGCCTCCAACACTGACACCGCTTGACTACGCGCCTGTTCCTTCACACGAAGAGGATGTTTTGCGTGTCCTCGAAGGGTAGCCTTACAGGCAGCCCAAAGAATACCCGGGGATGACACCGAACCAAGGTTGGTAGAGAAGTACTCAGATAGACGTTCGCCTATAGCCTGCACATATTCGTCGTCCTGTAAGAACCACGTGTTAAGCCGCCACATCGGGCAGCGTCCTGCCTCAATATCATCTAGTCGGAGCAGGAGCGGCGCATGATCCGAGAACCCGTGTGGGAGCATTTCCACCCCCGCGACCCACGATGCATCGAGGGCTGGAACAAGCAAGAGGTCTATCATGGCGTGCGTGTGGTGTGCTGCCAATGTGTGGGTGTAGCACCACAGCCGGGGATGCCAAGTCCTCCAGACATCGCAGAGACCCAGGCCCTCCACCCAGCTGCGCAACCCCGAAGCTCTGACGGACCGACTCGAGGACAGGGGCCCCATTATGTCTAGCTCTGGGTTTAGCACCGCATAGAAGTCTCCACCCAGAATAATCAGTCCCGGGAGAAGCCCTGCCACCACATCCCGAAGGGTCATAAGAAAGCTCTGCAACACCCCTGGTGGGCATAGACACTAAAGGATGTTGATGGGGCGTCCCCCCACCAACCCAGAAACCACCACGTAGCGGTCCTGTGCGTCCAAGCGAGAGGTAGCCCCCACCATAGCCAGCGAACAGTGCAATAGAATGGCCGTCCCCCGTGAGCCCCTGGTAAAGCCTGCATGGTAAACCCTATTGTATCCCCCTCTCTGCAGCACCGGGCATCAAGTGCCAAGCAGGTGAGTCTCCTGCAATAGGACCACAGATGGTGCAAAATGACGGAGGGTGCTAAACACCTCTGAGTGCTTAAATTTATATAGGAGACTGTTAACATTCCAGGATAATATTCTCTTGGCAGTTCCTGACATGGACAAAAGAACAAGAACCTGTACCCATCCAACTCCTCCATCGTAACCTGTCAAGCAGACCCTGAAACAAAGAAAAACCTTTCATCAACCTTAGCACAGAACTGCTAAACAACCCACAAACTCCCCCCAACTGCCCCCTCCCCATACTTCCACCCCAGAAGCATCTGTCGCCCCTAACAATAGGAACCGACTGTCTACAGTGAACGTGGAATGGTGGACCCCTCCATTTAAGTCAGAGTTCTGCAATGTGGCCTGCTCCATCCCTCGCCGCACCTCCGCGGGGGGGAGCCCACCCATACCTCCCCAAATACACACAGTACCAGGAGTCAAAGTCAAGAAAGCAAGGGAGATTGGCTTCAGAGCTCCCCCTCCACAGCTCGATTTGGCCTTCTTCTCCTCAGGGCCATCCGACACCGCCCCACCGCTATCGGGGGCCAATTCATGTTGCACAACATCTGCCAAGGCTCGACAGAGGCTGCTCCTCCCCCTCCGGTAGGACCGAGTGCGCCTGCGGCTCCCCCTCGCACCCGAGGGGCCCGCTCAGTCCATCCCCGGCAGACCGCCACTCGCCTCGTGATGCTCCTCTCGAATCACACTGTGCTCCTCCATGAGCCATTCCCATGCCGCCTCTGGCGAGTCAAAGAAGAAGGATTTTCCGTCCATTATAACTTTCAGCCTCGCAGGGAAGAGGAGCATGTACGTCAGCTGCATCGCCCGCAGTTTCTGCTTAACTCCTTCACATGAACGTCGTCGGGCCTTCACCTCACGGGTATAGTCTGGGAATATAAGGATCCTATGGTTGTCCCAGTGGAGATCGGACTGGGCTCTAGCCTCTCGAAGGACAACATCCCGGTCTTTAAAGTTCAAGAAACGTGCTATCATCGGCCTCCGGGGACCACCTGGCGGCGGTAGCGGCGTCAAAGCCTTATGGGCACGTTCTATGGCAAACCATGAGGAAAGCCGCTGGTCCGGGACCCATGAACGAATCCAACGTTCCAAGAGGTCAATCGAGGAACTTGCTTCCGCACCCTCGGGGAAGCCCACAAACTAAGTTATTACGTCTGGAACGATTTTCTGCATCTTCAGCTCTACGGTGTAGCTCACTGTATCTTAAGCTCCGTAATCTTATCCTCTGTCTGTGACACACGGTCCTCGACCTCCTTGATGCGACTCATCACCTTTCGCAGGTCCTGGTGGAGGAGACCCACATCCTCTTTCACTTCACTGACCTTGGTCTCCACCGCCGGGACTCCCATTGCCCTAGAGGAGCCCTGCGTAGTAAACTGGTCTATGCGCTGCTGCGACGCCGGGGGCTACTTGCCTGCTTTTTCTCTCCCCATCTCAGTCGAGGGTTTGGGGTAGCACCATGACGGCTGGTCGCTCCTCGTCCACGTGGTCCCAAGAGAGCTCTGATTCTGGTCCCCCGCAGCACCCCCCAATCTCCTAGGATATTGCCAGGCAGGCGGACAGAATACAGCACTTCACCCCTGGGGGGTTTCGATAATGCCCCAGGCACCGGCCCTGCCGCCGTCCTCCAGGGCCCAGGCGCACTCACCCACCCCTCCAGGCTCAACCGTCGTACTCCACTCCAGAGGCCGATCCCAAGCTGTCTGTCTCAGATCGCTCCCCTCCAGGATCTCTGCCTCCGACTGCACGCGACCCCCAATCGGACTTTCTTGGGAGGGGGGGGAGGGCCCAGGAGAGAAGGGTCCCGGGTCACCTCCAGACATCCATGAAGGCACCCTATCGGGCACTCTGTCTTGCTGGTCTCTCACCGCCGGCACCCCACTGACCAATCTTCGCTCTTTGGGCCCTTCCTGGAGGTCCACGACCGCCTTGGGTGTCCGTCAGGCACGCCTGGGGCCCTCACTACTGCAGGGTCTCGCTTCCATATCCACCACCACTGCTGCACCGGCCGCCTAGGCTCCAACCGCAGCGCCGATCACTCTTTGGGCCCAGGCTACTCCTCCTTACCCTAGAGTCCACCACATGAGGCCTGGCAGGTCGGGGGCCCCACAGCTCTTCCTCCGGTTCTGCAAACTTCAGGGGGGGCACCAGCAGAATCCAGAGCTGGGTGCAGGAGCGTTCAATTTTCTCCCCGCTCCGTGCCCCGCCCCTCTTGACCACTCTGATCTCACGCCGTGGCCAGGAGGGTCCCAGCCACTGAGTCTCTCGTCCACCGTAGAGCGGCTCACCTGCTCTCCTGGAGGGGCCGCCCTGGCTCCACGTGCCCCTCCCAGGGTCTCAGCACTCTCTTCAGCCCGAGACTCGGCCGTGGCCCTCTCCGCCCACGCAGCCGCTTCCAGGCCCACGAGACCGGCCTCAGGCAGCAAGGCCTTTCCTCCACCCCACCGCCACCTTCTGGCCCGGATTCAGGCCCCCACTTCTCCTTCACCTCCTCGGTCTCCGGCAGCTCACTGGCAGGCAGAGGGCACCGGGACAGCAGGCCTCACACCGGCGGATGACTGAGGGGTCCGGAGCACTCCTAGAGTGCGACACCCATCTTGACGCCAGTGACCACGCCTATTGAGTCTGGTCTTCTTACTGGTAGAGATAGTATAATAATACCACGACAGATAGACTTACACCGTTTACCCTTAAGGAAACTGAATTAGCCATTAAAGCCCAAAAATCGGGAAAGGCTCCTGATTTAGACGGAATGCCATCTGATTTGTTTAAATCTGACCTTAACTATTGGGGTCCCTATGTCAATAGCGTGTTGAATGCCATCCTGACAGTTGGACACTACCCCCGCTTTTGCAAAGGAGCGATAATTGTCCCCATTTATAAAAAAAGGGATAGGCTAGTTCCGGATAACTACAGATCAATTAGCCTGCTAGACAATTTGCAAAAAATATTTTGCTATCATGTCTTGAGTAGGCTAAAGGACTGGATAGAGGAAAATTAAGCCCTTAGCCACTTGCAGGCAGGCTTCAAGCAGAAGACAAGCACAGTCTACCAGGCCTTCCGCTTCCTCACGATCAAGTGGAAGACTATGGGTCTGGATCTGGGAAAACATTTTGTTGCCTTTGTCGATCTTAAATCTGCTTTGATGTGGTCCCTCGCCACAAATTGTGGGAGGTCCTGGACAGAGCTGGAGTTCCAGGACCTCTGCTCAATTTGATCAAAGAACTGTACTCTGAGAGCTATGCCAAAATTAGGTGGGGAACAAATGGGGAACTAACGAGAGAGATTCCAATATTGAAGGGGGCGAGACAGGGAGCTCCCACACTTTTTTTTATTGTTCATAAATGCTTGTATTCCTTATTTATTTGATTGCGCTAACGATGAACCTAAAGTAGGTGGGGTTAAGACCCCATGTTTATTGTTTGCGGATGACACTTTATTGCGATCGCATACTGCTTCAGGGCTGGCCAAGCTTCTTGATAAGTTTACGGGATTCTGCAGGGAGCATGGTTTATAAATAAATGCCATTAAAACCAAATATATGGTTTTTGGCTGTATAAAACACAAAGTGAGGAAACAGATACCGTTGGAGGGCAACATTTTAAAAAGAGTGTCAGATTTTGATTATATGGGTGTTAGGTTGGAGGATTCACACAAATGGTTGGCCCAACTGCTGAAGTGCTCCATGAGTTTGAAACAAAAGTCAGGGGGCATCTTGGGATTTGCTGCCAGATCTCTTAGATTCGCCGTTACTCCTGCAATGGAAATTTACACAAGCCAAGTTAGAGGGGGATATTATACGGCGTAGAGTTATGGGGTTAGGACAATTCGAAAAAGAGAGAGCAGAGAAATATTTCACTACACTTACTAAAAATACCTGCAAGCTCCCTAACACTGCCTATTCGTATGGATCTAAATTTATATTCAATCTCAGACATAGCTGCTATACAACCATCGCTGTACTGGATTAGGATTTGGTCCACAGACACCTTTTAAAAAATATATATCTTATTGATTTTTAACCATAAACAGTGAATCCCCAATTTCGTACAATTAATCCCCTCACTCCCCATATTGCACTTAAATCAACACATTATATTCCTGAGCTGACAGTTCTTGATGGTTTAAGCATAGTATCAATCGCTACCAAAGTTCTATGTCGTGGGTGTGGGGAGTGCCTCTTGATCGGAGTCCGCGGTCGTCTGATCTTTTTCGGGTGGCGGGGAGTCTAAGTTTTTTCAGACTTTCCAGTATTGAGTCCCATTGTGTAGAACCCTCTCTCGTTCTCCGGCCCTGTAGCGCCTCCCTCAGTAGCACAGACCCCTCCACTTCTGCCCATTTTTCTAGTGCTTTTTGCCACCTCTTAACTTGCGGACCCATTGAGTCTTTCCAGGGTGAGGTGATTTCTCTTTTGGCCAGGACTAGAGCCAAGTCAATAAATTTATTGGACATTTTGTGGGCAGTAGGGCGGGGGAAGTCTCCTAGCAGGGCCACTAGCGGGGACAGGGTGATCTTCCTGCTAGTGCTGTCGGAGATTCTCCTAAATATCTCTGACCAATATGATTTGAGTTGTGGACAGCTCCACAGTATGTGAACCAGACCTGCAGCTGTTTCCGTGCATCTAGGGCATCTCGCTTCGTTTGTATTGTATATTTTAGTTATTATTTGCGGGGTTAGGTAGGCCCTATGATAAATGTAAAGGCTTATTAATTTGAATCTGGCGTTTCTAGATATGGAGTATGTATGGGAGGTGATCTTTGTCCATTGCTCATCTTCAATAGTTGTGTTTAAATCAGTCCGCCATTTGTCCCTAAGTTTATTTCGGGGTGTGTGTGAGCTGCTTTGTAATGATTTATATATTTCTGAGATCATTCCTTTCCTTTCTCCTATTGTGCAGAGGATGTTACAGCCACTATGAGTTGGGGATTCGAAAGCTGCCGACCCCCAAATTTTTTGTGTGGTTCTGGTAACTGCGCTATATGTAAGAAACAAACCTGACGGGAGATTAAATTGATCTTGGAGCTCCGAGTAAGTGCGGAGTCTCCCGTTATTGTAAATGTCTCCTAGTTTCGTGATGTTATGTTCTTCTAACTTATTGAGACCTCTAAGAGTGTGGTCTCCCAAAGCATAAGTAAAGCATCCCAAGGGAGCCTCAGGTGTGTATGGGGTTTTTGTACGGGTTCTTATTAGGAATTTCTCCCAGCAGTGTCTAGTTGATTCCCATTCCACTGGTAATTGTGCTCTAGGTTTCCTAGGAGTCAGCACTATCCCTAGTATCTTTTTGGATGGACAGTTCAGTGGAATCCCTAAGTCTGTCGCACCTGGGGGTTCGCTGATAAGTTTTTCTAGCCATTGTAGTTGACCTGCCCAGTAATAGATTTCTAGGTCTGGGGCAGCAAGGCCCCCTTCTACAGTGGATCTCTGCAATGAGTTTAGTGCGATTCTATGCCTACTGGGGCCCCATATAAAGCTTGCAATCATAAAGTCAGTGCTTCTGAATACTGCCTTCGGGATCACCAATGGGATATTAGAGAAGTAGTATAGCATTCGGGGCAGCACCACCATTTTAAGTAGGGCAATTCTACCAGACACTGTTAATAGTAGAGTTTCCCAGAAGCGCATGCTAGTTCTGACTCCTCTGATTGCTGTATGAATATTTCCTTCTAGAAGGTCTTCTGCTGTATGGTATATGTTTACACCTAGATATTTAAAAGTGTTAGGAAACCAGGGTAGCCCTCTCGTCTCATTCGGTTCTGGTGTACTACTTGTCATGGGGAATATAGTGGACTTCCTCCAGTTGATCCGAAGTCCGGAGGCCATTCCATATTGCTGAAGCATAGTTACTACACCTGGTAGATAATCTCCTAGATTACGGAGAAAGACCACCATATCGTCGGCATAAAGGGCAATATAATGTGTCCAGTCGCTAATTGAAATGCCTTGGTAGTGCTGCCCGGTTCTAGCCATTTGGGCCAGAGGCTCCACTGCTACTGCGAATAGGAGAGGAGATAGTGGGCAGCCCTGTCTAGTTCCTCTGCCAATTAAGAATGAATCAGATATGGTGTTACCTGTTTTCACCCTAGCGGTGGGATTTGTATATAGCAGCCTTGTCCAACCTGTGAATCCCTCTCCCATCCCCATTCTCAGCATGGTCTGTTCCAGGTAGTCCCACCTCAGGCAGTCGTACGCCTTTTCTATGTCGACCGAGATAATCACTGCCTGAGACATTTCCGGGGGCATAGAACGAAGAACAGACACCAGGCGTCTAATATTTTGTGCGGTGCTGCGTTGCGGGATAAAGCCAGACTGATCCTGGTGGATTAATGAGGTCATGTGGGGGCAGTAGTCTGTTCGCAAGAATCCTACTTAATATTTTATAGTCTATGTTAAGCATAGATAATGGACAGTAAGAACGTACATCCGTTGGGGGCCTATCGGGTTTTAGTAGGGCAATCATGATGGCTTTGTTAGTAGATTGTGGTAGGTTGCCCCCGCTCCAAGCCTCAGTGTAAATTATGCTGAGGTGAGGGGCTAGCAGGTCCTGGTACAGGAGGTAAAACTCCAATGGAAGTCCATCGGATACTGGGACTTTGCCTTTGGCCATGCCTTGGATCGCTGTTTTAATCCCAGCAATCGATATTGGGGCTGCTAAGGCTGATCTCTCTTCTACCCCAAGTTTGGGGAGGGCGAGGTCTTCTAGGTCTTGCAGTTGGAGGTTAGTTAATATCTCAGTAGGGGGCGCATATAGTGTTGAATAGTAGTTGCTAAAGCTAGAGTTAATCTCTTTTTGGCTATAAACGCTGGTACCTGGGGTGTCCTCTATTTCCACTATGACAATTTGTTGTTTAGGTGGGTTAGCCAGCCACGCCAGTAGTGCACCAGGCTTATCCCCCTCTGAGTGTTGTTTGATTATGTGCTGCTTGTAATCATATCGTGACAGCCTATTGTTTACTTCTATTATTTTATTTTTTGTGTCATTCAAGAGGGGTGCCAGATCATGTTGTGTAGGGCGTCTGCGCTCAAGGTCTCTGAGGGAGTCCTCTAGGCCACGGAGTTCGTTTTCCATAGATTTCCGGGCCCCTATGTTCTCACTAATACAGGTGCCTCTTATAACTATTTTGAATGCTTCCCATTCAATGGATCTGGAGGACGCAGTTTGTGCATTGTGTTTAAAGAAATCAGCTATGGTTGAATGCAAAAGATGTTTGAGTGCCTCATCCTCAAGCATTTCAGCCCTCAGACCCAATGTTGGAATAGTCGTTCTCTCCCTACCCCAGGATAGCGATAGAATCAGAGGGTTATGGTCAGATATTGTACGGCACAAATATTCAGCTGAGATTACGTCCATTTGAATTTCAGGGGAAACTAAAAAAGTGTATAGTCTGACATGTAGGTCGTGTACCGCCGAGTAATATGAAAAGTCCTGAATATGAGGGTTAAGCTGCCTCCAACAGTCTCCCAGACGCCAGTGTTTTTGCCACTCTGCAAATGATTTGGCAGTTTTTAGAGTAGGGGACTGTGAAATGGGGGGGTGTGATCTGTCCAGGTTAACGTTGGCTATGCAGTTAAAATCCCCTCTGATTATGTTAGGACCTGTTAAGAGTGGGCCTATTTCAAGGGACAGTTTATAGAGGAATTTCCCCTGGTCCTGGTTGGGTGCGTATATCCCGCCTAATGTTACATCTCTTCCTCCCAGTCTCCCGGAGGCCACAACATATCTCCAGTCCCTGTCTATATGCTTATGAAGAAGCTGAAAGGGCACCCCCGGATGGATCCAGATCAATACTCCCCTTGCAAAAGCTGAGTAATTGGTTGCTATTATTTGACCTCTCCACCATTTCTTGAGGGAGTTAACTTCCTGCTCTACCAGGTGCGTTTCCTGTAGTAGGGCAATGTGTATCCCCCTGCCCTTTAAGTAATTGTATACTTGATAACGTTTGGACTTATTGTTTAGACCTCTAACGTTCCAGGTTATTATCTTATATTTTGTAGTTTCCATTTTGGTTGCTAACCTTGTAGAGACTAGAAAGAGTGAGGAAATTACTATGTATAGGATTATATTGTGGCGGCGTGATTTCAATGTGTGAGCAGTCAGCTTCATAAATGGTAAGTGCTAGATTATCCCTTAATACTAACTTGGTAAACTCAACTTCCAACTCCCACTCCCCAGGACCGGTGGTCAGAACTATTCCCGTCCAAACCATTATAACTTGTCTTAAAATCCTATAGGAGAGTGGTGTGTCAGCGACCGAGAGCCTACACTCTAGGCCGGTTCCGGGACCCAGCGAGTTTATATCTAGCTACCCAGTAAGGTATTGCGCAGGGCGTGTTGCGTATGGATGTTCCGGAGAGTTGGTCTTCTGCTATCTAGGTTCTACTTGTTTGATACTTCTCAGTGTTCCTTTAGTAACCAAACTAACAATGAAGAGTCAAATGATTTCTTCCAAAGATCTCGGGGTCACTTTTGGAAGGCTGGTGAGGGTATCCCGTGATGAGCTCAATGAGTCTCCATTGCACGAGTCGTGGTCCGAGGTGTGTCCAGAATTCTGGGAGAAGGGGAAAGAGCCCCAGCCCAGTGCTGCAGCCGCGTCCACCGCCTCGCGCATTTCTTGGAGAGCTTGGTGCCTTGGAGGAGCAATCTCTTTATTCCGTTTGGAGGATCGGCTGTGTTTTCTGGGTGCTTTGCTACTAGTTCCGCGGTGGGGGCCTGGGGCTGTGATATTCTTGGCTTCCAGCCATTCGTTGATTACCTGTGGAGCTGTGAAGAAATGTACTTTCCCGTCATATTCCACTCTGAGTTTGGCCGGGAAGAGCATGGTGTATTTTATCCCATTTTCACTGAGGATTCGTTTGGGATTAGTGAAGGAGGCCCTTTGCTCCTGAGTTCGTTTGGTGAAATCCGGAAAGAGCATAACACGCTGGTTGTTTAGTGCTATTTCACCTTTCAGGCGTATTTGCGACAGAATGTAATCCCTGTCTTTAAAGTGCAGGAGTTTTGCCACTATTGGTCGAGCTCTTGCTCCTGGGGGAGGAGGTCTACTAGGCACCCTATGGGCTCTTTCTATGGCAAAAAACGTTGACAGTCCTTCAGGAGGTATTGTTTCTTTGATCCAGTGTTCCAGGAAGGATTCCATATTTACTGCTTCTGTCTCCGCTCCTTCCGGTACGCCAATCAGCCTTATGTTGCTCCTGCGGGCACGGTTTTCAGCGGCCATGAGCTTGATCTCCTTTTCATTCGTTCACACTCTCTCTGTTAGCCTACGATGATCATCTCGCAGTAGGGAGAGGTCTACAGTCAGGTTATCAATTTTTTGCTCAAGTGCTTCTCGAGATTCTCTGATGGCCTGGAGCACCATGTCTAAAGTTGTTTCCTGGTCAGCCGAGCCATCACGGGGGTCTATTCTCTGGGGCCGACCTGCAGATTGGGTGCCATCGGTATCTTCCGGGGCCTGCCCCTCGCGTTTCTTGGGCTTCCCCATTCTTGTTGCACAGTGCATGCTCAGGTAGGCAGCTGTATCTGTGCGTGCTGAATTTTAAGGCCACTCTTTCTTCAGTTCACGGTCGCGATTCCCGGATTGTTCACAGACCAGGGGGGGGTTCCTTGGGGGGAGACATAGATTCCGGAGTCAGGCGTGTATTATTCTCACCGTCTGCTTCTTCAGCGTAGTTGCCTCTACCGCGTATTTTCCTCCTATTCAGTATGGCGAGGCCTCGGACAGAAGGGAACGCTCCAGGTCGTCCATGAGGTCGGAGCGTAGGCCCAACAGTTCACACTCCCGCTAATGCGTGGTCTCCCCTCTCCCGTCCCCGGTATCTGTACCTTTCACTTTAGGGGTTCCTCCGGTGTCTCTCGATGGAAGATTTAACCTCACGTTCTACTTTCCGCTGTAGGTGACCCATTCGTGGGTCTCGGCCGGTTCCTCCAGTGCCACGGATCAAGATGATTCACTTCAGGCCGATGCTCTGCCGGGCCGCTGCTATACTGCACGCCTTTTATCGCATGCTCATCTCAGTGTCCTGTACTGCGGGAGCGGGGCGGTCGCCGGGTCGCTCTATGGGCGCGGGCGATCGCGCCTCGCTTCATTCGGATTTTTGGTCTCTCCGCTCCGGGGTCGACCACAGCCAGGCCAGGGTCCAGAGGCAGCCGCCATCTTGGTTCCTCAATGTCGTCGGCCGAGACCCCGCTCGCCTCCTCAGCCACTATTCTTTTCTCGCCGGAATTTACTCCGCATTTATCGGGCGGGATTCCGCTCACCGTGGCTTATCTTGCCGATCATTTTCGGGGTCTGGAAGTGCAATTATTTCAGCCGGGCCCCGTTCACAGCACCGGAGCGCCGCGCTAAGCGTGCAGCTTCATCGGCCGCAGGCCACGTGCCCCCATCCACGGACACCTTGATCCCATATAGAGCATGGTTGAGCGCCTTGTTAAGTGCTCCCTCAACCAAAAGAATTGCGTGGTGTAGTTTAAAAACACTTTCTTCATACTCAGGTTGGGTGCCTATTTGTCAAATCCCAACTGTCTTTCCAAGAATGCCATCCAGAATTTAAAGGACACATACTGGCTAAACTTGCAAGCAGAAAAGTTAGCAGCTGTCCCCTTTTTAGTATGATGGATAGTTTTTTATCAGTAAAGTGCCTTTATGAATTTGTGCATTATATGGATTTGATTATATCTCCTTTAGCATGTGCACTTTACATTAGATTTAGAATAGGATCTTCACCTTTACGTGATCTCACTTAAAAATGAAACCAATCCGAAGGTCATACAGACTTATGCCCAATGCGTTGTGAGACCACGGAGTGCATTGACCACGTTTTATTTCACTGTCCCGCTTACTTCAAGCATAGGGCTCATTTGATTTTACTATTATGTCGATCCTTGTGCCTTAGGGAAATGGCCTTTGACCGTTAGGATCTACAAAACAAACCCTCACGGGCACATGGCATGCGCTCTGTAAAAATTTCTAGAGGCAATATGGTGTATTAGAGCAAAAACTGTGAGGGCAGATGCGGAATATTTACTTTCGAAGTCTAAACATGAGTGTTGACCCCTGAGTTATAGTCCACTACCTATTTCTTATTAGAAATTAATTCTGGAATGTGAGGTATTGTAGCAGCGATGAGATATTTGTTACCTTCTGAGGGATTGCTTTTCTCTATTTAGTTTTTAAGCATCTTCGTGGTCTTGTATATACGCTATATTTTTATTTTTACTCTTGGATCATGTTTATGATAATACACTATTAACTTGGATGTTCCATGTTATTATTATGTAAAGGATTATATTTTAAATTCTTGTTTTTTAATTTTTATATTTATTTATTATTAGTGCTTTGTATATTGTGCTTATATGGTATTTTGTACCGAAATAAAGCTGAAATGGACTTGGATAAAGAGAACAATTTTGTGATGATGTGTAGAGCGAAGGAAAAAGTAAGTGTGTCATGGCGCGAAGACAAAACGGATGCCAGAGTAATACAAAAGCAACATTCAACACATGCCCACAAGTTCAAGCAGCGACATCAGCTGAGGCAAATAGATAATAAATGAAGTTGATTTTCTACATCATCTTCAAACAGGTATTCAGATTCAATAATGAGTGAAAGTTAATAAAGTGATTGTGCAATGTCAATGCTTACCACGTCAGACTGGTTGCATCTGAGGAGCAAAGTTAGTCAAAAAAAAGTGGACATGTCAAAACATCGAAATCATACAAACACTGTCCAAAGCTTACACTGGAAATAAATGGATGTTCATTATTTTTCATTATCTATAATGGGTCTTTGACAAATATAATGCCTGAAGAAAAGTACAATGAACTATCTTCATTACTGTGGCTCTCGCCGTTAAAGACCAAAGTATACACTTCAGATTCAGCAACACACATGAAGAGTAAAGGTTAATTTATGGCAACAGTGAAACAGAAGAAAATAAGCACTGATTCATGTACCTAAAGGTACAGTAGCAAGTGCCTGCTTGCTCAGTTTCAACACTGCTGCTGACATGGGACTGACTTCAGTGAATTACAACATGAATGCTCATCACAAAATAGTAAGTCAACTCCCTTCACTGTTTCATGGTTTGGGTAAGTTAAAGAATATGAAAGTAAAACTGAATATTAATGAGGATGTCAGTCTTGTTGCTCAGAGAAAAAGATGAGTTGCCTTTCATTTAGAAGAAGCTGTTGAAAAATAACTTTAATCATTGCTTAAGCATGACATTATTGAATGTTCCACTGGGTCATTGCCATATAAACTGTTGTGAATGCATTTAACTATAGGGATGACATAATGGCATTTGGAGCTATACAGAAGGAGCACGATAGAGACCTTACACAAGTATGTCAATTACTCAATGATGCAGGCTTGACTTTAATTCCAGTCAAGTGTGAGTTCAATAAAACAAACTGAAATTCTTTGACCACATATTTTCTGATGGGGGCATGACGCCTAATCCTACAAAAGTACAAGCTTTAATTAATGCTGAATCCCCCACAAGATGTTTCAATGGTATGTCCTTTTCTTTGAATAGCTAGCTACTGTTCATGATACATAAAGGACTTGTCACTGTCAGTGATCCATTATGAGAGGTAAATAAGAAAAATGTTTATTTTAAATTTGTTACAAGGGTGTGAAAAGAGTTTCAAGAGAATCAAACATAGCAGATAAAACGCTATATATCCATACGTATATATATATAGATATACGTACTTACATTCAAAGCTCCATACTGAGATTGTTGTTGACGCCTGCCACGTTAGGATAGGCACTATACTTGCACAGCATAGTGGAAGCCCAAATGCAAGAAGACATATTGGGGTTTATGCTAGTAGAGGTTTACCTCAAACAGAACATACTTACTCACAACCTGAAAAGGAAAGTTAGGCTGTAGCATGGGCGTGTGAACATTTTCATGTATTCTTGTGTGGAAAGTCTTTTGTGCTGGTGGCTGATCATCAAGCCTTTCTGACCATCTTCAGCAATCCAAAGGCCAAGATGCTTCCTCAGATTGAACGATGGGGACTACGATTGCAAGAGTATGATTATACAATTGTGCATCGACTAAGAAAAGATCAACATCCTGCTGACTACTTTTCAAAAGTACCCATTCAAGGTCGCAGCACTCCATCCGAAACTACTGAGGCTTACATCAATTTCATTGTCAAGTCTAGTACAACAGCTGCTGAATCGTTAGCCCAGATTGTAATTGTTACCAGTCATGATAGTGATATGCTCAAATTGACATAATTATACATGATGGCGAATATTGGTGACTTCCAACATTGAAGACGACTGTTTGCAGCTTCCGGTAACCAGATTGGCCAACGGATCAAAGCCCAAATAAGACTGATTGAAGAGAAAGAATTGTACATATTTCTGTATATATAGATATTTGTGTCTGTCTCATGATTTTCAAAAAATCTGAAATTTTTCATTTAACAGAGGGGGAGATGTAGTGTCTTGCATGATTTAGAACGGAACCTTTCTGGCTCCCCGAGGACTCCTTATCAATGTGTGACGTAATCGCTAGAATAGAATTCATGAGAGCTTACTTTAGAATGTTGGAGTTCACAGGTACCTGCAGAGGAATTAAAGATTTGTGATTTACAGGTCCGTGAGTGGCCGTGAGTCTTTCAGCAGGTACAAGGCTGGGGAAGTCGCTACAGAGAGCAGATGACAGTAAAATAAATACAGAAATCGCTAACTCTCAAGCAGGTCAAATATTACTATCTGGAAAAACAAACTACTGATGCCATAATATGTCATGAAGGAAAGAGAATTAGATCTGGTTACAACATTCAGGTGGACTGAATATAATGACAATTGTCTTACATTCAAACACAGATAATCGTGCTGAACTTCAACCTCCTTTTTCTGGAGCCAAAGTTCTAGTAAATTAAGAGTTCTGTATTTTAGATGTAGATGTACAGTGAAACTTATTGTAAATGTTGTGGATCTATGTCTTCATGCGGCCTAGCAGGAGTGATAACCCAATTAGGTCTTGAATTATCTTCAATGACATATTGAATTACTTTTTAATTTTATTTTATGACACTGCCCACTGCCTCTTCAATAAAAAGCTGTTTTTCGGTACGAAGATATTAAACAATGTTATAGTGAAAATGCTGTGTGACTGATAGTGATGTGCAGAAGCTGCGCTTTACAATTTTTAATCTAGTGAAATGACAGTGCTGGGCAGGTCCGGTTTCTTATACTTGTAATGAGAATCCACTAAGTGTAAGAGCATGGTCTGAGAACACAAAACAGCTCTTTCATTATTTCTAAATGTCTTAATATAATAGTTGCTATTACATTTGTGAAACATGCTGTTTTAAAATTTGCATCATAGCTCCTAATGTGTTGTATTGAACTAGTGAATTCTACAGATTGAAAGTAATCACTGTCATTGTAATTAAATGAACATAGTCTAGCCCCTTTTTCCGCTGAAACCTCTAATACAGATAGGCTATCCTCTTTAGAAAGTTCTTAATATCAATCTCAGTCCCTCAGTACATTCAAAGAATAGTACATGCATAAGTCCAAACCACACATACTTTTTTCCTGTGCACAGCTCTTCATGCAGAGACTAGTCCCTCATCTTAATCGAGTCCCATAACATGGGTAAGCTCTACTATTTACTGTAATCACTCCTGCATAGACATATACACACACTGACACAGAACCACACACACACACTAACACATACTAATGCATTTGCAATGCCATCAATGATGTAATTGAACATGTCTTGAGTGATGCTATATGTGAGGTCATAAGCAGTGCATGCCTGGGGCACAACTTATAATTAGCTGAATGAACTATAAATGGTGATTTTAACCTTTATGTTTTTTTCTCAGAATTTCTATTTTCTCTATAAAATGTTTTTTTCTTTACTTCATTATAACATCACTTCAGCCTTTGTTTTTTATCAGTGAAAATAAATACTCATATAAAGATGAATAAACATAGGATGTGCTATAGAAGGGATCGGAAGGGAGCATTTGATTAATAAACATATGCACATGTATAGTCTATACACGTGGATGCTATCCATATAAACAATCCAGTTGCAAGGGACTGGCAGACAATTTAAAACTGTTGAGAGGCCAGTAGATAATTTTCCCTGAAGGGCAGCAGGTAAAAAGGCTTGTCCTGCCAACTTAATTCACTACTGCCACTACTATCATCCTTCCACAGCCCAGTGTGCTCATATTAGTCTTGTGCAGAAAAGGATAGAGCACATGGTATCTCCCTCCAGAACACATAGTCCAGCTCTTTTTCCCAATCAGTGTCATAGGGACTCCTCATTGTATTCACATAAGTTCTGTGTGTGGAGGCAAATAAATTCAAAACCAACAGAAACTTGCAATGGAGGAGCTGAGACGGTTGTATGCTCATCAGAGCAATTGATGGGACCTTTTAAGTCCTAAAACCAACAGAGACCCTAAGTTCAAAACAGTAATACGAGCAGAGTAAGTGGTAAATGTTTAAATACATACCAGCTGACCCATTCCTCTAAAATATACTCAGTGGGTAAGTCTTCGACACCTGTGGGGACTCAGCAGCAGCTTTTTAAGACCAGTGACGAAGGTGGAGACAAAAAATCACTGGGCCATTCAGCTTCAAGTGTAGCTGTGACTTGTAGGGCCTGAAGTACCAATGTACTAAACTCAAGTAGCAGCAGGACAGAGGGGACATGCCACAAAACACTCTATATGTCACAGACATCAAACAAACTTTTGGAAGATCTTATATCCTGTGCATGCCTTGGATGGTTATTTAAGAACACAGTCTCATTTCAAGCTGTAAGTAGGAGCAGGGGCCAAGATATACAGAGCCAGTCAGCTGAAACAGCAGCTGTGAGATGTGGGGCCTGGTATGTGCAAAACAGCCAGAATATGTTAATGGCACATGCCATCCACAAATTCTTTCCTATTTGTGAAATTGAATCTATAGTTTCCATATTTATTAGATGTTTGTTAGGTGTACTGATGTCTTCTTTTTGGTGGCTATAGAGAGGGTAACACATGATTTTATAAAATCATGTGTTCCACAACATTATTTTATTTCACTGGCTTTGTTTATCACAATCTTCGAAACGTCCTGCTCATATTTTAAACATATTTTAATCTCCACCTGACAATTTACTCCCTACACCCACATTAATCACTGTTGAAAATGATCACCTTGAAAGTTGCAGTGTACTTCATCTACTAGTGTACAATGGTGTGCCTGAACCACACTTAAGTGCCGTAGATGAAATAAGCGAGTTTCTGAATGGTATGCGCAGAGTTCCCATTGAGGGGAGTAGATAGGGAGAGCTTAGTTCCTCAGTGTCCCAGTGTACAGCTCCTACCCCAGACCTGCCACAGCAATTTATTTACTTATTAACTCATTTATTTTGCAGTTTTATACAATGCAGACTTGATCTAATGTAAGTCGCACCACTTTATAGGAGGTTGAGGTTTGCCATAGCTAACACAGCCAAACTTTTTAAGAACATTATCAGAGAGTTATTGGCTGGTCTCCCTGGTGTGATGAATGTCAGTGGTGATATTTTGGTCCACGTCCGTATAGTGAAAAGTCACCTACACCAGCTGTAGGAACATGGACTCACCCTCCACAGGAAGAAGTGTGAGTTTGTTCAACACTGTATCAGTTTCTTCAGATACCAATTCTCAAGTGATGGTGTAGCTTGTGTCCTAGACAAAGTAAAAGGCATACAAACCACACCTGCACCTACATTCCTATCTGTGGTTACCTATTGTGGCCAGCTTATAAAAAAACCTGTCCAATCTCATTGTACCACTATAGGAGTTCACAAGAACAGGGACTCTTTGGCATTGAGTGAAGTGCATATACAAGTGTTCTGCCGAACTAAAGAAGCTTCGTCAGCTGAGACAATGTTGGCATCCTTTGATGTCCATTGGATGACTGAACTGGCAGAGGATGCTAGTCCCACAGGGCTCACACAGTACTGCCACAATATCCAAGTAAAGGAGTCTGGGCCCCGGTGGCCTTTGCGATTAGTGCCTTGACTGACCACAAGCCACTTACCCCATTATTTAAGGGATTGGCATCCAAGCCACTTCAGACAATAGAAAAGTGTATCTTACAACCTGAAGAATTCAACTTCAGCCTGGAATCCAGGATGGTCACCCGCAACCAGGCCAACTTCCTGTCAAGGCATGCCTGGACAGCCACGTTGCTGCTGGAGAAAGCACGACCACTCCCCATCTGTTTAAAAGAGGTTGTAGAAGCCACCGCCCAAGATGACTGCCTACAGCTCGTTATCACTGCTGCACAAACTGACAACTGGAATATCCTCTTAGAACACACCAGCCAGCGAACAGAAAGCCTTCAGTCTCTTCACAATGTGGGGTAAGAGCTGGTGGTCACCCCAGAAGGCTTCCTGCAATAAGGCACTACCCTAGTATTGCCTCAGGGCCTCTATCAACAGGCAGTACACCCAGCACACAGATTCCTACAAGGAATGGTGAAGATGAAGAACTGCCAGAGAGACATTTGGTTCTCTCAACTAAACCAACTTATAGAGGGAACAGTGCAAGAGAGCCCAGCATGCCAGGCCACCAGTATCCCTGATCCACATGCTCCCGTAATCATAAAGGAAGGACCCACAGCAAAGTGCCAGCAAGCCAGTGCTGATTTCAGCAGCCTCCCTGGCTGTGATTACATGCTCATAGTGATTGATGAATGCTCCAAATATCCCAAAGTTGAACTAGTAACATCCACGTCCAACAATGATATAATTTCAAAAATGGACAAGATCATGGCGGCACATGGATTAGTTGGAGAAATTCATACGAACCATGGATCAATAGACCTCCTTTCAATAGCTGCACGTGATCTGACTATAAATACATTCAATCCAGAAACATACGTTAGTGCCTTATCACTCAGTCGAGGTCCCAAGCAAATGGTCAGCTTTCCATGGGGTGATCAGTCATGAAGACCATCCCCACCCCTCCTATGGGTGGAGAACCAAGGCTACCATCAGCACTGGTACTCAAAGCTATTGGAACGCAACACCTATACCAGCCAAACAAGGGGTGCTCGACAGTGAAACATACAACCTGGGGATCTGGTCCTGGTCAAGGATCATCACAGAGTAGGAAAGTTGCATCTACCATTCAAACTACAGCCGTGGACTGTCACTGAAGTAAGGTAAACAATGGTATCTGCTCGACAAGAGGAAGAGACTATCATCAGGAACATATCCCATTCCAGGAAGATCCACAACCCCTGTGAGGGTTCGTCTATGGGCAGCGAGGTGTGGGGAGCCTAAGACCAAGGGTGAAAGAACGTAGAACCGAAGGGCTGTGCCACACGGATGACAGTGATAACAGTCACCCAGCAGACATGCTGGCCACAGGAGAATCCCCTGAAATGGGGATGGGGGGGGGCTCTAACCATTACATCCAAGGTCCGGGATCGACAACTGTGCCACACAATGGGGTGTGAGCCCCACACCATCGTCAAGATACAGGGATTATGTAACTGAGTGAATATACTGGGTTTTAGGTTTCACCAAAAGGGGTCACTGAGCAGACAAAATATGCTCCTTCAATGGTTGCCAGGTGTAATGTAGATTTGGTTTAGGGGGGCCTTTTCTTCCTCCCCGGAGTTATTTTATGTTATGCTTTGTGTTGATCTGGTAAAGAATGAATGTAGCATTGCAGAGAGGTGCAACCTCTCTAGTGAACTCCCAGTAGGGGTGGTTTTGGTTGATCCTCCCTGTGACATCCGTGTCCTTGTTTGAGCGGATGACGTGATGTAAACGTTTTAACCGCTTCTGTGCCGCGGACGTAATGGTTACTTCCTGCGGCACAGTGCTCCTGTGCCGAGGACGTAACCATTGTGTCCTCGGCCCGGAGGGAACGCTAGCGCTCCCTCCGTGGGGTTCCCTCCCACCCCCCCAAAGGCAGAGATGGAAGGGGAAACCCTTCCCCTTCCAGCCCTGACAGCCCCCCTGACCTCCCACCCCCCCTGTGATGTCAGCACGCGAACATGCGCTGACCTCACAGAGGCCTCCTCCCATGCTCAGCATTTCTCTTCCGATCACTTGGAGGAGGCCTGAGAGGCTTCAAAGGGAAGGAAAGGAATGTCCTTCCCTTTGAAGTCTCTCTGAGCATTTTAGCAGCCGGATTGCAAAGCGATCCGTCTGCTAAAATGCCCACTGGACACAAGGGAGTTATTTTTTTTTTATAAGAAATTGGCATAAGGCGAGTGACTCCTTGGGCAAGGTTCACTCCTCAGGGGGGCATTTTTTGTAAGGCCTTTTCTGCCTACCTCTAGGTGCCAGGGATCAATGTTTTTTTTTTTTTTGAGGTGGGGAGCGGCCCCTTAGGCAAGGGTCGCTCCCCTAGGGGGCAAATTATATTTAGGCCATTTCTGCCCCCCTTGGGGGCAGTCTGGCCTATTTTTATGAGGTCAATCTGCCCCCAAGGGGGACAGAAACCACTAGACACCAGAGAGTTTTCTTTTTTACGTGAATTTCACCCAAGTGGAGCAACCCCTTAGGCAAGGGTTGTTCCCCTGGCGGGCAAATTTGTTTTAGGCCATTTCTGCTCCCTCTGGGGGGCAGATCAGCATATTTTAATTAGGCCGATCTGCCCCAAGGGGGGCAGAAACCACTAGGCATCGGGGATTTTTTTATGTGCCAATTTCACGCAAGGGGAGCGACCCCTTAGGCAAGGGTTGCTCCCCTGAGGGGGGGCGGGGGCAAATTTATTTTAGGCCATTTCTCCTCCCCTTGGGGGCAGATCGGCCTATTTCTATTAGGCCGATCTGCACCCGGGGGTGGGGGAGGGGCCGAAACCATTTAGGCACCAGGGATTGGTGTGTGTGTATGTGTGTGTTTTGTATGGGGGGCAGCCCCTTGACAAAGGGTCACTCCCCATGGAGGCACATTACTGTTGGCCATATCTGCCCCCTTTGGGGGCAGATTGACTTATTTTTGGAAGGCCCATCTGCCCCCAAGGGGGGCAGAAAGCCCACCAGAGACCAGGGAAAGTAAAGAGGGTGGGGGTATGGCCATAACCCCACCCTAAATAAATGGGGACATAGTTGTTCTGATGGGGCAATTACCCCCGATCCACACCCTGGGGGGGCAGAAAGATGCCAGGAAATAAAAAATAAAAAATAAAGATTGTGGGGTGGTGGCTACCAACCAGTATGGGCCTGGTTATGCCCCCACCCCAATGGAAGGGGTTAACAGTCTTTCTTTCAGCTCTCCCCCACGCACTAAAACATCTTATCTTATTTTGGGTTTTCGTTTTACATTTGGGCCATGAGAGCTTGTCTAACTCTCAAAATCGTCCCACTTGGAATGCTGAGGGCTGCACTTTATGGACTTTGGGACGCTGCCATGTAGAAAAGTCCAAAAGACCTAGACACATCTGAAAACTAAACATCTGGGTGATTCCAGGGTGGTGTGTTTCACATGCACCTGCACCATTTTCTTACCCACAATGCCCTGCAACCCTCCAACTTTGCTGGAAATCACACATTTTTTCTACATTTTTGTGATGGAACCTTCCGGAATCTGCAGGAATCCACAAAATTCCTACCACCCAGCATTGTCTCATCTATACTGATAAAAATTCTGCTGCACTTGTCAGCCTAAAAATGATTTTTTCCTCAAACTGCCCTTTTGGACCCACTTTGGTTCCCCCTCAATGTTTTTGGCTCTTCCCTGTCACAAGCTCTTGGCCCATCTACACAAGTGAGGTACCATTTTTATCGGGAGACTTGGGGGAACACTGGGTGGAAGGAAATTTGTGGCTCCTCTCAGATTCCAGAACTTTATGTCGCCGAAATGTGAGGAAAAAGTGCATTTTTGGCCAGGTTTTGAGGTTTGCAAAGGATTCTGGGTAACAGAACCTGGTGAGAGCCCCACAAGTCACCCCATCTTGGATTCCCTTAGGTGTCTAGTTTTCAAAAATGCACAGGTTTGGTAGGTTTTCCTAGGTGCCGGCTGAGCTAGAGGTCAAAATTCACAGCTAGGCACTTATCAAAAAACACGTCTGTTTTCTTTGGGAAAATGTGATGTGTCCACGTTGTGTTTTGGGGCATATCCTGTCGCGGGCGCTAGGACTACCCACACAAGTGAGGTACCATTTTTATCTTGAGACTTGGGGGAGCGCTAGGGGGAAGGAAATTAATGTCTCCTCTAAGATTACAGAACTTTCTGTCATCGAAATGTGAGGAAAAAGTGTTTTTTTGGCCAAATTTTGAGGTTTGCAAAGGATTCTGGGTAACAGAACCTGGTCAGAGCCCCTCAAGCCACCCCATCTTAGATTCCCCTAGGTGTCTAGTTTTAAAAAATGGACAGGTCTGCTAGGTTTCTCTAGGTGCCGGCTGAGCTAGTGGCCAAAATCCACAGCTAGGCAATTTGTAAAAAACAGCTCTGTTTTCTTTCTGAAAATGTGATGTGTCCATTTTGTGTTTCCTGTTGCGGGCGCTAGGCCTATCCACGCAAGTGAGGTACCATTTTTATCGGGAGACTTGGGGGAACACAGAATAGCAAAACAAGTGTTATTGCCCCTTGTCTTTCTCTAAATTTTATCCTTCCAAATGTAAGACAGTGTGTAATAAAAGACGTCTATTTGAGAAATGCCCAGTAATTCACATGCTAGTATGGGGACCCCAGAATTCCGAGATGTGCAAATAACCACTGCTTCTCAACACCTTATCTTGTGGCTATTTTGGAAATACAAAGGTTTTCTTGATACCTATTTTACACTTTTTATATTTCAGCAAATGAATTGCTGTATACCTGGTATAGAATGAAAACCCACTGCAAGGTGCAGCTCATTTATTGGCTCTGGGTACCTAGGGTTCTTGATGAACCTACAAGCCCTATATATCACCGAAACCAGTAGAGTCCAGCTGACGTAGCGGTATATTGCTTTCTAAAATCTGACATCGCAGGAAAAAGTTAGAGTAAAACGTGGAGAAAAATTGCTGTTTTTTTCACCTCAATTTCAATAGTTTTTTATTTCAGCTGTTATTTTCTGTAGGAAACCCTTGTAGGATCTTCACAAATTACCCCTTGCTGAACTCAGAATCTTGTCTACTGTTCAGAAATGTTTAGCTTTCTGGTATCCAGCATTGGTTTCACACCCATTTCGGTCACTAACTGGAAGGAGGCTGAAAGCTGAAAGCACAAAAAATAGTAAAAATGGGGTATGTCCCAGTAAAATGCCAAAATTGAGTTGAATAATTGGGTTTTGTTATTCAAGTCTGCCTGTTCCTGAAAGCTGGGAAGATGTTGATTTTAGCACCGCAAACCCTTTGTTGATGCCATTTTCAGGGGAAAACCCACAAGCCTTCTTCTGCAGCCCTTTTTTCATTTAAAAAAAAAAAGAATTCTTGTTCTCCTTCAGGGGAACCCAAAGAGTCCGGGTACCTCTAGAATCCCTAGGATGTTGGGAAAAAAGGACGCAAATTTGGGGTGGGTAGCTTATGTGGAGAGCCTGGCACCTGAGGGGGAAAAGGCCTGGCAGTGAAGGGGTTAATAAAGGAGACCTCTGCACTAGGTGGGGAGTCTTCTGTAGCACCATCCCTTAAGTGTGCTGCTGGTCATTTGCGGTGCGACCCACCAACACTACATGCAGCTAAGTAGATCCATGGTATTGAACTTTCTCGCACTAATGTGCACTGAGTGATGACCCAGAGATATGTGGCCCAAGTTCATAAAATAGATGGTTTAATTATCTGGTCAGTCAAAATGTGTTTTTGACATCAGGTCGCACCTTAATTTGTGACACCTGCAACGTCCTATCAATGTATTCTGTCTGTAGCATGTAATACGAACTTTCTACAAAATTAATTAAACGTATGCACAGACAACAAAGAATGTCGAACGCTTAAAAGGAAGGACATCTGCATGTTTAATTAAAATGTGTACTCTAACACAATCTTATGATCCTTGGCCATTCATTCACAACCTGCATTTCTTTGCTAAATCTGTGTTTTGCAGGCAATCTCTGTACTCTAGTAGTCCAAATGAGTGGATACCAAGTTTTACGGAGATCATATTTGTGAGAAAGTAGCCTCTTTCTAGCCTTGTTACCCCCACTTTTAGCCTGTTTGTGAGTGTATGTCAGGGTGTTTTTGCTGTCTCACTGGGATCCTGCCAGCCAGGGCCCAGTGCTCATAGTGAAAACCCTATGTTTTCAGTATGTTTGTTATGTGTCACTGGGACCCTGCTAACCAGGACCCCAGTGCTCATAAGTTTGTGACCTATATGTATGTGTTCCCTGTGTGATGCCTAACTATCTCACTGAGGCTCTGCTAACCAGAACCTCAGTGGTTATGCTCTCTCTTTACAAATTGTCACTAACAGGCTAGTGACCAATTTCACCAATTCATATTGGCATACTGGAACACCCTTATAATTCCCTAGTGAATGGTACTGAGGTACCCAGGGTATTGGGGTTCCAGGAGATCCCTATGGGCTGCAGCATTTCTTGTGCCACCCATAGGGAGCTCTGACAATTCTTACACAGGCCTGCCACTGCAGTTGAGTGAAATAACGTCCATCTTATTTCACAGCCATTTTACACTGCACTTAAGTAACTTATAAGTCACCTATATGTCTAACCTTTACCTGGTAAAGGTTGGGTGCTAAGTTACTTAGTGTGTGGGCACCCTGGCACTAGCCAAGGTGCCCCACATTGTTCAGGGCAAATTCCCCGGACTTTGTGAGTGCGGGGACACCATTACACGAGTGCACTATACATAGGTCACTACCTATGTATAGCTTCACAATGGTAACTCCGAACATGGCCATGTAACATGTCTAAGATCATGGAATTGCCCCCCCCCCAATGCCATCCTGGCATTGGTGAGACAATTCCATGATCCCCCGGGTCTCTAGCACAGAACCCGGGTACTGCCAAACTGCCTTTCCTGGGGTTTCACTGCAGCTGCTGCCAACCCCTCAGACAGGTTTCTGCCCTCCTGGGGTCCAGCCAGGCTTGGCCCAGGAGGGCAGAACAAAGGACTTCCTCAGAGAGAGGGTGTTACACCCTCTCCCTTTGGAAAAAGGTGTTAAGGCAGGGGAGGAGTAGCCTCCACAAGCCTCTGGAAATGCTTTGATGGGCACAGATGGTGCCCATTTCTGCATAAGCCAGTCTACACCGGTTCAGGGATCCCCCAGCCCTGCTCTGGCACGAAACTGGACAAAGGAAAGGGGAGTGACCACTCCCCTGCCCTGCACCTCCCCTGGGAGGTGCCCAGAGCCCCTCCAGTGTGCTCCAGACCTCTGCCATCTTGGAAACAGAGGTGCTGCTGGCACAATGGACTGCTCTGAGTGGCCAGGGCCAGCAGGTGATGTCAGAGACTCCTTCTGATAGGCTCCTCCAGGTGTTGCTAGCATATCCTCTCTCCTAAGTAGCCAAACCTCCTTTTCTGGCTATTTAGGGTCTCTGCTTTGGGGAATTCCTTAGATAACGAATGCAAGAGCTCATCAGAGTTCCTTTGCATCTCTCTCTTCACCTTCTGCCAAGGAATCAACTGCTGACCACGCTGGAAGCCTGCAAAACTGCAACAAAGTAGCAAAGACGACTACTGCGACCTTGTAACGCTGATCCTGCCGCCTTCTCGACTGTTTTCCTGGTGGTGGATGCTGTGGGGGTAGTCTGCCTCCTCTCTGCACTAGAAGCTCTGAAGAAATCTCCCGTGGGTCGAAGGAATCTTCCCCCTGCAACCGCAGGCACCAAAGAACTGCTTCACCGGTCCTCTGGGTCTCCTCTCAGCACGACGAGCGAGGTCCCTTGAACTCAGCAACTCTGTCCAAGTGACTCCCACAGTCCAGTGACTCTTCAGTCCAAGTTTGGTCTAGGTAAGTCCTTGCCTCTCCACGCTAGACTGCTTTGCTGGGAACCACGTGTTTTGCAGCTACTCCGGCTCCTGTGCACTCTTCCAGGATTTCCTTTGTGCACAGCCAATCCTGGGTCCCCGGCACTCTAACCTGCAGTGCACGACCTCCTGAGTTGTCCTCCGGCGTCGTGGGACCCTCTTTCGTGACTTCGGGTGAGCTCCGGTTCACTCCACTTCGTAGTGCCTGTTCCGGCACTTCTGCGGGTGCTCCTTGCTTCTGAGAGGGCTCCTTGTCTTGCTGGCGCCCCCTCTGTCCCATCACGTAATTGGCGACATCCTGGTCCCTCCTGGGCCACAGCAGCATCCAAAAACCCTAACCGCAAGCTTTGCAGCTAGCAAGGCTTGTTTGCGGTCTTTCTGCACGGACACACTTCTGCACGACTCTTCACGACGTGGGACATCCATCCTCCAAAGGGGAAGTTTCTAGCCCTTGTTGTTCTTGCAGAATCCACAGCTTCTACCATCCGGTGGCAGCTTCTTTGCACCCACAGCTGGCATTTCCTGGGCATCTGCCCACTCCCGACTTGATCGGGACTCTTGGACTTGGTCCCCTTGTTCCACAGGTACTCTCGTCAGGAAATCCATCGTTGTTGCATTGCTGGTGTTAGTCTTCCTTGCAGAATTCTTCTATCACGACTTCTGTGCTCTCTGGGGAACTTAGGTGCACTTTGCACCCACTTTTCAGGGTCTTGGGGTGGGCTATTTGTCTAACCCTCACTGTTTTCTTACAGTCCCAGCGACCCTCTACAAGGTCACATAGGTTTGGGGTCCATTCATGGTTCGCATTCCACTTCTAGAGTATATGGTTTGTGTTGCCCCTATCCCTATGTGCTCCCATTGCATTCTATTGTGACTATACATTGTTTGCACTGTTTTCTATTGCTATTACTGCATATTTTGGTATTGTGTACATATATCTTGTGTATATTTGCTATCCTCATACTGAGGGTACTCACTGAGATACTTTTGGCATATTGTCATAAAAATAAAGTACCTTTATTTTTAGTATATCTGTGTATTGTGTTTTCTTATGATATTGTGCATATGACACTAGTGGTACTGTAGGAGCTTCACTCGTCTCCTAGTTCAGTCTAAGCTGCTCTGCTAAGCTACATTATCTATCAGCCTAAGCTGCTAGACACCCCTCTACACTAATAAGGGATCCCTGGACCTGGTGCAAGGTGTAAGTACCCCTTGGTACTCACTACAAGCCAGGCCAGCCTCCTACATTGGTTGTGCAGCGGTGGGATAAGTACTTTGCAACTACTTATCACTTTGTCATATTGTACTTTTCATAAGAGAAAAATATACAAAACAAGTTCAGTGTATGTACACCTAACCAAAAAGTTTTGCTTTTCTTCTCTCACTTCTTTACTAAGTGCTGAAAAGTACTTCTAAAACTTTCAAAAAGTTCTTAAAACGTTTTAAAAGTTTTTTTTTTTGTTCTTTAAAAAGTTCTGAAAACTTTTTCTTTCTTTTGCTGTCCCTTAAACCTTTTCTATCATGTCTGGTACAGGCCAAACTCTTGATCTGGCCAGCATAGCTTATGACAACCTTAGCTGGAAGGAAGCAAGGAGTCTCTGCTTAGATAGAGGTTTAGGGGTAGGGAAAAATCCCTCAAGACAATTGTTAGTTAATATGCTCATTGAACAAGATAAGACCTTAGTTGGCACTTCTGGTGAGAAATTAGCTGATGGTTCCCACTCTGATTCTGGGGCACCCCTAGGAAAAGGGTTAGAAGGATACCTTCCCAACCTGCCCCTTAGCAGGCCACCTAGCATAGCTGGTACTAATGTGACTTCACATCACAGTAAAAGTGTTACTTCTCATCACAGTAGGAGTGTGACTTCTGTAGGCCAGGCTGTTAGAGTGCCATCTGTTAGGGACAGGTCTCCCTCTATTCATTCACACCATTCTTCTGTGTCATGGCATGCCCAACCCACCCTCCCTGAAGACAGATTGTTAGAAAGGGAACTCAATAGATTGAGAGTGGAAGACTCCAGGCTGAAGCTCAAGAAGCAACAGCTGGATTTAGATAGGCAGTCCTTTGATTTAGAAAGAGAAAGACAGAGGTTGGGGTTAGGACCCAATGGTGGCAGCAGCAGTATTCCAAATAGTCATCCTGCAAAAGAGCATGATTCTAGGAATCTGCATAAGATAGTTCCCCCTTACAAGGAGGGGGATGACATTAACAAGTGGTTTGCTGCACTTGAGAGGGCCTGTGTTGTACAGGATGTCCCTCAAAGGCATTGGGCTGCTATACTATGGCTATCTTTCAGTGGCAAGGGTAGGGATAGGCTCCTTACTGTTAAAGAAAGTGATGCCAATAATTTTACAGTTCTTAAGAATGCACTCCTTGATGGTTATGGCTTAACCACTGAACAGTACAGGATGAAGTTCAGAGAAACCAAAAAGGAGTCTTCACAAGACTGGGTAGACTTTGTTGACCATTCAGTGAAGGCCTTGGAGGGGTGGTTACATGGCAGTAAAGTTTCCAACTATGAACGCCTGTATAACTTAATCCTGAGAGAGCATATTCTTAATAATTGTGTGTCTGATTTGTTGCACCAGTATCTAGTGGACTCAGATCTAACCTCTCCCCAAGAATTGGGAAAGAAGGCAGACAAATGGGTCAGAACAAGAGTGAACAGAAAAGTTCATACAGGTGGTGACAAAGATGGCAAGAAGAAAGATGGTGAGAAATCTCAAGATAAGCATGGGGATAAGGGTAAAACCAAAGATCCCACTTCAAATCTTAAACACTCTTCAGGTGGTGGGGATAAAACAAATTCTTCCTCTTCTTCAAAACCTGCACACATTAAAAAGCCTTGGTGCTTTGTGTGTAAAAACAGAGGCCATAGGCCAGGGGATAAGTCCTGTCCAGGTAAACCCCCTGAGCCTACCACCACTAATACATCAAGCTGTAGTGCCCCTAGCAGTAGTGGTACTAGGTCCATCATAGAAACTGGGGTAGTCAGTCCCAAGAGAGTTTCTGTCACATCTAGTGGCATTGGCCTTGCCACACTGGCTGCTTGTCCCCTTACAATGGATAAGTACAGGCAGACAGTTTCAATAAATGGTGTTGAGGCCTTGGCCTACAGGGATACAGGTGCCAGTATCACTTTGGTGACTGAAAACCTAGTGGCTCCTGAACAACACATCATTGGACAACAGTATAAGATTATTGATGTCCATAACTCCGCTAAGTTTCTTCCCTTAGCTATAATTCAGTTTAGTTGGGGTAGAGTTACTGGCCCTAAGCAGGTGGTGGTATCACCTAGCTTACCTGTAGACTGTCTCCTTGGTAATGACCTAGAGGCCTCAGGTTGGGCTGATGTAGAGTTTTATGCCCATGCAGCCATGCTGGGCATCCCAGAGGAATTGTTGCCTCTCATTTCTACTTAAATGAAAAAGCAAAGGAGAGAAGGCCTGAAAACTCAGGATCCCTCTCCATCAACAGGTAAAAAGGGTATCACAGTATCCCCTAACCACTCTGCCATTCAGGATACCATTCCTGTGGTGGGAGAAACCTCTCCTGGGGTGACACCTGTTCCAAGGGAATCATCAGCTGGCATAGCTGAACTCCCTGAGGTGGAAGTACCTCTCTGTGGGACAACTAACATTGGTGAGAAAAAGAGAACCATTTTAGTTAACATGGAACATCCCTCCAACCCTCCCAGAGAAACTTTAGTGCAGAAACCCTGCACTGCCTCACAACACTTAGGACAGCATCCCTGCCCTAGTGTGGGCCTCGTAGGACAGCATCCCTGCCCTGCTCCAACTAAAGAGAAACAGCATCTCTGTTCTCTCTTCCAGCCATATGGACAAAGTTTTTGCCCAGCTATGGCTTTACTGAGACAGCATCCCTGTCTGGCATTTTCATCACTACAAATAGGTACAGTGGACAAATCCCACTGCTCTAAACTAAAACTTACTGATAGAAACTCTGAAAACATATCTTCACATTGTTGCTTAGCTAAAAAACTTCAAACAGGGTGGTTTACATCCCCACAGGGAAGTAACCATATAGTGGATGATAAAGGGAGTAACCAGTTTATTGCAGAGCTACTGTCTACTTATCACCACTTAGACAATAAAGTCTCAACTGGCCAAGGTTAGCCTTATTGTCCTTCGTTTGGGGGGAGGGGTTGTGTGAGAAAGTAGCCTCTTTCTAGCCTTGTTACCCCCACTTTTGGCCTGTTTGTGAGTGTATGTCAGGGTGTTTTCGCTGTCTCACTGGGATCCTGCCAGCCAGGGCCCAGTGCTCATAGTGAAAACCCTATGTTTTCAGTATGTTTGTTATGTGTCACTGGGACCCTGCTAACCAGGACCCCAGTGCTCATAAGTTTGTGACCTATATGTATGTGTTCCCTGTGTGATGCCTAACTGTCTCACTGAGGCTCTGCTAACCAGAACCTCAGTGGTTATGCTCTCTCTTTACAAATTGTCACTAACAGGCTAGTGACCAATTTCACCAATTCATATTGGCATACTGGAACACCCTTATAATTCCCTAGTATGTGGTACTGAGGTACCCAGGGTATTGGGGTTCCAGGAGATACCTATGGGCTGCAGCATTTCTTGTGCCACCCATAGGGAGCTCTGACAATTCTTACACAGGCCTGCCACTGCAGCCTGAGTGAAAGAACGTCCACGTTATTTCACAGCCATTTACCACTGCACTTAAGTAACTTATAAGTCACCTATATGTCTAACCTTTACCTGGTAAAGGTTGGGTGCTAAGTTACTTAGTGTGTGGGCACCCTGGCACTAGCCAAGGTGCCCCCACATTGTTCAGGGCAAATTCCCCGGACTTTGTGAGTGCGGGGACACCATTACACGCGTGCACTATACATAGGTCACTACCTATGTATAGCTTCACAATGGTAATTCCGAACATGGCCAGGTAACATGTCTAAGATCATGGAATTGCCCCCCCCCCCCCAATGCCATCCTGGCATTGGTGAGACAATTCCATGATCCCCCGGGTCTCTAGCACAGAACCCGGGTACTGCCAAACTGCCTTACCTGGGGTTTCACTGCAGCTGCTGCTGCTGCCAACCCCTCAGACAGGTTTCTGCCCTCCTGGGGTCCAGCCAGGCTTGGCCCAGGAAGGCAGAACAAAGGACTTCCTCAGAGAGAGGGTGTTACACCCTCTCCCTTTGGAAAAAGATGTTAAGGCAGGGGAGGAGTAGCCTCCCCCAGCCTCTGGAAATGCTTTCATGGGCACAGATGGTGCCCATTTCTGCATAAGCCAGTCTACACCGGTTCAGGGATCCCCCAGCCCTGCTCTGGCGCGAAACTGGACAAAGGAAAGGGGAGTGACCACTCCCCTGACCTGCACCTCCCCTGGGAGGTGCCCAGAGCCCCTCCAGTGTGCTCCAGACCTCTGCCATCTTGGAAACAGAGGTGCTGCTGGCACACTGGACTGCTCTGAGTGGCCAGTGCCAGCAGGTGATGTCAGAGACTCCTTCTGATAGGCTCCTCCAGGTGTTAGCCTATCCTCTCTCCTAAGTAGCCAAACCTCCTTTTCTGGCTATTTAGGGTCTCTGCTTTGGGGAATTCCTTAGATAACGAATGCAAGAGCTCATCAGAGTTCCTCTGCATCTCTCTCTTCACCTTCTGCCAAGGAATCGACTGCTGACCGCGCTGGAAGTCTGCAAAACTGCAACAAAGTAGCAAAGACGACTACTGCGACCTTGTAACGCTGATCCTGCCGCCTTCTCGACTGTTTTCCTGGTGGTGCATGCTGTGGGGGTAGTCTGCCTCCTCTCTGCACTAGAAGCTCTGAAGAAATCTCTTGTGGGTCGACGGAATCTTCCCCCTGCAACCGCAGGCACCAAAGAACTGCTTCACCGGTCCTCTGGGACTCCTCTCAGCACGATGAGCGAGGTCCCTTGAACTCAGCAACTCTGTCCAAGTGACTCCCACAGTCCAGTGACTCTTCAGTCCAAGTTTGGTCTAGGTAAGTCCTTGCCTCTCCACGCTAGACTGCATTGCTGGGAACCGCGTGTTTTGCAGCTACTCCGGCTCCTGTGCACTCTTCCAGGATTTCCTTTGTGCACAGCCAAGCCTGGGTCACCGGCACTCTAACCTGCAGTGCACGACCTCCTGAGTTGTCCTCCGGCGTCGTGGGACCCTCTTTCGTGACTTCGGGTGAGCTCCGGTTCACTCCACTTTGTAGTGCCTGTTCCGGCACTTCTGCGGGTGCTGCTTGCTTCTGAAAGGGCTCCTTGTCTTGCTGGCGCCCCCTCTGTCCCCTCACGCAATTGGCGACATCCTGGTCCCTCCTGGGCCACAGCAGCATCCAAAAACCCTAACCGCGACCTTTGCAGCTAGCAAGGCTTGTTTGCGGTCTTTCTGCATGGAAACACCCCTGCACGACTCTTCACGACGTGGGACATCCATCCTCCAAAGGGGAAGTTTCTAGCCCTTGTCGTTCTTGCAGAATCCACAGCTTCTACCATCCGGTGGCAGCTTCTTTGCACCCACAGCTGGCATTTCCTGGGCATCCGTCCACTCCCGACTTGATCGTGACTCTTGGACTTGGTCCCCTTGTTCCACAGGTACTCTCGTCAGGAAATCCATCGTTGTTGCATTGCTGGTGTTGTTGTTTCTTGCAGAATTCCTCTATCACGACTTCTGTGCTCTTTGGGGAACTTAGGTGCACTTTGCACCCACTTTTCAGGGTCTTGGGGTGGGCTATTTGTCTAACCCTCACTGTTTTCTTACAGTCCCAGCGACCCTCTACAAGGTCACATAGGTTTGGGGTCCATTCATGGTTCGCATTCCACTTCTAGAGTATATGGTTTGTGTTGCCCCTATCCCTATGTGCTCCCATTGCATTCTATTGTGACTATACATTGTTTGCACTGTTTTCTATTGCTATTACTGCATATTTTGGTATTGTGTACATATATCTTGTGTATATTTGCTATCCTCATACTGAGGGTACTCCCTAAGATACTTTTGGCATATTGTCATAAAAATAAAGTACCTTTATTTTTAGTATATCTGTGTATTGTGTTTTCTTATGATATTGTGCATATGACACTAGTGGTACTGTAGGAGCTTCACTCGTCTCCTAGTTCAGCCTAAGCTGCTCTGCTAAGCTACCATTTTCTATCAGCCTAAGCTGCTAGACACCCCTCTACACTAATAAGGGATCCCTGGACCTGGTGCAAGGTGTAAGTACCCCTTGGTACTCACTACAAGCCAGGCCAGCCTCCTACAATATTTGAACTAACTAAATAGCTAAATGCATATTTTAGGGTTGAAACAGACATATGAGACTGGTTTAGCAGATCTGATTGATTTACACCCAACCTACTTTTTGAACATTGTTCATAATGCTGTAAATGAATGATATTCATGATGTACATGTTTTTAAAATGCCTTCTTTGTTTGACACAACCAGAGCCAATCTAAATCAAATTGACTGAACTTACAGGACTCCTGCCATTCTGCGTCTTCCTTTACTAAATTGTCCACAACTCTCAGAACGTCTTTACAATTTTGCTGATGTTTCTGGGTATTAGGTTCTTGCTGCCTTCTAATACTGTCTTCTTGCTTCTTCGGCATTACCCCTCCCTTCTGAAAAAAGAAAAATAGAAAATGTATTTTATTACGGCATTTAAAGAGGGAGCACCATCTCACAGGAGGTTTGGTCTTCAGACGTCCAGCTTTTCATGAGGGCGTTCTGGTACACAAACAGTAGTGTCTGAGTTACAGGTAATGGTAAGATATGATTCAGAAATGTCACTCGCTTTGAAACTCAGTCTGTTCTTAATGGCTTGAATACTTCTAGTTTATGTGACCTATATGTTTTTGTTGTGAAGAAGGCTTTTTGTAACCCAAACACATCGACGAGGACCAATGTCCAAATAAAGGTGAGGTTAAAGCACTTTGGAAGCGAGCACGGTTCTTTATTCAAGGACATCTTTTTTTTGTAAATAGCTGAGAGGCCTGCTTCAATATTCACAGGACATAAGAAATGTATTCAAAAGGCAGTCGTAGTTCGGTGCAAATTCGTTAAAAGGTTTTTTAGCTAAGCGTTGGAAAAAACTGCTGAGCAAGCAAGGAAGTGTTATATGTAAGAGATGTTCCGGTCATTAAAATAAAAAGTAGGAAAGTCATAAGTTCTGTCAGTCAAATTTGAATTTTTCAAGAAATGTGAGTGTATGAACAAGGGCTTATAGTTTTTCTTTCTATCATTGTGCATTCATGAAAACTTACAGGTTTTTTGCTGTGGAAAAAAATCTGCAGTACAACAAAGTGGAGACATGCTAGTTTTGAGACGGCCATCCTTTCAGCCCGGTTCACCTCAATTTTTTCTAATTGACACCGATGGTAACTGACTCTGACTGTGCCCTGGGCGATGCTTACCAGCACCAGGGCACGTGCTCTGATTGAACATGTATATGGTGACTAGGTATGATTACAACTGACAGAACCTTGTAAGTCCCATATACTGTATATACAAAGGCAAGGGGGGGTTCAAACTACCTATAAGACCCTAGTACATAATAGGGCAGGGATGTTTAGAGGCCCAGTAGATTTCCTGCACTGGAATGTGCACTGTGGTGTTGTCTACAGTCACTTTTAAAGGCAGTCCTGTTTTGCCGAATGTTTTTAAAAGTAAAATATATGCAAATTCGACTTTGGAATAAAAGGTACTTCCAAAGAGATAATCAACCTTATTTTCACATATGTCATCCCTATGGTCTCCCCTAGGTGCCCCAGGGATAGGGTGCCATGTAACTATAAGCTGGGATATTATGAAAAATGTTTTATATGCCCTGGTGAGGGAAAAACTGCCCATTCTGTTTTCCCCATTGTAGAAACCTGGCTCCATAAAGTGCACTGCTTTGTGGGACAACAATATGCCATGCTTTAGAGGAAGGCGTCGTGCTTTGGGGTGGCACCCTACATGTCATTGGAGTGGGGTGCCTCCATGCTTGTCTCTCCAGACCATCAAATAAATATGTGAAAGCTGCATAGCAACTCAGATCTGTTGCTGGAAACTACAAGGACAAGAAGGACTGCCCTGCTGGAACCCTGGTCTGCACCCCAAAGGATTACTCTCTGCAGGACTGCTCCAGCTGCACATTGGGAACTACAGCCCTGCATCAAAATCGGTTTGCTGAAGAGGACCTCATGACATTGGGAAAAAATCCTCCAGAAAAAACAGCTAAGTCCAAAGGTAAGATTTTGGCTGAGGCCTCATGCTGAGTGTATCCGAGCAGGGCTCCATTGTGGTTGGCCTCATATTGTGACTTGGTCCCGGCCTAGCATGACTAGATGTCCCCAGTTGGCACTATTGGCTTTTAAACACTTCAAAGCAAATGTTTTGATTTAATGTTTAAAAATCCATATCTCAGGTTCCTTATATTTAAGTGTTGTCATTTTTAAGTCATTTAAAAGATAAAAATATTTCCTATTTTTATAAATTGGTGTGAGCTTTTTATTTTGTGTTGTGACTTACTTATTTACCATATTGGTGTATTTAAATGCTTTACATACCTGTTTCCTAAGTAAACCCTGCCTGCTTGCAGCCAGTTCCCAGGGGTTGAGCTTGTGTTGGGGTGGTGGCCTTATTGATAGTGGCAGGTGGATGCCTATCCCTATCAATAATCTATCTTCCAACACTAGTTATATGTTAGCACACAAAGACATAGAAATACTGCACAAAAAAACACAATAAAATCGGAAAAGCACCATCCTCAAATCACATCAAGAGCACGTGGTCACTATTTTGTGTTCAGAAATGGCTTATGTTGAGTAAAGGTGAGTTTGAAAAGTTAAAGAGATAAGGTTGATTCTGATATAAAGGAGCCGAGAAAGTAAGCCTGAAATAGAGGGAGAGTGAGAGAGGGTCAACTAAGTATTCAATTTCAATTCAATTTCAGCTTTATTTTGGCAAAAAATACCATAAAAGCATGCTAACAAAATTCATGCATTTCTAAAAGAATAACAGTAAATAGAAAGAGAAACAGTGTAATATAAGAAAATCAGCTCCCAAGATTTTGCCTTTGTAAAAAACAGTCACATTCACATACTTATATACACATAGAAATTCAGAAACTCTGCCAGAGACACCCATTCAGAAATCACTCACGATTATACACTTTAACACAAATTTAACCACCCAGATAATTACACACAGCCACTCATCCATATGCACACTTTGAACACAAAAACACACTCACAAACATGTAAATACCTACACTCAATAATTTGCACAGTCACAAACATAAATACACTCGACCTCAAACGCACTGGCTCTCCCACTGACACATTCACAGTCACATAGAAAACTAAGCACTCTCACCTACAAATGAGGATGAGGCTGAGGTTGAGAGCGAGGTCTGTAGGTGTGAGTGTGGGTCTGAGCTCAGAGGGCCACTAACTGTTGTCCCCAGGGTAGGTGTTCTTCCCGAAGAACAGTACTTCCGTCGTGTTGGAGTTTAGCTTGAGGCAGCTGGTTCTCATCCAGTTGTGGACACTAGTCATGGCTTTGCATAAATTTGATCTGGTGGTGGAGGGACCTTGGGTGAGCGAAGAGGATGAGTTGTATGTCATTTTCATAAGATATGACGCTGAGTCCATGGGTTCTGACAGTGGCTGCGAGGGGAGTCATGTAAGTGTTAAATAAGGTGGGGCTGAGGACGATCCTTAGGATACGTCACAGAGGATCCTCTTTTTTCTGGAGGTGAAGGGTGGCAGGCGGATTGTCTCTGTGTTTGTCTCGTGAGGAAGGATGAAATCCACTTGGATGGGTTACCCTGGATGCCAATGCTGTTGCGTCTGTTGATAAGGGTGTGATGAGATACAGTGTCAAAAGCAGCTGATAAGTCAAGGAGGATCAGGGCTGCAGCCGAGGAGGGATCTGATGGCTGCAATCAAGGCCATCTCTGTGCTGTGGCTGGTGCTGAAGCCTGATTGGGAGGCATCGAGCAGGTTGTTTTTCTCCAGGTGTTAGGTCAGCTGTTGATTGACGGCCTTCTCAAGGACTTTGGTGGGGCACAGAATCAGTGAAATTGGAAAGTATGTTTTGAGTTTGCTGGGGTCGGCAGAGGGATTCTTCAGGTGTCTGACCTTGGTGTGCTTCCATCTGTAAGGGAAGGCCACTGTGATGATAGAGGTGATAAAGATGTTAGTGAGCTCCACACTGATTTCCTTGGATCCGAGGTTGAAGAAATGGTGGGAGCAGGGGATGCTCTGGAGTGGATGGAGGATATGATGGCTGATGTGGTCTGGTGGTGAATGGAGTCAATGTGATGGTGGCATGGCTGGTGCGCATGGGTGGGTCTGAGGTGTTGACGTTGAAGCTGGAGGGTTGTGGGTCAAAGTTGCTGTAGATGGTCGTTATCTTGGTGTGGAAGTAGTTCGACAGGGTGTCACAGAACTCTTGTGATGGGCCAATAATGTTGTCAGTGACTGATAGGCAGGAGTATTGCCTCACTATGTTGAAGAGTTCTTTCATGTGGTTTGTGCTCGATTCGATGCAGTTTGTGAGGGCTGATTTTTTTTGTTTCTTTGATGCATTGGTGGTGTTTGTTGAGGGCTGCTTTGTAGGCAGTTTGTCAAAGGGTTTTTTGGTGGTGTGCCAAAAAACCTCTAGTCATTTGCAGGAGTGCCTGATGGTTCTGAGTTAAGGAGATTTCCTCTATTATGGTACGTGGCAAGTAATGCCAAGTTAACTGAGAAGTTATCTCACTCGGAATGTAATTCTGGTGGTTATGTAGGCCATAATTGCTTTGCATCAGCAAACAGTCTAGTCTACTGTCTATCGTGCAGGTGACCGATAAATAAGAGTTGGTCATTTCTGTGGGGTGTTGCGCTTGCCACATGCCCATCAGACCATTCCCCTTGTTGGAGTGTAGTGCTATAATCAAAATTAACATGAAATGTTTGTGAATTAATGCATAATGATGCAGCATAGAAAATGTATTGCTGTGTTTTACTAAACGTGTGTTTGAAATGTGCCCACGGGGAGTGGCCACCAACATATATGATGAAAATTGAAAGTGACTAATAATGAAATATTAATGTACTAATGTATGATTTTGTATTAGTATTATTAAGAGTTATATGTTAAGGTTTTGCTAATTAATCACTGGGCCTTAGTTAGCATGAGTCTGGGCCTAGCTGCCCGGTTTCATATTAAATGTGTTTTTCTAACGTGCAATGTGCTGACTTGCTGCAGGACATGTAGCCGTACTTTTCCAGAAGCTAGAAGATGTGTGTAACTGTAGCAAATTCTTTCTCATGCGACTCGACTTGCTCAAGGAGACATTCTTGCCAAATGCAACAGTGTAAACTTGCAACAGGTACAAGGTCGCCTGAACTGGTATAGACAATGGAGCTACTGACTGGGTCTGTGAGAGGACCGCGAGAATATGAAATTGTACCGGACATTCTACCCGTTGGAGACGTCAATTACAGAAGCCAATAAGCTACGTGAGAACTGTTGTGAGGTGACATTCTTAATGAGGCAACAAGTAAATCATTGAATGAAGAAAATGGAGCACCAAAACTTGCCCAATTGGAAATTAGGGGACTGTACAACAAGTTTGATATAATCGTAGGACACAAGGAGGAATCAGCCATTACGTGCCTTTGCTATTGCCTAGACACTTTGTCACTCTGTTTAAAGACTTTGCGGTTTATCTTTTCAAACCATCCTTACTTTACCTTGACCGATTCATACTTTTCCTCCTTATGAGGGAAGGGTCCCTTATTGCCCGTCTTGCTGAACTGTGCTGTGTTTCCTGGCTGATGGCGAATCAACTGATGTCCTGAGGACGAAGACTGACTCTGTATGCTGACTCATTACGGAGGGTAACTATATGATGATGAAATTGTAATTGTCTACTTGCCTTTCCTTTCTAGGTACCAACTGCTTCTTTTGATAGAGACCATAGATAGATGTTTTCTAAATTTGTGTTGCTAAATTGTTTTGCATGAAGCCCAACATGCTAATGCTGATTCGAGGTTAGTTAAGGAATCCACTAAACGGACGCAAATACACAAATGACTGAATCTATGCTTTGTTGAATAATGCGCTAATGATACTCTGTTAAGATTAACCCATGTTGACATCGCACTTTGTTCTAATGTTTATAATTTTTGCTTTGATTAAATCTTATTCGAGTTGTCATATTATAACAGTGTTGATGTGTTTTCTGGTTTTGAGACTAATAAACTTGCTAGTAGAGTGTAATCAATAGGGAATAAATATCATAAATCTTACAAAATATTGTGTGGTTTTCATGACTGAGAGGTCGTGGTGTGATTTGATTCTTACTTATGCCATTATACAAATTGAGTCAATTTGCTATAGTGAATATTGATGATGTTATTGATCTATTGATTGCTATGTTGATTAATTGTCTCGTCCTGAGGTGTCTTCAATCAGGGTCAAAAGATTAATTGGCCTAAAACGAGTCCCAGACTAATTAAATTATCTTAGACGGGACGCATTATCAGTTCTGGTAGCAGAGGACTGTTTAGGTCCCTTGGGGCCCCAGGACGAGGGACCATTGTTTTAGAAGTATTTTTTAAATAATGCAAATTGGTGGTATGATGTGCCCCTAAGTCCCAAATGACTTTCCCGGAATCTTGGAGCTTGTCGAAGCGAGTTGGGTATGTTCTCGGCATTCTAGTGATAGTATGAGTGAGGTAGAATTTGCGCTTGCTCAGCTTATGCATATCGCAGGTGAATTGTGAAGGATTGTGAGAAATTAGGCCAGGTAATGCTTTAGTAGGAGTGGGCGTACCCTGCAGTATGAGAGTAGGGAAGTCGGCGAATTTCATGTGAGTGTGGCGCTTTGTGCTAAAAAATTGTCCACGTGGTTGTTGGTGATGTACGGACCCGGCGTGGTCTAAGACTCCGGAGTATATTGATAAGTGTATGAGACACTTGGTTTATGTTGTAATTTGCACGGTTTAATAGGTCAATCGGGCGTGGTTGACGAGTCAAGTTTGAGTCAAGGTGTGTGAGTGAAACCTTCGATGGAGATTTGGAAAGTTCTAAAGTGCACTAGAACGAACCATTGACAAATCGAGAGTAGAATTTGCAGGTCAAATTTTGCTTGCGGGTGTGGGATCTGAGAAGGAGAGAGTAGCGGCGAGGCTTCAAGTGAAATCTCTGTAAATTTCTGAAGCGATTGTGTTACCCTTCCTGTAGTAAACCGGCAAATTTGAGTTTGTTGTTAAGGTGCTCGCAATATTTTGCATTAGTTTTGTGTGGATTTAGAGTGAGAAAGACAAGCCGCAAGACTTTGTCAGCCGCAGTGTGTGCGAGTGTGATGTCATTGGAGCCGCGCTGAGATAGGTTAGGTGCCGAGAGGGGCCGCGCACGGATTGGCAGCCGTCCGTGGAAGGCAATTGGTTGAGAAGGCAGGTGAAGAGTGTTCTGGGAATTAAAGTCACTTCCAGATTAGATTCTAAACAAAATAAAAGACGCAAAAATGACGTTTTTCAAGGCTTTAAAGAGTGCTTTGAGGGACAGCGAGTGTGGGGGAGCCTACACCGCCAGAGGATAGTCTGGCGTTTGCCGTAGTGGAGGAGAAGGGAGTAGCGCCATGTCTTTGGCTAAAGCATTGGTGCAAATTAACAGAGAAAGATGGGTGTTTGGCGTTTCCTGAGAATGGAACCTTTAATATAGGGGTCCTAGAAAATTTGCGAAAAGTGCTAAATGAGCAGAAACCGCCTCCGAGACCAGCCCAGTTTAAGGCGTTAGCGATTTGGGAATTAATGGCCATACGACAGAGGCAACAGAAATTCGAGCGGAGAATGAGGAAAGCAGAAAAGACCTTAGCAGAAGCAAGATGGGATAGTGAGACCAGGATGTGGAGAAGGGAAATAATAGACGGAGTTAGGATGTTTCCCGCAATAACTCAAGAAGCCGAAACACAGGGAAGAAAGGCCACTTGTAAAACAGACAAGGGCTCTAGCAAGCAGAAAGCGACTCAGAAGCCTTGGGCAGATGCAGATGATTCGGATGATGATGAGTTTCTCAATCAGTTGTTACATGATCGACTGCCACCATATGCCATGAATGACAATAGCCCGAGTACTAGTGCAGGTCCTGTAAATCCGACACAAAATCAGGGAACCACAAGTGCAGCACAGGCAAATAATGTTATTACCTCAGCTCCAATACAGAATGGTGCTAGTGTATACACCGCACCAGACACAGAGATATAGTTGCAGCCACCACCAATTCAGAGGCTCTACCCTGATGTCCCAGTATTAGAAACGACTACGAGTTTGATGGTGCCGCCTGATCCAGTATACACGAGATCAAAGTTAGTGCAGATTGAGCCAACTCCACAATTGCTGCCCCAGCCGCAGCAACTGGGGGTCCAGAATTACACTTCGGTCGCAGGACCGCAGTCAGTTTCATCACCTATGATGAATCAAGCTATGGGCGTTAATGCTCCACCGGGATTGGGAAACGGACAGGCACTAGCCGCTATATCATTGCCGATTACTGTTGGTCCGCCAGTTCCGCTATATGCGCAGGCAAAGCCTAGTGTATGTGACAAAGGGGTAATGACTCAAGAGGTGATAAGAGGAGGGTTCACAGGAAGCTCCCAGGGAATGACACCGGGAGAACAGACAGCAGAGAGGTCTAGATCTTTGCTGGACTTCAGTACCATTGGGGTTCCTCTAGAGAGTATGAGACAAGCAGGGTTGGGTCTACTGACACCACAGGTATTGGGTGCAAATACTTCACAGACACCAATGACGCAGGCTGGAAATATCTCGTTGCAAGGCTTAACGGCGGAACAGTTGACTGAGTGGTTAGACAAGCTTAACACTCCGCAGACTACTTCTGTGACAGCAGAGCGGTCAGAGAGAGAGGAATACCTGAATTTTGTGAGGTTGGGTGTGGAAGCAGTGGAGCTAGTTGAAGGGACTATGGGAGTGAACAGATTAGAATCATACACTGAGGCAAAACTGAGGTGCCTGTGCCCGAAAATAACCAAAGTAGTGAGTAAGGTGCACCAGAGGTTAGCGAACGTAGCAGATAAATACGGCATAGACTTAGACAATCCTAAGCATCTGAAAAGGAGTGATAGGTTGGACTTTGAACCTAAAGATTTTGATCACATGAGATCCACTGGAATGAAGGCACACCTTAAAGAGATACTACAGAGTGGCCAAGTTTGGGAAGCATTAGAGAAGTGGGAAGGCAGATGGGCAAAGAAGAGAGATAAGAGGAAAAGTGACTGCCTGGAACCGCAGCAGACGAAGGCTGCGCCAGACACGCGGAACAATAAAGATGTTACCAATGAGAGAAACAGCCGGAGGGGTCCTAGTCCATGTACCCTGGTCTAGGGGAGACATTTCGTCATTCACTAATGATTATCCCAGGTTGAGAGAAAAGCCAATAGAGTGGTATCAGCAGACAGATAGGTTTGTGAAGCTTGCAAAGTGTCTCTGGGAAGGCTTGAATACATTGTTTGAGATTATAGTTCCAGCTGATTTGTTGCTTGAGTGCAAGAGGAGTGTGGATTGGCCGACGACGGAACCGGCAAGGGACAGGGCTACAGGAGCACCATCTCCTGAGGTGATGAAATACTACTATAAGGTGATTGAGTTTTTGAAGCAGAAGGTGTCACCACAGAATATTGATTGGCAGAAAAGTGACCGAACAGCACAAGAAGGCAAACAGTCGATACATGCTTAATATGAGAGGTTGTTAAAGGCATTCAAACACTATAGTGGCACAGAGGTCATAGAACCGAAAGATATGAATCACCTTGTGTTCAGGTTCATTGAAGGACTGAGGCCAGAGATTAGCCAGATGATTAAGAATCACTTGATCTGTTGGCAAGCAAAAACGATTGATGAAGTATTGCAGTATGCAAAATACTGTAGCGATTAGATTGAATTGAAGCAGAGAAAGCTGAAGGAGAAGGTGATGGTGATGCACATTAAGGTAGCTCAGGCAGGAATGCAAGGGAATGGAGTACAGCAGATGGTACAGCAGCAACCTCAAGGGAACGGAATGTTCCAGCGGCAAACGAGAGGCAGAGGTCGGGGAGGGTTTGTGAACCGTGGTCCAGACTTGAATACTGTTGTGGTTCAAAATTATGTACAAGGAATGAAAAAGATGTCACCATGCCATGCGTGCGGGGGCGTAGGACACTGGAAGCGGGAATGCCCAATGATGGTGCAGGATGGTGTTGTTCAACAAAGCAATGATGTTGGTACATTTCAAAATGTGAGGGGTCCAAGAATGAGGGGTCCAAATCCGAACTTCCAGAATAATATGGTTCAGATATTCAGATATGGTCTCCAGCCTATGCAACAAATGCAAATGCCACGTATGCAACCAGCGCAGTTGCAGCAAATAAAACAGCAGATTCCTATGGTACCTAGACAGCAAATGCAGTTGTTCTAGATCCGATGGGACAGCAACAGGTGATGCTTCCTCAACAGGTCACAGGTCAAACAATGAGTAAAAATAATACAGTACAACAATTCCCATTGCGTGGTGAGAGTGGAATAAACGATGACTGGTCGGATGATTGTTCAGATAGTGAGGAGTGCAGGCTTGCAGCGTCCCTAGAGGTAGATCAGAGGGGACCTTATGTTCAGGGAAAGGTGATGGGTCACAAGGTTTCATTCCTGGTTAACACAGGAGCTACACGCTCTACAGTCAGAAGTGCAGAGGTTCCAAAATTGCCGCTTTCAGGGCATACTTTAAAGGTGGTAGGAGTAGCAAATCAGCTCTTGACAAATCCAATTACAGATCCGGTCCAAGTTGAGATTGGTACCTTTCAGGGATTACACAGGTTTGTAGTCTGTGATTCAAGTTCCGTATCCCTACTGGGAAGAGACTTGCTGTGTAAGACAAGGTGTTCAATCACCTGTTCCAATGAAGGGATTGAGGTGCAGACAAACAGTGATGATGAAGGGGATGATGGTCAGATCTCAGAGCCTGAGACAGAGACCACAGATGAGGAGTACCCTTTGATAAGCTTCTTCCTGATGTTCACAGTGACCAATTTGCCAACAGAATTACAGGGAACAGTGACAGAGAAGCTGTGGGACTTGACAGGAAAGGAAGTGGGACTGATTAAATAAGTAGAACCAGTCAAAGTAGATGTGAAGCCGAATGCAGTGTTTCCACAGGTACCACAGTATCACATGGCACAAGATGTCCTCATACAAGTGACACAGATAATTGCAGACTTTGTGAAGCAAGGGGTCTTAAAAGAAGTGATGAGCAGCCCATGTAATTCACCAATAATGGGACTGAGAAAGCCTTGTGGGAAAGTTCGAATTGTCCAAGATCTGAGAAAAATTAACAAGATAGTGTGAAAATGTTGCCCCATAGTGCCAAATCCAGCCGTGATCATGTTTCAGGTCCCATGTGATGCAGAGTGGTTCACAGTTGTGGACTTGTCTCAAGCGTTCTTTTTTGTGCCTCTTCACGAGGACAGCCAATTTCTCTTCAGTTTCAAATTCTTTGACAAGGTTTACAGTTGGTGTCTGATTCCTCAAGGATTTTCAGAATCACCTTCCATCTTCAATCAGATATTGAAGAAGGATTTGAAATCATTGGTACTGCCTTTTAATTCAACTCTAGTACAGTACATTGATGACTTGTTGATTGCATCCAAAACGAAAGATGACTGCAGGTATGATACTATTGCCTTACTGAATCATTTGGGGAAGAACGGACATAAAGTGTCCCCAAAGAAGCTACAGTACTGTCAGAAAGAGGTGAAGTACTTAGGCCACCTGATTGAAAAGGGGTCAAGGAGAATATCCAAAGAAAGAGTGACAACCATATTACAGATGAGTTCCCTGACATCCAAAAGAGATGTGAGGATGTTTTTGGGACTGGTGGGCTACTGTCGCCAGTGGATTCCCAACTTCTCGGTTATCTCTAAGCCTTTGGTGAGAATGACTGTCAAAGAGGATAAGAATGGCCCGGATACCCTAACTATGTCTGAGAAAGAAATGAGGGCCTTCATTGAACTGAGAGAGTGCATGTGCAGGGCTCCAGCTTTAGGTATGCCTGACTACACAAAGCCTTTCCTACTGTTTTGTCATGAACGTGATGCTTGTTCTCTGTCCTGACACAGGTCCATGGAGGTGCAAACCACCCAGTAGCATATTTTTTGGCTACTTTGGACCCAGTTGCAGCAGCCTTACCGGGTTGTTTGCGTGCAGTTGCAGCAGTTGGTCAAAGCCTTACTCAGTGTGAAGGCATTGTGATGAGACATCCCTTGACAGTAATGGTCCCACATTCAGTTGAAATACTACTCACCCGAACCAAGACCCAGCACATGACGAATGCTAGGTTGATCAAGTATGAGACAATCATGCTGGGGTCACCAAATGTGTCGCTCAAACGATGGCCTGTGTTAAACCCGGCAACTTTACTTCCCAATGAAAATACAAATGTTGGTGATGCTGAGGAAGTAGAACATGATTGTCTTGAGGTAACAGAACTGTGCACCAAACCAAGACCTGACATTAAAGATACCCAATTGGAAGAAAATGATTACATTATCTTTATTGATGGTTCATGCTTAAGGGACTCAGTGGGAGTACTACGAGCCGGATACGCTGTGTGTACAATCACCGGTATCCTGGAAGCATCTTGGCTCGAGAGAGTGTACTCTGCTCAAGTGGCTGAATTGGTTGCTCTTACTAGGGCCGCTGACAAATTGAAAGACACTATCTATACTGATAGCAGATACGGATTTGGAATTGTCCATGATTTTGGCCAGCTATGGTCACAGAGGGGTTTCATGACTTCTTCTGGTTCTCCAGTGAAAAATGGTGAAAAAAATTAACGAGTTGTTGCACGCGATTCAGTTACCTCTTGAAATTGCCGTGGTGAAATGCAGCGCTTATGTTAAATCACAAGACTTTGTGTCAATGGGAAACGGATATGCAGATCAAGTCGCAAGGTTTTGTGCATTGAACTGAATATCATTCAAGGATCAGTGGGAATTGTTACCTGAAACTGAAAATGAGACATGCACAGGTTATGCGTTGAGGGTGGTTGACACAATGGAAGAGTTAAAATTGTTGCAGGGATGGGCCAGCAGAGAGGAGAAACGTTCTTGGCTTAAAATGCAATGTGTACAAAGACCTGATGATTTGTGGGTTTCAGATGAAGGGAAGATGGTTTTGCCAAACAGCCTTTTGTCACAGTGTGCAAGGTTTTACCATGGTCAAGCACATATTGGGAGAGACGCCATGATCAGGTTGTTCAAAGTTGATTGGTTCAATACAAAATTCAGACAAGCAGCAGAAGTAATCTGTCACAGGTGCATCATCTGTCAACAGATGAATGCGGGGAAAGGGACTGTGGTGAATTTGAGCCACATTGGGAGAGCAGGAGGTCCGTTTAGCAGGATGCAGATGGATTTTATTGAGATGCCTGTGTGTGGAGGTCTGAGGTATTTATTGGTGATTGTGTGCATCTTTAGTCACTGGATTGAAGCTTACCCTACACGTAGGAATGACAGTCTCACAGTAGCAAAGTTGCTGCTTAGGGAGTTGATACCAGGTTTTGGGTTTCCGATCTCTTTAGAATCAGACAGAGGAAGTCACTTCAACAATGAGGTGGTTAAACTCTTGTGTGCTGCACTGAACATTGAACAAAAGTTGCATTGTAGCTATCATCCCGAAGCCTCAGGACTAGTGGAGCAAATGAATGGTACCTTGAAGTCGAGAATGGCAAATATGTGTGCAGCTACCAATTTGGACTACTGCAAGGGTCTGGCTGATGTGGTCCGCTCTTTCTCTCACCAGGTGGAAGCCACCACACTGCCACCGATAACTGATCCAGGTCACAATCTGAAAGCCGGTGACTGGGTTGTTGTCAAGAAACACGTGAGGAAGTTGTGTTTGGAGCCACGTTGGAAGGGGCCGTATCAAGTGATACTGACAACTACTACTGCTGTGAAGTGTGCGAGAATTCCAAACTGGATCCATGCCAGTCACACAAAGAAGGTGACGTGTCCAACTGATGAGGAACTTGATTTGTCGAAAATAACAGCTACAGAAAAGGAAGTCTCAGGGCCGGAGAGTAATCAAAGGAGAACTGAGACTGAAGGAGAGCCCGTTGAGGACGGCATGGTCACTCAAACAGCAAACGAGATCCAAAAGGGTGACGGTGGGCCTATCTCAACTGAGGCACCAGGGGAACCGACACAAAGAGAGGTTCTCCCAGAAACAGACGGTTACGGGTTTGAAGTTGAACCCCTGACAGACCCGGAAGGCTAAGGAGGTGAAACAGAAAGAAGTCAAAGTGTTTGGACACCACCTGAGCCACCTGCAGATCCATCAAGAGAAAACACCATAGCACAAGAGGAGGTCATTGAACAGCACCCTGAAAAGCCAAAAAGCAAAATGATACTGAAAGTAGATAAGTGGCCAGAATCACAAACTGAAAAAGGGAAAGTAGTCATTAAAGAAACAATAGAGGAAGAGGTTGATACCACAAGGAAGGAAGATCTGACTGAAGGAGAATTGAAAAGAAAGAGAGTTGCAAACAGAAGATATGCGAGTCCTGAATGGGCCTATGCCACAACATCCGAAGTTCTTGGCTTGTTGTTTTGATCGTGAAGTTCCAGGGCAATATTATGGTACCTGAAGTTTCACACAAATGGGAGACTGTGTTAAGCTGAAATTTGAATAAAGGGAAACCTGAGGGAAGAGACTAATGAAAATGACCGGATGTGACACTGTTAACCTGAATTGACTTGAAAAACCCGATTGTGACAAGCTGCTAACTGGATTGACAAAAGGACCCTGGGAGTGAATGAGAAAGCTGTAAATACCTGCTGGAAAAAGACTTTTGCATAAAAGAATTATTAACCATCCTCCTATTAGTTGATTACGTTTGTAGTACTTTACTTTCTGATTCTTTACAGATCATGCCTAGGTCAGAAGATGACATTGAGGGAAATAAGCGTTGTAAATATTTGGGTGTTGCTTTGGCTGTTGTGTGTGTGATATTCATTATAGCTATATTTGTGGAAATGCGTCTGCTAGATGAAAGTGAAGATAACAATGCTACTGTTTATGAAACTGCTACATTAACACCGTGGGACAGGTTTGAGCAGGATGCAAAGTATTTGCATGGCGAGAGTAATGCTAAAGGGGAGCTGTCTACTAACGTTTTCTATCGCTTGTTGAGTGAGTATGTTGACACTATGGATGCAAAGGCTTGTTATGCGTGTACACAGATTTCTCTTTCAGTCCAGGAGGGAGTTACCTATCACAGCTTGCCATTAACCTACGGGATTTGTTGTAGTCTGCTACTAACGCGTCTCTATAATCAAGAAGAAGTGCAATACTTTTATTCTAATTATGATTTAGTGTTCTCGTATGTGCCTATCATAGAAGATTTGGATAGTGTAGCTAAATATTATGCCCGAAACTGGTTAAGGGTTTCATCGAGCCTAGAATGACGATTAGTACATCATATGTGCACCACAATAATTTGACATGCTTGCTTACACCTGTAGAAAAGAGCTTTTTAGATCACACTGAAGATAGAAGGAGAGTTTTAAAGGGAAAACTAGAAAAGGGCTTAGAGCAACGGATATTTCTTAGTAATAGTAATAATGGGGTTAGGGAACAAGGGAAGCTAGCTTTAGATGCGAAACATGTAGGGAGGCTTTGCATTACGTGACCAAAGTCATATTATGACACTGTGTTTGTGGGAACGAGAGAGTGTAAGCATGTGTTTTTGTTTCAGAATAAATGGACTTTCATGCTAAATGGAATGGATCAAGCGATCCCAGGGGTCTATTATATTTGTGGACTTAGTGCTTATTACCGTCTTCCAAAGGGATGGTATGGGACATGTTATTTGGGAATAGTTTTTCCAAAGATCTATCAACTAGACGATTTAAAGAAATATCCAAAAGTGACAGAATTGCTTTGTGCACGACAAAAGAGAGAAACTGCTGCTGGTGTAGTAGGAGACATATTTGGACCAATAATTCCTTCAGTGGGAGTTATTTTGAACTCCGTAAAGATTCGAAAGTTGTCTACTATTGTGGATAACATGCTGACAAACTTCACAGGGGCTATACTCCTGATGGATACTGAACTTGCTGCGGAGCGGGCCATGACTCTTCAAAACAGGCTTGCTTTAGACATTCTTTTAGCGAAAAGTGGTGGCGTCTGTAAGATGCTTAATGCGGGCCACTGTTGTGCTTATATTCCGGATAATAGTAATGAGATTAGAAGTATGCTTACTAACCTAACAAGAGATAGTGCAGATTTAAAGGAACTGAAAGAACCAGGAGTCTGGGAAAAGGTTGGAGAAGGATTTGCACATGTGGGAAGCTGGTTTAGTGGTCTTTGGCATGGGTTTTGTGGAAAATTAATACAGGGAATAGTAATTGTCTTGGCTTGTTTATTTGGACTATGGTTATTGAACAAAATTTGTGAACGAGGTAAAGTAAAATGTGCGAAATATAAAGAAAGCAGGGAGGACAAGAAAAGGGAGAAAATATTCAGAGCAAAATATGAAAAGGCAAAACGAAAAGAAGAAATTGAAATGAGGGAAATGAACAAATGAAAGAAAGTAAAGAGTGGATTTGTGTGATGACAAGTCATCAGAGGAGGGATTGTTGGAGTGTAGTTTTATAATCAAAATTAACATGAAATGTTTGTGAATTAATGCACAATGATGCCGCATAGAAAATGTATCGCTGTGTTTTACTAAACGCGTGTTTGAAATGTGCCCACGGGGAGTGGCCTCCAATATATACGATGACAATTGAAACTGACTAATGATGAAATATTAATGTATTAATGTATGATTTTGTATTAGTATTAAGAGATATATGTTAAGGTTTTGCTAATTAATCACTAGGCCCTAGTTAGCATGAGTCGGGGCCTAGCTGCCCGGTTTCATATTAAATGTGTTTTTCTAACGTGCAATGTGCTGACTTGCTGAAGGACATGTAGCCGTACTTTTCCAGAAGCTAGAAGATGTTTGTAACCGTAGTAAATTCTTTCTCATGCGACTCGTCTTGCTCAAGGAGACATTCTTGCCAAATGCAACAGTGTATACTTGCAACAGGTACAAGGTCGCCCGAACTGGTATAGACAATGAAACTACTGACTGGGTCTGTGAGAGGACGGAGAGAATATGAAATTGTACCTGACATTCTACCCGTTGGAGACGTCAATTACAGAAGCCAATAAACTACGTGAGAACTGTTGTGAGGTGACAATCTTAATGAGGCAACAATTAAATCATTGGATGAAGAAAATAGTGCACCAAAACTTACACAATTGGAAATTAGGGGACTGTACAACAAGTGTGATATAATCGTAGGACACAAGGAGGAATCAGCCATTACGTGCCTTTGCTATTGCCTAGACACTTTGTCACTCTGTTTAAAGACTTTGTGGTTTATCTCTTCAAACCATCCTTACTTTACCTTGCCCGATTCATACTTTTCCTCCTTATGAGGGAAAGGTCCCTTATTGGCTGTCTTGCTGAACTTTGCTGTGTTTCCTGGCTGATGGCGAATCAACTGATGTCCTGAGGACGAAGACTGACTATGTATGCTGACTTATTACGGAGGGTAACTATATGATGATGAAATTGTAATTGTCGGTTTGCCTTTCCCTTCTAGGTACCAACTGCTTCTTTTGATAGAGACCATAGATAGATGTTTTCTAAATTTGTGTTGCTAAATTGTTCTGCATGAATCCCAACATACTAATGCTGATTCGAGGTAAGTTAAGGAATCCACTAAACGGACGCAAATACACAAATGACTGAATCTATGCTTTGTTGAATAATGCGCTAATGATACTCTGTTAAGATTAACCCATGTTGACATTGTGCTTTGTTCTAATGTTTATAATTTTTGCTTTGATGAAATCTTATTCGAGTTGTCATATTATAACAGTGTTGATGTGTTTTCTGGTTTTGAGACTAATAAACTTGCTAGTAGAGTGTAATCAATAGGGAATAAATATCATAAATCTTACAAAATATTGTGTGGTTTTCATGACTGAGAGGCCGTGGTGTGATTTGATTCTTACTTATGCCATTATACAAATTGAGTCAATTTGCTACAGTGAATATTGATAATGTTATTGATCTATTGATTGCTATGTTGATTAATTGTCTCGTCCTGAGGTGTCTTCAATCAGGGTCAAAAGATTATTTGGCCTAAAACGAGTCCCAGACTAATGAAGTTATCTAAGACGGGAAGCGTTATCACCCTTCATCGCCTCCATGTTGCATTTGATTATATCAGGCTTGTACCACCATCATCTATATTCGTGGCACAGATCTTTACAAGGCAAATGTCCCTGGCATCTACTGCTCCAAATACTAGCAGATACATGCCCTCCAAATCTGTTTTTTATATCTTTCATTTCAGAAGAGACACCCAGGACCATCCAACACAAGTGCCTCTAGGGGTGCAACAAAGGGTTGTTCCCCCTTTGTGCTCTCCCAGGGCACTTTGGTATTACGGGAGGGGTCACAGACATTTGTAATACTGATAACCTAGCGCATGTAGCTCCAGTGCTATCTCAAGAGGGCATTCCCTGAATTGTCTGAGAGCAGGGCCTCATGGAAATGAGGGAATCTCTTTCTTGCATATTGTAGACATCGACTAAAAGGCAAAGAAGCGAGTGCCACACAAAAAGGCGGTGCACTGTCAGTGAGGCTCCTGAGGGCAGCCCTAAGGAGGGGACAAAGATGTCCCATGGACCCTCCAGGCAGCCCCCTCCCTGCAAGTGTGTGCAGTCACTCACTGTATCTTTCTGCAAGGGGATCTCTGTATCCTCTCCAAAGTACAGGTGGGTCCTGCCTGCACAGTGAAAAACGAAGCTGTTGATGAAAAAAGCCACTCCATATTTCACTGAATGATCTTCTCCCAGGGCAGCACAGAGTTAATGGCTGCCTTGAAACTGTAATTCAATGCACTGTTTATTTTTGCACCCAGCACCCCTGCTTAAAGGTGCATCGTGCCACAAGCATGAGCAGTGAGCCAGACATATAATACAGTCCCTAGTGCCACCCAGGACAACATACCTCTGACAAACTTCGAATACAATGCTGCGTACAAATGACACCTCCACTTTTACAGACTTTGTTGATTACTTCCCCTGTAATATGTTTCCTGCAATACTGCAATTTTTACACCATTGCCTGTATTAGGGATAGGGAGCACTGAAAGCAGGTGCACAGGGTGCAAACATGGAAAGTGCACTCAAGTAATCAGAATGTGCTGCCCTATGGGCAGACCCAAACTCGTGCTGCCCTCAGAGCAGCGCATTCAAGAAAAATAAGGAGCAGCTGTTTTCCCTCTGCAGGTGGCAACCAGCCTGTACTTTTCAGAGGGATTAAATATTCTCTTGCAGGTGGGTGCAGTGAGTAACTGCACCCGCCTGCAAGGGGATGTCTGGTGGGTCCATAGGACCCCGCTTCATCCTTTTAGAGGGCTGTGTTTAGAAGGCGCATTGAAAGTGTGCCACTTTTTTGTGGTGCACTTTCAGTGTGCCTTCTAAAGGCATGTTTGCCTCTGGGCCCACATTGGTAATACGGTGTGTGTGAAGATGCAAATAAGGGTAATGCTCTCTAATGATAACGCTGGTGCTATATGTGCACCAGCGCTATCTGTGTTGCAGAAGGAGCCATAGAAGCATCTACGACCCCTTCTGTAATACCAAAGTGAACCGGGAGTGCACAAAGTGGGCACAAATGCCCGTTGCACCCTGGCTCCGTATCTGTTTAAGTAGTATTATATAGTGTACCGCTTGGTGTAGTTTTTCTGATTCCTAGCATTGCAGGTTACCTGCTTTCAACTTCTGCCCATTTAGTACTTTGCTTTTCACCTTTTTGGCCGCTAAGTTTCACTGAGACTTAGCATAGGTTGCCACAAACGTATTTTTGAGTGTTTATGAGTAAAGCCCTCTCATCAGAAGCATGTTTGCCATATGTGTAACTATCATTTCCATAATACATAACATCCCTTCTCCATCCATCTGACCATTTAGCTGCACTGCTATAAAGTTAGCCAGAAATGCCTGAAAAGCTTGGCTAACAAAACAAACAGCACTGCCCACCTCCCCAACAAGTTGGTCAACTTGTTGTAACGTGTGATTGCACTGCACCGCATTGTAGGGTGCATCTAGCTGAAAAGTCATTCTGCATGTCCTGTAACTGACATCTCCGCCACCTTTTCGTCCCCCATCACTGTGAATTTTCCCACAGGTTGCAGTGTAATTCAACTATCTGCTGATGACTCCAGGCCCTTTGATTGTGCAGTTGGTTGCTGTGTCCCTCATCAGGTGTGGCACACCCCTACTCCTTCTCAAAGAGCTTGGACACTCACAACCTCAAGCCATTCCCATGCTTCATCTGGAGAGATAACTTCACTGGGAACATTAGACTGTATTTTGGGCCCAACTCTCTCAGTTTCTTCTTGACCATCATAAAGTTCTTCCTGAAGACATGGGACTTTTTCTGTAAACAGGGAAGATGAGTATGGGCGGGTTTTCATACTTTGGGATGTCTGCCGCACATACATGCTGCACGATTGTATCTAGGTCGCAAGTATTGGCTCGTGGTAGAGTTGGGGATGCTGCCACCGATCTGTGTGCCTTTTCTGTTGTAAAGAATTTAGAAATCTTTTTTATTTCAAGGTGCCGGCTAATCTTCTAAAAACATTTTACCAGACATCCCCAATACTCTTTTGGGGAAACAGAGGAACCAAATGTTTTCACACCTTGAACGTTCATCTGCATCTTTGACGTTTTCTAATACGGTGTGTGTCAGTGCAGCACAGAAGTTACTATGATTTTTAAGCTGCATCCTTCATTTTGTAATGCAGCAACCTGTTCATCTGCTTCAGTGACCCTTCCTGCAATTTTCCTTAGATCTGCATTGAACAAACTGGACCCAATATTGACAGTGTGAATAGTCCCCTCCAGTGTAGTGTCCTCCCCAGCTTGGGTACCCACCAATAAATATGCCACACACAGAGCTATATATTACACGTCTTTATTCCTCAGCGATTAACCGCGAACTCCATATTCTCAGCCTGCATTCACTTCACCATGTTCTAAAACTTACATCATCAGTCTACGGAGTCTTTCAGGATCCAAAATGGTTCCATCATACATTCTCACAAGACACAACATCTCCCCACCTGCTAAATAAGAAAATTACATTTTTTTTTTTTTTTTTACAAAATATACACATCTTAACTCTTCAATAAGCCCTTTTGGCACTTTGATGACTTGCCCCCATCATGTCTTTGGAAACAGAAAATCAGTATTCAGAGTGTTTATGATCTGCTTCAGTGGCAGTCAAGGATTCTTCAATTGTCCCTCTGAGCCAGTCTCTACATCGACATTAGGGTCTGAGGAGTGTTGAGCCACCTGTTCGAAATGCGAGGAATCTTGTATGATAGATTTTCCTGGATGTTGGGCATTCACCGTGTGCCCTTTGCTGGTTACAATGTGAAATGGCACGGCATCAAAAGAGCATCCGATTTAAGTCTACGTGGCTGACCAAGGAGCCCTCAATCTCCTCGTGGGAAGACAATATTCTTTGATAGATGAGATATATTGAATTAACGGGAAGCAACAGTATTCATCCACAATCACCATCAGGTTCTGTCAATTGTCAAGTGGACCGAAAAAATCAACAGCAATTCTTTCCGAGGCATGTTTTGGCAACTCTGGCATGTTCAGAGTGTTGAGTAGTTTTGATGAAAGGTAGTTACATGTTTCCAGCTCTTTTTCAACTTGTTCATTGAGAAGAGAAAACCAGACTCGGGGCCTCATTACAACAGATTGTACCGCCAACAGGGTGGCGGTACAATCTTGCTGATTACGACTGCGGCGGAAGTGCAGCGGTCGCACCGCCAGGACCGGCGTTTACCGCCATGGTTGTCCCGGCGGTTTTAATCCACCAGGGCAGCGGCGGTAGAGACCGCCATGGAAAGGCTGGCCGGAAGGGGAGTCGCGGGGCTCCTGGACTGCCCATGCACTTGGCATGGGCAGTGCAGGGGCCCCCAGACACAGCCCCACACTGATTTTCAAAAGTGTGACGGGTGCAGCTGCACCCGTCGCACGGTTGCAACACCACCGGCTCCATTAGGAGCCGGCTCCCATGTCGCGGCAGACATCCCCGCCGGCCCAGCGGAGATGTCAAAATGGGGCACGGCGGTGAAGCCTTGGCGGACGGCGGTGGCCGCCCCCCAAGGTTGTAATAAGGCCCTATATCTCTGAGAGCTCATTTAAAATGGCAACAATTGCACAATACCTTTCAAGGGCCAATTCAATCACTTGCTGTCACAGACTCTCTGGGGTGATTATTCTTGAACCCTCAGGATAATTCCTTCTTCTGTCACAGACAGCTCATCTTTGACATTTGTGTACCTCTGATACTCACTGCCAATGGTAAGAGGTCAAGTATGTTGATTCCATGATTGATGTGCAATAATGTCTTTTAATTTTACCTTGTAACAAGCTTAACTCATAGCAGTGACAATTTCTTCAACTGAAATGGCAGAAGGTATGTTTGATTTCACAATGAAATTTATGTGGGCTTCAGCAGTCTTAGATGTGGTACCTTGACATTGTATAGGCACCCTTGAGAAGTAGTCAGCAGGGTTTTGATCTTTCCTTGGATGATGCACGATTGTGTAGCTGTACTCTGGCAAATATAGACCCCGATGTTCAATTTGTGGAGGCATCTTGGCTTTTGGATTGCCAGAGATAGAAAGCAATGATTGATAATCTGTTACAAGCGTGAAAGGTTTTCCGTACAGAAACACATGGAAATGTTCACATGCCCACACCACTGCTACACTTTCTTTTTCAGGTTCAGAATAAGCACGTTCAGTCTGGCACAAATCTTTACGTGCATGGACCACAATATGTCTTTGAGCATTTGGATGTCCCCTGTGTTGTGCAAGGATAGCGCCTAACTGACTGGGATAGTGTCAACAGCAACTTCAGCTTCGGATCAAAATAAGCCATTTCAGTAGCATTATCAATAGGTTGTTTAATTCTCTTAAAACTTTGCTCGCATTAATGTAACCAGTGAAATGAAACATTATTTTTCTTCAACTATCTCAATGAAGCACTCACAGTGACAAAGTCTTGTATATATCTAGAACAATAACTGGCCAGGGGAAGGAAGGAACGTAACATGGAAACATCTGGTGAGGTACTGGCAGTTAACAACACTTAGGCCCTCATTCTGACCTTGGCGGGCGGCGGAGGCCGCCCGCCAAAGTCCCGCCGTCAGATTACCGTTCCGCGGTCGAAAGACCGCGGCGGTAATTCTGACTTTCCCGCTGGGCTGGCGGGCGGTCGCCTTCAGACCGCCCGCCAGCCCAGCGGGAAAGAGGCTTCCACGATGAAGCCGGCTCGGAATCGAGCCGGCGGAGTGGAAGCTGTGCGACGGGTGCAGTTGCACCCGTCGCGTATTTCACTGTCTGCGCAGCAGACAGTGAAATACTTGTAGGGGCCCTCTTACGGGGGCCCCTGCAATGCCCATGCCAGTGGCATGGGCACTGCAGGGGCCCCGCGACCCCCCCTACCGCCATCCGGATCCCGGCGGTCCGACCGCCGGGATCTGGATGGCGGTAGGGGGGGTCGGAATCCCCGCGGCGGTGCAGCAAGCTGCGCCGCCGCGGAGGATTCAATGGGGCGGCGGTACACTGGCGGGACCCCGCCAGTGGTGCCGGTCCGACCGCGGCTTTACCGCCGCGGTCGGAATCCCCATTGGAGCACCGCCGGCCTGTCGGCGGTGCTCCCGCGGTCCTCCGCCCTGGCGGTCAAAGACCGCCAGGGTCAGAATGACCACCTTATTCCTTAGCTGGATTGAGTATCATGCCCCCCATCAGAAAAGATATGGCCAAATAACTTTAACTTTGTCGTATTGAATTCACATTTCTTAGCATTTATGCATTAAACCTGCATCAACAAGTAAACAACACACTTGCCTTAAAGCTTTGTCATGTACCTTTTATGTATCTCCGAAAACCAATGTAATCTCTTATCGTTGAAAGCATTTTCAACAGGTTGCATGATATGTCTAATGACCTCTTGAAAAATCTTGGCAGCTGATGACACACCAAAACTTGGTCTTTTGTGTCCAAACAGACTAATATGAGTAGAAAAGGTTGTAATACACTTGCAATTCTCTTTGAGTTCCAACCAATGATATCCTTTATTTAAATCAAGATGTGAGAAGCCTTTCACGCAGTTCAATTGTGTTATCATGTCAGCAATGTCTAGACCGTGATGTTGTTCTCTTCCAATTGTGTTGTTTGCTTGACGCACATCCACGGAGATGCGTAAAGATTCTTCACGGTCCTTTCTGGGAATTACTACTATGGGAGGAACCCGTGGCTTCAGACCAGTAGAACACTCACTAATATCATGCTTAAGTAATGATTTTAGTTCCTTTTCAACAGCTTCTTGTAAATGAAACACAATTCTTCTGTGTCTTTGAGCAACAGGACAAACATCCTCATTGATATGCAACTGCGCTTTCTTAGTCTGAAGTTTTTATAACCAATAAAATAATGAAGGGATCTGACTTGCTATTTCCTGATGATCGTTCATATTGTAGTTCCCTGATATCAGTTTCATATCAGCAGCTGTGCTAAAACTGAGTAAGCAGGCACATGTGCTGTACCTTGAGGTACGTGAATGGGCGCTTGCATTTTAGTTTTTTTGTGCTTCATAGTCACTACGAATTAACCTTTCATTTTCAAAGGCATCAATGCAGCCCGTATGTACACTTTTGTTTTTGATGGTGTCAGTCATGGTAATGGAGATAATTCATTATATTTCTCCTCAGTATAATATTTATTGACACACCACTATCGATGATATAAGGTATTGCACAACCACGTATTTTCAGTGTAATCTTTGGACAGTGTTTGAACGACTTGGGTGCTTTTCCATGTTGACTTTTCTTTGATTGGTATTTCTCTTCACATGCGGCATTCCAACTCGTGCGCATTTCTCTGAGGCAAACTTTGACATTGACAATCATCTTCTTCACTTTCACTTGATACTGATAACATTTTTCACAATGATTTAGATGACAATTGATTAGTCTCAACTGATGTTGCCACTTGGCCTTGTGGGTACGCGTCAAATGTCACTTCTGGAACGTTTAGCCAGACATTTTGTCTTCTCGCCATGACACACATACTTTTTCATACACTATGCAAACTGTCACAAAAGGGTTCTCTTTACCACAGCCTTTGCTTATCTGTCCAATGACAATCCACATCAGTAACGTAACTTCTTTTTTAGTGGAGACATCACATTGTATCCTTCAGCTTTGTGTTTCTATTTACTTTTCGTGTTCATGACAGACTCACTTTGGGCATTCCTGGCCTCCATGCCTGCAGCTTAAAGATCAGCATGTTCCTAAGCTCTGGAACCATGAGAACTCACTCCAGACTAAGAGTTTCTCTCAGCATTTGTCATCTGAATTAATCTGACAGGCATCCTTCAATAACTCTGAGTCATATTGCTTCTTCATCATTAAACTCATTGAATCTGCAGTGTTTTTTTAGAATATCCAATCTCTCAAGAAATTCATCCACAGTGTCACCAATTGTTTGCCTTTCTAGACTGAAATTGTACATTTTGTAGTCTACATTCGGCACTGGATTTAACATGAGATTCAAAGCTTCTTTAATTTGATGGTACTTAACTTCATTAAATCGCAGCATTTTCTTTATGACTTCTTTTACGTCATCACCAGCAAGATTCTTGAGGTATTCGATAATTTTTATGTTATTTGTTTCATCAAGCACATCAATGAAATCATCAAATGTCTCCATCCAAGCAGTACATTTATCGCCAATATTCTGCTTTTTGGCAATACTGAAGGGTGGTGGTGGTTTCAGGAAGGCAGCTGCATTGTAACCGTTGATGGGACTAGTTGACACTACTGCTGGAGTTCTCCCTGGCACCATCTCTGAAGCCTCATGTTGTGCTGGCCTTTAGATGATCTTTAAGAGTATGTGGAGCTGTGTTCTTGGTCTCCATTAGAGCCCTTCACTTTCTGTAGACTAAGTTGTGCTTAGCAGGTTTGGTGATGAGCTGCTTCAAGAATTGGACAGCTCCATTAGCAGAACCTCTGTGCTTCTTCTGTGATCTCCTCGCCCGCTGCTGATGTTATAAAGCTCTTATTTTGGAGTCTCAGGTAAGTGCAACTACTATGTGTTTCATTACGAATTGTTCTGTCAGCTAGCGCTCTTTTCTGTATCTGTGTTTGGTCTCCTTTAGTGTTATCACTCCTTACAGTAGATTTCTCAACAAAGTTTTCTTTATTATCAAATGCTTCTACCGGCTGGAGTTGTGCTTTGACACCACACACGCCAATACACGCCAACCGTCAAATCAGCACTTCGACGAAGGCACACGTTGCACATATGAGCGATTTGATTGGATCATAGGAAACTCTCTGGGACAGCATTGTTGAACATCGGGTTATTTATCCCCTATCTCATCGCCAGTTATAGCATTCTCCCCAGCCTGTGTACTCTGCAATGAATAAGCCACACATGGAGCTATGTATTACATGTCTTTATTCTTCAGTGTGTAACTGTGAACTCCACTTTCTAAATCTGGATTCACTTCACCACATTTTAAAACGTACGTTATCATTCTGAGGAGGCTTTCAGGATCCAAAAATGTTCCATCATACATACTCACAAGACAGAACATCCGGCACCATCTGTTTTTTTTGTATTGCTGCTATAAAATGTCAGAAAGGGAGGGTTCCTTCTATTGTTCTGGAGTTTCCAACTCTCCCAACACTCCCTGGGGTTGAGATTGGCCTTCATCTCCCTGGGGTGCACCACATTACAGAATCTTGTTGCTTCGTATCGCAGTCCCAGGACTTCCCAGGCCATCTAAAGCTCAGCTTTGTAAAATACCTGCAAAATGCCTGTTGCTGAAGCTTATGTGGGAATTTTTGCTGTGACATGATAGTCATATGACTTTAACAAAGATGGAGTAGGTTTAATTTTCATATTTATGGCCCAAGCACTCACAATTCACTACTTTTGGCACTTGTGTGCTGACTTCTCCACTCAATATCATTCAAGCACCTGGCCTCTTTTTTAAATATGTATTCCCCATCTATAGTGTTATCTTTCTTCTTTAACCCCTACTTATAAATTCTGAAGCTATTCTTTTTCCTATTGAGGCACATTAAGTATAAGCTAGGCCCTGCATATGGTATTAAATAAGGAAAATCTCAATAACCACTCTCAATAGTCCCAAAGTCCATTATCCTCAATTACCTACCTTATTTGCTATCTTGTCTCGAAATCCTTTTTTGCCCATTTCATATTATTTCAGTAAGACCTTCGAGATGTCCAATATAATATCTTTCACATTCTGGGTATTGCTAGTGATGAATGTGCAATACTTAGCGCTCATTTCCTTGCAAATCCCGCCCTCCTTTGGCTGTAGAAATGGATGGTCCACAAGTATTTTGTGTGATATGTACATGGACATCCTAAAGTTACAAAAGAGCCTTCTCACCCAATTGGTAGTGAGAAGTCCTCCTTCCACCAATATGATACATATTTCGGTAACTCTTTATCTTCTTGTAGCTCATAAATTGCTCTGGCATGTTAACAATGTGCTGGCAGTTACTTTCATCCACTTTTAACATTCCTTTGCTGGCTATGCAAAGCATCTCTGCACTTTTATGCCAATGATTCAAAACTAGATGTGTAAGTATCGAAGTGATACTGGTCACTTAAGAAATCTTAACACCCTTCTTGTAAATGCAAGTAATGCATCATTTTCATAGTCAGCTAAAACTCTTTCTCCCTTTCAGGTACCATATATTTCACACCCAACAGTCGGACACATTTATAATCAAATAGTAGGACTGAACTAGCTGAACATATGTATTTTCTTGATATTCATTTTGATGATGAGAACACATTTCCTTTCCATCGCTTTCTTTAATTTTCTGATGCTTCTTTGGAGGTAGAGGACCTAGCATTTCTTACTGAACAAATCATATTCAGTAGCAATGCTTAAAACAGTCTGAATGCTGTGCAATCGCAGCTCTTATGATAATAACGACTAACTCATCCCACGCCACTGCTTCTTTCATTTTTGTGCAACACCTTCTTATATTGGCACCCGGTTACTCAGAGCATTGTTTCACGTGTTTCTTCTTGCAATGACCATTGACTGCAATAGTTCATTTTTTGAGTATCAAGGTGTCTGCTGCCCTCCTCTCATGCTCTCACCTTCCTTATGAGGCAATCATGTAATCAAGCACATTTCATAGCAGTTGTAGCAGCTCCTTACCCCTCCCCCCTTTCTAGTTCTATTCCCACTTGTTTAGGAGAGGTTACCAGCACACATCTAAACGTAGCTTTGGCATTTCAAGTCATTGATTGACCAGGAAGGTTGTCTCAGCAAACCTGATGAGGCAGGCTTGACTCTGTTTCACCTTTCTTTGATGGTTTCATAATCTATTTTGTGACGCTGGGATCCAAGCAGGCAGTCCTGGCAGTTAACTATTGCCTTACTGATCAAAACTACCTAATGTATCTTCTGATACATGAAATGGCCATACAAGTGAGGAGGATGGACCACCATTACCTCAGTTCTTTTCATAAGTTATCCTGTAGATATACAACACATCCTAAACATCATTTTATCAGCTGTAATTCCAAATACACATTATGTTTTTCCCAAACAACCTATACATTCTCCCCCCTCCCCATAAGACACCCTGAGACAATCAAGCTATGCAGCCTAACTATTTCACTTCTACATTTACTCTAAATCAATTTTCTTCCTGTACGTACCTTGGCTATCTTCACTCAGTCAGTTCCTTCTATGACCGATCTTGCCATAAGCTATCAAATAGTACATCAGAAAGGAAATCGGACAAGCAAAATCACTTCAATCGGTAACATATCATGAATCTTTTTCATGTTATTTTGTGTTTTTATTTTATTTTTATCTGCATACAGGACACCCTCACCCCCCTTGAAACCGTGGAAACTATTGAGCCATTCTATTTTTATTAAATAACCATTTTGTTATTATAGCTTGAACCTCTTTGAAGCTATCCCCAACTTTGGTTCTCAAACTCATCCAAATTCTGGCTTCATTTCTTTCCTTTGTTTGTAACTTATGCAGCCCAGTGCATTAATTGAAACTCACACAGGGGAAACGTTCAGTCCAGCTCATTTGTTGTGTTAGTTTTACTATTTTCTTTGATGGCATAACGTTACTTATCTGACCAGTCTTTATTTGATAAATCAGTTGTAATCTCTACAATCACAAACACATTTTCACTTAAGTAGCTGTTCAAAAACAGGATTCTTCATAAATATAATGCTGCCTTCTCCTTTAAAACAAAAGTTGACCGTGAGTCACACTCTCTTTTGTTCAACAAAGATAACAAACCATACTCCAAGGCCTGAAAAGGATGTCAACGGTCAATGCCAATCTGATCTCTATCTGCAGAAGGAGACAATAACCTGCCCTACAAATGCAGCCAGGAGGATCAGCCTGCTGAGACCTTGAATATTATTCAGCAACAGATGTTGCCACTAAAGGCAGCAGCAAAGTGTTCTCATCAATCATGAGACAGATGTGCTGACGCTAGAAGTCCCTTGCACCCCTCTATGGAGTCAGGAAGCACATGCAAGGGACCAGGTCAGTAGGTGCTAGGGCACTGACTTCCACTGATGTACCTTCAATTCCACTTGTTAGATTAGGTATGTTGTTAACCTGCTGGAAATCTTTTAACTAATATTTATTGAGGCAGAGAGGAAAAACACCATGAACCTGTGAGCAAATTCTGTGAAAATAGGCAGTCAATTATTGCAATGCTGCAGAACAATTGAAATAAACATGATCTAACCATGCAAAAAGCAAAGCACCTTTCTAAAGAGTCACCAATAACACTGCGCCATAGCCTAGCGGGTCTGTTGTACTGATGAGAAAACACATTTGAGGTTAAATTGGTACTATTTGCCATAGAATGTGTATTCAATGTTTTTGGCAACTAATTTCCCCTGACAGGTCCATAAAATGTAACTGACTAATAAAATCAGTTTCATCAAATAAATAGTGAAACTACAACATTTTTTAGATGCTTGGCTATAATGAAGCAAAATAAATGATGCCACAGCACATATTGACAGAATGCATGAGGGAGTTTACAATGTGTTGCAGGGAAAGAGTTAGATGTAGACACCTTTTAATAATGAACAACAGACAGAGTAAATTATTTCAGGAGAACATAACATCACAGGCGCTTCTTGCACTTAAATGTAAGCTGAACATAAATTAATACATGCATGTTTAGAAAATGTTTGCTTTTTTTGCAATGCTCTTATGGCCAAATGTATGACCCTTAGTTGTGTTGCGCTTGCAGCACGCAAGGTGGTGCATGTGAGACGCAACTCTTAAGGCAGATATAGGAAGCCATGCAAGGCTACCTTAAGGTGGCCTTGCGTGGCTTCATAAATCTGGAGTAACGGAATGTAGCACAAATTGCTTTGCTGCGCTACTCTTCTGTGGGAATGCGCCAAAATGCTATGCCTTCCCGGGGGGTGTAACGACGAGAAATATTTTGATCTCTCCTCGTTACTTGACATAAGCCTCGGGATTGTTTTTGTGCAGGATGGTGCCTCTTCCTGCACAAAAACAATCCTCTTTAAAAATGAGGCTCCCTTGCTCCATGATGCAATCTAGACATTATCGCAGTTCTCTAGATTTAAGCCTCGTTTCCCTTTAGAGTTTCAGTCAAATGAGTTAGAAAATTGAGTGCATTAATACAGTATTAATTCATCACAACAACATCTATCTAATTGCTAACACAGAAGTATTTTTCTTTCCATTTAAATCTTTATAAGAGATAAGGGTGTTTGATTCCCGAGTGCTGCTGAGAAATTCAACAAAGCCTGGTGGGTGTAACCTTCCTCTTTCTCTTTTACCAACACAAGTTATAACTCTCCCTCACCCAGATGAAGCAGATTTTGGAAGATGGGAAATAAACCCATGGGGAAATCCATCATTCTTTTTTTAATGTACAGGACGTAATTACAGCAGTGTTTAACAAAGAAGAGCGGAAAAACAAGCAATAGTAAAACACATTTCTTTTCTTTCCATCTATTTATATTGGGTCATGAAGGGATTTATACCGTACAATCAATTTCTAGCTTACAATTTTTAAGGAACTGTAACTTGGAATGCTTTTTTGTGACCTTATGCCATTCTGTCAACCACAAACAAATATGCATGCCAACCTTTATCAACATTTTGTACACTGGCATTCCTTCAATGGGGGTGGAGGGTAACTGTACCACATCTAACCCGCCTTTATGTTAGGCTTACTCATGACTTCAGGTGGGGGGGAAACTACCGCTACCTACACCTGGAATGGAATCACCCCTCCTAAAACATTTTTACACTCGCTACCTCCAAGCAAGAAACCTGGCATATTTTAACCTCCTTCTTTGCCTGTGAGATTACCTAAGGCTCCCAATCACAGTTCCTGTTCCCCTTTTCAGCAGCGTCACTCACACACCTGGACTGGAACTACCTTTCCAGTGAAGGAAGTCACACACGTTCGCTTCACAAGTTTTCTCTTTTACATTCACTCAATTGGGGCAGGGAAAGGAAGAAAAAACCTAACTGCATTTCACCTCTCACAGGTGACCTGACTGCAGCTTATCTATTTGCTCCTTGGTTAACCTTTTGCTCCTTGTCCCCTGCTCAATGCTCTTGTTGTACTCAAGGAACTACTAGGGTTATGCGCGTGCCATTTACCAATGCAGCGAAGCTGGGAACATGAGCAGAGGTCCGAATTTCAGTGGAATATTCCTCCATTTTGTATGTCTTCCACATCGGCTGCGTTCACAGCAAATTAGCTGCTGTGGAAGCACAAAATCAGTGTGCCTGCCTTTCTCCAACAGAACTGTCAAGACCACAATCTTCCATAAGATTCCTGAGCAAGATTGTTGTTGGAGAGTGAGGTTTTATTCATCTGAATGACATATGGATCTCCCAGAGCTCCAGTAGAATACCTTGGCAATAGCTCTAAGCACAGAGAGAGATATATACCTTCCCTCATTAATGGGTTTTTATCTAACAGTTCAGAACTCAGGCAGGTAAACAGTTATATATTCATTACGTGTAATAACTCTTTACTGGTAAATCTTATAAAATTGGTCAAACACTGCATTCTCCCCACTGCAGATACAACTTTTAGAAACACTTGCATATACATAACTTTAAGGAAAATTTAATTGCTTTAGTTTTCAGAATTTCTATCCAAGTGCTCACAAATCTGCCTGTTATGGAGGTATTTTTTGCTCCAGGCATCACTAGCATCAATTAATGTTCAGGTATTTAATGTCTGTTTGAGAGTAGATGGTTTCCCACAGCCAGGATTCTTTCAGGATTAAGTCAAGAGACACAGAACTATCAATTGAAGCACCTAGTTAGTCATCTTGCCAGATCATACCCCCATTCAACTTGGTTAATTGGAGTTACTTGAAAACAAGCTATACCGTATGGGGTTTGGAGATGCTGTAAATAGGTATATCTTACTAATTTACCCTGAGCCGATGACTAGAGTCCATAAGGCACAGGATGTTTCAGAGCTCCTAAGATTCACAAGAGGCATGAGAAACACTGTCCAATGTCACCTCTAACCATTCACCTATGTAATACAAAAAAAGGGAGTGGAGACAGGAATAAAAGTAAAAGGAGTGCAGCATAGTATTTCCCTATATGTTTGCAATATTCCGATTGATCTGGGAGATGCCAATAGGGCCCAGACCCTGATTGTCAAAGTTTGGGGCAAGTGATAAGACTGGGGGAAAACCTGTATTTACCCAGGGCATGCATAAGATGCAGGTGGGAACACTCTTGTGTTACTTGTCCAGATTAAATGGGGACTGACAACACTTAATAATTATCTAGGCATACCGATCTATAGAGCGATGTTAGATGCCGTTCAGGTGTATGGGTTTTGGATCGGTCCCCTAGTCTCAACGAGGGGGAGAATCGACCTAGTACAAATGGCGGTACTCCCCAGGCTGTTGTACATCGTTGTAAATCATTTCGCTAAACTATCATCCCTTTGACCAAAGTACTTAATGGTATCCTAACTGAAGTGATTAGGAGAGAGGGGATACGCAGAGCTGCACTCCAAAAACTCAAGATACAGACAGAAAAGGGAAGTCTGGAGGTGGCAGACTTTTAGGTATTCTACTAGGCCCAACTGCAGTCAATCTCAAGATTGTGCTCAGAGCCTAAGGCATAAATATTTTTAGCCAGTTTGCCAATAGAGGAATTGAAAAGGGGGCTATCAGAGACTACAAAACAATTAGGGGAGCAGACAAGACTCATCAGGGTAGCCTTGGACTGTTGCAAAAGATGTCTTTGTAGAGCCGAAGCTAAAGCCCTGTATGCTCGTGTAACCTTGATTGCATGTCTTCCAGGTCTGAGAGGGTCGGGTCTGGAAGCGTAAGCTCGACATTTGGAAGATGGCTGGAGTTAGTAGGGTGGGATGGAGAGATGCGTGATTGCCAAGACATATCCTAAAATTAAAACATACCTGGGGAGCAATTTCTGCATTGGTTAAATGATAAAAACACTAAAGCAAATTAGCAACTGGCAGGAGAAAAAAATCACAAACTTGAACTGTACTGGCACAGATCTTGACAATAGGGAGTGTGCGCACCCAGTTACGATATTGTAAAAGGCACTCCAATTAGAAATAAAACCTGATTAGCCCCTTTAAAATAAAAGTGCCCATAAGATCTAGGCAGAGAGCTCAAACAAATAGATTTGACCCTTATGTTAACCTGAGCACGTAGAATATCTAGAAATGCCTGGTTTAAGTTATTACAGTAACATACTTCATAGAACTATCTTACCTCTAGCAAGCTCTGCACAATACAGTATAGTGGCTCCCTACATCACTGACTGCTGCAGTTGTAAGGTAGATGGGCAATATCGTACACATCTTGTAGGCTTGCCCGATAGTACATTCTACTGGATAGAAATAATGACTATCTTATAAGACGTTATTGTGAGAACTAACCTATGCAAACCATGATTATGTTTATTAGGCTTAATGACCAGAACTCGGCTAACTAAAACCAGAACTGTCTTTCTGGACCTGGCACTGCTCATAGCTAACCAGGTGCCTAGTCACTGAATGTGGGAGGCTATCAAAGCACCTCCAGTTAACAAATGGAACACAGAAGCGAAAAGATGGATGAAGTTGGAGGCACACATAAAGAAACAGAGGAGCATAACTGACCATGAAACAAGCCAAGGTTGTGAAGTGCTTCTGCTTGAATTAACATAGTATGGGGCTCTAGAAGAATATACTTAATCACAATAAAGAAGAATAGTAGATAACTCCTTTCATTAAGAAGGGAAATATAATACATTCAACTCTGATGCACAAAGTGTTGGCATACTGACTAGTTGAACTCCTGATTTTTTTAGATGATACTGCGTCTTGCACCACTGTGTGGGCTCTCCCTTCCCCTGTAAATTGACTGATAAGAAGGCCTCTATTTAGCAGCCAGAGGCACACCAAAGTAAAAAATTGGTTAGGACTAGGACCATGAGTCAGGACTTACTGGTTTGAATTTGTTATCACATTTATTGGTAAGAGACTGAATAATAACCAGTCGAAATCAGAGTAAGGCTGCTGGAAATGACTCAGTTGTGACTTAATTAGTAATACACTTATACAAATGGTAACAGGAGTGATGCCAACTTAGCCACCCCACATCTGAAAAAGAATGAACTATATTCATTATTGATGGGATGGAAACACACCTAGTATGTGGATGGATGTCTATGTGCCCCAAATGTAATGATGTCTGGATTCATGATGCTGATTTTTGTTGTGATAGGCAAACGCGGATCATGCAGGTGCGCCATGACATGGGCTTGTCTCATGGATTGTGGTCAGTTGGATCAGGTGGGGCACCCAAAGTGCGATCCTCATATTGGTGAAAGGCTACTCTGTTTTCCAAGACTTAAGCAGCAATAGTGCAGTGATGGAGGCATAGCGTGTAGTGATTAGTAGGAGTAAACAGGCCTTTTTAGTTGTGTCACTGGAGTGAGACCTAAAGGCTCACACATTCAAAGTTCTGCTGCTATGTGCTTACCTCACCCTTAGCCAACACTAGATTGATGTGTAGTGCTGCGCAATGCATGTATGTTATATACTTGTGCTGGGTGTACTTGTGCCTGTTAATGGTACAATACAGGGATGATGCAGGTTTGGCCAGTGTGTGTGTTATATACTTATGCTGGGTGTATGAGTGCTTGTGAATGGTACCAGACCTGGACGATTCTGGATTCCATTTTGGAAGACCTAGGGATAACTGTAGGAGCATGAGGAGGTAGAGGAATCCCCCCATACAGATTTACGGATTGCTGCATTCCTGTGAGCTGAGTAGGACACAATGGATAAAGGGAGAGCAAGGCTCTTCAGTATTCTTCAAAGGGTGCTCTTTGATTGACAGAGAGGTCACTGGGAAGGGGCTTGGGTGTATCTCAGGAAGGAAATGGGACTGATAACGGAATAAAAAACAGCAAGGCTGAGGCCCTGGGCTAACCTTTTTATACACATATTACAGTGGCTGACATCCAGTTGGGAACCTCTAGTCACTCCCAAAGCCTGTGTTGTGGGGCTATCATACTTGGATTCACTCGTGCTGTGGCAGACTGCTTTCTGGAGGAAGGGCAGGGCAGGGCAGAGCAGAGAAGAGGGCACTGAAAGGAAGAAGTCCCCCCACCAAAAGTTCAAAGATCAGACTCTAAAACAAATCTGGTGCCTGGAAATGGACTATAAGAAGTGGAGCCTGAGGTCCCAAAAACCGTCAAGCAGCTAGTCAGGCAGTGTGAGGAAAAGAAGCTCTGCAAGACTTCTGCTTGTGACCAGGAATCCAGCTGGGTGAGGGGACATCACACAGAGAATCCAAGATCAGTTGCACCTGCAACCTGAACAACCACTGCTTGCCTGCTTGCCATGGCCAGTATGCCTTGTGAGGGAAAGGAAAGTGCAGGAAGAAGGGAGGTCCAGTGGGTGATCCTGGCGACTGGATCTCTGAAGTGAGGTGTGAAGAGAACAGCTTTTGTATCGATCAGACGTAGCCCATGTGCAGAAGGAAGTCAGCAACCCCATATGCAAGGTTGGGCCTGTGGTGAAGATTACTGCCATGCTGATTGGACCGAAGCCCATGTACAGAGTAAAGTTGGCAACCCCGTATGCCAGGTGGGGCCACCATGAAGATTGTTGCTGTGCCAATAGGGCTGTAACCTGTCTGTGGAGTGAGGATGGTGATCCTGTATGCCAGGTGGGCCCACCGAGAAAAGGAAAGGAGTGTATTGTGATTGAGACCTTTGTCAAGAGGAAGAGACCGCTGTAGATGAGCACCAGGAGCGCTGAATTGCTCCCAACCCCCACCTATGGTGAGGATCCAAGAAGCTTACTGGTATCTGAGGAGCATTGAGGACCCGCTCCCCACTGCTGTCTCCAGAAAACCATGTGGGAGGAACGCAAGGATACCCTATAGCTCCCACTGCACGGCCTCATGTGAGGAACAAAAGACAGCCACTGTTTCTTCAGCACCAATGAAGGGAGTGCACTTGGCGACTCCGTTCCTGCAGATCCTACTGGTGTAGGTAAGACTGATTTACCCTCCAGATGGCATGGGAGAACTTGCCTGCCACATATCACTTCAGCAGTGGAACACTATTGACTTAATATGAGTCAGAGTGGGGCTCCTGAGACTCAGACTACTAGTGGGGCTTAGCTTGAATGTCGCATATAGTGAATTGGGAATAACAACTACAGCTACTGAGAGGCAAGTGAGACTCAGGAACCTGCTGTTAAAACATTAGAGCCCTGACCTCAGGAAAATGTGTGTATTGTTTTTGGACATCATATTCTACTTCTTGCTAGTATGTACATACTTCTTTTTTTCATAAAGCTAGTATTTGACTGGACAACCATTTACTGCTGCTGCTGAATGCATTTTGAATTGTGAGCTGTTTTCAACCCTGTGTCTACCTCCAAGTGAGGAACCTATTATTGCTCGACTCACAATACCACTGAAAGTCAAGTGCTGAAGGGGTACTTGGGCTAGTTGTTCAGGATCCACAGTCAGTGGGACCTTGGCATATCAGGAGTAAAAAGGTTCAACCCTCACAGTTTGTCCCAGTAGCTCCTAATTGCCCCTTGGCCCTCTAAACAAGGTGAAGACTGGCTGTATAATCCTTTGGAAAAATCAGTAATCCTCAATAGTATTTTGGCTAATGGCTCACTCACAAAAAGAGTTGAATTTATCAGTTCTTTTAACTTTGAAGTGATATACGTAGACAAATTTATGGACTCTTGTAACCTAACAAGAGTATGTCTATGAATCTGGCACAAGTATCCCTCTCACAAATTAATAATCTACTTTCGGAGAGCAGTTATCATGTTTAATTTGAACCAACGGGGCAAACTATATGTGAGCATACTCCAGTCTTTCGAGCCCCCTTCCTTGCTGACGCTCCACCTGCATGCTAATGAGACGCCTAGAGGCGATGATGGAGCCAACAGCCTCAATAAAAATCACTCATTTGTTTTATGGTTTTGTATCTCCTTTTACATATTTTGAAGAGCCAAATATTCTGCAACAAAAGTAAAGTACCTATTCACATTTGGAGATGCTCCTTTCTTGTTTACACTTGGGTTTCCATCGTTAATAGCACGCATTGTGTATTTTTTAGTTAACCATTTAGCATAAATCTGCAACTGTTATTAAATGTCTGATTGCATTTCATACGCAGTGGTCAAACACATGAAGTCACTGTAGAATCCCAAGGAAATCATTGTATGATTACCTGTATATCAGCTGGTGTTTCTTGATCTGCCTGTTCTTGATTCCGGTCCGCAATATTTTGCTGGCAATGCAATGGTACCTTTTTTGGTATGTGCAAGTTTTCTTCTGCTTTTCTATGAGAAACACAAATAAATCCAGATTACAGCTAAGCTACACATAGGAATTCTTAGTTACTAAGCACCATTTAATCAAAAGTCCAAGGGAAGGTCTTCGGTTTAAAGGTGTCATCGTGTGAAAAGAAATAACATCCAGTTTTTATCATTCATTTGTGAGTCATAGTATTGTGTTGTATGGTAAAATCACAGTGCACAAGATGCAGCCTCACTGGACTGTATGATTTCTAATGGCATCTATGTGGAACACCTGGGGTATTATGTGTGAGGGTGGGAACTCTAATTGTGTTGTTGCAGACTTGCTGCTCTTAAGTATCAACTCGAAAAATATAGATTGTTTATGAAAAAAACAAACTAGTTAACTCTGATTATGAGTTTCCTGCTGCAGGTGGGGACCAATGTTTGTTTTCCCTTCTCAGGTCTATCTTTCCCTCATGGCAGTTGCGGGCAAGAAAAACCAATGACGGTCACCCCATCCTAAATAGGATGGAGGAACAATCACCTTGACTCAGCAGAAAGGTGGTCAGGTCAAAGGGGTTTTATTGGCAGGGCCACATGAGGATGTTCTATAGGAATCCCTGCAGTTCCTCTGACTCTAAAGCAAGCGAACTGCATGACTGACATATTGGGACTACCAACTATATGTGCTGGTGCTCCCATTCTGTCAATCTCTAAATCAGGGCACCCCACCTTTTATTTTGTTTTTGGAGTATATCATCTAAGGTGTCTCTGTACATAGGGGTACAAATAATGTATACTTTTCACAAATATTTGTTTCTGATGAATTTGAAAACTTTTTGATTGACAAGTGTCAGAAGGACTACAAAACGACAATGTATATGCAAAAGAGCACAGAAAACAACACACAACAATAATAAGTGTTGTCAAAGTTAACTGGTCTTGTCTTGGCCATTGCTTATTTGCCGTCAGTACTCGCTTTTCTAAGGCATGTAGAATGGTAATGCAATATGTTGTAAGAAGTACCAGGCAGAAATTAGGTAAATAGTAGTATGCTTTATTGGTCTCCACTCGCCGCTTCCTCCTTTCACTCAGTCGATCAGCATTCTGCCTCACACCAACATTCTAAAGCAGACTCCCACTCAACTGAAGGGTTATTCCAACTAGCGTGTAAGAGGAGGTAGGAAGGGCTATATCATTATGGTATTTTTGAATACTCTAGCAAAAGGTTTAACTGAAAGATAATCTAAACAATACTAATTAGAACATATCCCCCAACCTATAAATTGTTGAACTAATGTGATGCAGAATGGTTCCATTACAATACCTCAACACATGGCACGGACTTTGGAAGATAATGTATACATAGTATACATAACAAGGTCAACTATAACCCCCCTGGTATGTCACAGAGAATACTACTTCATGACATAGTCCTTGTGCCAAAAGGCCCGTGGGTTGCTGTTTTACCAATCTGTCCATGCTCCACAGTTGACCGCTGTCCATTATGACTACATTGTGTTTCACTTTTGCAATGCGCATTGGGTCATAAAACTTGGAGACCTCTTCACTCCTTCTAAAGGGTTTCTTAATGTAGACCCAGTCTCCTGTTTCCCATTTTTGCTGTTTGGCTCCATGCATGCGGTCATAATACTCTTTATATTTGTTCTGGTGTCGAATGATTTTGTCTTTTCTTTCCTCTGCATTGTACACCACCTCAGTTCCCCCTCCTAACCAACCAGGAAAAAATTTGGCACAGGGTTTTCTTCATCTGAGTGCTCCGAACTGGGAAATCCCTGTAATAAGGTTCAGGGTGGTGTGGTGTGATGCTATTAATTGTGTTTGACCAATGACTTTGTGTTTCACCACTGCACATATTAGTTGCTCAATGTTCACTAGTAGCACATTAAATGTTTTGTTTTCAGTTTGGCTGTCTATTGGCTTTAACATGGAGTTAGCCATTACATTATGTATTCAGGTCAGTTGCCTATTGGCTTTAACATGGCATTAGCCATTACATTCTGTATTCAGTTGAGCTGCCTATTGGCTTTGACATGGCACTAGCCATTACATTCTGTATTCTGTTTAGCTGCCTATTGGCTTTGACATGGCATTAGCCATTACATTCTGTATTCTGTTTAGCTGCCTATTGGCTTTGACATGGCATTAACCATTACATTCTGTATTCAGTTTAGCTGCCTATTGGCTTTGACATGACATTAGACATTACATTTGCTATTTAGGTTAGCTGCCTATTGACTTTAACGTGGGGTTAGACATTGTAGTTGAGACATTGCAGATGAGCTGTGTTTTTCCAAGCTGTGTTTTTCCACAAGATGGAACAAGCTGTTTTCTTCACACCAGACCTTAGCTGATAAGAGCACATAGATTTTGTGTTTACCTCGCAATCCAGTCTGAGAACGAGGAGCTCGGGAGAATTGGCCACTCTCCAGGTTTCTTCGGTTCTCACACTGAGTTTGCTTTTAAGGATGACTCTGGGCTACAGCAGGGGTAGATTGAATCTGCTTGACTTCAGACAGGAACCGAGACGTCAGTTGCCTGTCTCTTGTTGGGTAGAAAATCTCTTTCTCGCAGTTGACCGGAGTCATCAACTTGCAGACCCCAGAAAGATGAAGCTGAATATAGGCCCTACAGCCTTGCCCATACGGTGATGAATTTTTACTTTTATGCTTTGCTTTGAAGTTATGCTATAATATAATCACAACTATTTGCTGTGTACATTGCAACTGAGAAGTACTTTGATATATTTTGCTTTCATTGCTGCAACTACTTTTGAACGTGTGCTTCCAATCTACTAATTTAGTCTCCCAGGAACCTCATGGTGGAGAATTAATAACAATAGATGTCTTCTTTAAACTCAGAAGTTCATTCCAGAGAGGTTCTGTAAGCTCGGTTATGAGATAAAAGGGAAAGCAGAACATGTGGTACCCCCAAAGCATGTCTTGGATTGCTGTCTCCACTTGAATATGATTTGTACAAGCTCATTTTAATAGTCTTTTATCACTCCATTACCTCTTTCCACCATACCATTGGCTCTAGGGCTGTTTAATGCTGTTCTTAAATGTCAGATACCTAGTTGCGTTAAAAATTCTGTCATTGCAAGGGAAGTGAATTGTAACCCATTATCTGTCACAATAGTAGAAGGTACGCCTTCCATCCTAAACATGTCTATTAAAAATATTATGAGAGAGCTTGTGGTAATTTGATTTATCATCTTTGCAAACACCGAATGCTATTGATAATCAACCAATACGAATGTGAATCTCTTTGTTAGACCCTTACGGTTGATTGGGGCAATTATGTCGAGAGATATGTTTTCCCAAGGTTTGTCCGGAACTTGTACCGGGGATGCAGGAGTTTTACAAATTGTTTTAGATTTGTCACTGTTGGCACAAATAGCACAAGTTCTTTACCTTAGCTCCAATGGCGGAGTCCGTTCCAGGAAACCAGTAATGCTCCTTCAGTTGACTAAATGACCCTCATGTACTAGGTCTATGATTGTTTCTCTCAATGCAATGGGGGGGGGACTATTTTCTCATTCCTCATTACTAGGTTGTTATTTATATTGAGTTCTTGACGCACCTCCCAATATTGTTTGATGTCCTCCTGTACGTTTTTGTTATTCTTTGGCCATCCTTGTAGAATGTGTTTTTTTACGCGTTGTAACACTTCATCCTCAAAGGTGTACTTTCCCCATTCTTTGTTATTAATGGCTGTTGAATTGATTTCTAAAATGGGATATTTAAAGGTCTCATAATCTTCTTCTATGTTCAATGGGGCTCTTGAAAGGAAGTCTGCAGCCATGTTGACATTTCCTGGGACGTATTCTACTTTGAAGCAAAAACCCTCCAATCCTAACACCCATCTGGCTATGCATGGAGTACTATTGGCAGCTCCTTTGCTTGTAAACATGTACGTCAGGGGTTTGTGATCTGTACGGATTTTGAATTGCAGCCATCACAAAGAGAACTGGAAATGTTTGACTCCCCAGAAACACACCAAAGCTTCCTTCTCAACTACGAAGTAGTTCATTTTGGATTTGCTAAGAGATCATGAGGCGAACGCAATGATCCTTTCCTTGCCATTAATTATTTGGGAGAGGGTAGTCCCCAGACCTTTGTTGCTGGCATCCGTAGTTAGTATGGTTCTCCTATTGGGGTCAAAGCTGCACCTTCAATTTTTCAAAGGATTCTTGATGCTCATCCAGCCAATTGTATTGAGTGTGATTTTTCAACAGTTCCCTTAAATTAGCTGTTATGGTAGCAAAGATCTTGACATACTTCGCCATATACTCCGCCAAGCCTAAGAAGGATTTGAGTAGTTCTTTATTTTCTGGAGCACAAGCTTCTTTTATTGCCCCTAGTAAGTATATTTTGGGTTTAAAACCCTCCTTGGATATAATATGGCCTAAATAGTCTACCGCGCTAACTCAAATTCGGCATCCCTGTCCTGTGTATAAACATCTACAATAGACCAGGCCCTTCCAACTAACGGTCTGCCACCATAGATCTCCTGAACAATATAACGTTAGACCTCCGCCCCAAATATCGCATCATTATTGCGGGTGATCTTAATGCGCCAAACAAACTTAACTCTGCTTTTATTGAGGCTACACAGACTGAAGATGAAGCATGGAATATTCCTTCTCTCCTAACCCAGCCAGTTTCATCCACTGTTTGCAGCAGGGTTCTGCAGATAACAGATCTCATAATACTTCATGGCCTTCGTCTTGGTAACGGCCGCTTTCCAGCTGACATACATGCTAGTCCAACCTTTTTTAGTGGATCTTATAGTAGTACCCTGGATTACATTCTCTTGGATTTAAGGGTATGGCATTATATAATAGATGTGAAAGTGGGCCATCCGTATACCAGTGACCATGCGCATCTCCAAATTGTATATCAGAGAATACTTCTATCAGGAGCTGTGTCTTTCCCTGCTCCCGAATTTCCTGGCGTCTTGAAGCTATCTAGCAATAGGCGCACATTGAGATGGGATTCTTTTCAGAGGCCTAATAAGCTATGGGACAAACTCCGTGTTCTAGTTTCTAGACATCAGCTTTTTGACGACCATCTCTCACTAACTCCGTTGGAAGTCATGCCCTATCACTCGGACCTCTTTGCCGCTCTCAAGGAGCTGTTTTCCAAATCTGTAAGGAATCCAAGCAACACTTTTTTTCAATCTAGCAGCAAGTGGTTTGATAAGAGGTGCAGAGACGCTAAAAGTACCCTGATTAAAGTGTTAAGATCTAAAGACAGGGAAGACATCGTTAGGGCAAGAAGAAATTATGTCTCCATATGTAACATGTGTAAACTCAAGCATGGGGAGAGACTATGGGGTAAACTAGCCGAGGCTGCAAGGGCCCATGATTCAAAACACTTCTGGTTCCTGGTTGCTCGTAGTGACCAAAACCAAATACTTAAGCCAGAGTGCTACATTGCCCCTGATATCTGGCTCTCTCACTTTAAGGAGCTGTATGGTTCTACATCTGACCTTGATGCCATCAGCTCTGGAGAGACGTTGCTACTCCACTCATCAGCAATTTCTTTGCCTCACTTCACATTAAAAGAAACTGAGTTGGCAATCATCGCTCAAAAAACAGGGAAGGCTCCTGGTTCGGACGGAATCCCCTCAGATATGTATAAAGCAGATTTGAATAACTGGATCCCGTATGTAAACAGGATTTCGAATGCTGTTTTGACTAACAGGTCCTATCCTGATTCTTGGAAGGAGGCAATTATTGTGCCAATATACAAGAAAGGGGAGAGAGGTCTACCAGGGAAATATAGACCCATCAGCCTATTAGATAACTTACAAAAAATATTTTGTTATCAGCTATTAAGTAGGTTGAAGAAATGGATAGCGAACAATCAGGCACTAAGTCACCTCCAGGCAGGGTTCAGAGACAAGGTCAGCACTATCGACCAGGTTTTCCGTTTTACCACCATAACGTGGAAAACTGTAGATGTGGACACAGGCCATCTTTTTGTGGCATTTGTAGACCTGAAATCCGCTTTCGACCTTGTCCCATGCCACAAACTGTGGGAAGTTATGAGCAAAGCAGGGGTTCCCTGCTCTATGTTAAACATAATTAGAGATCTTTATACTGGCAATCGTGCCAGAATTCGATGGGGACCGGAAGGTGAACTGACTTCAGAGTTTCCCACAGATCGTGGCATAAGACAGGGCTGCATACTTACGCCCACATTGTTTCTTTTATTCATTAATGCATGTATTCCCTACCTTTTGGATTGCTCTAGCGATGCCCCCAAAATGGGAGGGCAGAAGATTCCATGTCTTCTATTTGCTGACAACACTTTGCTAATATCCCAAACAGCTATAGGACTCTCAAACTTGCTTGAGAGGTTTATGGTTTTCTGCAAAGACCATGGTCTGGAAATTAACTCATTAAAAACGAAATACATGGTGTTTGGAGATAAAAAGGATAAGATGAGAAGACTTGTTTGCTTAGAGGGTGCTACATTGGAAAGAGTGGGCACTTTTGATTATCTAGGCCTCAAACTAGAAGATTCATATAAATGGCATGCCCACCTTCAGAAATCAACAATGTGCCTGAAACAAAGGGCGGGTGGTATTGTGAGATTTGCAACCAGATCCCCCAGATTTGCTTTGACTCCTGCTCTTGAAATATATAAATCTCAAGTCAGGGGAGGGGCTTTATATGGAGCTGAGTTATGGGGCCATTGCAATCTGGAGGATTTGGTAAGGGCGGAAAACTTGTTTTTAAAGCTGCTGTTAAGAGTTCCTTCAAAAACCCCTTCTTTGCCCATCCGAACTGACTTAAATCTTCTCCCAATTAACTAGATTGCCGCCCTAAGGCCACTGTTGTTCTGGATTCATTTATGGTCATTAGAGGGTCTTATTCCATTTAGATGCGGGCTGACCAACTTGGTGGGCACTAACTTTACTACTAGAATTAAGTGGTGTGCCTATGTTGAACGGTCCTTATCTCATCTTGGTTTGGGGTCCTATTGGAAGGACCTTTCCTCTATTCCTAAAAGTGCCGCTCAGATTTTGAGGGATGCATTTTGGCTTAATGTCCAAGCTGTGCAACTGGCTGAAGCCTCGCCCTCTTCTATGACTGACAGTTTTCTCCAAATCAAATGCCATTACGAGTTCGAGCACTACATGGATGCAGTACTTTCTCCATTTGCGCGTGCCCTCTGTACTACATTTAGAATAGGGTCTTTTCCTCTGCGCACCCTAACCTATAAATGGTCCAACAGAAACAACAGGTCCAAGTTATGTCCGATGGGCTGTGAGAATGAAGAGGCTGCTACCCATGTTCTTTTTCAATGTCCTGCATATCGCAAACAGAGGGCACTCTGGATTATCCCTCTATGCAAACAAATGGGCTTTAGGAATTGTTTACCTTCTCTGAGAGTACTCAAGTCAGACTCATCTGTACAAATTGTTTGCCCTTTGGCAAAAAATGTTGAATCTATTTGGCACTTTAGACTCAGGATTTTAAAGAACAAAACTCAGTAGTAGACGCTAGAAGTAGGCATCACAGAGCATAGCTTTAACACATAAGTGTATGGATACCAGCTTATTGCATTTATTATCTAGCTGAGGTTGTATATTCTCTTTATATTTTATACTCATGGACATTTTTTTTAGCTACTGTTTTATTCTGTTTTAAACTTCCTTGATTTTATAGCCCGATTCCAATTTTACTTGTTTTTATCCCTATTTTATTTTCTGGATTGTTTTGTACTGTACTTTTATGGAATGTTTTTACCTAAATAAAGTGATAAAGTAACTCCGGTTCTGCATTTGTCCTTCCGTAAAGTGAGTCCCGCTCCTTTGGGCTTACTGAGGACATTGCGTGGTATCTTACTGTGTCCTTTCACCCTGGAGCCGTAGATTAGGACGTCATCTTGGAAACACAAGGTTTTGGGTATCCCATCCAGAACGTGCTGCATTATTTTTTGGAATACTGCGGCCGCCGATGCCAGACCAAATGGCATTCTGATGTACATGAAAGTGCCCATAGGTGTGGTGACCGCAGTTAAACACCTAGATTCCGGGTGCAGTTCTACTTGGTGATATGCCATTGATAAGTCAAGTGCGGAAAAACACTGCTTAGCATTTCATGGATGCGAGGCAGAGGATGTCTCTCTACACATATGTTGTTATTCAGGTCACGTAGATCAACACATAATCTGATGCCGTCACCATTAGCTTTCCTGGCTAGTACAATTGGGGATACCCTTTCTGAACAGTCTATAGGTTGTATGACTCCTAAATCTTCTAGCCTGGTTAATTCCTTTTCTAAAGGGCCCCACATTAAGTGCGGTATCGGTCTTGTCTGATGTACTACCGGTTTGTAGTTGTTTTCAACTTAATCTTGTGTTGGTCCTGTTATAGGAGTCCTAATTTTTCAGAAAATACTTCAGGGAATTCGCTGCATATGTGTTTGTTTGCAGTGGCTTGATCTACTAGTAGTACTTACTCAGGGTTATTGGGATCTAACTGTATTCCTAATTACTTTTGATGTTGCCAACCCAAGAGATTTCAGCCTTCTTGTACTATGTACACTTTGCCCACGGTGGATCGAACTTTGAAAGTGATGCGTGTATGAATCATGCCTTTCAGAGGAATCGGGTCCCCAGTGTATCCGCTTGGTGAAATATCTGGGATTCGATCTCAGGATCGCTGTTATTGGTTATCAATTTGAAGTCAGAGATGCTGATAAGCATAAATGGTGAACAAGAGTCTGTGAACATTCTCACCGGTTTGCCATTTAAACTAATGTTGCACATTGGATATCTTACTTGGTTGGTTGAGCTGTTATCCCCTTTTTGTAAAATATTTTTTTTTATACTTTGGGAATCTTCCTCTCTCATACTATTCTCCTTGCCTCCTGAGCTTCTTGATAAATCTCTGCAAACCCTGGCAAAATGGCTCTTCTTATTGCACCTCCTGCATATGCCACCACTGGCTTGGCAATTCACATAGTTGGCCAAATGGTTACTGCTACCACAATGATAACACTTAGTTTTACTTTGCATAAATTCATTTTTTTGACGTTGTTCTTTACTTGAATCATTTTTTAACTGAATCTTACATACATTGCCCTCCAGATCCTCTTCTGATATTTTGGACACCTGTTCATTTGCAGTAGTGACCTTCATTTCCTTCAAACATATTGCTGTGTGTTCTATAGATGTGGCAATTTCTATGGCCTCCAACAAGTGAGGTTGTTTTTGCAGTAAGTTCTCTTGAATTTTCACATTTGTACATCTACCAGTTGGTCCCTTATTAATGAATCAGTGAGATTTCCGAAATCACAGCACTCGCTTAAGCCTCGGAGAGCTACAACATAACTGCTTACTTGTGTACCTTGCAAACAGCTGAAGAATTTGTGATGTTCCAGTACAATGTTGATTTTGTCTCCATATTGATTTGGAATTTTTAATAAAGTAAATTTGTACTCATCTACGTCGTTGTCCAGTATTTCCGGTTCAGGAACAGTTTCAGAAAATTTCCTGCCATGGGGTCCTAAGTTGTGCAATAAAATGTGCTGTTTACCTACTGGGCTAAATCTTTCACCACCTATAGCTATAAGGTAGGATTCAAGGACAAGCACCCATGGTTCGTTGGGCTCCCCCACTTCATTCAAGAATGGTGGAAGTTGTAGCATTCTAGCAGCTGCCATGGTGGTATGATAATTCTAAGAATTGTTGTAGTTAGCTAGAATGTATAAGCGTTAGTTGTAGTACACTTTTCCATCATACAATATCAAACAATTGTACAGTTTTTGATTTTTCAAAACTTCTGTGACTAGATTACGTTAAATGTAGAAAGATCTTCCAAAGAGATCAAACTGATGCAATGATAATGCTGTATGCTCTAGAAAATGAATATTCACATTTCAATTTCTCAGATCAGAGTTTAAACCATAGATTTGCCAGCACAAAATAAATACAATATTCTTAAGTATACTTGATATTCCTTAACTATCGAGTAGATAGCGCTATAGGATAATGAATTGATGTGTGACATGCAACCACAACTGTAAATAATCGTTTTTTTAGTAATTTTAAATAAATGTTATTTCTCAAAATTACCAACGGTTTTATACAGTTTCATGTAGTTAAAGGGGATTAAAACATTTTAAATAAGTAACGCTGGCCAATATACATGTAAATTATACTTTAAATGGGAAGCAGGGAGTCCAAAATTAATAAACAACACGGTGTGCGTGTCACCGACAATCCACGAGGATACGCAGAGCCCAACTTGTGATAAGTGATATGGTGTACGTATCACTGACTACATTTGATTTAGAATACAGGGCTTAAATTGCGGTTAGTGTGCCACCTTAGAAGTGCTAGAAAGGATTTCTGGAACACACGTGCTTCAGGAAGCAGGGCACACCTCTCAGGATGGGTTAGTGACTTAACCAGTTAATGTCCTGGAATATGAAGCTTCACCACCACAAGCCCGCAGAGTTCCGGTAATAAAAGACTCAATATGCACCACCCGGAAGAGTAGATTTGAACGGGGCATACACAAAAATACTGCCACAGTACCTTATATCGGCAGCATTGAGCGCAATGACTTAAACATCCTCAGGGAAGATTACGAGGGGTATGTGTAGAATCATTACAGCTGGAAGCAGAAGGCACACAAAGGGGAGAAGACCACACTGCCCCCTTGAGCAGACAGCTCGTCCCCAGAAATGTTGTAAGAAGTACTAGGAAGAAATCCTTTCACTCAGTCGATCAGCAGTCTTCCTCACACCAACACTCTAAAGCAGACTCCCACTCAACTGAAGGGTTATTCCAATTAGCGTGTAAGAGGAGGTAGCCACTTCAAAACCATAGTAGGCTGGCCTGGCTTATTGTGGGTACACTGTGGTACTTACACCCTGTGCCAGGTCCGGTTATCTCTTATTAGTAGAATAGAGGTGTTTCTAGCACGTTAGGCTGAAAGAAGGTAGCTATGGCAAAGCAGCTTAGGCTGAGCTAGGAGACATGCAAAGCTCCTACTATACCACTTGTATCATATGTACAATATCATAAGAAAACACAATACTCAGAGTTACTGAAAATAAAGGTACTTTATTTTTATGACAATATGCCACAAGTATCTCAGGGAGCACCCTCAGTAAGAAGGTAAGTGATATACACAAGTCAAATGTACACAAACCCAAAACAGGTAAGTAAGAGTCAGAAAAGTAATGCAAACAGTGTAGAATTACAATAGGTTGAAATAGGTGAACATAGGTCTAGGGGCAACACAAACCATATACTCCAAAAGTGAAATGCGAATCACGAATGGACCCCAGACCTATGGGAACTTGTAGAGGGTCGCTGGGACTGTAAGAAAACAGTCAGGGTGTCCAAGATACCCCACCCCAAGACCCTGAAAAGTAGGAGTAAAGTACACCTACTACCCCAAAAGAACACAATAGTCGTGATAGGGGGATTCTGCAAGAACCACAAACACAAGCAAAGCACTGAAGATGGATTCCTGGACCCAAGGACCTGCAAGGCAAGGGGACCAAGTCCAAGAGTCACGATAGTGTTCAGGGGGGGGCGGAGTCCAGAAAACCCCGGATGAAGGTGCAAGGAAGCTGCCTCTGGATGGAAGAAGCTTGGAGTTCTGCAACAACCAAGAGGACTAGGAACTTCTCCTTTGGATGGAAGATGTCCCACGTCACGATGAAGGTTGCAGAAGTGTTCCCACGCAGAAATACCGCAAACAAGCCTTGCTAGCTGCAAGGGTCGCGGTAGAGGTTTTTGGGTGCTGCTGGGGACCAGGAAGGACCAGGATGTCGCCCCTTGGAGGAGGAGACAGAGGGGGCACTCAGCAACTCAGAGAGCCCCCACAGAAGCAGGCAGCACCCGCAGAAGTACCCGAACAGGCACTTAGAAGATTTGTGAACCGAAGCTGGCTCAGAGTCATCACAAAGGAGGGTCCCACAACGCCGGAGGCCAACTCAGAGGGTTGAGAACTGCAGGACGGAGTGCTGGGGACCCAGGCTAGGCTGTGCATGAAGGAAATCCTGGAAGAGTGCACAGGAGCCGGAGCAGCTGCAAATCACGCAGTACACAGCTTTGCAGTCTAGCGTGGAGAGGCAAGGACTTACCTCCACCAAACTTGGACTGAAGGATCACTGGACTGTGGGAGTCACTTGGATAGAGTTCCTGTGTTCCAGGGACCATGCTCGTCAGGATGAGAGGGGACCCAGAGGACCGGTGATGCAGTCTTTTGGTGCCTGCGTTAGCAGGGGGAAGATTCCATCGACCCACAGGAGATTTCTTCTTGGCTTCCAGTGCAGGGTGAAGGCAGGTGACCCCCAGAGCATGCACCACCAGGAAACAGTTGAGAAAGCCGGCGGGCTGAGGCGCTACAATGTTGCTGGTAGTCATCTTGTTACTTTATTGTGGTTTTGCAGGCGTCCTGGAGCAGTCAGCGGTCGATCCTTGGCTGAAGTCGAAGAGGGAAGTGCAGAGAACTCTGGTGAGCTCTTGCATTCGTTATCTGAAGAATTCCCCAGAGGAGAGACCCTAAATAGCCAGAAAAGGAGGTTTGGCTACAAAGAAAAGGAGGATTGGCTACCAAGAGAGGTAAGAGCCTATCAGAGGGGGTCTCTGACTTCACCTGCTGGCACTGGCCACTCAGAGCAGTCCAGTGTGCCCCCAAAACCTCTGTTTCCAAGATGTCAGAAGTCTGGGACACACTGGAGGAGCTCTGGGCACCTCCCCTGCGAGGTACTGGTCAGGGGAGTGGTCACTCCCCTTTCATTTGTCCAGTTTCGTGCCAGAGCAGGGCTGGGGGATCCCTGAACCGGTGTAGACTGGCATATGCAGAGATGGGCACCATCTGTGCCAATCAAAGCATTTCCAGAGGCTGGGGGAGGCTACTCCTCCCCAGCCCTTCACACCTCTTTCCAAAGGGAGAGGGTGTAACACCCTCTCTCAGAGGAAATCCTTTGTTCTGCCTTCCTGGGCCAGGGCTGCCTGGACCCCAGGAGGGCAGAAACCTGTCTGAGGGGTTGGCAGCAGCTGCAGTGGAAACCTCGGAAAGGCAGTTTGGCAGCACCCGGGTCCTGTGCTAGAGACACGGGGGATCATGGAATTGTCCCCCAAATACCAGAATGGTATTGGGGTGAAAATTCCATGATCTTAGACATGTTACATGGCCATGTTCGGAGTTACCATTGTGACACTGTACATAGGTAGTGACCTATGTATAGTGAATGCGTGTAATGTTGTCCCCGCACTCACAAAGTCTGGGGAATTTGCCCTGAACGATGTGGGGACACCTTGGTAGTGCCAGGGTGCCCACACACTAAGTAACTTGGCACCCAACCTTCACCAGATGAAGGTTAGACATATAGGTGACTTATAAGTTACTTATGTGCAGTGAAAAATGGTTGTGAAATAACGTGGACGTTATTTCACTCAGGCTGCAGTGGCAGGCCTGTGTAAGAATTGTCTGAGCTCCCTATGAGTGGCAAAAGAAATGCTGCAGCCCATAGGGATCTCCTGGAACCCCAATACCCTGGGTACCTAAGTACCATATACAAGGGAATTATATGGGTGTACCAGTGTGCCAATGAGATTTGTTAAGTTTAGTCACTAGCCTGCAGTGACAAATTTGGAAAGCAGAGAGAGCATAAACACTGAGGATCTGGTTAGCAGAGCCTCAGTGGTACAGTTAGGCACCACACAGGGAACACATACAGGGCACATACTATGAGCACTGGGGTCCTGCCTAGCAGGATCCCAGTGACACAGGGGCTAAAACATACATACAGTGAAAATGGGGGTAACATGCCAGGCAAGATGGTACTTTCCTACACCATTCACATCCACCTGAACCCGTGTGGCCCTGCCCAGCCCATTCTAGCCCCATTAACACCCATCATGACCAGTGTGGTCTTGCCCAGTACCATCTAGTGGCCCATCCCCAAATGGAACCAGCCAGCCCTGCTCAGTATTTTGAAAAAACAGCTCAAGCTATTCTAGTCCCATGTACATCGAGCAGAACTACACGGTACCACATGGCTGTGTATTTGTCTGCCTCACTGGTATTTTAATGTCCATACTGGCACAAAAATAAAAGAAAATCAATAAAGCTGACAGTCTTACCTCCTCTCAGTGCATACTGAAAACACAAACTTAAGAAGGAAAGACGTTAAAATGTGTTCTAGACCTACTGGAATGGTCCTTTACTGATAACTAAACAAAGACAGAAAAGCACTATTAAAAATTAATCCAATCACTTTTTAAATAAAGTCATTTTTATTATGTCTCACCTGTGCAAAGAGTCCCAGTTGTTGCTCTAGGGACAACTTTCAGGCTCTACCAGAATGTCTTCATCTGGTGGGCGCGTGCTGGAGGCAAGGGGACACTGCTCTGCAGTTGTGAATATTGCAGAGAGAGACCAGGCCTGGCATTGCCTGCTTGCTTCAACCCGTACGGTAATCTATTGCTACTGCTACAAGCTCTGAGTCATCAGGCTGGCAGCACTTTTAAAGTCTGTTGTGGCCAGTTAGCATTGACCTTGCTGGCATCCCTGCACACAGTTATGGGACAGGGCAGGTGTTGGAAAGTGGATTACTGGTAAGGGCAGTTAAGTACCTACACTTAGCAATAGGCCACTAACCCCCTCTAGGTCCAGTTAGGTCTCAATAAACTAATGCCCGCTCAACCCTTGGTAGCTTGGCAACGAGCTACAAGGCTGAACTTAGGAGACAAGTGTGTAAAGCATTTAAAAATCACAAAACAGTAAATAAGTAAAACACATTAAAAATACAACACCAATTTTTAAAAATAGATAATATTGTTATCTTTAAAATTATACCAAAACGATTAAATTTGGATAAGGGGAACCGGAGATATGAATTTTTAAAGAATTAATGTTTGCTAGCACACAGGGACAAAGTCCAGAGTTCAAGCCACCCACGATGTAACACTGTTACACTTACTTTCAGAAGTGTTCCTTGATTCAGGAAAGTGGTCCACAGTACCAGACAAGGGTTCAGAAGCTCTGGCTGGCCTCTTGGAGTCTGGGACTACAACTCCCACAATGCACCTCTTAAACTTATGGAGTTGCTCCAAACTTCTGGATCTTCTTCCAGAGGTCCTTTTTGGGTCCTTGAAGTGTCGACAACGTAATCCAAAGTTCCCAGAGCTCTGACTTGCTCCTTGGGAAACTGGGACTACAATTCCCAGAATGCACATAGTCAGAATCCTCAAACGGCCACTGGACGCTGGTCAGCTGGGCTCTTCTTGAAGGACTTGATGCAGGGGACTCTTGGCAACTCCTTTGTACCTGTAGCTTACAGGGAGTCCACTCCTAGAGTTGCAGAAGCAAGTCAAAGTGTTTTTCTTGTTGAGGCCCAAAGTGTGCAGCTGGTGCAGTCCTTGTTAGTGAAGTGTTCAGGTCAGGGGTTCAATAGGGCAGTCCTCCTTCTCCATGATCTTCTTCCAGCAGGGATCTGAGGTGAGGGTGCAGCTCCGCCAAATTTTTCCTTTCCCTTGGGGGGAAAGGCAAGGGGGTCGACTGTCCAATCACAGGCAGGCCACTACCCCGTTGGATGACCACTTCCTGGGAGCAACATTCCCTAAAAATCCACAATGACAGAAGCTGAACTTTGGAGGTTAGGTCTGGCTGAGCCCACCCACTGGTGTGGCTAAAAATCCTTTAAACACCCCCCTCCTGCCCTCTCCTAATCTAATTAAGAGGGCACCTGGTTGTCTTTGTTTGCAGGAAATGGGGGGGGAGGGGGCTGAGCTGCTCCAAATGTGCCTCCTTTAAAGACCAGTTTGGCTGCCCCCAACTATCCTGTTTCACCATCTTCTGAGTCAGATCTCCTACCCCAGGCACATCCTTTGTGTTCAGCTCAGGCCACTTCACACCTTATTAAGGCAGCCTGACCAGGCTGCCAGAGGCTGACCAAACAAAGAAGGGCACTACAGAGCTTAAGTTGGGAACTTCAGGTAGAGTTTTTTTTAACTCTTTACCTGAGCTAGTTATATTAAATCCAACAATGGCAAGTTGTGGGATTTATTATAATGACTAATTTGATACCAAACTCAAAGTATCTGGCTCCTATGGGGACTTTATTAATTAAAATTTAGGGGGCCTCTGCAATCACCCCTATTTTCTCACAGCAGGTGATTGTGCTCTTTGTAGTGTCTTCCCCAGCCTGTGAGCATGCATATGAACTATGCCACACAGGAGCAGTGGTCAAACATTACTTTATTCTTCAGCATGCACTCACACACTGTTCATTACCTCATATTTTCTGTCAACCACACCTTAACACTTCCCCGCACAGCATATACTTACTGTTCTGTCTGCCCATAACCACGAGGATTCTAGTGCACGTAACATCAATATGCTATACCTTCCCCTTTGTTAAATAAAAAGGTGGCAGTCATCACAAATCACATTTCCTCAATAGGTCGGCAAGATGCTATCACTTGTCTGCCGGCTCAGGTGATTCGAGAAGATTGGGGCCCACACCCGGAGCAGGAAATGCTGACATAGGCGCTAGAGCTTGAGTCAGATCTGCTGGCAGGGTCGCTTACTGTGCAGTTTCAGGACTCAACGAACGTTGCTGTATGTGTTTGAAATGTGAAGTGTCCAGAGAGATGGTTTATCCAGGCCAGTGTGCTGTCACCATGTGTCTTTTGCACGCTATTACCTGTACCGGATCAGCAGCAAGAGGCGTGTCCAGTTTCCGTCTGTGTTTTTTTCTTGACCAATACCAAGTCTCCTTTGTCAAAAACTGTCTCCTGGGCGTGGTGATGCTGATCTGTGTATGTTTTATTCCTCTTCTGAGCAGTGTTGGTGTCTCAAATCTTGTCAGTATCCACTGATCGTTCCGGTGTCCATCTAGGTAGTTTTGTTCTGATGGCTCTCCCAAAGAGCAAGGTGACTGGATTCTCACCAGCTGTGGAGTGTGGAAGTAAACAATAGGCCCAAAGAGACTGGCACATAGCTTGGTTTAGATCAATTCCCTCCATGGAAGCTCACTGAATGACCTTCTTGAGGGTGCCCATAAATCATTCAACCACACCATTGGCTTGAGCCCACAGGGAAGTACTCTTTTGGTGTTTGACATTCAGTCCGACAAGAAATTCTTTGTTATCTTTGCTGTTAAAGGGAGGGCTGTTGTCAAAGTTGCGAATTTCAGGGAGGCATAAATGTCACCAAGCCATTCTATGACTTTGTCATAGGTTGTTGAGGATAGGTCTTCCACTGAAGGAAATCTTGAGTATTGATCTATGACTACCATGAGATGATGCCCATTTCCTAGTGGTCCAAACAAATCAGCTGCAACTCTATGGACAAGGAGATCAGACATTTTCACCGGGTGTTACATCACCTCAGGTGACAATTGCAAATGTGGCATGCCTTCAGCTCTCTATCGACTCACTAATCTAACAGAGGAAACCACACTTGATCACCTAATGCTCTTTTGGTGGCTACAACACCAGAGAGTCCTTCATGGGGCAGCTCGGTGACCTGCTGTCTTAAGTTTTCAGGTATGACGATTCTCAAGCCTTGTAGTATTATGCTTTCTTGGGTGACTGCTAGCTCATTCTGCACATTTATGAACTTTTGAAATTTCAACATCAGCAAGGGGCTGTGTACTTCTTCTCCATGATTGTGTGGTAATCAGTTATTTGCTCATGTATTTATCTGTATTGGTAGCAGTAAAGATTTGTTCCACAGATAGGATAGAGCTGCTGGAGTGCTGAACCTCAAAATAAAGTTGAGACATACTTCAGCTGCTTTGGATGTCACACTGTGATGATGCAGCAGTACTCGTGAAAAGTAATCTGCCGGGTTTTGACCCTTTCTGGTTAGCACATAATTTCATAACCATATTCTTGTAGTCTTAACCCCCCTCCTCTTGATGCGAGGAGGCATCTTAGCCTTCGGGGTTTCCAAAACTTGTAAGCTACACCTGGTGATCCATGACAACAGTGAATCGCTTTCTGTAAAGGAATACATGGAAATGTTTGCAGGTCCACACCACAGCCAGACTTTCTTTTTCTGGCTGAGAGTAAGCATGTTCTCAGACAGGCTTTGACTGGCATAGGCCACAATGTGTCTCTGAGCATTCAGATGGCCAATGTGCTGAGTAATGATTGCTCCTAATCCTACTGGGCTTGCATTAGCCGTTATTTTGGTATGTAACTTAAGGTCAAAGTACGTAATTTCCATTGCATTCTCAATCGCATGTTTAATGTCTTTGAAATTCTGGTTGCACTCTGGAGGTCACCAGATCAGTACATTTAGCTTTGTCAAGCCTCTCAGTGGGGGACTCCCTGTAGCACAATTGTGAATGTATCTTCAGCAATAACTGGCCATGCCTTGAAAGGATCGCAGCACAGCAGTATCTTGGTGGGGCGGGGAGGGCAAGTGGCTGAAAGTGCATGCACCTTGTTTAGGTCTGGAGTCTTTCCCGCCATCAGAGAATATGTGTCCCAAAAACTTGACTTTGGTCTTGTGAATCTCACACTTTGTGGCATTCACAGTGAGACCTGCATCACAAACAGCTAGCAAATTTGGGTAAGAGTTTTGCTGTGTTGCTTCTGTGTTCTCCCAAAAAACAGTATGCCATCACTGTATTTGAAAGTATGTGTAACAGGTTGAATTACTCGGCGAATAACATCCTGAAATATCTCAGTGTAGGAGGCTGGCCTGGTTTGTAGTGGGTACCTTGGGTACTTACATCTTATACCAGGTCCAGCTATCCCTTATTAGTGAAATATAGTAGTATTCTAGCAGCTTAGGCTGATAGAGGTAGCTGTAGCAAAGGAGCTTAGGCTGAACTGAGAGACATGCAAAGCTCCTGCAATACCACTATAGTTACACAGTACTTACACACAATAAAAGACAATACTCAGTGTTACCAAAAATAAAGGTGCTGTATTGTAGTGACACAAGGCCAAAAATATCTTAGAGGCGATACTCCTTCTGGAGGTAAGTATTATACACAATATATACACTAGACACAAAAATAAGGTAAGTAATTAGTCATATGATAGTGAAAACAATAGAAAATACCACAGAATGCAATAGGACGAAATAGGTCTAGGGGCAACACAAACCATATACTAGGAAAGTGGAATGCGAATCACAAATTCTGCCTTAGACTAGTGTAGTGTGTAGAGGATCGCTGGGAGTGTAAGAAAACCACAAAGCTAAGTAAAATACCCCACCCCAGAGCCCAGGAAAGTAGGAGTAAAGTACTGCAAGTTTCCTTAGGACACACTACAAGTCGTGATTAGAGTTATTGCAAGAACCAAGCAAGACTGCAAGCAACAAATGGTGGATTGCGGGACCTGAAGACCTGTAAAGAGATGAGACTAAGTCCAGAAATCACAGAAGATTCCAGGAAGGACAGAAGCCCCTGCCAACCTAGAAGATGGTGCAAAAGAGGATTCTCCGGTTGGAAGAAGTCTGCTGAACAGCACCAAAGAAGATGGCTGCAGGTTCCTGCATGATGCAAAGGATGTCCCACGTGGAGATGTTAGATGCAGGTGAGTTGCAGCCCTGGGTTAGTCCAACAAGCCTTGGTTCAAGCAATATCACAGATTGCGTCAACATGGCGCTGCCTGGACCCAGGAAGGACCTGGGGGACTCAATTCGGACTGAGGAGGCAGAGGGGGCTCCCAACACTGGAGGGAACCCACAGATGACCAGGCAGCACCCACGGAAGTCCCAGGACACTGGGACAAAGAAGGTGCAAATTGCGGTTGCTGCAGCATTACAAAAGAAAGTTCCACGCCACTGGAGAACAAGTCAGCAAGTTGAGCGTCACAGGATAGAGTGCTGGGAACCTGGGCCAGGCTGTGCACAAAGGATTCTTGCAAATAGTGCACAGAGGCCTCAGGAGGTGAAGATGACGGGGAGCATAGGGGTACTATCGCAAACGGGGAAGGCAAGCTCTTACTTCCTCCAAATTTGGACAGCAGGACCTTTGGACAGTCTGTGTCGAAGGGGTCCACCAACTGTGTTCCAAGGAGCATGCTCGTCGCCTGGAGGGGAGTCCAAGAGAACCGGTCGTCATCTTAGAAGGTACCTGCTGGAGCAGAGAAGTGACTCCGTCACTCCGTGGGAGATTTCTTCGGCCCTTCTGGTGCAGAGTGAAGAAAGGGAGTGCCCAGAGCGTGCACACCGTGGCAGTTGCTGGCTGGAGCTGAAGTTGCAGAGTCGAAGTAGCCCTTCTGGATACTTTGTTACAATTACAGCAGTTCCTGGAGCAGTTTGCGGTCGATCCAAGGTCAGAGGATAAAGCAGTAGTTGCTGAGGATTCCTTATGGAAACTTGCAAGCAGAATCTGAAGATGAACCCACAGGAGAGACCCTAAATAGCCCTAAGAGGGGGATTGGCTACCTAACCAGGTATGCACCTATCAGGAGGGGTGTCTGACGTCACCTGCTGGCACTGGCCACTCAGAGGCCTCCAGAGTGTCCCCACACCATAGAAAACAAGATGGCGGAAGTCTGGGACACACTGGAGGAGCTCTGGGCACCAACCCTGGGGTGGTGATGGACAGGGGAGTGGTCATTCCCCTTTCCTTTGTCCAGTTTCATGCCAGAGCAGGGACTGGGGGTGCAGTGAAAATGGTTGTGAAATAGTGTGTGCACTATTTCACGCAGGCTGCAGTACCAGCGCTGTGAAAGGGTATGTCTGATCTCCTTATGGGTGGCAAAATAAATGCTGCAGCCCAGAAGGATCTCCTGGAACCCCAATGGCCTGGGTGCCTGGGTACCATATACTTGGGACTTAAAAGGGGGGGTCCTGTGTGCCAATTGGAATTGGTAAATGAAGTCACTCAACTATGATGACTAATTTGGAAGCAGAGAGAGCATAAGCACTGAAGTTGTGGTTAGCAGAACATCAGTGACACAGTTAAGCACTACTGACAACACACACATTAGGCCACAAACTATGAGCACTGGGGCCCTAGCAAGCATGATCCCAGTGAGACAGGGAAAACACACTGACTTAATGGGTTTTCACTATGAGCACTGGGGTTCAGGCTAACAGGATCACAGTAACACAGTAAAAACACACTGACACACACTTACAAACAGGCCAAAAGTGGGGGTAACCATGCTAAAAAGAGGCTACTTTCTCACACTCAGTAGCTGAAGATATTTCAAAACTCAGTCTCTTATATCTGAACAAAGCAATGAAGGTAGCACTGTACCTGCAATCCTCCTGCAATTCGAGTTGATGGTATCCTTTATTTAGGTCAAAGGAAGAAAACACTCTGGATCTGTTCAATAGCATGATCATGTCTGCTATGTGTGGACCAGGGTGCCTCTCCCTTTCAATGGCTTTGTTCGCTTGGCACATGTCAATGCAAATGTGCACCGCTCCGCTTCTGTCCTTTTTTAGTACTACTACTACGAGTGAAACCCATTGTGAGGGGCTTGTGGAGCGTTCAAAGATGTAATTTTTAAAAGGACTTCTTTCTCTGCAGCTTCTTGTATATGAAAAACAACTTGCCGGTGTCGCTGAGCAACAAGGGGGAATGTATTCATTGATCTGAAGCTGCACTTTCACTTTTTTGAGTTTTCCCGGGCAATGAAATAATGATGGGAATCAGCACATGATTTCGGACTGAGCATAGAGTTTATAATTATAAGATATCACCCTCATGTCAGCAGCAGTGGAGAAATTGAGTAAACAGGCACTTGGCGAAGTCCCTTGTAGAACATGAATGGCGGCTTGCACCAATGTCTTTTTTTTGTCACATTGTTGCTATGGATGACCCTTGACTTTGCAATAGCTCAGAAGCAGCCCAGATATACACCTTCCTGCCTGATGGATTGAAGCGAGGCACAGGGGACAGGCTGTTCAACTTTTCAATTGGCATGATGTTTAGTGACGCACCACTGTCAAAAATGAAAGGCATTAGATGATCTTTCACTTTCAACTTCATGTTGGGACAGTAACCAAATGACATGTGTCCCCCTGTCTGGTAAGCTTTCTTTAAACTGTGATCTGCTCTACAGGCAGCCAAACCCCTCATGTGCAAGTCGTTTTTTGGTAGACATCATCAGTGCACATCCACCTTTTTTCGCTGATATTCAATAATGACGTTGAAGAACCTTTGTACGATGAGCTTGATGACAATTGATTTTGCCTGGTGTCTACTTGTCGGAGGTGATGTTGCTTTTGAGCTTCATGGGGTATGGCACAAATGTTTCTGAGGTGCCCTCGCAGCAATTACTTCTTGTCGTCGCAATGCATTTAAGTTCTCTTTGGTTCGGCACACAGTTATGAAATGGTTCTCTTTCCCACATCCTTTGCACACTTGTCCTACAGCTGGACATTTTACCTTTGTGGGGAAATGGAAATCCACATCTGAAGCACAGCTTTGTTTTCTTCAAGAATGTCGACATGTGGATGTCTTGTATATGCTTGTGCTTGCTTCCAGATTCATGGTGTGCCATTCCTGCTTCCATATCAGCAGTTTGTTGATCTGCTCTTTCTTCTGCTCTTGCAGCCATCAGCATGTTCTAAAGACTGTGTGTCTCTCTCAGCATATGCCTCTTAAACGAGTCGGAAAGGCAGCCATCAATGATTCTGAGGGGCAGGGCTTACTCGTCGGCAAAGTCACAGAACGTGCAATGTTTTAGAAGTGCATCACGTCTTTCGACAAACTCATCACTTGTTTTACAACCTGTTGTCCACTTGGTTGAAGATATACCTTTCATAGTCAACATCTGGCATTGGATTGAACTTGGCCTCTAATACTCCTTTTACCTTTGGTATGATTTTCCCTAAGTCTGTGATATTTTCTTTAGCACTTCTTTCACTCCACAGGCTGCAAGGTATTTAAATATTTTATGATCTTCTTGTCATCTTCTTTCTCTAGTGCATCTATGAAGTTGTTGAATGCTTTGATCCACACAGCCCACCTGGCACCTTTACATTTTGGAAGTGTAGAAAGGCGATGGTGGCTTTAGGAACATGGCTGCATTGTATTTTGCGCTCCCTTGTGTTGCCATTGGGAGCACATGCTGTTCAGACAGCTTTTGCCACTCAGGGTGGCCCCACAACTCCAGCAAGCACAGCTTGCTTCTGTAGCCTGCGCTCCTGTCTACCTCCATTGCTCATGCTGGCGAGTAAGTTCTCTGTTTTTCATACCTCGCTGACATGATCATTATTTTTTGCTTTGTCTGAAAGACCATTCTGTATTTGAGGTATGGCGCAGCATCTTTGTAAGACATTTTGAATGTGTTACTTTACAGGGTCTTTAATCTCTATTGTGACTGTGTATGGGCTGGAGCAGGGTTTTGACTCCACATGTGCCAGTGGCAGATCACTACATATCGATTCTGGGCACATGTATGAGCAGTTTGCCATATTGGTGCAAACTCTCAGAGAGAACAGTCCTGTCTTTTCAGGCATGTATACCCCACTTGTCGCCAGTTGTAGCATCTTCCCCAGCCGGCAAGCATGCAGATGAATTACATAACGCAGGAGCTGTGGTCAAACATGACTTTATTCTTCAGCATACTATCACACACTGTTCATTACCTCATGCTTTCCATTAACACACCTTAACACGTCCCAGCACAATACGTACTTTCTGTTCAGAGTCCACCCATAACTACATGAATTCTAGTGAGCATAACATCAATATACTACACTCTTTAGCAACTGAACAACATCCAGCCAAATCATGTCCGTCAACTCATAAGCTATGAGGTGATATTTAAATTAAATGGCCTGCAGTCTGGCCAATCAACAACTGTGGGCCAGGAAGGCTGCAGAAAGTGTGTTCATGATTATGGGTCACAGCGCCGATGAAATCCACATGAGTAGATCTCCTATTGTAGGACTGAGGGGCAGGCTCGCAGAATAAGTTTACAAAAAAAACTTAGCTGGGCCCAGGCCATCACAATAGCAACTCTCACAACCTGGGTCTGGCTATTTTTGCCTGAGGCAGCAGTGAACAGCAAGTGTTGCTGGCTAAATATGATACTGTTCAACAAAGCTGCCTGCAGCACCTAAGTGTGTTGCTAGGATCTACCAGTTATGCGTGACTACGCATTTTAGTGCGGTGATGTGGACACCGGCACTAAAATGCATTAGTCTAACACCTGAAGTATGGTACTTGGAAGGACTGGTAGCCTCTGGCTGTTATTCTGCAGCATCTTTGGGTGTCTCCTGTGTCTCCTTAGCTGTGGAACCTTGTTAAAAAATTACTAACTTGCAATATCCCCTATTAAAAATGGGGTCTCTTTTGGCAGTGGTTTGTACCCTCACTCTAGTCACAGTAAGGGAGTCACACAGCTAAGATACGCCTTCTCACCCCCTTGGTAGCTTGGCACCAGCAGTTAGGCTTATCTCAGAGGCAATGTGGAAAGTATTTATACACACATACAGTAAGACAGTGGAAACACCTCAAAAATACTCCACACCAATTCACAAATACAGCCAACATTTACCTGAGTAAGACAAGACCAAAATGACAAACATCCACCATGCACGAGTAAAGATACACATTTTCAAAGCTGAAATCTGAGTATAGTGCTTAGAAACACAATAGCTATGAATGGGACTATCATGACGTCTTGATGGAGTAGTTCCCAACAGTCAGACGTCACTCGTGATGGAGTGCTGCCGGTCACGGAGTCGCACAGACCCCTGGCAAAGTACCATTGAAAAAATTGAGGAAACAAAAGATGTTGTACGGAGTCGAAAGGTGAGGCTTTGCTGGATCCAGTATGACGTTGGTTCCTTACTACTACCCGGGAGGTGAGACATTGGTTCCTTATTGCTAGGCAGGGCGGTGAGGCATCAGTTCCTTACAGTTTCAGGGATGGTGATGCAGTGTTGGTAGTGAGGCGTCAGTTCCTTATGATCTGGTGGAGTTAATTAATCCAGCAGGTAAAGACACAAGGCATCTACTTCACAGTGTTGCGATCAAACCACGGGGCCACAGGTGCTGAGGCCGAGTTGGATTCATGTGTCACAGACAACGGTGGCAGCACTCAGGACTCACGCTGTGGTGGCACTTCGAAGGTGCTGCAGTGGCATCAGGCCTGCAGCTTCAGTGGTGACCGCTGCACTCAGCAGGGACCATGACTCCAGTGGAGGCAGCGGCGGTGAGTTGGGCAGCAGCGCCAGTTCCGAAGTCACTCTCGAGTCGATGTGCTTGTTTCTGCTTGGCTACACCAAAACTCACCCCCAAGGGCTGAGGAACTGGGTTTGGCACCAATTGGCAAGTCAGGACTCTCAGTAAGAGAGACCGGGTGCTGGTAGATGAAGTCTTTGATGTCCCTGAAACTTCCTAACTGGTGGCAAGCTCAGGCCAAGCCCCTGGAGAACCTTAGGAAGCAGGCTGTAGAAAGCAGACCTTTGACTCCCTGGACAGAAGCAGCAAGCAGCAGGCCAGCACTGTAAAGCAACAGGAAAAGTGGCAGTCCCTCCTACAGCATCCAGCTCTTCTTCCTGGCAGAATGTCCTCAGTCCAGAAGGATGTGACTGTCTAGAGTGAATTCACAAACAGCCCAGCTGTCATCCTGACCCTGACATGTATTCCATAGCCAGGCGGAGGCAGATAATGGTTAAGCAAGACAATGCGTACTTTCTAAAAGTGGCATTTTCAAACTTACAATTTAAAAACCAACTTCACCTAAAGATGTACTTTTAAATTGTGAGTTCAGAGACCCCCAAACTCCATATCTCTGTGTGCTCCTAATGGGAATTTGCGCTTAAAGGATATTTCAAGGCAAATCAATCCCCATGTTACACTATGGGAGATATAGGGCATGATTCTAACTTTGGAGGACGGTGTTAAACCGTCCCAAAAGTGGCGGATATACCACCTACCGTATTACGAGTCCATTATATCCTATGGAACTCGTAATACGGTAGGTGGTATATCCGCCACTTTTGGGACGGTTTAACACCGTCCTCCAAAGTTAGAATCAGGCCCATAGTCTTTGCAATAGTGAACACAGAATTTAGCAGTATTTCACTATCAGGACATGCAAAACACACCAGTACATGTCCTAGCGTTTAAATAAACTGCCCCTGCCCATGGAGCTGCTTTGGGCCTACCCTAGGGGTGCCTTACAAATAGTAAAAGGGAAGGTTTGGGCCTGGCAAGTGGGTGCACTTGCCAGGTCAAAATGGCAGTTTAAAACTACTCACACAGGCACTGCAATGGCAGGCCGGAGACATGTTTGCAGGGCTACTCATGTGGGTAGCACCATCAGTGCTGCAAGCCCATTAGTATAATTTGATTTACATGGGCACACATAGTGCACTTTACTAGGGGCTTAATAGTAAATCAAATATGCTAATCCAATCATGCATAAACCAACCACCATTACCATTTAGGCAGAGAGGTCCTTGCACTTTAGCACTAGTCAACAGTGGTAAAGTGCCCACAGTCCTAAATCCAGCAAAAACTAAACTCAGCACAGGCTCAAAAACAGGTGGTCAGAGGGACAAAATAACAGGGGAAAACCCTGCAGAAGGGGCCATTTCCAACACCCCTTTAAATAGCACTCCATGTTGTACTCTTTGCTATGGTGTATATTCATCATGATATTAGTCAGTATTTCAGGATGCAATATAGGTACATTCCATTTGTACAGCCCTTTATAATAAAGAGAAGCCCCTTTGTGCACACCCAGTTGTAGGCAAATAAGTCTTATTTTCCAAACAGTCCCTAAAATTTCCCATCAAAATTTAACAACCAGAATTCTGAGCAATTCAAAACTGAATCCTTTATTATTTTGATCCTTCACTGTGTACAGCGCAAAGTCTTGGTTAATTAGCCTATAACATAATAATTTCATAATTGTTCTTATCAATTCATAAAACGTTTTTTCATTGATATGCGATTCAAATTACTCCAATGCATTTCAGACCTAATAGCTTTTTCTTCGTCAAGGGGATAATATCATTAAATTCACATTCTGCAAAAAGCATGAATGTAAACACAAAGGGCCTGATTCACAAAGGTAAACACACTTTTGTGTAAGGTTATGTGTTTTTTTATACATAAACACAGAGTTAATAATAAGTTTACGATTGCAGAGACCCCATAGTCGAGGCGGAGATCTCAGCACATTTAAAGATAGGCTATGCCATTACAGGACTCTGGGACTTATTCCCCTGTCCTGAGGTTATTTAAAAAAATATTATAAGAGAGCAGAATAGGAATATCCTGACCCCTAAGCCCTGAAGGACCAAAATATCTGGGGGTTTTTAAAGTCATAATTCCATGGGACTCCAGCAAGACCTGCCCGCGGACCCCTCCCCAGCCTTAAGAAGCACCTAATAAGGGAGGGGCGCAAGGCCCTCTCCCTCAGCATGTAGGAACCCTGAGGAAGCCATCCCTTGGAGACAAAGTCTTTACTTTTAAAACCACAAGTTCCCCTCCCGAAGCCCAAATGGGACCGGTGTCCCCATCTCTGGGCCAAAGAATAAGTAGAGGGAAGGGAGATCTCGGCCATTATCACCAAGCCTTACAAGGTCCTGTGTACCCCATCCCCCAGGTGTCGGCTCTTTTACCAGGGTCCCAAGCAACCCACCCTCAGGACACAGTAGATTTCCCTTCCCGCAGGGAAGGAAGTGAGCTCTCACCCAGAAGGAGCTTTGAACATGCTCCTGCTGGGTGGGAGCCAACTTCTGTTTCCCTTCCTTCGCTCTTGCGGGCAGGGAAATTCGGGTGGGAGCATGCAGAAGCAACTGCTCCTACTGGGCAAGAGCAATGCAGGTGGCAGCTGGCTGGGGCCTCAGGAGCCCAGAGGCTTCCCCAACGGCCCCCATGTTGTGTTTTGTGGGTAACCCGGGTGGGCACTGGGGCATTCACTTATAATGTTAAAGCCCTTTGGGGATGGGGCGAATATATTTTTTGGCCTTGGGGGATGAGGATCCCAGGGGCCAATAATAGCTCAGGGAAGGGGGCCATGCGTCCCCTCACCTACAATTCAGCTATGGCCCTGAGGGATGGGATCCCAAGTGCCTTTACAGGCTCATTGAGAGGGGTTGCACACCTCATCCCTCTAATAATATATTTTTCAGCCCTGGAGATTGGGGTCCCTGGGACAAACAGTGGTTTGGCAAAAAGGGCATCACACCCCACTCCACTTTATCCTTTTTATTAAAAAAGATGCTTGAGGAGGGTGGCCATGTGACCTACCCCCCTAACATTAAAAATGTTATTTCTGGGTGATGGGGTCCCCAGCGCCCACAGAGGCTCAGGGAGTGTGTCCTCCCCTTAATTAAATATGTTTGCCCTGAGGGATGGGGTTTAAGGTTCCCCAAAGGTTTGTAGAAGAAGCTGTGAGCCCAGGCGTGAGTTGGCTTTACGTATAGTAATAAAATCTCACTTTACATTGAGAAAAACCCTAGCAATACACTAACAAAACAAAGGTTAAAGTTAGGTTAGGTGAAAATTTCAATGCCAATGTAACATTTTAAACTAAACAAAACTGTAAGTCACCAGTTATAGTTATCTCTAATAACTATAATTCATGCCCTAGTGTAACTAGAATTCACGCCCTCCTCACGCAGAGCTTAATCACTCCACATAGTGCATCACTCATGACTTTTTCTGTGATACCACTAATATCACTAAAACATTTGCAATTACATCATTGATGACAAAACTGTGCATGGAGGGGGCATGAGTTATAGTTACTTTAGGGCATGTGTCATAGTTACTAGAGATACCTGTAATTGGTAAATGTCAGTGATTTTTAAACATAAAACATTACGTTGGCACTGAAATTTTCACCTAACTATAATGCCACCTTAACTTTTTCAGTGAGAAAATATATATGCCATATATATAAGATATAGATCTATGCTATATATGTATTATATGTGTGTGTACAACCACACACACATCACATTTCAAGCATACACAACCATAGAAATTCTGCACTTATGGTTACCTTAGCTAACTACAACATGTATTCTGCTAGATCTAGCGCCAACCATTGGTCATTCAAATAGTAGAGTCTAAGAGGGCCTGTCTCAGGAAGGCCTGATGAATCTGGCAAAAGTCACTAAATATTAAAAACCATAGCCTCAGCTCAAGGTGCCTGTTGCTGCCTTGTAAATTAATGGTTGCCTGGAGGTTACTTGAACCCTAGGCCTTCAATTACTCGCCCCTTGAACAAGGTTTTGCTTTCAGATTCCTGTGTCGTCACTTTATAGGAGCACCTATGTATAGAAAATGATTGTTCTTTTCCTTTAAAAAATCTTTTAGAAAAAGGTTTCTTTTTTCACTTTGGCTGATGATGCATAGGCCCCTTGTAGATAAATTTGTATATCAAAGCTCTCAAAAGTATCTGGGGTTTGCACTAGATCGTAGTACGAAGCAGTGTATAACAATGTTGAGCTTGGGCTTGTTATCATTAAAACTGTCACTAGTCACTTGAATAACTCTAGTGACAAGGCAGGAATATGTTATCTCTGCCGGGGAGAGATTCAAGATGTCCAACATGTTTCATATACCTGTCCTAGTAGAAAAGTGGTAGAGGTGAGGATCTGTTTTATAAAACCTTTGTTTTTTAAATATGGTGTGTTTAAAATTAATGACCTGATAGCTTTAGCAAAGTGTCCTCCGGATGAATGTGTGTAATTTACTGTATAAACGTTTTAAAACGTTTTCACCTCTGTATTAACTATAGGCATCCGCAGTGCTGGCTAAATCTTTTTTATGTTTTTTTTTTTTCTTTTCATGTGCTATTTTATGGCATTTTGTATTGTTGGCCTCTTTCGAGGTCTAAATCAATCAAATAAAATGTGTACATTTGTAATTCATGGGTCCTTTCGGGAGCACCCACTATGCACCCTAAATGTCCAGGGCCCTTGAAGGACTTAGATTTCGTTGTGTGAAATTGGTCCGTGTACCAGTTTTCAAAGAAATGCGCACACTACCTCAGTTAAGAGTAAGGGTTAGTGCACGAGCTGCAACCCATAGAGCGGCCGGAGTTAACGCAGTGCACATTGTGCACGAAAAGTCACTCCTTGCACTCAGAAGTGTATATCCACAAGGAACAATCTGTTTCCAGGTGCAAACTGCACCTAGGACACACCGCCACAGGAGCCTGTGGGGTGAGCAATGTATATCTATAACAGGCATGAAAAGTACATGGAGAAAAATATGCTTGAAAATTCCCATGAAACTCAAAAAACAAGCGTTCTCCCACAGGCACGTTCACAAGTCCCCAGCACGGTCTTTCATCATGGCCATGTGTCATGAGGAAAATGTTGTACTTCTCTCACAAGAGTGCACAGCCACAGTGCTCCTGTTTTCGGAAGGCTTTTGTGCGTCTCTTTCTAATTGCCTCCGTTCCATTACGGCCGGCCATCTACCTTGATAGAACTGGGACAACTGAACACTGTGGTAAACAAAATTAAAATATATCCTCGTTTACTGCGAACTGCACATCTATTGAGCTTTGTCCCATTGCCACTCTCAGTGCGAGTCATTTGCAATGTGTGTTCTTGGTCCCCCCCCCCCCCCCGTGGAGTATCAAATTATTATTATAGTATTGTAACTGCATTTATATAGCGCTTCCTACGTTGGCGTGCTTTTCCGCTAGTAGCATGCTACTATGGAAACCCAGTGCTGTAAACTTTTAAAATGTCTTATTATCATTTATAGTCATGTATGGGACCACACGACCCTTCTATCAAAAAGATGATATATAGGATTCGAACAGTTAGATTAGGCTACGAACAGCCAGAGAAGTTTTAGGCATGGGCAAATTAAGCAATGCCCACCCAGGGCCCCAATCTTCCAACGGGCCCTCATTGTCTGAGGGAACCCCTGGGAAAGTGGTTTGTCTTTTTCAGCAACTTTAGTTCTCTATCTCCACCTCTTCCCCTCAGTCGGACCACATCCACCTCAGACTCTGCTGCTCTATACCCAGTGCCATCTTAAGGATTCTGGGCAAGCCAAGACACATTTTGGCTGCTTTTGAGCGACTCTGTTGAATATTAAAATTCGAAGTTTCCCAAACAGGAGTGCACAAAATGTGTTTCGCCTAGGGCCCCAAAAAACACTAAGTAGACACAATGAGCACAAAATGGAATGAGAGAATAAAAAACTGCAAAGGGTTGGGTCCTTGTGACTGTGAAATGTTAGACTCACAACACTAAAAGCACACAGGAGTTGCAGATCCTACCCTAGGGTTACTTTAAAAGTTCCAAGAAGGCCAGATCATTTTTTCAATTGTCAGCCCTACTCTTGAAATTCCACAAATATTGCAACATGAGAGAGGAACAACAGAATAGCATTACGTCTGCAATTCAATTTAAAAACGTATGGTGAAAATGCAGACGGTCACTAGTGAATAGTGATGGAAACTGATCCAAGAGGGGCGAGGTTTGGATTAATGTAAGGTGATTTAGTATTACTTAAGGTTGAAAAAACCCTAGAAATTCAATGTAAAAACCAAAGGTTACAGGGCTGTTATAGTTAGGGATTAATATTTAAAAACTTAGAAAATCACTAAAAAACAAAGGGTAGAGGGATGTTATAGTTAGGTTCAGATTTTACACACACAAAACAATAGAAATTCAACAATTCTAGTTATACTTATCTCAAGATACTATAACTTGTGCTCTAAAGTTACTATAACTTACACCCTGGCCATGCACAGTTTTCTCATCAATAATGTTATTGCAAATGTTGCAGTTATATTATGAAGGATGTCACAGAATGTCATTCCTGATGTAATATGTGGGGGACTTCGAGCCAAATTCGTCAGCCAATCCAATGACAAGTGAGAGGAAATGTGGGTTCCTTTACAATAGCTTTTCAATATGGTCAAGCAGAGAGGGAGTAAACCCTTGTATTCTGCCTTCCAGGGGTAGCAGTAGAACTGTCTGGTGCCTAGGGGTTGGATTGAATACCAAGATGGCTGACATCCCGCACATTTCCTTTCTTTTTACACCAATTCCTGGTGCATAGTGGACTTCCATTCTGCTTTTCCTCATGGCCTGATGGGCCTTAAGCCCACCCCCAACTGGGATGGGCAGATAGAGGTAATCCCCCAATCTGTACACCTAGGGAAGAGATAGCCCACAAGACTACAAGTAAAAATAAAAATCATAACAAATTGGGTAGGATGTTAGACAATGTGGCTTTGGTACCCTGCCCTGGGGCACCAGGCAGTATTTCTTCCCTCAGGAGGGGGCAAAATGGGGTGCTCATGTCATTTCTGTCAGCCTATATGTCAAACCTATGCCCACAGGAAACACATTTCCTCTCACTTGCCGTGGCAGTATTTGGGCTCTAGGTCTGCTGGCAACCAGGAAATCATATTAACTCTGGGCATTTCTGAAATCTACTGACAGAGATAAATCCAGAGTGATGTCGCTTGCATGGATCCCCACTTGCTGGTTGTCTTACTCATAATACACTCTATTTTCTCTCTCTTTCCACAGGGGATGATTGTAAGATTTCGGTCTGGGGTCATTTGACACCTAAGGAACCCTACCCACTCTGAACATTGCTGAAGCCTAGAGACTCAGGGGAATTCACAGTGACATTGCTTGTATGGATCCATACACATTTTCCTACCCAGAATGTCCTGCAAATGCCATTGTGATTGAAAACACTGAAGAGAGTCTAGCACGTCTCTAGAACTCGCAGATGAGGTTGCTACCCTGCAATAGTCATTGAAGTGTGCAGTATTTAATTTTGTTGTGAGACTAAAGTTTGGTTGGACAATATGTTATTGTTCTGAACTCTTGCCCCAACACTACCTCCATGAGTTGCCTTTAACTGTTCAACTTCACTGCTCTGAACGTCAAGCATGGAAGGGGTGTAATTGGCCCAGTTTGCAGAGCCATAGTAGAAAGGACCCAGGACACATGTGCCAAATTAATTCACTCACCATGGTTGTGGCCAAATAGACCCCCAAAATATACTAGTCAATTAGCGGTAAGGAGTGTAGGATTTGCAAGTTCCATTTTCAACTGTTTTGAACAGAACAATAAGCTCAGCTTGCACATAGCCTTACCTGCACAGTATAATCAAAGTTGGTGGGAGAAGAGGGTGGAAGGCTCCCAAAAACACGGTTAGGCAGATCATGTTAGAAACAAGTTAGAGAAAGTGGGTGTTAGGTCAGAAACTGTTATGGACTCTGTGGAGGGTACCATAATAGGAAACGGTGGTGGAAGAGCTGTGGTGTAAGGCTTTCTTAACCTGTTTGCACATGTTTATGTCCCACACACCTCAAATTTGCTTTCCATTTTTTTTTACCAAGATGTTCCCCTCCCCATCCTATTTTCAAGGGTACTACTAAGATCAACTCCAGGAGTCAATCTCTTGGGTGTGCTAAGTCTAACTGAGACCCTGAACTTGCACATGGCTGTCCAGAAGGCCAACACTGTAGAAGAAAAGGCCAAGATTTTCATTAGGAAGAAGTTGCAAGTAGCTTCCCTGGAACAAGAGGAAATGAGCCATGAAAAACAGATGGAATGGGCCCAAGAGTAAAGTACTGCTGATCAAGTAAACTATTAGTGAATGAAGGAAACTCATCAGGCGATTTGGTCTGAAGCCAGCTCAGTATCAGAAGAGATGCATAGAAAGCAAGAGAGCAGATGGTGATCTATGTACAGCTTGGCTTCATGGTGTGTTGCGTTATTGGAATGAGTAGGTGAGAGGGATGGAGGCCAATGATTTTCATGCCATTAACTAGTTAATAGTGACAATGAGTCACAAGGATGAGTGATCTACCCCACTGAAGAAAAACGTGTCTGATTTGTCAGAGGATTCAGAGAAACTTGTAGTTTTGGCTGACAAGGAAGGGCTAGATCAGCATAGCTCTAAACGAAAAAAATAGATTAACTCTCAACAGAAGGGTTCTTAATTGCAGAGTAAGTACCAGAGCAATTCCCAAGATACGAGGGAGTGTACAGGCTGAAAGGGGATCTGGTTTCTAGTCAGCAAGGAAAGGATAAAGAAGGACTGGGATGTTCCTCAAAGCCTAATATGCAGGTAATTCCATTTGGTTGGACCAACTAAAGTTTACTGGTGGGTGAAATTGCCAATAAAATCTCTACAAAAGCATTCCAGCCCTAAGCAGGAGCCACTGGTCATTAGTCACAATTTACCCGAGTAAACCAGCATCAATGTTAGTGAATGAAAGACAAAATTAACCTGAAATATATGTTCAAACCAACAGAAAAATGTGGTCTCTACAGCTCTGCTACATCCAATGCTCTTAATAATCTTACTCCTCTGAAATGTACGTGAAAGCATTCTGTAGGTAAATCTGCTCCCTTGTTCAATTTAGGAGTATCGACCTTTAAAGAAAATACTGAAACAGAGTGATTATGAAGGCAATCTTAAGATCATTGTAATAAACTGGTCTGTATAGAAGAACAAATAAAAATATGCAATTACAGCAACTAAGAAAAATATTTTTCCAACAGCAACCTAATGGCATCTGATACCCAAAAACAAGTATTTAGAATCATAAAAGAACTTTCCAGCAATGTTCCTCCTTCTCATCAGCCTGGTACATTCTGCAAAGATTCAGCACAGCTTAGCTACCAGTGGTGCAGCCGGTGCAATGCGCCGGGGCCCAGATATGTATAGGCGGCCAACTACAGCATCTCCTTGAGCCCTGAGAGGGCATGTAAATAATCATGCTGGAGGTGCTAAGGTGAATGAGAAATAAATAAGACTTTTTTTATACTGTCAAATTGGCTGTGTGTTAAAAGACAGAGGTTTATTGTCGAGCAAGTCTTGTGACAAATTGCTGCCTATTCTTTTTACATGGAGAGTAAGGTTTCGTTTTATTTTGCTTACTTCAATGGTTGGAGAATTTTATAGAGTGAACTATGTGACAATCTTGCTGGTGTGAAAGGAAAGGCTATGTGAGGTTGTTTTCTTCTAAAATAGCATTTAAATACCTATAAATGAACAGTTCAAATATTTCACAATAAATGAACACTTAGGAAATCACAAATGAAGCAGTTTTTTTTCTAATTCTGAAGTGTATGGAAACAAAGGGTCTGATTTAGATCTTAGAGGTCGCACTGCCAAGCTGCGCTGGGCCGTAGTTAGATGTATTGCGGCTGAACCGAACACTGCCACGATGGAGTCCACTCAATCACGCAGCCTGCATCCCACTGCCGACACAGTAGACTCCAATGCTGATGACTAAGCCTCCATCACCGTCTTGATAGCTATATCCTGCAGAGTCTATTTAGATTACACTGTCTTCCTGGGGGTGTTTCATCAGCGGGCCCATGATGGCGGGAGTCTGTCGCGAGAACCGTTCACCATAGTAGTATGGCTGTGACTATTGGTTGGATGCTAGTAGCCCACATCTGTTGTATATTGGACAATTGTCAACACCTGCAAAACACACTTTAAAACACACTACATTTCAGACCATGATCCTTTGCCATTCCACTGCGGAAGACTAGACAGCAAGCAGAATTTTGACACAGGAGATCCTGTCTTGCTAACTGTGAGAAAACAGGGCTGATTGCAGAGGCCCCATAACTTTTTGCCCCCATTTTCCTCTTTTTGCTGGTGTTTTCCTGACTTTGATGGTGCCCTGGGTACTGCTAACCAGTCCCAGGGCCTGTGCTCTGTGTAAAATGGATATGCTAATTAGGCTAATTATAATTGGCTAAGTTAACCTACCTATAAGTCCCTAGTATGTGGTAGGGCATGTAGGTTTAGGGACCACAGCATAGGTGGTGCACACCTAGGTGCACTGCTGAGGTGCCCAGTGTCATTTTAAAAGCAAGCCTGCCTTGCTGGCTGCTTTTAAATTAAAGTTATATGCAAATTCGACTTTGGAATTAAAGGTACTTCCAAAGTCTTAAACTACCTTACTTTTACATATAAGTCACCCCTAAGGTGTGCCCTATGTGCCCCTAGGGCTGGGTGCCATGTAACTATAAGCAGGGACTTTATAAAAATAGATTTATAAGCCCTGGTGAGGTAAAAACAGCCAAATTCGTTTTTCCCTCATTGAAGTAAATGGCCTTCATAGGCTAGAATGGGCAGACTTTATTTTAAATTTTAAAGTCTCCTTAAATGTTACATACCAAGAATTTGGTATCAAATTAATTGTTGTAATAAATCCCACAACTTCCAGTTGTTGGATTTAATATAACTTGTTCAGGTAAAAAGTTTAGACTTTACCTAAAAAGTTGCCAATTTCAGCTCTGCATTGTTTTTGCTGCTGTGCTCTGATTGGCCAGCCTGCAGCAGCTTCTGCCAGGCTGCCTTGATGAGGTGTGAAGTGGCCAGGCTTCACACAAAGGAATGTGCTTGGGGGACAGAATCTCCCCTCAGCAGATGGTGAGGCAGGAAGGGGGAGGGCTGCCAAACTGGTCTTCAAAGGCAGAGAAGGACATTTGCAGCACCCAGCAACACCCCCACATCCTGCAACCCCAGACAATTAGGTGCCCCCTTGATTAGATTAGGAGAGGGCAGGAGAGGGGTGTGTTTATGATTTTTAGCCACACCAGTGGGTGGGCTCAGCCAGATGTAACATCCCAAAATCAGATTCATCCATGTTGGATTTTTAGAGACTGTTGCCTTCTGGGATGGATTTTTGCCACACTTCCCAGGAAGTGGTCATCACAGGGGGACGACCCTGTCCCTGATTGGAGAACCAGGGCCCCCCTGCTTTTCACCCAGGAGCAAGGATAAAACTGGCAGACCTGCACCCACACCTCAGATCCCCACCAAATTTCAAGAAGAAAGAACTTAAGGAGAAGAAGGACTGCCCTGCTGGACCCCTGGCCTGCACCTGGAACCTGCACTCAGAAGGACTGCACCAGCTGCACACTTGGGCTTCACCACAAGAAGGACTTTGCCTGGCTTCAACTGGTTCAAGGAGGGACTACCTGTTTGCTACAGGTGAAAAATTGCTAACCAGAGTCCCCTGCACCAACTCCTGAAGAAAGCGACCAGCTGACCACTGTCCAGTGGCCAAAAAGGAGTTTGCGCCAGGTGCATTCTGGGAGTTGAAGTCCGCACCCCCCAAGGACCATCACAGAACTTCTGGACCCTTGGGGTGAGCTGTGGACCCCAAAAGAATCTTAAAAGAACATCTGGGTGAAGCCCCAGAAGTTTGGAAAAGATTTGAGAATTTTTGGAAAAAAGCTCCAGAGAGGGACCGACCCGCCGCGGAAATTCTAGCCGGCTTGCCTCAACCGCGACCCGGCCTGACTTCGTGGTTCGTCCCGGTAAAGAAAAACATCCAAAAAAGAGACTAAGTCCGAAGGTAAAAAGTTGACCGGGACCTCCCAGCCATCGTATCCGAGAAAGGCTCCATGGACGTCGGATCAAGATCCAGGTTTACCCCGGTCGAAGGATTTTCATCTTGAAAAAACGACTAAGTCCGAAGGTAAAAGTCTCCACCGAGGAAACCCACATCGCGTATCCGGACAAGGGCTCCAGGAGGTCGGATTCAACTGGCAGGTTCGTCCCGGTGAAGAAAAACTTCAAAATAAAGACTAAGTCAGAAGGTAACTTTTTAACTGAGGCCTCCCGCGACCTGTAGCCGAGCAGGGCTCCATCGCGGTCGGCCTGAAAGTTTGACTTTGCCCCGGTCGAGGTGCAACCAGATGACCCGATTGGCGCTTTTTGTTTCTAAGCGCTAGAAAAGTAACAATTCTTTAAAAATTCATATCTCCGGTTCCCCTGAACCGATTTTAATCGTTTTTGTGTCATTTTAAAGATAAAAATATAAACTATTTTTATAAATTGGTTTTGGATTTTTAAACTGTTTCCTGTGTTTTATTTAATTACTGTTTTGTGATATTTGAATGCTTTACACTTTGTCTCCTAAGTTAAGCCTTGACGCTCGTTGCCAAGCTACCAAGGGTTGAGCTGGGATTAATTTACTGAGACCTAACTGTACCTATGTGGAGGTTAGTGGCTTGTTGCTAGGTGTAGGTACCTACCTGCCCTACCAATAACCCATTTTCCAACACTAACCCAACAATCTTGCCCCCACGCCACTCGGGCAGTTTGCCAGCAAGCATCCCCACTTCCCACACAGGTGGTCTCATTGGGTAGCCGTACACATGGCGGGCAGGCCCTCTCCTCACTTGGGGCTGCCGCCGCCACCCAGCTCACCACCGGATGGGATCCTGGAGGCCACACGTCTTTGATCCAGAGGGAGGCGCTCCCTGGGACGGGCCTCCTTGCTCAGGGAGCCCTCCATGATCCTCTGGCGAGCAGGGCACTCGCAGAGGAAATGCCGCAGCTGCCGCGTGGCTACTAGTTCTGGCCAGTCTTCTCCTGGGGGCTACGACAGTAGAGCACCAAATGCCGACGCCTACTGGTGCCCTGATTGTACTCCATGCTCCTCGCCCCGGGGGAACAACAAGCAGCGCACTCGCTACAGACTGATTCGCTCCTCACCCCATGGGCACTCCAAGGAGCACATCCTCCCTACTGACTTGGTTTCCGCCGACCCGCCTGGGTCGCAATGGTGAGTCCTCCCTCAGGGAGATAGAACAAGCGCTCACAAAGTGCAGTGAATAAATCAAGTAGACCGCTCCTTCTTGCGCTTCAAGGATTAAGGAAAATTGCTCCTGACGCGCTGCGTTCCATTACAGGAGCATTCAAACATAGTGCTGTCCTGATGTTAGTTGCAGGAGAGCAGGGGACACAAGACACAGCCCCTGGGGACACCAATGGAAGCACAGGGCGGTAGCGCCCAAGAAGCAGGCCAGAACAAGGAGGTTTGCTGTCATTGGCCGTTCCTCTTAGTGGCCCTATAGGTCACAGGTCAACCCAACAGCAGCAGTCCAAGGTGGTTCCTGGTGAGTCCCTCCAGCAGCTGTCTGTGTCCCAACAATGTCTCTTCTTGTTTCAAGGTGTCCCCCTAACATGGGGAAAATCCCTGTACTTATACTAAGTTTTGCACACCACTTACAGAGAGGGGGAGAAGAGGTTCCAACCAGTTGAAACTGGTTCTAGGAGTGTCCCCTCTCTCCTCCATCAAAGGCTCAAGACAACAGCTGGGGGTAAACAAGCCATTTGTGAGAGGCCAGGGCACAGCCTTTACAAATGCAGGTGTGCCCTTCTCTCAGCCAAGAAAGATCATTCGATATGCAGATGCACCTCTATTACACCTCCACCCTTCCTGTGTACAGGCTGTCTTAAAAGTATGCACAAAGCCCAGTTGTCACTCTGCCCCAGATGTGGATTGGAGTCATGCTGCATAACACCAATCATAAGCACTTTCTAGAAGTGGCATTTCTATAATGGTAATAAAAAATCCACCTACACCAGTACGCAGCATTTCTCACTACCATTACAACCATACCAAACATGCCTACGCTACCCCTCATAAATCAGGCAATACCCCCTAGACATAGGGCAGGGCAACCCTATGAGCAGTGCAGCACTCACAGCAGTAAAAAAAACAAATTGGCTGTTTGTCACTACCAGGACAGGCCTTACAACCAGGCACATGTCCTGCCTCTTACATACATAGCACCCTGCCAATAGGACTAGCTAAGGCCTGTCTTGGGGGTGGCATGTAGTAAAAGGGGAGTTCCAGGCCTGGAAAGTACATTTAGATGGCAGGTCCCTGTGGCAGTAAACTGCCCATGCAGGCCCCGAGCTAGCAGGCCTGAGACAGGTATGAAAGGCTACTTCTGTGGATGACGCAAGCAGCACTGTAGGCCCACTAGTAGCATTTAATGTACAGGCCCTGGGTTTAAGGATACCACTGTACAAGAGAGTTACAGGTAAATGAAATGTGCCGGTTAGGTGTGAGCCAATCATACCAACATTTGAAGGGAGAGCATCTGCACTCTAGCCATGATCAGCAATGATAAAGTGCTTAGAGTGCTAGAGCCTACAACAAGAGGTCAGAAACAATAGGAGGAAGGAGGCAAAAAGTTCAGGGATGATCCTGCAAAAAGGGCCAGGTTCAACAAGGAGAAAGACACATTTTACAGAGGGAGAGTTGCCTGTCAAGGTTGATGTTATCTATAGGGTAGAGCCACAGCTGTTTGGAGCACAAGTCCAAAATACCACAATATCTCAGAAAAGGCAAAAAGTGGTTCAGAATAGTTGACAGGATGAATGTTGTAGCTAACAACCTGCGCACACAGGAGGAGATTAGAAAGAGGTGGAACAACCTGAGTGGGGGAGGCCTAGAGGACTGATGGTGATTCTCCAAGCACCTCATTACAACTCTTTCCCTGGGAGGAGATGGTCTTGCAGCTCCTACATCCTGAAGGCTTGACTGGAATCTCTGATGGAATAGGGTCTGATAAGCTGAACTTAGCAACGTCTCAACAATCACAAATGGAGTCCTGGTCTTAAGGTACACTTTTAGAATGGGCATACATCCTTATCAAAACAGACTTAACTAAGCTTGACTCCACAAACTATCTTGTGTCATCCTAATCTTGGTGTTGTGGTTGTCTCTCCCATTTGTTAACAATGTATAATATGTCAAGTTAGATTGTGTGCAGTTCCCCATGGATCATCCCTTGCATTTGATAAGTCTCTTGCTGTACATCAATTTATGTTGTTCTCACAAAAAACAGGTACAAAACTCCATCCAGTTGCACATGAAGCCATACTGCTTGTAAACAGATTATTTCACTGATTCATACAAATGTGTGTTCATGTTCTAATTGTGTGTTCATCTCCACTGTAGTCATCGAAAAAGGTATGTCCAAATCACCTAACAACTATTGTTTATGGTGTCAATAGATTACTAAAACTACCATGATGCCCTGTTGTGGTACCTGCAAAACAATAGTGCAAGGCAACATTGTTTCACCTTCCTTTACTTCCATACAATACACTACAAAAATATTTCTAAAGCGCATAGCTACCTCCGAAAGGGTGTCCCGCTGCTAGTGGCATCAAGATTCAAGGGCTTTCTGGCAACATTCTGGATAACCTGAAACCTATGAAGCAAATTGGCTCTACGACCCAGATATAGACTATTAGCATAGTCCAATCTCGAGGTTATCAAGGCATGGATGACAGATTTGCTGCAATCCTCTGGGATCAAATAGATCATCTTCCGGATTGATTTCAGTTGGCAGAGACAGCTTTAACTTGGGGGTCAAGGATAGATTAACATCAAATTTAACCCCCAAGTTCCATACCACTGAGGCTGGCTCGGGTTGAGCCCCAACTCAGAAGGCCACCAGTTGGAAGCATCTCAGTATGAATTTGTGCCAAAGAAAACAATCTCAGTTTTAATCCAAGTTTAAGTTAAGGCAGTTTGCATCATCCAAGTCCCCGCATCTCTCAGACAGCACCTGTAGGAGGCTGGCCTGGTTTGTAGTGGGTATCAAAGGTATTTATACCTTATACCAGGTCCAGTTATCCCTTATTAGTGAAATGTAGTCAGTGTCTAGCAGCTAGGCTGTCTAGAGGTAGTTTGCAGCAGAGCAGCCAAGGCTGAACTAGAAGACATGCAAAGCTCTTGCAATACCACTGTAGTCACACAGTAAACACACATGAAAGAAAATACTCAGTGTTACAAAAATAAAGGTACTTTATTTTGGTGACACAAATGCCAAAAAATACCTTAGAGACTATACTCCCTTAGGAGGTAAGTAATATACACAATATATACACTAGTACCAAAAACAGGTAAGTACACAGTCAGAAAACAGTGCAAATAGTGAAAATCACAATAGGTTGCAATGGGCCTATGTAGGAAAGTACCATCTTGCCTGGCATGTTACCCCCATTTTTCACTGTATATATGTTGTTTTAGTTGTATGTGTCACTGGGACCCTGCCAGCCAGGGCCCCAGTGCTCATAAGTGTGCCTGAATGTGTTACCTGTGTAGTGACTAACTGTCTCACTGAGGCTCTGCTATCCAGAACCTCAGTGGTTATGCTCTCTCATTTCTTTCAAATTGTCACTAACAGGCTAGTGACCAATTTTACCAATTTACATTGGCTTACTGGAACACCCTTATAATTCCCTAGTATATGGTACTGAGGTACCCAGGGTATTGGGGTTCCAGGAGATCCCTATGGGCTGCAGCATTTCTTTTGCCACCCATAGGGAGCTCTGACAATTCTTACACAGGCCTACCACTGCAGCCTGAGTGAAATAACGTCCACGTTATTTCACAGCCATTTTACACTGCACTTAAGTAACTTATAAGTCACCTATATGTCTAACCTTTACCTGGTAAAGGTTAGGTGCAAAGTTACTTAGTGTGAGGGCACCCTGGCACTAGCCAAGGTGCCCCCACATTGTTCAGGGCCAATTCCCCGGACTTTGTGAGTGCGGGGACACCATTACACGCGTGGACTACATATAGGTCACTACCTATATGTAGCTTCACAATGGTAACTCCGAATATGGCCATGTAACATGTCTATGATCATGGAATTGCCCCCTCTATGCCATCCTGGCATAGTTGGCACAATCCCATGATCCCAGTGGTCTGTAGCACAGACCCTGGTACTGCCAAACTGCCTTTTCAGGGGTTTCACTGCAGCTGCTGCTGCTGCCAACCCCTCAGACAGGTTTCTGCCCTCCTGGGGTCCAGCCAGGCTTGTCCCAGGATGGCAGAACAAAGGACTTCCTCTGAGAGAGGGTGTTACACCCTCTCCCTTTGGAAAATGGTGTGAAGGCAGGGGAGGAGTAGCCTCCCCCAGCCTCTGGAAATGCTTTCATGGGCACATTTGGTGCCCATTTCTGCATAAGCCAGTCTACACCGGTTCAGGGACCCCTTAGCCCTGCTCTGGCGCGAAACTGGACAAAGGAAAGGGGAGTGACCACTCCCCTGACCTGCACCTCCCCTGGGAGGTGTCCAGAGCTCCTCCAGTGTGCTCCAGACCTCTGCCATCTTGGAAACAGAGGTGCTGCTGGCACACTGAACTGCTCTGAGTAGCCACGGCCACCAGGTGACGTCAGAGACTCCTTCTGATAGGCTCCTGCAGGTGTTGCTAGCCTATCCTCTCTCCTAAGTAGCCAAACTCTCTTTTCTGGCTATTTAGGGTCTCTGCTTTGGGGATTTCCTTAGATAACGAATGCAAGAGCTCATCCGAGTTCCTCTGCATCTCTCTCTTCACCTTCTGCCAAGGTATCAACTGCTGACCACGCTGGAAGCCTGCAAAACTGCAACAAAGTAGCTAAGACGACTACTGCAACTCTGTAACGCTGATCCTGCCGCCTTCTCGACTGTTTTCCTGGTGGTGCATGCTGTGGGGGTAGTCTGCCTCCTCTCTGCACTAGAAGCTCCGAAGAAATCTCCCGTGGGTCGACGGAATCTTCCCCCTGCAACCGCAGGCACCAAAGAACTGCATTACCGGTACTCTGGGTCTCCTCTCAGCACGACGAGCGAGGTCCCTTGATTCCAGCAACTCTGTCCAAGTGACTCCCACAGTCCAGTGACTCTTCAGTCCAAGTTTGGTGGAGGTAAGTCCTTGCCTCCCCACGCCAGACTGCATTGCTGGGAATCGCAACTTTTGCAGCTACTCCGGCCTCTGTGCACTTCCGGCGGAAATCCTTTGTGCACAGCCAAGCCTGGGTCCACGGCACTCTAACCTGCATTGCACGACTCTCTAAGTTGGTCTCCGGCGACGTGGGACTCCTTTGTGCAACTTCGGGTGAGCACCGTTTCACTCTTCTTCGTAGTGCCTGTTCCGGCACTTCTGCGGGTGCTGCCTGCTTCTGAGAGGGCTCCTTGTCTTGCTCGACGCCCCCTCTGTCCCCAGACGCAATTGGCGACATCCTGGTCCTTCCTGGGCCACAGCAGCATCCAAAAACGCTAACCGCACGACTTGCAGCTAGCAAGGCTTGTTGGCGCCGTTTCGGCGGGAAAACACTTCTGCACGACTCTCCAGGGCGTGGGGGATCCATCCTCCAAAGGGGAAGTCTCTAGCCCTTGTCGTTCCTGCAGAATCCTCAGCTTCTTCTGTCCAGTAGAAGCTTCTTTGCACCCACAGCTGGCATTTCCTGGGCATCTGCCCATCTCAGACTTGCTTGTGACTTTTGGACTTGGTCCCCTTGTTCCACAGGTACCCTCGACTGGAAATCCATCGTTGTTGCATTGCTGGTTTGTGTCTTTCCTGCAGAATTCCCCTATCACAACTTCTATGTCCTTTGGGGAACTTTAGTGCACTTTGCACTCACTTTTCAGGGTCTTGGGGTGGGCTATTTTTCTAACCCTTACTATTTTCTAATAGTCCCAACGACCCTTTACAAGGTCACATAGGTTTGTGGTCCATTCGTGGTTCGCATTCCACTTTTGGAGTATATGGTTTGTGTTGCCCCTATCCCTATGTGTCCCCATTGCATCCTATTGTAACTATACATTGTTTGCACTGTTTTCTAAGACTATACTGCATATTTTTGGTATTGTGTACATATAACTTGTGTATATTTGCTATCCTCATACTGAGGGTACACTCTGAGATACTTTGGCATATTGTCATAAAAATAAAGTACCTTTATTTTTAGTATAACTGTGTATTGTGTTTTCTTATGATATTGTGCAAGTGACACTAGTGGTACTGTAGGAGCTTCACTCGTCTCCTAGTTCAGCCTAAGCTGCTCTGCTAAGCTACCATTATCTATCAGCCTATGCTGCTAGACACCCTATACACTAATAAGGGATAACTGGGCCTGGTGCAAGGTGCAAGTACCCCTTGGTACTCACTACAAGCCAGTCCAGCCTCCTACAGCCTAGAGGGAACACAAACCATATACTAAAATAGTGGAATGCGAAAGTTGGTTTCCCACCTAGGCAAGTGTAGTGTGTAGGGGGGCGCTGGGAGTGTAAGAAAAAACCAATGGTAAGCAATAGTCCCCACCCCAGAGCCTGGGAAAACAGGAGTAAATCACAGTAAGTTTCCTGAAACACACAAGAAGTTGTGATAGAAGATTATGCAAGAATCAGAAGAGACTGCAAGACATCAACGATGGATTCCTGGTCCTGAAGACCTGTGGAAGAAGGGGACCAAGTCCAAGAAGCACTGAAGAGTCCAGGGAGAACAGGAGCACCTGCCAACCCGGATAAAGGTGCAAAAGACGAACCACTGGTGAGAAGACAAAGTAAGTTATGCACCCGAAAAGATGGATGCGGGTTCCTGGTTGGTGCAGAAGATGTCCCACGCCGGACGGATGATTGCAGTCTGGTTTGCGTTACTGGATTCCGTCAACAAGCCTTTGCACACGCAAAGCTCGCGGTTAGCGGAAAATGGCGCTGCCCAAGACCAGGGGTGAACTGGTGGTCTCTACCCAGGAGGGGGAGGCAGAGGGGGCTCTCAGCAACTCAGATAGCCCTCAGAAGACCAGGTGCAAATGGAGGACCAGGCAGCACAACACAAAGGGATACCACGCCGCCGGAGAACCACACAGGAAGCTGTGTGTCGCAGGATGGTGTGCTGGGGGCCTAAGCTGTGCTGTGCACGAAGAACTTCTTGGAAGGTCGCACACAAGCCTCTGCAACTGCAAGTCACGTGGTGCACGGGGGTACTGACGTGCGTGGGAAGGCAAGGTCTTACCTCCACCAAAGTTGGACAGCTGGATGTTGGGATTGTCGGGGTCACTTTAGTCCACCACCCATGTTGCTGGATCCACGCTCATGGTCTGGAGAGGGGACCGACGCCACCGGTCGTCGCTACAGAGAGGTGCCTGCTGAAGCAGGGCAGTGACTCCATCACTTCACAGGAGATTCCTTCAGTTCTTCTGGTGCAGGCTGAAGACAGACAGTCCTTGGAGGATGCACGACCTGGAAACTGTTGCAGTTGCTAGCAGGAGCTGAAGTTACAATGTTACAGAAGTCTTCTTTGCTTCTTTGTTGCAGTTTGTAGAGTTCCTGGAGGGTTCAGCTGTGATGCAGTCAGGAAAAGATGAAGTAAAGGATGCAGAGGATTCCTGCTGGAGTCTTGCAATTCGAATCTGAAGAAACACCCAGAGGAGAAAACCTAAATAGCCCTGAAAGGGAGATTGTTCAGCTACACCGGGAGATAGCTCTCAGGGTAGGGCTCCGATGTCACCTGCTGGCACTGGGCACTCAGATGCTCCCAGAGTGCCCACCACCTTGGAATCCAAGATGGCAAAACCCAGGGACACTGTGGAGGAGCTCAGGGCACCACCTCTGGTGATGGACAGGGGAGTGGTCGCTCCCCTTTCCTTTGTCCAGTTTCGCGCCAGAGCAGGAACTAGGGGTCCCTGAACCGGTGTAGACTGCATTATGCAAGGAGGGCACCATCTGTGCCCTTCACAGCATTTCCAGAGGCTTCCCCTCCCATGCCTGTAACACCTATTTCCAAAGGGAGACGGTGTAACACCCCTCTCCTAAAGAAAATCCTTTGTTCTGCCTTCCTGGGCTTGAGCTGGTCAAGCAACAGGAGGGCAGAAACCTGTCTGAGGTGGCAGCAGCTGGGGTTGCCTTGAAAACCTCAGAAGGCTGGTATGGCAGTACTGAGGTTCCACTGTGGAGTCCCCAGAGTGTATGGGATTGTGCAACCAATACTGGAATCAGTATAGAAGTACAGAAGAACAATTCCCAGTTGTTGAACAAGTTACTTACCTTCGGTAATGAATTATCTGGTAGAGTCTCTATCTAGCTGCAGATTCCTTACCTTAGAAGTTCCTGGCGTCAGCTTCGAATCCGGAATTTTTCTGCCAAGCAGTACCCCGCGCATGCTGTCGGTGGCATTGTTTAGATCCGCGTGTGTCATCTGGCTCCGTGTGGTGTAGTCAGTGTCATTGGAGCTGTCAATTATGTCACAGTCTTCTATATAGGCACCACCCTGGCGCGCGCACATCAGTTCTTTTCCACAACTTCCCACACCAGAAGCAGAGTCATGGAAAAAACAACTTTCCACGTTTGTGCGAAATGACATGCCCTGAAAAAGGGTAAAAATCTGAAAATACATGATATATCCGCAGAGCAGGGAGGCATGGGTGGGTGTGAGGAATCTGCAGCTAGATATAGTCTCTACTAGATAATTCATTACAAAAGTTAAGTAACTTGTTCATCTGATAGAAACTTCTAGCTGCAGATTCCCTACCTTAGATACCCAAGCCATAACCTCCTGGCGGTGGGCCGCAGACCTATACTTTGTAAGAAGTTGGCTCTGTATATACTATTTCAAAGTGATAGTGTGCACAGAGTCCAAGGGTTCCCCTTAGAGGTTGAGAGTGGCAAAATGAGTTAACACTAATGCTCTATTTTTGTGGTAGTGTGGTCCAGCAATAGGCTTATCAGAGGGTAGTGCTAAGCATTTGTTGTACACACACAGGCAATAAATGAGGAACACACACTCAAAGACTTAACTCCAGGCCAATAGTTTGTATATAGAAAAATATATTTTCTTAATTTATTTTAAAACCACAAGATTCAAGATTTGAAGTAAATACATAAAATGAAAGGTACTCCACAAAGGTAAGGAAGGAACTTTGAATTAAAGCAGTAGTACACACAGTATAGGATAAAATGGCAATACGCTATTTTAAAAGTGGACACAGTGCAAAAATCAACAGTTCCTGGGGGAGGTAAGTATGGTTAAGTTTCTGAGGTAAGTAAAGCACTTACAAGTTCAGTCTCCTGGGCATAGGCAGCCAACCCAAGGGTTCAAGGCAACCCCAAAGTCACCGCACCAGCAACACAGGGCCGGTCAGGTGCAGAGGTCAAAGGAGGTCCCAAAACACATAGGCGCCTATGGAGAACAGGGGTGTCCTCGGTGAGCAGACCAGGGGGTGTTTGTAGAGGACTGGGGGGGACACAAACAGGCACACAAAACACACCATCAGAGGCACAGGGGCGGCCGGGTGCAGTGTGCAAAGTTGGCATCTGGTTTGCTATTGAAAGCAATGGAGGGACCTGGGGGTCACTTACGCGATGCCGGCAGGGCACAGGGGGACTTCTCGGGCCCGCCACCAACTGGGCTAGGAAGAGGGCTGCCTTCTTGTCACTCCTGCACTGGAGGTCGGTTCCTCTCAGTCCTGGGGGCTGCGGGTGCAGTACTTGGTCCAGGCATCGGGTTCTTTGTTACCAGGCAGTCGCGGTCAGGGGGAGCCTCTGGAGCCTCACTGCAGGCGTCGCTGTCGGAGTGCAGGGGGGTCAACTCAGGCTACTCACATCGTCGCAGTCACCTGGGAGTCCTCTCTGCAGTGTTTGCTCTCTGGAGCTCGAGCCGGGGGCGTCGGGTGCAGAGTGTGAAGTCTCACGCTTCCGGCGGGAAGAGTGAGTTCTTTGAAAGTTGTTTCTTTGTTGCAAAAATGTTGCTGTTGAATAGTGCCGTTGTTCTCAGGAATTTATTGGTCCTTCGGTTTCAGGGCAGTCCTCTGAGTCCTCAGAGGTCACTGGTCCCTGTTGGATGCATCGCTGTGCAGGTTCTTTGAGTCTGGAGACAGGCCGGTAGGGCCGGGGCCAAGTCAGTGGTCGTCTCAGTTGTCTCTGCAGGGCTTTCAGGTCAGCAGTCCTTCTTGTTGTAGGTTGCAGGAATTTTACTTCCTGGGTTTTGGGTTGCCCCTAAATACTACATTTAGAAGGGTATTTAGGTCTGGGGGGCAGTAGCCAATGGCTACTGTCCTGGAGGGTGGCTACACCCTCTTTGTGCCTCCTCCCTGAGGGGAGGGGGGCACATCCCTAATCTTATTGGGGGGAATCCTCCAATCTCAAGATGGAGGATTTCTAAAGGCAGGGGTCACCTCTGCTCAGGACACCTTAGGGGCTGTCCTGACTGGTGGGTGACTCCTCCTTGTTTTTCTCATTATCCTCTCCTGCCTTGCCGCCAACAGTAGGGGCAGTGGCCGGTGGGGGAGGCATCTCCACTAGCTGGGATGCCCTGGGGTGCTGTAACAAAAGGCATGAGTCTTTGAGGCTCACCACCATGTGTTAGAGTTCCTGCAGGGGAAGATGAGAAGCAACTCCACCAAGTACAGGCTTTGTTCCTGGACACAGAGTGACAAAGGCACTCACCCTATGTGGCCAGAAACTCGTCTGCTTGTGGCAGGCTGGCAGAAACTGGTCAGACTCCTATTCAGTGGGCATCTCTAAGATGCCCTCTGGGTGTATTTTACAATAAATCCCACACTGGCATCAATGTGCTTTTATTGTGCTGAGAAGTTTGATACCAAACTTCCCAGATTTCAGTGTAGCCATTATGGAACTGTGGAGTCCGTGTTTGACAAACTCCAAGACCATATACTCTTTATGGCTACCCTGCACTTACAATGTCTAAGGTTTTGCTTACACGCGGTAGGGGCATAGTGCACCCTGCCTTAGGGCTGTAAGGCCTGCTAGAGGGGTGACTTACCTATGCCACAGGCAGTGAGAGGTGGGCATGGCACTCTGAGGGGAGTGCCATGTCGACTTAGTCATTTTCTCCCCACCAGCACACACATGCTGTGAGGCAGTGTGCATGTGCTGAGTGAGGGGTCCCCAGGGTGACATAACACATGCTGCAGCCCTTGGAGCCCTTCCCTGGCAACAGGGCCCTTGGTACCAGGGGTACCATTTACAAGGGACTTATCTGTGTGCCAGAGCTGTGTCAATTTGGTGGAACAAAGGTACAGTTTAGGGAAAGAACACTGGTGCTGGGGCCTGGTTAGCAGGGTCCCAGCACACTTTCAATCATAACTGGTATCAACAAAAGGCAAAAAGTCAGGGGGTAACCATGCCAAGGAAGGCATTTCCTTACATACTTTATAAAAGAAAGGCCTGTAAGAGTGAGCAAGCAAAATGCCCATCTCTCCTCACCTGGCTATTCAGGCAGTAGTGCCTTTCAAATGTGTGCAAGGAGGCCCACTCTGCGTCCTGACAGATATCTAGGACCGGTACGCCTCGAGCTAACGCCGTGGTAGCAGCTTTCCCCCTTGTAGAGTGAGCTATCAAGCCCCCAGGAGGCTGCTTCTTAGCCAATGTGTTGCAGATTTTAATACAGAGAACGAACCAGCGGGAAATGGTTTGTTTCTGACGTACCCGACCCTTCTTTGCACCAACGTACCTCACAAAGAGTTGATCATCCACCCGGAATTCTTTTGTGCGGTCAAGATAGAATGACAATGTTCTTTTTGGGTCCAGAAGGTGGAGACGTTCCTCTTCTTTAAAGGGATGAGGTGGAGCAAAGAAGGTGGGCAGGGTGATCTTCTGACCCAGATGGAATGGGGTCACCACCTTGGGGAGGAAAGAGGCACAAGTTCTGAGGACCACCTTATCAGGATATACCGTGAGATACTGCGGTTTTGATGGTTAAGCCTGCATCTCACTTACCCTCCTGGCAGATGTGATCACCACTAAGAAGGCTGTTTTGATGGTGAGCAGCCGGATAGGACAATTATATAATGGCTCAAATTGAGCACCCATAAGAAAAGTGAGCACCAGATTAAGGTTCCACTGGGGCACAACAAAAGACGTAGGTGAAAACATACGTACAAGCCCATTTAAGAATCTACAGTATGTACTAGGAGACTTAAACAAAGACTGTTGATCAGGCAGTCGAAGAAAAGCCAATAAGGCAGAAAGATATCCCTTAAGAGTCCTTAAGGTGGAACCCTGTTGGTCAAGTGTCATAATGAAAAGAATGATACTAGAAAGAGAAGAAGAAAGAGGATCATAGACCTCTCTGTACAATACAATACAAAACGCTTCAAATGGCAGGCGTAAACTGTCTTGGTAGAGGGACGCCTGGCTCCCAGAATGACATTACAGACTTCGCGAGGGAGGTCATAAACCATCAACCTCCGCCAGTCAATCTCCGTGCATGAAGCCGCAGAGTTGACAGGTTCGGGTGGAGAACATTCCCCTGCTGCTGCGACAGAAGATCCTCCCAAAGAGGCAATCTGATTTGAGGATTAATGCTCATTTTGAGAAGCTCTGGATACCAGACTCTCCATGCCCAATCGGGCGCCACTAGGATTACTTGGACCCAGTCATTCATGATTTTCTTGAGAACTCTGGGCAGAAGTGGTATGGGGGAAAGTTGTACAGGAGGCCTGAATTCCACTTGTGATGAAAAGCATCGCCTAGCGATAGCTGCCTTGGAAACTCCAACGTGCAATACTGCTGACATTGCGTGTTCTCTTCGTGTTGCATTGCCACATTGCGGTAGTGTTGTCCGTGAACACCTGCACTATCTTCCCTTTCACAACAGGAAAAAATGCCTTTAATGCTAGCCGGATTGGCCAAAGCTCCAACAAATTGATATGGAGCCCAGATTCTGCCGGAGACCATAGACCTCTGATCTCTGCCTCTCAAAGATGGCCACCCCATCCCAGGAGTGACGCATCTGTCACTACTGTGTGATCTGGTTGGGGAAGAAAAAGGAGTCTACCTTTGACCCAATCGCAGTTCATCAACCACCACTGCAGATCCTTTGCAGTTCCGTCCGAGATCTGAACCATGTCGGTAAGATTTCCAAGATGCTGTGCCCATTGGAACTTCAGGTCCCTCTGCAGAGCCCTCATATGCTACCTGGCAGGTTTGACTAAAAGGATGCAGGAAGACATGAGTCCCAACAGCCTCAGAGTCTGTCTCACCGAAATCCAGGATAGAGGCCGAAACATCAGTATCATAACCTGAATATTCTGGACTTGCTTTTCGGGAAGATAGGCCCAAAACTACACTGTGTCCAGAACAGCTGCGATGAAAGGGAGCTTCTGAGAGGGAGTCAGGTGTGACTTCGGCAACTTTATAGTGAACCCCAGCAAATAAAGGAGGTCCGCCGTAGTCTGAAGGTGGGTGACGAGAGCCTCGGGCATCGGAGCCTCCAACAGCCTGGCGTCTAGGCAGGGGAAGACTGAAATCCCTAACCTGCATAGATGAGCTGCCACCACCACCATCACTTTGGTGAACACCCGAGGGGACCGAAGGGGAGCACGGTAAACTGAAAGTGCTCATGGCTCACCTTGAACTGCAAGTAACGCCTGTGGGCGAACAGGATGGGGATGTGGAAATACGTAACCTGCAAGGCCAACGCTATCATCCAGTCTCCTTGGTCTAGGGCAGACAAGACCTGAGCAAGAGTGGGCATCTTGAATTTCTCCTTTTTGAGGAAGAGATTGGCGTCCCTTAAATCCAAGATAGGGCGAAGACCCTTGTTCTTTTTCGGAATCAGAAAGTAGAGGAATAACAACCACTGACTACTTCTGACATCTGGAGCCTTTCTATGGCTCCCTTGGACAAGAGAGCTGTAACTTTCTCGCGGAGTAAGATCAAATGATCCTCCATCAGTCGTTCTTTTACCGGAGAGATAGAGGAAGGGAACGACTGAAGGGGAGCAAATAGCACTTCTGTATCATCAGAAAGGCCCATTTGTCCGATGTTATGGACTGCCAGTGAGGGAGATGAAATTGAATCCTCCCTCCAACTGGGCAGACATGGTCTTGCAGAACCATACTAGGAGGGCTTGGGTGTTGCGGAAGAGGGGGGTTGGGTTGTGGCCGACCTCTGGGTCTGAAGGTACCACGACCTCGTCCTCGCACGGGATGCTTTGAAGCAGGAGGACGGTGGCTAACTTGTGGTTGGTGTGGTACCACGTCCCTCCCAAAGCCTTAAAAGGGGCGATAGACAGACTGCTGATGAGCCGGCTCTGAGAGGCCCAAGGATCTGGCCGTAGCTCGAGAATCCTTGAATCTCTCAAGCGCAGAGTCTGCCTTCTCACCAAAAAGGCGTGAGCCATTGAAAGACATGTCCTTCAAGTTCGACTGGACATCCCCCGAAAAGCCAGTGGCACGTAGCCAGGCATGGCGTTGGAGGGTCACTGTTGAAGAAATCGCCCTGCTCAGTGAGTCCATCATGTCCAAGCCACACCTGATGGTAAACTTGGCTGCATCTCTCCCATTCTTGACAGCTTGGGTGAGAGTGTCCTGTACGCCCTCCGAGACCTGGGGCAGCACTTGTGCCACAGTATCCCATAAAGTATGGAAAAAACAGCCCAATAGGCAAGAGGTTTTTTACTCACCACAGTGCCAGGCTGGAGAAAGAGAACAACTTTGTTCCAAGCTGGTCCAGCCTCTTGGAGTCCTTATCCGGGGGGAGCGGAAAAGAAGGCATAACGGGAAGTGGAGGCTTGGACCACCAAGCTCTCCGGAGTGGGGTGTTGGATGAGGAAACTAGGGTCAGTTGGAGCTGTTCTATGGCAGCGGTCGATTGCCCTATTCACAGGAGCCCGTGTGCTGGGTTTGGGCCATGTTCCCAGAAGGACATCTGTGAGGGCTTCATTGACGGGTAACATCGGCTCTGATGTAGCAACCCCTGGCTGTAGCACCTCCGTCAGGAGATTAGTCCTGACTGGCACCGTGGGCAAGTCTAGGTCCAAGACCTCAGCTGCCCTATGCACCACCATGGCATAAGATGCCCCCTCCTCTGTAGTTCACAGCAGGAGAAGAAAGCATGCCAGTATCTGGAGAAGTATCCAGTCCACTGGCTTCCCCTAAATCCTCATACCAGCCCTGTTCATGCTCCAATCCATAGTCCAAAGGGTCCTCAGACCCCTCCCATTCCTCACCTGTGCCTAGCTGTTCTAAATAAGTCTCAGGCACAGATCTGGGCCTAATCGGCACCGCCGAAGTCGGAATCTGAGTCGCACAACGTTGTTCCGGCTCTGGATCATCCAGAATGAGGATGGGGCTGCCACCACCAGTGGGCAGAGGTGATGGAGGCCGAATGTGAGAGCCCGGCGCAGGTCCGGATCCAATATCGGATCCTGGAATCCACAACGACACCGAGGCCAAAGCTTCCGATGTCGAATCCGATGGGGGCCCTGCTGACCCCACGGGGCCCATTAGACCCACCAATGGTGCAGCTCACTCAAGAACAAGGCGCATAGCCTCGTAAAATTCCTTAATTTGAACGGGGTTGCTCCGGTTCCCAGAAAGGGGAGAGGATCAGAGTCAGCACTAACAATGGCTCCGCGGAGCAGGTGGCATGGCGAAATCGAAGTCTGTTTGGACTTCTTCTTCTTTTTGTGACTCTTACCTGAATACCCGAGGGCCTCGAATGCGAGGAAGATTAGGGCTCCTAGAACAGGAACGGGACCTCCTCGGAGTTGCGCCGACCGAAGACGGCTGCCGGGCCACAAGAAGTTTGAGAGATCTCTATTTCAAGGCCTTCAGAGCCATGGCCCAACAGTCGGAGCACGAGTTTGTGTTGTGGTCCTTTTCGAGGCACCGGGGACAAATTTGGTGCAGATCAGTGACCGACATGGCGCTATGACATGCGCCACATGGTTTGAATCCAGTCTTCTGCAAAGTCATTCGCACAGGCAATTGAAAAAGTCTCCGACGATACGCTGAAAAAAGGGTAGCTCTATCCGGACCGGCGCTTAACGAACGTGGAAGGAAAAGAACTGACGTACATGCCCGAGGTGGTGCCTATATAGAAGACCGTGATGTCACAGACAGCTCCAACGACGCTAACAACGCCACGCGGAGCCGGACGGCTCACGCAGATCCGATCGACGCCACCCGACAGCGCGCGCAGGGTCCTGCCCAGCAGAAAAATTCCAGATTCAAAGCTGACGCCAGTGAATTCTAAGGTAAGGAATCTGCAGCTAGAAGTCTCTATCAGAGAGACACCTTACATGGCCATATTAGGAGTTACCATTGTGAGACTGGACTTATGTATTGACCTATGTCCAGTGCACGCATAAAATGGTGTCCCCGCACTCACGAAGTCAGAGAAAATGGTCCTGGATGATGTGGGGCACCTCTGCTAGTGCAGGGGTGCCCTCAGACACAGATATTCTGCACCCAGTCTTCAGTGCAGAAACCAGACTGAGAATCATGAAGAAGGTTATTAACTTCCAGGAAGCCAGAAATTTGATAATTCACCTATTTTTCCAGCTTTTTAATGCTGGCAGGGAGTAGGGAAATAGGACGGAAGTTGCTAAGCACCTTAGGGTCTGCATTAGTCTTCTTCAGTAGTGGAAGCAGCATGACCTGTGTCCAACTCTGAGGCACTGTAGCACCTTCAAGTGATGTATTCACCATCCTAAGCAGGAAGGGAGTGAATATTGAAGTGAACCGACGTAGGATGTCAGGGGATATGGATCTAAAGAGGATCCCGATTTACAACTGGCCAATTCAGTGGACACATCCTCCAAAGTGAGAGGGTTAAACCCAGCTAATAGAGAACCTGGATGAGAGGCCCTATCCCTGTGCATCACCGGGGCTCTTTGTGGGGGGAATTTATAATAAATACTTTGAATTTTCTTGTGAAACAAAAATAGATAAATCATCGCACAGATTTTGAGAAGGGGGTCAAACATTTTGCAAAGCAACAGGACATTGAAAGGAATTTACCGCACTGAACAAGTCATGAGATTTATTGACCATGGAAGTAATGGAAGATGAATAAACCTCTTACAAGCTTTGTGCACTGCCCTGCACAGATTACTTAAGGCAGTTTTGTATGCAACCTTTGCAGCATGGTCATAGGCCTTCCTCCATCAAGATATTAACAGTGGGATCTCTCTGCTTTCAGTGCATCTGTAAACCACAGAGCCGCTGGCCTAGCTCTCAGTTGAGAAACTGGTCTGCAGGGTGCAATGCAGTCAAGTGCTCGAGTACGCCAGGTATCAACCGAGGCAACATTGACGCAGACTGCCCCAGTGAGTTTGGTCGGCATTTCCAGAAGTAATTCAGAAAACAAAGGCTCAGACTCTAGTCTCCAGGGCCTGGATATTTTATTTACAGCAGGTTGTTGGCTCCTTGAGGAAAGTATAGCCAGTTTGAACAATATGAGGGAATGATCAGACCACAAAACTTCGAGGATTGAGATTGACTGTATATGCACAGAATGAGACAAAAATCAAGTTGAGTGTGCCCCAACCTATGAGGAGGGCCAGCCGCATGTTGAGTAAGATTGAAACCCCCTAAGGTGCCCAAGAAAAGCGTTCCCAGGGCACAGTTCGAGTCATCAATATGCAGGTTAAAATCACCCATTAGCAAAAAATTGGAACACACAACCGACAGCTTACCAATTAGTTTCAATAAGGAGTTAAAAGCATCAGATGTACAGTTGGGAGGTCTAAAGACCAATAATCCAGACATCGAGAAGACATGGTTGAGGGTGATAGTAAAGGAAAGGCCCTCAATGACCCCCAAGTTAGAAGATTTAGTGAAAACACAGTGATAGGTTTCCCTGTGCACTACAGCCAGCCCCCGCCATGCCTCTCCTGTCTATCTATATGCTTAATATGAAAGCCATCCGGTATAGATGGAGACGGAGCAATATCTGTCCCAGTGGAGTCTGAGAGCAAAGTCTCTGGCAAGAAAAGATCATAGTAGTTTCCTGACAACAACTTGTTGATTTTAAAACTGTTTAGAAAGAGACTGACACTTAGCAAACCCAGCAACGAGCCACTGCCCTTCTAAGGGTTTATCTGGCAAAGAGGACTGACTAGATGCGGGGCAGGCCAGAAGCACGGGAAACTCCTGAAGGGAGTTGAAGACAAAGCTACAAGTTAGGCATGTTTTTTTAGACATGAGCTTTACAACAGTCTCAGGCTTGAATTTCTTGCAGTGAGCAGAGGCAGACGAATGAAAGTTAGTGAAAATAGCTCTTCCTTAGTATAGGTTAACAAAGATGACAAAAGCTCTATGTCACCAGCAACATGGCTGGCACTGGACTCGATCCAGCCACAGATTGGTGCAGATGGGCTTGCCTCAGGGGTGCACCAATGCGTGCTTCCACGGTGTGTCTGTGGCATCTCCAGGTTATTTCTCCTGAAAGAACTCACCTTCCAACCACTGAGCGCGGCCTCACCAAAAATGGCACCTCTGTGTTGAAATTGGGAGAGAAGCAGTGAGAAAATGTCAGCAAGCCCCAATAGTGCCAAAAAACTATTTTTTTGCTGCTCCCCGACCCAGTGCCCCCCACACAATCAGCACAATTGATTACAATAGCAGTAATTGAAAAAAACAGAGGTTTAAAACACTAGTTTAAAACATCAGTAAAAATCTGCGAAAAAGCATTAAGCATTACGTGATGTGTACACACCTCCAAAAAAGGTGGATTTGACAATTACAATGTCATACCATGGATGGAAATGTCAGGTATAGTGTCCCTCATCCATGGTGACCCCTTCTCATAGCTACATTGAATTGATGTAAAAGCCCATAGCCTTTTGAATCCCAGATTTACTACCTTGTGATTCTGCATGCTGAATAAAAGTAGTGTCCACACACAACTTACTTTATACTGTCTATATGATGACCACACCCAGTCATAATATTAGGTTGAACGTACAGTTTGTATAATGTTGTTTAGCCTGCTAGGTCTTGGAATGATCTAGCACTCTAAAATACTCACCACTGTGTTGGCTTGAATGTATGGTACTTGTAATGTTCATGTCAGAAATAACATTTTTCATTCCAGGAGATTTCTACATCATCAATACTGGAGTTAGCATCTGTGTAAATCAGCCTGAATATGTAAAACTATGAGAAGCACATAAAGGCCTAGACAGACTATTACTATTTTTTTCAGGATGTCATATTTGTAAGCAAAGACACAAAGGATGCACAAACTAGATATTAATTACACATTCTTTTCATTCTTCTAAGGTCCAGCCCTGTCATGTACATGGCATTGGCAGATTAGGGTTAACAAACCCAGCTCTCCTTTAGGTAGGAGGTTAGGCCTTTCACATTAGGGTATTAGGGCATTTTACATCTTGTATGTCTTTTCTACGTATTGCAAGATGGTGGGGGTCTTTGTAATAATGACTCTCATATTCACAATTCTGTTTCTTGCATTATTCATTATCCTAATCATTGCAGCCCATGCAACTTATCACAAATTGCAGTTATGTTAAATAAAAACTATTGAAACTCTACTGCTTCTTTGTCATTGCCTGTGTTTGTATGAGACATGATATATCTGTGAGAAAGGGGTAAATCTCTGTTTAACCACGACACTCCCTGAGATATCTTAGTCTCGAGTCCATGCGTAATGACTGCCCTAAATCACCTTTTACTATTGTTTTTCTGGTGAGGTTCTGCTAGTGAGCCGGTAAGGTTGGGACAACAGTTGCAACTTGTTGTAGGAATGGCGTAGTCGCCTACAAACAAAAGTACTGTCATCCTTAAACCAGCAGTCTTGCTCAAAGCAAGAGTCCAAACTACGACATGGCGCCACCAACGATGGTGTTTAGGCACTAATTTACGGATACCCCGACTATCACTGTCTCACAGACAACAGGTACCCTAAGTACCATTATACGGAGATGTCCGTGGTCTTTGGGAGAATCCTCCTCAGCTGTAAAGGCAACACCTGATTAAGCTGTAGGTTGTTCGAACTCGAACTCATAAAAGGACTTTACTACCCATTTTTGGTGTTCAGTTTTTCCTAAACTAACGCCATTGACATTCCTGAAAATGCTAGACAAGCACTAACACAACATTTATTAACGCATGGCCTTACAGATGAGGACAGGGATGTTACTCTGATAATAGAAGATACTGAAGCATAGCAAACAGAAACATTTTACTGTTGGGTCACCTTTCCTGAGGTTGACCAAAGAACGAACACGTTCCACACATATGAAATTGAAAACGTACCTTTACGGTACCAAGCATACCAGTATCATGAAAGATCGCTCACATACCAGGAGCATCAGAACTGGTTCGAAGGCGCCCTACCACATGTACTAGGAAGAGTGAGGTTAGGTCCCTTAAGTAATGATGGACCTACATGGCCTATGTTTGCCACATACACACCTCATCCAGTCATGCAGAGTATGCCAATAGCAGATTTACGAGTTTTATATAATGAATTAGTGACATTATATAGACGATTAGTTCAGTTCGTAATGCGAACTTTGAACACAACACTAGCGCGTCCAGCACCGCCAGTAGCTGGTGGTTATCAATTGGCTACTGGGATTAATCCACAAACACTCCATACTATTATGGGTAAAGTGCCCACGGAACGGGAAAAAATACCATTCTGGATTGCCCAGAAAACGAATCAGCTGGAAGCTGTGTTTCCCCATACGGGACCACAGGAAAAAAATAGACTGCTCACTATGTGCTTGCCTTTTGGGATGGTTCCCTCAGTGGATGACTGTGCCACATGGGGTACAGTCTTTGCTGCCATATATACTACCACACATGGTACCCCGACACTTGCCAATTTACTGGAAGTGTTAAAACAATATAATCTCAGAAATAAGGAGAACATTAAAACTCCAGACAGATATACTGAATCACGTCCCTCTCGTTCCTTTCAGGACGCACCGGATAGACGTAGCAAGAGAGGGGGCCGTCAAGATCGACGTCCGGAATACGTAAAAGAGAAGAAAGACACACAACAGTCTACCATTAAAAAATAAGAAAAGACTCCTCAGCAAAAGCCACAATTTAAAAAGAAGAAGGTGGCAGCACTGACAGTTAAAAATGGCAGTAAAATTGAGAACACTGTTGAGGTATAAGACGTGGGCAGTGACTCTGTTAGCGCGGCAGAAGTCACGATATGTCGCCAGAGTCTGAAAGATCATCTGGATGCGACAGCGACTAGCGATTACATCGCGGTTGAAATGGCGGATGGCCGCGTTCTTCCCCCGATAGGGTTTATGACTTAAAAATTCGGATAGAGGGAGACGTAGAGCGCACTATTAGTGTCATATTTTGGGATGAACTTACTAGTGATATCCTATTGGCCGAAAGAGACTGGCCACCTGAACACGTCTGCAAGCTCCTGCATGGGGAAGGTGTCATTTTGCCTGCTTTCTCCGATCTTGTTCCGGAAGCAGCAAAAGAAGCCTATGCTGCTGAATGGGCTTTAGCACAGGCACCTGCGCTATATCGCAATCATGTAGGTTGGGATAAGGAGTCTCCTTGTCATATTATTCCCGTTAGGTCTACAACCCAACCGCAGCAACAAAATATCTGGTCAAACATGAAGCAAAAGCTCCGGTGAAGGAGATCCTCACCCAACTTGATTATCAGGGAGTAATTGAGCCCTGTACATCTGCAATGAATAATCTGTTGTTCCCGTTGCAAAGCCGGACCATTCATATAGAATAGTCATTGATTATAGACACTTAAATAGTCATGCAAGCATATATGCTAAACAAAATTCACACAGCACAGCACTGATAAACAATATAGTGTGTAAAAAATATAAAACAACATTAGACATATCTAATGGATTCTTCTGCCAGAATTTAGCACATGAAAGTCGGGACCTGAGTGCATTCTCATTTGGCTCTCAGAAACGCTTTTGTCGTTTACCTCAAGGCTATAAAAATAGCCCAGGACTATTTTCAGCCCATATAACATCAATATTACATTGATTCTGAGGCGTTGTCCTGTGTGGATGACATATCTCACAGACAACGTCCTCGACATTCATCTTGCGAGGGTCGATCGGATCATTTTGGGATTTGCAGACCTCGGTTACAAATTCAATTTTAAGAAAAGCAAGATAGCCTTTCTTAGCGTATTATTCCTGGGATATGAACTATCAAACGAGGGGAAGAGCCTGGCCCCGCACTTTCTAGAGAAATGTGCTCAACTACACCCTCCAAACACACTTAAGAAATTACAGTCATTACTGTGTTTCTTCAATTTTGGCAGAACATAAATTCCAGATTATGCACAACGCATCAAGCCGCTTTATGACTTAGTTCAGCCCAGTTTTTCTAGCAGACACTGGACAATTGAACACACACACACATCCTTAGGTAAATGCAACAGGACATGCTAGAAGCTAAACACTTACGAACACGTGACAAGAAAACAAACTTGCTCATCAGAATAATTTCTGGTGCCATTGGATATGCTTATGTCACCTTTAATGAGGATGACACGATACCCATAGCATATAAATCACATTTATACTCAAATGCTGAACAGCGTTTTGCACCTACAGAAAAGATTCTGACATCACAGTTCAGATGGCAGTCATAAAAGAGAGGCCACTTGCCAAGGGGAAACGTATTATTGTTGTCTCCCTGGTGCCGGCCTTAGAGGCTGTCACCAAAGCAAGCGTTCCTAACACTAAAGCATTGCATCCACGTTGGATTCAATGGGCAATGTCTCTGACCGCCACTGATGTCGATTATATATTCAATCCAAAACTTCAGATACAAGAATTTCTCCAGTATGAACAAGAGTACCCCGCTCCTCTAAATATCTTGCCACTAGACAACTACCATACTGTCATATACACTGACGGTTCAGCATAACCGGCTGTAGGTACTATACATCTATACTCGGCAGCTTGCGCAGCCGTGAGCAGAGTGATGGAAGATGGAGTTTTCCACCCTCACAATACATACACGCAGACCTTAGGGGACTGCACATCCCAGTTGGCCGAGCTCAAAGCGCCTTATTCTAGCGCTCGAACACACAGAGAAAGGATGCCAGACTTTGATAGTCTGTGACTCATATTACTGCGTCCAGTCATACAATGAATATCTCAATCATTGGAAACTGAACGGGTTTAGAGATTCTAAAGGGAACACCATTAAACACAAGACATTGTGGGGAACAGTGGCTGATCTTAAGGATAAGCTACCGTGTGTCCATGTAGTCCATACATTGGGACACCAACGTATAGGAGTACACGTTACTGGTAATACATTGGCTGATCAAGCGGCCAAAACAGCAGTAGTTACGGCTTCTGTGGCTGCAGTGACTCATTCACAAACGCGAATGGATAATGAAATACTGATTGCCGTTAAAGCTTCGGCTGCAGGGAAGCCCCTTCCAAAAGGATACCCTACAAACTATAATTACCATATCAGTGCACAGAATGTTGCTTACACAACAATTCCTGGGGTTGGAGATCGAGTGATCCCCAATGAAGACCAGAGATTAGATCTAATTAAAGCAGCGCATGAGGGTGTTGCTTCTGCACATGCTGGTATACAGGCAACGATAACACTACTACAGCAACGATTCTGGTGGCCTGGTCTATGCAGATGAACAAAGCAGTATGTCCTTTGCTGTGACATTTGCCAGCAGATCAAGGGCTCTAATATCAAACGCCTACCGCAGACATCCCTTTTAGTGTCCAACAGGCCACTACAGTGTGTGTACCTAGATCTTTGTGGTCCCTTACAGCCTGATGGTGCATACAAATACATTTTAGTCGCTGTAGATTCTTGTTCTAGATTCCTGTGGGTATGGCCACAGCAGTCGGCTGACGCCCGGACTGTTATAAAAGATTTGCTGATCTTTATCCGTGCATATGTAGTTGCAGCATTCCATTCGGACCAGGGCCCTGCATTTGCCTCTAAGGCATTTAGGGACACCATGGAGACGATGGGTGTTGAACTCCATTACTCCTCACCATACCATCCTGAGGGAAATTTGGTCGTGGAGAGGCGGAATCGTGATCTAAAGCAGTCCTTAACAGCTCGAGTATTAGGTTCAGGTCGCAGTTGGTTACACCACCTATATGGGGTCCAGAGAGCACTGAATAATCTGCTAAGACGGTCCTTGGGGGGACGCTCTCCATATGAGGTTCACTTTGGGATACCTATGTATGTCCCAGATCTTGATTCCCCTGGTATGGTGGCAGCAGAAACACTATTTGACATAAAAGAACATCTCACTGTTTTACAGGAGCTTAAACAATTTTGTGATGATAAATCGTCTGCAAGTGCTGCCACCTTAGGAATAAGGGATTTGGCGAAAACTTCAACTGGCTGGATTCCTAAAGTTGGGGATCTGGTTCGTGAGAAGATCGCTGTGAAGAAGGAGTTCGGTCCATCATATAGAGCACCTGTACCAGTCTTGGGAATACAAGGCACCAGGACTGTCATCTTACAACCACTGTCTGGTTCGAAGACGAACAGATTCATCTCCATTGATGACATCAAACTACACCATGTGGCTGATCCTTCACAGTAAACCAGGAGGTCCCTTGGGTGGTTCACGATCCCCTCTCACTACCCAACAGGACATACATCTACATAGTAGGATGAACATCACTACTACAGACTATATAACAATGTCAACTGCTGTTCCAGACACCTCCTCGACCATGGGGAGGGCAGAAAATGAACTCTTGTTGGTTCCAGTCACATCTTCAGTGACCACCCCGCTTCAAGATTTAGCTGTATTTTGCACAAACACATCACCGACTAATGACGTTGTCTACCAAGAGCCTCCACGTGAAGTGGACCAGAGTACACCGGCTCCTGTGTTTGCAGAGACTACTTCTGGCTATTTAATTGACATTGATGATTTTTCCTCCGATTCATCCTCTACTGTGATTGACAATGTTTCAAAAAGTAGTAAGCTGTATTGATGGCTTAAAAAGAACTATTTTAAATACCCATGGAACTACTTATGGTTCTGTTTGACATTTTTTGCATTATTTTTATGGATTGGTTTTGTGACTGTTTTCTTTTTGCTTATAAATGGTCACTATATTACTGATCGCTCGTCTGTGGAGCCTGTTGATGAAGTTTAACACCACATCATTCTTCACATAAGGTCCGAAGAGATTTGTCCCCTGTAAATATTACAGCAATACCGATTACTGATGGGATTGAGTGGGACAAAGCTCCATTCAATATATATGGGCCTACAGAAATAATTCAAATACCATACGTGTTAAAAATTTCAGTGACTGATGTAATTACACCTAATGTTGTCTCTGATGATTGGGATGTCCAAACAGTTGATTCCATGCTAACTGAAATGATGGACTATTCCGCTTTTGAAAGTGATGATGTATATGATTATACAATGAATTATTCGGAAATGTTCTGCTATAACAATTGGGGACATTACTACCTACACCGTGCCACTAGATACAGGCCAGTATTGAACTACACACAGTGGGAACACTGTTCTACACCACTGGTGGGGAGTCCAAAGTATTATAGCGATAAATTTACATACTTTTCTGGGCATGATACAAGAAAAGCAGAGTCGTATTATTTTAAAATACCTCCGGCACAAATTAGGAAAATTTTGCTAACTGATACAAAAATGATTTATTCAGATCCCTTTGTTTCCCGGCTCGCAATTGAGGGTTACGAATACTGGAAGAGCACTACTGACTTGAAAAGTGTATGGGGAACATAAGATTGGCAAATACGGGGTAGGGAGGCTTTATTTCGAGCATGCCTGATTCCTGTGCAAATGATTTTCTTAAATGACACTATTCAGCAGACATCCTGTCTGGGGTTAGTGAAAATTAAGGATCTGAACACGCCCAGTATCCCTACTCCGGCAAGGTTTAAAGATTGGCAACACTTCCTTAATATCACAGAGGAAAGGCTAGCTGCAATGGCTAAGGCTGGTACTTTTAATTCTTCACTTTCCAGTCCCGGCGAGTGGTTAATTTGGCCCACTGACACTAATGAATGTCAAGCGCGTTTTTGAACTCTTCAGGGGGTTTTTCAATTAGCAGGCCAGACCCTCGCTTTATATCGGGTCAACATACAGGTATACAGGGAGTGCAGAATTATTAGGCAAATGAGTATTTTGACCACATCATCCTCTTTATGCATGTTGTCTTACTCCAAGCTGTATAGGCTCGAAAGCCTACTACCAATTAAGCATATTAGGTGATGTGCATCTCTGTTATGAGAAGGGATGTGGTCTAATGACATCAACACCCTATATCAGGTGTGCATAATTATTAGGCAACTTCCTTTCCGTGGGCAAAATGGGTCAAAAGAAGGACTTGACAGGCTCAGAAAAGTCAAAAATAGTGAGATATCTTGCAGAGGGATGCAGCACTCTTAAAATTGCAAAGCTTCTGAAGCGTGATCATCGAACAATCAAGCGTTTCATTCAAAATAGTCAACAGGGTCGCAAGAAGCGTGTGGAAAAACCAAGGCGCAAAATAACTGCCCATGAACTGAGAAAAGTCAAGCGTGCAGCTGCCACGATGCCACTTGCCACCAGTTTGGCCATATTTCAGAGCTGCAACATCACTGGAGTGCCCAAAAGCACAAGGTGTGCAATACTCAGAGACATGGCCAAGGTAAGAAAGGCTGAAAGACGACCACCACTGAACAAGACACACAAGCTGAAACGTCAAGACTGGGCCAATAAATATCTCAAGACTGATTTTTCTAAGGTTTTATGGACTGATGAAATGAGAGTGAGTCTTGATGGGCCAGATGGATGGGCCCGTGGCTGGATTGGTAAAGGGCAGAGAGCTCCAGTCCGACTCAGACGCCAGCAAGGTGGAGGTGGAGTACTGGTTTGGGCTGGTATCATCAAAGATGAGCTTGTGGGGCCTTTTCGGGTTGAGGATGGAGTCAAGCTCAACTCCCAGTCCTACTGCCAGTTCCTGGAAGACACCTTCTTCAAGCAGTGGTACAGGAAGAAGTCTGCATCCTTCAAGAAAAACATGATTTTCATGCAGGACAATGCTCCATCACACGCGTCCAAGTACTCCACAGCGTGGCTGGCAAGAAAGGGTATAAAAGAAGGAAATCTAATGACATGGCCTCCTTGTTCACCTGATCTGAACCCCATTGAGAACCTGTGGTCCATCATCAAATGTGAGATTTACAAGGAGGGAAAACAGTACACCTCTCTGAACAGTGTCTGGGAGGCTGTGGTTGCTGCTGCACGCAATGTTGATGGTGAACAGATCAAAACACTGACAGAATCCATGGATGGCAGGCTTTTGAGTGTCCTTGCAAAGAAAGGTGGCTATATTGGTCACTGATTTGTTTTTGTTTTGTTTTTGAATGTCAGAAATGTATATTTGTGAATGTTGAGATGTTATATTGGTTTCACTGGTAATAATAAATAATTGAAATGGGTATATATATTTTTTTTGTTAAGTTGCCTAATAATTATGCACAGTAATAGTCACCTGCACACACAGATATCCCCCTAACATAGCTAAAACTAAAAACAAACTAAAAACTACTTCCAAAAATATTCAGCTTTGATATTAATGAGTTTTTTGGGTTCATTGAGAACATGGTTGTTGTTCAATAATAAAATTAATCCTCAAAAATACAACTTGCCTAATAATTCTGCACTCCCTGTAGTCACAACATACAGTGTGGGTAAGCTCTGCCAGCAATGGGTACAAACAAACACATTAGCTGCAGTTAAGAAACACATGAACACTCTTTCTGAGAATGTAGACTTGCAGGATTTTCTGAAGGGTCCTAGGAAACAGCCCTCAAAAAGGTTTTTGTATGCTATGTACAATGAAATTTAGAAACTTTCCCAGATTGAGGCTGCTGCCCGTTTAAGGCAATTGGATAAAGAAACTTTAGAAAAAACATTAGCTGTTGTCGACAACGGCATGAATACACTGTCCAACAGGATTTATTCACTATCCAATATAGTGTTGTCTGCTATTGATGATACTCAGACAGACTTGTCCCGGTTATATCATGGGCAAACACAGCTACGTTCTATCATGCAGCTAGGTTGGACTTTACAGACACTGAAAAATGGGCGCATTCCATGGAAGTATATTAATGGGAGTGAATTCTTCACTGCTTTTAATTTTTCCAAGGAACAAGCGACAATGGCTAAAAGGGAGGCTAGTTTCACCATGCTTCAAGTAGAGAAGTTAGATAAGTTGCCCTTCACGGTAGCAGAGAGTCCTTCAACTATCTGGCTCTTACATGGTATCATTAATTTACCGATTTCGACCTTTTGTTTTTCGAGCTGTCTGAAACATCTTGCAGTGGGAAGATATGAGCAACTAGGAGATAGCTATATTAAGGAAGAGTGGGAGTTGCCCTTTGACTATAGATGTCTGAACGGCGAAAAGGAGGTCTTTCTTAGCGGAAGCGAATGTGAGACTGCTGTTCGTCATTCTAAGATATGCAAGCAGGTGTCTCTTCATGGTCTTTGCTATGCGGGGGTGCAAATTTGGCCTGTTTTCTGAAGGGTACTCCCGTCCCTTTGATTCGCCCGTTATTTCATGTACTTTCCTATGGAAGTTATGTGGTACTGAACGATCAAAGTTGTTGAAACATGCGACCAGGCATTGTCTACGCAATCTCGGTCTCGAAGGTCGTTACATGTTGTGGACATGTTTTGTTTCCCCCCACACGAGAGATAAAAGTATCTGACATGTGGCCCCACATAGATACTATTAATGTGAACTATGACAAGCTGAGTAGGCTAAAGGCGCTCATGTTTCAAAAACAAGTCGCCTTGACATCCGCAAAGGAGACGTATTCTCTCCAGATTGCGAGATCATCAGCCGAGATACAATCCCTTCTAAATACCAACTTCCCCAAGCACTTTGGAGAACTGGTATCCAGAATATTCAATGCTTCGAGCACCACTGGGATTGTTAATTTCTTTAAGGCTGTCGGGTCTGGTTTCATGTCCATCTTCCAGACTGTCTTCGGAGTCATCCCATCAGCCATACATTCTCTCTTTTCAAGTGTGTTTGGTGGCTTTCCGATTATTTTGGCTTTGATTGGCTGACTACTACTGCTATTTCTTCTGATTCGCAGTGGTTGTTTCTTTCCAGCAACGCAGAGCAATGGAGCCGCTCCCACCAACTCAACTGTGCCGTGAGCGCATGGTTCAGATCTTCGGTGCACCTTTGCTGGTGGAACTGGAGCATGACTGGTCGTTGTCATTTTGGCCCCTTGTCTGGTGCGTACAACCGGTCTTCCGCTGCATATGTGGCTGTTTGAACATCTGCCTATGGTCTGTCTTGCTGTTGCACCAACATCTCCTGTGGACCACGAACTGCTGATGTCCCCGATGAGGGTTCCTATACGGTCATGCCCCTTGAGACGGAGGTTGCTCCACAAGGCCACCTATGAGCCTTCCGTTTTGAGATCTACCATGGATGAGGACACTGCAACGGATAACGATACACCAGGAAATACGGCTCACTACTGCTCTGTGGATCCGTTTGCCCACCCAGCACTCGACTTAACATCAGATGATGTTGACTCATTTTTTAGTTCCTTGGTTGGTGACTTCAATTACATTCTTCAAGACCATGCATACAGCAAATAATTTGTTGAATTGACTTGCCATTCCCAATTCCAAATGATACCTTTAGATTGACATTTGCTTTTGCACGCTGTGCTTGTCGTGGTTGACATTAACATCTCTGTATGTGTTTTTAGCAGATTTGTTTTAATATGTTTTAGCATATTCTGAAGATTTTTTTAGCTTGTTTTTGCTTTTAGTTCGGAGCAAGTTTTAGCATTCGGGTTCCTGTACCTTCGTCATACCTGTTACGGTAATGGGGAGGGTGTAGTGAATCCTAGTTTGTTTTAATGGGATAACAGGAGTTAGCTTAGCCTCTGGCTTGCAGACTCGTGCCACCGTCACCTGTGACTTTTAACCTACTTAGCTTGCTCTGTCTTAGCCCATTTAATTATTTATTTATTCTGAGATGGCTGCCTTGTTTATAGTTAGGCCACTTGTTATGGGTAACATTACCAGTGTCACAGTGCCAAGGCGTCAAGATCAAGCACCAAAGACATACAAATAGTAGGTGTTCACACTTAAGGGTTTTCCCTCTCTATACTTTCGAGGGCTTGTTTATATTAATTGTCGTCCCAAGCATGTCTGTTATCTATTGTTTAGGAACACACCTACGTCAGGGGTCCTTGTAGATCTGTATAAATGCATCACACTTTAGACAGATAATCAGAGGGATTCCGACCAGAGGGCATCGCCACCATCGCTGATACCGATGCTGCAGTCGTCTTGACGCTGACCCAGTCTTCGTGTCCCTGCGGAGTCTGAGATAGAGACCTCATTCCAAGGTAACGAGGGTTGGGGGCTTCTCTCATGGACTTGGCATTGGCAGATTAGGGTTAACAAACCCAGCTCTCCTTTAGGTAGGAGGTTAGGCCTTTCACATTAGGGTATTAGGGCATATTACATCTCGTATGTCTTTTCTACGTATTGCAAGATGGTTGGGGTCTTTGTAATAATGACTCTCGTCTTCACAATTCTGTTTCTTGCATTATTTATAATCCTAATCATTGTAGCCCATGCAACTTCTCACAAATTGTAGTTATGTTAAATAAAAACTATTGAAACTCTACTGCATCTTTGTCATTGCCTGTGTTTGTATGAGACATGATATATCTGTGAGAAAGGGGTAAATCTCCGTTTAACCACGACACTCCCTGAGATATCTTATTCTCGAGTCCATGCGTAACGACTGCCCTAAATCACCTTTTACTATTGTGTTTCTGGTGAGGTGCTGCTAGTGAGCCGGTAAGGTTGGGACAACAGTTGCAACTTGTTGTAGGAAAGGTGTAGTCGCCTACAAACAAAAGTACTGTCATCCTTAAACCAGCAGTCTTGCTCAAAGCAAGAGTCCAAACTACGACATTATCACCATGTGAGCAGGGCTTTTCCAATTCCATCAGTCCCTGTCTGTGGTCCCCCTTCCTCTATGCAAACAATCCCATTGCCAGACACAGACAGGGAAGCCCTGCCACATAAGGGGGGGCTCCGACCCCCACCCCAGTCCCTGTACCTCTACCCCTTCCCCCTCATCCCAGAGGGAGCGGTCATTGGGCCTGCCAGGAGAGGAAGGCAAGACTTCCTCCACCACCTTCAAGAGCTGTTATACCTAATTTCCTCCTGTGGGTGTCTACCATTCACTCCGTGGACTATTTCTGGGACACAATTACCTTTTCTGAGGACAATTGTATTTTGGACATTGGACTCCAAACAGCTATGCCTCCACCACTATGCTTACATCCACCATGTTAGTCTTTTTCCTGTTACCTTTTTTCACATTTGTTTGGACACTTAATTTGCCTGGGGTAATGGGAATGAACACTATGGACAAACCATAACAAAACTGTTGTTTCTATTGTCGCATTCAATCTTACATTTGTGACTTCATAAAGATTTTTTCAAAATGTATTGACCTAACATTTTAAATGTATACTAGAAATTAATAAGGAGGTAATGTGCTCCCCATTTCATTGATACAAAAAAACAACATATTGTTGTCATACAGATGTAGGGAATTCCACACTGCAGAGATGGTGTTCCATTCAGAGGTGGGCACTTCCTGCCCTTCACACCATGGAAGACAGGGAATATTACATGGGAGCAAATTGAATAGGCAAACTATCCTCAATAGATGACCTCAGCTGGAGCCATAAATCCTGCCTTCACAATAAGAGTCCTACATCATTAACATCAATGGTCAACATCATGACATTAACAAAATTAGAGGCCCCAGGATCATGACAGGACACTGTGACGGTATCTGATGCAATTACATAACCAATATTCAGTGGTATGCTAAAAAACAAGGGCTATCAACTATGAGATTTAGCCAATGTGAGGGGAGAACAGTATGTTAGGGCTTGGCATACACATGTGGTCAGAGCAAGTTAAGTGGCACATATTGCCTGGATTGCACCATCACACAGAATATAGGTCTGATACAATCTCCTGAACTTCCATTCTAACAGGGTGCAAGTTGTCCCTGGACAAGATCTGTCCATCCCAAGTGTATGTCTGTCCCAGGATCAACACATGTTCACTTTGTACTCTCAAACAGCAACATATCACTGCAAATGTCACAACTCTGAAATGTCCAAATGAAAATGACATGGTGATGTACCTTGAAAGAGATTAACAAGGGATAATTAATTATTACTAATAATAATATTGTCTCACATGACAAGTAAGGAGGACACACATATTTAGCACAAGCAAAGTTACTCTATGGCAACTAAAACAGTAGTTAATGTAGGGGAACTCTGAGCCATTAACATGTTTGCTTTGGACTTTCCTGCACAGACCATTCCTAACAAATTCCCATATCAGACTGATAAGTTTCCTATGTCACAAGTTGTTTTGACATTGGAGGTTACACTTTTACTTACTGTCAGGAAAAGACGTGCTCAATCACATCTTGACATACATCAATCCCTTCTTCTCCACCACTGTCATCTTCATTGGGCATTTCATTATCCCCGGCTGGTGGCTCATCACGGTCTACCTCCTCTGCAATAATAGGGATGTTCCATCGCAAGGGTGATTTGGCACACTTTCTCGGGTGAATAGAGGAAGGCACCACCGGTCCTGTCCCGGCACCTAACCCTGGCCTCCAGGAGCCTAAAAGCCCGCTCCACTGGCCTCTGTGTTCTTCCATGGGCCTCACTGAAGCAGACATGCCTTGGCATTTCCTCAGCTATGCCAATAACCATGGTTGGGGAGGATTTGCTGAGTTTCCTACATGGAAGCAAAACATCAACAGATTACTTACAAATCAAGCCACTATCCCTTCCTAAACTAGGATTCAAGCAACAGATCCTCAAGTCATATTGTACTTACCAGCAAGCCAGACCCTGTGGTCCAAGCTGTGACAGCTGCATGGGCATGGTGATGTTCCGTAGTACACATGAATCATGTGTTGACCCAGAGAAGCGGGCACACACAACTGAGTGGCAACTTGCATAATGATGGAATGGGAGTTCTTTTGATTGAGGTACACCTGTTCCCTTGCGTGTGGTGGCACCAAGGCAATATTCATGCCATTTACTGCTCCAACCACGTGTGGTAGTCCACCCAAAGCCTAAAAGTCTCCCTTCAGGTTGGCTAAATCCTGTTGACATGGAAATTGGGTGTATCTGTTGATATATCTCATCAAGGAAGTAAGGACTTCCTGTAGCACACCACCAAACGTTGGTTGGGACGTGACTCCAGATATTGCTGCAGTGTACTGAAAAGAGATAGTGGCCACAAAATGCAGTATTGCCATGAGTTTAACAATTGGTGTCATGGCTGTTGGATTCATATTGTGAGGCACTAGTTCAGGCTCCAGTTGGTGACACAAATCTAGGATAGTTTGCCTATTTATCCGAAATTGCTCGATGACATCCCTTTCCTCCATAGTGGCAAGGTCTGGAAAGGGCCAGAATACCTGAGGCTGTTTCCTCCTACCCGTGGCTGAGTTCAGAGCTCTGTATGTGAGGAAAAGAAAACATCAGCTGAAATGTTCATATCATACTTTTAATGTCAAAACACATCTGAAGTGTTGGTAACAATGTCGTTGTTTAATACATGTACGCACATTCACATCAAATTTTTGGAACTTCAAAAAAACATTTCTTCATTTTTCTTTTTAAGCATTATATGCAAATAATCCATCACAGATGTATTATTTGCCAAAAAAAATTCTATATTTTTTTTTTAATCCAGTCAACAGAGGTATTAATTCCCCCGCAGCACTATTGATCATAAACAGCCACTGTTCACATTTTATTTTGTCATATCTTAACCAAGAACAGGTGTAAGTTGTATCTGACTGTGCGAGGATGGCAGATTTATGACGCTGAATAGCAATATCGTGGTTTCAAAGAACTGTCTTTTATTGGTTCTTGAAACAGTTTATACGATGAGTAATATGTACAAAGTTTATGGAATAGCAGTAGGTTGTAGAGTAGTCCTCGGGTTGACCTCTTGGCTCGTCCTCCTTCTTCCTTCCCAGGCCTCGCGGGGAGCATGGAAACAAGAAAATAAATAGATACGGTAAGTGGGGGGCTTGTTAAGGCTTAACTGTTCTTGTCTTTCCCTTTTCTCTCTCACTCTCTTTGTCCCTGTCTCCGCTGCCTTCTGACTGTCTTACTTCTTTTTGCCTGTGTTGTCTCTCTTCTGGTTCTCCTGCCAGACTTCCTTCCTGCCTGTTTCTTTGCGTCCTGCGCTTCTTGCTTATGTACTGTTTTCCGTCTTTCTTCTTCTTTTTCTCTCTCTCTCTTTCTCTCGTTTATTTGTTTAGTGTACTTAATCGTGAATCTCTTCCTGCGTACGCTCTATCTTCTTGGTATCGTATTTCCTATATCTCTCTTCCCTTTCTTTTCTGTATCTGAATGACTGCTATTGTTTTCTTGCCCCCGTCCCCTTTTCCCCACAGTGCTCACCATCAAAAGTGCCCGTTCACCCTCTCCCCTTCTCCCCTCTTTCCCCTCCTGTTCCCCGCACCTCTCACCTCCCGCCTCCCTTCCCCGCTTTCGTCTCCGTACCTGGAGAGGCCACGCTTCTCCGGAAGCGTGGCGGCGTAGGAGCAGGCTCCCCGGGCCAGCTGTCTCCAAGTTTCCTCCGTGGTACTCCAGCTCCCGTCGGCTCCGTCTTCCGGCCGTCCTCCTCCTCGATGGTGGGTTCCTCGTCCTCTTGCTCCTCCTTTGTCACTCGTATATCTTCACTCCCGCTCGCATCTCTCCTCGATATCTCTGACGCTCCGCTTTTAACCCGCAGTTGGTCCCGCGGTTGCCATAAGCGACCAATCAAATCGCCGGGGTCTACAGTATGTACCAGGTTGTGTGTGGCAGAGTCAGCACAAGTAAGGGAACTGTGTGGGTCGGAATGGAGCGACCCATCACAAACACTCCCCCTAGAGAGCGTCTGTAGACGACGCTCATCCGAAGGACATCTGGAGAGAAAGTCAACATTGGCCATGAGACGTCCCGGAGAATGAAACACCTGAAACGAAAAGGGTTGTAAGGAAAGAAACCACCTCAGGACTCTAGGATTGGTATCCTTATGACGAGACAGCCAAGTAAGTGGGGCATGATCAGTCAGGAGGGTGAAAGGACGGCCACTGAGATAATACCGAAGAGACTCAATGGCCCACTTAATGGCAAGACATTCCTTCTCAATAGTGGGATATGGACGCTCACGGGGAAGAAGCTTCCTACTGATAAACAGAACAGGGTGAACCGACCCATCAGGTTGGGTTTGTGATAACACGGCCCCTAGACCAACATCAGAAGCGTCGGTTTGTAAGATAAAAGGACGACCAAAATCCGGGCAGCACAACACAGGGTCGGTAGCCAAGGCCTCCTTAAGCCTCAAAAAACTGTGCATACCTGCTTCTGGTAAGGAGGAGAATGTTTTAGGAGACCCATTATTTAGCAGATTCGTAAGAGGCTCAGCTATGGTCGAAAACCCAGGAATAAACCACCTGTAGTAACCGACGAGCCCAAGGAACGAGCGTATTTCTTTTTTTGACTTAGGTACTGGAATCTGTTTTATGGCTGCAACTTTTTCAATTTGAGGGCGGACTTTTCCTTGTCCTAAGACATACCCCAGGTATTTGATTGATGTACAGCCTAACATACATTTTTCAGGATTGGCAGTTAAGTGAGCTTCCCTCAATGTCTGTAGCACTGTTGATAAATGTTGGAGGTGGTCAGTCCATGAGTCGCTAAATATTACAATGTCATCTAAGTAGGCTGAGGCATAGGAGCGATGGGGCCTTAAAATCATATCCATTAGCCGTTGAAAGGTAGCAGGGGCTCCGTGTAGCCTAAAAGGGAGAACTGTAAACTGATATAACCCAGAGGGTGCTGAAAATGCGGTCTTTTCCCTGTCTGTTTCTTTTAAGGGGATCTGCCAATATCCTGTTGTGAGATCTAAAGTAGACATGAACTTGGCATGCCCTATTCTCTCCAACAGTTCGTCGATGCGAGGCATAGGGTAAGCGTCAAAGTAGGTGAGCTCATTCACCTTCCGATAATCTACACAGAAGCGCGTGGTTCCATCTGGCTTGGGTACTAACACTATAGGGGAACACCAGGGACTACTGGATGGTTCAATAATCCCGGATTGTAACATTTTAGTAACTTCCTGTTCGATTACAGCTTTCTTGGCTTCCGGAATCCTATAGGGTCTTTGTCTTACAACTGCCTCGCTCTTGGTTCTGATACTATGTTCGGTTAAATTAGTGTGGCCAGGTTGTCGGGAGAATATATCTGCATAGGTGGTAAGTATTCGAGAGAGAGAGGTTTGATAACTGTCAGCAAGAGAGGTATTGATCCGGGGTTTATCGTCTCCTTCATTGGGGAAAAAGGAAAGAGCGGGATAAGGAATGTCTTCTATCTGCTCTGTCACGATATGTTGGATTTTATGGCTATGCTCAGTCTCCTGCCATTTTTTTAACAAGTTTATATGATAGATTTGTTCTTTTTGGGGTCGATGGGGAAGAGCCAACCGGTATGTTGTTGGGTTGATTTGTTCTAACACTTCATATGGTCCTTGCCATCGGGCTAACAATTTATTCTCACAACTGGGGAGAAGGATTAGAGCCTTATCTCCAACATTAAGGGTACGAAACACACTTTTAGCATCATAATTCTTCTTTTGCCTGTCTTGGGCTTCTCTTAAATTCTCATGGGCTCTATCCCAAACAGCCTGTAGATTCTCTTTTAAGTCTTTAGTATAGGTCAGTAGATCCTTTATGTCCTCATCTCTTTCCTCCCATTGTTCTACCAACATATCAAGGAGGGTTCGAGGAGGTCTACCAAATAACATCTCAAAAGGACTATGTCCAAGGGAAGTCTGGATATGTGTACGTATGGCATATAATACGAGTGGTAGTTTTTTTTCCCAGTCTCTTCCGTCCTCTGCTACGCTCTTCCTAAGTAACGACTTAATGGTCCGATTATATCGTTCCACAAGTCCATCAGTTTGGGGATGGTAAACCGAGGTCCGGATTTGTTTTATCCCCAACGTGTCACTGACCTCCCTCATTAATCTAGACATGAAAGGAGTACCCTGATCAGTCAGAATTTCTTTAGGGAACCCGACCCTTGAAAAGAACTCGATCATAGCTTGGGCCACTACCTTTGTATGCATACTGGGAAGCGGGATTGCCTCGGGATACCTCGTGGCGTAGTCCACCAGGACTAATATATACTGTCTTCCTCTATTAGATGGGGTGAGGGGACCAATAAGATCCATTCCTACACGAGAAAAAGGGGTTTCTATAATCGGGAGGGGTTGTAAAGGGGCAGAGGGTTGCATTCCTGGATTATAGAATTGACATTTCTGACAGGTTTGACAATACCGCTGTATATCCCCATATACCCCAGGCCAATAGAATCGCTGGAGGACCGCTGCCTCAGTCTTATCTCTTCCGAGATGCCCTTCCCCTGTCTCCCCATGGGCTAGTTGTAAGACCTGCTCTCGGTACCTCCCAGGGACTAATAATTGTCTCCGGTCCATATTTCCTGACTGGGGCAGTCTATATAACAGTTCATTATGTATGTGAAATGTGGGTCCTACCCCTCCTTCCTCCCGATTAAGGGCCTTTTCCCAGGCATTCTTTAAGGATGGATCCTCTCTCTGTGTTTGTCTAAAGTCCCCGGCAACGGTATATACCTTTCCGGTGCTTTTTGGTGAGTTCTTGTTCCCTGGGTTCTCCTCCCCATATTGCTGTCTCTGGACTCATTTCTGTCTTTTGCTTACGTGGGGTTTGAGCGGGCGAGTCTCAGCTATTTCAATATCATAGGGTATTTCCTCCCACCATTTTCTCATCAGATGTTCTTCTCCGGCTTTGTGCAATAATTGTGGAAAGGCTACATAGTCGGTCCCAATAATAATATCTTCTTCAAGATGTGGCAACACCCCAACCCTGAGGGTTTCTTCTTCACCCCTCCACTGAAATCGAATGCTAGCTACCGGATAATATGACTGATCACCATGGACACATGCTATCAATACCTGGGTATGGGGTATGGTGTGCCTTGCTTCTACTAGGTTTTGTCTAATGACGCTCTGACTGCAGCCAGAGTCAATTAAAGCTACTTTCTCTTGTCCATTTAGACAAATGGGGAGCGTATAGGTAGGCCTAGCCTCCCCAGCCCAGAAAACCCTGCCTTTGGTGACGCCAATTTCCATGGGTTCTTCTATGTCTTTTTTTTGTGGACAAAAGCGGGCGATATGCCCCCATTCAGAACAATTATAACATTGAGGTCCGCTAGACGTATAAGAGGCTGGAGGTGGATGGGGACTATGGATTCTCTCTGGCTCATGGGAACTTAGGGGTTGTGAAGGCGTTATTTTCCCTATATTGGGCCGTGCAGGAGATGGTCCAGGGTTCCGATAAGGGGTGGTTTTGAAATCTGGGCTCCTGTGGAAGGCACAGGCTAAGTCAATTGCCGTTTCGTTAGTTAATCCTGGGTGTTGCCGAACCCAATTTCTTGTGGTTGAGGGCAGTGCATCCAGGAATTGTTCTAATACAATCACATCGAACATTTCTTCCCGAGTCTTTTCGGTGGGCCTTAACCAACGTCCCGCCGCGTGTTGGACCCGGTAATATAAGGCACGCGGATTTTCTTATAATCCCCATTTCATATGCCGGAATTTGCTCCGATAACTTTCGTGGTCTAGTCCTATCCTTTCTAGGACAGTCTTTTTGATCTCCTTGTAGGGGAGTGTGCCCATGGGATTGATGGCTTGATATGTGGCCTGTAATTGTCCAGTCAATAATGGGGCTATATATTGGCCCCATTTGTCTTCGGACCAGTTGGCTGTACTGGCCACCCTTTCAAAATTAAGAAAAAATGAATCCGGATCTTCCTGATCCTGGTATTTTTGTAGAACACTGCTCGGCACATTCGGATGTACTTTGGTATGTGCAATGGTCTCTGTTAATTTACTCATGGCAGTTTCATGGACCAGTTGATTGTTGGCCATAATTGTGGCCTGACTTTTAAGGGCCGTCTGTAACGCTTCTCTCTCCTCTTTGGCGTCTTTCATTTGCTGCTCCCACATCAACTGTAGATGTCGTTGTCCTTCTGCGAGCTGAGCAATTACATCCGCCATGGTGGGTTTTTCTTCCATCTTCTTCTCCGTGTGTGTGGGGTTCAAAATCCCACTTCTGACACCACTTGTGCGAGGATGGCAGATTTATGACGCTGAATAGCAATATCGTGGTTTCAAAGAACTGTCTTTTATTGGTTCTTGAAACAGTTTATACGAAGAGTAATATGTACAAAGTTTATGGAATAGCAGTAGGTTGTAGAGTAGTCCTCGGGTTGACCTCTTGGCTCGTCCTCCTTCTTCCTTCCCAGGCCTCGCGGGGAGCATGGAAAAAAGAAAATAAATAGATACGGTAAGTGGGGGGCTTGTTAAGGCTTAACTGTTCTTGTCTTTCCCTTTTCTCTCTCACTCTCTTTGTCCCTGTCTCCGCTGCCTTCTGACTGTCTTACTTCTTTTCGCCTGTGTTGTCTCTCTTCTGGTTCTCCTGCCAGACTTCCTTCCTGCCTGTTTCTTGGCGTCCTGCGCTTCTTGCTTATGTACTGTTTTCCGTCTTTCTTCTTCTTTTTCTCTCTCTCTCTTTCTCTCGTTTATTTGTTTAGTGTACTTAATCGTGAATCTCTTCCTGCGTACGCTCTATCTTCTTGGTATCGTATTTCCTATATCTCTCTTCCCTTTCTTTTCTGTATCTGAATGACTGCTATTGTTTTCTTGCCCCCGTCCCCTTTTCCCCACAGTGCTCACCATCAAAAGTGCCCGTTCACCCTCTCAGCTTCTCCCCTCTTTCCCCTCCTCTTCCCCACTCCTCTCACCTCCCGCCTCCCTTCCCCGCTTTCGTCTCCGTACCTGGAGAGGCCACGCTTCTCCGGAAGCGTGGCGGCGTAGGAGCAGGCTCCCCGGGCCAGCTGTCTCCAAGTTTCCTCCGTGGTACTCCAGCTCCCGTCGGCTCCGTCTTCCGGCCGTCCTTCTCCTCGATGGTGGGTTCCTCGTCCTCTTACTCCTCCTTTGTCACTCGTATATCTTCACTCCCGCTCGCCTCTCTCCTCGATATCTCTGACGCTCCGCTTTTAACCCGCAGTTGGTCCCGCGGTTGCCATAAGCGACCAATCAAATCGCCGGGGTCTACAGTATGCACCAGGTCGTGTGTGGCAGAGTCAGCACAAGTAAGGGAACTGTGTGGGTCGGAATGGAGCGACCCATCACACTGACATTTATAAATACCCTAGCCTCCATTTTGGGTGCTGGTGACGCACTGACAATTGAAAAATGCACAGTTTCACGCTCTCAAATGGCGGTTGCCTGACCTTACTGTTGCAACATTGGCTACCCGGTGGTCTGTCGGCGGAAGTTGACCATGTAGTAGGTGGTACCCTCCACAACGGTTGATGCCGTAGATTAACGTGACAGCTATGCACGTAAGCCAATAGTTGCGCCTGTCTCCGTCACGGATCACATCCGCCGTGTACTTGTACTCGGTGTTGTGAAAAAAGCTCACTTGTCTCCTGAAACTGAAGCCAACAAGACCGTCTCAATATTTTGCTGCTGTTACTGACCTCTGGGGGCCAGGATGCTGGGCAAAGTAGGTGACAACGCCCCTGCCTTCAGCACAGAGGAGCTGGAGCTCTGTGCCTGGGAGGTCCTGGCCCTGTACAGCCAGCTCTATGGGACCCGAAAGGAACAGATACATGCCTGACTGGGGAATGTCTGACTGAATAACCTCCTACCTTTTTCATCCACAGGTCATTTTGCTCCTTTTTGTTAACGAGAAAGTGTTGTGATTGGAGTAAACATAATGATTTTGCTGTGACAGAATTATTTTTGCCACTGTCTAGAATGTCTGTACATGGAAGTGTTAGTTTGCCTGAAATGAGAAGCTATAATATTTGTCCATGTAACTCACAATTCCAGTTTCATCTTACAAATTTCAGGCCACTGTCTACCACTGGCTAGCAGACAGTGTACCTGTAGTATGAGTGACAACATACAGTCCCTGTTAAGATGATAGTGATGTGGAAAAAAATTAATTGAGGGTCGGGATCTGTCTGATGCTTTCCTGCCAAGTGTGACTCCAGCCCATATAGTGTAATGGGCTACTCTGTAAGGTTTCATTATGTCACGGAGCCACATATAGGTACATTTATTCCCTGTGCTCCAAGTTCAGATGACACTGACTCACAATCATCCATCCCAGTATGCCCCATTCCATCACACATTTGTTCATAGATCTCCCAAATCCCTGTTCTCACTGACAAATACTGCCTTCAATCCCGGTATGCGATGCGAACCATGGGTTCTGACCCTAGGGAGTTCAGGCATGAAGCCAATGTAGCTGTGCCTGGGTTTATGTGCACAGATTGCACAGGTTGTTTAGCCTTTAGTAGTTCACAATGACGTGAGTAATCAGGGGTGACTCTCACAACATTACAGATGTCATAGCCCTGGCCTAGATGATATCATAGGGCTGATTTTGTAACATGAGGAGCTAGAAAGCTTTGAGAATGCTCGTAAGATTTATGTAACTCAGTATTTCCCAGCTACATCTAAATTATTTTTGTACAAATGGAGTTACTGTTTGGCGAATGCACATGTGCAATGCCAAATAACTTTGTCACAGCAGTGCACCCACCACTAGAGCAACACCTACGCATACCACAAGCACATCCCGTCAGCGTATCTACCATTACACCAACATCCACACACACCACAAGCACACCCCCAGTCAGTGCAGTTACAAGCACACATGCATGCACCAGCACACACAAAGACACCATGCCAAGACACACAAAACCCTCTGCACACACATTCACAAACCCACGCTCACCCACTCAACAGACAATCAGTAAGAGACATGAATCTAAACTTACAGCACATACACCGGACCCTCAAGCGCCCACACTTTCAACACATACAACAGACACAGTCACTCCCTCCACCTCCAAACCCATACTTCCTAAAGATCACCTTACCCATTTTCCCAAGGAGGTCCTACTTTTTTTCCCTGTTCCTGACCCCTTCCAAACCCAAAAGCACCACTCCTTAACGTCGTTCTAGCCCTTCCACCTCCAAAACGACCCCTTCCACCTCCACAACCACCCCTTTCACCTACAAAACCATCCCTCCACCTCAAAACCACCCTTTTCACATCCCACCACCCCCCTTACGAACAAAAGTATACCCATCCCAAACCTTAAACCACCACTTCCAAACCCAACAAACCCCCCCCAAAGAGATCACTGAGGTTCCTGCTCCCTGCCCCATAGATGCCCCCTCCAGAGGAGGTTTATTTTGGCAGTGACATTGGGAGGCAACTTGTGAACTACAGGCCTTGTGCCCTTTTTTTAATTATATACTTTATATTTCAATTTGTCATGAGAGAATTATCTCATACTTATAGTGCATTTTTATATTGAGAACACCTTTGTCCTAGAATTATTTGATGAATGTTACTAATTGTTTGCTAATAATGTAATTATGCTAATGTGTGTGCCATGCACTTACTCTCATTTGTGATAGTGACCAGCACAGTTTGTGGATTGTAGTTAATTTTCATAAATTGCATACATTAAAGTTGTACATTTGTGATGGATTTATTAATTTTGGTGCAAGCATTCATGTTGTTACTAGAAACATGCACCAAACTTTGTTTCTGTTTTTTGTTACTGTGGAATGCATGCATGTGTGCTTAGTTTTACACGATGTGTCAATGATATGCACAAATGCATTACACAGAATACCTGGCACCTTACAGCTAAGTGACATCTAATATTTGTGATGTATTGCACACAACAATGGGACATATGACCTTCATAATCTTCTCCCATGTTTGCAGTTTAGTGCTAAGATTGGTAGTACATTCTGTGTACAGCCACCTGTAGCAAGTTGTAGTGTAGTGTCCATTGTCATGAAGGCAGTTTGCACCTGATTGGTGGGTGCTACTCATATCTTGAGGTCTACAACATTACACACTTAAGCACTGCGCATCATTTTGGTATGTTTTCAGACAATATTTACTCATGCACGAGTCCAGTATTACTGTGAAGCAACAACTCCGAAGAGGACAGGAATGACCTTGACTTACCTACTGTTCAGGTAATGACGGGGCTAATTTCCATCTTGCATATGGCTCAGGAGTAACAGCAGGACTGGTAGACGGGGGTCCGTGGAGGCAGCAGTTGTGAAAAGCGTTAAAAGGTGAGTTTCATGTTTATATAGCTCCCAATCCGCAAATGCGTGTAGAGGTTTAGCTGCCACAGTTGTGTCGGCGGGAATGCACATCGTGATTGGCTTGGCAGTAAAAGAGGCTGGTGTTCTGCTGCCAGCCACCTTTGCCTATGGCGGCGTTGACGCGGGTGAAGATTTTTAGCAGTAACGTTGGACCGTTGGCTGTCTTTCGTCTATGCTCCCACTAACATCTGAACAGCGAGGTGGACTGTCATGACAGCAGATGGGTTTTCAGTCAAAAACTCAATAGCGGGACTGTTACTGCCAACATAGAAGCAAATCGGTGAGCCAGGAGCTGTGCGCAAGGATGCCCTCAGGAGCAGGAGGTAAGTTGGTTCAACAGTCAGTTGCAGGACAACAGGGCACTCTGGTGGGAGGTCCAGGGTGTTCCTGAAGTCCCAACCATGGGGCTTCTTCCCGGTCCATTTGCAGTTCCAGGTGGGCTGTTTGTTTTTGGTGTTCGAAGTTAGCTGACTAATACCTAGGGTATTGCCATGGATTGGCCACTGGAGGGTGCAGTGCCACCAAACTTGGCACACTGGTAGGGTTTGTCCTTGTGGTCATCATGGTGCAGTTTGGTCCAGCGGCGGCATCCAGTTCGGGAGTTAGTGGCTGGTCAGTGAAGTGACCCTCACTAGCTTGCTGGTTCTTTGAAGTTTTAGAGTGGAACCTCCACTCTGGAGGTAGTTCTCTGATGATTGGAAAGGCCTGGAGGGCCACTCCTCCTGTCCTAAGTTTGAATTTCTCGCTGCTGTTTCCACCAAAAGTGGGGGGTTGCAACAGGTCAGCCCTCTGCTGCTAGCAGCAGGCCTGGAGGTCAAGTTTCAAAGGTGGCAGGCCCTTTGAAGCTCGCTGCCAGGACAGTGCACATTTCTGAGGGAGGGGGTGTTGGCACTTTCACCCAGGAAAGGCATTGTCTGCAACCCCGTGAGAAGACTCTCTCAACCCAAGGTTGTAAATTGACTGTCTGGAGGTGACAGGCTGGTTAGAACCAGTCAGCAACAATGCCAGGGTGGTTAGCTTTTGCAGGGGGGGGCACCTCTAAGGTGACCTCTGGGTACATTTAGTAATAAATCCAATACTGGTAGCAGTTTGGATTTATCATTCGGAGTTGTTTGATACCAAACAACCCAGGGTTCAGAGTCGCCATCATATAACTGTGAAACTCGTTTTGACCAGTGTCCAGCACATGTATTAAAATGGCTACTCTGTCCACTCACAACGCCCAAGGTTTGGTAAGGACATAGTGGGGGCATATTGCTCATGCAGTTATGTCCTCACATACAGTATTGTGCACCCTGCCTCAGGGCTGGAAGGCCTGCCAGATGGGTGACTCACCCATATTGTATGCAGTGTGCAGTTGGCAGGGCACCCAGAAAGTGTACCATGTCAACTTTACTTTTTAGGTTTGCCTGCAATGGCAGTGCTGGGTGTAGTGAAATGCATGGCCTTAGAATGTGGCACAATCAGTGCTGCTGCCCTCAGGGGCCTACCCTTATTACCCCATGCCCTGGGTACCTAAGAACCATTTACTAGGGACTTAGGGCCAGATGTAGCAAAAAAGCAATTTGCAACTTGCAAATTGCGAGTCCCTGCGACTCGCAATTTGCAAGTCGCAAATTGCTATGCAGTACGGTGTCTCAGACACCGACTGCAACTCGCAATGGGGTCGCAATGACCCACCTCATGAATATTCATGAGGTGGGTCGCAAATTGCGGCCCCATTGCGAGTATAGGCACTCGCTAACATGGAGGCCTGCTGACGTCAGCAGACCTCCATGTTAGCGACCTGCTTTTAAATAAAGCAGTTTTTTTTTTTTTAAATGTAGCCCGTTTTCCCTAAGGGAAAACGAGCTGCATTTCAAAAAAATCCGATACCTTTTGTTTCGGTTTTTTCAGGGCAGGGAGTGGTCCCTTGGACCACTCCCTGCCCTGAAAAAATGTTTTGGGGTCCAGTCTCAAACTGGAAGGGGTCCCATGGGGACCCCTTCCAATTTGCGAGTGGGTTACCATCCACTTGAAGTGGATGGTAACTGCGACTCCATTTGCGACCGCGTACGCGGTCGCAAATGGAGTTGCATACCACTGCGACTCGCAAATAGGAAGGGAACACCCCTTCCTATTTGCGATTCGGAAATGCATTTTGCGAGTCGGTAACGACTCGCAAAATGCATTTCTGCATAGGAAACACGCATTTGCGAGTCGCAAACGGCAGATTTTGCCGTTTGCGACTCGCAAAGTGTTACCTACATCTGGCCCCTAGAGTGGTAGCTAAAGGGATCTCCAATTTTGCGAGGGCATCACAACAGCTTTAGGGAAAGAGCTCTCGCCCAGGAACCTGATTAGCAGGATCCCTGGGCACTACAGTTTCTAGGCTACATTATACATCAGACAAAGAGTGGGGACTAACCATGTCAAAAAGAAGACTATCCAGACAGCGAGCCAACAAATTAACAGGGAGAGCAGAGCCAAGGATCTGCCTTGGCTCTAAGAGCCCAGACGCAAGCTGAGAAATGGGAACATATGGCATGGAAATGATGCAACAGACAATTAAAAATATTATTAAAATGTCTTCAGACTTCAAAAAAGTATATTTCTTTGCATTTACAAAAGTGAACATACACACTGCTCAGCCATTCAGAAGGTGTCCAATGATGCCTTTACAGTGCCCTCAGGTGCTTCAGCAGAGTCAGCTGCTCAGAGTCTGCTTCCTGCAGCTGAGGGAATCAGAAGGGGCTAGCTCCCAGTGCTGTAAGAACTCCTGTGGCCCTAGTAGGCAGTGAACTCATAGGAATTCTGAAAAAACCAGGCATCACATAAAGAACAAGTGTCACAAATGTGCTGTGTCCATTTAAGGTGAGTGGTGATGGAGTAGTGTGAGATGGTGTTGCATTTAGCACACTGAGGGGATTGGGAGGGCCCCTCTGCACTCAATCTCATAGCAGTGGACATTTGGGAAAGGGTTCTAGATGCCCTTAACCACATACATTCAAATACCATGGAATTTGTGTTGGAAGTCTATATCAGTGGGTGGAAGGTTCCTGCCCTGTGGGATTCAGGTGCTTAAAGGACTATGTTTGGGAGGAAGAATCACAACCCCAAGGAGATTCTCCCTGGTGCAAGTGGCAGAGGTTTGGTACATAGTGGGAATAACTGACTACCCAATTGCAGGAATTGAGGATTAAATCAATGGTACAGCAGCCATGGTTGATGCAGGGATGAGACAGAAACAAGGTGCAAGGTGTCTTGGGCAAGGATTTGATTGCCCCTGGTTTAAAACCAGAATCCTACATGGTTTGGACCATGCCAGCTGTGTTGAGGAACGGAAAAGCTGCAAATCAATCAAAGTAAGAGATTGGGAATATTCCAGATTTGCAAGGACCAGAAAAAGGTAGGGAGCAGATTAGGCCTGACTCTGAGAAGCCACAAGCATGATGCTCATCACCCGTAGTCCAGGTCACTGGCACAGATGCAGGATTTCTTAGCTATTGGAGGACCTAGTCTACAGGAAATCCACCAGGCACAAGTTTAGTGCCCTACACTTGTGGGGCTGTGGAAGGAAGCTCAGGAGCAGGTTAACAAGCGAATACTTTGAAGGCATTATGTTGGCTGAGAGGATGGACAACTACAGTGAGCCTGTGAATCCTGCAGCAGTTGATAGCAAGAATCAAGGGACTCCCCAGCTGCAGAGGAATTTCCAGTCATCACTGGCCCACATCTGGCATGAGACTGGACTCTTTGTTCTGTTGGCTAGGGATGTCAAGAGACAAAGAGAGGTTCTGTAATACCTTTACTACTTCCCCACTGTAGGAGGCTGGCTCTCTATGTAGTGTGCAAAACCAGGCACACTGTGCAAAGAGTCTGGGCAACCACATTCTGGTTTACAGAGGTAAAAACTAGACCACCTAATGCTCTAATTTGTATGGTATCTGGGTCAAGCAGTTAGGCCAATCTTGGAGAAGTGTAAAGCATTTGCTGTACTCACAGTATCAATAAAGCAAGACACACACTCATAGGAATAACATGAGACCAATTTCCAAGTTACTTCACACTTTTATAAAGTTTTTAAGACCAAGATCATCAAAATCGGGTATGTACTTTATAAGTTATGATTTTTCACAATTTAGCAAAAATTGTCTTTTTGTGTGTAATTACGGACGATTGGAATCAATGGGAGAAAAATGTTAAAATACATATAAAATCAGGCAATGCGTTTATCAATGTCTCTTTTTGTTCTTAGGTTGAGGTTGTCAACAACTCCTATGGTCCAGCTGGAGGACTTTGGGCAGTTCCTAGTTTTGGCTGGAAGAGCTGCTGAAAAGTCCTTGGAGCTGGTGCAGGGCCACTGCAGGGGACTCACTTGGAAAAGCAATGTATAGGAGGACTTCATGGTGAGTTTGCTGGGTCCCCCTGGAAAGTAGAGGCTTCAAGGGGTGGGAGACACTTAAAGCACAGCTGCTTCTCCAGTGCAGGGCACAGGGAGGCCAGGTGCTGAGCAGATAAATAAGCCAAGAGCTATGTGCAAAGGTGCCCTTGGAAGCAGGAGGGAGGTCACTTGAAGGGCCGCTTGTAGGTCAGCAGGGTCACTCTGATGGGTGGTTCTGGTGGTTTCTCAAGTCCCTTGACTGGGGCTTCCTCCTGGTCCTTTTGGAGTCCAGAGTGAACTTTTCTTCTTGGTGTCCAACATTGAATGACTAGTACCATGGGCTATTGCACAGTTCAGCCACTGGAAAGCGCAGTGCCACCAAACTTGGCTCACATTCAGGGTTTGTCCTCGAGGTCGGTCAGGTCAAATTTGTTCTGGCTGCAGTGTCTGCTTCCTTGGTCAGCAGCTGGTCAGTGGACTGGGCTTCACTGGTCTTTCTTGCAAAAGAGTGATGCCTTCACTCTGGAGGGAGATCTTTGGCGATTTTCAGAATAGTGGAGATCCTCAGGGGCATTTTAGAGTCTGTCCAATGTCCGAGCAACCCCTCAGCAGCGACTGTCGAGTCCTGTGTGCAGCAAGCAGGGTTAGGCTAAATTTTCTTTGTGCAGTAGGAATGCAGTTCTCGAGCCTAGGGTCTTCTTTGTTGCTGGTTTTCTTTTGTCCTTGGAATCTTATCAGAGGGTCTACCGTTGCCCGCTAAATACTGCATTTAGTGGGCATTTAGGAGAGTACCTAGAAGTGACCAATGGGTCATGTACCTTAGGGTGGCTACAACCACTGCATGACCACTTCCTGTGGGCAGAGATCACTGAGGAAAATTAAATGGAGAGGTCACCTCGCATGCAACACCTTAGGGGCGGTGTAAGCTGGGAATGGTCACTCCTCCTGTTCTTTGTGCACTTTCCCAGCATTGCTCCTGCCAAAAGAGGGGGTTTACAATGGGGGTGGCCAAATGAGGCTAGCAGCAGGGCTGGGGGTCGAGTTTCAAGGGTGGTAAGTCCTTTGAAGCTCATACCAGGGCTGTGCACATTCCTGGGAGAGGAGGTGTAACCGCTCTGCTCAGGAAGGGCTTTGTTCTCTGGACCGAGAGAGAAGAGGCTCTCACCCCAGGGTTTCAGATTCTTGTCTGGTGGTGGTAGGTTGATTGTGACCAGCTAGCAACCATTCCCCATTCCAGTGTAGTTCCCTTTTGTAGGGGGCACCTCTAAGGTGGCCCTCAGGTACATTTTGCAATAAATCCAATAATCCAATACTGGTACCAGTTTGATACCAAACAACCAAGGGTGCAGAGTGGCCACCATGTAGCTGTGAAACTCGTACTGACCAATGTCCAGCATATGAATGTAAAATGGCTGCTCTGTTCACTTACTGTGTCCCAAGTAGGGGCATATTGCTCATGTGGCTATGCCCTCACTTGCAATATAGTGCACCCTGCCTTAGGGCTGAAAGGCCTACCGGAGGGGTGATTTACTTATATTGCATGCAGTGTCTAGTGGACAGGGCACACAGGCTGTGTGCCATGCCGGTTTTGCATTTTAGAATTGCACCAGGACACTCAGCCTGCAATGGCAGCGCTGAGTGCACTTGGATGCATGGTCCCTGAGGATGTCAAATCTGTTCTGCTGCTCTCAGGGGACAAACCTTAGTACTCTATGCACAGGGTACCTAAGTACCTTTTACTAGGGACATATAGTGGCAGCTAAAGGTGTTGCCAATTGTGACAATATGTCTATCCTTTTTAGGGGAAGAATGCTGGCACTGGGGACCTGGTTAGCAGGTACCTAGTGCATACCAGGCCAAGTTGCATTGAGAAACCAGGCAAACATTGGGGGGGGGGGGGGTGCTGCAACAAGGGGCCAGTGTCCCACACAACCACCCCCCAGGCCACAGACCAGGAGACTCAGCCAATATCTGGTTGAGTCTTCCTAGTCTGTCAGGCGAGGTAGAGTAGAGAAAACAGGCTGGCTTGTTGCAGGGCCTACTCTGCCTCACATACTACTGTTGAGGTCATTCCTACTGGGAAACTGACCCAGCTCAACAGTGACAGGACCCAATCTGAAATATCTTACACCTGTTCCACCAATGTCTTCACTTTTCCCTTTTGTCTTGGGGTCAGATGTGTTCATCCCTGCTAACCCTTTTTAGTCAGAACGATCCCTAGCTTACCCAAGGAGGTCACCCACAACTTGAGTAACCCCAGCATGGCCAACGGGGTGAAAGGGCCTAATTTACTATTAGGTATGGGGTCAGACCACCATGCCAAGAACAGTGCAGCTATAAAGGCTCACGCCCAGCAGAGGCCACTCACAGGCTTCTTTGGGTGAGGGTGCCTGTTAGAAATGGGGTTTTTGGTTGGCAGTCAGGTTACCCCCTGTCCAAGCAAAAGCCCTCACTCTAGTCAGGGTAAGTCACACACAATCCAAAATCAGCCTGTGCTCACCCTCCGGTAGCTTGGCACGAGCAGTCAGGCTTAACTTAGAAGGCAATGTGTAAAGCATTTGTGCAATAAATCATACAACACCATAGTATAACACCACAAAAATACACCACACAGTGTTTAGAAAAATATAGAATATTTATCTGGATAATTGTAGGTCAAAACAATCAAAGTTGCAATACGAATTTGTAAAGATATCACTGAAAAGTGATATTAAGAGTCTTTAAGTCTTTAACAAGCAATAAAGTGTCTTTCAAGCACAGGGTACCTGGTTTCTGGTGGGAAATCTCCTCAGAGGGCCACAGGAGAAGAGATGCGTGGAAAAAGGGGGGTGTGCGTCGTTTTCCGCTCAGCACACACAGACTTGCGTCGTTCTTTTCCACGCGGGGAAGTCGGGCGTCGTTTTCCGGCGCGCAGACCGTCTCTTTTTGTGGATCGCGAGGATTACCAGATGTCCCGGGTCTGTGCGTGGATTCTCCTGCTTATTTTCCGGCTGCGCGTCGTTCTGCGGGGCTGCGCGTCGAAGTTTCGATCTCACGGTAGGCGTCGCGTCGATTTCTCCTTGGAAGTCGGGCGGCGTTGTCCTTGCGAGGCCGTGCGTCGAAATTTTGGTCTCACTGCAGGCGTCGCGTCGATTTCTCCTTGGAAGTCGGGCGGCGTTGTCCTTGCGAGGCCGTGCGTCAAAGTTTCGCACTCACGGTAGGCGTCGCGTCGATTTCTCCTTGGAAGTCGGGCGGCTTTGTCCTTGCGAGGTTGTGCGTCGAAGTCTCGATCGTCCCGAGGGCGTCGCGTTGATCAGCGTCGGTGTGCGGCGTTTTTCTCGCCGCGAAACAAGCTGTGCGTCGAAATTTTCGGCGCACGGAGCGTCCACGTGAAAGGAAGAAGTCTTTTTGGTCCTGAGACTTCAAGGAACAGGAGGCAAGCTCTATCCAAGCCCTTGGAGAGCACTTTCACAGCCAGACAAGAGTTCAGCAAGGCAGCAGGGCAACAGCAAGACAGCAGTCCTTTGGAGAAAGCAGACAGGTGAGTCCTTTGAGCAGCCAGGCAGTTCTTCTTGGCAGGATGTAGTTTCTGGTTCAGGTTTCTTCTCCAGCAAGTGTCTAGTGAGGTAGGGCAGAGGCCCTGGTTTATACTAAGTTGTGCCTTTGAAGTGGGGGTGACTTCAAAGAGTCTCTAAGAAATGCACCAAGTTCCCTTTCAGCTCAATCCTGTCTGCCAGAGTCCCAGTAGGGGGTGTGGCAGTCCTTTGTGTGAGGGCAGGCCCTCCACCCTCCCAGCCCAGGAAGACCCATTCAAAATGCAGATGTATGCAAGTGAGGCTGAGTACCCTGTGTTTGGGGTGTGTCTGAGTGAATGCACAAGGAGCTGTCAACTAAACCTAGCCAGACGTGGATTGAAGGGCACAACAAGATTTTAGTGCAAAGAAATGCTCACTTTCTAAAAGTGGCATTTCTAGAATAGTAATATTAAATCCGACTTCACCAGTCAGCAGGATTTTGTATTACCATTCTGGCCATACTAAATATGACCTTCCTGCTCCTTTCAGATCAGCAGCTGCCACTTCAACAGTGTATGAGGGCAGCCCCAATGTTAGCCTATGAAGGGAGCAGGCCTCACAGTAGTGTAAAAACGAATTTAGGAGTTTTACACTACCAGGACATATAACTACACAGGTACATGTCCTGCCTTTTACCTACACAGCACCCTGCTCTAGGGGATACCTAGGGCACACATTAGGGATGACTTATATGTAGAAAAAGGGGAGTTCTAGGCTTGGCAAGTACTTTTAAATGCCAAGTCGAAGTGGCAGTGAAACTGCACACACAGGCCTTGCAATGGCAGGCCTGAGACAAGGTTAAGGGGCTACTGAGGTGGGTGGCACAACCAGTGCTGCAGGCCCACTAGTAGCATTTAATCTACATGCCCTAGGCACATGTAGTGCACTCTACTAGGGACTTACAGGTAAATTAAATAGTCAATCATGGATAAACCAATCAATGTACAATTTACACAGAGAGCATATGCACTTTAGCACTGGTTAGCAGTGGTAAAGTGCTCAGAGGTCAAAAGCCAACAACAACAGGTCAGAAAAAATAGGAGGAAGGAGGCAAAAAAAGTTTGGGGATGTCCCTGTCAAAAAGCCAGGTCCAACATGACCCCCCACCAGCCTAAAGCCAGGGGAGAACAATCACTATCCTGATGTACTTCCCTGTTTGAGGCGACAGAACAAGGACCCAGGCCCACAACAGCAGGGGCATGCTCCAGTTCTTCGCCTTCCTGACTCCAATTGGATCCCTCTGTCCATACTCTCAGGGCCCACTAAGCCCATCCATGGGGAACCTTTCTCCTTTCCTGCGGATCCCATCTGTGCAGCACCTAACCTTACATTGCTCACAGATGTATCCCAGGAGCAGGATAGTACCACCAGGACCAGCACAGTGGTGTTGCCCATTCTATCCCCGGGGTGGGACACTTGTACCCTCCCCAGGGATAACTCTGTCCACCCGGACAGCAAGCCACTGTGGTTACTGACAGTTGTCAGGGATGAGAGCCAGGCCCCAGGCCTCTCAAAGCTCTCCCACCACTGTGGCTGTGGAGAGTGGGGGGCGGTAGCCCCAGGTGCTGGGCACCCTTTAACCACTCTCCCTTCCACCAGGTCAGGGATGACAGCCTGAACCTGGTCCTCCCCTCTGGGACTCTGTACCCTCCCTCCTGGAGCGGTACCCCCAGAGTCCACCATGGTCAGGGTGCTTATAGAAGTCGCCCTGTACCATTCCTCCACCAGTGCAGGGCTGTTAACCTGCAACTGGCCCTCCAACCTGGGGTCTGTACCTTCAGGTTGGACTAGGGCCCGGGGTGAGGCTTCCCTCCCCCTGCCCTCCCCTCTGGGGTCCAGCACTCTCCAACTAGGAGTGGCCTCCTCAGAAGACAATAGGGTAGGGGCACTGTTATCAGTAGCCCCTCTCTCCAGGTCCGGGGGGACACCCTGAACCTGGTCTTCCAGCCCAGGGTCTGTACCCTCAGACTGGATCACTGCCTGGCAAACCAGGACTTTCTGGGAGGCACACCTACCCCCCACCAGGTCAGAGTTTAACCTCTGCACCTGACCATTCAACTCAGAGTCGCCACCCTGAAGTTGAACAATTGCCTGGCACGCCAGGACTTCCGGGAGGGCACACTGACCCTCCACCAGGTCAGAGTTTAACCTCTGAACTGGGCCATTCAACTCAGAGTCACCACCCTGAAGTTGAACAATTGCCTGGCGCACCAGGGCTTTCTGGGAGGCACACCTACCTCCCACCAGGTCAGAGTTTAACCTCTGAGCCTGGTTCTCCAACCCAGGGTCACCACCCTGAGGTTGGGCAATTGCCTGGCACGCCAGGACTTTCTGGGGGGCACACCTACCCCCCACCAGGTCAGAGTTTAACCTCTGAACCTGGTCATCCAACCCAGAGTCAACACCCTGAGGTTGGACAATTGCCTGGCACAGCAGGGCTTCTTGGGAGGCACACCTACCCCCCACCAGGTCAGAGTTTAACCTCTGAACCTGGGTATCCAACCCAGAGTCACCACCCTGAGGTTGAACAATTGCCTGGCACGCCAGGACTTTCTGGGGGGCACACCTACCCCCCACCAGGTCAGAGTTTGACCTCTGAACCGGGTTAGCCAACCCAGAGTCACCACCCTGAGGTTGGGCAATTGCCTGGCATCCCAGGACTTTCTGGGAGGCACACCTACCTCCCCCCAGGTCAGAGTTTAACCTCTGAACCTGGCCATCCAACCCAGAGTCGACACCCTGAGGTTGGACAACTGCCTGGCATGCCAGGACTTTCTGGTGGGCACACCTACCCCCCACCAGGTCAGAGTTTGACCTCTTCACCTGGTAAGCCAACCCAGAGTCACCACCCTGAGGTTGAACCATTGCCTGGCATTCCAGGACTTTCTGGGGGGCACATCTACCCCCCACCAGGTCAAAGTTTAACCTCTGAACCCGGTTATCCAACCCAGAGTCACCACCCTGAGGTTGAATCTTTGCCTGGCATGCCAGGACTTCCTGGGGGGCACTCTCACCCCCCACAAGGGACACGCCGTCCCCAAGGGCCACACAAGAGTCTGGTTGGCGCAGGTCTCCCGACCTCTGCCCATCCGGCAGAGTCTGGGTTTCCCCCAAACCAGAAACGGTCTCACCTGGGTCATTCCTGGGGGGCTCTGCTCTCAGAGCTGACCCCTGACTTTCAAGATCCTCCACTGGGGTCTGCCACCCCCTCTCAACCCTATGTCTGGACTTCTGCACCCCCTCACTAGGAGTGGTACTGCCAGACACCAGAACTGTTGGGATGCTGTCTACAGTCATCCCCCCAAGTTCTTCTGACACTGCGGGGCTTCCCTCAAAAGGTGGCCCTACGGTACAGGTTAGGCTCTGAGACCTACCTGGGACACTACAATCCTCTCCCACCTCACTTGGTCGGGAACCACCTAGACCACTCCCTTCAGGAGCACCCCCAAATGCCTCTTCAGACTCTCTGGTACTCACCCAAAAGTCTGCCTCCACTGTAAGTTCCCTTGGGTCAGAGAACTCACACTCCACCTGGTGTTGGCGTAGCTCTGGAAAATAAGGACTAGACATATGCTCTCCAGCAATTACATCACTCTGCCCTTCACATGTATTAACCACAGTACCCTTCACCCAACCACCCAGTAACTCAGCCTTGGAAAAGCACTCTATGTTACCCTCTTGAGACTGGTGAGACAGTATCTGCCTGTCCCTGACACTCAACCCATACTCTTCTGGGATGTCTCTACACTCTATATCCAGGACGTCCACCAGGGGGGAACCCTTTTCTCTGTCACTCTCTGCTAGAGTCAGTAAAGTGTCCCTCCCCCCAGTAGGAATATGACTCCCTGTGCCAGTTCCCCAATCCTTCTCAGGGACCCTGTGCATAACGGGAACTACCTCATACCCTTGAACTACCTGGGGTGTGTCAACTCCCTTCTTCAAGTTGGGCACCACATCTCTGGGCTTGTGCCCTTCTTCAGCAGTACTAGATGCAAGATTTTTGCTGCCACCATCTGAACTGGACTCAGCCCTTCCGGCCTCCAGTTTCAGCTCTTTACCGCTCAGCTCTTGAGCTGCAATCTTTTCTTCTTCCAGGGCTAAAAGTCTTTTTGCCTCAACCTCTGCAAGATACTCCTCTAATTGTTGCTCCTGTCGCCTTTGACTTCGGAGCCATTCATCTATTTCTGGGTCACTGTCCAACTCTGAGTAGCCCTCCTCCTCATCTGAGTAGTCTTCCTCCTCATCTGAGGGGTACTTAGTCATTTGGTTTCTTGCTGCCTCTCTCTCTGCCCATCTTTCCTCCCCCCAGACTATGTAGTGATGGAGCATCTCCGCTTTAGTAGATCTCCTTGCTACAGGAAGGCCCCATTGTCTGCAAAGCTTCCTTAGGTCAGCCTTAGTGAGGTGGTCAGTACGAACAAAGCATGAGTTGGTAAGCAATCCCATTCTGATAAGATCTTACTAGCAAAAACCAAAATCCAAAGTCCAAAATATCAATAGTATATCCAGGAGGACATCAGAGAACCAAAGCCAAAAAAGATGAAAAATCAAGTTGACCTTCAACTGTGGGTAGGTAGTGAAACACCTAGCTACTGTATGTCACTGCACAAACACAAGTCCTATCCTCACCGCTGATCACCAATGTTAGAAATTGGGTTTTTGGTTGGCAGTCAGGTTACCCCCTGTCCAAGCAAAAGCCCTCACTCTAGTCAGGGTAAGTCACACACAATCCAAAATCAGCCTGTGCTCACCCTCCGGTAGCTTGGCACGAGCAGTCAGGCTTAACTTAGAAGGCAATGTGTAAAGCATTTGTGCAATAAATCATACAACACCATAGTATAACACCACAAAAATACACCACACAGTGTTTAGAAAAATATAGAATATTTATCTGGATAATTGTAGGTCAAAACAATCAAAGTTGCAATACGAATTTGTAAAGATATCACTGAAAAGTGATATTAAGAGTCTTTAAGTCTTTAACAAGCAATAAAGTGTCTTTCAAGCACAGGGTACCTGGTTTCTGGTGGGAAATCTCCTCAGAGGGCCACAGGAGAAGAGATGCGTGGAAAAAGGGGTGTGTGCGTCGTTTTCCGCTCAGCACACACAAACTTGCGTCGTTCTTTTCCACGCGGGGAAGTCGGGCGTCGTTTTCCGGCGCGCAGACCGTCTCTTTTTGTGGATCGCGAGGATTACCAGATGTCCCGGGTCTGTGCGTGGATTCTCCTGCTTATTTTCCGGCTGCGCGTCGTTCTGCGGGGCTGCGCGTCGAAGTTTCGATCTCACGGTAGGCGTCGCGTCGATTTCTCCTTGGAAGTCGGGCGGCGTTGTCCTTGCGAGGCCGTGCGTCAAAATTTTGGTCTCACGGCAGGCGTCGCGTCGATTTCTCCTTGGAAGTCGGGCGGCGTTGTCCTTGCGAGGCCGTGCGTCAAAGTTTCGCACTCACGGTAGGCGTCGCGTCGATTTCTCCTTGGAAGTCGGGCGGCTTTGTCCTTGCGAGGTTGTGCGTCGAAGTCTCGATCGTCCCGAGGGCGTCGCGTTGATCAGCGTCGGTGTGCGGCGTTTTTCTCGCCGCGAAACAAGCTGTGCGTCGAAATTTTCGGCGCACGGAGCGTCCACGTGAAAGGAAGAAGTCTTTTTGGTCCTGAGACTTCAAGGAACAGGAGGCAAGCTCTATCCAAGCCCTTGGAGAGCACTTTCACAGCCAGACAAGAGTTCAGCAAGGCAGCAGGGCAACAGCAAGACAGCAGTCCTTTGGAGAAAGCAGACAGGTGAGTCCTTTGAGCAGCCAGGCAGTTCTTCTTGGCAGGATGTAGTTTCTGGTTCAGGTTTCTTCTCCAGCAAGTGTCTAGTGAGGTAGGGCAGAGGCCCTGTTTTATACTAAATTGTGCCTTTGAAGTGGGGGTGACTTCAAAGAGTCTCTAAGAAATGCACCAAGTTCCCTTTCAGCTCAATCCTGTCTGCCAGAGTCCCAGTAGGGGGTGTGGCAGTCCTTTGTGTGAGGGCAGGCCCTCCACCCTCCCAGCCCAGGAAGACCCATTCAAAATGCAGATGTATGCAAGTGAGGCTGAGTACCCTGTGTTTGGGGTGTGTCTGAGTGAATGCACAAGGAGCTGTCAACTAAACCTAGCCAGACGTGGATTGAAGGGCACAACAAGATTTTAGTGCAAAGAAATGCTCACTTTCTAAAAGTGGCATTTCTAGAATAGTAATATTAAATCCGACTTCACCAGTCAGCAGGATTTTGTATTACCATTCTGGCCATACTAAATATGACCTTCCTGCTCCTTTCAGATCAGCAGCTGCCACTTCAACAGTGTATGAGGGCAGCCCCAATGTTAGCCTATGAAGGGAGCAGGACTCACAGTAGTGTAAAAACGAATTTAGGAGTTTTACACTACCAGGACATATAACTACACAGGTACATGTCCTGCCTTTTACCTACACAGCACCCTGCTCTAGGGGATACCTAGGGCACACATTAGGGATGACTTATATGTAGAAAAAGGGGAGTTCTAGGCTTGGCAAGTACTTTTAAATGCCAAGTCGAAGTGGCAGTGAAACTGCACACACAGGCCTTGCAATGGCAGGCCTGAGACAAGGTTAAGGGGCTACTGAGGTGGGTGGCACAACCAGTGCTGCAGGCCCACTAGTAGCATTTAATCTACATGCCCTAGGCACATGTAGTGCACTCTACTAGGGACTTACAGGTAAATTAAATAGTCAATCATGGATAAACCAATCAATGTACAATTTACACAGAGAGCATATGCACTTTAGCACTGGTTAGCAGTGGTAAAGTGCTCAGAGGTCAAAAGCCAACAACAACAGGTCAGAAAAAATAGGAGGAAGGAGGCAAAAAAAGTTTGGGGATGTCCCTGTCAAAAAGCCAGGTCCAACAGTGCCTTTCTGCTCTTATGGAGTGGGGGGTCTCTACATCCTGCAGAGAACACCCTTCTTCCACTCTTTCTTCTGCCAGCAGAGGAGCCACTAACTCAGTCTGAACAGATGCCTGACTGGCAGGGCTGGGGGTCGAGTTTCAAGGGCAGTAAACCCTTTGATGTTCATAGGCAGGGCTGTGCACATTCCTGGGGGAGGAGGTGTAACACCTCTGCTCAGGAAGGGTTTTGTCCTCTGGACCCAGAAAACGCAGGTTCTCACACCAGGGTTCTCGAATCTTGTTTGGTGGTGGCAGGCTGATTGTGACCGGCTAGCAACCATGCCAGCGTAGTTTTCTTTTGTAGGGGGCACCTCTAAGGTGGCCCCCAGGTACATTTTGCAATAAATCCAATACTGGTACCAGTTTGGATTTATCATTCTGAGTTGTTTGAGACCAAACAACCCAAGGTGCAGAGTGACCATCATGTAGCTGTGAAACTCATACTGACGAGTGTCCAGCACATGCATGTAAAATGGCTGCTCTGTTCATTTACTAAGTCCCAGGTTTGGCAGGGACACAGGGGCATAATGCTCATGCATCTATGTCCTCACATGCAGTACGGGCACCCTGTCTTAGGGCTGAAAGGCCTGCCAGTGAAGTGACTTACCTATATTGCATGCAGTGTGTAGTAGATAGGTCACACAGGCCTTGTGCCATGTCAGTTTTACATTTTAGGACTGCACAAGGATACTCAGCCTGCAATGGCAGTGCTCGGTGCACTTTAATGCATGGTCTAATAGGGTGGCCCAATCTGTGCTGCTGCCTTAAGGGGCCTACCCTTAGTACCCCATGCTCTGGTTACCTAAGTACCTTTTACTAGGGACTTATAGGGGCAGCTAAAGGTGCTGCCAATTGATACAATATGTGTTTCCATTCTAGGAGAAGAATACTGCACTAGGGGCCTGTTTAGCAGGTATCTGGTGCACTCCAGTCCAAGTTGCATTCAGAAACCAGGCAAAAAGTGGGAGGTACTGAAACAGAGTGCCAGTTTCCCACATCCACTAAGTAGTAAGTCCATATGAAAGGCCAAAGCCATATTTAGAGCCACTGCCAGTAGTAAAAAGGATCAAGAGTACGACCCTACTAGCAACATTCCAGTATTATTAGATGTTGAAAGTCTTTTTACCAGCCTACCACAAGATGCCACCTTGGAGAAGGTTAAAGGTATACTGTTCAGAGAAGATCACACTAATAAAAATGCAGTGAAGGTTCTCTTCCATAAAAAGCAACAGTGGGTCTACCGGCTTAAGACTTTCCATACATGCTTGAATAACAAGAATCCGTGGATGGCACTAAACCAATACGTCTGTAAGACATGGTCAAACTTTCTATCCCATTTCTATCTGAATGAAGCATACAACGCCAACTCACTATGCAAAGTACATTTTATGGACCTAGTGGCTGCCATATGAACCATGGACCTTCCAATAATAATGGCAAGCCACTCAATAGTAATGAAACGTTCATATGCAGCCACACCTGACATTTTTTTTTAAAAAGCATTTGACAGGAGGGTTATAGAGTATTTTACATACCTCATGATTAATCCCTCATCATAGATGCAGAACCTTGTCCATTATATTTGGCAGCTTGCAATTCAGCACAAGCATTTCACGTATCGTCTAGCTCTATTCCTAGAGCTGCATTCACTTAGACCTGTGGTTCCCAAACTATGGTCCGAGGGCCCCGGAGGGCCCGCAAAGCCTCCTCAAGGGGTCTAAGCGACTGCTTAGAAATTTTAATAATATTAAGATTAGGTCCCCAGCTTTCAGTAATGGCTCAGTGGGAGTTTCCCCAGAATCCAATAATGATTCAGTGTGGGTCCCCAGGTTCCAGTAATGATAAAGTGGAGTTCCACAGAGGTCAAAAGGTTGGGAACCACTGATGTATGGACACCATCTATGTTGTTTTTTACTAACCACAATGAGGCCTGTTTTCAAGCTAAACGAGCCTCCATTTCTAAACAGTCACTCACCTGAAACTAATTCTCGCTATTTAATCATTTAACGCCCGGCTACTTATATCGGGGCACACAGGCAGCATTCAACATTCAGGATGGGGAGGACGTATAGGCACACACACAGAAAGATCTCGAGAGACCAAGTAAGTGGGGAACTATTGAAGATATGTGGTTCAACCCTGTTAATGTTTGGTTTCTTGTCAAATATGCAGCACCCATGGTGAACAAACAATACCATTAACTGTACACATTATTCTAATAGGTCAATGCAAGACCCTTCTCCTTCACCCGCAACCTAAGAGGCAGTAGCTAACTGGCAAAAAGGTACCTAAAAACATTTACCATTTTAATTGGATCTGCACATTAGTCAACCGCTATTTTGCTATTGAAAACCATGCTGCCACAATTTAAAAAGGTCCATAATTGAGCGCACCTTGATACTCCTTACATTTTTAGAAGGTCCTGTTAATGGGACTCACTGTGGGGCACAATGTATGTCCTTCAGTAGGCCCAAAAAATGCATTGAGACCATGCTCACGATTGCAAAAAAACACAAAAGAAAGTAATCTAAGATCCAAACAAGGGAACTCACTGTGGGGCATAAGATTTAAGAAATGGCAACATGTTAATATGAACCCCCCACTGCTCCCATCATTTTCTTGAGCACAATCTCCTTATGAAATCTTAGGCCAACAATGACCAGCAATAGGCGTTTAGAACACACCCTGGTAAAGACACATACAGAACCAATATTCATTTATATGATATAACATTTACCAACTGCATGCATATGATGGTATGAAAACAGAACTGACATGTCAACAACATGCTGTCACTTACCAAGCATCTGCCACAACTACAGAAGGTACAACACCACGTAGACTGACAAGAAACTCGCCCTTCCCTGGCAGGGCCAGACTGGCCATAGCAGGCTGTTTTGCTTTACTGCAGACTAAGATGAAGAACACAAATACTGAAAGGAATTTCTGGCATGCAACCCTCTCAGTCTGAGAAACACATTTATCAAGGCACTCTGCAAGGTTTAAATAGAAAGGTCAGTGGTGTACAACCCAGGTGCACCTTAAAATAAAATAAAAGCGTACTGCTTCACTTTAAACTGAGAGTAAACACAAATAAAAGGAATTCCAACAATGTAAAGCTCTTAGTCTGAGTAATACATACATTAAAGTACTGTTTAAGGTCCGAAAAGAGGAGTTATGTAGGTCAAATGCAGCAGCACGGATTCACCTCCAAAATACATCACAACAGTAAAACTATATTTTGCTCATCAAACACTGAAAATACTTTTATTTTTAAATGGGGATCAAGGTGAATTGAAACCGCACCTTCTTCCTTTATTATGTGTATGCAATTTGTGGCACTCTTCGGTGCACGGGTCGTGAGGGCCAACCCCCTAGACCTCAAATAGCCATGGGCTCATAACATTGAAAAGGAGACCCAGCACATCGAAGTGTCCATTAATATCCACAAAATTATCACATTTCTTCAAAAATCACATAATTCAATAGAGTTCTTATGAAAACTTTTTGTTCTTTATTCATCCACAATGACAATATCTAGTCCATCATAGCCAACGCGCTTCGTCATCACGGACTTCTTCAGGGCTCCTCAGGTCGACTTCTAGGCAGGTGCGAACTGTGGAAGGGCCTGTACGAGAGTTGGTGTCCTGTGGTGTCTGCTTTTCGGTGTGAGGTGCTGCGCAGGCATTAGCTTTCACCGGTCATGCACATACAGACTAGTTTATGCATTCATCCATTTTGGGAGCATGATAGGTACGTGGAGGTCCGTCTGGCTTTACACGCGTGCTATACATATATGTCAATATATATATATGTAGCTTCACAATGGTGACTCCGTAATTGGCCATGTGAGGTGTCTAAGCTCATGGAATTGTCCCCCATTCCAAATATGGTCTTGGGGGGCCAAGCCCATGCATCCTGGGGGCTCCACCATGGACCCCCAGTACTGCCAAACCAGCTCTCTGAGGCTGCCACCTCACAGACAGGTTTCTGCCCTCCTGGGGACTGAGTAGCTCAATCGCAGGAAGGCAGAACAATGCATTTCCTTTGGGAGGAGGGTGTTACACCCTCTCCCTTTGGAAGTAGGTGTTACAAGCTTGGGAGGGGTAGCCTCCCAGAGCCTCTGGAAATGTTTGAAGGGCACACATGGTGCCTTCCTTGCATAAGCCAGTCTACACTGGTTCAGGGACCCCCAGTCACTGCAAAGGGCGCGAAACTGGACAAAGGAAAGGGGAGTGACCACTCCCCTGTCCACCATCACCCCATGGGTGGTGCCCAGAGCTCCTCCAGTGTGTCCCTGGCATTAGCCATCTTGGATTCCAAGGTGTGGGGACACTCTGGAGACCTCTGAGTGGCCAGTGCCAGCAGGTGACATCAGAGACACCTTTTGATAGGTGCATACCTGGGTAGGTAGCCAATCCCCCGCTCAGGGATAGTTAGGGTCTCTCCTCTGGGTGTTTCCTCAGATTCAGCTTGCAAGACTCCTCCAGGAATCCCCTACATCTTCTGCTTCAGCTTCTGACCGTCGGATCAACCGCAGACTGCTCCAGGAACTGCTGTAGCTGTATCCAGGACGACTCCTGTGACCTGCAACTTCAGCTCCAGTCAGCAATTGCAACGGTTTCCTAGGTGTGCATACTCTAAGACTGCCTGTCTTCATCCTGCACCAGAAGAACCGAAGGAATCTTCTGTGAAGTGACGGAGTCACTTCCCTGCTTATGCAGGCACTCCTCTCCTGACGACGAGCATGCTCCCTGGAACACAGGTGGTGGACTGACGTGACCCAGACTGTCCTAAGGTCCAGCTGTCCAAATTTGGTGGAGGTAAGAGCTTGCCTCTCCATCCTGCGACAGTACCCCTGTGCACTGCGTCATCTCCAGCTCCTTGGGCTTCTGTGCACTTCTTCCAAGAATCCTTTGTGCACAGTGCAGCCCAGGTCCCCAGCACTCCATCCTGCGACGCACAACTTGCTGAGTTGTTCTCCGGCGGCGTGGAACCTTCCTGTGTTGTGCTGCGATGACCGCACTTTGCATCTTCTTTGTCCCCATGTCCTAGGACTGCCGTGGGTGCTGCCTGGTCTTCTGTGGGCACTCTGAAGGGCTGAGAACCCCCTCTGTCTCCCCAGTCCGAGTTGAGACCCCTCCTGAGTCCAGGCAGCACCATTTTGACGCAAACTGTGTACTTGCGTGAACCAGGGCTTGTTAGAGGAATCCAGCAACGCAAGCAGTCTGCATCCAACAACTCAACGCAAGACATCTCCTGCACCATGCAGGAACCCACAGCCATCTTCTTTGGTGCTCTTCTGTACTCTTCTTCTTACCGGAGAATCCACTTTTGCACCAACTTCTAGGTTGGCAGGGACTTCTGTCATTCCTGGAATCCTCTGCGCTTCTGGACTTGGTCTCCTCTCTTCACAGGTTTTCAGGTCCAGGAATCCACAGTTTGTTGATTTCAGTCTTGCTTGGTTCTTGCAAAATCTCTTATCACAACTGGTAGTAGTCCTGAAGAAACTTGCAGTACTTTACTCCTCCTTTCCTGGGCTCTGGGGTGGGGTACATTACTTACCTTTGGTGTTTTCTTACACTCCCAGCGCTTCTCTACACACTACACTTCCCTAGGGGGGAATTCGTGATTTGCATTCCGCTATTTTAGTATATGGTTTGTGTTGCCCCTAGGCCTATTGCAATCTATTGTATTTTCTACTGTTTGCACTATTCTATGACTTTTTACTTACCTGATTTTGGTTACTATTGTATATATTGTGTATAATACTTACCTCCAGAAGGAGTATTGCCTCTAAGATATTTTTGGCCTTGTGTCACTAACATAAAGTACTTTTATTTTTGTTAATACTGAGTATTGTCTTTTATTGTGTATAAGTACTGTGTAACTATAGTGGTATTGCAAGAGCTTTGCATGTCTCCTAGTTCAGCCTAAGCTGCTCTGCTACAGCTACGTCTAGGCAGCCTAAGCTGCTAGAATACCGCCTAAATTTCACTAATAAGGGATAACTGAACCAGGTGTAAGGTGTAAGTACCTTAGGTACCCACTACAAACCAGGCCAGCCTCCTGCACTGAGCACTTCAATTTGATAGATTGTAGGGTTGATGAGAGGGGCTCCAGTTTCTAATGCACAAAATGATGACATTTCTAGGCAGTACCTGTCCTTTTGTCTGTCTTTGACAGGTAGGTTGATTACAGCCAGATGCAGATATCTCATACTTCATTATGCCCTTGTTTTGGATACTCCTGCCTAAATGCAGTATCACTGACAGTTATAACGAAAAGCATCACCTTGCACAAATGCTGTGTCTAAGCTCAGCCAGAAAAAGGCCATTTGAAAGAGAACCAATCCAAACTGGTTCTGGGTACTTGGACAATGGACCGTCATACCCTGTCGGGAAAATCAGTATACAAATGAGGCCAAATTCACCACGCTTTGTTCCAGTTTCAAATTATTCTCAACAAAAGAAGGTAGGGAGCCACAAAGTACTGAAAGGACTGCTGTGTGATAAGGGCTGGTATCTGCACAACAGCCAGTCTCCCAGCGGTGAGGGGACATCACCTAAAGTTTGCAACTGACTGGAGAGCCTTGTACACAAAAGCCTGCCTGTCTGGTCATACAGATGGAGAGTGCCTGGCCTGGTAGGAAGAGAGACTGTTCAGAAGGAGAAGTTGAGTGCTGGGTCTCAACTGCCTTCAGGGGGTAAAGCCAGAGTTTACCCAAGTTTTGAGGGTTCATCCAGACTCCCAGTGCAGCCCCTGTTGCAATCTAATCATCAGAATATCAAAGTGCTGTCAGATATCAGGCTTGAAGGACTGGTGTTTGCTGCTGACTGCCTGTGGTGTTTACCTGTGAGGAGCCACCTGTACCACCTTACAAGAAGCTGAAGACGAGCACCTGTCTGCACCTGCCAGGAAGTTGCTCCTGCCAAAGACCAGAGCTCACTTACATTGGCCCAGAGGTCACACCTGCCTATGACGAGCACCCCTTTGTACCGAAACCAGAGGGAGTGAAGACATGCACCCGCTTGACAGGCTTGACAGGCATTTTGTGCTGTTCAACGCCAGTGGTCAATGAGGAATGAGACCAATGTCTGTGGTCCTCTATCAGACTCACTGAAGGAGTGAGTCTGCGGTATGGCCAAACCGATGTCACCAATCCACAACTCTATTAAGCAGCTAACTCAGGGCTTCACTCACAAGAACTATAGGCCAGATGTATGACCTTTAGTTTTGGGACTCACAGTTTGCGATCCATTTGTGAATCACAAATTGCGAGTCACAAAACAAAATGTACAACAGTGTTAACCACACTGTTTGCGTTTCCCAAATGGGTCACAGGGAACCTGCATCATTAATATTCATGAGGCAGGTCGCAATTTGCCAACAATTTTGGAATGGCCGCACTCACAGGGATGGTAGCCTGCTGGGGTCACCAGACCACCATGTCTGTGACTGCTTTTTCAACAAAGCAGTTGTTATTTTAAATGTAGCCTGTTTTCCTTAAAGGTAAACAGGATGGATTAAAAAAATGAAAAGTTTACTTTTCATTTTTTAAGATTAGGCAGTGCTCCGTGGGACCTCTGTTTTCTTGAAAAAACATATTCGCTACCATTCACAAAGGGCAAAGGGTCCTTTGAGACCCTTTCCTGTCTGTGAATGTGTTAACACCAATTTGAAATTGGTGTTAACTGCGACTGCCACTTTCATGGTCACAAAACAATCATACATCCCCTTGCAAGTCGCAATGAGGAAGGGACGCCCTTCCTAACTACGAGACGCAATCCCCATTTTGGGACTCTGTAACTCGATACCAACTCGCAAAATAGGGATGGTACATTGTACAAGGCCATTTTGCAGTTGCAAACGCTGATTTTCACTGTTTGCGACTGCAAAATCGTGTCGTACATCAGGCCCTAAAAAACTGCACCCAATTCAGGTACAGGTGAAACCTTCTGCTGGGATGCTAAATATTGTCCATTACAACTCTGTGGAAATAAAAAATATTGGACTAACCTAAGAATTATCCATTTGGGTAATGGGATAGTGATCTACTCCAGTGCCTAATCAATGCCTGTTCCTGCATGTTGTCCAACTGCGGTTTCTCGTTGAAGGCGTCGGGGCTCTGCCCCCTTTATTTTTGACCCCAGGTCAGTCCTGAAGAATAAAACTAATTTCAGTGTTTTTTTTTTTTTCAAAAATAAAATGGACCCAAACACTCAATGTCACCACGTTCTTCCGAGCTACAGTACATTCTGGGAGGTCAATGTTAGTGGACTAAATTTCAATTGTGTTTTAAAATAAGCCTTTTATTGTGGCATGGAAGCCTAGCCCTATTAAGAATATTGCTGCGATTCTTGATTTCATAGGAAATTTTAGTATTATTAACATGTGCCCTAAACTTTTATTGATACACCTGAATAGCTTTATAGTTTTGTTTGTTTACTTTTATGACTTTTTCATATCCGAATAAAGTTGTTTCTGAATCTTACTCTGACTCAAACTAATCTTGATGGCTGGGGAGTTCCTGCACACTGCCACTCACCCCAGTCCTGCTTGTTTATTTGTTTAATTACTTCTGCATTCTGAACACCTGCCTCTGGGCCCAAATTCTAGAGTATTTGCTGGGCTGACAACCTCGAAGCCCTCAGGCCTGTGCGGTCATCAGCTCGGCAAAGACACAGCCTCAGGACCAACCTCCACCACCTAATGACGCTGGGGTAAAGTTTGCCCCGGGCGTTCCAGAATGAAGACCTGTAGCGGTGGGGCTTCATGTCAATCAGAGAGTAGAGAGCATTGTTCCCTCCTCCTTTCCCAATTCGTCATAGGGTGGGATGGGCCACCTCCCTGTGAAGAGTTGGGAAATTGGGAGGGGGGGGAGGTGAGGTAAGACTTTGCAGGCAGGAATCCGGGAAAGCTAGACTGCCTTTTGAAGACATTCTGCGCAGCCTCGAGGTATCTGCTTTCCGCGCTGTACTTAGTGTGGCATCCCATTCTGCTCTGGTGTTCCAGTTCCTGCAGACTGGTGGAGCGGAGGTGCGCCCTGCAGGGGGCACACCTGTGTTGGTCATAACAATGGAGCCTTACTTCCCTCCATACTGTGCGTGGCAGCCCCCAATCCTGGAGTAAACCAGAAAATTACAAAAAAATTAACAGCAGCAGTTGTGATTCAAGAGTTAAAAGCGCTGCGACTGCTAGCAACAGGTGCCCTAAATTAACTTTGTCATAGGTGCCTTAGAGATTTTGTTTTTTTCCATTTATTTTAAGAATTAATTTTGGCATCACACCTACTCCACCGATATGCACAGCATAGGACAACCCTGTAACTCTGCTTGCAAGCGCCTAACGAGACCCATCTATGCATGCATGCAGCTGTGGTGAACGTGACCCAGTTAGTAAACAAAGGATCGCTGTACACCGTAGAAGGGTGGGCGACTCAGGATCGCGCACAAGGTGAAAGAGAAGAGGAGGTGGCGTAGCTTTTTTTCTCATTTTAGGGGGGTGGAGTGTGATGCTCTCATCAGTCAGTAAACCTTCCATAACACAACTTTAAATAGAACTATATGGCATCCGCAGGTCATTCATAAAAAGAGCCACCAACTTTGGAACTTGGGAGCAAGGTTCGAGTCCCGGCATCAGTTCAACATCGTGTGATTCTGGGCGAATGACTTAACCTCGTTGTACTGGTAAAATAATGACTGTGACCTTGTGTAATGTAACGAGCTCTTGTATACCACTCCAATACCTTCTGGTCGAGTCCATGCAATATAAAACTGCAAAGAAAGATGGTGCCTACCATCTGGCAACATTTTGTCGTGCACACGTTCCTTTACTGGCAAAAGACACGGCTGTGTGGAGTCAGCTGCAGGAGCAGCCCTTCAGTTCACCACTTATTTGCAGGCCCCAGTACGCAGAGCAGGTGCTTAAAATATTTCAACATGCAACGGATCAAGAAAATTGAATGCCTCTGCCATTTAGTTTTCCATAATCAATTGCAATTTCCCTGCACCTTTGACCAGCCACCATTAATGTCAGGTTTGGGGAAACAGAAACTGCTATCAATATGTAAACAGAGCTCCCTGACCTCGTCTGTCTGGCGAGGGGAAGGGCTGCCGACAAGAAGGTTGAGATATTCATCCGAAGAGAGCTGGCATTTATCAAAGGAATGCAATGAGTAAATACATGTGCCCTGGGTGACGAGATGACTCAAGGACATTTCCGGCCCACTGCTTGGTAGAGGCTGGCGGGACACCTGCCCACTCCTCCTCTCTGGATGCTCCTGCTACAGCCCTCTGTTACCTCACCTTCTGTATTACGTGCTGTCACAAGTGCTGCACTGCAGATTTTGGAGTGAAAGGCCGACAGGATCGTTTATTTTTTGCATTCATGTTCACTTGGCCCAGTGTGATCTTCCTCAGAGAAGCATCTGAGGGTGACTTGGGCCAACAGCTAGACATCAGCAGTCTCCGGTAGCTTTGTCGTTCACATAGGCTATCAGTTTTGTACGGTTGCAAATTCAATATGCAGGCTACTGTAGAATAATGCTATCTACTTCCAGGACATTGATTCCGTACTTTTTCATGTAGCACATAACTCTTGTACAGTGCAAACTTTGAACTTAAGCGCACCAATTCTCTGCACGATTGAGATCGCTGGAGCTGTGGCTGAAGGCGCTGTGTGTTTTTCACTGTCTATCAGTGGGTAAATAACGTGGTCACGTGTTTCAGTTGTAATTGTGATTCTGTGCAAATGGGTGTGATGGGGCCCCCGTCATTGGGATACAACGTTTTCAAAATTATGACAACGTGAAAGTAAGCAAAATGTAGTGGTTGCTCGCTACTTAAAACTCATCACAGACTTTCACGCCCACCACTTTCATATGTCACCAGCCATCAGTGATCTTGTTAAGGCTACACTACACATTTGTGTCTTCTTATAGGGGCAAAAGGGAACCATAAAAGTTGTACTGCGTCACTAGAATTCATAGATGAGGTCACATGCTTGTAACTGAACTGTTAGAGTGCAAAATATTTTGCATTGCTGTGAGATTAAATTACTTTCTTGATAAACAACTGAAAGCACTAGGCTGGGCTCTTCAGTTCTGAGCTATTACCCCCACCCTACATCCCTAAGAAGCCTTTGATTGATCACCCTCAAAGAGTTCAGCACAGTTTTGCTGGACCATAATAGGACAAAAGGCAGGACATAAGTGGCAAATGACTGCAACCACCACAATGGTTGCCCAGGTGCCCCGGTTTGCCATTTGGCCCTCTCCAAAACTATTTGACAGCGCTCCATGTCTTCGTAATGTTTTTGTATACAAATATTATGACATGCTGGATACAAAATCGAAATCAGGAATATAGGTGAGCACAGGCCTGGAATGATGATCTACATAGTCAAAGCAAAGGTTTTCTATTCATCTGTAGTCTCGTTTTCCAGTCAAACTGCTCTCACTCAACATCTCCACTTTTCTCTCCCTCCATACTTAGGAATTATTAATGGGACGCACTTCATTTAAATAGTGCTCATTTGAAACAAAGCACTTCCGCTTCACCTAGCCAAGAGATCATTGGACAAGGCAGGAAACACACTGATTTCTTTGCCTTGTACTAATGACAGGGCGAAGCCTGATAACTGGATTAATGAATTACATACTAAAAAAGAGGCTGAATCACAAAAGGCCAAGTTAAAAATTCAGAAATTCAGATTAACAACTTTTTGGAATCGACATAAAAGCTCATAAGGGGTTCGATAAAGCTATAACATTAATTTATTGAAGTAATTCAACCTTTAACATTATTGAATGAATGATTTTCAGCAGCTGGAAATTTTTGCTTATGTACATAAAGTGTAAATGTGCATTACTTTAAATTATTTAGGAGGTTATGACGTTATTGTTACCCCCGGTGGCGGTGAGGGTCCAGCCCATATTCCCCATGCCTCACTGCTGAACTCTCACGTCGCTCGCTCCACCCCCTTGCGTGAAGACGTGTCCGATTCCACTTCTAGGCCAACGACGAGGGGGATAAAACTTTGCGGAATTCCAGATGATGACTCCACGCACGAGCTGGTTACTGGTGGTCTTTGAAGCAGCTGACGGTGTAGACGGCGCAGGACAGGGGACACAGGCAAAAAGCGAGATTCCGACAGGCGCCTCGCTGACGTAAGGAGCCTCAGTGTTTCGAGGAGTAAACGTAGTGGGCGTGCCCTCCCCAGCATAGGGTCCCTGTTTAGGTTTCTTGCCCCTTTTCTTTATTTTGGGGCAATTACACGTCTCCATTTTTGTGTTTGCCGTTTGCATTGTCATATATGCTGGCATAATCACTTAGTCAAATTCACGTGATAAAGGGGGAAAGAGCATGCGGCAGAAGCACCCGAGGGGAGATGATTCCCCTATGATTAATATGGCCCTTTCCAGCCAAAATGGCAAGAAGCGCGCTGCGCAGACACACCTTAGTTTTGCAAGGAAGAAAACATCTGCGCAGCCAGAAGCCAACTACTTAAGAACACAACAAATATTAAGGAGCATTTATCCCCAGTATTTGTAGCAGCATTGGGTACCTCAGGGAATATGTCATTCTCAGAAACCACCAGTGCCAGTGCTAATACGACAGCTGCAGCTATTAATATATTATGGATCCTCTCCAGCAGGATGTGAGTGAAGGTGGTTGGCTAGCCTCGCAAAAGACTGTTGCGTACAGCATGAAAATACAACGATTGCACTTCAAACACTTAAAGACTATCCCTCATTTTTGAAGAGCCGTAAAATGGTAATGGGGGAGTTAGACTCAGTGATTCCCCTGCCACTATCTGACTTGCTGGTCATTGAAACAACGCCAATCCAGAACAATGTCCCGCTATGTCCTAGCAGGCTGCCTCCTAGATCTCCAATTAAGCTGATTCGGCAATCTATGTCCAGGCAGTCTAGGTAGGCAGAGGGTACTCACTCTGAAAGAACAGAGCCGGAAAATAGCTCTAGTAGTTCATCAAGTCAGAATCCCCCCCCAGGGCACTGATCCAACGGAATGAAATCAACCCTCAATGCTTCAATTTTAACACCTTCAGGCAACAATCTTTACTGAAATTTGCGAATTTAAGACTTCTCTATCACAGGAAATAGCTTTGCTACATCATCGGCTTGACGAGACTGAAGAAACAATGGAGCAAATTCCAGAGCAACTAAGGGAAAGTGAGCACAGAAGATCTGACTTGCAAGACCGTTCATTTTCTTATGATAAAAATATGAACGTTCTTCAGAAAAAGCTACTGGCCTCCAAGATTAAGATGGATAAAATGGAGAATTATGCACAGAGATCAAACCTACTTTTTGTGGGAATTCCAGAAGGGGCGGAACGTATTGAAGGCCGGGACAATCCACGGCTATATATGGAAACTATGATCAAGGAACATCTGCTGGAGCAAGCCCCAGGAGATCTCACTATCATGACAGCCATCAAATGCTAAATACCCATGGACCATGATTGTAAATTTCTCTATCGTATTAAGGAGCCCATTCTATCCAGAGCTATTCAAAATAAATTCTTTTTGCTATGTGATGGATCCCAGATTAAGGTTTTTTCAGTTATGTCATCATTGGCGGCCTATCAACGCAGGGAGTTCAGAGGATTAATCAGTCAATTTAAAGACGCCAGAGCACAGCCCTTGAGTGTTCAACACTCTAAACACAAGATCTTGTTCACAGGCCTACTTCACCTCAGTTTTACATTGGAGAAAGTCCAGGAGGTTTTTTGCAGGAAGTCATAGGACAGTGGCATAATTGGGTGGTGGGAAGGAAACTACAATTGGGATGCTTTGCAAATTGACATGAAATGATTTTCCTATGCTACAATCTTCCTTGACTACGATATAGAGGGGTGCATTGGGTTTGTTATTACCGAAGACATGTTTATTTTTTCTGTTTTAATAAGATAACAGATATTAGCACTTTATTAAATGTGCACTATTGCACTTTTCACTTTTTCATGTTTTTCTCTTCCTGATTATGGCACTTGAGATGATAGGTTTCATGTACATGCTTAATCATGCTCAGTCAATGTGCTAGATGTATCAGCCGTCATGCGATGGACAGGCAAAATGGTCACATGTAATTATTGCCTAGGAGCATACGTTTCTAGTCTTCTGCTTACAAAGTGCATCATACTGTATAGTGTTAGGTGTAACTCAATGAGTTTAAGATTGGATGTGTTATTTCTGACTTTTGTATTCAATGCATTTTATACTAGATTTCTAGCACTTCTTTATTGTATGTCTATAGTTTTTAAGTGTTCTCTTAGTGATTGCATATCTTATTTTTTTCCACGACATGTCCTCCCTCATATAAGGTTATGGGGGTGGAGGGTAATGAGTGCCACTAGGTGCCATGTCGGGGCACTACACATTTCAGGGAGGGCTGAGGGAGAGGGATGAGGGCTGTTTCCTCCCTCATGGGGTCTTTAGGTGGAGGTGGGTGTAGGAAAGTACCATCTTGCCTGGCATGTAACCCCCATATTTCACTGTATATATGTTGTTTTAGTCTATGTGTCACTGGAACCCTGCCAGGCAGGGCCCCAGTGCTCATAAGTATGTGCCCTGTATGTGTTCCCTCTGTGATGACTAACTGTCTCACTGAGACTCTGCTAACCAGAACCTCAGTGGTTATGCTCTCTCTGCTTTCCAAATTGTCACTAACAGGCTAGTGACCAATTTCACCAATTCACATTGGCATACTGGTACACCCATATAATTCCCTAGTATATGGTACTGAGGTACCCAGGGTATTGGGGTTCCAGGAGATCCCTATGGGCTGCAGCATTTCCTTTGCCACCCATAGGGAGATATGACAATTCTTACACAGGCCTGCCAGTGCAGCCTGAGTGAAATAACGTCCACGTTATTTCACAGCCATTTACCACTGCACTTGAGTAACTTATAAGTCACCTATATGTCTAACCTTCACCTGGTGAAGGTTGGGTGCAAAGTTACTTAGTGTGTGGGCACCCTGGCACTAGCCAAGGTGCCCCCCACATCGTCCAGGACAAATTCCCCGGACTTTGTGAGTGCGGGGACAACATTACACGCGTGCACTATACATACGTCACTACCTATGTATAGCGTCACAATGGTAACTCCGAACATGACCATCTAACATGTCTAAGATCATGGAATTGTCACCAATTCCATGATCCCCCGGGTCTCTAGCACAGAAACCGGGTACTGCCAAACTGCCTTTCCGGGGTTTCCACTGCAGCTGCTGCTGCCAACCCCTCAGACAGGTTTCTGCCCTCCTGGGGTCCAGGCAGCCCTGGCCCAGGAAGGCAGAACAAAGGACTTCCTCTGAGAGAGGGTGTAACACCCTCTCCCTTTGGAAATAGGTGTGAAGGCTGGGGAGGAGTAGCCTCCCCCAGCCTCTGGAAATGCTTTGATGGGCACAGATGGTGCCCATCTCTGCATAAGCCAGTCTACACCGGTTCAGGGATCCCCCAGCCCTGCTCTAGAGCGAAACTGGACAAAGGAAAGGGGAGTGACCACTCCCCTGACCTGCACCTCCCAGGGGAGGTGCCCAGAGCTCCTCCAGTGTGTCCCAGACCTCTGCCACCTTGGAAACAGAGGTGTCTGTGGCACACTGGACTGCTCTGAGTGGCCAGTGCCAGCAGGTGACGTCAGAGGCTCCTTCTGATAGGCTCTTACCTCTCTTGGTAGCAAATCCTCCTTCCTAGGTAGCCAAACCTCCTTTTCTGGCTATTTAGGGTCCTGCTTTGGGGATCTCACCAGATAACGAATGCAAGAGCTCACCAGAGTTCCTCTGCATCTCCCTCTTCACCTTCTGCCAAAGGATCGACCGCTGGCTGCTCAGGACACCTGCAAAACCGCAACAAAGTAGCCAGACGACTACTAGCAACCTTGTATCGCTTCATCCTGCCGGCTTTCTCGACTGTTTCCAGGTGGTGCATGCTCTAGGGGTAGCCTGCCTCCTTCTTGCACCAGGAGCTCTGAAGAAATCTCCCGTGGGTCGACGGAATCTTCACCCTGCAACCGCAGGCAACAAAAGACTGCATCACCGGTCCTTTGGGTCCCATCTCAGCACGACGAGCGTGGTCCCTGGAACTCAGCAACTCTGTCCAAGTGACTCCCACAGTCCAGTGACTCTTCAGTCCAAGTTTGGTGGAGGTAAGTCCTTGCCTCCCCAAGCTAGACTGCATTGCTGGGTACCGCGTGATTTGCAGCTGCTCCGGCTCCTGTGCTCTCTTCCAGGATTTCCTTCGTGCACAGCCAAGCCTGGGTCCCCGACACTCTAACCTGCAGTGCACAACCGTCTGAGTTGTCCTCCGGCGTCGTGGGACTCCCTTTTGTGACTTCGCGTGGACTCCGGTTCACTCTTCTTCCAAGTGCCTGTTCAGGTACTTCTGCGGGTGCTGCCTGCTTCTGTGAGGGCTCCCTGACTTGCTGGGCACCCCCTCTGTCTCAGCATCCAAGTGGCGACATCCTGGTCCCTCTCGGGCCACAGCAGCATACAAAAACCCTAACCGCGACCCTTGCAGCTAGCAAGGCTTGTTTGCGGTCTTTCTGCGTGGGAACACCTCTGCAGGCTTCTTCACGACATGGGACATACATCCTCCAAAGGGGAAGTTCCTAGTCCTCTTCTTTCTTGCAAAACATCAAGCTTCTTCCATCCGGTGGCAGCTTCCTTGCACCCTCAGCTGGCATTTCCTGGGCTCCTGCCCACTCTCGACACTGTCGCGACTCTTGGTCTTGGTCCCCTTTTCTTACAGGTACTCAGGTCCGGAAATCCACTGTTGTTGCATTGCTGGTGTTGGTTTTCCTTGCAGAATCCCCCTATCACGACTTCTGTGCTCTGTGGGGGTTGTAGGTGCACTGTACACCTGCCTTACAGGGTCTTGGGGTGGGCTATTTTTCTAACCCTCACTGTTTTCTTACGGTCCCAGCAACCCTCTACAAGCTCACATAGGTTTGGGGTCCATTTGTGGTTCGCATTCCACTTTTGGAGTATATGGTTTGTGTTGCCCCTATACCTATGTGATCCTATTGCAACCTACTGTAACTTTACATTGCTTGCATTACTTCCTTTTGCTATTACTTGCCTAATTTTGGTTTGTGTACATATATCTTGTGTATATTTCTCATCCTCATACTGAGGGTACTCACTGAGATACTTTTGGCATATTGTCATAAAAATAAAGTACCTTTATTTTTAGTATATCTGTGTATTGTGTTTTCTTATGATATTGTGCATATGACACCAGTGGTATAGTAGGAGCTTTACATGTCTCCTAGTTCAGCCTAAGCTGCTTTGCCATACCTACCTTCTATCAGCCTAAGCTGCTAGAAACACCTCTTCTACACTAATAAGGGATAACTGGACCTGGCACAAGGTGTAAGTACCTCTGGTACCCACTACAAGCCAAGCCAGCCTCCTACAGTGGGTAATTGGCCATGGTGGGGGAGCACCATCAGGAGGGGGGCTGGTCAATGTTCGGGAGGGCACGAGCAAGGGGGAAAAAATGAGCAGCTGTATCAATAAGTGTAGCAAGAGAATACCAGCTACTTTGTTTATTGAGAAGTGGGTGGGCTATGAGCATACAGTAGGAGGTAGAATACAAGGGAGACATCCCCCAGAAAGATGAGGGATTGCTATAGGGAACCTGCAGTTCAAAAAAGTAATGTTGTTTCATACAATGCCAATGGGCTTTTGAACAAGCAAAAAGCAGGTGCAATGTTAAACTGGTTAACATAATTTAAACCGGAAGTACTCATTTTACAAGAAACACATTTAAAGAGCAAGCTCCTTAAACTTTGTATCCCTAAAAGATACTCCCATGCTTTCTTTGCCTCGGCAGGAGCAGCTGTTGGGGGGTGGGTAGTTACTCTTTTGGTCCATACAGTTGTTTGGCAAATTATGGAGGTTATTATAGGCGCTCTTTACCGTTGGCTATGGCTCAAAGTCGCTATTAAGTGGAACATTATCAATTTGGTCAATTACGGACCAGTTTCTGACAACACCAAGCCATTAATTCAAATTCAAAATTTAGCAATGGCAGCAATAAACCAGATAATCTGGGGTGGGGATTTTTATTTAATTCAGAATCTTGCATTAGATATCTCAAATAGATCTAAGAAACAATAAAAGCCACATACCTTACATTTATTACATGAATAAAAACAGGATTTCGGTTTTAGTGATCCATGGCATTCAGCAAATCCTTCATTGAAGGAATATACATGTTATTCACGACAATTTTTCTCAGCATCCTGTATCGAGTTCTTTCTGGTCCCAGGCACGTTTGGCACCTAATGTCTAACATTAAAGCAAATCCATTTTCCAACCTCTCTACCATCTCCGTTCAGGTCCAAGTTAGTTCAGACATTAAAGAACGACCTAGATGGCAATTTAATTTGGCGTAACTTTCAGACTCAACCTGGATTGAGGAAACTAACACATTTATAGAGGAGTTCCTCAGAATTAATTCTGGTACTGCAGACAATATGATTGTTTGGCAGGCATTTAAATAAAGCTGCCTTTCGTGGCCAGGTAACTTCAACCAGGCCTATAAGAATAAAGAATGTAATATGCAAATACAAAGATTACAGTGTGCCTAAGATAAAGCTACTCTCAGACTAGGCGATTTGCAGGTGAAAAAAGAAGAGTTTGTGAGAGCGAAACAAGCACTTGCCGACTTCCTTTTAATAGAAGAGATAAGCAGCCTTCAGGCTTATCAACAAAAGATATAGGAAGAGAGCTATACAAGGAGAGCCAGCACGTGGGGAAGTGTTTTGCATGGCCCACCAGGGTAAGGAAAAGCAAGCAGGTGGCTGAGAAAATGATAACCCCAGAGACACAGTTTGTAGTAGATAAAAACAACAAAATTATGGGAGTGTTCTTACAGCATTATTGGAATCTTTACGAGGTAGCAGAAGAGGTCCCTGGTTCTAAACTAGAGCAGTTTTTCAATTTTATTATATTGCCACAGGTAACAGGATAGCACAAATGGGGATATTTTAGAAGTTATCTATCAGTCTGAGGTTTTGCTTGCTCTAAAAAGCATGTTAAATGGTCGGGCGTGTGGTAGTGGGGGTATACCCACGGACGTTCTCAAGGGTTTTTCTAAATAACTGATTCCACTTCTTGCTAAATTATTTAATCAGCTTAGAAAGGGGAACTAGACTTCTACATCTTTCAAGGAATCTATTGTTGTTAGTTTCCTTAAAAAAGATAAGGATGCTGTTAACGTTAAATCCTGTAGGCCTATAAACCTGCTAAACTCGGATTACAGGCATCTTACTAAAATTCTCTCCTCTCGCATTTTATCAGTTGCAAACCAGATAGGCCATAGAGATCAATGCATCTTTCTACCTGGTAGGCAAATCTCAACTAATACGACTTTTCTAACTCAAGTGACTGATTATTTCTTTAAACTAAAAGTAAAGCTGCTATATGTGGTGGATGCAGAAAATGCCTTTGGCTTTGTAAATGGGATCCACTCTTTATCTTAACAACATTCAGTTTCCCAGGTCAATTGATAGATACACTCTTGAATCTATATCAAGGGGCCACTGCAAAAGTATTTATAAATATGAAGGAAGCTAGGCAGGTTAAAATCAAGCAGGGTACACAACAGTGTTGCACCCTTTCCCCTGTTTTGTTCACACTATTCATAGAAGCATTAGCTATTACAAGGTAACAACACAATTATTCCACCATTCGTTGGGATGCCTAAAATCAAGCTCTTTGCAGATGACATCATTCTGTACCTCCAGCCTAGTCGAGATACGATTTGTAATTTATTCAACGTACTTGCCACATTCACAGCAATTGGCGGCTATAACATCAACCAAACCAAAACTGAAATATTATTGTTCAGTGCCTTTCAAGGCCCTGCTGGCAACACCCACTGTGCATGGCTTAAGGCTGTACATGGTGCACGGTTCGGTGGTTATAAGAGGGTGTTTTAATTGCTGTTTCCCTATGAAAATATGTAAGCGGATAAAGCAGGTAATATTTCTTGCAAAAATCCTCGTCCTCTTTGCTAGGATGTCCAAAGTCGCCATTGGGAATGATCCTGATGCATTTTGGGTGCCTTTTTCTATTCTTGCACCTAGTCACCATCATATCCAATTCGATGGTAATTGCATTTACTAAATGCCCTTTTTGAGACTAGTCACAATTAGGAAATTCTACGTACATTCGGTTTCAGATTTGCAACCCAGTAAGTTTTCATCTTCCTTGCACATCTGAAATTAACAACTCCCATCAAGTTCTCATCCCACGAATCGAGCATCAGGACGACCTTAAATGTCTCTTGGATCCTACTACGCAACCAGGAGTATTTTCTTCTCACTTTGTTAGCATTCCTTTGTCCTTGCCAAAATATCCTCCCGTACCCCCACTATCTCATCTACACAATATGCCTTTCATTAACTGCAGGCTCAGACAGATGTACCTGCAAATAAACAATATTGAAACACAAGCAAAACTCCACATTAAAGGTTAAACACATAAAACTAACATTTCAGGCCTTTGGTTATGCCAACTTAATATGTCATTTAAATGCACATTCAAAATACAGAATTATAGATGAGTCTTCAATTATAATTGCCGGGCAATAGTATGTTTTTCTGCATTGCTCAATGTCAAGAAACGATGCTGATGGGAAAAGTTGTATTTTATCAAAACATAATCTAAGAGTAGTATGTGCAAAGTTTTTATTTTTCATGGAAAGAATATTTTTATCCATGGAAGACTTACTTCCCTTAATCACTATTAACATTGGTGTCTTCTTCCTTTGTCCACTCTGTTAGGACACATATTCTTATATTTAAAAGCAGGTTTGTGTATTTCTGAGAGAGGAAAGAACTGCAAAATGTATGTGAATATCTGCAAGCTTATGCACAAGTGGGATTTCTCCTATTGAAATATACCCTACACGGAAACATGAACAAACCTGCTATTATCCCTAAACTTGATAATGTAGTTCATCTAATATTTGCAATCATATGTCACCTGATGAACATAAAATTGAATCAAGCCCTTTTCTGTGATACAGGATGCAACATTTACATTAGTACACCACCTTTAGACTTGTATGAGCAAAAATCTTTGTGAAAAGACTGACAGCCTATGCACTGTTGGTCATCAATCTAGATGTTCTGCAATTCTGTTTTTGAATATAATGTTCTCTCAGTAATTGTACTAGTCTAAAACTTGCCATGAAAAATGAAGAATTCTATCTTATAATTATACAGGATGTATTGGTTTGCATTATTTAAAATTTTGTTATGTGCATGCATTTGTGATTTTAAAGTGGGAGTCACTTGGACAGCGTTGCTGAGTTCCAGGGACCACACTTGTCGTGCTTAGAGGGGACCCAGAGGACCGGTGATGCAGTCTTTTGTTGCCTGTGGTTGCAGGGGGGAAGAGCCTGTCGACCCACGGGAGATTTCTTCAGAGCTCCTGGTGCAAGAAGGAAGCAGGCTACCCCCAGAGCATGCACCACCAGGAAACAGGCGAGAAAGCCGGCAGGATGAAGCGATACAAGGTTGCAGTAGTCGTCTTTGCTACTTTGTTGCGGTTTTGCAGGCGTCCTGAGCAGTCAGCGGTCGATCCTTTGGCAGAAGGTGAAGAGGGAGATGCAGAGGAACTCTGGTGTGCTCTTGCATTCGGTATCTGAAGAATTCCCCAAAGCAGAGACCCTAAATAGCCAGAAAAGGAGGTTTGGCTACCTAGGAAGGAGGATAGGCTAGTAAGAAAGGTAAGAGCCTATCAGAAGGAGTCTCTGACGTCACCTGCTGGCCCTGGCCACTCAGAGCAGTCCAGTGTGCCAGCACACCTCTGAATCCAAGATGGCAGAGGTCTGGGGCACGCTGGAGGAGCTCTGGGCACCTCCCCTGGGAGTTGCAGGTCAGGGGAGTGGTTACTCCCCTTTCCTTTGCCCAGTTTCGCGCCAGAGCAGGGCCGGGGGATCCCTGAAGCGGTGTAGACTGGCTTATGCAGAGATGGGCACCATCTGTGCCCATCAAAGCATTTCCAGAGGCTGGGGGAGGCTACTCCTCCCCAGCCCTGACACCTAATTCCAAAGGGAGAGGGTGTAACACCCTCTCTCTGAGGAAGTCCTTTGTTCTGCCTTCCTGGGCCAGGCCTGGCTGGACCCCAAGAGGGCAGAAACCTGTCTGAGGGGTTGGCAGCAGCAGCAGCAGCTGCAGTGGAGACCCTGGAAAGGCAGTTTGGCAGTACCCGGGTTCTGTGCTAGAGACCCAGGGGATCATGGAATTGTCTCCCCAATGCCAGAATGGCATTGGGGTGACAATTCCATGATCTTAGACATGTTACATGGCCATGTTCGGAGTTACCATTGTGAGGCTATACATAGGTAGTGACCTATGTATTGTGCACACGTGAAATGGTGTCCCCGCACTCACAAAGTCCGGGGAATTTGCCCTGAACAATGTGGGGGCACCTTGGCTAGTGCCAGGGTGCCCACACACTAAGTAACTTTGCACCCAACCTTCACCAGGTGAAGGTTAGACATATAGGTGACTTATAAGTTACTTAAGTGCAGTGGTAAATGGCTGTGAAATAACGTGGACGTTATTTCACTCAGGCTGCACTGGCAGGCCTGTGTAAGAATTGTCATATCTCCCTATGGGTGGCAAAAGAAATGCTGCAGCCCAAAGGGATCTCCTGGAACCCCAATACCCTGGGTACCTCAGTACCATATACTAGGGAATTATAAGGGTGTTCCAGTATGCCAATGTGAATTGGTGAAATTGGTCACTAGCCTGTTAGTGACAATTTGGAAAGCAGAGAGAGGATAACCACTGAGGTTCTGGTTAGCAGAGCCTCAGTGAGACAGTTAATCATCACACAGGGAACACATACAGGGCACACTAATGAGCACTGGGCCCCTGGCTGGCAGGGTCCCAGTGACACATACACTAAAACAACATATATACAGTGAAATATGGGGGTAACATGCCAGGCAAGTTGGTACTTTCCTACAGTCCTATTGACTATATGTTCATCCCAGCCTGACAGTTTGGATTTCATTTGGATTTTAGTGTAACTAAATATTGGGGCAGTCACCATTGGGCTATTATGGCTGTCATATGCATCCAAGAACCAGTGGCAGCCACAATGGTGCAGGCCTTGGGGATGAGCTTCCCACAGAGACTCACAACAAGACTTGATCCATTCTACCTCCAGCATGTGGCTGCTTATCAAATCTCGGAAAATTCCAATGTTTGTTCTGTGGAACATGATAATAGAATTGTGTGTTTTAATGATATTACAGAAAATATACAGCATTGTATACGTGTAAACATCAAAAAGTCTGGGGCAGGCGGCGTGGGCTGGCCACGCTACGAGATGGCTGCCTGAGCAAAGAGCTATGTGCCTTGGGAGGCCCAGGACGGAGACGGGGGTGCCGTGGGGGCAGTGGATGCCCTGAATGCCTGTTAGGTTCGCAACAGTGGTGGTGTGCCCCAGCCAGTAAGTGGAAACGCCGCACTTCAGCCACAGAGATCGGCAACACACCTCAATAGAGGCAGTGGGCCTAGTAATGCAGTGAAGCAGCAGCCTCATGTTGGGGGTGCGCTTGGAAAGCGGCACCACCCCACCCCTCCTGTTACCTCGGAGGCACACCGGGGGCCTCCTTTTAAGGAGCGCACCTCCCCCCCAGCTTGCCTTTCATCTTCCCCATCCATTAATAAACAACGCGGAGGGGCGGAAGAAGAGGGGAGACACAACAACATGGTGGACTCTACCCCACAGGAGGTGGAAAGCCCTGCCCCCCACACCCTGACTCAATGCCAGCAGGACAAAACGTCATCATCTGCCCAATCTGGGGGTCTGAATATAAGAATATAAGGCTGCCTTGAGAACCCCTCCCCCCGTGAATATGTGAAACCAAGGGCTGGCAGCACAACATTTCATCCCGGCCGGACTTCCACAGTATAATTCCTGCCACTGCATGGCCTCCTCTGAACCATGGAGGACTTCATAATGTCTACGTAAGCCCTAAAGCCTCCTCTAATACCGGTGGAAAAAAGACCCAGGGGGCCACCCGTCCTCACCGAAGGGGCTAACAGAACTAACATGGTGGCACCCTAGGAGAAGATCGCCAGATTGTCCTTACACCAGACTCTATTGACCACGAGCATTGTATTGGCCGGAAGTCTGAACAGGGGACTAGGACAAGCTGTAGGTGGAACAGACAGCGACGGAACCACCTGAGACGGACCCATGATATTCCCCCACCCTTTCTACACAAAGGTTAGGGGTAGTGGGCCTGTAGAAGTATGGCAACCGATTCTCTTCCTCCCGTCCAGACGTGAGGACCACTACGCAGTGAATCTGGCTATTTCTACCCAAACAGAAGACGCAAAAGTGGTAACGTCCCAACCTTTAATACCTGGACAGCGCCTAGATTACCATTGGGTATACCGCCACGGCTGCTTGAACCTAGGGGGCACAGCCTGGAAATGCCCAACGGTAAATCATCAGGAAAAACATCCGTCAAGCCAGCAAGGCAGCTCCTTTTTTCTGAAGCCCTTCAGCATTCGTGTCCGGTGGCCTCAGCTCCAGATCCACAGACGGCAGACAGGACCACCCTTGTAGTGGACACAGAGCAGGATAACACGATGGAGTGTATTCTGCAAGAAATCACAGCAGTGGGCCAGTCAACTAGAAGGGATGGACTCTACCATCTCTACGTTAGCGACTGAAACTAAATTCATTCGTTCGGACATTGAGAGTTTTCAGTCCAGAGTGACAGGGCTAGAGCAATGCGTAACAGCTGTGGAGGAACATCTGAACACCGTGCCGGACCAGGATCAGGAACAACTCTTTCTCTGTAGCAAACTCATTGATTTGGAGGATAGAAGACGTAGGGACAATGTCCATTTCTTTGGTTTCCCAGAACGCATTGAAGGGCCAAACATCCAAGCCTTCCTCCAGAAGATACTCCCCGCCATTACCGGCCTAACCTTTGATCCACCTCTGGAATTCCAAAGGGAACATCACCTGGGATCGAAAAGAGCGGAACGAGCATCCCGAACCCGACCAATCATCGCTTGCCTCCTGTGCCACACTCAGGTCCGACAGCTGCTCACGGAGGCGCGATTCCATGGTCCGTTCTGTCACGAAGACTATGAGAGCCACATCACTGCAGATGTCTCAAAAGAGACCAATGAACGCCGCAAGGCATTTCTGTCACTCCAACCTCGCTTATGCCAACTGGAAGTCAAATATGGCCTATTTGAACCGGCACGCATGTGGATCACCAAAAATGGACAGTCAAAAGGCTTTTACGATCCGGAAGACCTATGTCTCTTTCTGGATGGGCTGACGACTACAGCCATGGATATTACCCCATCGATACCACCCTCCGAGCTATGTGACGACTCTCAGGGCACACTGTCTTCATATACCCCACTGGATGGACTTAACATTGGGATGACACGTCCAGAGGCAGAGTCCTGGAGAGACTGATGAGACCCCACGGTGACAGAGACCAGGCGCTTTTAGCTGTGGTGCACCATAACCAACAAACAGACAGGGACAAGTCCCGCACACCTCTAAAGTCTATGACTTAACCCAACTGAACTTTCGGCAGCTGAGCAGATCTGATGTGAACCGGAGAAGGTGACGGGCCGTGAGTACCATACCCCATACTGTAGGAAGGCACACATCATGCTGCATGCCCGTTTAACTTATGGGTCAAACTGAGCATACTCTGAACTCATAATGAGGGGTGCATGTACGCTGAACTCGCTCTCACTGTATGTTATACTGTTTAATCACTGCCTCATTCTCTAATATTTCCCCTCCTGTAATGCTCTCTACGCCATCACCCATCTCCCAACTCACTTGTCTCTCAAGGGCGGACATGAGCCTGGGTAAGGACTGGTGTACGTCAGTTTCACGTTACGTTCCTTGCTGCAGGTTATGTTGCATCCTAAAATTGAATTATACCCTAATGTCCAGGATGTCCCACTGTTCCTGCTGCTGCTGACATGGCACCAGCAAGGTACCCCGGATTACTGACACCCACTTCTATTAGTACCTCCACTCGGAGAACAGGGACTGGTACTGTGGTCGCCGTCAGCACCCGCGCACCTCTTCCCCTCCCCTCTCCTTCTTCCCTCCCACCCCTCCCAATAGATGAGCAGGGGGCTTGGACCTCTACTTTTGATGTGGGCATTCTTCATCCTTGAGGCGCTCAAAGGCCTCTCAATATTGTGCCCTACCTTGCCTGCTTGTTTGTTATCGTTGGTACTTTGTGTTATGGACCTCACCCACACCCATCCTTCGCTCTTCCCCCCTCCGCCCCACCCTGCCAGTCCCCTACCCTTCCTTGCCTCCGCTTGATCCCCCCGTCTCCTGCTGGGACCCTCCCGCAGGCATTTTGTCTCCACAGGCTCAGACCCGCAGTCTACAGTTCAGAGTACCTGGGAATTTGTTCCCCACTAGAACTGGTTCCCTTTGTCACCGCAATCAACATTTTCTTTGTTTCGCTGTTTCTCTCCCTGTCCCCTCCACACTCCCTTCTTCCTCCCTCTCAATACGGATCTTCTTCCTCTCTCCCCTCTATTCTCTATCCCTTAGGCACCTTGCTCTCTACTCCCCTTACTCTAACTCACCCTATCTTCTTAGGACCACTGTTGGAAAGCACCCGGCACCCCCCACTCTTCATTTCTCCACCTCTCCCTGTCTCCTTCCCTCCCCCACTGAGTTTTAATATCTTCTTCTGCCTTCATATTACCCCCTCAACCTCCCCATCACCTCCCACTCACCACTTTTTGGTGCTATGGCAAGTAACGCTACTGCCCCCACCCGACCACTTTGTGTTCTATCCTGGAATGTCAACGGATTAACCCACTATGTGAAGAGGAAAAAAAGTACTCTCCTAACTCCAATCCAAAAAGGTGGATGTGGCTCTCCTACAGGAGACGCACCTGGATGACGTGGAATCCAACAAACTGTGTTGAGACTGGGTTGGGAAGGTGATTTTTAGCAGCTGTCTGGCACCGCAGGCAGGTCGTGGGTGGTGGAACGCCCAGGAAATGGGGAGGAGCAATCCTACTGCATAAAACCATTCCTGCATCTGTTGTTCGCACATGGTCTGACCCCGACGGGAGGTATGTGTTGGCTAAATTGAAGATTTGGAGCCACTCACTTTGTGTAGGTTCAGTATATGTGCCTACAGGTTCTAAACACGTATTCCTTCCCCACCTCAACTGCCTCCTTACAGAGATTGGGGCTACACGCTATCTCGTAGGGGTGACTTGAACCTCGCACGAGATGCAGTGATGGACAGGACATGCCCCATTGGCATTAGCAACAATCCAGATAGAGCGATAATGACGGGCGTGATAGCCGACCATGGTCTAGTAGACTTCTGGAGACAAATAAATCCGGCAGAAAAGGAATATACTTTTATTTCATCAGTGCATGGGACTTAATCCAGATTGGACTATTTCCCTGTGTCGCAAACATTGTTGGCGCAGACATGGGATGTGCAGATACTAGAGGGTGCCCTCTCCGATCACTTGCCAATTGCAATCTCTGCAGACCTAAGTCTCCTGTCTCCAGGCCGTAAGCCCTGGCATTTCGCTGCACACCGCTACCGTATACTCCAGGGCAAAACGCAGCCATGTTCGCATGTATCCACCTACATGCAAGACAATCAGGGTTCCGTCCCTTTCCCTAGACTTATATGGGCGGCCGCGAAGGCGACCTTGCGGGGGCAAATGATGTGGGACGTAGCATTAGCCAATAGACAAAGAGCAACTCATCAAACAGAGTTGGAAAGTGCCATTATATCTCTCACCCAGCTGTATGATGACAAACCCTTACCACAGGTGCGCAGACGCCTCAAGACAGCGCGGATGGCCCTCAATTAATTATTTACCTCCCAAGCCAAATATGCGTTGCAACGCTTGCAGGGAAAACACTACAAACAGGGGGGAAAGGCGGGCAGACTACTAGCAGCCCAGCTTTGCCAGCGGGAAGCAACACAGCTATTCCTGTAATTTATTCTGTGACAGGTGAGATCCTCACTCGTCCACAAGATACAGTCTGAGAGTTTGCGAACTATTATCAGAACTATTATCAGGAAACGGAGGTCAGCCCTACCCAATTAGAATCCTATCTAGATAATGCCCATCTTCAATGCTTGGCCCTATTAGGCGTGGAGATCAGTAAGATCGAAATCACACAGGTTATATCTAATCTCCAACACCATAAATCACCAGGGGAGGACGGCTTCCCTGTGGAATTTTACAAATGGACTGGCCAGGAGACGGTAGCTCGCCTCTACGATGCCTTCCGGAATGCCAGAAGTAAGGGGTCATTAGGCTGTATCTCCAACAGAGCAGTGATAGCGGTCCTCCCTAAGCCCAGACGCAACCCTCTCCTTTGCAGCAGTTACCACCCTATATCCCTCTTAAAAAGTGATGTAAAAGTTCTCGCCAGTGTCCTGGCATCCCACCTACGAAAAGCTCCCCCCGGCCTTAATACACCCCATGCAAGTGAGATTTGTTCCGGGACGTACCTCCAGGATTCATCTCTGCCTCCTTTCCCATGTCTTATGGGAAGCTAGGGACAGGCCAAAAGAATCCCTAGCCCTATCTCTCAACGCTGAAAAAGCATTTGACTATATCGAGTGGGACTTCTTGTTCGCAACACTATGGAAATTTGGAGGGGGTGACCCTTTCATAGCCTTTGTCCAACTACTCTATGATTGTTCCACGGCGCAGGTTATTTGCGGTAGCTTCCTATCCAATCCTTTTTCCGATCCGCAGAGGAACGAGACAGGGATGACTGCTCTCACTACTCCTGTTCTTCTTAGCCATAGAGCGGTTGGCGGCCACCATTCGCCAATCTCAGCTCATCACCAGGCTCTGCATGCAGGGGGTGGAGGCCAAGATATACCTTTATGCAGACGATATTCTACTTACCTAACAAACCTGGATTGTTCCATCCCAGCCTTGCTAGAAAGCATCGACGGATTTGAATCTATATCAGGTTACCGGGTGAATTGGGACAAAAGTGCGGCACTACCCCTTTCCACTAACACCACAAGGGCGGTTTCCCCAACGTTGGATGCCATACCCTCTTAAATATCTAGAGATCCTTGTTAACCGGGGACTGGATTGCATGGTGCTGGATAATCTGGACCCCCTTATGGCGCATATGTCTCACGATTTTGAAAAAATGGGCCCACTTAGGACTTTCTCTGTGGGGCAGAGTCCAGGCGGTGAGAATGGTTATACAGCCGCACCTCACCTACGTGTTGGGCATGTTACCCATGCAAGTACCCCTATTGATCCTTAGACGAACTGACGCAAGACTCAAGCTTTCATGTGGGGCTCCTCCCGTCCCCGCCTGTCGCCTGGTAAACCCATGGCTTGTTGCTTATGCAGAGGTATGGGACTTCCATCAGTGGAACAATACGCTCTAGCTTATCAATTATCTCAACTGGTACCTTTGATATCTGAAGTGTCGGAGCTGCCATAATGGGTCCTTGTGGAACGTAAGATGCTCGCCAGCCAGGGCAGTCTCAGCTTCCTCTATAGAACTAGTGCCTCTAGGCTCAACACCAACAATCCGGTGATGGGGGCAAAGCATGCGACCCGGTGCCGGGCAAATCGGCTTCTCGGTTCCCACCCTTATCTCCACAAAAAGGCCCCTATATGGGATAATGAATGCATACGCATAGGTGGAGATATCATCCATTGGGCACAATGGAAGGTAGCTGGCATTGAGCACCTAGACCAGATTATTGTAAATGGCGAACTCAAATCGTTTGCGATATTATGTGAGGAATACGGCCTGCAACCAGATCAAACATGGAGGTACTTACAACTTCAACACTGTCTTCTGCACATAATGGGAGCCCATCCATGGAATCTCCAAACCTCTCCTGTTCTGTCCTACCTAGTGACATGGGGCAGATTTAAAGGCCTGATGTCAGGTCTCTATGAAGTGGTAACACATCACCTATACTCATGGCCCCTCCTGGATAACTATCTAGGTGGCAACTCCACCTCTGAACGGAAAGTGAAGAGGAGGACCAGACTGATTTCGTGACAGCCCTAGACAGTGGAAGTCGGGAAGACCGCCTGAAGATCTGTCTCTTTAAAATAATTCATGACTGGTATTGGACCCCAGTGAAACTGCACAGAATAGGTCTCCTACTTCACGCGAACTGCTGGAGATGTGCAGAGACGCAGTATGATCTAATCCATATCCTTTGTGACTGTCTCTCAATACAGCTCTTGTGGGAGGAGGTGGGAAATACCCTTGGTTGCTCTATTGACATAAGCCAGCCGCTCTCCCCTTCTATTATTCTTATTCATGACCTCAAAGATCTACCTGACTTGTATAGACCGCAGCGTCGACTGCTACACATTGCGTTGGTGACAGCTAAGATCTGCATCCTCCGTCACTGGAGATTTACTACTCCACCTACCCCAGAAGAGTGGCTAGCGGCGATGATACGAATGGCTGCCCATGAAAGTGTCATCTATAACCTACAAGATCAGTCCGTCTGTTCACTCAGAGTTGGGCGCCCGTCCTCCCTTGGGAACCATTGAATGTTCTATTGAACGTTCCCGTACTATCACCGTAATCCTGTCGGCTAACGTCAATGATAAGACTGCTTATTCTACTATACCATAAACCTTTCCACACGCACCCCTCACCTTACCCCCCCACTTTTTATCTCCTGCCAAACCATTTGCAATCAACAAGGTTACAGGTTTGCCTTGCTATACCAGTTCCCGCTTCCCACCCTTTTACCTCCCTCCCCCCTTTATTCTTTATACCCCCCCCCTAAAAACACCATGTAGCGCTGGGTGCAACACCATACCTCCTCCCCACCTTCCTTCCTCCCCCCAATTAATCACCATAATTCTTCTATTTCTCGCATAGATTGTCAATATCTATCCTTGTAATATGCTGTTTCATTCTGGTGTCATAGAAACTACTCTACTCAACCTGCTCACCCCCTACCTCCCGTTCTCCACCCATATCCTCTTCTAACCGATGCCCACAGAGATCGGCACTAGGTCTGGCAAAGTGGGAGGCGAATACGTTCCTTCATCCTCCCCCCTCTGCCAGTTATTAGCGATGGGACGGTTGCCTCAGAGACCAGAACAGATATGTAATACCCACGGGTAACTGCCATGAACCAGGATATTCTCCCCTTTGTCTGTCAAGGTTACCATCCGACTCCCAGCCCTCACCGATGAAGTACCTCTCCCTTCTGCTCCTCTCTCCCTCTCTTCTTTCTTTATTTTATCTTTCTTCTCCATATTCCGGATTCCCTGGGATAATTCCCTTTATCAATGTTTACTCTATCTCTGTTTGGAAAAATGTACGGGTATAATGTGTTCTGTACTCATGTATAGTTATTATCTCTTAATAAAAAAATAAAAAAGTCTGGGGCATAGACAAAGGGCCATAGCAATGGGACGGGCTGGTTTGATACTGCCTTTCAGGAAATGAAAAGCCTTTTCAGAAAGGCATCATAGCAATCTAGGGTAAGACCAGAAGAAAATGCCAAACAGGTATTGCATAGGATAAAATCTCAGGCTAGACAGTTGCTTAGAAAGAAAAAAAACATGTTCTGTCATAGTAAGCGGGTTGTTATGTTGGAGGTTTTATGTTTAGGAAATCAAAGAGAGTTTTGGAAGGAAGTAAATGAAACTTGCAGTCCTTACGTGGGGGCACTAATGTATATGATTGAAGAGGATTTCTGGGATACGTAATTGCAGGGTATATATGGCACTTCATCGACTCCATCTAGCCCCTAATTGTACCCCCTTAAGAATATGGAGCCCATCTGGTTCTCTAAGAAAGAGATAATGAGGGTAAGTGACCGTATCAAGTTAACAAGAGCAGTTGGCCTCAACAATATCCCAGCAATCCTAATTAAGATAAACAGTGACGGGTGGGTGAGGCGTTTTTCTCTTCTATTTAGCGGGATAGCCACAACAGGCCAATACCTTTCATCATGGAGGGAGTTAATATTTAAACCTATGCTAAAAAAAAGTAATGGATAGCATCCCTCGCATTACAGACTGATTAGCCTACTGGATATCTCTGAGAAGGTGTTCTCAAAAATCTTCTTTCCTCACGTGGATGATTCGGTGTAAGAGCACAAGATTGTACCGGTTAAGCAAGGAAGGTTCCGGGAGAGGATCTCAACCATGTACCACTGTTTTGCTCTCTGGGCCTTTATTCGGAAATCCCTGGAACTTAGTCAGAGGCTGTGCTGTTTTATTGATTTTTGGCACAGCTTTTGATTACGCTTGCACGGTACTTGCTGAGTTTCACTTAGCGGAATCCTGCCAAGACTTCACAAGATTCAGCGGAGTTCCATGAGCAAACTGAATCGAGGCACGACAAGCTGCTCATGCAAATGTTTAGTGGCAGGAGCTTGTTCTGTGCAGTAAAATCAATGTGAACGGCATCACATGGCACACAAGGGGGTGCCGATTCTTTCTGCAGCTCTAGTAGCTTTTCTACTTGAGCTGCAGCTTTTTCAGCGCAAGCGGTCGTGACCTACCGTGACCACCTGCGTTGAGAAATATCACAGGGAGGCATTCTAGCGCCTCAAAACCATGCTAGGGGATGCAAATGTGTGTTCGCCAACTTAACATTGGCATGCCACGCACAAGAAAAAACTCCACCACATGGCAGTTGGCTGAGTTTGCCGGCACCTCGTGCTCTAAGAGTAACACGGATTGAGCAAAACTCCACAAACTCTGCCAGCAGAGAAGAATTTTTTGCCCACTTCTACCTTTGATTCAGTAGGCAGGGATCTCTCTAAGGGATGTTAGAAATGAGGTCTCTATTTGGCAGTGGTTTGCACCCTGACCACGTAGGGACCCTCACTCTAGTCAGGGTAAGGGAGATACACAGCTCAGATAACCCCAGCTTACCCCCTTAGTAGCTTGGCACAAGCAGTCAGGCTTATCTCAGAAGCAATGTGTAAAGTACTTGTACACACACACACACACACACACATACACAGTAACATAGTGAAAACACCACAAAGGTACTCCACAACAGTTTAGAAAAATAGTCACTATTTATCTGAGTAAAACACGGACAAACGACAAAAATCTAACATACACAAGTAAAAATATGAATTTTCAAAGATTAAATGTAGTATAGCGGGTAGAAACACAATAGCTTCAACTGGGTCTATCACGATATCTTGCGGAGTCATTCCCAAAAGTCCGACACCACTCGCGAGGGTGTGCAGACCAGTCATGGAGTTGCACGGACCCCAGGTATAGTACCTTGGAATACGAGGAAACAAAGACATTGCACGGAGTTGGGGAGTCGGGGAGGTGAGGCGTTGCTGAAGCCAGTGTGGCGTCAGTTCCTTACTGCTACCGGGGAAGTGAGGCATTGGTTCATTACTGATAGGCAGGGGAGGTGAGGCGTTGGTTCCTTAAGGTTGCAGGGGAGGTGATTTGGCATCAGAGGCTAGGCTTCGGCTCCTTTTGACAAAGTGGTGTCGCTGAATCCAGCAGGGCAAGGCATTGACTTTGTGGTGTCGCGATCACACCACGGGGCCACAGGTGCTGCAGCAGAGTTGGAGTTGCATGTCACAGACACCAGTGACACGGCACTCGGGATTCACCAGTGGCGAGACTTCAGAGGTGCTATGACAGTGTTGGGCCTGTGGCATCGGTCACGGTCCTTGCACTCAGCGGGTCTTTGATGTCCCTGAGACTTCTTTACAGGAGGCAAGCTCAGTCCAAGCACCTGGAGAACCTTTGGAAACAGGATGTAGAAAGCAAAGTCCAGTCCTTTCACTCCCAGGACAGAAGCAGCAAGCATCAGGCCAGGACAGCAAAGCAACAGGCAGAGTGGCAGTCCCTCCTACAGCATCCAGCCCTTCTTCCCGACAGAATGTCATCAGTCCAGAAACATTCTAACTTTGTGGGGTCAGGGGTCCAGTACTTATGTCCAATTCTTCCTTTGAAGTAGGTAAACTTCAAAGAAAAGTATTTGTAGTGCACAAGACCCTGCCTTTCTGCCCTGGCCCCAGACACACTCCCGGGGGACGGAGACTGCTTTCTGTAAGGATAGGCACAGTCCTATTCAGGTGCAAGTGTCAGCTCCTCTCTACACTTTAGCTCAGGAAAACCCATCAGGATATGAAGGTCACACCTCAGCTCCCTTTGTATGACTGTATAGAGTGAATTCACAAACAGCCCAACTGGCATCCTGACCCAGATGTGTATTCCACACACAGGCAGAGGCAAAGAAAGGTTAAACAAGAAAATGCCTACTTTCTAAAAGTGGCATTTTCAAACTTACAATTTAAAAAGCAACTACACTAAAAGATGTATTGTTAAATTGTGAGTACGGAGACCCAAATTCCATATCTCTATCTACTCCCAATGGGAATTACACTTAAAACATATTTCAATGCAATCCCCATGTTACACTATGGGGAAGATAGTTCTTGCAGTAGTGAAAAACGAATTTAGCAGTATTTCACGATCAGGACATGTAAAACACACAGTACATGTCCTACCTTTTAAATACACTGCAACCTGCTCAGGGGGCTGCCTTAGGCCTATATTAGGGGTGACTTACATGTAATAAAAGGGAAGGTCTGGACCTGGAAAGTGGGTGCACTTACCAGGTTGAAATGGCAATTTAAGACTCCCCACACAGACACTACAGTGGCAAGTCTGAGATATGTTTACAGGGCTACTCGTGGATGGCACAATCAGTGCTGCAGACCCACTAGCAGCATTTGATTTGCAGGTCCTGGGCACACATGGTGCATTGTACTACAGACTTACTAGCAAATCAAATATGCCAATCATTGATAAACCAATCACCAATACTATTTAGAGAGAGAGTCCTTGCACTTTAGCACTGGCCAGCAGTGGTAAAGTGCCCAGAGTCCTAAAGCCAGTAGTAACAAAATTCAGCACAGGATCAAAAACAGGAGGTCAGAAGCAAAACGTTTGGGCATAATCCTGCAAAAAGGGTAATTTTTAACAGAGGAAATACTCTGCTCCTGGAAAATACCAATTGAACTCCTTAATGCAATGCAGGCCTTACATATGAATGACTGGAAACTGGTTGAACTTGATCAGTCTGGTAGATTAACGCAAAAGATCCCAATTCGCAATGGTGTACGCTAGGGGGGTGTTTTAGCTACAATGTGTTTCGCTTTTTTTTGGCAGACCTTCCAGCAGCCATAAAAGTATAAAAATCAATAGCTCCTAAATTTGAGGAATGGCATATCCCATGTCTGCTGTATGCCAATGATCAGATGTTGCTGTACTATACTCCTGTTGGTTTGCAAAGGAAGTTGGACTCCCTGGATGCATATGGCTAACAGAATTTCGTGAAAATTAAACTTGAAAAAACAAAGGGAAAGGCATTTGGGAAAAAAGTGAACCATTTTAAATGGGTCCTTAACTCTCTAAAGGTAGAAGTGATGGACTCCTATAAGTACTTAGGGCTGACCTTTCTTGGCAACCTAAAATGGGATACGCACATGGGGAATGCCAAGCAGAGGTCCATGTTACAAGCTGGTTACCTAGTTAAATGTAACCAGGATATTAGTGGCTTGGCAGCTCTTACCCCTCTAATGAAAGTCTACAAAGAGAAAATACCCCCTTTGAAGCTGAGTGGAGCAGAGGTTCTTGCCACCTATTCCTCCTGTAACTGGTATATACTGGAGGGGGTGGTCCCTGGGAGGCTATTGTTGCTTTTGCCAGGAACCATGTTGCAGAATATAAGGAGGCATTTAAACCTTGTTTCCTGGAACTTGCAAGCAAATCCCCATGTTCCAAAGTTCCTTAATAAGCTATTGTTAGACCTGACCGCCTTAGGTATATCATCCCCTAACTTTTTGCCCGTCTCCCTCCATTTGTCTGACACAGCTTGTGCTGTTTTTAGGACTCTGCGCACTTTACCACTGCTATCCAGTGCTAAAGTGCATAGGCTCTCTCCCCTAAACAAGGTAACATTGGTTCCTACCCAATTGGCATATTAAATTTACCCTTAAGTCCCTAGTAAAGTGCACTATATGGGCCTAGGGCCTGTAAATTAAGTACTACTAGTGGGCCTGCAGCACTGATTGTGCCACCCACATAGGTAGCCCCTTAACCATGTCTCAGGCCGGACATTGCAAGGCCTGTGTGTGTAGTTTCACTGCCACTTCGACTTGGCATTTAAAACTACTTGCAACGCCTTAAACTCCTCTTTTTCTACATATAAGTCACCCCTAAGGTAGGGCCTATGTAACCCATAGGGAAGGGTGCTATGCAGGTAAAAGGCAGTGCATGTACTTGTGTGTTTTACATGTCCTGGTAGTGAAAAACTCATAAATTCATTTTCCACTACTATGAGGCCTGCTCCTCTCATATACTAGCATTAGAACAGCCCTCATATACTCTTAAGTGGTAGATTCTGATCTGGAAGGAGCAGCCATGTCTTCTTTGGTATTGCCAGACTGGTAACAGAAAATCCTGCTTACTAGTAAAGTTGGATTTAGCATTACTATTTTAGAAATGCCCAATGTAGAAAGTGGGCTTTTCTCTGCATTTACTGCCATCAATGCCTTACAGCCTGTCTCCAACCCACGTCTGGTCTATGCTGGTTGACAGCTCCCCTTGTGCATTTCACCCAGACAACCATAAACACAGGACACTCAGTCACATCTGCATACTGACTGGGTCTTACTGGGCAGGAAGGGTGGAGGGGCTCACAATTACATTTCAAAGGCCAGTGGCCTGCCCTCACACAAAGGACTGATAACCTTCTCCCCCCCCCACACTCCCCACCCAACCAGGGATCCTGGTAGACAGGACTGGGCTTAAAGGTGAACTTGTGCACTTCAAAACCACTCTTTGAAGTTTCCCCCACATCAAAGGCATTTTTGGGTATATAAATTGGGTCTCAGACCCCACCGAATCAGACACTTCTGGACCTACACCTGCACTCTGTCAAAGGAACTACCTGGCTGCCCAAAGGACTCATCTGGACTGCTTTGCTGAGAAGGACTGCTGTCCTGCTTGTTGCCCTGCTGGCCTCTGACTCTGCTGGAAGACTCTGCCTTCCCCTTGAAGTGCTCTCCAAGGGGTTGTATTGACCTTGCCTCCAGTTTCTGAAGTCTCAGAGCCAACAAAGACTTCAACTCTTCAAGAAAATCGTGTGTTGAAAATTGATGCAACGCCTACAGAATTTGACGCAAAGCCTGCATCGCGGCTGGGAAATCGCCGCACCACCGACCGGAATGACACAGCACTGACTTCCCAACTGGAAATTTGATGCAGTGACTGCCTTGCGATGGAAAATTCGATGCATCGCCTACAGGATCGATGCAGCGCCTGCTCCTTCTACCAGCATGTCAAGGATGTTCAATACATCTTCCCTAGGCATCAAAATATCCATGCATCGCTGTGAGGAACCAAGACTGCATGCCTGAAAAATGACGCAACCCCTTCCAGCGTGGAAAGAAATGACGCATTGTCTGTGCTGCACTGAAAAATGCAACGCAACACCTTATTTTTCCACACCTCTCCTCCTCTGCGGTTCCGGTGTGGTGTTATTTTTTACACATCCCAGGTAATGTGTGTTGCAAAGAAACATCTATTGATTTCTAAGGATTGAAACTCTTCTAAACCTTTTTCTTTCAGGAGTTCTTCCAAGTCCAAGAATATACTGATGAGGTGGTGGTGAGGTGTCTATTTTATCACATGCGCTGCCATTGATTAAAGTATTCCTTAGACCTAAACCTGGCAAAAGATCCCATCAAATCCCAACTTTATTTTTCATATTCCCTCTTTTATGTTGCTTGTAAATCCTTCTCAGAGTCCCTAATGGAAGAAGGCGCTAAGCAGGCTTCCAACTGAAGAAGTCTGTATAAACTTCAGGTCTGCCCCTATGGAAATGGGGGAATACTGCCACTCCCTCTTCTGTGCTTCCCCTCCTGTGTACAGAAGCTAATGGTGGAGGGACAAATTCCGCTAAAAGGATTTATTTCACTCAGCTCCCCATTTGGGCTATTCATTCGAAAGAGAAGCCTGTTCCTGAAGTCCTGTATGATAGCATCTGTTTCTGTTCCACCGAGGTGCCCCATCTAGTGAAGTTAGCAGTGTGCCCACCAGAACAGTATCCCTGATTTTAGAATTGGTTGTACTCTTATCCAGAAGTCCAAGACTTCACACCCAATTCAGATGATTAAAAACAGTCATTCAAGGAACGGTAACCAGCAAAACTGTTTTAATTCCTGTTGATTTTCAGACAACACATAGTAGACCTTTAAAAAGGTACTTTTCAAAATCTAACTTAAACGTCGATTTGGATACTGGACAACTAAGTGGACGAAAACCTTCAAGCAAATCTTTATTATTTTCCAGTGCAGACGTCTGAATAATGAAAATCAACTTCCATTCACCATTTTCCTGCGTGGTAAAGCACTTTTCCTGGCCACGTGTTGCTACAGTGGTTTTAAAACTGAAGCCTATTCAGGAAACAAATGATTTCTCAAAAGCCCTACAGTTTAGCCCTTCGTGTGTATGGTATAAATATGCACTGCAGCTCACGTATGGCAATTCACTTCCACACCACTGCGTGGTGCGGCAGCACAAGATCAAGCAGCAGCAAAGATCAACTTGCCTGCACTAACTACCAAGGCTTTGTTGGAAGTTAAATAAGTCAATTGGGTGAAAGCAATTTCACCAACCATATATAAAATAAAAGCAGCACAAGCTATGAAACGGAATAGCAGTGCCAAGGGCTCGTAATTATCATCAATAAAAAGTGGCATGGAAAAAACAAAGTGATATTATTCCTTACTTTGGGCAATTAATTGGAGCACCATATTCAGGGTATGGAGTATGGCCACGCAGCCTAGAATCCATCCCTTGTTACTACTGAATAGACAGAAGAGCTGCAGCTCCTCCTCGTCTGACACTGAATAGTGGTGCACTTGAGTTTGAGAGAAGACGAAAACTAAACTGACTCAGTGCTGTGCTTAATTGTTGCCAGTAGTTCTGCAGCTTAATGTCGCATCTGTCTACAGACCCCAGTGGTGGAGTGGTACAATAGCTGTAAAAAAATATTTCATGTTTTATAGAAATTAAAATTATCTACAGGGTAAAATTGGTGAACTGTCTTCAATATGAATTGCCTTTTATGAAATTGGCAATTATTTCTTTTGGTTCTGTAATGTGGTTAAATAAATTTAATGAGCATACTACAATAAAGGAAACAAGACAACTGCGCAGGAGCACTCGGTACCTGTATGTGCCCACAAAACTCAATTTCATGCCACAATTTAATCAGAGCGAAAGTTCTGAAACTACCAGGAGGCAATACAGTGCAGGCCCATGCAGAACTTCCCAGTCCTAGATCTTCGGCCTCCATTTATGCTGGTCTCAGATCATGGTAGAGAGTGAATGGCCTTTAAGCTCAGAGCCAGAAGCCTGTCCATAGCAAGGACGAAGTAGCCGAGTACCTGAATTTCTTCAAAAGCCCAGTGGCAGCATCTGACACCAGCTGCAGATGACACTATGGCTCTCATTATGATGTCAGCGGGGTAACCCGCTGAGATCTGCGCTGACGGTCGACAGAAGACCACCAGCGTGAATAACCCCCCGCCAGCCACATAATGATCTTCCCGCTGGGCCTGAACATTGTGGCAGTGCGGCAGGTGCAGCAGCATCCGTTGCGCATTTCACTGCACGTAATTCAAGCAGTGAAATGCTCGACGGGGCTGTGCATGGAGGCCCCTACACTACCCATGCCAAGTGCATGGGCAGTGCAGGGGCCCCCAAGAGGGGGCCTGAGTCACTCATTCCACCAGCCGCCAGGGAAAGGCTGGCAGAATACATCTCATTATCCGGATGGCAGTGCTGTTTGCAGCGCTGCCCTGGCGGATCTCAAACGCCACCACCGCCAGGCTGCCTGGTGGCGGGAGCCTGGCAGTGGCGGCGTTTCCACCGTGGCGTTTCAGCCACGTTCAGAATATGGTGGTCTGGACCGCCATGCCATTGGCGGTAATGACCGCCACCGCCGGCGTAGCGGTCCAGACTGCCATGTTCTTAATGAGGGCCTATGTATGCTACACAACAGAAGTCACACAACAGAAGACACATAGACTGTTCTTCAAACACTGCCAAGGCCAAGAGCAGGTTTATAGGAACCTCTACAAACAGGGGCGTCAGAAATTGACTACGCCAACTAGGCTGGTGACAGTTCATGTACAGAACGAAGACGTGGTTCATGGATAAAAATCAGAATTGCCACCTCATACTTTTGCATTTGCCAGATATGTTTTGAGAATGAAACATCACTAGTGACAGTTTAGTCAAAATGTCTTTTCAAAACTGAGATACTTTAACAGGTTGATGTCTTTACGCTTGAAACCTGGGAGCTGATTAGAATCTGTCCTGGTTAGGAAAGGTGGCACTGGCAGGTAACTGGGGCCCTGGCCAGAGGAGGGAATCCCACCTCTCACTGGTGCTTCCTGGAACTGGTTAAGACTCATCCCTGGTGTATCGCGATTGGCAATGGCATAATTTCACTTATGAACAATTCGGAAAAAGCTTTCAAAACACACAAAGAGTGACTAAGGGCATCCAGTGCATACTATGGCAAAGCATTGTTAATCAACAGTATGCAGACTTTAAAGCAGAATGGGGACAGCTTCAGGGTGAATATTGGAGACAACAATTGCATTTGCCTGAGGAAATATGGGTAAAGCCCATACAGTTTCACTGTGAGGAAGAAATGTGTTATGCTCTTTTTGATATAGTAAGAAGTGATCTTCCTCCTGACATATGATGCCCCTTTATATTGCTCCCCGTAGTGATAGGTAAAGAATGGTAGATACCTTACAATAACAAAAAGTGGATTGATCAAACAAATCACACTGTAGATCCCACTAGATGTGCAGATTGGTCTAAGGGGTGGGTATGTACCCACACTGGACGGGTGCTAGGTCCATGTCTTCACACAATACCAGGAGAATGTGAATGGTTACCTTATCCTATTAATGGCACAGACTTATATCAGATAGGGACAGAGAGCATATGTTATGTCACTAATCATCCCTTACTTATTAACGGATTTATACAAACCACAGTAGAGCAAGTAATGTGTATGTGCAATATTACCAGCATTATTGACATATTCACTCACATCTTGTACCGACCGACTGAGTTCACCATAACCACATTACAGACGCAAATGCGAGCGCAGTTATAGTGGAACATCTCGCTTGTTGTTAAGCTACCCAGATTAGAGGCAATCAGCCACTAGGTACAAGTTACCTTTGCTAAATTTGATATGGCAGCTAAGTACACCAAGGATACAGCCATACAGATGACCATAGACGCTAAACAGCTTATGCACACTGCTTCACGCATCCAGCAAGTAATTGAGCATCATTGGTATGACATCTTCTTAGGCTGGGTACCAGGAGCTACGAAGACGCTAAATATAGTGTTACATCCGCTAATTTGGTTATTGATTGTTTGTGTTATGCTAATGACTATACTATGTAGACTATATGTACGCACAAAACAGCTTTATACTAAGATGCAGGCGCTTAGAATAACGCTGACAAGTATTCGTAGCAACCTAGCTAGCGAAATGTCAAAATTAATTATATCTGTTTCGCATGCATCGCGCTCATCTAAGGGGTGGAGTGATCAGTATAGGGAAAGGTGCGGAAGACATTGTGACGCGAAGGGTTAAATAGCTTGAGCAGTGTAGATGAGCGTGATGCCTGCTGAAACCAGAACAACGTGGAAAAGTTTACGATGTTATTTTCAAGCTTGTTTGTGTAGGAGACTCCGTCTCAACCTTGAGAACGAGAGTACAGGGAGAAGATGGAATGAAAACAATGGCTGGGGAAGGGCAGAGCATCCAAGAGACAAGTGCTGATAACATAGCTAGAAAATGCCAGAAAGGGATAGAATCCAAGCTTTGAGTTATTTAAGCACTGAGGTGCGGGTGAGGGATTTGAAGCTCGCAGATGGGGTTGTGAAAGCTGCCATCTCCAGGCCCAGCGCTGCCTCCCTGTTTGCTGTTCAGAGACCATGACGCTTGAGGGGGAGAGAGGTCCAAGCGGGCGGTAGAGGGCTTCCCAGCATTTCGTGGACTAAGTTAAGTTCCACACAGGGATGAAAGGCCTTGGTTTCTGTGCTCTATTATTATGATTGATTATTATGCTTGCACTGTGTTTATAATCTGAAGTATTCAGCTCGTTTATATTTTGCTTTCTGAACATCGTAGTGTGACGCCTTTTGGTATACAGTTAATTAAAGCTTATATCTGTCAATAAACTCTTTGCTCATATATATATATATATATATATATATATATATATATATATACATACATACATAGATGCTCTTTGTAGTGTACTCATATATAAATAGATGCTCTTCATTGCTATTTTTATTCTACCATTGTTGATGTGCTAAATGCATACATTTACCTGAAATTCTAGTAAAGCTAAATTGTATTTATAATTGCCGTGTGGTCCTTCATTGAGCGCCCTTATTGACTTATACCGAACAGGTATCAACCAGTCAACTGGATAAGACATCTGATCAGACACTACCCTGTCCTGTGTGGAGAAGGTGGTTCTGGCTGGTATCTAACACCCTGGGCCCAGGGGAATGGGCCCCATCTATCCACAGAGGTTTCTCCCTGAGGCCTTTTGTAGTTGGTCAACCCCTGGAGCACAAGACTTCTCCCTGGTATTGAGCCACTCTATCATCTGAGGGAAGGTAGGCCTGGCTGGAGTTTGGAGCCTTGAACTGTAGGAGGTGGCCTCCATGACATCCGAGATGGTTTTACCCACTTCTCACTGGGATTTTTCGGAGCTGGTCAGCCTGGAGGAACCCCTTTTCTACCAAATGCCATGGAGCTTCAAGTTAGGTAAGATTATAGGTTTTCCCCAGAATAGTTCTGGAAACAAACTTAAAATGGCCCAAAACATTACAAGAGTCCATCAATGCAACACAGCTGAGCTTTCTAGCATGTGTATTCAGGACCTGTGCACATAAAGAGAATACTTTACTGTATCAACCCTAATCACAGTTTATGGGATCAGCTAGACATCCAGGTACCATATTATACCTTAGAAGACCTGGAAGCGATCTGTAGGACATGTATCTAACCTCAGGACATGGGTTTTAAGAAGAGCTGTGCCCTTTTTAAGTTTTCAATTTCAATGGGACAATGTAATTTTTTTTAACAAAATGCGGTGGAACGTAGGTTGGGCCAGTTTCCATTTTTTTCCCCTCACTTAGCCTGGAGGATTTATTTAAATTGTTTTTACTTATGCTTGTTAAAACTTTAAAAAAAACACACCAGCAGTCTAGGCGGGTCTCTAGGTCTAATATGTAACATCTAGAAACTTGTCCAAGCAATATTTTTGTGATTTCCAGTTTATAGGTTCAAGAGAACACAGTCACTGTTCATACCTGATGCCATGTAACTCTCTGCTGGATATAATGTAAGGTTTTACCCCTTGACTAGTTCAGACAAAAATTGTATTTGTGGTTTTATTGTTATTAGTGCTCATACAGGATATATAATCTAGAACAGATTTCTAGACTTTAGTTAGCTATGGTATTCAATGCCATGGGACCTTGACTCAGTTAAAATTTCAGACTGATCCAAGCCACTCCACTTCATAATTCCCCAACCTGGCCCCTCTCCCAGCCTTCTAGCCACCGCCGCCACCCGTGGGACATCCAAAATTGTTTTAAAACGTGTATTAATTAAAAAACTTTACAGGCACAATGCAGGGTGCTGATTACCTCTTACATGTCCTTTCAGCATTTTAGGTGTCTCTGGCATGGAGCCCTGGCTCAGGAGCAAAAGGCTCTGCTGCGCACACTTCACCCCTCTATGACTGGGGCTTCTTCAATATTTCCAGTCCTGAGGAGCATGAGAATCTTCCCCAGTTGGGCGACATAGAACCCTGGAAAGGAAAGATAGTTACAGGTGGAGCCTGTAGCCCTAGACCAGGGAGACCAAGCCCCTGGTCATTGTAGTGATTTGCAGAAAAAGAGAATGTTCCCTCCATCCTGCACTAGGTGCAGGTCTATAGTGGGGGACCCCATTTCATGCAGCATGCTGATACATGGAGGTGATATTCCTCAGGCCAGAGTCCCACCTCTCACTGGCAGCCTGGGACTCTCCAGTCACTAAAGGATTGGGGGGGGAGGGGTGGCACCCAAGGTGATGTACACAGGCAGCTATGGGACATCACAAACACCCATATGTGGCATGCAGCCAGGAGTCCTAGAGGGTGCAGTTGGGGATATGGGTGCCAGCCCTCCCTATGAGAAGTAGGCAAGGCATGTCAATGACATATCAGTACCAGGGCTGTCGTTTCTGTAACAGGCAACCAGGGCAACCAAGGTCTGACCATGGGGAACAAAGGAAGCAAAGCCCCTGTGACAGCTCCTGCTATATTCTGGAACTGTCCCAAAATGAGTCACAATGCAGCAAAGAACAGCAACTCAATGTGCATGTGCAGGGGAGACAGTAGGAAAGTAGCATCACACCTCCTACCAGCACATTGCGACAATCCAGAAGCATGTCAGGATTCATCTCAGGGAATCAAATTCAGCAGTTCAAAAAAAGATTCCAGGGACTTGGGCTAGAAGCTGCACCAGTATCACCAGACAGGCAAGGATCTCTAACAGCAGCAGGAGCAGGCAGCGTTGTCACCTGACATCAGTGTTGAAACACAGATGCCCAGGCAAGACCACACAAACCTTCAAACTGATGCCCAATCACATATGAACAGGCAGCCAGGTACCTGACATCAAGGGAGGGTTGCTCTACCAGCACATTGGCTGTCCATCACCGGCCACAGCTAGCAGGAGCTAGGGCTCGACCCCTTTATGTCAAGCCACCTGCTCAGATGGAGGCCCTGAGCTATGTCAGTGGGTTGGATCCCATGGTCTTAGATGTCTCCGGTGAAGAAGAGCCAGATTTCTCCACCATCAAAGTGACTCATGCAACAAGCACTGGAGTGTGTTCATGAAAAGCTGAGTGACCAGATAGGTCCTATGCCTGCCCATTGAGAACAACATGTAACCATTGAGGTTCACACCCAGGGACTTTAAGTGGCACAGTCTTTCTGTCCAAATGAGGTGGGTTTTCCTCATGGACCTCACTGTCTCCTCTCCAGGCTGTCCTGCCACCCAAGATGAGTCACTTCTCAGTTGTTTGAAACCCAGATACACCTGGTTAGGGTGCACAGGGCCCAGGTTGCAGGGCCTTTAGATCCCAAGCCTCGGAATGCACTACAATTTGGGTCCCTAGACTCATGCTGGGTGAAGGAGTGTTTCATTAAGAGAAGGCATTCCTTTACATCAGGCCCTTTCCAAGTCCGGGTGCAGGCCTAGCAGCTGGGTTACCCGCCCCATGTCTCTGCCAACAGACTGTTATGTCAAGCTCACACGCAGCAACCAGCAGCCACACATACCCTGGTCCTCAGGTTTTGGTTGGGGCCTCTGGGTGAGACGTCTGGCCCACTTTCAGTCCTCATGTAAGTGCTGAGCAGCCATGGACCAATAAGCTGACCAGTATGTAAGAAAAAGGCCAGGTCCTCTGCTTGTTTTCCATCTGGTAAGGAACAGAGTATGGATGAACATTGTTCTTAGGGACATTCCACAGTTTGTTTTCCCTACAGGAAACATTGTACAACTTTTATTACATCTACATAGTCAAGTTGTTTCATCTTCTTGGTGCTCCATCAGGGCTCTTGCTGACCCCAGTGGGGCTGATCCTTAACATCTTTAAATCATCAAATCGGTAGTAGAGATGGGCAGTGTGTACAAAGGGAACAGGCTTAATTAACAAAAGCTTATGATCCACACATAGAGAGAAATACCTGCAATTCTCTAAAGACAATCACCAAGGGGATTTAGCAGGTTACACTCATCTGTCAGTGAAGTGTAGATACAAGCTGATATGTTCAGTGAAGTGCTGAACATCTAAGTGAATCACAGACCTGTTATTGATAAACCTTGTGTGCCTGAACACCAATTTTACTTCTAGAAAGTTTAACGTCAACCACTGCAGGCCACTTAACCAGTTAGCTTGGAAGCACGGAGTAGTCTCATTCTTTATTAAGAATTAATAGGTTAAACATTCACATGATCAATAAACAGATATTAACCAGTCATCATCATCAAAAATACTTTAGTCGATTGAATACAACAATCATAAAAGCAGATAATTCATGTTAAAAACATCACTCAATGTTTAAAATGATAAGAGAACACAAATAAGTCAAACCATACCTAAAAGGACCGTGTAGCGAGATTACGTTGTAAGGAATTAAATAACTTCTCATAAAAACCACAGTTCAAAAACATGACAGATAAAATCAATATAAGAGTATGTTTTAAAACAAAAGCGGTTATCATTAATAAAATACATTTAAAATTTATACAAATAACAAGACCCTATCTAGGTTAGCTGATGATGTAGTCTAGCCTTCATCACTGCACATAAAAATAAAGCATTTCCATTGCAAATCATAATTGATGGTAGGGACAGGAGGTAATTGAAGGCAGGGCGACATTGTTTAAAATGCATTGATTTTAAAAATGGGATCACAAACGCTTTCCTTAAGTCTGCATAAAATTTACAAAAAAAGAGAATGTGTATTGTACTTTGATCAGACACTAAGTCACAAGGACATTTTACCAAAACAGGGGTCCAATGATTAATACTCGGGAAGCTAACAAGACAATGGAAAATCTCTAATCTTAGGCGCATAAGGACAAACCGATGCCTTGGATTCAGTACATTACTCAAATATGGTTCCATGCCATCTGTTTGTTGCAACATGAAATTCCTCATTACGCTGGGTTTCTTTACCTCAGTGGCCCATCTTAAATCGGCCAGGTGAGTAAGACTGATATATTTCAGTTCCTTCCTGGAAATTGTTTCCAGTTTTGCCGGGGTGGAATATAACTCAGGATAGCCCAGCTCTATAAAAAAAAGTCTTTATATAGTTTAGCCAAGGAATTTTCAGCGGATACGATAATGTCAATTCATCTTCTATGATGGCCCTTTTCAGCCTAGCAGAATCAGAAGTCCATACTTTATGCCATAATAGGATTGGTTGGGTACAAATTAAATCTGTAAGGTATGATACCCCCAATTCCATATGGCATGCCAGTGTAGGGGTAGATTTTGGAGCACTTAAAATAAACTTAAAAAAATTGTTTTCAACTAGCTGTAGGATATTGCAGTTCCTATAGCCCCAGAGTCCTGCCCCGTACAATGCAACAGAAACACATTTTGCATTGTACAATATCATCATATCCTTGGGGGTCGCTCTACCAACCTTTTTCAATTTTTTTTTTATATCCATGATAGTTTTAGTGAGTGACAGCTTCCTCGATTTTATGGCTTGTGACCATGTCCCTTCATTATCAAACGTAATGCCTAAGTATGAAAAGGTTCCTGTATCATCTAGTTTCATACCATTTAGCATGATCTGGGGCTTCTTTATAGAAATTCTACCACATGTCATCGAGAAGGTTTTAGAATGGTTAATTCTGAGACCTAAGGCTTCCATATACTTATCAAAGGTTATAAGTAGCCTCTGCAATGCTACTGGGGTGCGGGCCATCAAAACGGCGTCATCCACGTACAGGAGTGCTGGGATCTCTCGAGAACCAACTTGTGGGAGGTCACTGCAAGCATCAGATAATACCCCCTCTAATTTATTAATATATAAAGCAAACAGTAGTAGTAGTAGCTAGTACACAGCCTTGCCGTACAATGGGAAAGGCTGAGGTGCATTCACCCTGAAGCCCATAACGCACCTTGGCTTTAACTCCGGCATATAGTTCCCTAATAAAGTGAATAGTAAGTCTACCCCCATGTCCAATAAGATAGGCCATATTTTACTATGGACCACGCAGTCAAATGCTTAAGTCAGGTCGACAAACACTAGGTATAAGGCTCCGGCCTTGGCCCTCATATATTTACCGAGTATAAGATTCTAAGTTCAGAGCCTGCTCCATAGTCCCATCCCAGCTCTAAAGCCATATTGCAAGTCCGAAAGGATATTATTTTCTTCTGTCCAATCTCGTAGCCTGTTTAAAACAATTCGTCCAGCAATCTTTGCAAGAGTATCAAGCAGAGAGATTGGGCGGTAGCATGCAGGATTTTGACGATCTCCCTTTTTAAAGATAGGAACAATGATGGACACGGCCCAGGTTGGTATAAAGACTGTGGCACAGCAGTCACGTAAAACTTGAGTTAATAGTGGGCCCCAAAGTGAAATGTTCGACTTACAGATATCAATTGGGACTCTATCTGGGCCTGGCGCTTTCCCGCTTTTAATAGCGTTAATTGCGTCTGTAACTTCTTTTAGGCTAAATCAGTGATTCCCAACCTTTTGGTTTCTGTGGACCCCCACTTTAACATTAATGGAACCCAGGGACCCCCACGGAATCATCATGGGAATCCGGGGACCCCCGCCTGAGTCATTACTGGAAGCTGGGGACCTAATTTGTCAATATTTGTTAATATTTTTTAATTTTCTAGGCTCTCGCGGACCCCCTGAGAAGGCTTCGCGGACCCCCAGGGGTCCCCGGACCACAGGTTGGGAACCACTGGGCTAAATGGTAGAAAAATAGATTGGGAAACTGGACTCAGAGGGTTTGGTTCCAAGACCACATCTTTAGTGGAATATATACTAGAGAAAAAAGAAACCCAATCCTATTCAGTAATGGCTATTTCGATTGTTGGTAACGTTCCATCACACAGAAGAGGAGAGTTTACAATTTTCCAAAATTTAACGTTGTCATTCTGAAGGCTTGCTTCATGAAGAGAATGCCAAGCCTCGTTTTTTAGGTTCTGTTTTCTTGTTTTTAAAGCCTTTTTATACTCCTTCCTCCGAAGGCTGATGCCATGTTTGTCAGGATTTTGTCTATGTAAGCACTGTTTAAGATTTTTATAGGCTTGAGTACATTCACTATCAAACCATCTTTTGCCTACATAAGCTCTAGATTTACCAAAGCTAACTGTGAGGGAGTCTTTGATTCCGGTAGTAATTGCAGTGAAAGCGTTAATGCAAGCCTGCGGGCAAATGTTGTCTGAAAGACAAATTTCAAACTCTTTAGAGAGTTTGCTCATTAATTGTTTCATGAACTGCGTAGGCTCAAGCTGTGACCAGCGAATAGTGTAACCATTTCTTGTTCCCAATTCTATATTCTCTACCTTCTCCGTTGGTTCCTTATATTTGGTGATGACTTGAGGGAGTTCAAGGCTTAAGCTTTGGGGGTAGTGATCGCTGAACAAAGCATCTTGAATTTTATATTCAGACACATAAGAAGTAAAATTATTGGATAATAGTATAAAATCAATTATTGTGTTAGCATGTCTGCCATTGAATGTGGGTTTTAACTGTGATTTACAGTGATTTAAACAATTGCACAAAAGGAGATCAAATGTAAACAACGTTTCATTCAACAAATTACCATAATAATTATGCGTAAAATGGTATGAGTCATCATCTCCACCCGTGCCAAAAAAGCAAACATTTTCCACGGATTGAGGACACAAATGTGTATTAAAGTCCCCCCCCACACACAATAAAAGTCTCATTGTGCACTGAGTTGCATGCTCGGTCCAGATCTTCCTGCAACAGCTTGAGAACAGAAAAAATACTTTGTTGAGGAACGTTATTATAAAAGTTAATGATCACCATTCGTGCGATGATTTTTAGTTCACATGTGATTAGTTGATAAAATGAATTAGAAATTAATCTGACATCCTTAATTAAATTGAACTTGTTAGAGATGAAAGTACACAACCCACCTTTTGCCCTGCCCCGTGAGCAAGGAACGGCGGGGGTATGAAATGTCCTAAAACTGTTTATGTGGATAGGGTCCACGGACCAAGTCTCTTGTAAACTCACCCAGGAAAAGGATCGAATATATTCTAACCAGTCTTCATTCTTAATTTTCGAGCGCAGGCCTGCCACATTCCAAAATAAAAATGAGAAGTCCTCTCCCTGGGTTTTAGTACCTTGCCCCGCTGAAGACTGTTTGGTTGCTGTGTCTTTTAATTGGATGGGAAGTCCACTTGTTGGCGCTTCATTATTGACAAGTTGACTCGATTCAACTTCCATCTCTGTCTGTTCATCTCCATTACTCTCCACCAAACAATGCCCACCCTTTAGTGGATCAGAAACTTCGAATAGCGTAATAGTCATAGGCCCACCCACTTCCTGATCAAATGGTAGTCAATCGACGCCTTCCAGAGAAAGAGCATGAAATCTATTTTTGGTTGGGATCGAGTAATATCTCTCCAGCCTAGTTGTTTGTTTCTCAGAATTAGGACCGGGATAGACCTGGTCAATGTTGTGCGTATAAAAGAAATCCAAAGACAACAATATAGTGCCATAGTCCGTAATCTGCTGCGGGCTTAGGTAGCTCAGAATGTCTTCGACCAGTTTCGGAGATTTAAAAGAGAGTACCACACAGACACCCCTAAATAACTTCTGGCTCTTTCCCACCCATTTTACCCTCCTAACCATTTTAATATCCTCAAAGAGAACTTCTGTCATGCCAGATTTCATACGGGTTCCAATCCAGTTCAAGGATTTATTCCTCAACGCTGTCCATGATTCCCTGTAGTCCCCAGAAAGGGTGGGGACGTTTGCCAGGACTATCACATAGGGAGTTGCCGCTGGTGGCAGATCTAATATATCTCTTGATGTTGAAAAAGAATTCCGGGAAAGTTTCAGGCTGGTCAATGTTTCCCCTCTGTTTAGCCGTGCTTTTTGACGTGGGGAACTACTGATACTAACCAGTGAAGGGCATAAATCTACATGTCTTTGGATGGGCTGATGCGTATGTGGTGGTTGTTTATGCACTGGTAAGGGGTTACTGTTTGGATCTGAATCGTCACAATGTTGGGTGGTGACGGCTGTTACACTTGCAAACTGAGCCTTCATTAAATTAATCATTGTCTCCACGTTTTCCTCCAGTCGTGTTAAGCATTCAATCATTTGGTCAAAAAAGGGCCTGACTAGATGTTTCAAGGAGTTAATAGTCTCTAAGGGATTGATTTCCGTATTGACTATGGGTTGTACATTCCTATGACCAAGTTTTGTATTCTCGCAGACGATATGTGCGTATTGAGTAGATTCAATGAGTGAAGGTCCAGGATTACCGCGTCTAATCTTATCAAGTGGCTCTTGACTGGAGGCTTTGTCCTTATTAACTAATTTGGGTTTCCTTAAACGTTTGGGAGAGGGTGGATGGTCACCGTCATCTGAAATAAAATCGGTTATATCTTGGATACATCCATTCTTACCTCTAGTTTGAGGTCCAGTTACCGGGAAATTAGTCAATTTTGCTGGTGGGGAGAAATGGGGAGGATCCGAAGATCGAGTTAAAATCCTTTCCTTAACATTAGTAATTTGTTTATCAATTGCCCCCATAGCTCCTGAAATGAATTTTAATATTGTTGAGTGATCTTTCTGGGAGGGAGTATCTTTAATACTGTATTGCTTCCTTTTACCCATTCTCGATAATTATTTGATCCTACCAAAAAGAAGGAAAGTAATTGTGCTAAAAATACAGTGTTCCTCACTGATAAAAGTAATAAGACTAAGTAAAATAAACACTATGTACCTGTAGCAGAAATGAGCCAAAAAGATGACCTCCCGCAGTGCTGAAGGGCTGTTTTACAGAGTATTCAAAGAGAGAAAGTTAAAACCCTGCTACAAAAAATCAAAAAAGAGTAAAAAGTACCTGTTTAAGGCTTAGATGCCCAAACCAATAATTGCAGGGAAGATGTCAGGGGGGTGGCCCAGCCCAGCCTCTGCCAGTCAATCCCTTCCGTATTTGGGCTGGATGAGGTTTTCTGTGTTGAGTCTAATTAAACTGGAGATTCCGCTCCTGGTATTCCTTTCAGTCAAATCATTTAAGTTTCAGCTTTACAACTAAGTTTCCCCTAGAACTTAAAGCCTTTGGAAGTTATAATAGGAGGCAATAGGACACAGGTTTAAGACAAGATTAAAGGAACCTTCTAACAGCGCCAATAAAAATGGCGATTTCTTTCAATTGAACTCAATTTAACTATTTGCCTAGGAGATATACTAGAGTTCAGCTGTACGGAATGTGGTTTGATTGCCTGCATTATTGTAAATATTGTAGCACAATTGTAACATTTTTCTCCTACATGACTATTAAACTAAAAAACATAAAACCGGATATACTTTAGTTTTAAAAACGCCTGTATAAAGTTGTACTTTTTCTTTTTATTAAGATGGTTAATATCAAATTACTGACATTAAATACCTTTGATCGACACTGGCTTGTGCTTGTTCCTCTTCTCGCCCCTTGATAATTTCCTCACAGAGTATATCATATGGCTTGTCAGAAGGGTGCTCACCCATCACCCACACCCATACTTCATTATCTGCTCCGATTAGCCACTTCACTGATGACTTGTTGGCTGAAATACAAATATGCATAGTCTACTTTTACAATAGAGCTATATAAAGAGATGACCAAACCAAAGTTCATTTGGTTCCAAAATTATATGCAAAAAAACAAAATAAAGTTAATAATCCAATTCACAATGACACTCGTGCATATGGCCTGCAAAGGTTTGCTCAAGCCTCGCACACTGCACAGGTCCCCTTTTCACAGAAAAATGGCACGCCATTGCTCCAGTCTGTCTTCACATCATTCATGCCTCTTGTGACAGACGAGTTGATGGCTGAAACTAGATAACCTTCACCAATGTACTGATGGAGCCCTGCAAACTCATGTGCCAAACATCTTTCCCTTTGCATTGTGAGAACTCATCAAACCCGATAAACACCTTCCTCCAACCTGGGGCCTTTCAAGATCTCCTAAAACAGCTCTGTACATCTTCATTAAGGCATGTGCTTGATTTAAAAAAGAATCAGCTCGGACCCAAAGTTCAAGAGTTCACACAAATGCTGTGGGTGCCAGCACACTCAAATATGCAACAAAATAAACTATAGCTGACTGTAGAGCCCTGAACAGTGCAAAACCGGTCCTAGGTTGCTTGTGTTCCAGTGGAGGGAGGGCCTGGTAGTTCAGGCTAGACTGTTCCCATAAGAGCAGGGTCAAGACTTATTTGCATATGGCTGTGTCCAAACCGAGGTGGCATGATTGGAAAATGATAATGGACTGAGATGCGGTTGTGAGTAAATACTAGTGGATGAGATGAATACAAGCGTTCCGTTCATCACTTTTTTGTATACTTTCATGGCTGCCACCACCTGCATCTTTCTACCGACCAGCCCCCACTTCTACCTCTGTCAATACATATCTTTCATTTCCTTACTTCTCTTTCACCCTTTTCTTTATCTACTATTTTACTCTTTGTCAAAATATATGATGAAAACAAATCTTGCTCCACCAAAATGAAGGATTCTGCCCACCACCTAGATTCAGTGCAAAAATAAGGCATTATTTCTCATGAAAAAAACATCTGCAGATGTGAGGATAATGACGAACTACCAGTCCAGCACTAAGATCCCTTTCCACAGCAAAATTAAGGATGGGGAAGTGAAAAGACAATTACAAGACTAAAGGCCTGATTTAGATCTCGGGAGGAGTTACTCCGTTACTACAGTGACGATATCCCGTCTGCCAAAATTTCAATACCATGGAAAAGAATGGTAGTTAGATTTCGGCAGACGGGATATCCGTCACTGTTGACGGAGTAACCCCTCGGCCAACATCTAAATCAGGGCCTAAGTGTAACTTATTCAGTTTCTAAATGATAGTCTGGATTCAAACCTGCAAGAAACGCTGATTCAGCCTTAGTGACATCAGGGAGGAGGTCCCTCTATCCTTGGACAGGAGCAAACTGTGACATTTGAAATAAACAATGCCAGGTGAAGTCTACTTCATTGAGGCCCTTGGAAGAAAATGGAGGCCAGTGGAGTGGGCTTTTGGCTCTTGAATGCCAGATTTCTCTGTCTGGAAAAGATGGGTGTAACCCTTCTCTACTCACTCAAGGTGTGCCAAATCACTGTGGCCTGCTGCATGTTGCACAACGTAGACCTTCGACAGAACATCCCATACATCGCAGAGGAAGGAGACCATGAAGAGCCACAGGGTAGGGATTTTGAAATTGCAAATGAAGGTGACAGTGGTGAAGAGGAAGGAATTGATGTATGTCAAGAAGTCACTGACCACTTCTTCGTATGAGTAAAAGTACATCTTTACATAATGTTACATTCACTGTCAGAAAAAACTTGTAATGTGATGAGCATATTAGTCTGTGATGGACATTTTTGTAGGAATGGGTAGATCAGGAAAATTCCTGGGCAAGAATGTTTGTTGATGAAAGGTTTCACACATTGACTACTGTGTTCATGTACATTGATTATCTTTGATTGAACTAAGTGACTTAGTCCTCATATTTTATCATTTATAAGGTGTCCATTTAGGAAAATAAAATAAATTAATTATATGTTTGAAGGGAGGGCCAGAAGTTGAAATGACATAATTGACACCAGATTGGAATCTTCTAGTAATCCAGAGGTTTTAGACTCACAACTGATGGTATGTCACCCATAAAGTCAGGCCCAACTTTGAGCACTGAGTATACCCCTCTAATAAACATTGGTCTTACACAAATGTGAGTATTCTCATGGAATTTGGCAAGCCTAAATTCTAAACTTAATTATCCACTATGGGGAGAGATTATAAATAATAAAAAATAATCATATTTCCATCTTGCTAAAAATGTGGGTGTATAATCCCCCGCAGACAGCAGGTTATCTAATGTTTTGTGCGGAGGCTCAACCTTCACCAGCCGATCAGCCATCTAGTAGCTTACTCATTTGGGTAAGTCCTTAAGGTAGACATTTTGGCACCTAACATTTTAGCAACAAAAATGAAATCAGCAAATTGGTTATTTGTGCTTTTGTATAATGTTTATAACGATTCAGCACCTTGGTACATTGAGTCACTGACTCTACATATTTTGGAGGATCACTTAACAGAAAATACTGACAGGTGTCACACCAATATTGACAGGTACCTTAACATCACTTTCAAACCTTAAGACTGTTTAAGCTCCCTGACTTACCTACAGGATGAAGTTATGGGTATGAGGTGTGTCATGGCGTGTGACTCCCTGACCTGGTTCTGGCCAGGAGTCCACTTGGCTCCACCAGCCTGCCCCCATGCCCCTGACCCCGCCGACTGCTGCCTGGACTGAAGTTCGAGGCCATCCACCACCCGAAGGCACCTGCCTGCGCCTCATCCCTGGTGCCTAGTGGTAGGCATATCCTGTTGTTTTAAGTATTTTCTCTTGTTTGTGCATTTTTCGTTTTTGTTTTTTCGACTGCGTTTAGTTAAATAATAGCATTTTCCACTGCCTGCACTGTATTCTTGTTTTCTTTGCCCCATGGTGTATTTTAGCATTGTGTCTCTGCCCCTGTGCCCCCTCTGCATTCCGCTTGTTATTTCCTGTGTACCCCATTTCTGCCGGCTCTCGCCGGTCCCATTTCACCTGCTGCTGCGTCCCCTGCGGCCCCGCCCCCCTCGCACACACCCTTTGGCCCTCCCTCCCACCTCGCAGCTGCTCCACCCTCCCCCTCTTAATGGCGCACGCTGCGCGGAGCCCCGTGTGTCTCCCTGACCTGGTTGTGGCCAGGAGTCCACTTGGCTCCACCAGCCTGCCCCCATGCCCCTGACCCCGCCAACTGCCGCCTGGACTGAAGTTCGAGGCCCTCCACCACCCACAGGCACCCACCTGCGCCTCGTCCCTGGTGCCTAGTGATAGACATATCCTGTTGTTTTAAGTATTTTCTCTTGTTTGTGCATTTTTCGTTTTAGTTTTTTCCGATTGCGTTTAGTTAAATAATAGCATTTTCCGCTGCCTGCACTGTATTCTTTTCCCCATTGTGCATTTTAGCATTGTGTCTCTGCCCCTGTGCCCCCTCTGCATTCCGCTTGTTGTTTCCTGTGTCCGTCTGTTTCTGCCAGCTCTCGCCGGTCCCATTTCTCCTGCCGCTGTGTCCCTTGCGTCCCCGCCCCCCTCGCACACCCATTGGCCCTCCCTCCCGCCTCCCAGCTGCTCCACCCTCTCACCTCCCCCTCTTAATGGTGGCCGCTGCGTGGTCGCGCACAGAGGGTGCGCCAGAGGCAAGTCTGTCTGTGCCCTTCCGCGCCTGGACCGCACCCAGCACCAGTCCCCCTGGCCCTCACTGCCCGACCCCCATAGGCAACATTACTCCTCCACTAAACTCCACGTCCTCAACCCAGGTCAACACCTTGCCTGCGCCCAAGCCAACCCCAAGCACACACAAGGACCCTTCACATGCCATTTCTCCTGCACCCCCACAAACACCAACTACACCAAAACGCTCCACACCGACTCTAACACACCACACACCAACCATAACACGCCCCACAACAACACTAACACGCCCCACAACACTAACGCACCCCACAACAACACTAACACATTCCACAACAACACTAAAACGCCCCACAACACTAGCACGCCCCACAACAACACTAACACACCCCACAACAACACTAACACACCCCACAACAACACTAACACACCCCACAACAACACTAACACGCTCCACAACAACACTAACACGCTCCACAACAACACTAAAACACCCCACAACACCAACACGCGCTACAACAACTCCAACTCACACCACAACAACAACAGCCCCTGCAATCACCTTAACTGCATACTCCTAAACACCCGCTCCATACACAAGCACGCCATCTAGCTCTGGGACCTGATCACAACACACTCCCCTGACATCGCCTTCCTTACAGAAACTTGGAGGAACCCATCATCTGAACCCGACATAGCCATAGCCATCCCAGAAGGCTACAAAATCTCACGTAGAGACCGTCTAAACAAACCGGGAGGAGGTATCACCATCATACATAAAAGCACCATCAAGATCACCACCAACACCCATGACACTCCAGATAGCGCAGAGCACCTACACTTCCTAGTTCACATAAACACCAGCACCACCCTCAGAGGAACCCTCATTTACAGACCACCAGGACCTCAACAACTGGTCACCACACCCACACACTCAGCAGGACACACTAGATGCAAACTTTACCTCCAGCAACCACATAACATTCACACACACCACCAAACTCTACTGGACCGACCACCACTGTGTCCACTTCTCCTTCACGAAACCCCCGACCCACTACCGAAAGCACACCACACCATACCGTAAGTGGGACACGTTCCCCACAGAACACTTGCTCGCCAAGCGCTCACAAACTCCCCCCCTTCGCCATCAACCCCAACGTCGCCGCCCACAACCTCACATAATGGGTCACAACCTGCGTAGACTCTCTCTCCCCTCTGAAAAGTAACGACACCACCCGCAACATCACGACCGCCCCCTGGTTCACCACTGAACTTCAAGCCTCCAAGCGTGAATGCTGCAAGACCAAGAAAGCCTGGTGACAAGAACCCTCCATATCCAACTTCTCCACACTCAAAACCACCATATGCAAACATCACCAACTCACCAGAAACACCAAAAGAGCTTACTACAAAGAACGCATAGATAGTAACTCACATAACAGCAAGGGACTCTTTACTATCATCAAAGAGCTCACCAAACCCAAATCCTGCAACACCGACCCCACTCACACACAAAATCTATGCAAATCCCTCTCCAACCACTTCCACCTCAAAATTCTAGACATACACAACAGCTTCACAACACCTGCACCCACCATCGCCACCGCCGACACGACCGACGACACAACACCCCCCCACTCCAACCAACTGCACACCTGGGCCCCTACCAACGATGAAGAAACCGAAACATCCACTCGGGCTCCCCCACGGACCCCTGCCCCCATCACATCTTCAGCCCAATCATGGCCCCCCAGCTCAGCTCCGTAATCAACAGCTCCTTCGACACCGCCACCTTCCCGAACTCCTGGAAATACGCCACAGTAACCGCACTCCTCAAAAAACCCTAAGCAGACCAGGATGACCTCATGAACTACCGCCCAATTTCTCTTCTCCCCTTCCCCCCCAAGGTCGCTGAGAAGCTAGTGAACCCCCGTCTGTCTCACTTCCTTGAGGAAAACAACGCACTCGACACCTCCCAGTCTGGATTCCGCAAGAACCACAGCACTGAGACCGCCCTCATCGCCTGCACTGACGACATCAGAACCAGAGTTGACAAGGGCGAGACTGTCGCACTCATCCTCCTGGACCTCTCCGCAGCCTTCAACACTGTCTGCCACCAAATCCTCCGAACACGCCTCTTCAACGCAGGAATCCGACACAAGGCCCTGGATTGGCTCACCTCCTTCCTCTCCGAAAGAACCCAGAAAGTTCACCTCCCCCCCCTTCCAGTCCCCAGCAACCAAGATCATCTGCGGGGTTCCCCAAGGGTCCTCCCTCAGCCCTACCCTCTTCAACATTTACATGGCCCGCTCGCCAACATCCTTTCGCCCCCACGGAATCACCATCATATCCTACGCAGACAACATCCTGCTCGTCATCTCCCTCACCAGGAACCCCACCACTGCCAAGACAAACCTCCAAACCGGACTCCTCGCCACTGCCAAATGGATGACAGCAAGCCAACTCAAACTCCGCTCCAACAAAACCGAAATCATTATCTTCGGCCCCAACAGGACAGTATGGGACGACTCTTGGTGACCCACCGCCCTAGGACCACCCCCAACACCCTCCACCCACGCACGCAATCTCAGCATCATCTTAGACTCTTCTCTCCATGACCCAGCAAATCAACTCTATAACTTCCTCATGTTTCAACACCGTCCGCATGCTCCATAAGACCTTCAAAAGGATCCCCATAGAAACCAGGAAAACCGTCACCCATGCACTCATCAGCAGCAGACTAGACTACGGGAACGCCCTCTACCCTGGTACCACAGTCAAGCTTCAACAGAAACTCCAGCGGATCCAGAACGCAGCCGCACAGCTCACCCTGAACCTCCCATGCCACGAACACATCTCCGCCCACCTCAGACTCCTTCACTGGCTACCCATCAGCAAAAGTATCTCTTTCAAAATCCTCATCCACACCCACAAATCCCTCCACAACATTGGACCAGTCTACCTCAACGAAAGAGTAAACTTCCACACACCCACTCGTCTCCCCCGATGCGCTGACCTCTCCCTCACCACAGTCCCCCGCATCCTTTGCACGACCTCCGGAGGTAGATCCTTTTCCTACCTTGCCTCCAAGACCAGGAACTCCCTCCCCACTAACCTACCCAAAACTCAGGATCTCTTGACCTTCAGAAAACACCTAAAAACATGGCTTTTTGAACATTAACTCAGCAACCCCGCCTTTCTTCCCCTCCACACAGCGCCTTGAGACCCTATCGGGTGAGTAGCGCGCTTAACAAATCTGTTGATTGATTGATTGATTGATTGACTATACTAGAGTCCAAATCAGATGAGATTTGGTCAGTGACAGCACTACAGTTGGCATTCCTGACCATACATCACACACATACAACAGTAAAACACCTTCAGATCTTAGGGAGGAATATTTGATTAACAGCAGTAATTAGAGGAGTAGAATAGATTAAATCATAATTAATACCTAGGTACCTCTGAAGTCTAAACCAGGCCAGGCATGTTGTGGAGAGAGTCTGTTAAATCATAGACTCTACTCCTTGACATAAAAATCATTATAAGAGAAAACAGTGACAACAATGCTCTTGATTTAACCTTGACTGATGCCATAATATGTAATATGGACCTAGCTGATAATGTATCTAATACTGACCCAATAGTCAGAAGCAATGGTAGGACAATTCAATTGGCAAATACTATATGGAAACCATGTGTTTTAGGAGATTTATGTTAATAGTTTTCCTTCTGCACTTGACTGTTTCCAGGTTTAAAAGGTTGTTTTTATAATGCTGTTAAGACAGGTTTTGGTAAGAAAAGAAAAAAGCCTCTTGGTTTAATGAGGCCTGCAAAACGCCAGTCAATCTAATGACAGCTGTTAAATCATATAGTAGACCTACAACTGCAGTAGCTAGGAAACATTACAAATATACTCAGCTCCAAGCAAGCAGGATTTGATTAGTCTCTAATAGGCAAACTCTTCATGAGGTGGCAAAGAAAAATGGCAACTGTACAGTCTGGCATATTATTGGGCATGGTAATTTGCACAATTACAACTGTGTGGATAACTATATCCAACTGCAGTTTTGGTTCTCCCGTTTTTCCAACCTTTATACTGTCTTTCAGTTTGACGATAGTAATTGCTTCTCATCTCTATTACACAACATTTCTGCTGTGGAGACTAATCAGTCTTTGCCAATCAAATTCTCTCTTGCTGACACCCTTAAAGCTAAAGAGTGCTGAAAGCCCAGAAAGGCCCCAGGGCCCAATCCGATCTCAGTGGATCTTTATCACTCTGAGCCTATGGTCAGGACTTCTTATATAAATTTGCTTTCTGATTCCATTTTCAGCAGGTGCACATATAGCAGCAACTTGGAAAGGGGCAGAGATAGTCCCAATTTATAAAAAGAAAAAGGGCAAGACAAATGATACTGCCAACTGTATATCAATTTGTATTTTAGACACTGTGCAAAAAGTGGTTTGTAAACAGCTTTTAGACAGGGTACACAAATGGATAGCAAAGAACTAGATTCCACCCCCCCCCCCTTTACAAGCAGGATTTAGGAATACAATTAGCATGATGGACCAGGTTTTTTCTTTTACTATGTGGCACTGGGAGTATGTGATCCTTCTGAGACAATATTTGTATGTGACATTTGTTAATCTGACGACTGCCTTTGAGCTTATACCGGGGTGTGAGCTGAGGACAGTTTTAAAGACTATGAGTGTGCCACATTTCATGTTATCAGTATTAATGAGACTCCACACTGATATGTATGCCTATGGTCATTGGGGGTTGAGGGGTGGAGGGGGGCAAGGGGGAGTATGAATTGACTGATCATATTGCCATATGAAGAGGAGTCAGACAGGGCTGTGTACTCACTCCAACTTTATTTACACTGCATATTAACACTGTATAACCAAAAGCAGTTTGGTAGTGTGGCACAGGGCAACTATTGTTCTAAAAATTCACAAAGCCACTATATAAAGACTGGTGCCACCATTCTTCCAATTATACAGATTAAAGGATCAAGCAGCTGCGCTTTATGGAGCTGAGATCTTGGGCAACCAAATTATAAATGTTTCACCTGTTAAGGAGATATTTCCTCCAAATGCATCACAGTACTCCTCTACTCCCTCTTTTCTTAGATTTGGGCCTTAAAATGATCTAATTTCGCAAATTTAAGAACCGTAGTGTACTGGCTGACAATAGGACATACTGAAGAGCTAGAAACGTTCAGAAATGGGTTGATGGAGATTCTTAAGGCAGACACCTAAGGATACATTGTCTTCAGACTTCTTGATGTGGCCTGGAGACTGAGGAAATGAACCATGAACTTAAAGGCGTGATTGCAATTTGGATCTGGGCGTTTTGTACAGTGAGGTTTTAACACTTGTATTGTATTGTTGTGCATGTTTTTAAAGTATAATAATGTGATTCTTACACGTGTTTGTATATTTTATGAAGTCAGCTTCTGAAATAAACAGGTTTATGACAGTCAAATATCAATCATCTGATCACCCACCAACCCTTCAATCTCAAACCTTTTGTGGCCTTTCCCTGAAGATTCTGGAATGTTCCTGGTACTAACTTTGAATCCAAATTCAGTCACAAATCGTCCCGAAGTTTCAGAAACCTAAACTGCTAAAAAAATATTTCAGCCATACATTGGTGAGCTGACTGTATCTGACAATATCAACAGACCTTCCTAGCAGAGTCTAACTTCCCATCCTCCTTCTATCTGCTTGCTTTGTATAATCCTCTAAGATTCTTCACATTCTGAAATAACTAAACATAGCAATTTAAAAAAAGCTTAAATACATAAATGCATTATAAAGGTTCTGGCTGCACACTACGGGGCAGCACAATCTACTATCAATTATATATTGGAGGTGTATAAAAATTACACCTCTGAGACACATATCATGCTTCAGGCTGGGTGAAACTTGTCATTGTTGATATTTTGCATAAGAAATGAACACTTTGATCTATGGCCAGGACTCAAAATTCAGAATTCTGCTCCAACAGATCCTACTCCCAATTTAGAGGGTGTGGCGTTTCATTTTAGGCTTGACAGGGACTGTCGGGTTCCTTCACTGACTTGAGGCATCCTTCCATACCCTGGATGGGGATCTGCAGGCCTGGGAAAACTTCCCAGTTTCTGCAGGGTTGAGAGCTCTGACAGGTACCAGACATGATTAGTTTCCCAAGCTACCTAGGGTACACTTCTGTTGGCCCAAGGAAGCTTCCCCTCCTCCAGTGGGGTGGAAAGAGCTCCAGCAGGCTCAGAATGTGGTCCCTGGATTCACCATCATGTCGGGTTGGATTCTGCATGCCTGGGGAGGGATCACCTTAGGGGGTGAAGAGTCCTCACCGGGTCCTCAGTCAGTTTTCTAGTATGTCTGATTTGCTGTCCATTCGCTGGCAAAACTGCAACAAAATGCCCAAGACAATGTTCCTCAGACCATGTGGGATTTCCTACCTCTGGCATACAGTAGTGCTCTGACTGGGTTTCCAGTGAGACCACTGGAGGGCCCTGCCTGCAGGCCTGGGACAGGGGCACTGGAATTCCACTACCTGTCCTGGGTAACGATAACCATGCACCCATTGAAGCCTTACAGAAGTCTGGCAGTGACTCCTAGGTTCCTCGGGGACAACACACTCTTACTGGACCCCCACCAGAGCCCCAGCTGGCTTCCAGGATTGGGGCTGCAGGTACCAACCTGGTGTGCTCCTCTGTGCCCAGCCTGCATTTTAAGGGCAAGATGAAAGTGTCTTGTCACTCTTATTATGATAATAAGACTGCATGTTTAGGGCGGCAGCACCACAGAGTGTGGGAGACTGAGTCAACCCCAAACCATCTGGAAGCTGCCAGCCTAACTCCTGGCTAGCCCGCAGTATCTCACCCCACCCCGATTATGGTAGAAGTGATTTGTGGCAACCTAAACCTGGCACTCTGACCCCTCAGGGAAGTCGTAGATACAGATCACACTCCTTTCGCTGAGTTACTCAGAGAGTCACACATGCCAAGCCAAGACGAGAGATGCAAACTGGATTTCAATATATTTATTGAAGCAATTGCATCCTAGTCTGAAAAGGATGAGCTGCGATAATAAGGCAGATGAAACATAATACAGTGATCATCATTACAATTAATGTGAAAGAGGTAAATAACCCCACCATTTTGTAAGGTTCTAGAAAGTCTTGTTATTCCTGCTTAACCCCTATGTATGACAGCATAGAAGTAGTAACCCATCTGTCGGTCCTGATCTAAGGGAGGAACCCCGACCCAATACCAGAGTTAGATAGCAGGAGTCTACTTGTTATTTGAATGGTAATCCTCTCAGGGGCTGAAGAGCCAGTGTCAGGATCAACAAAGCTGGCCGCAATATGATGTACGCCCCAAGATAGTCATGACGGGAATGCCCTCTGCCCTCCTTAAGCCTATCTGTTGTGTATATAATAAACCCTACACAGTTTGTGGAAGTAGGCCTGATGTCATGCTGCAAACTTGAAGATAGGAACTGTCTCCTAAAACAACAATTCAAGCTGGCATATCATGTATACTACTAACAAGCCTTAGAAAAGAGATAGAATGTGTGTTGTGCTAAATGCTGATAGAAATGTGCAGTATGTGCTCTGTCTCCCTAGAAGGAGGGAGCTGATTAAAAATACAAAACAGTGCACTAAAAACAGGCTTGGCTAAATACATTACAATTAATAAAATATATGTGTGTTTTAAAGGCACAAGTTGTGAAACTAACCAAAGCCTCGGTACCCTCCCCAGCACTAAGGGCCACTACAACAAAAGTCACATCCACCTGCCATTGAAATGCATGATTCAAAGAGATATCCAAACTTTGTGGTTGTCCCTATGGTTAAGCACTGTTATTCTTGGGCTTCAGCCAGGGAACCAAGATATTCAAGGTACCCAGATGGAGCTCTGCAGGTGAGGTGTGGGCTCCTCTACTCCTGAATATTGGGAAGCACTGACAGAGTTCCCAGTCAGAACTTTAGTAGGCCTGGGACACAGGCTTAAGGCCTGGGTACCAGGCATCGACCACTGATGAACCTTGCAACACAGTACACGGTTCCACAATTCAGGGAGGCTTTGTCTCTTTGTAAAGCTCTAACTGGGTCCTGAGAAGAACTCCATGAGTCCCCGCATGTTGAACCAGAGGCCTGGGCTCTAATTTCCAGCCCGCTGTGGAACAAAGTACCTAAAAAGGGATTCTGTGAGATGAGGCAGGGCTCCCTTGTTCTGTCAAGGTTGAGTGCTCAGACTGAGCTTCTGGTCAGAGCTCCAGTAGGCCCGAGGTTCCCAGAACAGGGTTTTGCATGTCTGGGGAGGAGGTCTCCCTTGCCCTGACACAGTCTTGCCAATTGCTTTGTAATGTGAGTCAGACTAACGCATTTCAGTGCCCGACCCTGCATCATGCTCTGAAATTAGTCACGAGAATTAGACACTGCTCTAGGCGCTTTAACAAAGCAGTTTAACTTATTATAGCCATTGGAAGCTGTCATCCCGAGAGATGCCGGGTTGGCCTGCAGAGCTCGGGGTGAAAAGGGAGATGCTGGCATGGACACCAGCATCGGCGGTGACTTTGATTGTTGGATGCTTCGGTGAAGTCATGCATGTGAATGTGTTGCACTGTTAAGCTATCAGGCCAGACATATGGATTGTTTATTGTCTGTACCATGCCCATTACAGCAATCCGAGTTACTGCTGGGCCGATGGGTGATAATACAAAGAGCCACCTTTGAAGAAATGCTTATCCAAATAAAAAATATCACCTCTGTCACAGAGTATGTATGAGTGACTCATAAAAAATGAAAACGCTGGACCATTACTTCGCACCCTTGCAGCCAGCAGACACTCAAAGCATGTGCCTCCTGCACCAAGTTTAGTTGTCTGCAAAGTTTACATGCTGCATTGAACAATATCATATGTGTAGGGTAACTCCTCATTCTATCATCTGGACATTGTGCTTCCCATTCCTTTTTTTCATTCATTAACTTTGTTGTGTGAAATGGACTGAGGTGACTACCATACATAGATACATTTCTTTATAAACAGGAATGCATATAAAGTACAGTGTTTAAGAAGGAAATCATCATTGAATCGTACTTAGATGCGTTCAAATTACAAATATTAAAAAATATTTTTTTCAAAATTCACGGATCAAACAGTCCTGTATTTTTCAAATAAACACGACTACAAGTACCAGAATGCACCTGCAAAATATAGACTAGATAGTGCATGGCATAAAACAACCTGAGCTACATGTACAGAGATTTAGTGAAGAGGTTTATGGACATACATGGTCATTGCACTGCTTTGTGACATTAGGAAGGCACACCTTTTCGATTGATAACCCCCAAAGTAGCAATACACAACACCTGCAAACTGTGTTTCAATAAAAGGAATCAACCTCATTTAGAAAGCTGTATCCAGTACCACCACAGCCTGAATGTGCCTGCAGAAAATGTGGTTGTTACACTTGTTAGTGCTTGCACAGAAAGGCTCAGCAGTTGTGCTTGTTTGGAGTCTAGAGGGTGTCAGTGCAGCCACCAGAGGACCTGAAGCGAGCCAGTTATGGCAGGGGGCATGGAAGCAGTAATCGCTTGGGAGTCCTGGTGCTAAAATTGGCCATGATTCATGGTGCTGAAGACAATTCTTCTTGTAGAACACTGTGCTGCATTCTTTTGCTGGAGGTCAGCAATGGAGCTTTCTATATAGGGTCACTCAAAATGTCCACATAAGGCCAGCAAATGTCACTCGTTAACAGAGTGAAAATATGAAAATGTTACATATATGCAAACTCAAAACTTGGCAGCTATGCTGACAGGGTTGAGAGGTCTGACTGGGCCCCCAATTAGAGCTCAAGATTGGTCTGGTCTGGTCTGGTCTGGTGTGCAGTTTAATGGTCCGGGCTGCAATAGCTTAAGGAGGGCTCTCTTGTTCCGACAGATTTGAAAGCTCAGACCCGACCCTGGCCAGAGTTTCAGCAGGCTTGCAATGTGCAGTCCCTGGGCATGGGCTCCACTAGAGAACCTCTTTATGGTGCAATGTGCCCAGAGCATGGTTCTGCAGGCCTGGGGAGGGATCCGATGCTCTGGCAGGATTGAAAGCTGTAACTGGGTTCATGACTAGAGCTTTGGACTGGCCTGGGATGCGTGGCCCTGTGAGTGAACTCCATTTTCAGGCCAGCAGTATCTGAAAGTGCCCAAGACAGGCTTCTGCAGGCCCACAGAAGTTGCCTTGCTCTAGCAGTGAAGGAGTAGAGACTCAAATCGGACCCCAGGCACAGCTTTGTAAAGGCCTGTCTTCTGGCACTGGGCTGAAGACATGGGCTTGGGGTCTATTTAATAACGTGGGGTGCAGTGGTGGCTGGTGACCATAAAAAGTGGTGGGGTGTAATGCTTGGCTTGAATTCCAGTGAATGAGACTTGCTCACTTACTTGGAGGATTTGAGGGGTTCGCTCACAGTTGCTGCAGTCAGTCTTAATCTCTCACTTATTCTCACTCTGACTTAGTCATCAGTGTAGGAGGCTGGACTGGCTTGTAGTGAGTACCAAGGGGTACTTACACCTTGCACCAGGCCCAGGTATCCCTTATTAGTGTATAGGGTGTCTAGCAGCTTAGGCTGATAGATAATGGTAGCTTAGCAGAGCAGCTTAGGCTGAACTAGGAGACGAGTGAAGCTCCTACAGTACCACTAGTGTCACTTGCACAATATCATAAGAAAACACAATACACAGATATACTAAAAATAAAGGTACTTTATTTTTATGACAATATGCCAAAGTATCTCAGAGTGTACCCTCAGTATGAGGATAGCCAATATACACAAGATATATGTACACAATACCAAAAATATGCAGTATAGTCTTAGAAAACAGTGCAAACAATGTATAGTTACAATAGGATGCAATGGGGACACATAGGGATAGGGGCAACACAAACCATATACTCCAAAAGTGGAATGCGAACCACGAATGGACCCCAAACATATGTGACCTTGTAGAGGGTAGCTGGGACTATTAGAAAATAGTAAAGGTTAGAAAATTAGCCCACCCCAAGACCCTGAAAAGTGAGTGCAAAGTGCACTAAAGTTCCCCAAAGGACATAGAAGTCGTGATAGGGGAATTCTGCAGGAAAGACACAAACCAGCAATGCAACAACAATGGATTTTGCAGTCGAGGGTACCTGTGGAACAAGGGGACCAAGTCCAAAAGTCACAAGCAAGTCAGAGATGGGCAGATGCCCAGGAAATGCCAGCTGTGTGTGCAAAGAAGCTGCTACTGGACAGTAGAAGCTGAGGATTCTGCAGGAACGACAAGGGCTAGAGACTTCCCCTTTGGAGGATGGATCCCCCACGCCGTGGAGAGTCGTGCAGAAGTGTTTTCCATCCGAAAGACCGCCAACAATCCTTGCTAGCTGCAAATCGTGCGGTTAGGGTTTTTGGATGCTGCTGTGGCCCAGGAGGGACCAGGATGTCGCCAATTGCGTCTGGGGACAGAGGGGGCGTCGAGCAAGACAAGGAGCCCTCTCAGAAGCAGGCAGCACCCGCAGAAGTGCCGGAACAGGCACTACGAAGAGGAGTGAAACAGTGCTCACCCGAAGTTGCACAAAGGAGTCCCACGTCGCCGGAGGGCCACTTAGAAAGTCGTGCAATGCAGGTTAGAGTACCGTGGACCCAGGCTTGGCTGTGCACAAAGGATTTCCGCCGGAAGTGCACAGAGGCCGGAGTAGCTGCAAAAGACGCGGTTCCCAGCAATGCAGTCTGGCGTGGGGAGGCAAGGACTTACCTCCACCAAACTTGGACTGAAGAGTCACTGGACTGTGGGAGTCACTTGGACAGAGTTGCTGGAATCAAGGGACCTCGCTCGTCGTGCTGAAAGGAGACCCAGAGTACCAGTAATGCAGTTCTTTGGTGCCTGCGGTTGCAGGGGGAAGATTCCGTCGACCCACGGGAGATTTCTTCGGAGCTTCTAGTGCAGAGAGGAGGCAGACTACCCCCACAGCATGCACCACCACGAAAACAGTCGAGAAGGCGGCAGGATCAGTGTTACAGAGTTGCAGTAGTCGTCTTAGCTACTTTGTTGCAGTTTTGCAGGCTTCCAGCGCGGTCAGCAGTCGATTCCTTGGCAGAAGGTGAAGAGAGAGATGCAGAGGAACTCTGATGAGCTCTTGCATTTGTTATCTAAGGAAATCCCCAAAGCAGAGACCCTAAATAGCCAGAAAAGAGGGTTTGGCTACTTAGGAGAGAGGATAGGCTAGCCACACCTGAAGGAGCCTATCAGAAGGAGTCTCTGACGTCACCTGCTGGCCTTGGCCACTCAGAGCAGTCCAGTGTGCCAGCAGCACCTCTGTTTCCAAGATGGCAGAGGTCTGGAGCACACTGGAGGAGCTCTGGACACCTCCCAGGGGAGGTGCAGGTCAGGGGAGTGGTCACTCCCCTTTCCTTTGTCCAGTTTCGCGCCAGAGCAGGGCTGAGGGGTCCCTGAACCGGTGTAGACTGGCTTATGCAGAAATGGGCCCCATCTGTGCCCATGAAAGCATTTCCAGAGGCTGGGGGAGGCTACTCCTCCCCTGCCTTCCCACCATTTTCCAAAGGGAGAGGGTGTAACACCCTCTCTCTGAGGAAGTCCTTTGTTCTGCCATCCTGGGCCAAGCCTGGCTGGACCCCAGGGGGGCAGAAACCTGTCTGAGGGGTTGGCAGCAGCTGCAGTGAAACCCCTGAAAAGGCAGTTTGGCAGTACCAGGGTCTGTGCTACAGACCCGTGGGACCATGGGATTGTACCTACAATGCCAGGATGGCATAGAGGGGGCAATTCCATGATCTTAGACATGTTACATGGCCATATTTGGAGTTACCATTGTGAAGCTACACATAGGTAGTGACCTATGTGTAGTGCATGCGTGTAATGGTGTACCCGTACTCATAAAGTCCGGGGAATTTGCCCTGAACAATGTGGGGGCACCTTGGCTAGTGCCAGGGTGCCCACACACTAAGTAACTTTGCACCTAACCTTTACCAGGTAAAGGTTAGACATATAGGTGACTTATAAGTTACTTAAGTGCAGTGGTAAATGGCTGTGAAATAATGTGGACGTTATTTCACTCAGGCTGCAGTGGCAGGCCTGTGTAAGAATTGTCAGAGCTCCCTATGGGTGGCAAAAGAAATGCTGCAGCCCATAGGGATCTCCTGGAACCCCAATACCCTGGGTACCTCAGTACCATATACTAGGGAATTATAAGGGTGTTCCAGTATGCCAATGTGAATTGGTAAAATTGGTCACTAGCCTGTTAGTGACAATTTGGAAAGAAATGAGAGAGCATAACCACTGAGGTTCTGGATAGCAGAGCCTCAGTGAGACAGTTAGTCATAACACAGGTAACACATTCAGGCACACTTATGAGCACTGGGGCCCTGGCTGGCAGGGTCCCAGCGACACATACAACTAAAACAACATATATACAGTGAAAAATGGGGGTAACATGCCAGGCAAGATGGTACTTTCCTACAATCAGTCACTTTTACTTTCACTCAGTTTCATTGATTCATGCAGTCTCACCTATTCTCACTCGGACCCACTCAACCCCACTCATTCTAAGTAATTCTGATTGACTCAATCTCACTCTGTCTCACTTAGTCTCAGTTAGTTTCACTCAGTCTCAATCTGACTCACTCATTCTCACCTAGTTTCCCTGAGTCTCCCCATGACTTGCTCGTCCTCCCTGATTCACTCAGTCCATCTCACTCCGATTCATTCAGTTTCACTGTCTAACTCATACCCTATCAGTTCCACTCATTCTCACTCAGTCCCACTCATGACTCACACAATGTCACTCCAACACACTCATTTTCACTCTCTCACACTCTGACTCAATCATTCCCGCTCAGTCTCACATTAATACTCAACTTATTTCCTTGATCCTACTCATAACTCACTTGTCCTCCCTGGTTCACTCAGTTCTATTCATTCTGATTCAATGTCACTGTGACTCACTCATACTAAGTCTCACTCATTCACACTCAGTCCCACTCAGACTCACTCATTCTGACTCAGTCTCACTGTGATTCAGTCTTACTCATTCAGTCAGCCTCAGTCATTGAGTGATTCATTGCGAATGAGTGAGATTGAGTGCAGTCATACTCATTCTGACTCAAACTCCCTCAGGCACAATAAGTTTCACTCAGTCTGCCTCACTCTCACACTGACTCACTCTGTCCCACTCATTCTCTGATTCACTAAGACTTGACTCACTAGGTCTCACACACAGCAGCATTCAGTTACACTCCCTGCCGTTCTCCCTCACTCAATCATTCTCACTTGTACTCACTCTTTATATCACTTATTGCCCTCACTTTGACTCACTCCTTCACTGATACGCTCACATTTATTCACACATATGCACATAGACACACAGAGATGCTCACATATACACGGTCTCACAGACACAGACTCTCACACATACATACACGGTATGTCAAAGCATTTTTAACTTACCTTGCTGTCTGTGCATGTTTCGTTTTGAGTCGTGCTGCTTCTTTGAGCTTTCGTCACTTGAAACGGAAACCTCAAACCTGTGCAGTTGCAGATTCTCTGCTCATTTGCCCCTTCTCAACTCTGTAACGAGTTGGGAAAGGGTTCGGTGACTGCCTGAGTGACCTATAGCCACAGGCACTGCAGGGCTTAAGCCTGCAATGCCCATGGTAAACTTTCTCTGTGAGGCTTCAACATGTCACAGATTGGGAACAACTGAGGCATGCCAGGGTTCTGAGGTCACGGCTGGGGGTTTCACCAGTCCTGGATAATCTCTGACGGCTGGTAGCTCAAGATAACCTCCAGGATCTGAACATACAGAGACCAGTCTCCTGCCACCAATCTGTGATGTCATGCCACGTTAAGCCTAGGCCCTTGGTGCAAGCAGAAAGTCCCATCAACCTCACATTGGAATGCATGCACAACCAGATGTCCAGACTTTAATGTTGGAAATATGGTCCTGTGCCATAGTAAATGAATGTTACAACTAGACTGCTGATGTGCTCTGGAAGTCCAGATAAAGGCCAATTTGAAAATTCTACACCAGCCAGGGCCTTTGGAGGACAGATACTTTCTCACAAAGTACCTCTCTGTCACCAAGGGTACACTGATTACAAGAAAGCCTAGTTACCTTCTTCTGGATTAGTATGGAGGTGGTGACTGGATCCTCTTTTTCATCTGCTTGTTCTTCCCCCGCACAGTGAAGGCCCCAATTGTGTCATAATAGCACAAAGGGGCTCAGGTCTTTGGTTGCCTTCTAGCCCTGCTCCATGGACTCGTCCACAAACTTTCTAGCCAGCCTTTCTAGAGAGCGGGCAGGAACACAAAGTAGACATCCTGGACTGGGTGGTCTGCTCAGAATGGTCTAACTTGCACCATACTGTGATCTATTGGAAGTACATGGGGCCAGATTTATGGGATTTTGGTGGAGGACAGCACAGCAAGTCACCTTGCTGCGCTTCAGTGTGTCAAAAAGAAAGGGCAGAAATGTGCCATTTGTATAGCATACAGCACATTCCTGTCCTTTCCCCCTGCACTGGAGCACAATGGGCTGCCTAGCGCCAATGCAGAAACCCTTGCACCATGATGCAAGGGTGTCTGCATTGCATGTAGGATTGCTTTTGTTCAGAAAGGGGGACCTTCCTGCTCAAAAACATTCCTGAAAGGCATTTTCCTCTTTCTATGTGTGATGTAGAATGCAGCACATCTATAAAGATGAAAAACCAAGGAGAAATAAAGATATTTCTCCTCGTTACACCTCCCCTCGGGAGGCGTAAGGTTCTGGCGCACACCCCCAGGTTTGCATGGTCTTGTAAATCCGGGGATGCGCCAAAATCCATGGGTGATGCGTGGGAACACTCACCACAACACCCAAAGACACCTCCCTAGTGCAGAATAAGGCAATGCAGTGATTTGCGCTGCCTTGCCTTTCTCCAAGTCCATGAGGTTATTCAAAGCAATGCAAAGTAGCTTTGCGCAGCCTCATAGATATGGCTGAAATGTTTGATCCACCGCTGCATCACTAAAGTTGATGCAGCAGCGTCGCAAGTCTCTCATTAATATGCCCCCTGGTATTTAAGAATGGACTGCTTGCCAAGCCTCAGCTGTTATTTCAAGTAAAGAGCTCCCACTCCTCGCTGGAGGGAGTGCCTCAGGGAGGCCATCTGGGGTCTCCTCACCTCACCTGAAGGCTGCTGCGTTCCAGTGGTTAAAGCAAAGTAGATGGATTTGGATGGCACTAACCTCTGATGCTGCAAGGTGATTCAAGTCCTGTATACCACACCCATACCTTTCTTCACCGAGCGCATTTCCAAAGCAGCTCAGCTCAACCAGTTTGTGGAGTGTCCCCACGATACATGCTAGTTGGGATGCTCAAACCACTATGCCTTGTTTAGACTCCATATTGGCTCCTGCTCCTATCCATCACTGTGAATTCGGCAAGACCCGCTGGTGCCTGTCTGATTGTCCTGTACACCCAGTCCCTGCAGGCAGCTGAGACTACAGGCTTTCGTGGTACAAAGATCAGCCTGGCATGGGCACATAGCGTCTTCCTCCACAACTAGGTACTTCTACCAGATCATTACAGCCAGTAGCATATATTTGGCTCAAGGATTAAGATTTATACACGTAATTGCACATTACCAGTAGAGTGAAACTGCAGGTGTCTCTTCAAATCAGTTATGGTTGCTTTGATTGTGCCACATGTTGCCTGAATAACTGTGTTAATTCTAGAGCTAATACATACCAACAAACTCCAACCTCCCAGTATACATGCTTTTATCAGACCAAGACCAATCCAGGCTTCACTGGCTGTGTTGTTGACTCTAGATACCCTCATGCTGGCTGCACACCCCAGTGACCTCAACAATACATTTGGATGTCTGTGCTATAGACTATCAATAGAACTTTCTTTGCCCATCGTGGGAACCAGGTGTAACAGGGGATCAGGCTCCAGTTCCTTGGTGAGAGAGCCTGAGAAATAGCTACCATATGCAGTGAAGGCAGCAGTTGCATAAATTACCCATGCCTGACTAGCGGTGGGCATAACTCACATAATTCAGTGTAGCGTAAATTATGCAGAATTAGCCAATAAATTCCATGAGATTATGCTTAACTATTTGAGAAGACTAATTCTACATTTAGTTCTATCTGTCAGTGCAAAATACTTGCTCTCATCCAAAATTAGTGCAAGAATGCATTTTGCACCTAGAAATAGTGCTAAAGGAAAGAGAACATGAATAGGGGGCACTGAGTCACTTGCAAAATGTGCTCTTTGGGTAGGATATTTCCCTCAATTTACTCCAAACAATTAGCGCTATTTTCTTAACCCAAAATGCTCCCTCAGTCCAAAATAGGCACAAGAATGCATATTGCCCTAAGAGATAGTGCTAAATGTGCTCTTGGGGTAGGATTTTCCCTCAACTTACTCACAGAATTTACAGCTATTTGCTTTGCACAAAATGCACCTTAGTGTCCAAAATAGAAGAGAGGATACGTTTTTTGCTAAAAAAAAAAAAAACAGTTAAATGCAGTACAATACGAATAGCAAGTGTGAGCGCCCACTTGTGCTCACTAAATGTGCTCTCACTGGAGGATCACCCCCCCACCGAGGTACTCATAAATAAGCAAACAGGAGTCATTCAAAGAGTAATGCAGAATTACCTGAATTAAGCTGATTATTTCGGCGTAAATGAAATAATGCCCGGGCCTACTCCAAACATGGGATGGTAGTAAAGAAAAATAACAATACAAGTGCTTTTCAGAGTCCCTGTATCTGGAATGAGTACACTTTAATGTCTTTAACAAGGATAAATGAACAGCACATATGTTGCAACCAGATGCAGTAGTTCCAGCTCCGGTAATGTATATTGCATTTATTGCAGTTGTATATGGATCTTTGGATCGAAGTAGCCATCTGCCATGAGGCTACCTACGACCTGTCCCAACCCCTGGCTACTGCTGTCACCTACATGACCTGAAATGAGTGTCCTGAGAGTCAGAAGTGTTTCCACAGAAAAAAATAGTGTTCAAAGCATTCTAGTTGCCTGAGTACTTAAGCTAAGGTACTGCAGGGTTGACTAAAGTAAGTGGCAAGACCCCTCCCAGTGAATCCATTGTTGTGCCCACCCAAAGCCTTCTGCCTATGGTGGACATGGCATCAGATTTCTGCATCCGGTTCATGCTGCGCCAATATTCACTCCAAGGTCCTCACACAAGCCTGCCACATTGTGCTGTCTCTTCATTTCCATCTCCTGCTTCAGCCCATTCTGTTTTTGCTCCTTGCCCCCGAGTGCCTGATCCTGAGTTTTCTAGTGCAGTAGCACGCCTGTGAGGGAACCACAGCAAGAGACCGCAACAGCCAAGGCAACTGCAGTGGGCTCAACATGAGCAGCTCACAGTGTTGCTGTGTGTTTGTTGGGAGAATGGGCGGTGGAGTCGGGGGCAGGCTGGGCCAGGGACAGCGGTTAATTACAAGCTGGGGTTTAACACCACCATCAGCACTGCTCTTATCATTCAGGAGAAAATGGAGAGAGTGGAAATTATCCCTGCCACAGGTCTAATGGCCTTCTGAGTGCAAACTTTGGGTGAAGTTCATGACAGAAACACAGATGGAAGGCCGGGCAGGGTCAAGAGTCTGGATTTTGAATCTAGTGTTAATCGACCTCCTCTAGCATCAGCACTGGTACTGGCATTAAAAACAATTACAACAACTTGCTGCTCAACAAAAACCTCTCATCTTAGCGAATGGAAATTTGGCTGTGGATGGAGGTGGCAGCTACCAAAGAGAGGCGATTAATCAGAAAACATGTATTAGCAGTGTTGAGCAGCTCTAGATGTTTCCGGTGTGTTTTTGCCCCGTAATCTTCCATCGCTCATTGTTCTGACTTACAGTAACCTACAGTGACTAAGAGTGACTTTTAGCATCTCACAGTGTGGGAGACAGCCATTTGCCTAAGTATCCATGTCTGGTTGTGGCAACTTTGCAGCGGAATCAAGAATCTGGGGAAGGAGGTCACCAGAGGCTCTAGAGCCCTGAAGCTGAGAGTGGGGAGGGTCTGCGGGCTGCTGAAGAGATCCTGACAGACCAGGGGTTAGTACATGGCCAGATTGCCTTTGTCCTAGATTTTGCATTTCTTCCCTCAATGGGGAAGCTTAAGGCCATATCTGAGGCACCTAAATCATTGTTCAAATTTCTCTCTGGATGGCTTTAATAAACATTCAGTAGGCGTTATTAACAAAGAAGTGGAACAGGTAGAGTGACACCTGTCTGTCACTCCTGAGTCAGCAGCCCAATTGCAAAATTTGGTGGAGGAGCTCCCTTTGACGGCCCTTTTAACAAATCTAACAATGGGATAAACAATGGGTCAACTTTATTCCATAGTAACAACTATAATTCTATAAAAACGCCTTACGAGGGGGCTTTCACCATCTGGAACATTTCTTCTACAAGAGTCAACTCAGTCATCTCAATTAGGGGCCGCAGCAGCCAAACCACTGTATAACACCCCACCCCATCCTTAGTGTAGGTCACTAGCGTTTTGACATGTGGTATCATTTCTGTGAAGCACATAAGACATGCCTTATTTTCAGGTGCAAAATCTACTCCTACTGCTTCAATGACATATCCATTTGTGCAACACAACACTGTACCTTCGGTGCTTTTGCAAGGCTTTGAGTGTGATGATACATTCCCTCTCAAGAATATAGACAAAATGGTGGATAGGCTTTATGAGATTGTGAAGTCGCTGTTGTCGCCAGTTTATGAACACCCAGAGGCTATAGAGCAGAGATTATAATCCTACAAGGAAGTTACCCATTCTCCAACTGCTCCACTTTCAGATCATTCATCTGCTGCTAACAATCTGGTTTGAGACCCAGGTAGCATTAGAGCCTCTAACCCTGCAGCTCGGGCAGCTGCAGATATGAGGGCTTTGGGCTGCTCTCCTTTGTCAAATCATACCACCTACAACCCATCCAGTGGCCATGTAGTCGGGGCGGGCAGAAGGAGGAATGCTCTGCTGATCCTGGCCTATCAGTTTCATGGAGAGGATGGAGTGGTGGGCATACAGGTATCCTTCAGGACTCTGACCCATACAATGTTATACTTAACTGCCCTCAATCTGCTGGCCCGTATGTGATGGCTATGGTGAATGTTCCTTCCCGTCCTCCAAACACCACCGAATCCCACGAACAACCGAAAAACAAGGTAATTCATTGGCTCCAACTCCAAAATTAACGTTTCCCTTTCGAGGCCCGTAACATTCTTATGATTCTCAGGGTCAAATGGTTTGAAGGCGATTGTGTGGTAATAAACATAGACCGGAGATTCCCGGAAGCTAGGACAAATTCTACAAATATTGTTAAGATCAGTAAAGCCCAGTGGGAGGCAAGTACCTGGGAAAAGTTGTTTGATGCAGTGAAGGGGAAGGACATGAAGCGCTTTTGGCAATTGGTTACCCAGGATGGGTGCAGAAATTATGCACACCCTGAATGCCACACTGCAGCAGGAAATTGGGAGAAGCATTTTTCAACCCTTTATGCTGTTGATCGAGGGCCGTTATATGTAGTATTCGTAGATTTGTCAGTGGGAAGGTCACCTTAGAAGGAGGGGCATTAGGGAGAGTATTTGACTTTGATTATATAGGAGTGGGGTTAAATGACTCCCACAAATGGGTACTCCAGATAGAGGAAAGCATGCTGGCATTAAGTTACATAGCAGGCAAAATCACAAGACTCGCAGAAAGAACGCCTTCTTTTGCTATTAAACCTGCTGTAGAAATATATAAAAAAATAAGCCTGCGGGGCTTCACTTATGGGGGCAGACTTGTGAAGCCACTGCAATCTCGCAACACTTGAAAAGGCAGAACATTTTTATAAAATCACTTCTGAAACTTCCTACGAGTGCCCCAACACTTCCAATCAGATTTGAACTTAACCTTAGTTCAATATCGGATGTGGCAGCTTTGAAACCCATCCTATATCGCTTAGGCTATGGTCCACTGAAGATCTGGCCCCAATTAGGGACTGTCTTGGAGAGCTATTGGGTGAGCAACCACGATAATCCCTTGGCTCTCCCACATAAAACATGTTTTTTAAAACTAGGCCTGAGAGAGTAATGGCTACATCCATTAGACATACCCCGAGGGACCGGTGAAATCTTTAAAAAGTGCTATCGGAACTATATTTTTGCAACTAAAGTATCTGCCGCTGTTATAGGTAGTCTTACAGGTCATTATCGACCTTTTAAATGTGCACAAAAATGTGAACCTTTTTTTTAGATGTTAGCAATCCATCTGCATGAGCACTTTATCTAAATTTTATATAAAGGGGGTCATTACAACCCTGGCGGACGGTGTTAAAGGTGCTGTAATACCGCAAACAGGCAGGCGGACAAAAAAAGGGAATTATGACCGTGGCGGAAACCGCCAACAAAGACAGCCACTTTAACACACCACCCGCCACGGCGGTACAGACAAGCAGCGCGGCGGTCACCGCCAACAGACAGGCGGAAGACAATGTACCGCCCACAGTATCACAACCTGCCAATCCGCCACCTTTTCCGGGGCGGATTCACCGTGGATAAAAACACGGCGGAAACAGCTTTTGCAATGGAGAAAACGTTCACCCCAACACACTCCACGAGGAAGGAGGACATGGAGCCGGAATTACAAATACTCCCTGCCCTTGTCTTCCTGCTCATCTACGAACACCAGCAACAGCGGCGCCGAAGACAACGGTGAGTACTGCACCTACGACATAGGGGAGGGGGGAGGCAAAAGTCAGCGGGACACACACGCAACACCCCCACCCCCACCCTCGCACATTACAACACACACGCCAATGCATTTCCAAACATCACAGTAACAACCCCCCCGGAAGAATGCAAAGACAAAAGGAAATCAGTCCAAACATTGTAATGTATCAAAATACAGTTCCAAATATATACATATATATATATACACATTCAAAATTATATACATTACGAGAAGTAGTGCAGGTATGCACATTTAATGTCCGTGCACCACTGGTCCAAAAATGCATGGGCGAGGCCCACACTAGATACCTGTCCACAAACGGAGAGAACACTGCAGGGGCATCAGATAGAAATACAACAGGCACCTCAGGGGGAAGGGGTGGGGAGGGGGGGCACCTCAGCCAGATTACAGCACCACGCCAAATCCACGACGGGGCTCCATGCCCATTGAAGTATCCTGGGAAGTGCAAAGCCACAGTCTCTCAAGTCTCTACAGTGGATGGTTTGCCCACTGTTCCATCCTGGGGAGTGCAAAGCCACAGTCTCTCAAGTGGATAACAGTCTCCACTGGTTCTGGAGGGGGACTGGTGCCCAGAGTGCTTCATCCTGTTAAGGACAGACGGAATGGATGCATGTCTCCACTGGTTCTGGAGGGGGAATGGTGCCCAGACTGCATCAGGCTCCCTGTGACGGTTCCTGTTCTGTCACTGTCCCAGCTGCACATGGGATAACAATGCTTGATGTGGCGGTGTTTTCCTTGTTCAGCTGTGCTTTGCCATGGCAGTCTCTGACCTGTTCAGCGGTGCTTTGCCATGGCGGTCTCTGACCTGTTCAGCGGTGCTTTGCCCTGTTCAGCGGTCTTCATCATGGCCGTCTTTTCCTTGTGCAGCGGTGCTTTGCCATGGCGGTCTCTGACCTGTTCAGCGGTGCTTTGCCCTGTTCAGCGGTGCTTTGCCATGGCGGTCTCTGACCTGTTCCACAGTGCTTTGCCCTGTTCAGCGGTCTTCACCATGGCGGTCTTTTCCTTGTGCAGCTGTGCTTTGCCATGGCGGTCTCTGACCTGTTCAGCTGTGCTTTGCCCTGTTCATCGGTCTTCACCATGGCGGTCTTTCCTTGTGCAGCGGTGCTTTGCCATGGCGGTCTCTGACCTGTTCAGCGGTGCTTTGCCCTGTTCAGCGGTCTTCACCATGGCGGTCTTTTCCTTGTGCAGCTGTGCTTTGCCATGGCGGTCCCTGACCTGTTCAGCGGTGCTTTGCCCTGTTCAGCGGTGCTTTGCCATGGCGGTCTCTGACCTGTTCCACAGTGCTTTGCCCTGTTCAGCGGTCTTCACCATGGTGGTCTTTTCCTTGTGCAGCTGTGCTTTGCCATGGCTGTCTCTGACCTGTTCAGCTGTGCTTTGCCCTGTTCATCGGTCTTCACCATGGCGGTCTTTTCCTTGTGCAGCGGTGCTTTGCCATGGCGGTCTCTGACCTGTTCCACAGTGCTTTGCCCTGTTCAGCGGTCTTCACCATGGCCGTCTTTTCCTTGTGCAGCGGTGCTTTGCCATGGCGGTCTCTGACCTGTTCAGCGATGCTTTGCCCTGTTCAGCGGTCTTCACCATGGCGGTCTTTTCCTTGTGCAGCTGTGCTTTGCCATGGCGGTCTCTGACCTGTGCATTGGTGTGTGGCATGATGCTCCCTCATTGCCCAGCGGGGCTGTGGCTGCCAGGGCCCTCCTGGGCACTGACTCCGGCGGTGGTCTCCTGACCAGTGACGATACTGCTGCCCTCCTGGGCACTGACTCCGGCGGTGGTCTCCTGACCAGTGACGGTGCTACTGCCCTCCTCGGCACTGACTCTGGCAGTGGTCTCCTGACCAGTGACGACGGTGCTGGCGGTGGCGTCCCGGCCACCGGGGAGGATGGCGCCCTTCTCCGCCGTGCTGCTCTTACCAGACTTCTTCTGGCCCCTCACCACCTTTGGAGGAGTCACAGCTGACTCTGCAATCCCCTTGGGACCCTTGTGAGCAGTTTTGCCGTCAGAAGTCTTCACCCTGTCCCGTCGGCCACTTTCCAACTTGAGGTGCTTCACAGGGGGTGGACTGGCAGTGCTTTGGCTCCATGTCACACTGGCTGCCCTGGTGGCCGGTGCACTCCACACACCTTCAACACGCACCACAGGTCCTGGTGCTTTTTTGGCTGAGGTGCTACTACGGGACTTATGAATTGGAGGGGTGGGGGTGGTGGCAAAGAGGTCAACGTTGCTGAGGAAGAGTTGCTGACGAAGACTGGGATGGGTAGCGGGAGGGGGTCTGGAAGTGGAGGAAGAGGAGGTGGTTGTAGGAGGTGTAACTTTAGGTGTTTTGGGTGCAGGTGCAGGTACTGGAGGCTGTTGTGAGGTGGATGGATGTTGGGTGTGTGGGTGCCCGCGTTTGTGTACTTTGGGCGGGGGTGTCACAGACACACTGGGAGTGGATACAGGGGACGTGTAAATGATGGTGGGGGTAGTGAGTGCAGGTGAGCGGGGTGTGGTGCTGGGTGTTCTGGTGCGAGTCCTAGTGCCTGTAGATGTAGTGCATGCAGGTGAGAGTGTAGACGACACTGGGAGGGAGGAGGGAGACGACGAGGAGGAGGACACAGTGGAGGCAGTGGATGTTGCTGTGTCTGTATGTGGGTGATGCTTGCGTGAGTGCCTGTGGGTTGTGTGGTGCCTATGTTTGCCTGAGCTACTTGTGTGTGTTGAGGTGTATGAATGCTTGTTTGATGGTGTGCTTGGGATAGGCTGGGGTACAGGGGATTGGGTCTGGGTGGAGGAAGTTGGAGGGGGGAGGCTAGACACAGGGACAATGGCTGCCATCAGTGCTGAGGCCAGAGATTGCAGGGTTCGATGATGGGCAGCCTGACCAGAATGAATGCCCTCCAGGAATGCATTAGTGTGTTGCAACTCCCTTTCAACACCCTGGATGGCATTCACAATGGTAGACTGCCCAACAGTGAGTGACCTGAGGAGGTCAATGGCCTCCTAACTGAGGGCAGCAGGGGTGACGGGGGCAGGGGCTGAGGTGCCTGGGGCGAAGGTGATGCCAACCCTCCTGGGTGAGCAGGCACGGGGCAAACGCTGAGGGGCTGCTGGGAGGGAGGTGCTGGTAGGGGAGGTGGCAGCTGTACCTGTAGAAGTGGGAGGCACAGATGGAGCCGCCACCACAAGGGAGCTCCCATCGGCGGACGAGTCCGTGTCGCTGGTTGGTGATCCTGTGCCAAACGTGAAGCTCCCCTCGCCCTCCATCCCACTGGTGTATTCAGAGTCTGTAGTGTGGCCCTCCATGGCCATGTGGGATGCAGCTCCCTCGTGCTCCGGTGCCTCTGTACCTCCGCCTGATGATGCTGATGCACAAAAGAACAGGGAGAGCAGAAAAAGGGGGGGGGGCGACAGAAGAAAGATAGGTTGAGTGCATGGCTTACCGCTACTGTTGCCGGACAATACAGACACAGCACTACACCGTGCTCTTGGCTACTACAGATGCAATTCCTGGGATCTGGCCTACATGGCTATGGTGGACATCTGCACACATGGATGCCACAGCGGCATGTATACCTGTACTTGGCCCTCTACTGAGGTGGGGTGGAGTTGCACATGGCCTGCATTACAGAGGGGCCTAGCCTACGTAAGTCGCCCTGACCTAGGGAAACCCACAGCCCTCCTCCCCCACCCAGACCCCTCCACTGTGCGCAAAGTCCCCAGAATGAGAGTGTACTCACCCCCTTGTGTCTGCTGTGATGCCCTCAAGTGCCCATCCAACTCCGGGTAGGCCACCGCCAGGATCCTGAACATCAGAGGGGTCATGGGGCGACGGGCACCCCTCCCACGTTGGGAGGCCATCCCCAGCTGAGCCTCCGCCGTCTTCTTGCTCCAGCGGCGAATGTCCTCCCATCTTTTCTGGCAGTGGGTGCCCCGTCTCTGGTGGACCCCCAGGGCCCGGCGTCCTTGGCAATGGCATGCCAAATGTCCTTCTTCTGGTGGGCGCTGACCTACATGCACAGGGGAAGAAGAGAAGTCATTACCAACTGCCCCGTCGATGTGAGTGGCCCCCATCCCTAACCTTGCCATGTGGCACATGCACTCACAGTCCTTCATGTTCCCTGAACTCTGCCCCCTTCCTTCTTACAACAAGCCCTCTCCACCCAGGCATAGCCCATACAACGTGCTCTCTTGGTACTTACCTGTTGGTCTGCAGGACAGTAGAGTAGCGTGTATTGGGGGAGGACCCTGTCCACAAGCTTCTCCAACTCCTGAGCAGTGAAGGCAGGGGCCCTTTCCCCAGACACAGCAGCCATTGTCTCTTCCAGACCGAGGTCACAGCAGCACTTGCAGTGTAGGTCCTCTCCTGTCGAAGATCAGGCGGTGACGTCAGCGGCGGTGCGTATCATCACCGCCGGCGCACTTCATCATTGGCTCCTGGGACCCATAGGGTCCAATGTTAACCAATGCAGCATTGCGCCCCGGTCTACGACCGCCTACTGCGACGGTGTACAACGCCAGTGCAGATACCTCACATATCCCATTGTCCCAGTTTAGAGGTCAGCCAGCCGCCATTTCAGAGGCCCACATGGCTTCATTTACTACTGCGTCACACATACCTAGGCCTAAACTCAACACACATACAGGAAGAGTTTTGTGTTTGGTGTCGTGTTCTGTGTATCTGTGGGTACATACCTGGAAATTTGTTGACTCTGTGGTCGCTGTTGTCCTTCCTAGGCACCGTCAGCTTGGACATGTGAGAAGATGGCGGAATCCTCCGGTGTACTGACCGCTGGCGGACCTGTTGACAATGGAGGAGCGACATTTAATCATCACCTACAGGTTTGACCGTGCCACTATCCAGGAACTATGTACCCATTTGGAGCCAGACCTGATGTCACCAATCCGCCATCCCACTGGAATCCCCCCTGACGTGCAGGTGCTGTCAGTGCTCCATTTCCTTGCAAGTGGGTCTTTTCAGACAACAGTGGCCATGGCATCAGGGATGTCCCAGCCTATGTTTAACAACGTGTTGTCTGCCCTGCTGAAACACGTAAGGAGCTACATCATTTTCCCTCAGGTGGAGGATTTGGCTACAGTTAAAGGTGACTTCTATGCCCTTGGACATATCCCCAACGTCATAGGTGCCATTGATGAGACCCATGTAGCTCTGGTCCCCCCCCACAGGAGTGAACAGGTGTACAGGAACCGGAAGAGTTATCATTCGATGAATGTACAGATGGTATGTTTGGCAGACCAGTACATCTCCCAGGTAAATGCTATGTTCCCTGGCTCTGTGCATGACGCCTACATCCTGCGGAATAGCAGTATCCCGTATGAGATGGGTCAACTCCAGAGGCACCGTGTGTGGCTATTAGGGGACTCTGGTTACCCCAACCTGTCCTGGCTATTGACCCCAGTGAGGAATCCCAGGACCAGGGCAGAGGAATGCTACAATGAGGCCCATGGGCGGACTAGGAGGGTGATCAAATGCACCTTCAGCCTCCTGAAGGCCAGGTTCAGGTGCCTCCATATGACAGGTGGTTCCCTATTCTACTCACCAAGGAAGGTGTGCCAGATCATCATCGCCTGCTCGATGCTTCACAATCTTGCTTTGCGACGCCAGGTGCCTTTTCTGCAGGAGGATGGTCCAGATGGCGGTGTTGTGGCAGCTGTGGAGCCTGTGGACAGTGATGAGGAGGAAGCTGAGGAAGAAGACATAGACAACAGGGAGTCAGTCATACAGCAATATTTCCAGTGACACACAGGTGAGAACATTTCTTTCTTACCATTACATTCACTTTCACACTTCTACCTCTATCATGTCTGTCATTCCATAGCACTATTTGGTCACTGAGTTGTACCTTTCCATTACTGTTTCATGGTGAGGTTACCAACGTGTGTCATCTGCTTGCATCCTTCAAGGACTTGTGATGTGTGACATAGGTATGTTGGCTTTACAATAGAAAACGCATTTTGACACTGTCATTGATAATACAAATTTACCAAATCACAGACTGACTCCAGATTGTTTTGTGGTTCAAGGGTGTTTATTTAAGTGCTCAAAAATGGAGGGGGGTTGTAAAATGGTGATGGGGGACGGTGGAGGAATGTCCGTGGTAGAGTCCAGTCTATTGGTCACACAGGTGCACTGCCCATATGGGCATAGGAAGTGGAGCTGGGGCAGTTAAACTATGGACAGGGTAACAAAGTGAGACAGCGGGATGACAATCAGGGTGGTCTCATTTCCTGGCGGGGGTCTTGCTATCTTGCTCTGTCCTGTTCCTGGATCTCAGGGACCGCTTGCGTGGTGGTTGTCCGTCTGCAGGGGGTGCGGTGCTGGTGTGGTGGTCCTGTGGCGGGGCGTCCTGTCCACTAGCGCCGGCGGAGGTGGTGGGCAGTTCATCGTCCATGCTAGTGTCAGGGGCCCCTTGGAGTGCCACGGTGTCCCGCATGGTGTTTTGTATGTCCTACAGCACCCCTACGATGGTGCCTAGGGCGGAGCTGATGGTTCTGAGTTCCTCCCCGAACCCCAAATACTGTTCCTCCTGCAGGCGCTGGGTCTCCTGAAACTTGGCCAGGACTGTCGCCATTGTCTCCTGGGAGTGGTGGTATGCTCCCATGATGGAGGAGAGGGCCTCGTGGAGAGTGGGTTCCCTTGGCCTGTCCACCCCCTGTCTCACAGCAGCTCTCCCAGTTTCCCTGTGTTCCTGTGCCTCCGTCACCTGGACCATGTGCCCACTACCACTTCCCCCAGGTCCCTGTTGTTGTTGGGGTGGTGGGTTATCCTGGGTTCCCTGTAGTGGTGGACACACCGCTGATTGACGTGTCCTGGGTACGGAGGTATGGGCCCGCTGGGTGGGTGCTGGTGTTACCAGAGGGTGGAAGGTCAGTTTTGGGCTGTGCCTGTGCAAGGGGAACCGACTGTCCCGAGGCCCACGATGGTCTGGGCTGGTCATCAGGATACAGTAGGGCAGAGCTGCTGTCGTCACTGTGGGCCTCTTCTGTGGGTGGAGTGGAGATGTCGGGACCCTCCGGTGTGGTGACGTTCCTTAGTGGTCCTGCAGGGATATGAGAGCATGATTATTGCATGTGTGTGTGTAATGGTGTGCAATGGGTGGGTGTGCGTGTACCCCAGTGCAAGCATTCCTGTGTGTGGGTTTGTGTGATGATTGTAAGGGGGTTGTTCTGGGTATGTGCAGTGAGCATGCTTTGGTGAGGGGTGACCATGCTTAGTTGTGTCATGCAGGGCTTGGTGTTGGGATGAGTGGTTTGTGTTATTAGTACATTAGTGAGGATTTGGGGTGATAGGGGAGGGTGTGAGGGTGGGGGGGTGTGATAGCATGCAGGTAGGGTGGGGGATATGATAGTTAAGATATGACTTACCAATGTCCATTCCTCCACCGACTACACCGAGGCCCTCTGGATGCATGATGGTCAAGACTTGCTCCTGCCATGTTTTTAGTTGTGGGGGAGGAGGTGGGGGTCCGCCGCCAGTCCGCTGTACCGCGATGTTGTGCCTGGAGACCACAAAACGCACATTCCCCCATAGGTCGTTCCACCTCTTCCTGATGTCCTCCCGATTTCTTGGATGCTGTCCCACAGCGTTGACCCTGTCCACGATTCTGCGCCATAGCTCCATCTTCCTGGCTATGGAGGTGTGCTGCACTTGTGAGCCAAATAGCTGTGGTTCTACCCGTAGGATTTCCTCCACCATGACCCTGAGCTCCTCCTCGGAAAACCAGGGGTGTCTTTGGCGTGACATGGGGTGGTGTGGGTGATGTGTGGGGTGGTGTAAGTGTTGATGTGTGTGGTGATGTGTAGTGGTGTGTGGTGTTTTGTGCGTGGAATGTTGTATGGGTGATGGTGTTGTGTGCCTCTGTGTGGTGGGGTTCTCAATTGCTGTGCTCTCTGTCTCTCTGGCCTTCGTTCGTGAATTATGGTCGTAGGGTTTGTGGGTGATGTGGATGTGTGTTTTATATTGTGTTGGGTGTGTGGGAGTGGTGTTTGTATGTGTGTGTATTTGGAATTGTCCAATGTGGTGGTGTTTTGGAGATGTGTGTGTATTTTGAGCGCGGCGGTGTGTACCGCCAATGGAATACTGCGGTTGAAAGACCGCCACGCGGATTCGTGTGTCGTGATAGCATGGGCGTGTTTCTGTTGGCGTGACAGTGGAGGAATTGTTTGCCAGTTTAACACCGACCTTTGGTGTGGCGGAGTTGTGTGGGTGTCTGAATATCAGCGGATTCCGAGATGTGTGTCATAATAGCTGTGGTGGTATTCCGCGGCCGCGGCTGTGTTTTGGCGGTCTTCTGCACGGCTGTAAGCGGCTTTTACCGCCGATGTTGTAATGAGGGCCAAAGTATTTTACCATTAGGCTCCTTTACTTGCTCCGGCCATAAAGAAAGTGACTTTACTAAATTGTGTCCGTGGGGCTGTCAGGCAGTAGAAAATGCTGAACACATATTTTTTTTGCAGTGCTTACAGGAAACAACAATCCTATTAAATCAGACTGCTTTGTTGTCTCCTTGGCCTAAACAAGCGGCATAGAACGTTAAGGAATTGCAAGACTGATAGTAGTGAATGCATTGTATTTTCGATTACAAGTTACTCGCAGACAATATAGTTCTTAAGGATGAAAGCCATTGGGTCCAAGGTCATAAAGAGCTAATGGCTCCTGTAATTAGAGATTACACTGCCGCGCATTGATTAGGATTTGTCTTTTGAAATGTTTGTAATATGAATTTTTTATAGTTTTAGCGTAAAATTTTACAAATGTAAATGTTTCTTTATCATGCACAAAGTGATATTGTTTTAGTGTATTCTCCTACACCCATGGTGTACGCCAGGAGCCTGCCTCTAAATTGGGTTCCAAATTGGCCGAAATTAGAGGCAGGCTCCTGGCATACACCATGGGTGTGGGGACTATACATTAACACTAGGTTTCCTATATACCACAAATGACGGACAAAAATGATTTCTACGCCAGGCTGTCACGGACGTGATATCCATTCAGGGCCAGATGGTGCACTTGGGGTGAGACCTCCATTTGGTGTTTAACAATGACCGAGACTGATTGGCACACTGCTACAGTCACAATGGAGCCCTTTCACATGAGGGAGCACAATGGCAACAGGAGATGAGTTTGAGAGACCTGTAGTGAGAGCAGCACCTAGGGAGCCAGGATTACACATTCTACTCACACACCCATAAAATATATGCCTGCCTAGACCACTTCAGTAGGACGAGAGAGCTTCAGACCTTAGTTGCAGCATCAGAGAACAAGTCATGATCTTTTTCAGATCGCACCACGGTATCTCTCACCCTGGCCCTCCCCCCACCTGACGCCCCTCCCGGACCTGGAGAATGCGGGAAACCTTGCTTTAAGCCAGAGGTACTGAAGAGAGTTAAACGAGCAATAGCAAACTTCCTAGCTATCAATGACACCGTTGACACCTCCATCACCACCCTATGGGAGACCCTAAAAGCAGTCATTCTGAAGGAACTGATTGCCACCTCAGTTGCAGGCCACAAACTCCATTGTGACAGGAGAGAGCAATTGCACCAGTAGGTGCAGGAACCAAAATGTATACACAAGTGCACAGGAGTGCCAAGGGTTTGGCGGCAACTAGAAGCTGCACACCCACAACTAGCAGGACTTGACTTTGATATGGGCAAAAATGGTTTGCTTCAGCTCTGACACTCCTTCTATGTGGGGGGAGACAAATGCAGGAGAGTATTAGCCAACAGGCTGAGAGAGCAGCAACAAGTCACAAGTCGACTCCCTGCTGGCCAAAGATGGTACAGATATCAACGGAGATGTCTCTGTACTTTCTGCCTTGAGTGACTTCCATGAGGAACTCCATACAGAGCAGACCTTGGCACTGGAGGGACCAGGGAGGCGCACACCTCCCAACTACCACCAGACCAGACTGACACTATGGATCGCCTGATTTGGATAGAGGAGATCACCTGTGCCATCACCTCCAACAGGAACCCCTCAAATCACCGGGACCAGATGGTTTTCTAGCTCACTTCTATAAAACCGTCTGCCCTGCACTTGCTCCAATTTTAACCTGGCTCTTTAACTCTACAGTGGGTAAAGATACAGTCCCACCTTCGATGCTGGATGCCGCTGTTGTGTTTATTCCCAAGCCAGGGAAGAACAAAAAGCAATGGGGCTCATACCACAAGACATCCATGTGGATATTAAATTATTCATTAGCATTCTAGCAGTCCAATTGGGGCCTCTCATACTAGGCCTGATCGCTCCAGTCCAGGCGGGCTTTGTACCACACAGACAATGTAGTGAACTCCATTTGCACCTGACAGATAAGGCCAAATGGTCCAGAGAAGAGATAATACTCTTGGCCATAGATGGTGAGAAAGCATTTGACCAAGTGCATTGGCCATACTTGGAGGCAACACTTTTTCACTTTGGCTTTGGAAAACGATTCAGCACATGGGTCCTCTGCAAATACTGCTAACCAAGGGTGACAGTCCAGGTGAATCGACAAACCTTGGCTACCCTTCCTATAAGCAGGAGCACACGACAGGGGCCACCACTCATGCCCCTGATATTTGCTCCTTACATGGAGCCTTTAGCCCAGGACATTTGTGACAACCCGAACATCACAGGTTTCAAATTTGGGGGAGCGGGAAGAACACACTGTTATAGTCTAAGTCAGGCGAAGAAGGTGGCGGATGCCAGAGAGTGCTTGCACATCTGCAAAGCGTATGTCAATAGTGAAATCCGAGCAAAGTCATAAAATTTAAACCATATGGTGTTGTGTGCCAGGCTAGCCCTAACACCTGCCACCACAGGTGTCGGAGGGCCACACACTGAAGAGTGGGTGGTTGCCTAAATATTGAAAGAAGAGTGGCCAGGCCACACCAATAGCATGAATCCTGATCCTGATAATGTTCAAGAATAAGTAGAAAGTTCGTTCTTGGAAGATGATGTGTAGATATTTATTATAAGTGCAGGTAGAAAGTAGAAATCTCAATCAAAAGACTGCGTTGTACAAAATGACCATGTGTCCAGAGCAGCCAGATGGTGATAAATGGTCAAAGTTACAATAGGATGTTCGAATGTAACAATAAGTCCATACAGCAAAACAGCCAACACGTGTTTCGTCTTCAAGGCTTCAGATGTATATAAAACATTATATGTAAACACGAAAGGTACATAGATCAAGCTGCTGGTAGTCATGAGTCCTTGGGAGAAATCAAATAGTGTAGGTAAATGATGGCCATGATAAGCCTCAAGTATTTGTGGAGCGAATAAACCCGTGCCGTGCACGTCGGGGTTTTGGCAGAGTGTATTTCCAAGAACGAACTTTCTACTTATTCTTGAACATTATCAGGATCAGGATTCATGCTATTGGTGTACCCTGGCCACTCTTCTTTTAACACTGTTATAGTCTATATGTGGATAAGGTGCTAGTGGCATTGGATAACCCTATCACGGACCTTCTGTCCTTTTTGGCTGAATCAGAGATCTTTGGCCAGGTAGCAGGATTCCACATTAATATTCATAAATCGCAGGCCCTTAACCTCTTGGTCTCTCTGGTGATGGAGGTGCTACTCTCACGCCAATTTCCCATTCAATGGGTGACTACCCTCATCCCTTACTTGGGGGGGTCCAACTAGCTCCCACGCCAAAGGCAACCTTGATCCTAAACTACTGTGTCTTACTTTGGCAAATTAAGAGAGACCTGACCTGATGGAAGCAATATTGGCTGTCCTGGCTAGTCAGAGTGGCCACCTTAAAGATGACTGCCCTTTCGAAGATCCTGTTCTTATTTCAGGTCCTCCCCCTGGAACCTCTAGCAGGTAACATACAGGGGGTGATTCTGACTATGGCGGACGGCGGAGGCCGTCCGCCATAGTACCGCCGCCAAATGACCGCACCGCGGTCAAAAGACCGCGGCGGCCATTCAGACATTTCCTCTGGGCCGGCGGGCGCTCTCCAAAAGAGCGCCCGCCGGCCCAGAGGAAATGCCCCTGCAACGAGGACGCCGGCTCAGAATTGAGCCGGCGTAGTTGCAGGGGTGCGACGGGTGCAGTTGCACCCGTCGCGTATTTCAGTGTCTGCAAGGCAGACACTGAAATACTTTGCGGGCCCTCTTACAGGGGCCCCTGCCGTGCCCATGCCATTGGCATGGGCACGGCAGGGGCCCCCAGGGGCCCCGCGGCACCCCCTACCGCCATCCTGTTCATGGCGGGTTTCCCGCCATGAACAGGATGGCGGTAGGGGCTGTCAGAATCCTCATGGCGGCGGAGCGCGCTCCGCCGCCATGAAGGATTCCCCCGAGCAGCGGTAAGTCGGCGGGAGCCCGCCGACTTGCCGCTTCTGACCGCGGCTGAACCGCCGCGGTCAGAATGCTCGTGGGAGCACCGCCAGCCTGTTGGCGGTGCTCCCGTGGTCGGTGGCCCTGGCGGCCAGAATGACCCCCACAGTCTTTACAGGGAGAGATGAATCCTTTGTCTGGGTGGAGGCGAGATCCTAAATGCAGCATGACCAGAGTTATAGACCTCTGAAAGAAGGAGGCCTGGACATTCCATTACTATCAAGTGGCACAGCTCTGGTATATGGTGGAATGGACAAGGGAGGAATCGGGGAAACACAGGAGGGCCATGGACCAGGCAGCTGTGGTGAAGCACTTGTGGAAGGTCCCATTTTTTAAAAGACAGCAAAGCTCGAGGGGCCTTTATTCCTTCTCGGTCACTAGAGCTACATTAGAGGTGTGGGACTGGGTGGCAGCACGCAAGGGCTTATTCTCGTACCTACCCACTGACACCAATTATAGGCAAGTCTCATTTTGCACAGGGCTTAGACCAGGCTGCGTTCCAGCCATGGCAAAGAGCGAGGTGCCGCTCTATAGATCACATGTTCGATGAAGAAGGCACACTCTCTATTGATCAGCTGTGCACCGATTATGAGCTGCCAGACTCGGAGAGAATGCACTACATCCAGGTCTAACAGTGGCTTACACACCTAACGCAGCAACCAGGAGCACAGCGACCCCTTACGACTTTTGAGAAGTGATTGTTTACAAAAACCTCAGATAAATGCCTTAACACTGAATTATATGGCATTCTACACCAGACCACACCACAGACTAAGACATCAGGGCAGAAAAGATGGGAGTTAGAACTGGTGTGGCAGTTGACACAGAAGGAGTGGGAGGAGGTGTATTACAGAGCACGGCACACAGCACTTAACACAGCCAGCATCAAAACTGTCACTAAGATAGTTGCATATTGGTGTCTTACACCGGTGCGCTTGCACAGGGGCAACCCCACACGAAGTGCTGCTTGCTGGTTAGGCTGCGGGTCCCATGGGACATTGCTCCACTTGCTCTGGGACTGCCCTAAATGTACACGATTTTGGGACACAATCCTAAATGACAGTGACACACACTTGAACACACAACTGCCTCGATTCCCTGCCTATAATATCCTGGGGCTCCCAAATGCTCTCACCTTTCTGCTAAAATCCCACAGAGGATGACAGATAGGTCTGGCTTAGGGGCAGCCCTTCAGAATATCTTAACACACTGGGGCACGGGGCACATCCCAACACATCTTGGATGGATACATCATTTATGGCACATCTTAAATTCGGAGAAACGTACCCTTACTCTCACTGCACAGAGTGATTCCTATAGAGAGCTCTGGCACCCATACATCGCCTTACTTTCAGAAGAATTCAGGGAATTACCATGGCCAAGATACCTCCGCTTACTCCACCTGACAGATAAAGATACCCCTGCAAGACCTAATGACGCTGACTAGGACAACCACACCAGTGTTATGAAGTGCCTTATTGCCTATTGATTTGTGGCTGTGAGTACTATGGGTGAGGGAGTTGGTGGGAGGGGATTCAGATGGGGTGGTATTGTGTTATTTTGATGTACACGTGTTATCTGCGAGAGTGCTGTGTCGCTCACGTGCATTGCACTGCTTTTTCTGAAATGTAATAAAGAGATCCGAACCATAGTAACATCTTTGATTCCACAAGTAGCGCAGTCATTACAAAATTGGAAGATGATTTGACTTTGTTTATTTCTTTTAAGGTGAATTAATACACACTCCTTTGGATTTGTCATTTTAATATTTCTGAATGTTCTCTGCTGCCTAAGGAAGTGTGTAGCATTACACATTTTAAGCTATATTTTCCACATTACACATATGGGAAAGCCTTGAATAATATTTTATTTTATTATCAGTTATCTGTTTTAGAAGATGAAAATAGTGCAATTCTGGTCCTCATCATCAAATATGGTTAATCTTGTAATCAAACCTAATTTCGTTAGAGACCATAATCCGCTGGTCCTCACTATACTGCTTCTAACCAGTGAGCACATCGATCATAACATCATAAGTAACATTGTTGTAGCAAGAACAAATGAGCCATGCCGGAAATGGACTGGCAGTGAACCAGTAAGTTAACCAAAAGTATCATAGATACTAATAAATAGTACACTGAGCCCTGTTTATCCAAATCAGCCAACTATAGGGACATTCAAATAGCTTTTGAGAGGATTACTTACTCTAGTACTATTAAACTGAATGCCAGGCATCGCAATACAGGCCAGCGGTTTGGATTGACCATTCTTGCTCATCAGAATTTTTAAAAAAGTTCAGACTTGCCCTAAATGCATTCTCAAGAGATCACTACCTGGTAATAATACATAGAAGATAATACAGGAGAGCACTGTCTGCAAGAAAAAAGGAGCTACAAGAGGAGGTCAAAGCTCGAAGAAGCTGTGGCCACAAACAATTGTGTTTTTTTGGCAAACAATCAATTCTCCCTTTCTGAAAGATATGACAGGTCCTGATTAATTTTCACATGTGCGGATGCAAGCACGGGTCAGTCCTTCTTCTAGCATTTTTAGTCAATCATATAACTCAGTCCACTCAAGTAAGGGGCCAAACCAAACACGTGCAACTCGCATTGGGAGCCAGTTATTAACAAACTCGCTAGATGACGTTGCAATGGCTACCAATGAAAGTGCCAGTAGGAAACCACTAGGACCATATGGAGTGCCAGTCAATATGTATTAATATCTTGCTGATTTATGGGCACCTATTTTGACCCAAGTATTGAATGCAACTGTTAAGGGATATTTCTTGACAACCTGGGCGGAATAATTGGTAATTCCGATTTTTAAAAAGGGCTCTAAGAGTGATACCAAATGCTACCGCCCTATTTCTATCCTATGGAATAACAGGGATTATTTTAGTGTTTTATGGTTTTTGCAATAAGCGTGTGCTTGGTGGGGCTGCTCGGGGCAGGGTAGGAAGATCGCTGTTCCCTATCCCTACTTTTGTCTAATACCTCCAGTAAATATGGAAGCGGGCAATAAGAGTGGTTATGGCCCCAAAAGTTACTTTTAACTAGATTTATTTATCACACCTGCTTTCAGCTTGATTAGCGGTCTTGGTCATCATTTTTCCGGTGGTTAGTGAGAATAATTTTTGCTTGCAAGCAAGCTTGCATAACACTCTTAAATCGGCTCGGAAATCTGGGGGCCCAGGAGTGGTTTGCTTTGCTTTTTGTGATAATGGTTTTTCGTACTATTTACTCGGTGGTCAATAATGCTTTCAAGATTCAGCCACAGTAGGCTAAATAGCGGCTGGGTATGAGGATTATCGATTACTGGAGATTTGTTTCGTACTCCAAGGCACGTGGATTATCGATTTTGAAGGCTGTTTACGTTCCCACAGGTGTGATCCACATAGTGCTATTGTAATTAATCTTGTCTGCATAAATGCGCCTTTAGCTTGCTCAACTCTTTACACATAAGTTTGCACAATGCACTTTTTAGTTTGGCTGGATATTTGTTGGGCCAGGAATGGTTGATTTTGTATATTGTGACAATCTTTAATCAGGATCCTACGAGTTGAATGTGCTCATATAACGACCTGGTTTTCATGTACTCTCACACAATGCATTTTTAGTAGGATTGTAGGATGAAATATATTGGGGAAATTAATTACGTTTTTCAAACCTTGTTGGACTCACAAAAATTGTTATCAATTTTATAGGAAGTTTTTTTTTTAAATGACTGCTGTATGTATAAGCTTGAAATGAGATTTTAACTGTTCCTGTTTTTGATTGTATGTTTATGGCTTTAAGTAACTGATAAACGTATTTACTGACAATAGTAGTGTAATTAGGGATATTAGGGACACTATTGTGACAATATGGTGAGACTCTTCCTGTGTTCCACTTTCTTGGTCACTGCTGTAATTCTGTTTCATTATCCTTAGAATTGCAATTCATGCCTTTGACATAGAATACAGTTGCTTCAATGAAAGCTATTGAACTAAGATTCTGGTTTTGTTTGTCTTTGCATGTATGAGACTCGTATAACTTAAATAAATGGGTACAACCTGTTCCACCACGACTTCCCTGAGGAGTCTGAGTGTCATGCGATAGGCTGCGACAAATTACTTTACCTCTGGTACTGGTGAGGTGCTGTTAGCTAGCTGGAAGGGTTAGGCCAACAGCTCTCACACGGTGTGGGATCAGACTCAATCCCCCATGCTTAGTTGTGCTGCTGCCCAAAATCCATCAGTCTTGTTACTACAACGGGAGGACAAGCTGTGTTCAGCTACATGAGATTGAGCAGGTTTGAGATGCCTTAAGATGTTCAGGAATGTATGAGCTCTACACAGAACGTATCAGCATGTGCCTATCCTTCATCAGTAGGTGCTGGTAAACCTGTTTGTGATTGTCATTAGTGATTGCAATTATTTCACCAAAACAAAGAATTCCCAATAAGCACGTCCTAAATTGTCACTGATTAACCCACTGCCCTTTGTACAAACTGCCCATCACTATCACTACGATTGATTGGATCGTTTAGTGAAGTGCTCAGATCGGTCCTCTGCTTTTGCAGATTTTCTGGCGGAACAGCAAGAAAATGATAAAACGATAAATCTGTAGGAATTAAAAGTCAAAATTTACTATCTTTAGGAAGTAAAAGCCATGCTTAAAACATTCTCAGATGGAGTACCCAAAAGATTCTTTTAACTATCAAATGAATTTTCATAACAATTTTTAAGGCACATTTTGCATTGCAATCACATTCCAAATGTACTTGGCATGGTCTTAGCTGTGAGCAGGGGCTAGTCATGCCTTATTCCTTCTCCTTATTGGTGATATCAGAGATGTTGTTATGTTCTTTTCATTACAGTACCAGCTTGAATCATGTTATGCCTTTGAAACCTTGTGCAACTTGGCAATTCTGTTATTCACATAATGGCAATATTTAAAGCAGATCTAGACCAATGCTTGATGTCAAGATAACCTCTGAACACCTGGGCCTCACCCAGGTAGTTCAGGAAGCACATGTCAAATGTCTACAGCAACTTGACCTCATCTAGGTAATCCAAAAAGCACATGTCAACTTTCCACAACTGCCAGTTCTTTAATTGATCCTCCTAATGGAAAAAAGACAGTTAAGAAACATGTGCAATTACAATAATGACTAACAAGTTCCTCTGTTTTCCCCATGTCTTTCCTTGCTCCTGTTTCGGGCCGGCTATAAAGCTGGCATTTCAGACTAAATTCTGCTTAGCCTTGTTTAACTTTAAGCAATGCTTACCTGTATCCATTCTTCGGCAGCCTTCCCTTGGTGACAGCAATCCTCTCTTTGCAGCAGCATTCATACCTTCACAGCGACAGCCTTCTCCTCACAGCGACGTGCTTCCTAACAGTTACCACACACACTACCTGTAAAAGCTGGGCAGTTTGCAATTCATCTCTCGCATCGTGCTTTCTTGCTCTTGCAAAAAGACACAAGACATCCCAAATAAGGTAACATGAGTTTGTCTGTTTAATTTGGGAATTTGGGATTTTGATCAGTGCTGATAAATGAAACTTATCAAAGGCAGCAATAATATTCAGATCAATCTTATGACTGAAAAGACATTAGAGGAAAGTAGTATTTCTTGTAATAGCTGTGCCTTCCTGGATCTCGTGCTCATAGTTGGTTTTCAATCGCTGTTTTCTCGATCAGAATCTAATGTTGGTGTTCTAAAGAATTTTGGGAAAATTGAGAACTATTATCTGATTGCCATTTCATATTTGCATATGAACCTTGAACTCTTGAGACTCTTGCACCACTGAAGAATTTGAAGTAGTTTTGTTGTGATTAATCCATCCTTATACTTGATAATTCCAGTTCATGATAATTTCTGGATAATTCTTGAATCACATTGGGGAATGTTTCTGGTGTGAATTATTGGTATTTTGATTTGACGTTAGTTAATGCCAAAGATCTGTTCAGTTCTTCCTGTTTTAAAGTATAGTTTAATTACAGAAAAATCTGAACCTACACCCTTATATCTGAATGATCTTGATTGTCTGTATCCTGAATCCAGAACCAGAATCCAGATATCCTTGGGCCCACCAGTGCCTGGAGTAAAGAAATCCAAATATGCAGGAGTCCTGATATTTCTCTCTTTTTCTCTCATCCCAATGACCTTCCTGTTGGAAACTCCTAGGGTTGCAGTGTGTCCTTCATTGCTGCCCTATCAGTTCTCATCGGGATTCGGGGATTATCGTCGCCCCATCAGAACCACCTAGAGTTCAGGTGAGTAGCTTGCAACAGTATTCTCTTTCCTTATCATATCACAAAGTACAAAAAAGATTATCTAATCTTTGCATTCCAATTTTTGCTATTTCATTTCGCTCCTTAAATACTCATAATCATATTTTTTGTAATAGAACGATTTTGAAGCCGATGGAGGCACCATTCAGACTTTCACACATGCGAGTAAACCGCCTTCACATCAGGGGAAACGCATCTCTTCTCCACAGGTACCTTCTCTGGACAGGATGTCTAGCCCATGATGCGTAGAAGTTAGGTTCTGGCTCCCTTCGGCTGGGCCAGGTAGCAGAAAGCTGATGTGCAGGTTGAGTGACCCTCCCTTGTTGCCAAGTACCCGGATACCCAGTTGTGTGTGGCCAGATAGGGGTTTAAAAAATCATGTCCTTTCTGGGTGTCCAGGCAAAAACCCTGGTTGGCCAGCAGCAGAGAGATGCCTGTCTATGCTGCCATGAAAACCACTGGCCAATCTATTTCAGTAAGGAAGACCTCGAGTAATGCAAGGTTTCAGTTATTCCAGTTTAACTATCTGCACAGAACGTATTTGACTCAGAGTGGCTCCCATTATAGCTAAAATGCAAAGTGGTTGCTGCAGACTTCCTTCAGATGATATGGGCTAGCCCAATGATACAATAGTTTTGGATGGGACTACTGGTGAAACTGCACACAATAACAAGGGATACTCTGGCACCCACACTTAAACACCGCCTGTTGAATATTGTACTCAAAGCCAAGAAAGGGAAGGGGGGATGCAATTCAAGTTTGTAAACTCAGCAATAAAACTGCCATAAAAGGCACATACATTACACTCAATAAGGCCCCCAAGAGCCACAAATAAACAGCTGGATGAAAGATAAGCTAGAATGAGATGCACCTCAGTATATCCATATGAACAACTCAAGGACAGAAAACAAACTCACTGAGGATCTTGCAGATTGGGTCATAATGCTTCAATGGGTTACAGCTCCCCCAGGTACACAGCTGCCTTGAGCAAATACTGATCGAAGACATAACATGTTACACAGGTTGAAATCAGGCAAAACAAGGAAAAGATTGCAACTGTCAAAAGACAAAACATTACACTGGATAGGCTTTGAATGAAAATCTAGGGAGGACAAAGCTAAGGTCATGGTCATGGGGTTGCTCTTTATCCTTTTGGCTGTTAAACGTTTTTGACAGCTGGCTGTTTTTTTCCCCCCAGAATTGGATGTTGGAACAAGCAGGGAGCAGTATGGTGAGTTTTTTCTCTTTTAAAACTCTGGTGTTTTACAGAGTTTAGTCTTTTTAACCTACTGCTCCCTTTCTGACAGGAATGCGGCCGCCATTTTGAGAGGATTTTTTTTTTAAAATTTTTTTTTTTTTATTCCTAAAAAATATTTTCTTTTCTGGTCTTTTGGCTACTTGAATTAATGTAGAGATCTTAATACTTTTTAGACACCCTTGGTTTCCACTCTTGAAGCTGTTATAGTCATTTTATTCTGGATTTTCTTCTAAAATGTTTAACATTTGTCCTCTGAGGTGACTTAATTGGCGTTACAGGAACATTAACTAAACTATTGTACTAAATATATACTGTGTGGCTGAAATGGAAGCCCCTCATACTTTCAAATTATCTGTATCCTCTATCTCTAACTCTAGTGGTCGTAAAGACTCCGGGGGCCACAAAAGAATTAAAAAAGACCCATCCTCTCCAACTAAGTCTCCATTGCCCCTCACATTGGATGTCATTACGGATGAGCTCAAGCTAATAAAACCTTCTGTTATGGAGACGAATATTGCTCTACAGCAAATTGAGGAGAAATGGTCATGTCTGGATTCTAGACTTTCTGAGGTGGAACAGAGGATTAGTGACATACAAGATACTACTACTAAAGTTGATACCTTGACAAAGGAAGTCGCACTACTTAAAAAAACAGACAGAAGATTTGGAAAATCATAATCAGCGGTATAATCTTTGCATTTATGGCATTACGGAAGGTTCAGAAGGCCAAGATTTGATAACATTCTTGCAAACTCATATTCCAAAGATTGTTGGTCTTCAGAATACTACTGCTCTCAACATCCGGAGAGCCCATCGTGTTGGTCCCTCTTCTCCATCAAAACCGAGAGGAATTATCCCCTACTTCCTACAGTACTCAGATTTAATGAATATTTTGACTGCCGCCAAACAACATAAACAACTGCTGTGGTCGGGCCAAAAGATTTTCTTTAGCCAGGATGTGGCCACGGCGACCGCCAATCGAAGGAAGGAATTTCTGGATCTCCGACCAGCCTTAAGATCTATGAATGCTAGATTTGGCCTAATTCACACTTGCTTTTTTAGGGTCACCTACAAGGACAGAACAACTACTTTTGAAAATCCCTATGATCTGAAACAGTTTATATATACTCACAAAGGGGAGGCAATGGAACTCAGCAAGACTTGATCGGTTAATGTGAAATTTATTTCTTCTTTACAGATATTGGAACCATTGAAATATCAGGTTGAGAAAGTCCCCTTTCCGATTGTGTCTATATTCCTGTATATCTCAACATCATAGTGTTCTTTCCCTTGTTGGTAAGTCACGTCGTCAGTTGTTCATATTGTAATGTATTTATTTTGTTTCCTCGTCCCTCCTCTCTCTTGTTATACAATCATTGTAGTTCCTCAGGGGTACTGTTGCTGATTGGCCTCTATTCCTTTTCTTGCTTTTCCCTTTCTCCCATGCAAAGTATTTTTCTTTTCTTTAAGACAATTATGACTGAAGTTTCTTGGCTTCTTGTCATCTTTTCTTTCTTTTATCAATGGGGTGCTTATGCTACCCTTTTCTTTTTCTCTCTTTCTGTTTTTTTCTCTTTCTACTTTTCTTTCTACCTTTATTATTTCGTACGTCCTTCAATGCAAGATTGGCATCAACACGCAATCTTATTTAGGTATATGCTCATATGTCTATGTTCACCAGTCTTTCAATCATCTCATGGAATGTTAAAGGTTTACGTAATACAGTTAAGAAACCAAGAGTGCTCCAGCATCTCTCTAAATTAAATTGTCAAGTTGCTCTTGTACAAGAGACCCATCTTAAAGAGCAGGATTTTAAAAGTTTGAATAGAAATTGGGTTGGTCATGTTTTTGGCTCCTCTGCAGCTCATAATAAGAATGGGGTAATAATATTGTTTCATAGATCTTTACAAGTACAAGTTGTTGAGGAGACTAAAGATGATATAGGAAGATGGATTTTATTGACAGTTAAGATTAATGGTTTGCTGTTTTCCATTTGCAATGTTTATGGTCCAACTGGAGTAGAGCCTCAATTTTGGGTGAATTTTTCTTCTTTATTATTATCTTGCAACTCTGAAAATTTTGTGGTAGGAGGTGATTGCAATCAACTTATGGATCTTTTTATAGATCGTCGCTCCCAAACTCGTTATATCCCTAATAAAATGCAAAAAACACTTTATCAAGCAATCTCATCCAGAGGTCTACGTGATGTACGGAGAATTGCTCACCCAGATGTACTAGAATTCACGTTTTATTCTCCAGTACATCATTCATATTCTAGAATAGATTATATATTTGCTACACAAAATGTTATACAAACAATTTCACATGCTGATATTGGGTCTATTCTCTTATCAGATCACGCCCCAGTAATAATTGATATGAGCCTTCCAGGAAATTCCTCCTTTTCTAATAGCTGGATGTTTAATAACACTTTATTGCAAGATCATTTATATAATGAACAATTTACAATGTTCTCTAAAGATCTTTTTATGCACAATTTACCTTCGGAAACTCAGATGAATTTTATATGGGATGCATTTGAAGCTACTGCTTGAGGCTTTATTATTATAGATTATGTTGCCATTAAAAAGAAAGAAAAATCTAAAGTTTCCTCTCAACTGCTCACACAAATAAAATATATTTAGCATGAGTATTTCTCATCTAATAAACCAGACACTTTATCCAAGTTGATTGATGCTAAACTACAATACAATAAGCATTCCTTGGAAAGTGCATGTGGAACTCTACTCAAAATAAATTCCAATTTTTACAGGGGGGAAAATAAAACAGGTAAACTATTGGCAAATTATTTAAAGATCAAAAAACAAAAGTCTAAAATTACTGTTATCACAGACACATTTGGAAATAGACACACTAAAGATTCAGAAATCCTGGAATGCTTTACTGACTACTATACCACATTATATACTCCTGAAAAGACTCCTAATATGACTGAAGTGGATGCCTTCTTCCGCTCTATTCCTTCGAAACAAAAAGTAGATTTGTCACCATTAGACTCTGACCTATCTGAAGCAGAAATTAAAAATGCCATTACCAAGCTTTCTAAAGATAAGGCTCCTGGCCCAGATGGCTTTTCAACAGAATTTTACTCAACCTTTCAATCTATTTTAGTTCCTAAGCTATTAATACTTATACAATATTTCATATCAAAAGATCAAGCAAAGGGCACTTTTCTGAAGCTCTGTTGTGTTTGATTCCTAAAAAAAGATAAGGATTTATCCAAATGTGCTAATTACAGACCTATATCCCTTATTGTAGGAAAGTACCATCTTGCCTGGCATGTTACCCCCATGTTTCACTGTATATATGTTGTTTTAGTGTATGTGTCACTGAGACCCTGCCAGCCAGGGCCCCAGTGCTCATAAGTGTGCCCTGCATGTGTTCCCTGTGTGATGACTGTCTCACTGAGACTCTGCTAACCAGAACCTCAGTGGGTATGCTCTCTCTGCTTTCCAAATTGTCACTAACAGGCTAGTGACCAATTTCACCAATTCCCATTGGCATACTGGAACACCCTTATAATTCCCTAGTATATGGTACTGAGGTACCCAGGGTATTGGGGTTCCAGGAGATCCCTATGGGCTGCAGTATTTCTTTTGCCACCCATAGAGAGCTCTGACAATTCTTACACAGGCCTGCCACTGCAGCCAGAGTGAAATAACGTCCACGTTATTTCACAGCCATTTACCACTGCACTTAAGTAAGTTATAAGTCACCTATATGTCTAACCTTCACCTGGTGAAGGTTGGGTGCTAAGTTACTTAGTGTGTGGGCACCCTGGCACTAGCCAAGGTGGCCCCACATCGTTCAGGGCAAATTCCCCGGACTTTGTGAGTGCGGGGACACCATTACACGCGTGCACTATACATAGGTCACTACCTATGTATAGCGTCACAATGGTAACTCTGAACATGGCCATGTAACATGTCTAAGATCATGGAATTGTCACCCCAATGACATTCTGGCATTGGGGAGACAATTCCATGATCCCCCGAGTCTCTAGCACAGACCTGGGTACTGCCAAACTACCTTTCCCGGGGTTTCAATGCAGCTGCTGCTGCTGCCAACCCCTCGGACAGGTTTCTGCCCTCCTGGGGTCCAGCCAGGCTTGGCCCAGGAAGGCAGAACAAAGGACTTCCTCAGAGAGAGGGTGTTACACCCTCTCCCTTTGGAAAAAGGTGTCAGGGCTGGGGAGGAGTAGCCTCCCCCAGCCTCTGGAAATGCTTTGATGGGCACAGATGGTGCCCATCTCTGCATAAGCCAGCCTACACCGGTTTAGGGATCCCCCAACCCTGCTCTGGCGCGAAACTGGACAAAGCAAAGGGGAGTGACCACTCCCCTGACCTGCACCTCCCAGGGGAGGTGCCCAGAGCTCCTCCAGTGTGCCTCAGACCTCTGCCATCTTGGATTCAGAGGTGTGCTGGCACACTGGACTGCTCTGAGTGGCCAGGGCCAGCAGGTGACGTCAGAGACTCCTTCTGATAGGCTCTTACCTGTGTTACTAGCCTATCCTCCTTCCTAGGTAGCCAAACCTCCTTTTCTGGCTATTTAGGGTCTCTGCTTTGGGGAATTCTTCAGATACCGAATGCAAGAGCTCACCAGAGTTCCTCTGCACTTCTCTCTCCACCTTCTACCAAAGGATCGACCGCTGACTGCTCAGGACGCCTGCAAAACCACAACAAAGTAGCAAAGACGACTACTGCAACCTTGTATCGCTTCATCCTGCTGGCTTTCTTGCCCGTTTCCTGGTGGTGCATGCTCTGGGGGTAGCCTGCCTCCTCCTTGCACCAGGAGCTCTGAAGAAATCTCCAGTGGGTCGACGGAATCTTCCCCCTGCAACCGCAGGCAACAAAAGACTGCATCACTGGTGTAGGAAAGTACCATCTTGCCTGGCATGTTACCCCCATTTTTCACTGTATATATGTTGTTTTAGTTGTATGTGTCACTGGGACCCTGGTAACCCAGGGCCCCAGTGCTCATAAGTGTGCCTGTATGTGTTACCTGTGTAGTGACTAACTGTCTCACTGAGGCTCTGCTAATCAGAACCTCAGTGGTTATGCTCTCTCATTTCTTTCCAAATTGTCACTGACAGGCTAGTGACCATTTTTACCAATTTACATTGGCTTACTGGAACACCCTTATAATCCCCTAGTATATGGTACTGAGGTACCCAGGGTATTGGGGTTCCAGGAGATCCCTATGGGCTGCAGCATTTCTTTTGCCACCCATAGGGAGCTCTGACAATTCTTACACAGGCCTGCCACTGCAGCCTGAGTGAAATAACGTCCACGTTATTTCACAGCCATTTTACACTGCACTTAAGTAACTTATAAGTCACCTATATGTCTAACCTTTACCTGGTAAAGGTTAGGTGCAAAGTTACTTAGTGTGAGGGCACCCTGGCACTAGCCAAGGTGCCCCCACATTGTTCAGAGCCAATTCACTGAACTTTGTGAGTACGGGGACACCATTACACGCGTGCACTACATATAGGTCACTACCTATATGTAGCTTCACCATGGTAACTCCGAATATGGCCATGTAACATGTCTATGATCATGGAATTGCCCCCTCTATGCCATCCTGGCATTGTTGGTACAATTCCATAATCCCAGTGGTCTGTAGCACAGACCCTGGTACTGCCAGACTGCCCTTCCTGGGGTTTCTCTGCAGCTGCTGCTGCTGCCAACCCCTCAGACAGGCATCTGCCCTCCTGGGGTCCAGCCAGGCCTGGCCCAGGATGGCAGAACAAAGAACTTCCTCTGAGAGAGGGTGTGACACCCTCTCCCTTTGGAAAATGGTGTGAAGGCAGGGGAGGAGTAGCCTCCCCCAGCCTCTGGAAATGCTTTGTTGGGCACAGAGGTGCCCAATTCTGCATAAGCCAGTCTACACCGGTTCAGGGACCCCTTAGCCCCTGCTCTGGCGCGAAACTGGACAAAGGAAAGGGGAGTGACCACTCCCCTGACCTGCACCTCCCCTGGGAGGTGTCCAGAGCTCCTCCAGTGTGCTCCAGACCTCTGCCATCTTGGAAACAGAGGTGCTGCTGGCACACTGGACTGCTCTGAGTGGCCAGTGCCACCAGGTGACGTCAGAGACTCCTTGTGATAGGCTCCTTCAGGTGTTAGTAGCCTTTCCTCTCTCCTAGGTAGCCAAACCCTCTTTTCTGGCTATTTAGGGTCTCTGTCTCTGGGGAAACTTTAGATAACGAATGCATGAGCTCAGCCGAGTTCCTCTGCATCTCCCTCTTCACCTTCTGATAAGGAATCGACCGCTGACCGCGCTGGAAGCCTGCAAACCTGCAACATAGTAGCAAAGACGACTACTGCAACTCTGTAACGCTGATCCTGCCGCCTTCTCGACTGTTTTCCTGCTTGTGCATGCTGTGGGGGTAGTCTGCCTCCTCTCTGCACCAGAAGCTCCGAAGAAATCTCCCGTGGGTCGACGGAATCTTCCCCCTGCAACCGCAGGCACCAAAAAGCTGCATCTCCGGTCCCTTGGGTCTCCTCTCAGCACGACGAGCGAGGTCCCTCGAATCCAGCGACACCGTCCAAGTGACCCCCACAGTCCAGTGACTCTTCAGCCCAAGTTTGGTGGAGGTAAGTCCTTGCCTCACCTCGCTGGGCTGCATTGCTGGGAACCGCGACTTTGCAAGCTTCTCCGGCCCCTGTGCACTTCCGGCGGAAATCCTGTGTGCACAGCCAAGCCTGGGTCCACGGCACTCTAACCTGCATTGCACGACTTTCTAAGTTGGTCTCCGGCGACGTGGGACTCCTTTGTGCAACTTCGGCGAGCACCGTTTCACGCATCCTCGTAGTGCCTGTTTCTGGCACTTCTCCGGGTGCTACCTGCTTCAGTGAGGGCTCTTTGTCTTGCTCGACGTCCCCTCTCTCTGCAGGTCCAATTTGCGACCTCCTGGTCCCTCCTGGGCCCCAGCAGCGTCCAAAAACGCCAAACGCACGATTTGCGTGTAGCAAGGCTTGTTGGCGTCCATCCGGCGGGAAAACACTTCTGCACGACTCTCCAAGGCGTGGCGGATCCATCCTCCAAAGGGGAAGTCTCTAGCCCTTGTCGTTCCTGCAGTATTCACAGTTCTTCAGCCTAGTAAGAGCTTCTTTGCACCAACCGCTGGCATTTCTTGGGCATCTGCCCATCTCCGAGCTGCTTGTGACTTTTGGACTTGGTCCCCTTGTTCCACAGGTACCTTCAGACAGGAATCCATCGTTGTTGCATTGCTGATTTGTGTTTTCCTTGCATTCTCCCTCTAACACGACTATTTTGTCCTTAGGGGAACTTTGGTGCACTTTGCACTCACTTTTCAGGGTCTTGGGGAGGGTTATTTTTCTAACTCTCACTATTTTCTAATAGTCCCAGCGACCCTCTACAAGGTCACATAGGTTTGGGGTCCATTCGTGGTTCACATTCCACTTTTGGAGTATATGGTTTGTGTTGCCCCTATCCCTATGTTTCCCCATTGCATCCTATTGTAATTATACATTGTTTGCACTGTTTTCTAAGACTATACTGCATATTTTTGCTATTGTGTATATATATCTTGTGTATATTTCCTATCCTCTTACTGAGGGTACACTCTAAGATACTTTGGCATATTGTCATAAAAATAAAGTACCTTTATTTTTAGTATAACTGTGTATTGTGTTTTCTTATGATATTGTGCATATGACACTAAGTGGTACTGTAGTAGCTTCACACGTCTCCTAGTTCAGCCTGAGCTGCTTTGCTAAGCTACCATTATCTATCAGCCTAAGCTGCTAGACACCCTATACACTAATAAGGGATAACTGGGCCTGGTGCAAGGTGCAAGTACCCCTTGGTACTCACTACAAGCCAGTCCAGCCTCCTACATTGGTTGTGCAGTGGTGGGATAAGTGCTTTGAGACTACTTACCACTCTTGTCATTGTACTTTTCATAAGAGAAAAATATACAAAACAAGGTCAGTGTATATACACATAGCCAAAAAGTTTTGCATTTCCTCTTTTCACTCTTTTCTAAGTGCTGAAAGTACTTCTAAACTTTCAAAAAGTTCTTAAAAGTTTAAAAAGTTTTTTTCTGTCTTTCCAAAAAGTTCTGAAAACTTTTTTCTCTTTGTCTATCACTTTAACTCTCTCTAAAAAATGTCTGGCACAGGCCAAAAAGTTGAACTGTCCAAACTTGCATATGATCACCTTAGCTGGAAAGGAGCAAGGAGTCTCTGCATAGAGAGAGGTTTGAGTGTAGGGAAGAATCCTTCTTTAGAACTGTTAATTAATATGCTTAGAGTACAGGATAAGGCCATAAGTGCCCAATCTGTAGAAAAAGTAGCTAATGGTTCTCAATCTGATCCAGGGACTCCCCCAGGAAAAGGTTCAGGAAAGAAACTTCTCAGCCTGCCCATTACTAGACAGTCTAGCATAGTTGGTACAGAGGTTGAATCACATCATACTGATGATGTGCTCTCACATTATACTGGTAGCCAAGCTGTTAGGGTGCCCTCTGTAAGGGACAGGTCTCCTTCTGTTCATTCCCATCATACCTCTGTATCTAGAAATGTCCCTCCCACCCACCCTGATGACAGATTGTTGGAAAGGGAGCTCAATAGATTGAGAGTGGAGCAAACCAGACTGAAGCTCAAGAAGCAACAGCTGGATTTGGATAGACAGTCTTTAGAAATAGAGAGGGAAAGACAGAAAATGGGTTTAGATACCCATGGTGGCAGCAGCAGTATTCCCCATAGTCATCCTGCAAAAGAGCATGATTCCAGGAATCTGCATAAGATAGTTCCCCCTTACAAGGAGGGGGATGACATTAACAAGTGGTTTGCTGCACTTGAGAGGGCCTGTGCTGTACAGGATGTCCCTCAAAGGCAGTGGGCTGCTATCCTATGGCTATCATTTACTGGAAAAGGTAGGGATAGGCTCCTTACTGTAAAAGAAAATGATGCTAACAATTTCCAAGTTCTTAAGAATGCACTCCTGGATGGTTATGGCTTAACCACTGAACAGTACAGGATCAAGTTCAGAGATACCAAAAAGGAGTCTTCACAAGACTGGGTTGATTTCATTGACCAGGCAGTGAAGGCCTTGGAGGGGTGGTTACATGGCAGTAAAGTTACTGATTATGACAGCCTGTATAACTTAATCCTGAGAGAGCATATTCTTAATAATTGTGTGTCTGATTTGTTGCACCAGTACTTGGTGGACTCTGATCTGACCTCTCCCCAAGAATTGGGAAAGAAGGCAGACAAATGGGTCAGAACAAGAGTGAACAGAAAAGTTCATACAGGGGGTGACAAAGATGGCAACAAAAAGAAGGATGGTAAGTCTTCTGACAAGGGTGGGGACAAATCTAAAAATGAGTCTTCATCAGGCCCACAAAAACACTCTGGTGGGGGTGGTGGGCCCAAACCCTCCTCTAATCAGAACAAGGAAAAGAAACCATGGTGCTATTTATGTAAGATAAAAGGCCATTGGACAACAGATCCCAGTTGTCCAAAGAAAGGCACCACAGCTCCTACCACTACAACCCCTACTGCTACACCTAGTGTCCCTACTAATAGCAGTGGTGGTGGGAGCAAACCTACTAATAGCCAATCCAAGGGAGTAGCTGGGCTCACTTTTGGTAATTTAGTTGGGGTTGGTCTGATTAGGGAGACCACAGAGGCTACTTTAGTCTCTGAAGGGGCTATTGACTTAGCCACTTTGGTTGCTTGCCCCCATAACTTGGAGAAGTACAAGCAACTAACCCTAATAAATGGTGTTGAGGTCCAGGCCTACAGGGACACAGGTGCCAGTGTCACAATGGTGATTGAGAAACTGGTGCACCCTGAACAACACATACTTGGACACCAGTACCAAGTAACCGATGCTCACAACATAACACAAAGCCACCCCATGGCTGTTGTAAATCTCAACTGGGGGGGGGTATCTGGTCCAAAGAAAGTTGTGGTAGCTTCAGATTTACCTGTAGACTGTCTATTAGGGAACGATTTGGAGACATCAGCTTGGTCAGATGTGGAGTTGGAGGCCCATGCAGCAATGCTGGGCATCCCAGGGCATATTTTTGCTTTGACAAGGGCTCAGGCCAAAAAGCAAAAAGGACAGGGAAGCTTGGATCCTGGAACAATGGACCAAGTGCTCCCTAAAGCTAGGGCTAGTAGAAGCAAACCACTTCCTACTATCCCTCCCTCTACAGTGGATTCTAATTCTGAGGAAGAAGAATTCCCTCCCTGTGCAGAACCTACACCAGAGGAGCTGGAAGCAGACACTGCTGAGCTTTTGGGTGAAGGGGGGCCTGCCAGAGAGGAGCTGAGTGTGGCACAGCAAACCTGTCCCACATTAGAGGGTCTCAGACAGCAAGCTGTCAAACAGGCTAATGGGGATGTCAGTGACTCACACAGAGTTTACTGGGAGGACAACCTCTTGTACACTGAGCATAGGGATCCTAAACCTGGAGCTGCCAGGAGATTAGTGATTCCTCAGGAGTACAGAAAGTTCCTCCTAACACTGGCACATGACATTCCCTTAGCTGGGCACCTGGGTCAAATGAAAACTTGGGACAGATTGGTACCACTGTTTCATTGGCCTAGGATGTCTGAGGACACAAAAGAATTTTGTAAGTCCTGTGAAACCTGTCAAGCCAGTGGCAAGACAGGTGGCACTCCAAAGGCACCCCTTATCCCACTGCCTGTGGTTGGGGTTCCCTTTGAAAGGGTAGGGGTTGACATAGTTGGCCCCCTTGACCCTCCTACTGCTTCAGGCAATAGGTTTATCTTAGTGGTAGTGGACCATGCCACAAGGTATCCAGAAGCAATTCCTTTAAGGACCACTACAGCTCCTGCAGTGGCAAAGGCCCTCCTGGGAATATTTTCCAGGGTGGGCTTCCCAAAGGAAGTAGTATCAGACAGAGGAAGCAATTTCATGTCTGCATACTTAAAGGCCATGTGGAAGGAGTGTGGTGTAACTTACAAGTTCACAACACCCTATCATCCACAAACAAATGGACTGGTGGAGAGATTTAATAAAACTCTCAAAGGCATGATTATGGGACTCCCTGAAAAACTCCGCAGGAGATGGGATATCCTTCTACCATGCCTCCTTTTTGCCTACAGGGAGGTACCCCAGAAAGGAGTGGGCTTCAGCCCCTTTGAACTTCTTTTTGGACACCCTGTTAGGGGTCCACTCACACTTGTAAAGGAGGGTTGGGAACAACCTTTAAAAGCTCCTAAGCAGGATATTGTGGACTATGTACTTGGCCTCAGATCAAGGATGGCTGAGTACATGAAAAAGGCCAGTAAAAACCTTCAGGCCAGCCAAGAGCTCCAGAAGCAATGGCATGATCAGAAGGCTGTTTTGGTTCAGTACCAACCAGGGCAGAAAGTGTGGGTCTTGGAGCCTGTGGCCCCAAGAGCACTCCAAGATAAATGGAGTGGTCCACACACAATTGTTGAAAAGAAGGGTGAAGTCACCTACTTGGTTGACTTAGGCACTGCCAGGAGTCCCCTTAGGGTGCTCCATGTCAACCGCCTGAAACCCTACTATGACAGGGCTGATCTCACCCTGCTCATGGCAACAGATGAGGGACAGGAAGAAGACAGTGATCCTCTACCTGATCTCTTCTCTTCCACAGAACAAGATGCTCTTGTGGAAGGGGTAGTTTTGGCTGATTGTCTTACTGCTGAGCAGAAAGATAATTGCATAAATCTCCTAGGACAATTTTCAGAACTCTTCTCCATTGTGCCAGGCACCACTTCTTGGTGTGAGCACACTATAGATACTGGAGACAGTTTACCTGTCAAAAGTAAGATCTATAGGCAACCTGACCATGTCAGGGACTGCATAAAGCAAGAAGTTCAGAAGATGTTGGAACTAGGAGTGGTTGAGCACTCTGACAGTCCATGGGCTTCTCCTGTGGTACTGGTACCAAAACCCAATTCTAAAGATGGAAAGAAGGAAATGAGGTTTTGTGTAGACTATAGAGGTCTCAACTTGGTAACCAAAACAGATGCTCACCCTATACCCAGGGCAGATGAGCTAATAGATACACTGGCATCTGCCAAGTATCTAAGCACTTTTGATTTGACTGCAGGGTATTGGCAGATCAAAATGTCAGAAGATGCTAAACCTAAGACTGCATTTTCTACCATTGGAGGACATTACCAGTTTACTGTAATGCCTTTTGGTTTGAAAAATGCACCTGCCACTTTTCAGAGGTTGGTGAACACAGTCCTGCAAGGGCTGGAAGCTTTCAGTGCAGCATATTTGGATGATATAGCTGTCTTTAGCTCCAGCTGGGATGATCACCTGGTCCACCTTTGGAAAGTTTTGGAGGCCCTGCAAAAGGCAGGCCTCACTATCAAGGCTTCAAAGTGCCAGATAGGGCAGGGTAAGGTGGTTTATCTGGGACACCTTGTTGGTGGGGAACAGATTGCACCACTTCAGGGGAAAATCCAAACTATTATTGATTGGATTCCCCCTACCACTCAGACTCAGGTGAGAGCCTTCCTAGGCCTCACTGGGTATTACAGGAGGTTCATTAAGAACTATGGCTCCATTGCAGCCCCTCTTAATGAACTCACATCCAAGAAAATGCCTAAAAAGGTATTATGGACAGCAAACTGTCAGAAAGCTTTTGAGGAGCTGAAGCAGGCCATGTGCTCTGCACCTGTCCTGAAAAGCCCTTGTTACTCTAAAAAATTCTATGTCCAAACTGATGCATCTGAATTAGGAGTAGGGGCAGTCCTATCACAACTTAATTCTGAGGGCCAGGATCAACCTGTTGCTTTTATTAGTAGAAGGTTGACCCGTAGAGAAAAGCGTTGGTCTGCCATTGAGAGGGAGGCCTTTGCTGTGGTCTGGGCTCTGAAGAAGTTGAGGCCATACCTGTTTGGCACTCACTTCATTGTTCAGACAGACCACAAACCTCTACTTTGGCTAAAACAAATGAAAGGTGAAAATCCTAAATTGTTGAGGTGGTCCATATCCCTACAGGGAATGGACTATACAGTGGAACATAGACCTGGGAGTAGCCACTCCAATGCAGATGGACTCTCCAGATATTTCCACTTAGACAATGAAGACTCATCAGGTAATGGCTAGTCTTATTGTCCTTCGTTTGGGGGGGGGTTGTGTAGGAAAGTACCATCTTGCCTGGCATGTTACCCCCATTTTTCACTGTATATATGTTGTTTTAGTTGTATGTGTCACTGGGACCCTGGTAACCCAGGGCCCCAGTGCTCATAAGTGTGCCTGTATGTGTTACCTGTGTAGTGACTAACTGTCTCACTGAGGCTCTGCTAATCAGAACCTCAGTGGTTATGCTCTCTCATTTCTTTCCAAATTGTCACTGACAGGCTAGTGACCATTTTTACCAATTTACATTGGCTTACTGGAACACCCTTATAATCCCCTAGTATATGGTACTGAGGTACCCAGGGTATTGGGGTTCCAGGAGATCCCTATGGGCTGCAGCATTTCTTTTGCCACCCATAGGGAGCTCTGACAATTCTTACACAGGCCTGCCACTGCAGCCTGAGTGAAATAACGTCCACGTTATTTCACAGCCATTTTACACTGCACTTAAGTAACTTATAAGTCACCTATATGTCTAACCTTTACCTGGTAAAGGTTAGGTGCAAAGTTACTTAGTGTGAGGGCACCCTGGCACTAGCCAAGGTGCCCCCACATTGTTCAGAGCCAATTCACTGAACTTTGTGAGTACGGGGACACCATTACACGCGTGCACTACATATAGGTCACTACCTATATGTAGCTTCACCATGGTAACTCCGAATATGGCCATGTAACATGTCTATGATCATGGAATTGCCCCCTCTATGCCATCCTGGCATTGTTGGTACAATTCCATAATCCCAGTGGTCTGTAGCACAGACCCTGGTACTGCCAGACTGCCCTTCCTGGGGTTTCTCTGCAGCTGCTGCTGCTGCCAACCCCTCAGACAGGCATCTGCCCTCCTGGGGTCCAGCCAGGCCTGGCCCAGGATGGCAGAACAAAGAACTTCCTCTGAGAGAGGGTGTGACACCCTCTCCCTTTGGAAAATGGTGTGAAGGCAGGGGAGGAGTAGCCTCCCCCAGCCTCTGGAAATGCTTTGTTGGGCACAGAGGTGCCCAATTCTGCATAAGCCAGTCTACACCGGTTCAGGGACCCCTTAGCCCCTGCTCTGGCGCGAAACTGGACAAAGGAAAGGGGAGTGACCACTCCCCTGACCTGCACCTCCCCTGGGAGGTGTCCAGAGCTCCTCCAGTGTGCTCCAGACCTCTGCCATCTTGGAAACAGAGGTGCTGCTGGCACACTGGACTGCTCTGAGTGGCCAGTGCCACCAGGTGACGTCAGAGACTCCTTGTGATAGGCTCCTTCAGGTGTTAGTAGCCTTTCCTCTCTCCTAGGTAGCCAAACCCTCTTTTCTGGCTATTTAGGGTCTCTGGGGAAACTTTAGATAACGAATGCATGAGCTCAGCCGAGTTCCTCTGCATCTCCCTCTTCACCTTCTGATAAGGAATCGACCGCTGACCGCGCTGGAAGCCTGCAAACCTGCAACATAGTAGCAAAGACGACTACTGCAACTCTGTAACGCTGATCCTGCCGCCTTCTCGACTGTTTTCCTGCTTGTGCATGCTGTGGGGGTAGTCTGCCTCCTCTCTGCACCAGAAGCTCCGAAGAAATCTCCCGTGGGTCGACGGAATCTTCCCCCTGCAACCGCAGGCACCAAAAAGCTGCATCTCCGGTCCCTTGGGTCTCCTCTCAGCACGACGAGCGAGGTCCCTCGAATCCAGCGACACCGTCCAAGTGACCCCCACAGTCCAGTGACTCTTCAGCCCAAGTTTGGTGGAGGTAAGTCCTTGCCTCACCTCGCTGGGCTGCATTGCTGGGAACCGCGACTTTGCAAGCTTCTCCGGCCCCTGTGCACTTCCGGCGGAAATCCTGTGTGCACAGCCAAGCCTGGGTCCACGGCACTCTAACCTGCATTGCACGACTTTCTAAGTTGGTCTCCGGCGACGTGGGACTCCTTTGTGCAACTTCGGCGAGCACCGTTTCACGCATCCTCGTAGTGCCTGTTTCTGGCACTTCTCCGGGTGCTACCTGCTTCAGTGAGGGCTCTTTGTCTTGCTCGACGTCCCCTCTCTCTGCAGGTCCAATTTGCGACCTCCTGGTCCCTCCTGGGCCCCAGCAGCGTCCAAAAACGCCAAACGCACGATTTGCGTGTAGCAAGGCTTGTTGGCGTCCATCCGGCGGGAAAACACTTCTGCACGACTCTCCAAGGCGTGGCGGATCCATCCTCCAAAGGGGAAGTCTCTAGCCCTTGTCGTTCCTGCAGTATTCACAGTTCTTCAGCCTAGTAAGAGCTTCTTTGCACCAACCGCTGGCATTTCTTGGGCATCTGCCCATCTCCGAGCTGCTTGTGACTTTTGGACTTGGTCCCCTTGTTCCACAGGTACCTTCAGACAGGAATCCATCGTTGTTGCATTGCTGATTTGTGTTTTCCTTGCATTCTCCCTCTAACACGACTATTTTGTCCTTAGGGGAACTTTGGTGCACTTTGCACTCACTTTTCAGGGTCTTGGGGAGGGTTATTTTTCTAACTCTCACTATTTTCTAATAGTCCCAGCGACCCTCTACAAGGTCACATAGGTTTGGGGTCCATTCGTGGTTCACATTCCACTTTTGGAGTATATGGTTTGTGTTGCCCCTATCCCTATGTTTCCCCATTGCATCCTATTGTAATTATACATTGTTTGCACTGTTTTCTAAGACTATACTGCATATTTTTGCTATTGTGTATATATATCTTGTGTATATTTCCTATCCTCTTACTGAGGGTACACTCTAAGATACTTTGGCATATTGTCATAAAAATAAAGTACCTTTATTTTTAGTATAACTGTGTATTGTGTTTTCTTATGATATTGTGCATATGACACTAAGTGGTACTGTAGTAGCTTCACACGTCTCCTAGTTCAGCCTGAGCTGCTTTGCTAAGCTACCATTATCTATCAGCCTAAGCTGCTAGACACCCTATACACTAATAAGGGATAACTGGGCCTGGTGCAAGGTGCAAGTACCCCTTGGTACTCACTACAAGCCAGTCCAGCCTCCTACAACTGGTCCTCTGGGTCCCCTCTCAGCACGACGAGCATGGTCCCTGGAACTCAGCAACTCTGTCCAAGTGACTCCCACAGTCCAGTGACTCTTTGTAGGAGGCTGGCCTGGCTTGTAGTGAGTACCAAGGGGTACTTACACTCTGTACCAGGTCCAGTTATCCCTTATTAGTGTAGAAGAGGTGTTTCTAGCAGCTTAGGCTGATAGAAGATAGCTATAGCAGAGCAGCTTAGGCTGAACTAGGAGACATGCAAAGCTCCTACTATACCACTGGTGTCATATGCACAATATCATAAGAAAACACAATACACAGATATACTAAAAATAAAGGTACTTTATTTTTATGACACTATGCCAAAAGTATCTCATTGAGTACCCTCAGTATGAGGATGCCAAATATACACAAGATATATGTACACAAAACCAAAAATATGCAGTAATAGCAAAAGGAAGTAATGCAAGCAATGTAAAGTTACAGTAGATTGCAATAGGAGCACCTAGGTATAGGGGCAACACAAACCATATACTCTAGAAGTGGAATGCGAACCACGAATGGACCCCAAACCTATGTGAGCTTGTAGAGGGTCGCTGGGACTGTAAGAAAACAGTGAGGGTTAGAAAAATAGACCACCCCAAGACCCTGAAAAACAGGTCTAAAGTGCACCTATATTCCCCAGAGAGCACAGAAGTTGTGATAGGGGAATTCTGCAAGGAAGACCAACACCAGCAATGCAACCAATGTGGATTTCCGGACGAGAGTACCTGTGGAACAAGGGGACCAAGTCCAAGAGTCGCGACAAAGTTGAGTTTGGGCAGATGCCCAGGAAATGCCAGCTGAGGGTGCAAAGAAGCTGCCACCGGATGGTAGAAGCTGTGGATTCTGCAAGAACGAAGAAGGCTAGAAACTTCCCCTTTGGAGGATGGATGTCCCACGTCGTGAAGAATCTTGCAGAGGTGTTCCCACGCAGAAAGACCGCAAACAAGCCTTGCTAGCTGCAAGGGTCACAGTTAGGGTTTTTGGATGCTGCTGTGGCCCAGGAGGGACCAGGATGTCGCCACGTGGATGAGGAGACAGAGGGGGCGCCCAGCAAGTCAGGGAGCCCTCACAGAAGCAGGCAGCACACGCAGAAGTGTCGGAACAGGCACTACGAAGAGGAGTGAACCGGAGCTCACCCAAAGACACAAAAGGGAGTCCCACAACGCCGGAGGACAACTCAGGAGGTTGTGCACTGCAGGTTAGAGTGTCGGGGACCCGGGCTTGGCTGTGCACGAAGGAAATCCTGGAAGAGTGCACAGGAGCCGGAGCAGCTGCAAATCACGTGGTACCCAGCAATGCAGTCTAGCGTGGGGAGGCAAGGACTTACCTCCACCAAACTTGGACTGAAGAGTCACTGGACTGTGGGAGTCACTTGGACAGAGTTGCTGAGTTCCAGGGACCACGCTTGTCGTGCTGAGAGGGGACCCAGAGGACCGGTGATGCAGTCTTTTGTTGCCTGCGGTTGCAGGGGGAAGATTCTATCATCCCACAGGAGATTTCTTTAGAGCTCCTAGTGCAGAGAGGAGGCAGGCTACCCCCAGAGCATGCACCACCAGGAAACAGTCGAGAAGGCGGCAGGATCAGCGATACAAGGTTGCACTAGTCGTCTTTGCTACTTTGTTGCGGTTTTGCAGGCGTCCTGAGCAGTCAGCGGTCAATCCTTTGGCAGAAGGTGAAGAGAGAGATGCAGAGGAACTCTGATGAGCACTTGCATTCGTTATCTACAGAATTCCCCAAAACAGAGACCCTAAATAGCCAGAAAAGGAGGTTTGGCTACCTAGGAGGAGGACTCTGACGTCACCTTCTGGCACTGGCCACTCAAAGCCGTCCAGTGTGCCAGCAGCACCTCTGTTTCCAAGATGGCAGAGGTCTGGAGCACACTGGAGGAGCTCTGGGCTCCTCCCTTGGGAGTTGCAGGTCAGGGGAGTGGTCACTCCCCTTTCCACTGTCCAGTTTCGCGCCAGAGCAGGGCTGGGGGATCCCTGAACCGGTGTAGACTGGCTTATGCAGAGATGGGCACCATCTGTGCCCATCACAGCATTTCCAGAGGCTGGGGAGGCTACTCCTCCCCAGCCCTGACACCTTTTTCCAAAGGGAGAGGGTGTAACACCCTCTCTCTTTGGAAGTCCTTTGTTCTGCCTTCCTGGGCCAAGCCTGGCTGGACCCCAGGAGGGCAGAAACCTGTCTGAGGGGTTGGCAGCAGCTGCAGTGAAACCCCGGGAAAGGTAGTTTGGCAGTACCCGGGTCTGTGCTAGAGACTCGGGGGATCATGGAATTGTCTCCCCAATGCCAGAATGTCATTGGGGTGACAATTCCATGATCTTAGACATGTTACATGGCCATGTTCAGAGTTACCATTGTGACGCTATACATAGGTAGTGACCTATGTATAGTGCACGCGTGTAATGGTGTCCCCGCACTCACAAAGTCCGGGGAATTTGCCCTGAACGATGTGGGGCCACCTTGGCTAGTGCCAGGGTGCCCACACACTAAGTAACTTAGCACCCAACCTTCACCAGGTGAAGGTTAGACATATAGGTGACTTATAAGTTACGTAAGTGCAGTGGTAAATGGCTGTGAAATAACATGGACGTTATTTCACTCAGGCTGCAGTGGCAGGCCTGTGTAAGAATTGTCAGAGCTCTCTATGGGTGGCAAAAGAAATACTGCAGCCCATAGGGATCTCCTGGAACCCCAATACCCTGGGTACCTCAGTACCATATACTAGGGAATTATAAGGGTGTTCCAGTATGCCAATGGGAATTGGTGAAATTGGTCACTAGCCTGTTAGTGACAATTTGGAAAGCAGAGAGAGCATACCCACTGAGGTTCTGGTTAGCAGAGTCTCAGTGAGACAGTCATCACACAGGGAACACATACAGGGCACACTTATGAGCACTGGGGCCCTGGCTGGCAGGGTCCCAGTGACACATACACTAAAACAACACATATACAGTGAAATATGGGGGTAACATGCCAGGCAAGATGGTACTTTCCTACACTCTTCAGTTCAAGTTTGGTGGAGGTAAGTCCTTGCCTCCCCACGCTAGACTGCATTGCTGGGTACCGCATGATTTGCAGCTGCTCTGGCTCCTGTGCACTCTTCCAGGATTTCCATCGTGCACAGCCAAGCCTGGGTCCCCGCCACTCTAACCTCCAGTGCACAACCTTCTGAGTTGTCCTCCGGCATTGTGGAACTCCCTTTTGTGACTTCGGGTGGACTCCGGTTCACTCCTCTTCCAAGTGCCTGTTCCGGTACTTCTGCGGGTGCTGCGATTCTGTGAGGGCTCCCTGACTTGCTGGCACCCCCTCTGTCTCCTCATCCAAGTGGCGACATCCTGGTTCCTCCTGGGCCACAGCAGCATCCAAAAACCCTAACCCCCACACTTGCAGCTAGCAAGGCTTGTTTGCGGTCTTTCTGCATGGGAACACCTCTGTAAGCTTCTTCACGACGTGGGACATCCATCCTCCAAAGGGGAAATTCCTAGTCCTCTTCGTTCTTGCAGAAACCAAAGCTTCTTCCATCCGGTGGCAGCTTCTTTGCACCCTCAGCTGGCATTTCCTGGGCATCTGCACACTCTCGACTTTGTCACGACTCTTGGACTTGGTCCCCTTGTTTCACAGGTACTCAGGTCCGGAAATCCACTGTTGTTGCTTTGCTGGTGTTGGTCTTCCATGCAGAAACCCCCTATCACGACTTCTGTGCTCTCTGGGGGTTATAGGTGCACATTACACCTACTTTTCAGGCTCTTGGGGTGGGCTATTTTTCTAACCCTCACTGTTTTCTTACAGTCCCAGCGACACTCTACAAGCTCACATAGGTTTGGGGTCCATTCGTGGTTCGCATTCCACTTTTGGAGTATATGGTTTGTGTTGCCCCTATACCTATGTGCCTCTATTGCAATCTACTGTAACTTTACATTGCTTGCATTACTTCTTTTTGCTAATACTGCATATTTTTGGTATTGTGTACATATATCTTGTGTATATTTGGCATCCTCATATTGAGGGTACTCACTGAGATACTTTTGGCATATTGTCGTAAAAATAAAGTACCTTTATTTTTAGTATATCTGTGTATTGTGTTTTCTTATGATATTGTGCATATGACACCAGTGGTATAATGGGAACTTTGCATGTCTCCTAGTTCAGCCTAAGCTGCTCTGCTATAGCTACCTTCTATCAGCCTAAGCTGCTAGAAACACCTCTTCTACACTAATACGGGATAACTGGACCTGGTACAGGGTGTAAGTACCCCTTGGTACCCACTACAAGCCAGGCCAGCCTCCTACACTTATTAATGTCGATTGTAAAATCTTTGCAAAAGTCCTAGCCTTACGGATTAATCATTTTATCCCAGACCTAATAGACATTCATCAGCCAGGTTTTGTTAAGGGGCAATACATATCAGATAACTCTAGAACCTTTTCTCAATATTATCCATTTTGCCTCTACGTCCAGGGATCCTATAGCTGTCATAACTATAGATGCTGAAAAAGCCTTTGATCGAGTTTGTTGGGATTTTATGTTTGGAGCATTAAAACGGCATGGTTTTAGTCCTCATATTATTAAAATTATTAGACTTTTATACTCTTCACCCTCTACATCAATTTTAGTCAATGGTAAACAATGTCATTACTTCTCCCTACACAGAGGTACTAGACAAGGTTGTCCTCTATCACCTCTGTTATTTATATTAGCCCTTGAGCCCCTTCTAGAGAAAGTACTTAAGTCATCTGATTTTTATGGTTTTAAGCACAAAGATACTGAGATTAAATTCACAGTTGATGCTGATGATATTTTACTTTTTATCTCTAATCCTCATAAGACTATTCTGGATTTTATTTTAATTATTACAAGAATACTCAAGTGTCTCAGGTTAAAAGCTTAATGTAGATAAATCAGAGGTTTTGCCATTAAATGCTTACTGTCTACAAGACATGTTTAAAGATACTGGGTTTAAGTGGAACTCTAAGCATATCAAATGCCTGGGCATATCCTATTCCAACTCTCTTAAAGACACTATTCAAACTAATCTCAAAGAGGTAGAGTCAAGGATTGTGAAATTACTTGATAGATGGTATCCTCTTTATTTAACTTGGTGGGGACGACTGGCCACGATTAAAATGATGTTGTTGCCCATTTACATTTTTTATTTATCTATGCTTCCTGTTAAACTTCCTTCTAGTTTTTTTAAAATTATAAATGCATCATTTATGAATTTTTTATGGAACAAACGTAAATCTTGTATATCTCTAGTCAAATTGCAGGAACCTAGAGACAATGGAGGTGTACATTTTCCATGCCTTAGAAGATATCACTCTGCATTTGTTTTAAAACAAATATGGTTGTCCCTCTCTCCCACTTTTCATAAAGGGACCTCTCTATGGAGTCAATTGGAACACTCACAAATTACACCATTTACATTTAGAGATGCAGTCCGGCTTTCAAAACCCCCTAAATCTCTTTTCTCTCCGATAATAACTCAGTCTATTTCTATTGCCAGGCCATTACTTCTTGCCTCTCACTCCTCATATGAGAACCTTAGGCAAACTCCTATATGATACAATAATGATATTAAATTTCATAATAGAACTTTGGTATGGAAAGAGTGGATGCACAAAGGCATTATAACTTTAGATCAGATAATTCTTGATAATGTTGTACTTGAATTTCAAGATATTCAACGGACATTTTATATCTCCACTTATTACGCTGTGAAATATCAAACTCTCTATGCTATCCTCTATAACTTATTGTCTCAATCTTTGGAGGCTCCCTCTTCTACACAGCCTAATTCACAACCTTATAATTTTTCCTCACAAGTCCCGGCGTCTTTTATATACAGAACCCTTACACATACAACTCTTGTGAGACCAAAATCTAAAATAGAATTAGCATGGGAGCAGGATCTCAATCAAAGCAGTCCTATATCTACATGGAAAAAAATATGGTCAAAACTCCATACAACATCCCGTTCAGCATCTACAACCCAAACGTTATTTTATTTTTACAATAGGTTGTACTATACTCCTGTAGACCTTTATAAATTTAAACTTACTACAGATAGCAAGTGTTGGTCGTGTTCTAAAGAAAGCAGTCATTATATGCACATGTTTTTGAGTGCCCTGCAGTTCATACTTTTTAGGAACAAGTTTGGGATAAAGTTAATCAGATTTTCTCCATCAATGTACCTTTCAATGTATTACATGTTTTTGTGGGTAGTACTTCATCAATTTGGTATTCCCAACCACTGCTTGGTAAATTGGCTGATTTGCTCATTGCTGGTGCACTGCACATTTTAACTTCTAATTGGAAAGATACTATGAAAATATCTGTTGTAACTTGGTGGAATCCCGTCTGTTATAATCACAGAATGGATCGAGCAAATGCTAATACCAACTGTTAATTAAAAGGGACATGCTTTGGTTTCCCCTCACCTCTTTCCTTTCGCAACACAAGACTTTACATACTACTGTTAATACTCAATAGTTGCTTTATCGGAACTATGTGATTTTTAACTTGCATTGTTTTACTTTCTCTTTCTTTCCTTTCTCTCTTCTCTTTCTTTCTTTACTAAAACATAACAAAAAATACTATTATTCTACGGTACATTATTACAGTCTGGTTGTGTATACAAATTGTTTCTTCAAGATATAATTATCTTTATGATTATGATTAATCCTTTTTTTTAATTGTTTTTTCTTCTGGTTGCAAATGTATTTATTCTATTGTACCAGTGTATGCTAACTTATTCAATAAAGCATTATTAAACTAAAAAGAAATAAAAAAAAATGTCTTTGTTGGAGTTCATAAAGAAACACTATTTCCTCAAATTATGTGAAGGAAACAGACATTTGCTGTCATAGGCAAATAACCTGCCTTCCTATCTTGTCACACAGCTCCAGATAAAAATATTTTGTTACCAGTGAGGCATATGGGGCATACAAATTAACTGATCCCTGAGGGAGTGGCCACTGTTTTGGGACGCAGTGATGCACACCTCACAGTTAAATATACCAGAGAAAATGTCTTTGCCAGCTGCAAATACCCAATCATGTTTCATTCAAAAATGGGACCACAAATGTGTGGATGGGCATGCTTTACAGGCAAGGAAAAGGTCAAAACAATGTTAATGGAACCAGCCTTAACAGTGTGGCTTGTTGGGCGGCCGCAGTTTTGGTAACCAACAACACCTACGACCTAGTGCAACTTACCAACTGAGACCTTTCTAAAAACTAGGAACACAAGGGTCCAATGCAGTCAATCCTTTTGTGGATCCCACATGTTCATACCCAAATATCATTCGTCAATCTATACTAAAATACTGCTATCCTCACATTCCTGTGCTATAGAACACTAATTTGCTGCCAACTACAAATGTACAATAACCGTTTATTTCCACACTTGGGTTGATAAAATAGATCCCGTTTGTATGGCTGAATACATCGAAAGGGAAAGGCAATTCATACAAAACCAGGGCAGTCCTTCCCAACACTATGCCTTATTGAACACTGGAGATTTAGGGGATTCCATAAAAGTATGACATGCGGTGAAGATACACACTTCTGTAACCTAGAAAACCATAGCATTTCAAATTGTATTTAAGAAAAAATATTTCCTCACAATAATGTGCCATAAAATACGAAAATTAGCCGCCAATGGCAAATTACCTACTCCCCTGCATTGCCACACTTTTCCTTTTAAAAATGATTCCTGTCAGGTGTGGAAGGGTGCTACATTAAATTAATGAAATAATTTGCTAAAATGAGATCTTCGGACAAGTGATGAAGAGGACGGCGAAAATGAGTTTACTGGTTGTTCTGACACATTCTTGGGTCGCGAGTGGGAAATCCACAAACACAATAATTAAATTAGGGCAACTAAAAGTTACCCAGCAAGAAAAAGCAAAAGAAAAGGATACAGAATTCGTTATACCATATTAGTTAGAAATCTGGTTATGTTGCTCAGGATATCATTGATATAACACATAGAGAACGTTTAGAAGCCACTTGACAAAAAAACTGGAGTCACAAAAATAACCATCAAATAAGCCCAGGGAGAATGACGAAAAAACGTAACTTCAGGTCTAATCAACTTTCACACTGCAGAGTATACCATAAAACAGGATAAGGCAATAAGAAAAGGTGTACGGTTATTTAATTGATTCCCTCTCTTTAGGAATATTGCACTATCGAACAATTGATTCTATACAGACTTTTTTATTTTAAGCTCACATTCCTAAAACATTATTTATCACATCAGAACTACATAAAAGGTTATGGCCTCATCTTTGGGAAGCCCTAAAAGCTTGGATCAGCCACAGCTCGAAACCATCACTGTACTCAACTTAAAATCTCTCTGTGTTTTCTGCCACACTGTCCCTTCGTTCTTGGACAAATGGAAAATGAACAATTACTTCCATGGAGGACATGTCACAGAATTCACTGTCAAACATTCATATAAACAGGAAAGCCAGTAGTATTAGTCTTGACATTCCTCAGCTTCCTCTCTTCCTGCCACTTCTTTTTGATCTTAGTGATGGTCCGTACATTCTCCCCCAATGCATTGGCTTCATTAGCCAACTGTTGCCATAGGGCTGCCTTCTGTCTTGCACTGCTGAGGTATGGAGGAATATCATTTGGAGTTTTACGTAGCTCTCCAATACAAATCTGACAATCATCTGGTCTCCTCACACTTAACATGTTGAAGCTTGGCAGATGGCAAGGTGCACAGGTGAAATATGCGAGTTGGAAAAACACAGCCTTGGATGTGTGCTGTTTTTTTGTGGTTTGCAAATGGCATAAACTGTCATCAGGTGTATGAAATTACACTTACCCTCTCCGAGTACGGAGGTTCCACCCGAGTGGGGAGGCTGTGCCCCTAGAGCAAGGATCCTGCACTTGGAGCAGCGATTCTGCCCTGAGTGTGTAAGCTGCGCCAAAAGTGCAGAACCTCTGCAGGCGTAAAGATTCTACTCATAAGTCCCGTTGTGTATACCAAAAAGTAGTAGAGTTAGGCTTTTGGTCTAGACTTAGACTTTTGGTCTAACTTTACCTTTGTGAATTGGTCTCAAAATGCCTGCAGCTCCCTTCGGATTAAACTGGGTCTTCCTTGAGAGCACCCTTAGTGTTTATCCAGGGTTTCTCTCCAGTTAAAGGTTCTTTTCCCGGTTTGTACACCATGGTGTTCACTTGAATTTATTTCCTGTCACTCGTGATCCATTAACTTATTTGTGCCTATGCTTTCATAGTGTATGTTTTGCCTACATCTCTGTACCTATTAACCATCTCTCACCTTTGATGTAGTTTATCTTGATCTTAAGGGTTGTCCCCCAAGAGTCTAATAACAGAATGAATGAACCCACTTTTTAATGTTCCTCTGGAAGGAAAATACTGTATACACAGAATTATTATTATTTTTTTTTACAATTGAAAAGACCCTGCACAAGCTAACCACACTCTTAGTTCATAACATGGATTTTTTTTTTTTTTTTTAACCCCTTCTGTGCCCAGGACGTAATGGTTACGTCCTGAGGCACAGTGCTGCTGTGCCCAGGACGTAACCATTACGTCCTGTGCACAGAGCCCAGAGGGAGCGCTCTCGCTCCCTCTGTGGGGTTCCCCCCCCACCCCCCCAAGTCAGGGATGGAAGGGGAAGCCCTTCCCCTCCCACCCCGACCCCCCCAACCCCCCCTGTGACGTCAGCGCGCGAGCGCGCGCTGATTAGTCACAGGGTCTCCCCCATCGCGCTGGAAGCAGAGCTTCCAGCGCGATTGAAAAATAAATGCTTTTGCATTTCTTTTTCAATCCCATGGGGGAGGCCCGAGAGGCTTCAAAGGGAAGGAAATTTATTTCCTTCCCTTTGAAGTCTCTCACAGGTTTCAAAAGCCGGATTGCTTGCAATCCGGCTTTTGAAACCCCACTAGACACCAGGGATTTTTTTTTTTTCAGTGAAATTGGCAAAAGGGAGCGACCCCTTGGGCAAGGGTCGCTCCCGGGGGGGTCATTTTTTTAGGAAGGCCTTTTCTGCCCCCCCGGGGGCAGATTGGCCTATTATTAGGCCGATCTGCCCCCGGGGTGGGCAGAAACCTCTAGGCACCAGGGACCTTTTTTTTTTTTTTTTTTTTTTGTGATGATTTCTTTTTTTTTTAGGTGGGGAGCGATCCCTTAGGCAAGGGTCGCTCCCCTATGGGGCAATATATATTTAGGCCATTTCTTCCCCCCTTGGGGGCAGATTGGCCTATTTTGATGAGGCCAATCTGCCCCCAAGGGGGGCAGAAACCATTAGACACCAGGGAGTTTGTTTTTGCGCGCGAATTTCACGCAACGGGAGCGACCCCTTTGGCAAGGGTCGCTCCCAGGGGGGGCATTTTTTGGGGAAGGCCTTTTCTGCCCCCCCTGGGGACAGATCGGCCTATTATTAGGCCGATCTTCCCCCAGGGGGGGCAGAAACCTCTAGGCACCAGGGATCTTTTTTTTTTTTTTTCTTTTTGTTATGTTTCCTTTTTGTTTTAGGTGGGGAGCGACCCCTTAGGCAAGGGTCGCTCCCCTAGGGGGCAAATTATATTTAGGCCATTTCTGCCCCCTTTGGGGGCAGATTGGCCTATTTTGATGAGGCCAATCTGCCCCCAAGGGGGGCAGAAACCATTAGACACCAGGGAGTTTTTTTTTGCGTGAATTTCACGCAAGGGGAGCGACCCCTTAGGCAAGGGTCGCTCCCTGGGGGGGGGGGATTATTTTAGGCCATTTTTGCCCCCCTGGGGGGGTAGATCAGCCTATTTTGATTCTGCTGATCTGCCCCCAAGGGGGGCAGAAACCACTAGGCACCAGGGATTTTTTTGTTTTTCTGTTTTACAGATCAGGAGCGACCCCCTTGGACAAGGGTCGCTCCCCTTTGAGGGGTAAAATGTATTTAGGCCATTTCTGCCCGCTTTGGGGGCAGATCGGCCGATTTTAGGTCAATCTGCCCCCAAGGGGGGCAGAAACCACTAGGCACCAGGAATCTTTTTTTTGCGCCGTCACACAAGGGGAGCGACCTTGTAGTCAAGGGTCGCTCCCCGGGGGGGGTGGGGGGGCCAAATTATTTTAGGCCATCTCTGCCCCCCCTGGAGGCAGATCGCCCTATTGGTATTAGGCCGATCTACCCCCAGGGGGGGCAGAAACCTCTAGGCGCCAGGGCAAATTTTTTTTTTGTGTTTTTTTTTTTGGTTTGGTTTTTTTTTTTTGAGATGGGCAGCGACCCATCAGGCAAGGGTCGCTCCCCTGGGGGGCAAATTGTATTTAGACCATTTCTGCCCCCCTTGGGGGCAGATTGGTCGATTTTAGGTCAATCTGCCCCAAGGGGGCAGAAACCACTAGGCACCGGGATTTGTTTTTTGGCGCCAATGTCACGCAGGGGGAGCGACCCCGTAGGCAATGGTCGCTCCGGGGGGGGGGGGGGGGTTCAGGGGGTAAATGTATTTTAGGCCATTTCTGCCCCCCCTGGGGGCAGATCGGCCTATTATTTGGCCGATCTGCCCCCAGGGGGGGCAGAAACCTCTTGTTGCCAGAGCAAATTTTTTTTTTGTGTTTTTTTTTTGTTTGTTTGTTTTTTTTTAGAGATGGGGAGCGACCCATCAGGCAAGGGTCGCTCCCCTGGGGGGCAAATTGTGTTTAGACCATTTCTGCCCCCCTTGGGGGCAGATTGGTCGATTTTAGGTCAATCTGCCCCAAGGGGGCAGAAACCACTAGGCACCAGGAATCTTTTTTTTGCGCCGTCACACAAGGGGAGCGACCTTGTAGTCAAGGGTCGCTCCCCGTGGGGGTGGGGGGTGGGGGGGGGGCAAATTATTTTAGGCCATCTCTGCCCCCCCTGGGGGCAGATCGCCCTATTGGTATTAGGCCGATCTAACTCCAGGGGGGGCAGAAACCTCTAGGCGCCATCAGGCAAGGGTCGCTCCCCTAGGGGGCAAATTGTATTTAGACCATTTCTGCCCCCCTTGGGGGCAGATTGGTCGATTTTAGGTCAATCTGCCCCAAGGGGGCAGAAACCACTAGGCACCGGGGATTTGTTTTTTGGCGCCAATGTCACGCAAGGGGAGCGACCCCGTAGGCAAGGGTCGCTCCGGGGGGTGGGGGGTGGGTGTTCGGGGGCAAATTTATTTTAGGCCATTTCTGCCCCCCCCTGGGGGCAGATCGGCCTATCATTAGGCCGATCTGCCCCCAGGGGGGGCAGAAACCTCTTGTTGCCAGAGCAAATTTTTTTTGTGTGTTTTTTTTTTGTTTGTTTGTTTTTTTTTAGAGATGGGGAGCGACCCATCAGGCAAGGGTCGGTCCCCTGGGGGGCAAATTGTGTTTAGATCATTTCTGCCCCCCTTGGGGGCAGATTGGTCGATTTTAGGTCAATCTGCCCCAAGGGGGCAGAAACCACTAGGCACCAGGGATTTGTTTTTTGGCGCCAATGTCACGCAGGGGGAGCGACCCCGTAGGCAAGGGTCGCTCCAGGGGGGGAACGGGGGGGGTGTTCGGGGGGCAAATTTATTTTAGGCCATTTCTGCCCCCCCTGGGGGCAGATCGGCCTATTATTAGGCCGATCTGCCCCCAGGGGGGGCAGAAACCTCTTGTTGCCAGGGCAAATTTATTTTTTGTGTTTTTTTTTTGTTTGTTTTTTTTTTTTTTTAGAGATGGGGAGCGACCCATCAGGCAAGGGTCGCTCCCCTGGGGGGCAAATTGTGTTTAGACCATTTCTGCCCCCCTTGGGGGCAGATTGGTCGATTTTAGGTCAATCTGCCCCAAGGGGGCAGAAACCACTAGGCACCGGGGATTTGTTTTTTGGCGCCAATGTCACGCAGGGGGAGCGACCCCGTAGGCAAGGGTCGCTCCGGGGGGGGGAACGGGGGGTGTTCGGGGGGCAAATTTATTTTAGGCTATTTCTGCCCCAGGGGGGGCAGACACCTCTTGTTGCCAGGGCAAATTTTTTTTTTTGTGTTTTTTTTTAGTTTGTTTGTTTTTTTTAGAGATGGGGAGCGACCCATCAGACAAGGGTCGCTCCCCTGGGGGGCAAACTGTGTTTAGACCATTTCTGCCCCCCTTGGGAGCAGATTGGTCGATTTTAGGTCAATCTGCAACCACTAGGCACCGGGGATTCGTTTTTTGGCGCCAATGTCACGCAGGGGGAGCGACCCAGTAGGCAAGGGTCGCTCCGAGGTGGAGGGGTGGGGGGGGGTTTGGGGGGGCAAATTTATTTTAGGCCATTTCTGCCCCCCCCGGGGGCAGAAACCTCTAGGTGCCAGGGCAAATGTTTTTTTTTTTGTTTTTGTTTGTTTGTTTTTTTAGAGATGGGGAGCGACCCATCAGACAAGGGTCGCTTCCCTGGGGGGCAAACTGTATTTAGAGCATTTCTGCCCCCTTTGGGGGCAGATTGGTCGATTTTAGGTCAATCTGCCCCCAAGGGGGCAGAAACCACTAGGCACCGGGAATTTGTTTTTTGGCGCCAATGTCACGCAGGGGTAGCGACCCCGTAGGCAAGGGTCGCACCTGGGCAGGGGGGGTTTGGGGGGGTGGGGGGTCAAATTTATTTTAGGGCATTTCCCCCCCCTGGGGCCGGCTGAGCTAGAGGCCAAAATCCACATGTAGGCACTTTGCAAAAAACACCTCTGTTTTCTGTGAAAAAATATGTTGTGTCCACGTTGTGTTTTGGGCCATTTCCTTTCGTGGGCGCTAGGCCTACCCACACAAGTGAGGTACCATTTTTATGGAGAGACTTAGGGGAACGATGGGTGGAAGGAAATTTGTGGCTCCTCTCAGATTCCAGAACTTTCTGTCACCGAAATGAGAGGAAAAAGTGTTTTTTGGCCAGATTTTGATGTTTGCAAAGGATTCTGGGTAACAGAACCTGGTCAGAGCCCCGCAAATCACCCCATCTTGGATTCCCCTAGGTCTCTAGTTTTCAAAAATGCGCTGGTTTGCTAGGTTTCCCCAGGTGCCGGCTGAGCTAGAGGCCAAAATCCACACGTAGGCACTGTTTTCTATGAAAAAATTTGATGTGTCCACGTTGTGTTTTGGGCCATTTCCTGTCGCGAGCGCTAGGCCTACCCACACAAGTGAGGTATCATTTTTATCGGGAGACGTGGGGGAACGCTGGGTGGAAGGAAATTTGTGGCTCCTCTCAGATTCCAGAACTTTCTGCCACAGAAATGTGAGGAACATGTGTTTTTTTAGCCAAATTTTGAGGTTTGCAAAGGATTCTGGGTAACAGAACCTGGTCCCAGCCACACAAGTCACCCCATCTTGGATTCCCCTAGGTCTCTAGTTTTCAGAAATGCACAGGTTTGGTAGGTTTCCCTAGGTGGCGGCTGAGCTACAGGCCAAAATCCACAGGTAGGCACTTTGCTAAAAACAGATCTGTTTTCTGTGATGTGTCCACGTTGCGCTTTGGGGCGTTTCCTGTTGCGGGCGCTAGGCCTACCCACACAAGTGAGGTATCATTTTTATCGGGAGACGTGGGGGAACGCTGGATGGAAGGAAATTTGTGGCTCCTCTCAGATTCCAGAACTTTCTGCCACAGAAATGTGAGGAACATGTGTTTTTTTAGCCAAATTTTGAGGTTTGCAAAGGATTCTGGGTAACAGAACCTGGTCCCAGCCACACAAGTCACCCCATCTTGGATTCCCCTAGGTCTCTAGTTTTCAGAAATGCACAGGTTTGGTAGGTTTCCCTAGGTGGCGGCTGAGCTACAGGCCAAAATCCACAGGTAGGCAATTTGCTAAAAACAGGTCTGTTTTCTGTGATGTGTCCACGTTGCGCTTTGGGGCGTTTCCTGTCGCGGGCGCTAGGCCTACCCACACAAGTGAGGTATCATTTTTATCGGGGGACGTGGGGGAATGCTGGGTGGAAGGAAATTCGTGGCTCCTCTCAGATTCCAGAACTTTCTGCCACAGAAATGTGAGGAACATGTGTTTTTTTAGCCACATTTTGAGGTTTGCAAAGGATTCTGGGTAACAGAACCTGGTCCCAGCCACACAAGTCACCCCATCCTGGATTCCCCTACGTCTCTAGTTTTCAGAAATGCACAGGTTTGGTAGGTTTCCCTAGGTGGCGGCTGAGCTACAGGCCAAAATCTACAGGTAGGCACTTTGCAAAAAACACCTCTGTTTTCCTTCAAAAATTTGGTTGTGTCCACGTTGCGCTTTGGGGCGTTTCCTGTCGTGGGCGCTAGGCCTACCCACACAAGTGAGGTATCATTTTTATCGGGAGACGTGGGGGAACGCTGGGTGGAAGGAAATTTGTGGCTCCTCTCAGATTCCAGAACTTTCTGCCACAGAAATGTGAGGAACATGTGTTTTTTTTGCCAAATTTTGAGGTTTGCAAAGGATTCTGGGTAACAGAACCTGGTCCCAGCCACACAAGTCACCCCATCTTGGATTCCTCTAGGTCTCTAGTTTTCAGAAATGCACAGGTTTGGTAGGTTTCCCTAGGTGGCGGCTGAGCTACAGGCCAAAATCTACAGGTAGGCACTTTGCAAAAAACACCTCTGTTTTCCTTCAAAAATTTGGTTGTGTCCACGTTGCGCTTTGGGGCGTTTCCTGTCGTGGGCGCTAGGCCTACCCACACAAGTGAGGTATCATTTTTATCGGGAGACGTGGGGGAACGCTGGGTGGAAGGAAATTTGTAGCTCCTCTCAGATTCCAGAACTTTCTGCCACAGAAATGTGAGGAACATGTGGTTTTTTTGCCAAATTTTGAGGTTTGCAAAGGATTCTGGGTAACAGAACCTGGTCCCAGCCACACAAGTCACCCCATCTTGGATTCCCCTAGGTCTCTAGTTTTCAGAAATGCACAGGTTTGGTAGGTTTCCCTAGGTGGCGACTGAGCTACAGGCCAAAATCCACAGGTAGGCACTTTGCTAAAAACAGGTCTATTTTCTGTGATGTGTCCACGTTGCGCTTTGGGGTGTTTCCTGTCGCGGGCGCTAGGCCTACCCACACAAGTGAGGTATCATTTTTATCGGGAGACGTGGGGGAACGCTGGGTGGAAGGAAATTTGTGGCTCATCTCAGATTCCAGAACTTTCTGCCACAGAAATGTGAGGAACATGTGTTTTTTTAGCCACATTTTGAGGTTTGCAAAGGATTCTGGGTAACAGAACCTGGTCCCAGCCACACAAGTCACCCCATCTTGGATTCCCCTAGGTCTCTAGTTTTCAGAAATGCACAGGTTTGGTAGGTTTCCCTAGGTGGCGGCTGAGCTACAGGCCAAAATCCACAGGTAGGCACTTTGCTAAAAACAGGTCTGTTTTCTGTGATGTGTCCACGTTGCGCTTTGGGGCGTTTCCTGTCGCGGGCGCTAGGCCTACCCACACAAGTGAGGTATCATTTTTATCGGGAGACGTGGGGGAACGCTGGGTGGAAGGAAATTTGTGGCTCCTCTCAGATTCCAGAACTTTCTGCCACAGAAATGTGAGGAACATGTGTTTTTTTAGCCACATTTTGAGGTTTGCAAAGGATTCTGGGTAACAGAACCTGGTCCCAGCCACACAAGTCACCCCCTCTTGGATTCCCCTAGGTCTCTAGTTTTCAGAAATGCACAGGTGTGGTAGGTTTCCCTAGGTGGCGGCTGAGCTACAGGCCAAAATCTACAGGTAGGCACTTTGCAAAAAACACCTCTGTTTTCCTTCAAAAATTTGGTTGTGTCCACGTTGCGCTTTGGGGCGTTTCCTGTCGTGGGCGCTAGGCCTACCCACACAAGTGAGGTATCATTTTTATCGGGAGACGTGGGGGAACGCTGGGTGGAAGGAAATTTGTAGCTCCTCTCAGATTCCAGAACTTTCTGCCACAGAAATGTGAGGAACATGTGTTATTTTTGCCAAATTTTGAGGTTTGCAAAGGATTCTGGGTAACAGAACCTGGTCCCAGCCACACAAGTCACCCCATCTTGGATTCCCCTAGGTCTCTAGTTTTCAGAAATGCACAGCTTTGGTAGGTTTCCCTAGGTGGCGACTGAGCTACAGGCCAAAATCCACAGGTAGGCACTTTGCTAAAAACAGGTCTATTTTCTGTGATGTGTCCACGTTGCGCTTTGGGGTGTTTCCTGTCGCGGGCGCTAGGCCTACCCACACAAGTGAGGTATCATTTTTATCGGGAGACGTGGGGGAACGCAGGGTGGAAGGAAATTTGTGGCTCATCTCAGATTCCAGAACTTTCTGCCACAGAAATGTGAGGAACATGTGTTTTTTTAGCCACATTTTGAGGTTTGCAAAGGATTCTGGGTAACAGAACCTGGTCCCAGACACACAAGTCACCCCATCTTGGATTCCCCCAGGTCTCTAGTTTTCAGAAATGCACAGGTTTGGTAGGTTTCCCTAGGTGGCGGCTGAGCTACAGGCCAAAATCTACAGGTAGGCACTTTGCAAAAAACACCTCTGTTTTCCTTCAAAAATTTGGTTGTGTCCACGTTGCGCTTTGGGGCGTTTCCTGTCGTGGGCGCTAGGCCTACCCACACAAGTGAGGTATCATTTTTATCGGGAGACGTGGGGGAACGCTGGGTGTTAGGAAATTTGTGGCTCCTCTCAGATTCCAGAACTTTCTGCCACAGAAATGTGAGGAACATGTTTTTTTAGCCAAATTTTGAGGTTTGCAAAGGATTCTGGGTAACAGAACCTGGTCCCAGCCACACAAGTCACCCCATCTTGGATTCCCCTAGGTCTCTAGTTTTCAGAAATGCACAGGTTTGGTAGGTTTCCCTAGGTGGCGGCTGAGCTACAGGCCAAAATCCACAGGTAGGCACTTTGCTAAAAACAGGTCTGTTTTCTGTGATGTGTCCACGTTGCGCTTTGGGTCGTTTCCTGTCGCGGGCGCTAGGCCTACCCACACAAGTGAGGTATCATTTTTATCGGGAGACGTGGGGGAACGCTGGGTGGAAGGAAATTTGTGGCTCCTCTCAGATTCCAGAACTTTCTGCCACAGAAATGTGAGGAACATGTGTTATTTAGCCACATTTTGAGGTTTGCAAAGGATTCTGGGCAACAGAACCTGGTCCCAGCCACACAAGTCACCCCATCTTGGATTCCCCTAGGTCTCTAGTTTTCAGAAATGCACAGGTGTGGTAGGTTTCCCTAGGTGGCGGCTGAGCTACAGGCCAAAATCTACAGGTAGGCACTTTGCAAAAACCACCTCTGTTTTCCTTCAAAAATTTGGCTGTGTCCACGTTGCGCTTTGGGGCGTTTCCTGTCGCGGGCGCTAGGCCTACCCACACAAGTGAGGTATCATTTTTATCAGGAGACGTGGGGGAACGCTAGGTGGAAAGAAATTTGTGGCTCCTCTCAGATTCCAGAACTTTCTGCCACAGAAATGTGAGGAACATGTGTTTTTTTAGCCAAATTTTGAGGTTTGCAAAGGATTCTGGGTAACAGAACCTGGTCCCAGCCACACAAGTCACCCCATCTTGGATTCCTCTAGGTCTCTAGTTTTCAGAAATGCACAGGTTTGGTAGGTTTCCCTAGGTGGCGGCTGAGCTACAGGCCAAAATCTACAGGTAGGCACTTTGCTAAAAACAGGTCTGTTTTCTGTGATGTGTCCACGTTGTGTTTTGGGGCGTATCCTGTTGCGGGCGCTAGGCCTACCCACACAAGTGAGGTATCATTTTTATCGGGAGACTTGGGGGAACATAGAATAGCAAAAAAGTGTTATTGACCCTTGTCTTTCTCAACATTTTTCCCTTCCAAATGTAAGACAGTGTGTAAAAAAGACATCTATTTGAGAAATGCCCTGTAATTCACATGCTAGTATGGGCACCCTGGAATTCAGAGATGTGCAAATAACCACTGCTTCTCAACACCTTATCTTGTGCCCATTTTGGAAATACAAAGGTTTTCTTGATAGCTATTTTTTACTCTTTATATTTCAGCAAATGAATTGCTGTATACCCGGCATAGAATGAAAACCCACTGCAGGGTGCAGGTCATTTATTGGCTCTGGGTACCTAGAGTTCTTGAGGAACCTACAAGCCCTATATATCCCCGCAACCAGAAGAGTCCAGCAGACGTAACGGTATATTGCTTTCGAAAATCTGACATTGCAGGAAAAAATTACAGAGTAAAACTTAGAGAAAAATTGATGTTTTTTTCACCTCAATTTCAATATTTTTCTTTTTCAGTTGTTATTTTCTGTAGGAAACCCTTGTAGGATCTACACAAATTACCCCTTGCTGAATTCAGAATTTTGTCTACTTTTCAGAAATGTTGCGGTTTCTGGGATCCAGCATTGGTTTCATGCCCATTTCTGTCACTGACTGGAAGGAGGCTGAAAGCACAAAAAATCGTAAAAATGGGGTATGTCCCAGTAAAATGCCAAAATTGTGTTGAAAAATTGGGTTTTCTGATTCAAGTCTGCCTGTTCCTGAAAGCTGGGAAGCTGGTGATTTTATCACCGCAAACCCTTTGTTGATGCCCTTTTCAGGGAAAAAAACACAAGCCTTCTTCTGCAGCCCATTTTTCCAATTTTTTAAAAAAAAACGAATTTTTCACTGTTTTTTGGCTAATTTCTTGGCCTCCTTCTGGGGAACCCACAAAGTCTGGGTACCTCTAGAATCCCTAGGATGTTGGAAAAAAAGGACGCAAATTTGGCGTGGGTAGCTTACGTGAACAAAAAGTTATGAGGGCCTAAGCGCGAACTGCTCCAAATAGCCAAAAAAAGGCTCGGCACAGGAGGGGGAAAAGGCCTGGCAGCGAAGGGGTTAATGAATGGTTTAAGCTCAAACAACATAGACTGGCTCCCTAACCCCTCACTATTTAACTATTATATTTGTATTTCTGACCCTCAATATGTCTATAAAAAAAGGTTGGGAAAAGTAATGCATATTTTGTAGCTCAAGCAAGACACCACTTTGTACTTACAGAAAGACACTTCACAAGAATGCACAATCGGGATACCTTTGGCTACTGTTTTATGCATGATGCCACTATGGCTAGCTACTCAGCTTGGCTAAATTTTAATAATCATACTTACACTAATCAAGCTGTTGAGATCGAAAGTTTGTTGCATGGGTCTGAAGACCTGTGCTGTTGTGACCAGTGTCTTTTTGTGTGTAACAGTGTTCTTTTTCCTATTGTGAGCTTGACAATCAAGAAAGCCCACAGAGTGTTATCCGGTTTATTCACTATGAGACTTCAAGAGAAAGCTGTGACGTTGATGGTGCACTTAGGCCATACCAGTCTCCAAAAGAGTTGCCACCACCCTCCCTTGCAAGTGTGTGAGCGACTGACTGCAGTGGCAGTGTAGGAAAACATGCTTTTTTCAGGTTTCTCTCCCACTTTTTGCCCCGATTCAGGCTACTACCTGCTGGATTTTGACTCTGACAGTGCACTAAAGCATGCTAACTAGGCTTCAGTGCCGGTGCTCACTCTCTAAGCATGATGACTGTAAACTAGTATCCCGATTGGTAAGGACTTTAACTCCTCCTTATTGGTCTCTAGTAAATGGCAGCAGTGGTACCCAAGACATTAAAGTTAAAGGGGGTCACCAGGGCCTGCAGCACTATTTGTGCCACTCTGAGTGACCCAAGAAAACCTATGACAGCAGGCTACAATTCAACTTTGCCCTCACCATGTGTGACAAAGTCCAAACACTGCTTTTAATATATTAATAATATTAAGACCTGCTGAGTCCAGGAGGCAGGGTGCAGCATAAGGCAAGCTTATATCCTCCTATGGATGCCTTTTCCATCGAAGGCTACTATAAGTGGTCAGCAGGCTATAGACCAACATGGGCTGGCACGTGGGCATTTCAAGGTGGACAGCTCCATTATGATCCCGCTGAAGTATATCATGCTGGGTATCAAGCAACTTATCTCATTAAACCGACTCGAATCCGGAGTCAGGTTTAATGTGACATGCACCGAGGTGGCTACCTTAGAGGTTGAGGCTGGTAGGAGGCAGAAATAGGTGCAGAAACATGATTTACCCTCTGACGAATATGTGACTGCAAAGGGCATTATCCCTAGTCCCAAACCAGAGGCCTGAATCCCTAAGGTTTAGGCTATCCATAATCTATTACCGCCAGTCAGGTAGGCCATGAGTGTTTGGATATGAAGTATTCCTTTCCAGTAATGGGATAGAACAGAAGCCTGCTCACTGATGTATGGTTACAGATCCTTGGCCCTGAAGAATGTCCCAGACCAGGTTAGCCTCGCTGTGAGGGCAGAAACATGTTGGCGTTGTCTTATGACAGGGTGAGTCATTATACCTGCATATACCATTTTTTAATCTTACCAACGGACACCACTATTAAAGGTATATTAACACTGGTTGTCTGCTAGGTAGTTTTAATTCAACTGGATCCCATTATAATCCAGAAACTTTATCTAAGAACTCCCTCTGGGTGTATCTCACCGTGAGGTCGAGTTCGCCCTGGTGGCATTGTCCTACTAGGGTAGGGATAGGTGGTCTACAATTAAGTATGACACTATTAAGGGTGTGAAACCACCTACTCCGTAAGGAGGCATTCCCAGTATAGGTTCCAACACAACAGCCTTTAATAAGAACCCCAAGAAAATATTGACAGGATCACAACCAATGTGATTGTTACTGATCGAGCAATCTAATTTCCTCCACACCCTTTGTGTATACTTTTTTGACTTTGGGATGGTGTGTGGAGGTTTCACCTCTCATCTCTCTGTTTGTGTAAGGTGTACCTTAGAGGTTGCCCATCTGGTTGCCCGAGCACTTCTTCTGCCCCAGCTGACAGCCTGCAGCTGCTGGAGACGAGACAGGATTCTGACCCCCTGCAAGGAAGTGTGAACACTCCCAGGAGTCAGAAACAAAGGCCTGCCTGGATGGGAAGTGAATGGCACATCAGGCGATGGGCCTCAAAGGGCACAACTCCTTTGATATGCAAGTAGTTTGTCCCATAGAGGAGAAAAAAGCCATTCCCCTGCCCCCAGGCACATTTACACCCAGGCAGGCTGTAATATAAGGTAGTCAGGAGGCGTACAGCACCCAGAAGTCTAGCCACATCTGTAGGATGGGCTACCTGGTTTGTACAACTAAGGATGTGTTTTGCTATTTTGAAAAGTGGCAGAATATAGGGATCTGGGTAAGAAAGTTGACTCCCCCCGATGTGGTCACCTCAGGGACAGAGTAGCTGCTGGGGCTAGTAGCCCAATGGCCACTTGTCCCAACACCCATAACACCCTTACACCAGAACCTCAGATCTGCTCTGAACTGCAGCCGAGGACAGAGAACAGACCCATGTCTGCAAAGCCATGACTGCTCAAAGAAAAGGGCGTGAAACTTGGCACCGGTGGCAGACATCCTGCACCACCACAACTCATCCCGGACCAGAGACCAGTTCCAAAGGAAGCAGAACCTCTCTGCAACCGAAAGGCATCCTCAGAACTCCCTTGGGCTAGAGGTCCTAGTCCCCTGTAGCCTGCAGGTAGAAATGGCACTCCCAGAACCAAGAAGTTGCTGGCCATCGGATCGCCCAAAAGTAAATGATATAGTGACTTCTGGGAAATGTAGTCCTGACCTCCAGCAAGTTTCAGACAGCTACCACTTTCCCTCCTGGACTCCAGGATGTCAATGTATCTAGGTGCTGGTTTGCAACTGCCAAGGTTTGTTGGTAGCCAGTCCAGCTACTGACCCCTTTGTTCGATACTGCACCTCAAGGGAATACTACTGCAACTTCGATCATCCACTTCAGAGGCCCCATTGTAGAGGTTTTGCATCCATTTACTCACCAGCACTGTCTCAGTGGTAAAACTAGCACCTCCCATTCACCACCAAAGATAGCCAAGCACACATCTGCATTTGAGCTACCTGAGTTAGTTGAAGTTGTTTTGCCTCGTGAATCCTGATCCAGGGGTCCATACTAGCTTAAACCCCAGTAGGATCCATCAAACATGACCTGCAAGTGACCTGGTGACACTAGTGTGATTTTTCAGGACCTGTGGCTCGTGCATTCGGCACCAGGGACAGCCAGGACACATCTGCACTTGGGCCCCATGAACCAGGTAAAATTGGTCTGACTGTTGAAGTTTGGTCCTGGGATCTGCATCACCTTAACTTCTAGTGGGTTCCCCTGAACTCATCCTGCAAGTGACCAATTGTCATTAGTTGATTTCTCCATTGACTCTAATTGTAAAGTTTGACCACTGTGTAAAGCAGTGATTTATTGTTTGTTCTAGAATCACTAACTCTGGTTAAATGTATCTGATTGACTTTGTTTTGGTGTCTAAATTAATATAAAAATCTGCTTTATTTTTATAAATTGGTGTCATATTTCTTAAAATGTTAGTTCTCTGAAATGCTTAATACATGCTCCTCTAGTAAAGCCTGACTGTTCTTTGCCACACTACCAGGACTGAGCTAGGGATTTATTAGTGTGAATCCGAAGGACCCAGTTTGGGGTATTGTGCGAGTGTTACATAGTGAGACATACCCAAACCTCATAACCCAAACTACATAAGTCTACACTTTCCTACAGGCAGCATGATTCTAGAAAGTAGATCGGCCTATTTACCTGTGTTTGCCTCCCTGTGTAAAAGGTGAAATCAGTCTTCAGTGACTAGTAGCCTTTTCCTCCATAATTTTTGAGACATGCATGAATTATTCCTGTACATTTGTATGTACGTTTGTGGTTGCATGTGAGGTCTGTGGGCACCGCTGACATAATACATAGTTGAATCCACTGGACTTCACATGTGTTTGGCTTTCAAATGGTGGCTGGCTCTCTATAATAGCTGCTGCTACCTACACATTTCACATTCTATTTCATTCTGCTCCAAATGGGTAGATGAGGAAGGTAATCCCTTTGGTTTTTTAATTAGTTGCTGTACCTGTCTGACCCCACCCTTCTTACCAGGATTTGCAGCCTTGAAGATTTGGGCTTGCGTTTGTGACTAGTAAATAATTAGTTCTGGACCAGACCAAATTTGACTAGGAGAGACAACAGTGTCATAACCAAATAATGCCTTGTCCAAAACCTTTGAGGTTAGGAGTGTATCCCCAAATACGAAACATACAGACTGATTCATTAAAAAAAAAAACTGATCATAAGAACTAGGTCACTCAAACAGGTCTGGGTCCCCCAAATACTCAGCATCAATGGACGTAACTGAAGATCAGTGCAGCTGAGAATTGTGTTCTTGGGCTAGGACTCTGGGGGTCGCTGTCTGTCTTCCAAACAATAAATAGTCTTGTACCGAGATCCTCAGAAGAGTGATGCAGTGACCAAACTGTGAGGCGAGAGACCTGCCTGCCTTTGGGAAGAACACTGTATTGCATCCCAAAGCAGGTGAGCCTGCCTACAAGCGAGGTCCAGAGTAAAGCTGACCATGAGGACCTGGGGGAAGTGACCATACCTACATGTCAAGGACTGAACAATTTGAAGCTTCCTTCTTGACTGCCTGATAAAAGAATGACTCATCCCAATAGTCACAGCAACACACTGCAGCTAATAGTGCACATGAAATGAATCAGCTGTCTCATTAAGAGGATCCCAGCGAGGAGGAAAGAGCCACAAGGGCAAAAAACTTCCTTGGCAGTCTTATATTTCTAGATTGGAGAAGAATATTCAGCAGATGTAGATAAGCAACACATGACACTCTCCAAAACAGAGGAAAAAGTAAAGCAAAGATATCCAGTAGAAGATGCAAAGGGAATTTGAAGCTGTAAGGTGCAACAAGCCTTGGCAAAGCCAATAGGTCTCGTCTTCCCTTGGAATTGGCTGATCGTTTGGCTATACCAATACTTTTTGACAATGCTGTTCTGCATCAACAAAAAAGAAACACGCGTTTGGCAAAGTGGAACAGCATCAGCAAAAATACAAAATGTTTTTTGAAAAATGAATTGTGATGACATATACGCACCCTGACACCTTGACTTTTTTTTTCATTTTATTTACGGTTTCAAGATGTTGAACACCAATCTTGGAGTGATAAATGAAAAAATTATCTGCCCAAAAGCACATCAATGTGAAAGAAGTGGCCTGGCAGAAAAGTGCAGCTGCTGGGTCATCTCGCAAAAGGAAGAATACATGTATTAAAAAAATATATAAAATATGACAGTCCAGAAGCACTGAAAAAGGGTCTGGTAAGTAGACACCGTAGAGTGTAAGGACGACTGGGGAAAAACAGAAGATGGGAAGAGAAGGTTGTGAAAAACAAAAGAAAAGCGAAAACGAAGCTCAATGCTGAGGGATGAGGGAAGCAGCAGGTGAACTATCGGGAGAGAAAAGCAACATGAACAGTGTCAATAACAGGGATTTGAGGAGAAGGCAGCACACAAGAGAGAGAGCAGGAAACAAATATTCTTATGGAGAGTTCAAAGGAAAAGAAAAAAGTAGTTCCATAAATATAAGCAGTGGAAGGATGCAAGTCATCCAGTTAAAATAATGGCAAACAAGCTATGCTCTAGAGGAAGGACAAACATAAGACGAGAAAGGAAAGCCACTGAATAAGAGGCAAGCAAATGAGATTGACAAGAAAACCAATATGCTGACCCAGGTATAGCACACAACAGATCTTTGAATAACGACAGATAAAAGCAAGACAATCATTCGGACAAAAATAGTAGCAAGGGTGCTATGAACATTATGAAAAATAAGGAAACTGATGCATTTGACGCATCATTCACTAATTAATGTCTCCTATATCAGATACAAACAGGGACTGACATAACAGCAAGTGTCCACTTCATCTTGAATTAAGAATCTCAGGTAGAAATCCCTGGATAGACCACCATCTTGTAAACGGAAATTCATAAGGCTTGACCCGTCTTTCTCTTTTAACACATGGCATCAACTACGCATAACAGGATGAACCTCAAGTTTGAAATATTTCACCTTTCACCAGAACTCCACAGTCCTGCCATCGATCATCGTCCTATCTGATGCTCCTCACAGGTCACAGCACCAGTCTAGAAGAACGTGACTGAAGGTATGCCAGAGCAGGCCAAGCCTTGAGGACGCATGGCTGCAAGAGGTACGCAGCCTCCTGAATCACTCTGCCTGACTGTGCAATGACTGCGTTGTCTTCCTGTGAAGGCACACTACTTCTTGTAAACTCTTGGTAGGAAAGTAACAAATGGTCACCTTTTAGTTACTGATTGCTATATTCAGCCATTAAACTAGGGCTCATGAGGTGACATTCATCACGGACAGCCTATAAGTGTATTAAAATGACAAAAGAGTGAACTACTACTACCCCATATTGTGTGCATTATGCCACAAACATCTTTTTTTTCTTGATACATAATTCAGTCCATATTGATGCATAATTTAGTTGTCCATTGCCACATAATTCCAGTGCCCCTGCTCATAAAATAAGGCTCACGAGGACAAAGATGAGATACAACACAGGGCTCACTATGATGGAATGAAAGATCTATATTGCACATGTCTAAAATCTCTTAAACTACCAGAGGCTGGTCATTGCTCCTAGAACAGTGGCTCACACAAGAACTCCATTACTAGTGGTTTTTGATGAATCACCCATGAGCTGTGCCGCAAAAATCTAGCGAACATACCAGATAGTTGGAGCTAGGCTATGGGAAAGCTCAGTACTTTGAATACTAAGCAACACTCTCCAAGTTCAAGTGACTTTAGGAAAACTGGACAAGAGGAGTAAAACTTGCGGCTAGTAAACTTGGAAGAAGGGGTGTAAGAATAAAATTGCATGACATGTATAAAAGAACTGTGCCCTAATATAAAAGAAGAGTAATGACTTGTTGAGAATAGCACGGAGTAGAGAATACAGCACTGGTCCTAGACAAAGAAACAAATATGATGACAGGTCGAAGAATATTTTGGCTATGTTTCTTAATCAGAAAATCAAACAACTGGTGGCTGCCCAGGACCATGGCAAAGCTATTTACAAAAATGACTCATAGTGAATCTGGGAGACAATCCACAGGATCAATTAATGAGAAACTTTACATCACATCACTACACAAAGCACCAAATTAGGTGGAATTAATAGATACAGCAACATTGGCATGAAACAACGAAAGTCCACAGAGTAGGAAATGGCATTGGTAAGAAAGATGGAGTAAAAGAAGGAATTACTGGATACAAAATAAATGTGGCTGTGTTTCATGTTGCAACCACATTCAGAAACAGTATATGAGAACTCAAATATGGCTGTGTGCTTTGTTGATTTCTCTGCTGAATAGGCGCCTTTGGAAATGTGCAGGATATCTGCTAGCCATGACCTAAATGTGATCAAAATAACAGCACTGGTGTTCCCTATTCCACATTATCGCGGCTCTCATGTGAAGGTGCATTTCAAATTAAGAATCATTCTTATGACTTGCTGTAGGAGGCTGGCCTGGCTTGTAGTGGGTACCAAGGGGTACTTACACTCTGTGCCAGGTCCAGTTATCCCTTATTAGTAGAATAGAGATGTTTCTAACAGCTTAGGCTGATAGAAGGTAGCTATGGCAAAGCAGCTTAGGCTGAACTAGGAGACATGCAAAGCTCCTACTATACCACTTATATCATTTGCACAATATCATAAGAAAACACAATACTCAGAGTTACTAAAAATAAAGGTACTTTATTTTTATGACAATATGCCACAAGTATCTCAGTGAGTACCCTCATTAAGAAGGTAAGTAATATACGCAAGTTATATGTACACAAACCCTAAACAGGTAAGTAAGAGTCAGAAAAGTAATGCAAACAGTGTAGAATTACAATAGGATGCAGTAGGTGAACATAGGTCTAGGGACAACACAAACCATTATACTCCAAAAGTGGAATGCAAATCACGAATGGACCCCAGACCTATGGGAGCTTGTAGAGGGTCGCTGGGACTGTAAGAAAACAGTTAGGGTGTCCGAGATACACCACCCCAAGACCCTGAAAAGTAGGAGTAAAGTATACCCACTACCCCAAAAGAACACAATAGTCGTGATAGGGGGATTCTGCAAGAACCACGAACACCAGCAAAGCACTGAAGACGGATTCCTGGACCTGAGGACGTGCAAGGCAAGGGGACCAAGTCCAAGAGTCGCAATAGTGTCCGGGGGGAGGGGAGAGGAGGGGGGGGGCAGGAGCCCAGGAAACCCCAGATGAAGGTGTAAGGAGGCTGCCTCCAGATGGAAGAAGCTTAGGATTCTGCAACAACGAAGAGGACTAGGAACTTCTCCTTTGGAAGGAAGATGTCCCACATCGTGCTGAAGGTTGCAGAAGTGTTCCCTTGCAGAAACCGGAGCTGGCTCAGAGTCACAAAGGTGGGTCCCACGATGTCGGAGGCCACCTCAGAGGGTTGAGCACTGCAGGATGGAGTGCTGGGGACCCAGGCTAGGCTGTGCACAAAGGAAATTCTGGAAGAGTGCACAGAAGCCGGAGCAGCTGCAAATCACGCAGTACACAGGTTTGCAGTCTAGCGTGGGGAGGCAAGGACTTACCTCCACCAAACTTGGACTGAAGAGTCACTGGACTCTACTAGTGACCTATGTACAGTGCACGAGTGTAATGGTGTCCCCGCACACACAAAGTCTGGGGAATTTGCCCTGAACGATGTGGGGGCACCTTGGCTAGTGCTAGGGTGCCCACACACTAAGTAACTTTGCACCCATCCTTCACCCAACCTTCACCAGGTGAAGGTTAGACATATAGGTGACTTATAAGTTACTTATGGGCAGTGGTAAGTGGCTGTGAAATAACGTGGACGTTATTTCACGCAAGCTGCAGTGGCAGGCCTATGTAAGAATTGTCAGAGCTCCCTATGGGTGGCAAAAGAAATGCTGCAGCCCTTAGGGATCTCCTGGAACCCAATATCCTGGGTACCTCAGTACCATATACAAGGGAATTATATGGGTGTATGGGTGTACCAGTATGCCAATGTGAATTGGTAAATTTAGTCACTAGCCTGTTAGTGACAAATTTGGAAAGCAGAGAGAACATAACCACTGAGGTTTTGGTTAGCAGAGCCTCAGTGAGACAGTTAGGCATCACACAGGGAACACATACAGGGCACATACCTATGAGCACTGGGGTCCTGCCTAGCAGGATCCCAGTGACACAGGGGCTAAAACATACATACATACAGTGAAAATGGGGGTAAAATGCCAGGCAAGATGGTACTTTCCTACAGTGTTGTGTGTGTGATATTCTATATAGTTCTGATTTTTGGGATGCCTTTGATGGATGAGAATGAAGCTAACAATGCTAAAATTCCTGAGACTGCAACCCTAACACCTTGGGAGAGGATCGAGCAGGATACAAAATATTTGCATGAGGGAGCTAACACAAAAGGGGAACTACCTACTAATGTTTTCTATCGCTTGCTGAGTGAGTATGTTGACACTATGAATGCAAAAGCTTGTTATGTGTGTACACAAATTCCTGTTTCAGTAGAAGAGGGAGTTACCTATCATAGTTTTCCCCTAACTTATGAGATAAGCTGTAGTCTGTTACTAACCCGATTCTTTTGTTTTCTTATGTGCCTATCATAGAGGATTTAAATAGTGTAGCGAAATACTATACCATAAAATTAATTAAAGGGTTCTTTGAAGCGACATTAACAATTAGTACATCTTATGCACACCGCAATAATCTAACATGCTTGCTTACACCTGTAGAGAAAAGCTTTCTAGATCACACGGAAGATAGAAGAAGGGCATTGAAGGGGAAATTGGAGAAAGGCTTGCAGCAGCAATCTTTTATTAGTAGTGAGAGCTATAGTGCAGCTGGGGAACAGGGAAAACTAGCTTTAGATGCACTAACTGTAGGTAGGCTTTGCATAACACGACCTAAGTCATATTATGACAATGTGTTTGTGGGAACGAGTGAATGTAAGCATGTGTTTTTGTTTCAGAGTAAGTGGACGTTCGTGTAAAAATGTACAGGATCCAGCGATCCCTGGGATCTATTATATTTGTGGACTTAATGCTTATTATCGTCTTCCAAAGGGATCCTCCGGCCTCGTGGGACTCCCTTTTGTGTATTCGCGTGGACTCCGGTTCACTTTACTTCCAAGTGCCTGTTGGGGTACTTCTGCGGGTGCTGCCTGCTTCAGTGAGGGCTTTCTGAGTTGCTGAGCGCCCCCTCTGTCTCCTCCTCCAAGTGGCGACATCCTGGTCCCTCCTGGGCCCCTGCAGCACCCAAAAACCTATACCGCGACCCTTGCAGCTTGCAAGGCCTGTTTGCGGTCTGCGTGGGAACACCTCTGCAAGCTTGATCGCGATGTGGGACATCCGTCTTCCAAAGGAGAAGTTCCTAGTCCTTTTCTTTCTTGCAGAACTCCAAGCTTCTTCCAACCGGTGGCAGCTTCCTTGCACCTTCAGCTGGCATTTCCTGGGCTCCTGCCCCCTCTCGACACTGCCGCTACTATTGGACTTGGTCCCCTTGTCTTACAGGTAGTCAGGTCCGGAAATCCGTTGTCAGTGCACTGCTGCTGTGTGTTCTTCCTGCAGAATCCCCCTATCACGACTTCTGTGCTCTCTGAGTGTAGTAGATGCACTTTACTCCTACTTTTCAGGGTCTTGGGGTGGGGTATTTTTCTAACCCTCACTGTTTTCTTACAGTCCCAGTGACCCTCTACAAGCTCACGTAGGTCTGGGGTCCATTCGTGGTTCACATTCCACTTTTGGAGTATATGGTTTGTGTTGCCCCTATACCTATGTGCTCCTATTGCAATCTATTGTAATTCTACACTGTTTGCATTACTTTTCTTGCTATTACTTACCTAAGTTTGGTTTGTGTACATATATCTTGTGTATATAACTTATCCTCATACTGAGGGTCCTCACTGAGATACTTTTGGCATATTGTCATAAAAATCAAGTACCTTTATTTTTAGTAATTCTGTGTATTGTGTTTTCTTGTGATATTGTGCATATGAGACCAGTGGTATAGTAGGAGCTTTACATGTCTCCTAGTTCAGCCTAAGCTGCTTTGCCAGAGCTACCTTCTATCAGCCTATGCTGCTAGAAACACCTCTTCTACACTAATAAGGGATAACTGGACCTGGCACAAGGTGTAAGTACCTCTGGTACCCACTACAAGCCAGACCAGCCTCCTACAAACATCCAAAGCAACACCCAAACATTTACAATGCCTACTTCCCCAATTATCATCTCCAGTGCTAGGCATTAACTGTAAAGAATCAGAAAGTGGATTATTATTAATTCAAATATCAACTAAGAGGGTGGTTAAACCCCCCTTTTTTTCTCTTCAGTAAGGCAAAGCAAGCGAAAGTCTTTCTGCAGCAATTATTTACAGCTTTCACATTCACTCCCAGGATCCTTGTCAATTCCGGTTAGCAGCTTGTCAAAATCAGTTTTCAAAAGTGAATTCAGTTTAACAGTGTCTCATCCGGTGATTTATCAGTCTCTTTTCTCAGCTTTCTTTAGGTCAATTTTCACATTAACACAGTCTCTTGTCTTTCCGGCCAAATTCAGGTACCATAGTACTGACCTGGGACTTCTCTATCAAAACAGAACACCAAGAACTCTTGTTGCCACTCAGCTGAAGTTGCATATGCCCATTCAGGACCTGCGTATCTTCTGTTTGCTACTCTCTTTCTTTTCAACTTGCGCTCACCATGCAATTCTCCTTCACTCAGATCTTCTTTCCTTGTAGTATCAACTTCTTCCTCAATTGTCAACAACCACCTTTAATTTTGTCACTTGCGACTCTGGCCCCTTATCTCCTTTCAGCCTCTCTCTTGTCCTCGATTTTCTTTGTTGCGGCTCATTGCCCTCCTCTGACTCTATGGTGTTTTCTCTTGATGGACCTGCAATTTGCTCAGGAGGAGTCTGAACACTCTGACTCCTCTTCTGCCTCAACTCCTTCACATTCTGGGTCTGTCAGGGGCTCTACTTCAATACTGCATCCGTCTGCTTCTGGGAGAACCTCTCTCTGAGTCGGTCCTCTTGGCGCCTCAGTTGAGATAGGCTCACCGTCACCCCTTTGGGCCTCGCCTCTTGTTTGAGTGACCAAGCCATCGTCAACGGGCTCTCCTTCTGTCTCAGTTCCCCTTTGATTACTCTCCGGCCCTGAGACTTCCTTTTCTGCAGCTGTTATTTTCGACAATTCAATTTCCTTATCATTCAGACACGTCACCTTTTTCGTGTGACTGGCATGGATCCAGTTTAGAATTCGCACACACTTCACAGCAGTGTTAGTTGTCAGTATTACTTGATATGGCCCCTTCCAACGTGGCTCCAAACACGACTTCCTCACGTGTTTCTTGATGACAACCCAGTCACCAGCTTTCAGATTGTGACCTGGATCATTTATCGGTGGCAGTGTGGTTGCTTCCACTTGGTGAGAGAAAGAGCGGACCACGTCAACCAGACCCTTGCAGTAGTCCAACACCATATCATCCGTGATATTCACAAGAGCATTTGCAGGCACAGCGAGCAGTCTCATAGCTCGGCCCATGAGAATTTCATGAGGAGACAGTCCTGTTTTCTTGTAAGGTGTATTTCTCATTGACATTAACACTAGGGGTAATGCATCAGGCCATTTCAAATTTGTAGCTGCACACATCTTTGCCATTCTCGACTTCAGGGTACCATTCATCTGCTCCACTAGTCCTGATGCTTCAGGGCGGTAACTACAATGCAATTTCTGTTCAATGTTCAATGCTGCATACAAAAGCTTAACCACCTCGTTGTTGAAGTGACCTTCTCTATCTGATTCTCAAGAGATCGGAAACCCGAAACGTGGAATCAATTCCCTAAGCCGCAGCTTTGCTACTGTGAGACTGTCATTTCTGCATGTAGGGTAAGCTTCAATCCAGTGACCAAAGATACACACAATCCCCAACACGTATCTCAGACCTCCACACACAGGCATCTCGATAAAATCCAATTGCATACTGCTAAATGGATCTCCTGCTCTCCCAATGTGGCTCAAATTCACCACGGTCCTTTTCCCCGCATTCATCTGCTGACAGATGATGCACCTGTAACAAATCACTTCTGCGGCTTGTCTGAACTTTGGGTTAATCCAATCAATTTTGAACAACCTGATTATGGCATCTCTCCCAATATGTGCTCGCCCATGGTAGAACCTTGCAAACTGTGACAGAAGACTGTTTGGCAAAACCATTTTACCCTCATCTGAAACCCACAAATCATCTGGTCTTTGTACACATTGCATCTTAAGCCAAGAGCGTTTCTCATCTCGACTGGCGCGTTCCTGCACCAATTTTAGTTCCTCCAATGTGTCAACCACCCTTAATGCGTAACGTGTGCATGTCTCATTTTCTGTTTCAGGTAACAATTCCCACTGATCCTTGAACGATAAACAGTTCAATGCGCAAAACCTTGCGACTTGATCCGCATATCCATTTCCCATTGAAACAGAGTCTTGTGATTTCACATGAGCGCTGCATTTCACCACGGCAATTTCATGAGGTAACTGAATCACGTGCAACAACTCCTTAATTCTTTCCCCATTTTTCACTGGAGAACCAGAGGAGGTCAGGAAACCTCTCTATGACCACAGCTGGCCAAAATCATGAACAATTCCAAATCTGTATCTGCTATCAGTATAGACATTAACTTTCAATTGGGCAGCAGCATGGTAGGCTCTAGTAAGAGCAACCAACTCCGCCACTTGAGTAGAATATACTCTTTCAAGCCAAGATGCTTCTAGGATACCAGTGATTGTACATACAGCGTATCCGGCTCTCAGTACTCCTACTGAGTCTATCAACCATGAGCCATCAACAAAGATAATGTGGTCATTCTCTTCCAATTGGGTATCTTTAATATCAGGTCTCGGTTTGGTGCACAGTTCTGTTACCTCAAGACAATCACGTTCTACATCATCAGCATCTTCGACCTCTGTGTCGTCATTTGGAAGCAAAGTTGCCGGGTTCAGCACTGTACATCTTTTTAAAGTTACAGTTGGTGACCCCAATTTAATCGTTTCATATTTTGGCAATCTGGCATTTGTCATGTGCTGCGTTTTGGTTCGGGTTAACAAAATCTCAACCAAATGTGGGATCATAACCGTTAAAGGATGTCCCATCACTATGCCTTCACACTGTGTGAGGCTTTGACCAACTGCTGCTACTGCACACAGACAACCTGGTAAGGCTGCTGCAACTGGGTCTAATGTGGCTGAAAAATATGCTACTGGTCGGTTTGCACCTCCATGGACCTGTGTCAGGACAGACAAAGAACAGGCATCACGTTGATGACAAAAGGCTTTGTGTAATCAGGCATACCTAAAGCTGGAGCCCTGCACATACACTCCCTTAGCTCAATTAACGCCTTCATCTCTTTCTCGGACATAGTTATGGTATCTGGGCCATCCTTAACCTCCTTAAACGTCAGTCTTACTAATGGCTTGGAGGTAACTGAGAAATTCGGGATCCACTGGCATCAGTAGCCCACCACTCCCAGAAACATCCTAACGTCTCTCTGTATTGTTGGGGGACTCATCTGCAATATCGCGGTTACTCTTTCCTTGGATATTTTTCTCTACCCTTTCTCAATTAAATTACCTAGGTATTTCACTTCCTTCTGACAATATCGCAGCTTCTTTGGGGACACCTCATGCCATTCTTTCCCAAATGGTTCAGTAACGCAATAGTATTGTACTTGCAATCATCTCTTGTTTTGGATGCAATCAACAAATCGTCAATGTAGTGCACTAGAGTCAATGGAAAAGGCAATTCCAATTACTCAAAATCTTTCTTCAATATCTGATTGAAGATGGAAGGTGATTCCGAAAAATCTTTGAGGAATTCGACACCAACTGTAAACCTTGTCCAAGAATTTGAAACTAAAGAGAAATTGGCTGTCCTCATGAAGAGGCACAGAAAAGAATGCTTGGGACAAATCAATAACTGAGAACCATTCTGCGTCACAGGGAACCTGGAACATGATCACAGCTGGATTCGGCACCACTGGGCAACATTTCACCACTATGTCATTGATCTTTCTCAAGTCTTGTACAATTCGCACTTTCCCCACAAGGCTTTCTCAGTCCCATTATAGGTGAATTACATGGACTGCTCATCACTTCTTTCAAGAGCCCTTGCTTCACAAAGTCTGCAATTATCTGCGTTACCTGTATGAGGACATCTTGCGTCATATGGTACTGCGGTACCTGGGGGAACACAGCATTTGGCTTCACACTGACCTTAACTGGTTCTACTCCTTTTATCAGTCCTACTTCTTTTCCTGTCAGGTCCCACACTTTCTCCTTTACCGTCCCCTGCAAATCTGCTGGCAGATCAGTTACTGTGAACATTGGGAAGAAGCTCATCAGGGGGTACTCCTCATCTGTTGTCTCCGTCTCTGAGATCTGTCCATCATCCCCTTCATCGTCACTGTTTGTCTGAACCTCAATCCCTTCATTGGAACAGGTGATAGAACACCTTGTCTTGCACAGTAAGTCTCTACCCAGTAGGGGCACGGGACTTGAGTCACATACCACAAATCTATGCAACCCCTGAAAGGTGCCAATCTCAACCTGAACTGGATCTCTGATCGGGTTAGTCAGGAGTTATTTGCCACTCCTACTACCTTTATTGTACGTCCTGAAAATGGCAATTTTGGAACCGCTGCACTTCTGACTGTAGAGCGCGTGGCTCCTGTGTCAACCAGGAATGAGACCTTGTGACCCATCACTTTCCCCTGCACGTAAGGCCCTCTCTGATCTACTTCTAGGGACGCTGCAAGTCTACACTCCTCACTATCTGAACTGTCACCCGACCATTCATTGTTTATTCCATTCTCACCACGCAATGGGAACTGTTGTACTGCGTTACTTTGATTCATTCCTTGACCTGTGACCTGTTGAGGAAGCATCACCTGTTGCTGTCCCACTGGTGATAAGGGTAACTGCATTTGCTGTCTAGGTACCACGGGAATCTGCTGTTGCACTGCACTGGTTGTACATGCAGCATCTGCACTTGTTGCATGGGTTGAAGACCCTGCATCTGAACCATGTTATTCTGGAAGTTCGGATTTGGACCCCTCATTCTTGGTCCTCTGACATTTTGGAACGTACTGACATCATTGCTTTGTTGAACAACACCTTCCTGCACCACCATCGGGCACTCCGGCTTCCAATGTCCGACACCCCCCGCAAGCATGACATGGTAACACCTTTTTCATCCCCTGCACATCATTTTGAACCACTACAGTATTCAAATCTGGACCACGGTTCACAAAACCTCCTCGACCTTTGCCTCTCACTTGCATCTGAAACATCCCGTTTCCTTGCGGCTGTTGCACCATCTGTTGCAACCCATTTCCCTGTATCCCTGCTTGCGCTGCTTTCATTTGCGTCACCATCACTTTCTCCTACAACTTCCTCTGTTTCAATTCAATACGTCACTACAGTATTTTGCATACTGCAACACCTCATCAATCAGCTTCGCTTGCCAACAGATCAAATGATTCTTAATCATCTGGCTAATCTCTGGTCTCAATCCCTCAACAAACCTGAACACAAGGTGATTCATGTCCTTCGCCTCTATAACCTCTGTACCACTGTAGTGCTTAAACGCTTTCAACAACCTCTCATACTAAGTATGTATTGACTCTTTGGCTTCCTGTGCCGTTTGATCAATCTTTTGCCAATCAATATTCTGCAGCGACACCTTCTGCTTCAAAAACTCAATCACCTTATAGTAGTATCTCATTACACCAGGAGACGGTGCTCCTGTAGCCCTGTCCCTTGTCGGTTCCGCTGTCGGCCAATCAACACTTCTCTTGCATTCAATCCACAAATCAGCTGGGACTGTAATCTCAAACAGGGTATTCAGGTCTTCCCAAAGACATTTCGCAAGCTTCACAAACCTATCTGTCTGCTGATACCACTCTATTGGCTTCTCCCCTCAACCTGGGAAAGTCATTCGTGAATGACAGAATGTCACCCCTTAACCATGGTACATGGACATGGACAAGAACCCCTCGAGCTGTCTCTCTCATGGGGTACACTTTTATTGTACCGATATCCAGCGCTAGTTTTGCCTGCTGCTGCTCCCAGCTGTCACTTTTCCTTTTATCTCTTTTCTTTGCCCATCTGCCTTCCCACTTTTCTAATGCTCCCCACACTTGTGCACTCTGAAGTATTTCTTTAAGGTGTGCCTTCATCCCAGTAGATCTCATGTGATCAAAATCCTTAGGCTCAAAGTCTAACCTGTAACTTCTCTTCAGATGTTTAGTATTGTCTAGGTCTATACTGTATTTATCTGCTAGGTTTGCCAACCTCTGGTGCACTTTGCTCACTTCTTTAGTTATCTTCGGGCACAGATACCTCAATTCCGCTTCAGTGTATGACTCTAACCTGTTCACTCCCATGCTCCCTTCAACCAGCTCAGCTGCTTCCATGCCCAACCTCACAAAATTCAGGTATTCCTCTCTTTCCGACCGCTCTGCTGTTGCAGGTGTAGTCTGTGGTGAATTTAACTTGTCTAACCATTCATTCAATTGCTGCACTGTCAATCCATGTAAAGAGATATTTCCAGCCTGCATTACTGGTGTTTGCGGCACATTTGCACTTGAGAGCAGCGGAGTCAGCAGTCCCAAACCTGATTGTCTCATGGCATCTGGAGGAACCCCTATCGGACTGAAGTCTAACAGGGATCTGGATCTCTCTATTGCCTGTTCTCCTGGAGTCATCCCTTGAGAGCTTTCTGCGAACCCTCCTCTTGTTATTTCTTGGGTCATTATTCCCTGATCACACACGCTAGGCTTGGCCTGCGCATACAATTGTACTGGTGGACCAACTTTAATAGGTAAGGATATGGCGGCTGGCGCCTGCTTATTTCCCAAACTCTGTGGGGGCATTAGCTCCCATATTCTGATTCATTATAGGTGCTGTGGCTAACTGCGTTCCTGCGACCGTAGTGTAACTCAGAACCATCTGTTGCTGTGGCTAGGGGGAGTAAAAGTGGAGTTGGCTCAACCTGCACTAACTTTGGTCTCGCATATTCCGGATCTGATGGCACCATCAGACTCGTAGTTGTCTCTAATACTGGGACATCAGGGTAAAGTCTTTGAACCGGTGGTGGCTGCAACTGTGTCTGCATCTCTGGAGCGGTAGACACACTGACACTATTCTGTACCGGAGCTGGGGTTGCAACTGTATTTATCTGTACCGTATTTGTTGTCCCCTGATTCTGAGTCAAATTTGTAGGACCTGCACTAGTACTCGGTCTATTATCATCTATGGCATGTGGTGGCGGTCGATCATGTAGCAACTGATTTAGGAATTCATCATCAACTGAGTCATCTGCATCTACCCAGGACTTTTTAGTCTCCTTTTCTTTGCTAGAACCCTTGTCCGACTTACAAGTGGCCTTTCCCCCTTGAGTTCCAGCTTCTTGAGTTATGGCTGGAAACATCCTAACCCCGTCTATTATCTCCCCTCTTCACATCCTGTGTTCACTATCCACCTAGCCTCCGCTAGTGTCTTTTCTGCTTTCCTCATTCCTTTCTCAAATTTCTTTTGCCGTTGTCGTATGGCCATCAATTCCCAAATTGCTAATGCCTCGAACTATGCTGGCCTCGGAGGTGGCTTTTGCTCATTTAATGCCTTCTGCAAATTCTCTAAGATCATTATATTGAACGACCCGTTCTCCAGAAACGTCAAACTCCCATCTTTCTCTGTTAATTTGCACCATTGCTTTAGCCAAAGACATGGCGCGACTCCCTTCTCTTCCATTACGGCATAAGCCGGAATATCCTCTGGCGGTGTAGGCTCCCCCACACTTGCGGTAGTGTACACATCTCCCCTCAAAGCACTCCTTAGAGCCTTGAAAAACTTCATTTTTGCGTCTTTTATTCTGTTTACAATTCAATCAGGAAGTGACTTTAATTCCCAGAACACCCTTCGCCTACCTTCTCAACTAATTGCCTCTCATGGACAGCTGCCAATCCGTGCGCGACCTTCTCACTGACCGACCTATCCCAGCGCGGCTCCATTGAGGTCACACTTGCACACACTGCGGCTGACAAAGTCTTGCGGCTTGTCTCCCTCACTCTTGATTCGCACAAACTAATGCAATATATTGCGAGCACTAACAAAAACTCAAATTTGGCAGTTTATTACAGGAAGGGTAACACAATCGCTTCAGAACTTTACACAGATTTCACTTTTAAGCCTCAGCCGCTACTCTCTCCTTCTCAGATCCCGCACTCGCAAGCAAAATTTGACCTGCAAATTCTACTCTCAACTTGTCAGTGGCTTGTCCTAGTGCACTTTAGAACTCAACAAATCTCCATCAAAGTTTTAATTTACTCACTTTGACTCAAACTCGACTCGTCAACCATGCCGATTGACCTATTAAACCACGCAAAATACAACATAAACCATCAATTTACTACGGCGTCTTAGACCACGCAGGGTCCGTACATCACCAACAACCATGTGGACAGTTTTTTAGCACAAAGAGCCACACTCACATGAAGTTCGCCGACTTCCCTACTCTCATACTGCGGAGTACGCACGCTCCTACTAAAACATCACCTGGCCTAAAATTCTCACAACCCTCACAATTCACCTGCGGTATGCATAAGCGGTGCAAGCGCAAACCCTACGTCACTCACACTATCACCAGAACATACCCAACTCACTTCAGCAAGCTCCGAAATTCCGGGAAAGTCATTTGGGACTTACAGGCACATCATCTTTCCAATTTGCATTATCTCAAATCAATTTTCAAACAATGGTCCCTCATCCTAGGGCCCCAAAGGGCCGAAACCGTCCTCTGCTACCAGAACTGATAACGCGTCCCAACTTTGATAATTTTACTTACACAGTGACCCGTTTTAGGCCAATGAATCTTTTGACCCTGATTGGGGACTTCCCAAAACTAGATCTGTACAACATTGCAATCATTAGATCAATAACCTCATTAATATTCACAATTCCTAATCAACACGATTAATCAATAACCTTTAATAAGAATCAAACAAACCATGACCTTTCAGCCATGAATTACCACACTCTAGTAAAGGTTAAGATATTTATTCCCTATTAGTTACAATCTAGTGTCATGTTTATTAGTCTCAATATCAATAAGCACATCATAAGCACTATGATAAGGCAACTCGAATAAGACATTATCAAAGCAAAAATCAAGAACATCAGAACAAAGCAAGACGTCAACATGTATCAACTTTAGCAGAGTAACGTTAGTACATAATTCAACAAAGCAAAGACTCTCTCATTTGTCTATTTGCGTCAGTTTAGTGAACTCCTCAACTAGCCTCTAATAGCATCAGCATGTTGGGCATCATGCAAAACTATTTAGCATCACGGATTTGGAAAAACATCTAACTATGGCCTCTATCAAAAGAGCATTTGGTACCTAGAAAGAAAAGGCAAACAGACAAATTACAATTTATCATCAGTTACCCATCCGAATAGGGCAGCATACAGCTTCAGTCTTCGTCCTCGGGACATCAGTCGATTCGCCATCAGCCAGGATAGAACAGGTAAGTCTCAGCAGGGTACAGTTAAGAATAGGGATCTTCCCTCATAAGGAGGAGAAGTGCAAATCAGGCAAGGGGTAAGGCGAGGATGGTTTAAGGTATCAAACAGCTGAAGACAAGGTCTCTCAGAGTGGCAGGGTAAAGGCGAGTAATGGCTGATTTCTTCTTGTGTCACGCTGTTATATTAAAATTGTCAAACAAGTCTCTAATTTCCCATTGGGAAATATTTGGTGCATCGTTATCTCTGTCCAATAATCTGTCACACACCTTACTAGAATTTTCACCTAAGACAGTTCGCATGCAGTTTATTGGCTCCTGTGATTGACGTCTTCAACGGGTAGAATGTCAGGTAAGAAAAGTTACACTTGTCCTTCCAGTCAGTAGTTCCATTGTCTTCCCTTGGTTTAGGCGACCTTGTACCTGTTGCGAATTACACTGTTGCATTCGGCAAGAATGTCTCCTTGAGCAAGTCGGGTCCCATGAGAAAGAATTTACTACGGTTACACACACACATCTCTAGCTTCTGGAAAAGGACAGCTTCGTGTCCTTCAGAAACATTGCACGTTAGAAAAACACAGCTAATATGGGACCAGGCAGCTAGGCCCAGACCCTTGCTAACTAAGGCCTGGTGATTAATTTAGCAAACCCTTAACACATAATTCTTAATTAAGATGAGTTAATACAAACCCTACATGAGTACATTATTAATTCATTATTATTATCATTACTTATTATAGTCAGTTTCATTTATTATCGTATACATTGGTGGCCACTCCCCGTGGGCACATTTCAAACACGTGCAATACATTAACACAATTTCTATGCAATTATATTGCAAGCTTTCCATGTTAATATTAATGATAAAATCACACTCCAACAACCCCTTTTTTCCATCTCACTCAAATTCTACATCTGTGCTTCTCCGGAGACCCCATATTTTTGCAAAGTTGTGTGGGCATTCATGGGCCCTGTAGACCAATTCCTTAGTTCTCATACACTAATTTAAGTTTGATTCCCATTCGAACCCTGTTGGGACAAAGGTGCCCTCCAGTACCAGACTAGATCCCACCCTGCCACCATCAATGCCAGATTACGAAAAAAGTAGTGTGTATCAATCCAAAGTTTGCGCACCCACATACCTAGCATTACAGATCTATCAAAGATAAAGGATGTTTTACAGTGGATCTTGTCCCAGAACCTCTGCGGTGATAAAAAGCACCATATAGCGTGTAACAGTGTACCCCTTTGCCGACAACCCTGTAGTCATCGGTCATCTTCAGTTTTGCCCATCTTGAATAACCTGGTTCTCGTAAAGTATGTCCTTTAGAATATTTGCAGCAGAACCAACCGAAATCCTGCTTGTATAGCCATCTCTCTGGGATATTGACAGGCCTCCTAATATGTCATCCTCCAATCTTCACAAGCCCTATTTCCATTTGTTTTTCAGTGTAATAATGGGGTAAACTATTATTATGCAGTGTTGAGTAAATCTGTTAGACTGCATATTTGTTAAGGGGTGATGCCAGGACTCTGTATTCCAGCTCTGTTCCCTCTGCTGTATCACACACCAGGTCTTCATAACCCGTAAGATATGTTTCACTTGTATGCATCTGAGGAAATGACTTCCCGTTAGTTTAAACTGTTTTTTTAGTTCAGGAAATTGTAATATCTCACCCTCTCGCTAAAAGTCTCCTATCTTAGAAACACCCAAGTCCCATTTCCCGTAGCCCTACATGGCCTGTAATCCATTTAATGCTTCCATTTCCCAAGGTGGCATCTCACATGTTGATTTACTGTCCAGCCCAGTGCCCACATCGTCCTTCTCCACATCTGTATCATTGTATCTGTCTGAGTCAGTAGCATGATGCTCCTACCCGTACTATAAAGTTTTCACACTTTTTCACTTGGATCCACCGCCCATCTATCTACAAGTAAGTGGGGCTCCTGTTGTGTCGCACAGGCCCAGTTGGTAAACAATAAAACACCCTCACAGGATCTGTGCGAATCCCTCGCCACTTTCTTCCATCGCAAGATTAGCGACCTCCACGACAGCTTCGGACACCAGACCCAACCAAACACCACCGAACCGGCATCCACGGCCATCACCCTCAACAACTGGTCCCACATCAACACGGAAGAAACCAAATCCATCATGAACTCTATCCACTCCGGCGCCCCTTCGGACCCCTGCCCGCACTTCATCTTTAACAAAGCCGACGACATCATCGCCCGCACCTCCAGACCGTCATCAACTCTTCTTTTTCTTCTGCTACCTTCCCCGAATGCTGGAAACATGCCGAAGTCAACGCCCTACTAAAGAAACCTACGGCTGACCCGAGCGACCTGAAAAACTTCCGCCCCATCTCTCTTCTGCCTTTCCCAGCCAAAGTAATAGAGAAGACCGTCAACAAACAGCTGACCACCTTCCTGGAAGACAACAACCTGCTCGACCCCTCACAAACCGGATTCCGAACCAACCACAGCACTGAAACCGCCCTCATCTCAGTCACTGACGACATCAGAACCCTGATGGACAACGGTGAAACAGTCGCCCTCATTCTGCTCGACCTCTCGGCTGCCTTTGACATCGTCTGTCACCGCACCCTAATCACCCGCCTCCGCTCCACCGGAATCCAAGGCCAGGCCCTGGACTGGATCGCCTCCTTCCTCTCAAACCGTTCCCAAAGAGTTTACCTCCCTCCGTTTCGCTCAGAACCCACCGAGATCATCTGCGGCGTACCCCAAGGCTCATCACTCAGCCCGACACTCTTCAATGTCTACATGAGCCCCCTCGCCAACATCGTATGCAAGCACGACATCATCATCACCTCCTACGCCGACGACACGCAACTTATACTCTCCCTCACCAAGGACCCCGCCAGCGCCAAGACCAACCTACAAGAGGGTATGAAGGACGTCGCAGATTGGATGAGGCTCAGCCGCCTAAAGCTGAACTCTGAAAAAACGGAAGTCCTCATCCTCGGCAACACCCCGTCCGCCTGGGACGACTCCTGGTGGCCCACAGCCCTCGGCACCGCACCGACCCCCACAGACCACGCCTGCAACCTCGGCTTCATCTTGGACCCTCTTCTCACCATGACCAAGCAAGTCAACGCCGTGTCCTCCGCCTGCTTCCTCACCCTCCGCATGTTCCGCAAGATCTTCCGCTGGATCCCCGCCGACACCAGAAAAACCGTGACCCACGCCCTCGTCACGAGCCGCCTGGACTACGGCAACACCCTCTACGCCGGGACCACAGCCAAACTCCAAAATCGCCTGTAACGCATTCAAAACACCTCGGCCCGCCTCATCCTCGACATACCCCGCAGCAGCCACATCTCCGCACACCTGAGACACCTGCACTGGCTCCCAATCAGCAAAAGGATCACCTTCTGACTTCTCACCCATGCACACAAAGCCCTCCACGACAAGGGACCGGAATACCTCAACAGACGCCTCAGCTTCTACGTCCCCACCCGCCTCCTCCGCTCCTCTGGCCTCGCACTCGCTGCTGTCCCTCGCATCCGCCGCTCCACGGCGGGTGGGAGATCTTTCTCCTTCCTGGCGGCCAAGACCTGGAACTCCCTCCCCACCAGCCTCAGGACCACCCAGGACCACTCCGCTTTCCGGAGACTCCTAAAGACCTGGCTGTTCGAGCAGCGATAACCCCCCCTTTTTCCCCTAGCGCCTTGAGACCCGCACGGGTGAGTAGCGCGCTTTATAAATGTTAATGATTTGATTTGATTTGAATAAATGGGCCACCCAGCAGTACAAGCACAGGTTCAAAACAGTAACTCCTCCATTAAAGAGCTTCCTGTACAAGACTGACAGATGTATTCTTGATGTGCCCCTTTCCCACAGCAGTAATCTCATTATCTCAAGCTCCCCCAGGGAAGAACCTACTAAGAACCTCAAAAGGGGTATTTTGCAAGATAAAAAAACTTGGGCAGATATATCATTTTCCTGAGGGCAGTCCTGCCCAGCAGGGATGGGGGAACCATCACCATTGTCTCACATCTTTCCTGAACGCATCTAGGGTTCTCCTTTATGTTTTTTTCTCAAGAATAATTATTGATTCATATGTATATAGATGCTCACATATGTGAAACTTTTATTCTCCCATTTCAAGGAGCAGCCCCTATCCCTCTGTGTTGCCCAGTCGGTCGGAGGAAATGCTATAGATTTCCACTAGGTAATGCACATCCAAATCTATAGCATTTCCTAACAGATTCACATCAAATACTACCAGTCAAGCTCTGACCTGGAACCCTCAAGGGAAAAGGAAAAGAGGAAGACCAAGTAAAACCTGTGACTAAAGCCTCAAGGTTGGCTGCACAGAGATGGGTTACACCTGAAGTCAAATTGAAAGAAAGGCCTAGGCTGGAGAGTCCTGGTTGATGGCCTGTACCCCAGTAGGGGTAGTAGGCATAGGTAAATGAGAAATGTGGATCCCTGCATAGGTTTCAAACACACTGAGAACCTTCAAGACACTCAGGACAGACTGCTCTTGGTCTGCTAAATATAAAAGATCGTCACCAGCATTTAGTGAGACCACATCTTCCTATTCTGGGTCGCATATAAGGCCACAGACCTATGCGTCTACCCGTATGCATGTAACTAGTGGCTTAGTTGGCACTGCAAACTACAAAAGAGATAGAGGGCACCCCTGCTGTGTACCCCCGCCTAGTCTAAATTTCCTCAAAACCATGCCATTGACTAATCTGGGCAAATGGTTCCCTATATAGCAGCCCAAACCAGGCCAGAAAGGACGGGCTAAAGCTCATCTTTCTTAGAACTGGCTTCAAATAAGGCCACTCTATAGAATAAATGCTTTTTCAGTATGCAGGGCAAGCAGTAGCGCCGCCTCCCCCATTCGATCTCTACGTGCCAGGCAGCCAAACAGTTGCCTCAAGTTAAGTCTCATTGCTCGATAGGGCATAAACCCTGATTGATCCGAAGCGATGATAGTGTCTACAATCTGGATTAGGCAATTTGCTAATATGCTTGCTAAGATTTTATTTTTATGTTAAGGAGCAAGATCTGCCTATAGGAGGCACAACCCTCAGTCGGTTTCCCTTCCTTATGAATGAGAGCAATTTTGGTTGCAGTGGGTCTTTGGGTTGTATCCCCTAGTCCTTGGCCTCTCAAAACATGGCCTTAATTCACAAGGGAATCCAGTCGGCCCCGGGGATTTCATACTTTTCAACTGTGTCCAAGCCTCAGAGATTGCTATGTCTGTTACATCCACCTCCAAAGATCTTACCCTCCTGTCTGAGCCCGGTAACTGGGAAATCCCTAACAAACCCTGCTAAATCTCCCGAACCCCCCTCAGCCCTCACTTGGTATTCATTACTCAGGTAGGCCGCGAAGGCCTGTGCAATGTCACCTGATATCTCTACCAGGGTCCTTCCCTCCCTGGACACCCTATGAATCCATCTCTGCCTTCCTCTTTCCGAGCTAGCCAAACCAACTTCTTCCTGGCCTTGTTACCTACTTCATACAACTTATATGTTTATTTCTGTACTGTCCTCGCACCTCTTGTTGGACCATTGGATCTATACTCCTTCCTTATAGTTAGTGTCTATACATTGTGCAAGTTCCGCAATGGGGAAGCTACATATTCTACCTCCTACTACAGCAGCCTATTCTCTAATTTCCTGCCTTCTTTCTCCCTTTCTCTCTTTTTCCAAGCAATATAAGCAATCAGGTGCCCCTGTATCCATGCGTATTAAGCTTTCCACAGGTCAGTGCTAGAGTCCACCAACCTAGTACTTTACTGAAAGTAAAAGTCTGTGGCCTCCACCACTGAGTGTCGCATATTCCAGTCTGTCACTCCAGTGTTTCAGCCTCCACCTCGCTTTTGGCCGAAACAGGGCCTTCTACTTCAGATATATGTCTAGGTACATATTCTGTTTCTCTAAAAAAAAACACTCAGTGTTGTACCACTAGCAGGCAGTCCAGTTGAGACCGAGAATGCATTAGATTGATGCATATAAATATTGCAGTTTCCAGGATGCTCCTCCCTCACAAATTATCCAAGCCTATTGCATACAAAAACATGTGTAGGCACGTATCAGGTCTGGGCTGCCTTCCCAACATGGTTACCCTGTCTAGATCTCCCTGTACCGTTAAGCTATAGTCACTTCCTACTATGAAAAGGTACTCCAGAACCTCAGCTGTCCATTCTTGCAACTTATCCAATCCTTTGATTGCAGACCTTCGGTGGGGGAGGAGGGAGTGGGGTGGGGGGGGTAGTACCAGGACACCACTACCAGGTTCAAGCCGTTACGGTACCCACTCAAAGGTGCATAGCAGACTAATTTGTCTACCCATGTTTAGGTTATGTGTATCAGTAAAGGGATTTATGGGTAAATCTAGTATGGGTCATCAATCTGTATCTACCACAGTTAAGAAACCCACATTAACATCAAACATCACAGTATGTGAAACAATAAACTGAAAAAACTCAGATATACTTGTTGGCGGGGCATGGCCCACAAAGAAATGTTAAGGTTTTCTGTGTGTCACACAGCACTGTTCCTCAAAATAATCTGAGCACGCTATGTCTGCGGTTTGTGGAGGTCACAATGTCCATCTCAGATAACAATGTTGGATGTCACTGGTGTGACCACGGATAGGGCCGGGTCCTCCCGTCTTCCCCCTGGCCCGCTAACTCCCAATCAGTTTCTTCTATCTCTCCCTTAAGAGCTGCCCACCTATTGTTGTCAACCAAAGATCTTCTTTGCTGTATGCCTGTTACACCTTTGCCCTCTCTAACTCTGCTTAATCTTCCTAAGGAGCTGCTCTTGAGCACCGACTCCCCTGTAGCGAGTTTTGTGTTTCTGCCATTCTTTTGGTCTGGGTCCTCTCTCTCACTTCTGGCACAGGTGACTGCATGCCTTCAGCCACTCCCATACCTCAGCTGCCAATGTACAGAAATGTAAAGCCTTTTGGTTTATTTTCCAGCACTTTGCCAGAAAAAACACAAAGCATACCGGAGGTTTAACTGTCGCAAATGTTGTTTAACTACAAGCAAATTTTCTCATTGCCGTTGCGCTGCAGTGGTATACTCAGAATAGATATTAACGAGCACCCTCTCACTTGCCAAGGACCATGCACATGTGGCACCAGTAGGATATTGGCCCTATATCCAATATTGAGTAGTCTGGTTTCTATAGCTCATGGTGGGGCCTTATGTGCTGGTGGTCTTCCAGGGCACCTGTGGATGCATTTAATCATGAACCACTTTCAGGTTTTATCCCCCAGCAACACTGATGACAGCCATGCCTCAAGAAATAGTTCCATGCTCAAGCCTTTAGTCTTTTCTGGCACTCTGGCCAGTCTGACATTGTTACGTCAGGAATGGCCTTCAGTATTGTCCAATTTTTCTGTCAAGGTGCCAAATTACTTTTCTAGCGCACTCAGGTGAGCATTGCTGTCTGATGCAGTGGGTGTAACCTTGACAATAGGTTGACTCTGTCTCTGTCACTCTTTCAGTCTGTTTCTTGTTATCATAACTCAGATACTTACCTCTTGGGCCACCCTGCCTATTTAGAGCTCTAATGCTGTTTTGGAGTCTTTTATGGACATCAGACTCGCAAACGCATATCCCTCCAGGTTCCAGTCCATGGCTTCTTGCAATGGATCACCTTTGCCTCTTCCCTGGTGGGTAGTATCTTTTGTCTGAGGCTGCTTGGGGGCCTTGGCTGAACCATCATGGGACACTGCTCCCACTGGACCCAGTATTTGGCTCTGTACCCTCAAATATCATGGTGGAGACTGTATAGCGTTTAACCCCACCTCTTCTCTGTAGTCATAAAGGCAACACTAGCACTCGCTGCAGTCTCTGTACCAAGGGGCACTCCTTCTCATAATTGGTTGTTTAAGTTTGGGGCCTCTGAGGCCACCACCTATGAGCTCTGCTATCACTTCCCACCCAGTGACCAGCAGCTGTCAGAGTCCAGCACTGGCTCCCGAGAAGCAAGCTACCCAGCCCCCCCCCAAGAAGGTCAGCCCAGACAGAGAGCTGCAGCAACCCTAGGGAGGTCCGCTGGCCTCGCACATCGGCACGAATACCTAAGCTGCAACAGCAATGCATCTGTGCCTCTTCTCTGACTTGATTCACTCTTCTCCCGGCTAGAGGTCCAAGGATCACCCCCCTCTGCTGCAGCTACTGCCCCCCTGCATGGGCTCACTTAGCAATTGGTGTTGTGGTACACTCTTGCTCCCTGGGGTTAATTACCTCTGTTCAGCGGACAGGCAGATGTACCGGTATAGGCTCCAACTTAGGCCCCCGGGCCCTGCCTGGTTGACAGAGGCTCTTCAAACCCACCAAGGTGTTGCATCACCACCTGTTCCTCTTGCTACCTAGGGTCACAGTATCCGCTAGTTGCAGGATGTTGAAACAGAAGGGAAGGAATGGGGTTAGCCACTAGGACCAGGCCCTGGATCCATGCTCCTCTCCACTACTGCATTCCACCCGCTTCATCGCTCTAGTGGGGCTGGATCCAGGGCAACCTGTCTTGTCCATAGCCCCCTAGCCATCGCCTTACAACACCATCACAATCAGGTATTCCAGATGGGAGCCAAATATATTTGAGTTTCCGGAAGTCCCTTGTTCTGAAAGGCATCACATTTCTACCTTGCTTGACTATTCAAAGGCAATCAACACACTGGACCATTTGAACTTGCCATCACTATCTCTATGCCTTCTATAGAATGGGAGTAGAGATATTAAGGCAGAGTTGTACAAAGACATTAAAGAGGGGAACCAACTTTGGAATTATATGTGAATCGCGTAGCAGAATTTAAAATTTGATTTAGAAAGCATGAATAATGAATTGTGTTTAAATCTAATCCGAAGAACCACGAATTGCGGTTCTTCTGGAAGATGGTGAGCAACGGGATTTGTCTGGGGTGCAGGGGGAGGTTGTTTCAGCTCTTTGCTGCAGTGTAGGTGAAAGATCGTCCTTCCCCGGTGGTTTTGCGGATGCAAGGGATGGTGACCATCTGGACAGAGCAGAGGGATCAGGCAGGGGTGTGGAAGGAGATGTAGTGGTTCAGGTAGGTTGGTCCTGCTTTGTGTATGGCCTATTACATGTGGATGAGAAGCTTGAAGGTGATTTGCTTCTCGACTGATAGCCAGTGGAGGGTCCTGAGGTGTTGAGAGATATGTTCTCGGCGAGGAGGGTCCAGAATAAGTCTGGCAGTGGCGTTCTGGATGAGTTGAAGTATTTTGATGCTCCTAGTTGAGGTGCCGGTGTAGAGGGCGTTGTTGTAGTTGAGCTTGCTCATGATTAAGGCGTGGATGACTGTCCTGCGACAGTCTGCTAGGATCCATCTGAAGATCTTCTGGAGTTGGTGGACTGTGTGCCAGCAGGAGGAGGCAACAGAGTTTGCCTGGTGGGTCATGGATAGGGAGGAGTCGAGGATGATTCCTAAGTTGCAGGCGTGCTCGGTCGGTGCAGGGGGTGCTGAGGGATGTGGGGCACCAGGAGTCGTCCCAAGCTGAGGTGGCGTTTCCGAAGATGATGAGCTCCGTCTTGTCGGAGCTGAGCTTGAGGCAGCTTTCTCTCATCCAGGTGGTGACGGCTTGCATTCCTGCGTGAAAGTTCGTTTTGGGCATGTCCGGGTCTTCGGTGAGGGAAATGATGAGTTGTGTGTCATCGGCATATGACATGATGTTCATACCGTGGCTTCTGATGATGGCAGCAAGACGGGCCATGTATATGTTGAACAGTGTGGGACTCAGTGAGGATCATTGGGGGACTCCGCAGTTGACTCCTGTGGGTCTGGAGGTGTAGGGCTGGAGTCTGACCCTCTGTGGCCTCGCAGAAAGGAAGGAGAGGATCCATTCCAAAAAGACTACAACTTTGGGTGAGCATAAAGTCTTGCACTCTGCTGGTGAACAAAATCCCACAATCATGTAGAATACTAGTTAAGATACTCTGTTTATTGGTCTTCTGCACCAGAAAGCATACATGTTCTGTAAGACTGTTAAAATGATGAGCAGGGAGTGTTCATTCCTTTATTTCAGACTATTTTCTATAAGGGTATTTAGCAGAAAAAGGTGATTGTGGACTGGGTTTGGATTTTGCAGAAGCTGCTGCATTTGGCTATAGTATGTGAATTAGTTTCAATAATGTAAGGTCACCCCCAGAGAAGGCTAGTGGTATTACTCATATGTTTTAATTTGGGTCATGATTTGAGTCTTGATTTAGTGAAGTGAGAGGTGGTCCAAGAACGAATAATGCCCGACACTGCCATCCTAATAGCATCCGTTATCTGGGGGACCCACAGCTGTGTTGTTCGCTAGCTTCCATTTCATTGATGTTATGCCAAGAGATTAATTGCATCCAATTCTGCTACCTGAATACTCCCCTTCCTATATCGTCATTGTTCTTTTAGATGTGATTTTCTCAAGGGGACATATGCTTTTTTGCAATGGTTTTGTGGTGTTAGGTAAACCAGCGTTGAATGGTAATTATCTAGAGGTCTTTCTATGTTCAGTGTCTATGCTTGCTGCCTTTTTGTAGACATCTTTCTATGGCTTATCCTGTTTTTTTGTAATTTAAAAAGCATCTGGTCACCTTGTAGGCAACATTTTTCTGTTTAATAGAACACCTGTGTAGTCAAACGCCTTGAAGGGTCACATCGTACAATGACTGTAGTGCCACAGAATGCACTTAATTCAGCACTATCTCACGTGCAAACAATATTTCTTTGTGCAGTTGTGCATCCCCAGATTACAGGCTATATCAACAAGCCCCCTTCCGCTATATTTCTAAAACCCTGCATAGAAAAGTGATCTTGACATAAAACTATCCAGTGCTCCCTCTCAGTTCTTTCTTTTCGAATGATTCTCTCCTTACCTTCCACTATATGCATGCCTACCTTCTCTGAGTGTAGCATACTTCAAATTACAATTTTGTCTGTCTTGATCTCTATTATTGCATCTCTGCAAATTGGCCACATCTCATTTCATAGATCACCTTCTTTCAAACCATATTCCTGCAATAACCTAATCTCATCTAGCCTACGTATTCATCCCACTATTTGCATGACCTCATATAACCCTACTATTGATCACAACTAAATCGTCTTAATTTAATGGTTCACCAAGAAGCTTGAGTTAATGTGTGGAATGATTTCCAAGACAAGACAAAACTAATCACACTAACCAACAAAAATCGAAAAATAATTTATTAACCACTAACCTTGTGTTCCAGATGCGAGTATACTTACCCTAAAGCATTTCAATGCCACGTCAGGTGCAGTAAATGCTATAGAAATCAAATCAAAATACAATAATGGGCAGTCTTACTATCTTTATATGTGTGGAGACTCCTCACTTGTAAAGATACTTCTCGTAAATCCCTTTGTGAATAGTAAAAAACTTGTAAACGTGCACAAAAGTTTAGGTTTATCTTTGTTAATCAGGCTCTCAATGTATTTGCTCTAGCTCTCACAATGGCAATGAATTCCACCACACATGCTGAAGTTACACTGCACAAGTATGATCCCTCCAAAATATATGTGACTGTGCAAACTACATGTGCTGATCGTAAACATCCTTGCGCACTGCTTAAACATGAGCCATCCATACACAAAACAAAATCAGCCACATCGAGGGGTACAACTTGAATATCAGGTGTTGGCTTAGTGCATAATTCTGTTACATCAATGCAGTCATCATCAACATCAGTCACCTTGTCATCACTTGCACTGCTTGGCAATGGTAAAATAGTAGCCGGATTTAGCATTCACATTTTTTGACTGATACATTTTGAGCTGCCAATATCACTTGTTCATATGTAGTAAGTCTACTATTTGTTACATGTTGTGTTCTTGTGTGGGTTAAAAGTGTCTACACTGAATGAGGTACTGACACATTTAGCATGTGACCCATAACAACTGACTCACTCTGATCAATGGCAATAGAGTTCACGGTCACAGATTTCACTCATCCAGGCAACACAGTCGCAAGTGGATCAAGCGTTTTAGAAAATGTGCTGCAGGTTTCTTTGCATTGCCATGTTGTTGTTCAACAACAGAAAGTAAGTGCTCCTCTTTTTTAACACCATAGGTGCGTGCGTCGGCCACTGGCTATCGCATGCACACCCTCCATGATACAGGTCACAACCAGTGGCTGACACCAGGGAGGGGTTTTAAAAATCCTCCAGTACATCACACCGGAGGAATGTTTTTATTCAAAACTCCCTAGGGAGACACGGAAGAGCTTCCATGTCTACCCCCAGCCCCTCACCTGCCCCTCTGTGACATCAAAGCACTGCGATGTGCGCTGACGTCACAATTTGTTTTCCCCACAGGAGCAGGAAGCAGCAGGTAAGGCCTCTTTCTGCTTCGGTGGGGAAAACCGGCCCGTAAGGGTTTCCCAAGTTTTCAGAAAGGCCTTGTTCAAAAGGGGAGATTCTCTCCTTTCAAAAGAGGCCTTCCTGAAATGGTTTCCTGGCCATGTTGCGATCCACGGCCAGGAAACCCTACCAGACACCAGGGATTACACTTGGGGAGGTTGGCCCCCCGTCTGTAAATGGCCTTGCCTTGCTGGCTGTTTGTAAATTAAAGTTATATAAAGTTATACCTGGTCACTCCCAAACTTTTTGGACAGATACTGGTGGTTACTGACTCTTGGCTGTGCCCTGGGTACTGCTTACTAGTCCCAGAGCCAGTGTTCTGTGTAAAGTGGATATACAAATTAGGCTAACTATAATTGGCAATCTTAACCTACCTATAAGTCCCTAGTATAGGTTTAGGGACCCCAACATAGGTAGTGTACCCACAGGTCCACTGCTGAGGTGCCCAGTGTATTTTTAAAGGCAGGCCTACATTGCTGGCTGCTTTTAAATTAAAGTTATATGCAAATTCGACTTTGGAATTAAAAGTGCTTCCAAAGTCTTAAACTATCTTATTTGTACATATAAGTCACCCCTCAGGTGTACTCTATATGCCCCTAGGGTTGGGTGCCATGTAACTATAAGCAGGGACCTTATAAAAATAGTTTTATAAGCCCTGGTGAGGTAAAATAGCCAAATTTGTTTCCCCTCACTGTAATGAATAGCCTCCATAAGCTAGAATGGGGAGACTTTATTTTAATTTACAAAGTCCCCTCAAGTGTCAGATTCCTCAAGTGTGGTATCAATGTAATTGTTATAATAAATTCCACAACTTACAATTGTTGGATTTAATATAACTTGTTCAGGTAAAGAGTTTTAAACTCTACCTAAAAAGCTGCTAACTTCAGCCCTGTAGTGCCCTTCTATAATTGGCCAGACCCTGCCAGCCTGACCAGACTGCCTTGATGAGGTGTGAAGTGGCCCGGGCTGAACACAAAAAGATGTGCCTGGGGGAGGAGAACTTCCCTCCGCAGATGGAGAAGCAGGAAGGGGGAGGGCTGCCAAACTGATCTTCAAAGGCAGAAAAGGACATTTGGAGCAACCCAGCACCTCCCTCACATCCTGCAAACCCAGACAATTAGATTAGGAGAGGGGTGTGTTAGGATTTTTAGCCACACCAGTGGGTGGGCTCAGCCAGATGTAACCTGTTTCAGTCATGATGGATTTTTGAGGATAGTTGCTCCCTTTTTTTGCTAATTGTTGCCACATGTCCCAGGAAGTGGTCATCACAGGATGAAGGACCCTCCACCTGATTGGAGAACCAGGTCCCCTCCCCCCCACCTGTTTTTTACCCAGGAGCAAGGATAAAACTGGCAGAGCTACACCCATACCTCAGATCCCTACAAGGAAGAACAACAGAAGAAGAAGGACTGCCCTGCTGGACCCCTGACCTGCACCTTGATACTGCACTCTGGAGGTCTGCACCAGCTGCAGACTTAGGCTTCACCACAAGAAGGACTTTGCCTGACTTCAACTGGTTCAAGGAGGGCTCCCTACTTGCTACAGGTGACAAATTGCTAACCAGAGTCCTCTGCACCAACTCCTGAAGAAACTGACCAGCTGACCACTGTCCAGTGGCCAATTAGGAGTTTGCACAAGGTGCATGCTGGGAGCTGCAGTCCGCACCCTCAAGGAGCAATTTGGAGCTTCTGGGACTTTGGGGTGAGCTGTGGACACCAAAAGAACCTTCAAAGACCTTCTGGAAGAAGATCCAGAAGTTTGGAGAAGTTTGGAGAACTTTTTGGAAAAAGCTTCATAAAGGGACCGACCGGCAGCGGCAACTCTAGCCGGCTTGCCTCAACCGTGACCCGGCTTGACTTGTAGGTTCGTCCTGGTGAAGAATATCTCCGAAAAAGTGACTAAGTTCGAACGTAGAAAGTTGACCGGGACCTCCCAGGCCGTGTATCCGAAGAGGGCTCCAGGGACATTGGATCAAGATTCAGGTTTGCCTCGGTTGAAGGATTTTCATCTCGATAAATTGTCTAAGTCCAAATGTAGAAATCTTCACCTACGGCTCCTGCAACGCATATCCGAGGAAGGGCTCCAGGAGGTCGGATTGGACTGGTGACTTGGTCCCTCTAACGAAAATCTTCAAGAAAACGATTAAGTCCAAAGGTAAACATTTGACCAAGGCCTCCCGCTTGCTGTAGCTGAGCAGGGCTCCATCGCGGTCGGCCTTAAACTTTGATTTTGCCCCTGTTGAGGTGCGACCAGATGACCAGATTGGCGCTATTCGTTTCTATGAACTAAAAAGCAGCATTAATTCTTTAAAAATTCATATCTTCGGGTCCCTTTATCCGATTTTATCTGTTTTGGTGTAATTTTAAAGCTAAAAATATTTCCTATATTTATAAAGTGGTTTGGGATTTTTAAACTGTTCCCTGTGTTTTATTTTATTATTGTTTTGTAATACTTGAATGCTTTATGCTTTGTCTCCTAAGTTAAGCCATGTCGCTCGTTGCCAAGCTACGAAGGGTTGAGCTGGGGTTAATTTACTGAGACCTAACTGAACCTAGTGGGGGTTAGTGGCCTATCTCTAAGTGTAGGTACTTACCTGCTCTTAAAATAACCCATTTTCCAACTATATTTTTGCCACCAGTTGTCTTGCACCACGTGTCTTAAAAGTGATGCACATACTCCAACTGTCACTTTTTATCCATAGCTTATAGGCAGCAATAAAGAAGTCAAGCTAACTCTTGTGATTATGTTTCTGTAGGAGGCTGGCCTGCCTGGTTTGTAGTGGGTACCTTGGGTACTTACACCTTATACCAGGTCCAGTAATCCCTTATTAGTGAAATGTAGGCAGTGTTCTAGCAGCTTAGGCTGAAATAGGAGACATGCAAAGCTCCTACAATACCACTGTAGTCACACAGTACTTATACACAATAAAAGACAATACTCAGTGTTACCAAAAATAAAGGTACTTTATTTTAGTGACACATGGCCAAAAATATCTTAGAGGCAATACACCTTCTGGAGGTAAGTATTATACACAATATATACGATAGAGACCAAAATCAGGTAAGTGAATAGTCATAGAATAGTGCAAACAGTAGGAAATACAATAGAATGCAATAGGCCTAAGGGGAACACAAACCATATACTAAGAAAGTGGAATAACAAATTCACCGCTAGGCAAGTGTAGTGTGTAGAGGGGCGCTGAAAGTGTAAGGGAACACCAAAGGTAAATAAAATACCCCACCCCAGAGCCCGGGAAAGTAGGAGTAAAGTATTGCAAGTTTCCGCAGGACACACTACAAGTTGTGATAAGGTTTATTGCAAGAACCAAGAAAGACTGCAAGCAACAAATGGTGGATTCCTGGACCTGAAGACCTGTGAAGAGAGGAGACCAAGTCCAGAAGTCGCAGGAGATTCCAGGAAGGACAGAAGCTCCTGCCAACCTAGAAGATGGTGCAAAAGAGGATTCTGCGGTTAGAAGTCTGCAGAAGAGCACCAAAGAATATGGCTGCGGGTTCCTGCGTGGTGCTGGAGATGTCCCACGTCGAGAAGTTGGATGCAGGCTGTTTGCGTCCCGGGGTTCCTTCAACAAGTCTTGGTTCCAGCAAGGTGGCGTTTGTGCCAAAATGGACCTGTCTAGACCTAGGAGGGACCTGGAGGCCTCAACTCAGACTGAGGAGGCAGAGGGGTCCCCCGACACTGGAGAGAGCCCACATATGACCAGACAGCACCCAAGGGAGTCCCAGGACACGGGGACAAAGAAGGTGCTAATTGCGGTTGGTGCAGCACAACAAAAGAAGGTCCCACGCCGCCGGAGAACAACTCAGCGAGTTGTGTGTCGCAGGATGGAGTGCTGGGGACTTGGGCTACACTGTGCACTAAGGATT